>NC_084981.1:11442455-12826373 GCF_963691925.1 Scomber scombrus | reverse complement strand
CGAGTGGGACTGAAACTAGTAGCACTGCTGCAGCAAACAAAGGCGACGCCTGCCTTTTGTCTGAAACTGAAAAAGGAACGACTGAAGGGAATTCTTTGTCGCAGGCAGAATCCCAGACTGCTTCAGATCACACAAATAGCTCAAAACCCCCTTTAAGTGGAATATTGAAAAAGTCCTCTGCTTATTCCAGTGTGAATGAAGATAAAACAATGGTGCTACAAAAGGATAAAACCAGCCACCCAGCTCCTCTGAGTACTAAACCTGTTCCTGTGTTGAGCAGCAGCAGAAATGATCCAGTTATACCGTTTCACCAAGGATTTTTACAGATGTCTCAGGCAGAGAAAAAACCTGAGCAACAAAACCAAACTCTTCGATCACTTGTGAGTGAGAAGGGAGATTCTGGCATGTTCCAGTCTGGTGCTATGGTAACTCCGACTGCATACCCTCCTACAGTTCAAGGACCACAAACAGCGTGTTACACAGAAGCCTCTCAAATCCAACATGACTCAATAACAGTACCACCTCTCCCAGTATACAACAGCGCTGCACCTTTCCCACTGCAGCAGCAACAGCCTCAGGTACCTGGCAGCTACAATTACCCACCTGGTCCTCCTCCTAACACTTTCTCCACTACACACACCCAGGATCAGAACCATGGTACGCCGTGGGCTCAGGATAGCGCTTCACATGCTATTCCTGGACTTGATTCACAGTACCCTGAGAGTTACCCCGAGCCATCTGGCCGACCTCCCTCCCTGGCCAAAGACAACAAGCGTCTAGAGGAGCGATACAGTGACCCGTGGGAGAGGCCACGAAACACAGAGGACAGAGACCACGGGAGGCACAGCCACCACAGAGACACCCATCACGGGAAAAAGAGCAGACACCACGAACGGGAGAAAAAACATGATCGCAGCCACAACGACAAGTACAGAGAGAGGAGTAGGCACCACGACGACCGCTACGGTGAGAAGAGGAAAGAGAGGCACCACAGTGATGACTACAGCAGCCGTCACAAGGACAGACACAGACATCGACGGGACTCTGATTATGAGAATGGACGGAGAAGTTCAAAAGACAGTTACTCATAATTATGTTTTTTTTTTATTTAAAAAAAAGTCCTGCTAGAGAGTGTTGGCTGGTTCAAACCACTTCAGCTACTTTGGCTGCTAGTGGAGTTTTTGTGTTGTTTTACTCACCGATCGCAGCTTACAGTATATGCCATTTTCTTCATAGAAGTTCAATTTTATGTTATTTACAGTGCAGCCAAAATGAGCTATCATTTCAGTGGAATTATGAAGAACGTGTTCTCTTCAGACAAACTCAATTTTGGAACATTTCAATATTAAATTTTTAACCTTTTGTATATATCTTGTTCATATTGAGCTGCTGTACTGACTACAAACGATCAGTTAATGTTTTCAGTCTCATGGTAACATACAACCGAAGTGTGGACCATTTGGTGAACAGTTTTAAGTTCAGATATTTGGCATGAATGTAACAAAAAACATTTAAAGGTGCAGTGTGTAGGATTTAGTGACATTTACTGGTTAGGTTGAAGGTTGTGACTGAAGTGAATACCCCTCCCTTCCCTTTCCTAGCATGCAGAAGCACCTACGGTAGTCACGAAGCTAGTGGAAAAACATGAAAGGCCCTCTCTAGAGCCAGTGTTTGGTTTGTTTGCTATGGGCTACTATAGAAACATGGTGGGCTCTGTAAAAAGAGGACCCAGTAATGGGGGGCTCATAATAAGGTAAGGGAAATAGGATTGTTATTTTCAGGTAATTATACAATAATGAAACATACCTACTGACCACAGATATAATATTCAGTTTCTCCCAAGTCAGTTCTGCTAGTGACCACTTAATTCTACACACTGCACCTTTAACTGAGGACAGAGATCTAAACTGTAGCTTTGTTTCATTCAGTTTCTTTTAAATTGCCTAAATATTTTATTTTATTTTACGTACTTTCTATTGAAGATGTATGTATATTTTGGCTTGTAATATACATTAGAAATGAAGCGTGCCTTTGCACTGTGTGTTTATGTACAGTTCGTAATAAAGCTAATCTTTTTTTATTGTTGATTATAAAAAAAAATTCTCATATTTCTTTGTACAGTAAATATATTAAAGATAAAACCATCTGAATACTGGATTTACTTTGTACTATTCTAATGATTTTTAGACCATCTACAAAAACAGACAATCAGTGCACAGAGACATGAATTTACATCAGATTATGTTTGTAAAATTTGTCCATTCACACTGACCTTTAAAAACACTACAGCCAAGTGTTAAAACACCTGCAAGACTAGTTTGTAGTAGGACATAATAAAACACAACTAATACGTTTGAGATCAAGTCACAAAGGATATTTTCAAGTATTACAGCTGCAGTGATTTTCATTTTCCACTACTGCTCATTGCTTTCATAAACATTAAAACCTTCACTATTTTTAAGAAACTGCAGTGGCTTGGTATCTTCAAACAAATACACACTTCTGAGATTTCCCTCGAAACCTTTTGAAAACAACCCAGTTGTCACTATCGATACATTTCTGTGCAGTTCAAATCCTCCAAAGTACAGCTGACCCCCATAGTTTAAGGCTACGTAACGCTCAAATGGGTCCACGTCATCAAAATAGATCCTCTTATTGTTGACGAAAACCTGCATAACTGTGCTGTTAAAAGATACAGTGATGTCATGCCATTTGTTGCAACATAGTGTTAGGTTTCTGAACATTAACGGGAGGGTAAGTCTCTCTCCTAGATTGACCGCAATTTTGAGGTGTCCGCTTTCAAGTCCAACTGCGAGGTAGTCGTCGTCTTCCTGTTCTGCCTTTCCCATCCATGTAATCAAACTGTCATTTGTGGTCGGTCGGAAGCTGAAAGAAACTTGTGTGTATTTTAAATTTCTGGCAGTGTATCTTGGGTCCCAATATTTCACATAAGAGTTTCCCACAAACTTCAGAGTATCTGTGGACATTTCTGTGTCGCAGTATCTCCCTCCCCATCCTAAGGGGCATATGCAGCTGTATGATGTCACATTAGCTGCAGTGCATAAGGAACCATGTTTACAGGTGTTGTTCACGCAGTTTACAGACAGGTTACACACAGGGCCTGTCCAAGATGGCGGACATATACATGTGAACGAGTCACTTCCTGTTGCCCTGCAGTGACCTCCCTTTTGGCACACCTTGTATCCACAGGCAGTTCCGTCCCAGTCCCCTACGTTTGCTCCGCTTACAGCCCCCTTCTCATTTAACTCAAACTCTCGCCCGTTGAGAATCAGTTCTCTAAGGCCGCCAGTGAAGCCCACTGGTTCCTCCTCAGTTGCGTCTGTGGAGACTGAACTCAGAGTGGACACGCCCCCAACAAAGATGTCTGTAGCAACATCGAGGGTGGTCATTCCCTTAGTCACATTTTCTCTGGCCTCCTTGCCATCCAGACTCAGGAAGCCTCTGTGACCAATACGGCCAGCCTTAACTGTGTGCCAGGTCCCGCCATGCGAGTCCACTCTCTCAGCAGACTGCAGGACATGGGTGCTGTCCCCTAGATTGTATCGCAGCTGGACAAACCCTGATGTCAAGGAGAGGCAGAAGAAGTCTCCTGTAGGAAGAAAATAAAACAGCATTGCAGTAAGAACATTTTTACAGGGTTAGTTAGGCCCCTATTTCTTCTGCAGAAAGTACATCCAATAAATACTGTTCACAGCAGGGTCTGATTTATCAGAGAAACCATTACTTCTTCTTGTTACTATTGAATTTTTAAAACAATTCTAAGTGCAGTGAGAACTGCAAACAAAATCGTTTTCACTTCCATTGTGTTGAGGTGGTGGTAAACAGATTTTGCAGAACCCAGAGAAATAAAACCATCAGGTTGAATGTTTGTGAGTTGTGATTTTCTCCACTAAAGCCGTCAGATTGTTTCTTTTGAATCTATCTGTGAGAGGCCTAAAAAGCTTTGTGTGTTTTTTTTTTTTTTTTACAAGAAATACACAAAGATTAGAGAAAAGTTAAACGCATATACAGTATATCTATATACATTTGATGATTATGATTTTTCATCTTGATAGCCCTCATATTTATCTTTGCATGCTTTGGTGGGGTGTTTTTGTGTAACCTTGGTGAACTGACTCTTTCATTTTATCTTATGTTGGCATTATTTTTTTTTTATGTCTGTCTTATGAGCAACACACATTAAATTAAGTTATGCTGATGAGATCAATACAACTCCAGTATTGATTGCAAAATACGTTTAAATCAATATATTACTGTAGCCTTAATCTGACATGCTGGTGCTATTAATGCATAACTTACTGCACAGTTTCATGTCCTTCAGCATGAAATAGATACCATTTAAAGAGTAATTCCCTATGAATGTAGAGATTTCTGAAAGCTACACCAAGATTGCATCATTTCATCTACTTTGTATTTGTAGAATAAGTACACAGTTTCTATTGTGTTTTGTTGAGTCATTGTGTCTGAACCAAAAAAGCCACCTGGGTTACATTTTGTGGCACTCAATTGTTCTGTATAATGTGTGCCACAGTGGCAGGAGAGGGAGAGATGATAGTGACACTAGTACTTCCATTTCAACACATTGACATTCTGCACACTGAACATAATATTTTATTTATTCAAACATAGCTGCCTCCAGATATGGAACTGAATGTCCTACCAGCTCTGGTGCCGAGATGTTGTGCAGTGTAGACGAGGATGCCATCAGCTGATAACGACTGGAACTGCAGCTGCAGAACAGTCCTGTGTCTTATATTCATAGGCGAGAAAGACATCCAGGAGGACTGGTTCCCACTGAAGAATGGATCACTGATGGTCACAGCTGAGTGGGGAAGGCAATAAGGCAGTTAAATAATTGAGCAATGAAAATCTTGATTAAATAAATAAAGAACTCATATAATGATACAGTTAGGGTTTGACTGTGTGACCTTTATCACAGAAGATTCCCGCAGTCCCCAGGGGGCACTGGCAGGTGTATCCATTTGGGAGAGGGATGCAGGTGGAGCCGTGGGCACACAGAGGAGGGGGAGTGTGCTCGACATCACACACAGACACGGTCTCAGAACAGAGCGCTCCCTTCCATCCAAATGGGCACTGGCAACTGCAGACGGACATGGTCAGGCGCCGGGAAAAGCTTGTAAACACTGTCATTTCCTTTCACTGTACTTGCACTGTGTAACTGATTTCCCATAGGTCATTGATGTGTTCATGCATTTATTATGCACGGTGTTCGGGTGCATTCAGCTCAACAATAAGGCCCATGTGTGTAATTCATTGAGTGAAATCATAACACCAGAAAATTACAACAACAACAACAACAAAAAATCCTGAAAATGTTTATTTATTTTCACTTACTACACAGATGAGCCAGAGTCAACGCATGTTCCTCCGTTCGTGCAGCGAACATGAACACACGGGGTGACTCCACACTGACCCACGCTGCGCCCGAAGGCTGGATGTCCCGCAGGCTGTCCCAGCACCTGGAACTTTCTGTCTCTTCTTGTTTGAAATTGCACATCAAAAATACACCCTTTGAATGAGAACAAACACACAAAGACAAAATGCACGTGAGAGGGATATCTTTCATTTCACTGATGGAGGATTATCACAGGAGACATAAAATGCTTTATTTTACCTTGTATGAAGATCAATGGTGAGTAGATTACAATTTGATTAAGATCTGAATTTTGCTACTGACTCAAATTAAGGCCAATAAACTGCACAAATTGCTCAGAATGTGTTAAATGATTGAAATTAATTTCTTTCATGGTTATTTATTTTTTATCACATGACAGCAGGTTTCCTATTAAGCACTACATGCTTAAATTTGTATTTATTTATTTAAAAGTAGCTCTTGAATTGAATATATTAAAAACTCTGCAGCCTCTCCAGTTCATATCCAAGATGTCAGAGTTTTAAAATCCAAGTTCTGTTCCCCCTGTCATCACGCATCTCCCTCATCGTGTTTGCTTTTTGCTTTTGTAATTCAATTTTATCAAGACAATATTTACTTTGGCCTGTACCTGCAGAGCGCAGGGCCTTCTATAAATATAATGCCTCATAGTCATCTGCACATGCAGGTTCCCTTTTCTCTGCTGCCTTAGTCATTGGCATAAACAGGATGCAGGGGAAAACATCATGCTCATTCATGAATATTCATGGCATGATGCTGTCTACTTGGCAGACTCAAGTGATGGTTGCGGTACTGCAAACATAGACTGCCGAAAAGCCAGGCAGATTCATAGGGAAGATTATAAGGGTTGGTTATTTATTTGTGTGAGCTACACTTGCTGACTCTTCTAGCAGAACCAAGAAACCTGAGAAGTTACGTAGCAATAACTCTTCCTGAAAAGTAAAATTTGCAGGTGTTTTTTGCAGCAAACATTTTCTAATAATAACTGTTTTAGAGCAAATTATCTAAAGAGTTATGTAAGTATTTTAAATAAAAGAAAATCCTAGGGTTCAAATGGAAATGAATGACCCAGAGCGTAATAAAAAATGTCTGAATCAAAGCACCATGACATCAGAGCTTTTAACAGAAAACCTGACAAACTTCCCGTATTTCTTGTTATTCAAATCAACAGCTTAAATTGAGACAGATTTTTTTCAGCAGCCACAGTTCCTCCTCTGCCACCGTTCCACAGGGGAGTGTGGATCTGTTGATAACTGGGAGTGAAGTGCATTATCAGTGTGTTCACTGCCAGCCATCATGATTAGGGCTCGAGGAAGGTCACACAGATCTGATTAGACGCTCATGAGTTCTCATTACATCCTGAGCAGAAAGGTTATGGTTCCGCCAGTGTCGCCTGGCTCAGATAGTGCTTACCAATACGAGGGGACTGCGACAGTCTGAACTAGCGTGGGCAAACTGATGCTTTGCCATCGCTGATTTGATTTTTCGAAGCTTTATTTGGTAGGGTGAAAAATGAATTATATGATCATGAATAAGAATACGCAAAATCGCCTTAGACATAAAAGGCTCTTGTTCACCTCAAATGGATCTGCCATGACATTTTATAATAACAAGCCTCATTGCTGTAGTGGAAAGACTGCTGAATATGGTTATGATGATATTCATAGCTGTTGTCATCATTACTGTTATGGCAATTTTGTCCCACAGCTCCGCACATTAGCAGGCACAATGAATGCGCTCCAGAATACATTCCTACACGGGGTCACCTGAGAGAAAGCATAAAAGGTGTTGATGATGACAAAGATTATTTGCATGGTACACTTGTTCAAGTTACTTATCAGCAGCGGAATGGATTCACAGACAGCGCAACAACTGTGTGGGGTGTGAAGTGATTATTAAGGGTGCAGATACAATCAACCTCAAAGCTCCGTTCTGGTCTCATACACACTTAGTCCAGGCCTTCTCATTACACACTTCCCTCTCTGCTTACAATGATACAGAGATCCTGCGAAGAACTCCAAGCTTCAGTGCTCTTAATGCAGACAGCAGTGTTAGGTTGTAATGAAGCTGTAGCAGTCTTACCGTGAAATCCATGACGGAACCTGGAGCCAAGTGGCAGTAGCTCAGGAGTGTACTCATTATATCCACCCACAAAGAGATGGTTGAAAACATTGAGGCCAACCAGGGGTCCTGGAGAGGATCCTGTCCTATTGCGTTGTCCATCAACCTGAGGAAGACATAGCAAAATGTCAAAACTCAAGCAACAGTCTTACATTTCTAGGCATCAGTGTGGGAGCCCAATTAATTTAGAGACTTGCCAAAGTTTTCAAAAACATGACCTCGGATTGATCAGTGTCCACTTAATAGCAACACTAGCAACTATAGTCTCATGTTTTTGCCTGAGAACAGATTTAATTCTTCGAGGCAACAATTCCAAAGAGATCTCCGCCCTCGCTGACTGGATAGTATCTCACTGTTCCACCAAATTTTTCAACCGCACTTAGATGTTTCAAACATCCTGTTATACCTGATCAGTGGACCGAAATAATGTTCTGGAGACTGATGTGCTCCAAGAAAACATTCACATCATTTTAACACCATTTATTGGCCTACACCACTGACATCGGGCAGGTTAAATCTATAGATTTCAATTGTTCTTACTGTTGACTCCATGTGGATATAGTGTAAAATGGGTGACGAATGAAAGGAATTAGCAGGATAAATAATTGGACAAACAATGACTGTATGCAGGTAATGAGGAGTCACTGAATAGTTTGATCAGTATGAAAATAATGAAAAACTCAGAATTAAGAAATGTCTTATTTGTGATAACTGATCACAGGTTATCTGTGGACATGAGCTTGAGCAGTTGTCACTTTCAGTTCATTTTCACTATTGGTTAGTTTAATTTGAAGAATTGTTGAAGTTCTAAAGAGTCAAAATCTTTTTTGTTTTTAGATCACTTTTAATTGCTCTTCAAATTCTTTAAAATTAATGTAATTTGCTCCTTTTAATCATCTGTTGACGCCCCCATATTTAGCTTGGGACCTGTTAAGAATGACCTCAATTGTGTTCCTTAGACTTAAGACATGTTGCCAAGGAGCACTGAAGCTGTTCTGATGGTTTGTGGTTCCCAATAACTGTTTTCCACTTTGTCTTCTCGTAACCTAATTTCTAAAAATGATAATAATTTATGTTGATAAATCACCTTCAGCCATCCTGTTCTTTTGGATCTTCCAAATGCAACAGTGTGGATGCTGATCTGGTGGTTCAGTCGATCACTGACTATGGTTGCTACACCTGATCCAAGGTTGAATTTATGAACAACTCTTCCACTCCGTATTCCCAAAACCAGGAAGTCATCGCCATCATTGCCTGAAAAACATTTGAAAACTGCTGTGAACACAGTAAAGCCAATACTGGATATATACAAAAGAGAATATTTCCTGCTAAACATGAACCTGTACTCGAAGGGAAAAAAACTGTCCTGCTTCCAGTAAAAACACACCGAATAAACACACAAATAACACACAATTAGAATAAATGAGCAGTACATCTGTTTGCTTAAATATGGATTTTAGATTGTGTTTTATTACATATTTTGCCTCTCTATTTTAATTTTGCGTTTAACTTGATCACTGCCAATGTAATCGAAAGTGACAATTCATTAAACCAATTATCATGTGAATTGTTTGTATTTCATCTAGCCTTTGAATTTGTACAATTTCCAACAGTGCTGCTCATTCTCTTGACACATATTTCATTATTCATATTGCTCTTGTTTTGTTTTTTCCTCCACCTCGATGAATTCTACTCTCAGGAGAAAACAAGTGCAGAAGATCTTGTGTTTTATTTTTTCCATCTTATTCTTCTTCTTCTACTCTTGATGAAATACGCTGGTGACAATGACACAGTGGTTACCTGCTACCAAAGCTGACCCCACAGAAAAGAGATCCTAACTTAACGTAATGGATGCTGACAGCAACACAGTGCATCTGTGCCTTAAAGTCGGTTCAATGGTACTACCATGAATGCTGTTGAGATGCTTGGTTCACATGTTTATTTTACATTAGCAATGATAACAGGCTCCTTTTGAAAGTCAGGAGCAATACCGTTTAATCTGCCAAGAAAGAAATCCTTAGGGAATTGTCTTGATTAGAAAATCTAATAGGAAAGTGGAAATTTATTAGATAGCACAGTGAGAGAATCCCCTGAAAACAGCAATAGCATTTAAAAACAAATGCCTAATGAAGTTTGACAACTAACTTCAAACTGCCGCGTGGCTTCTAGGATGGAGCTCACCTTGTCCTTTATGTCCGGCGAACAGGATCAAGTTGTCTTTCAGCGCAGACAAGTTATTGGCAAGTGTGAACTTCAACTTGAACTCGTAGAAGAAACTGAGGCTCGGGATGGAGGAATAAGCCGTGAAGGAAGTGTAACCAAACTCATCACTTCCACTGAATCTGGCACGGGTTATATTGATGGCTGCAAAACAAACGCATTCACAACACATTTTAAGAGATCACATTCATTTAAAAATATAACTTGTGTCAGCTGTGCTGTGGCATTTGTATGAATCTTGCATGATCAGGAGGGAACAGGCCTGATTCATCATAATCCCCTCCTCACTGCTCACCATTAGGTTACCAAAAGATGGCACTATTGCCACACAATACATAACAGGAGCTGGTGAAATATTTTTTTTTCTGAATGCTGTTAGATGATGACCTGTTTTCAAATACTATTACCTCTTCAGTCCCATTCTATTTTCATTAGTAGCTGTTTAGGAAAGATTTTGGCAAGCAAGCATTGCTTCATACCCAGTGTGCAAGAGGGTAGCACAATAATCTCAGTAATATTCAATTACAACCTCAAGTTTACTTATTCACAACGCATGGTTGATTCAATAATGCTCTCTCGTATTCCATCTCAGCACACCCATCTACTTGATTTTACACCGGGGAATCAATGTAAATTTCCCCACGCTCCTTCAAAATTGCATGCCGCTGTTTTTTTTTTTACACAGCAGTGAGGATTCAAACACAGAACTGCTCTTCTTCACCGAAGACACCTTGCATATTCTTCTGCAGCCCCAGGCAATGGCTAAGAGGAGTTCAGAGCTCCCCTATGCGACTGCCCTCAGCTCTGTTTGGCTGCTAAATTATTAATAAAGCTGGAAATGCTTCTGTTATCATCTCTAGTCTGCCAGAGTTGTATTTGCCTATTGTCTCACTGAATGGCCTCAGTGTTGCAGCTACAGCTATTTTATTTTTAAGCTATGGTGTCTTTAAATTGATCCCATTTTACATGATGATCCTTTTGCCCCCTAATAACAACTGAGCTCCCTGTCTGCTTTAGCATCTATTCAGACCAGACACACACATGTCAGCCATAGTTGCAAAATTAAATTAGCTTTAGTTTGTTTATGGTGGCCTATTTACTTCTTACCCTTGAGTCTACTGTGTGATTAAATAACGTATTTACTGATAAAAATGAATATTAGCAAATTTCACATTCACAGAAACGATGTGACATACAACTATTTAGTTGATCAGTAATTGCTATTATACTGCACAATATTTGTTTGTTGTTATTTATATTTTATTCTTGGAAAATAATGACTTTCCAGCTCTTTGTACAAGGAGTCAGCATAATACAGTATGAACTGTACAATACTATTAAATCCATGAAAACAGCTGTGCTTTAATTACCTCGCTGAGGCTTATAATGTTTAAATCTTTGTAAAGACAGTCAGAGAAGTGTTGATTCCACTGTTGATTTAACTTTTCAGGCCATAGTTTCTAATGTTATATTAAATTTCATTACATTGTAAGCGACTGAAACACTTTCACAATGATGATACTGTATTATATTACATTAGATTTAGACTTGTTTCTAGTTTGTGAATCATCCATCTACATATATAATTCCCCTATTATTGAAAACTTTGAAGCTCCATATTTCGCAGCTATCCTGCAGGCAGGTTTAATCTTATACACTAACTGTGAGCCTGTGACGTTGACTTTACTATCAGTTACCTTTGGGTGTGCTAAGCAGGATACATTCAGAATCACAAAGGCCTACAATAACTCATATGATGTAGGAGGTATAACTGTAGTGGTGAGTAAATCTTTCGGTTTCTGTTACTCATTTTGCTCAGTCAACCGCTACACAGACAGCAACTGAGCAGTGTATTTCATACCGTTTTTACAGACAATTTGATAAGAAATCATTTTAGTTTACTGGTACTGTATACAGTAATGTGTTCTTACTCATGGTTTCTGTTAGCTAAGCTGTCATTTCCCAATACTGAGAAATACTGTGCAGTGGCAGGGTCAAGGCAACTGTTGGTTACACAACGTATTATTAACAGAAGAAGAAGAAGTTTTTGCAATGCACGAAAAGCATTGTTTTCAATTGGGTTTTTTTCTGTGCTCAGTCTTAACATGAATCTTTAACAGGAAGCATGGGCAACTTGTGTACAAAGGTAGACCATTAATAATTCTGAGTGAAGTCATCTTAAATATCCATTAATGTTTCACGCACTCGACTCTTGAGGCATTCCAGCACTTCCTAGTCTTCCCTTTCCTCCATTTCCTGCTTGTTCACAGACCAACCTAATCAATTAAAGTGCACATGGGAACTAAACTGAAAATATTACGTGTTAAGAAGAAAAAACATATTGCTGTTTCGCTGTGTATTTCAAGTTTTTCCTCACCTTTTCTCAGATAGAGAACAAAAAGGAAAAGTACCAAACTATCACTCTCAGTATTTTGCTGAAGACAACACATGAGGAAAAGCTCTACAAGTCTCATGTTCACAAAAAGCCCCAAGAGGCAGGGAGAGCTCAGGAGTGATCAGTTTTGACTCTGATCTTATCTGATGTTATCAGTATTAAAATTCAAATGGCAGCCATATATATGGTGTGACACGTGGAAGGTTAGATTACTCTGTTTTGCATGTGGGTGCTGAGAGTCTGTCAGGGGCTGTGGCATGGCTGAGCTACCTTATATGCCAAGAACCCTGCTGCTCCTCCAGTCAGTTTAGCCAAGCAAAACCCTTTGTTTCTGGGAACCATAACTTAAGGAGCCTCTTTTTTTATGACACTACTGTTTTTAGAATTGCAAAATAAGCACTGTAGAACAGCTACTGATCCACTGTAGAACAGAAATTCCAATTTTCTATAATTTCTAGGCCATTCAGAAAACAGTAAGTCAAACCATCAGTTTTCTCTCACTGTCTTTTCATTTTTTAAATTGACACAGTTGAATGAAGAAGACAGCCATGCTAGCAGCTCTTTGATGCTGTAGCAGTGCTTTGAGATAAATTAGCATTCTAACGCTCTCAGTAAACAATACTAACATGGTGATGTGTAGCAGGTGTACCATGTTAACCATCTTAGTTTAATGTTAGCTTAATGGTTTCATTTTAGCACTAAACACGAACTACAGCTGAGGGTAAAAGGATTGGTATAAATACTTATACCCTCACATTTGATTTATTCAATATGAGACAAAGCATGACCTGATGATGGCATGATAGATGTTTATTTATTTATTTCTTGGTTCATTAAACAGGGACAGCACACATTAAATGCTGTAAATGCACCGGAGTTAACCAAGAGGCTATTTTTCATCTGTGTAGTCCCTGGACAGATGTTACAAACTGATCCCCAGTCATTAAGATTCATCCTCTGGGGACCATAAATGTCTGAGCAGAATTTCTTGGCAATCCATCCAGACAGTAGTTGTTTTGATACAGTGTCAGTGGTGGACCCACCATCGCTAGATCTATGCTGCTGGCGTGGTTAAAAACACAGCATGTTCTTACAGTCATATGCAACATACATATATAAGAACAAGTGTTGCGTTAATTCCACCGTCAGTGCTTCAATAACTGATGATTACGGCTGAACCACAGAGTCTGCTTTTTTTGTGTTTAAATATACTATTCGACACAATCCACGTGTTGGGTGACTAACATGTCTTTCTTTTTCTGTTGTTAAGATTACTATTATGAGGTGCTAATAATATGAGCTGATTTGATGAAAGGTCAACCCTACCAATTATAATTAGTCTTGGTTAGCCAGTCAGCTTTTAATGAACCCTGATCAAATCCCTTTTTATTTCTGTGATATGAAATAGAAAGTTATTATACGCCAGTGTATTGTGTTACACCGGAGCTGACAATAAAAAACAAGGGACCACAGACAGGCAGAAGTGACAGCTAGATTATTAATATTGTTCGTAATATGAGAACACATCAACTCCCAGCTACAGTGCAGCTGAAGTTGACATTTTAAGAGAAAAAAAATCCTCAGAAAAGTTACTTTGCTGAAATTACAGTTAAAGGAAAATAAGATCTTGTGAACTAAAAAGAGTAAAAGCAGCCATGAGTTTTGCCTTGATTATCTGAATCTATTGCTAGAGGAGGACATTTCTGCATTTTCAGCAGAATTTACTTTAATTTCTTTAATTGTTAATTACTTAACAACAGGCACTCATTCTAACAACTGCTCAGGGCTCTCATTCACAAACTGTTTGCAGATCAGCCCCATAATAAAGCTGGTAAATCTACACCGCAGTGATCTGTGTGGAGATGTTTGTAACACTTACGTTCTTCACACAGCAGACCTTGTCTTCCGTAAGGGCAGAGACATACAGCCTCCAATGGCGACTTTGGGATGCAAGTGGCTCCATGACCGCAGGGGTTGCGCTCGCAGGCAGTGAACTGGCACAGACGGCCTGTGTAGAGCGGGGGGCACTCGCAGAACCAGTCCTCAGCATCACTAAACATGTAGACATAGAGGGAGACATCATTAGACCAGAGGTGAAAATGGACCATGACATTGTAGCAACATGTGCAGATGCTTTACAAGCTCACACAGTGGCCTACAGAACACACAGGGAGAGGAGTGACTGCAAAATAACCGACCCCGTAATGGGTGAAAGATTCGAAAAGATGTTAGAGTACATGTTTCCAGCCTGGTGGAATACAGGATATATGAGGTCCACTGAAGCATTTGTATTGTGAGTGTACTGTGATGAGAAAATAATATTGTTATGGATTTATTCGTCTAAGTGTGACCAGCAGGATAAATCTGGGTGGGGAAAGAGGAAAGCCCCTCCCTCATTACTACCACTGAGGTACCCTTGAACAAGGCCCTTAACCCCAACTGCTCCAGTAGAGCTGCTCGGTGGTCAGCAGATCAGACTGCGGTTGTACTGGACAGCTTCCAGCTGTGAATGTGCGACTGTGTGAATGTGATCAGGGTGTTCTTGAAAAAGAGAGTATTGCTCTCAGTGAAACTCCCCCTGAATAAATAATAGGTGAAAAAACAAGCAGCTACTGCAGAGGCAGAGTTTACTTCACATATCTATTGGTAAAGGTAAACACACTCACACACTGAAAAACACCAGCAGAAGGCAGATGATTAGTTGTGTATCAGTAGATTTATAACCAGAGATTGTACATGATTTTCTATGTCTTCTTTCCTTGATTCATATGCGTGTGCTTCCTCTCTTGGCAAGGAGAGGAAGGTGATCTAGCATGCAAAGTAATATTCAGACAGGGACTTTATAAAATGCTCTAAAGATGTGCACAACTTTGAAAGGTATAATATCAGATAGAGGAAGCATTGGTGGGTTTTCAAAACTATAAATTAATAATGTGTTGTGAGAAGCAGCAGTGCAGGATGTATTTTGCTTCTTGAGAAACTGGCTTCTTGAAATGAAATATTTACATTCTGTCACCGGAGTTGAGCATTGTTAGATATGACTGTACTGATGTACAAAAGGAAATGGTATATAATGCAGTAAAAACTTCTCCTGTATGATTATTAACTGGCTGCTCAATTTTGAGACATTCTGAGACACAATGATACACAGCTACACACTGTCGCTGCCAATTGTGCCCATTATTTGCAAGATAACAGTTACAGATGGAAATTGTCATGTCGGTATATTTGATGTTGAACAGACCAGGTAGTATTATTTTAATATTTTTTGACATGCCTATAAGGGCAAGAATCAAATATTGAATGGAGCACCTCCTAGTACACTCTCTCTTTTTCAATGTTTTGAGTGCTGCTAATTTGTCCCTCGCATTGTCAGATGGTGTTTATATTAAAATGTTGGTGACACAAAAAATTGTGTGGGTTTCCTCCAGATGCTCCAGTTTCCACCCACAGTCCAAAAACATGCAGGTGAGGTGAATGGCTCTAAATTGCACGTAGGTATGAATTTAAGTGTGAATATGTTTGTCTGTCTGTATGTTTAAGCTGTGACAGAATGAAAGCTTAGTTCAGGGTGTACTGTGCGCATCATACCCAAAGCACATTGTAATCGACTGCAGCCCACACAAGCCTGCACAGGATAACATTACAGTGCATTCATTTGGCAGACGCTTTTTCCCAGAGCGATGTACAATAAGGGCAATCAAATTCAATAGGAACAAAAGCAGAAAAAAGGCACTGACTCGCGTTGTTCTCTCCTGACTAGATCATTGCTTGTGTTGTATTAACTCTCAGATGTATGTCGCTTTGAATAAAGGTGTCATTGTAAATGTTGTAATAATAATATCATCCAAAGTATAGAAAATGCTTGGATGAACAGGTTTTGTTATTGTTTATCTTTTTTTTTTTTTTTGCATGTTATTTGAGTCAAGTATTTCTTTGCACTCAACAAGACTAATCTGTGTTGCTGAATAGTAACACACCCAGAAATGGCGGATGAGGAATCACACAAAACATTGCAAAAATACTAACCTTGAAACAACTCATTTTACATTCATTGGATAAATAACTATTCTTTTCAGGTGTGTTGAGAGCAATTAACAGAAATAAACAGTCTGGTGGAAGTCTAATTCAGACTAAAAAAAGTGTCATGTTTGTCTTTGCAAGAGATGGCTGGTGACAAAAATGTTTGGGGGGGCGCAGTTTGATGGTTGGTGGTCCTAGGGTTAATAATAATAATAATAATAACTTCGATTTATATAGCGCCTTTCAAGATACCCAAGGTCGCTTTACAAGAGTGGGAATAGGGGGGTAAGGGCAGGGTGGGGGTTTAGGGAGGGTAGGCAAGAGAGAAGAGGTGTGTTTTGAGGTACTTTTGGAACTGTGACAGAGAAGTAGCGGAACGGATAGGAGGGGGCAGGGTGTTCCAAAGGGTAGGGGCAATTGCACAGAAAGCCCTGTCACCAAAGGTCTTGAGTCTGGTGCGGGGAGTGCAGAGTAAGTCCTTGCTGGTGGAGCGCAGGGACCGTGACTGGGTGTACGGGTGGAGGAGGTCGGTGATGTACTTGGGTGCCAGTGAGTGAAGTGATTTGTAGGTGAGGAGGAGGATTTTGTAGCTGATGCGTTGTTTGATTGGCAGCCAGTGGAGTTTCTTGAGGATGGGGGTGATGTGCTGCCAGGGCTTGGTGTGGGTTAACACCCTGGCAGCTGAGTTCTGGACATACTGCAATCTGTCTAGGGCTTTGTTGGGGAGCCCAGACAGGACACCATTGCAGTAGTCCAGACGGGAGGTGACAAATGCATGAATGAGGGTTTCGGTGACTGAGTCGGTGAGTGACGGCCGGAGTCTTGAAATGTTACGGAGGTGAAAGAAGGCAGATTTGGAGATGCTCTGGATGTGGAAACTGAATGAGAGTGTGGGGTCCAGGATCACGCCCAGGTTCCGCACTTTGGGAGATGGGGAGGTGGGACAGCCGTCGATGACCAGGGTGAGGTCTCCAACCTTCCTGAGCAGTGGTGCTGGGGCCACCACCATGAGCTCTGTCTTGTTGGTGTTGAGTTTCAGAAGGTTGTTGGTCATCCAGGTTTTAATATCGTGCAGACAGTTGTTGAGTTGTGTTGGTGGGAGTTGTGAGGAGGGCTTGGTGCTGACGTACAGTTGGGTGTCGTCTGCGTAACAGTGGAAACTGAGTCCATGGTTGCGGATGATCTGACCGAGGGGGAGCAAGTAGATGGTAAAGAGGAGGGGGCCAAGGACAGATCCCTGGGGGACACCATGGTTAACTGTTGCAGTGGTGGAGTAGGAGCCTTGCAGAGTGATGTATTGTTTACGGTTGGAGAGGTAAGACTGGAACCAGGAGAGAGCAGTGTCGGTGAGGCCAATGAGCTCAGAGAGACGGGAGAGCAGGATGGGGTGGGAGATGGTATCGAAGGCAGCAGAGAGGTCAAGGAGGATGAGGATGGAAACAAGGCCGTTGTCTGCAGCAATCAGGAGGTCGTTTGTTATTTTGATGAGGGCGGTTTCGGTGCTATGATGGGGTCTGAAGCCCGATTGGAGAGGTTCAAAGAGCTCATGGTGGGACATGTGATGTTGTAGCTGGGCAGCCACTGCTCTTTCCAAGATCTTGCTCAGGAACGGAAGGTTGGAGATCGGACGGTAGTTGTTGGGGTCATCTGGGTCCAGGCCTGTCTTTTTGAGTGTTGGGGTCACGGCTGCCAACTTAAAGCTGGAGGGTACCACACCAGAGCCAAGTGAGGCGTTGATGATGTCAACCACCGGGGGGCAGATGGTGGGGAGACAGGCCTTCAGCAGGGTCGTGGGTAGTGGATCCAGACTGCAGGATGAAGTCCTGGCTTTGGTCAAGAGGTCGAGGACTTGATCAGCATCCAGCAGGGAGAAGGTGGAGAGGCGGCGCTGTGGTGGGCAGGCAGAAGGATGGTACATGTCCTGCCGAGATACTGTGGCCGGCGGGGAGGGTGTAGATGCCTGGAGCTGCTGGTGGATGGTGGCCACTTTCTGGTGGAAAAAGTCCAGGAACCTGGAGCAGAGGTCAGCGGCGTCGGAGGGTTGTGAAGCGTCGGGAGGGTCAAGAAGGTGGTTGATGGTGGAGAAAAGCATTTTCGGATGCTTTTGTTGGCTGTTAATAAGTGTGGAGTAATGGACTGTTTTTGCCTGGGTGAGAGCCTCTTTGTAGCACTGGATGTGGTCTCTGTAGGCTTCGAGGTGGACAGTGAGGCCGGATCTTTTGTGAAGCCTCTCAAGCCGGCGCCCCGTGGACTTAAGCCTCCGCAGCTCTGGGGTAAACCAGGGAGCGGGGCGGGTGTAGGAGACCAGTTTGGTGGTGAGTGGAGCAACAGAGTCCAAGCTGAGGGCGAGGGCGCTATTATAGTGTTCCACCAAGCCGTCAGCAGTGCGGTTAGAGGGGTGGATAGCGAGGGTTAGTGTCAAATAAGCCGTAGAACCACTTCATACCGCAGCAAAAAAATATAAATAAGAAAGAAAAACTAATCTAAAAACAACACAACACACTATAATGTCCCCTGGTTTGTCCCAGTATAGTATCTCTGACCCACAGAGAGAGGAATAAAAAATTATAACCAGATATGATAAAATGCCCATTTCACTCACATCACTTAAAGATACCAGCAGTTAAAGCAGAGTTACCAATAAGGTAATATGCTTAAAAAGAGACACCACCTATATTTTAGTTATTGTGTCTTCAGTCCTGATTTTACTGTAATATGTTAGTTGTTGCAATACCTAAACATGACAATAGATGGCGCATTAAGCACTATACACTGCTGTGATTAGGCATAATTTATTTAACTTATTTTAATAATGAAATGTACCCAAATCAACTGTAATAGTCAAAATTACTTCCATCATTTCTTATCCTGCATTTATGCATTTTAGTTTTTTACACTTCATAGTTATGTCTTTTATAAAGTATTTTTTAACACTTTACAATATTAATAACAGCAATGCAGCTACTACCTGATCTTTTATATGTCCTGTTGGAGCTGCTGGATGCAGCCACTGACTGAATCTATGTTCCTCTTCTGGAGCTTGGCATAGCAGAGGTCTACATGTGGCCAGATGTGGTGAAACAGCTGCAGAAAGAGCTCAGCAATGCTAAGTCTGCTAAAAACAACTTAGCTCCATGCTATTGTCTCGATGGCTGCAGCTTTCTGTTTGATTTTTTTCAGAGAGATGTTTTAGGTCTCGTTCCCCTGTCGTTGTCCACAACGTTTCGGTGCTGACACTTTGAAACAGCAAACAGATTAAGCAATAAAAGGAATAACTCACACTGCATCCAGCTAGCCAGCTCCGTTTATCATAACAGCAGCAGGAGATACTCTCAGCTCCTCCATCACCTGCTGCTGCTTTATCCTCTTTCTCTCTTCTAGTTAAAGTCTTGTGAAATTAGGTTTTTGTAGAGAAATTACAAAATAATCTTCTTTAATTTCCGCGGCTCCACTTTAACGTCATCTCCTGAACCTACCGTCAGCAGGAGTTTGGGTGACAGCAGCTGACGGGAGGGCGTGAATGACAGCCGGAACTGTCCAATCACAGTAGATTAAAAAACATGAAACAACAACAATTCGCTGCCAATAAAAGTGGGCGTGTCCGGGGCGCACTGAGCTGCGCCCCGTGGGAAACGTGACGCAGGCCAATGAGAGAGCAGCCTCAGGTCACATGCTTGTCAAAAGTTTGAGGGCTTGCATTGACTTCCATTAGTCCGGCGCCCCACATACAGGAAGTACATATAGAAATTAATAAAATACCATTTGGAATCGATTTATAATGAATGATGACAGGTGCTTAGAGGCTAACAGTACCATCTTGCAAACAAATACTATTTATTTCATAATTATTTAGCATTTTCTAATTCATTTATGTTTAATATGTTTAAGTAGATTTTGGCCAGATATTTGATGGGGGCCCGCATTGACCGGCCGCCACTGTTGTACCCTCATAAAATAATTTTCATCTTCAAAAGCTGACCACATGCAAAATTTAAGGGAAAATTAAACAATGATAAATTAAATTATTATAGGAGCACGAAAAAACTAAAAACAAACAAGCAGCAGATATTTCTGGCTCCAAAAAGGAAAAGTGTATGGAGAAGGAGCATGGTTAAAAAAAACACTTGAGTTTAATTGGCCTAATCAAAAACTTGATGTGTGGGGTGACAAAAGGTTACTTTAATTTCCCTGAGGCAATCCTTTTGATTACCAAATTGTAGTAATGTTTGCCGACTAATTTGAATATGTTAATCACTAATGCATAAAGTTGGTCCACGCCATTTCTCACGCCATTCAAAGACTGCCCAGCTACCGCACACAATGTCTAAATTATTAAGGAAGACTACATTTCTAATCTAATGACTACCAGATAAAGAGATGAATTATTGACCATCTAGTTTATGATAAGCCTGTTAGTTAGAACAATACACTGTGCGGCTACATGTCTTTCTCCAAATTCGTCCCTCGTAGGTTATTTACCAAATGTTTCGTTCAAGTGCTTGTTGGTATGCAAATGCTGGTCTACAGTAATTCACTGATGAGGCTCTGCTACCATGGCAGTCTTCAGTTCTCTGGATGAAAGCATTTAGCCTACTTCATCCTTTGTTAAAATGAAAAGGACCACTGGTTTCAGAAGATATTATTTATAGAGACGAACTGCTTTGGTACTCAAACACCATTTTCTCTCCAGCATTGTAAACAGCCAATTGGACACAATTACACCACTGTGATTCTTGGTGGGAGGCAGGAAAAGTCATTTGAACGCTGACTAGTCCTTCACTCAATTATTTGTCATCTGAATTTTAATACCAGCAAAGGGATGAAGTGGAATTTACACACAGCGTTCACCTGACGTACTCGGGCTCCTGTTTGAACAGACGGCTGTTCGATATTTTCCTGACCTCTTCCACCCTTGCAAACATTTCTTTGGCGGTGAAGAAGGGTGATGTCTGTTAAGTCTCCATCACAGAGTCTTTAGAAACATACTGCCACAGAAAAAACGTACTTTAGATGACGCCTGAAATAAAATCCTTATAGAAAGGAGGCATAAAGCGCGAGGGAACTTTTCTCAAGGGATCAGACAAGATTTCTCCAGTCCAACCAAGAACACAGCGCACTCTGCAAAAAGCTGCATTTTTCTGTAACACTTTTAATGTATCCAGTACTATAATTACATGCTGTGATGTAGCACAATCACTGTTCTTTTTTCTCACAAACCCATAGCTTGTAAATAGCAACCTGTTATCAGGCCAAATTATGTGAAGTTCTACCTACTTGTATAAAAGTGATGCAGCATTACCAAGAAAGAAATAAGTGAAATATTAAGTTTGCATTGTTGTTGGAACCCAAAACTGAAACAATCTTTAAAAGAAGGAAAGTGACTGATATGAGAAAGGGGTAAGAGAGAGAAGAAAAAAAGAAACACCACCATTAGGTGAAAAATGGAGAGCTTCTTGCTTCTGTGGATGAATAACATAATGCAAAAAATAACAATATTTTTGTCAAGACTGCTGTGTCTAACACAACCTAACAGATACCTTTATGTGAAGAGCACAATGTTTTCCAAAAAAGTATTCTGCAGATGATGGCTTAATGCACAATGGCTGCGCACCACAAATGTATTAAATTTCCTCAAATCTATGACACATTCCTGTATGCAGGTTGTACTGTCCACTAGTGTAAAGAACAATTACATTGCCCTTTATGTCTAATTTGATCACTTACATTGCTGTAAAGTAAGATTTGATTTTGTGCAGTTGCACTTCATTTCTGCCGATTACATCCTATATAATTTCCATTATAGACTTTTGCAAATATTTACAATGATTACAAGGTGAATTTCTGGGTTTTAGCAAGGTCACAAAATAATTAGTCATCAATACAGTGCTAATGCAGTGTTGAATATCAGTCCATACCAAACAGTCTACAGTATCGGCTCCCATTCACAGCTTAATTCCAATAAAAAAAAATAAAAAATCAGATGTACTACTCGAGAGGTTTAATCCAGTCAAATCTAATAAATATTACCAGAACACTAAATCTGTGATGTAAAGATGCAGCGTTCTGCTCCAAAAAATATTAAACATGTTCATGTCTGAGCCTTATGATTCCAAATAAACTTTTTAATAAAATACTCATATGCTTACTTACAAATTGTAAGGATAAGGCTGGTGATATTCTTGATTTTTCAACTATTAAAAACACATCACTGAGTCTCAGTGTTGCAATGGGTGATATGTTCCTTCATTATGATGACCATCACAATATACTTAACCCAAATACACTATCCGGCTGCTGGAAAATATTCACTGGCTCCCCAAAGTGTATTAATCCACAGCTGAAAATACACCCTGACTACAGTAAATTTTAGAAAAATAAATTGGCCTTTTCAAACAATTAAATGGTATATATTTACACCCCGTTTTATTAAAGATTTATCTTCTTAGTGAGAACCAATCCCTTAAAATGACCCTCATTCAGAAAAGCATGATTACTTTTTTCATTCACCATTATTTCAATACATTACTGCATATGAGACAGCTGAAAAATCTTTATGAGCACAAACTGAACTTTCCCAGGATGTCACAGTAACAGCCTGAATAAACAAAATACTTTTTTTATAGTCAGAGGCCTATTCTAAAGTTTGAGTTATCTGAGACGTGTCCCCATATCTTAATACTTATGTACTGAAGTATGTCAAGGTTACATAACTTATTTTTATACAACAAAAATGTCTATATGTATAAAATAACCAATTTGGTAAAAAAAAAACACACAAAAAAACAAACCCAAAACACATTGCACAGTTGTTATGAATGCACTTGTCCTCCAAAATTCAAAGGCACAATGCAATAAACACTGTAATGAGCAAGTTCTCCTCAGGGATGGCAATCACACACAGGATGATAGCTATGTTTGTTTCTCATGTTGAATTCAAATAATTGTTTTTTGGACCTTGAGTTATTATATAGGCACTTTGAAACAAGTATAGCTAGAACTCTGTTAAAGATACAATTGGTTTCAGTTTCTTTGTGGTGAACACTTGCAAGTAGTAAAATGGAGCATAAGAAGACTTCCCTGTTAAGTGGAGGCTTGAGTGCCACTGAACCTGTACCATCACAGAGCGGGCAAGGCACCGTCTCTACTGCAGCCAATTAGCAAGAAATGATTCTGTCTACATTAATTCTGCTGTGTGTGTGTGTGTGTGTGCGTGCGTGCGTGTGAGAGAGAGAGAGAGAGAGAGAGAGCACAGTATGTCCATCCCTCTACTGAGAAAGAAATATAGATGCATTTATGTTGAAACAGTCTCTTCTGTCTTACTTCAGTAATATCACAGTCTGATGGAAATTGTTAAGGTGCCTACAATCAATATTTTTTATATTAACAATGGATCAAGATTCTCTCCATGTGAAAGTGTGTTGCTCTTGGTAATGAACCCTCAAAGCATTATCACCCAACTCTGCAGTTTCCCCTCAGGAGCATTTTAGCTTCTTTCAGTTCACTGTTTTGGTTTAATGGCTCTGAGACATCCACTGTATCAGCACCAAATGGCAGACAAAATTAGTGACTACAGCAAGTAAACAGCTAAAGAGCCATATATATTTGGAGTGGAGTTGGTGAGGAACAAAATTGGACTTAAATTTGCCAGGTGGCCGAAACCCCACTCCAAATGAATACGTTGCTCCGAATCTACTGGATGTGTAAACAGGCAACTCTTTACGAACAAGTGTGCAATATAAACTGAAAGGAAGATGAACATTAACGTGAAATATGTTAAATTGCTTTCTTGCTGAGATTTACATAAGAAGAGTGAGGTGCCTGGACAGTAAATGAGAAGCTATAGCTAGCAACCAGTTAGTTAGCTTAGTTTAGCACAAAGACTGGAAACAGTGTTACCAATGTAGAGCCAAGCTAACCACACTTAAGATCACTAATTAAAATGTTATGTCTTTTTTGTTTAATCCGTACAAAACCCGAAACACCAAAGTGTTAAAAAGATTTGTTGTGGTTTTACAGGGGGTTATGTGCCGTACTATTGGCTTTATTTCCTGGAGACTTGCCGCGTCCCTGTGAGGTTGCCAGGCAACCAGCGCAGAATCAATACAATTATGCGTGGATCACAAAACCTAACCCCTAATCCTTCCCATGTAATTAATACATTAATATTACATAAAACACACCAGTAAACATAAAAGTATTTTAAAGATGCTGTGTTTGCTGATTTTTATGCTTGTGATGTTCCTTCTGTCTCATTAAAATTTGAATATGCTACATATCAAGCATACGGTAGTGTCTTCTTAATTAAAAAAAAAAAATCAAACAAGGTCTAATATGTTAAATACTTACACAAAATATAAATAAACATGACAGTGAACATTGCTGGGTGCAGTATACATGATCTTCAAGCCCCCATGCCCTAACCACAGACACCCCGCAGGGTGCTACCACCTGCTCCCATAAAAGGTTCATTGCACGCCCACACAGAGGCACACAGGGATGCCATCAACAGCAGCACCTCAGCAGGACATCAACTGACAAGGAACAGGGGATCTAGGTGCACGTTTCCTGTCACTGCACCCACTAAAACTGGTCAAATAAGAGTATGTCTGCATGTGGAGTACATGGGAGGGACTTTGTAGTCACATTTTACACATGAAAAATAAGTAGTTGTACCATGATTACATGTTGTGTTTAATATTTGACTATATATGGAAGGGGCAGGTGTGTTTTTTTCTAGTGTTATTTGCTAGGTGCTTATCTGTGTGTACTTCTAGGAAACTGTGTCTTTTTAAAATATCTGTTCTAAGACTAATGATATGGCCTGTGCAACATGCAGCTGAGGTTTATAATGACACCGATATCAGACATTACAGATCCGGCGCTGAAGAATAAAAAGGCCATGGTCCTTAGGTGCTGATTGCCTGGCTTTTCACATTGATGTCACTTAAATACCTAATATGTATGTATCGCCGCCCAACCACAAACCATTATCCTCTCAAGTTTAATATTGATATTTGTACACGCGTAGGTGAACAGAAAACCACATGAAAGGGGGAGAGTGCAAAAATCCCCCAATTGAACCCGCAATCAAAAGAATCCCTATTCATCCTATTATACTGTGGCAGTGAAATCGGGGGCAACTAACTGAACAGAGCCGTATGAACTCTTGATGACCCCTACATGCTGAGTGGTTCAAGTGGATACTGCATTAACGCGTATTCATCAAACTGATAATTGCAAGGCCCACTCTTTCGCACATGACACGTCAATGTGACCACAATGCCACCGGCTCTTAATTGGTATTCTTGGACCCATTCATATTCCAATATTCATGGTGCCCTTTTTCATTTCCTGTTTAATAAATGCAACTGTTAATTGATAGTGTCATAACACAATGAAGAAGCCATTTAGAGGAGCTATTTTCTGGATTACCCAAGGTGAAAGAGCATCTATGTAGTTAATGCATACTTAAAAAGACAGGCAAAATTGCTGGTAAGTGGGGTGTGATGGCAGTCTGATGAGCTGTGCTAGATAAAGATAAAGGAGGAACAGATCATCACACATCTGGTATAGCATGAGGGATTAACTTTGGCCAAGGGATTACCTTTGCTGGACACAACTACTTCTTAACGTCTTTAACATGCAGTGTCAATATCTGTTTTGTTATTCTTTAGCCTCAGTAGACCATCTACATGTTTCAGTTAACACTGCATTATTTCACACTACTGAGAGGAATCATCATCACACGTTGTGAATCCTCTGTCAGTCTGTCTAATCACAGAAAAAATATTTGATACGGACAATAATATTAAATTTAATCCATAAGGGGATTTAAAGATTTATTTCTGTGTTGGAAACATTGCTCTACCAATTCATTCACTGTATGTTAATGTAATACATTATCTCTTCTGCCAGGAAACTGCCGAAGGACATTTTGGCAAGATGGTTTGTTATCTGTATTAAATGTCATATAATGTCAAAGCCCAAACCAGAAGTCATTAGCAGGAGGAGGATGGAAAATGCTGGACTGAGCAGAAAGTTGGAGAAAAGCAGGATATGGTCAACAATGAGCTGACCTCTCTCATCATGTTGACTCTTAACAGAAGTGTTGTTGGACTGAGGGAGAGCAGGTGCCAACACACACTTACAACAATGCTTGAGTATTAACCAACCTTTGTAACAGTTGTTACTGTTGATTGAGCCTAAATCAGATATTTCACACGGTACTGTTAGTTTCAAATGAATACACTGAGAGCAATATAAATAAAATCAGCTTGATAATTTTGAGTAGCTCTGCATGAGGAAATGAGAAACAGCAGGTCTAATGTGTAGATATAACATTAGACCTGAGATGTTTACAGCACAAGCATTTCCAGTAAACACACTTAGTTTGACACATGCATGTTTGCATCATTAAGTCTATTCAGCTGCAGTTCATCACATTTTTGGGGTAATTTCTTGCATGCAATGTAATATTTTTGGAGAAAGACAATGTATTAGTTAAACTTCTTCTTGGTGGCTTTCAAGTTCAAAGGTAGTTTAGTCATTTTTAATTAGTGTACGAGGTGACCTACCTGACACAAGTTCCTCCATTACGACAGGGAAGGTGTTGGCAGACAGGCGGGTCACAGTTCTTGATGTTTCTCCCTTTCACTGCCTCACCCACCAGGTAAATCTCCTTTGAGTTGACCTGAAGTTCTCTGATACATCCAGTGAATCTCTGTGCTCCCTTTGCACTCCCATCATGCGTCTCCCAGTGGGATGAGACATCCCCAAGAAAAATGGGCCCAAAGGTTCCCTGTAAAAATAAGTGGTAGAGAGCCAGTGATCAACTCTATCGTTTACTAAATCACACTGAATCATATATATGTCCCACTTCACCTACTAACTGTGCAGCTACTGTAAAAACAGATTTTCAGTATCAGAGGGTGTGTATATATCAAAATGAATCTTAACACTAGTGAGACCTTGCTGTATATTAAGACCAACAAGAAAGATTAACACCATCAGCTACCTGCTTAAGCTTAATGCAGTTTTACTTCAACAATAAACTGCAGTGATGTCTTTTCTTTTTTAGTTGTACTGAGAGAGAGGTAAAGTAATCTGAAAACAATGTTGCAAGTTTTCTTTGATGAGAAGGTAATTGAGTAGAATGAATGCAGATAAATTTCTGTGAACTTGCAGCTAATCCTACCATAACGGACAATTTAACAAGTGAGGCTGCATTCACACCAAATCAGGCAATGCGGCACCTTCCTGCGGGGTTGGAGGTGTGGGTGTGTTTATTTGTGCTTCGAATGTAACTGCCATCAAACTTTGCAATTGGGGAAGCCATCAATAAAGCCTAACTTTATTTTTAATATTATCATATGAAAATAAATGTCCTTCCCTTTTCTTAGTTATGTCTTTGTCCTCCCTCATGACAGGGTTGTACAGCTCTGATTAGTGTGATCGCTGGCTTACGATTGGCCACTCCAGTGTGATGTCAGGTTGCATCTCTGCAAAAGTTGATTCTTGGTTTAACTTCTTCCCACAGGACTGCTGTGGTTTCTTATGGTCCCCATCCCCACAGTCTAAACACACTACCTCCATTCAATTGAATGGGATGACTGGCTTTCCCCTCAATGCCTGATTTGGTGAAAATGCAGCCTACGGCGTAACTGTCTCTGCTTCTGAAGTGAAGCTGCATTTATTTTTTTAAAGTAGAACAAGAACACTTCATGTAACTTCATATTATACAGATCTCCATCACAGTGTTGACCTTCGCTTAATATGAATATTGAATACTTAAAAGATTTACATAACACTTTCATACTCCTGGAATGCATGATGATTAATTGATGATAGCTATCACAGCTCCATGCACATTCTTTCAAATTATATAACATGGTAACAGTGGATTTCAAAATCTACCACCGCTTAGTCAAAGTGGTTTTCTGTTAAATTCATGAATACGTAGATTCGGTTCAATAATGAAGATCACAAATACTCACCTTGCAAACATAATTTAGAAACTCTCATGGTTAAGTCCCATGAGAATAAATGCCTTTCCTGTTTGTATGCCTCACTTTATTCCAACACTTTCGCTTCTGTTTTGACAGTTGCCACCAACTCAAGCGTGTTAATGTGAATACTTGTTTTTTATCATATCTGGTTGTGGCAGATACGAGTGCTGCTTTTCATGCTACTACTCATTACATTTAATACCTCACTTTAAAAATGCTGGCCTCTCTTGTCATTTATTAAAATGGTTGAAGTTTGATCTGACAAGACAGGATTCTGTTGTTATGGGAGGCTGTGTCAGAAACTATAAATCTTACTGATGGGGGCCTTTGAGGCTCAGTCCACCTTTCTATGTCTAAAGAATATACTGTAGAGAATGTGATTTTTATAATGGCACTGTGATAAAATTGTACTGAATCTGACGTTTCTAATTTCAGATCAGTCGAAGCAGAATTTATATGACTTTGACGTCCCTCCAATGTAGCATGCGTCATGACTCTGCACTGGCGCCTGAGGAGAGGTGTTGGACAGCTGCAGTGGAGGTGTTCATTGGAGGGACAGTGAGGTGTTAGACCACATTATCATTTGTGATGCCTGCTTAATTCGATCTGAGCTTTTAAATGACATAACTGATGCATATTTAAAAGAGAGAATGTGACAGGCTTCATAGGAACGTGTATGTTATATCAATGCAAAGTTAAGAGCCCTAAAACTACCTTTAACAAAGCTGGAGATTCAAATAAAAGATGTAGCTGGATACTTTTACAATAAACCAGACCATATTTTATGTGATATAACCAGCTATGAGCCACTGGAGCTGAATGATGACTATGGACTGACATGGAATGACTTTATGGTGCCTTAAAGTATGTTTACCATGTTTAAGAGAAGAGTTCATGTGAAGGATTCACTGATGTAATATTCATGACTTTGTGAGTGGACTCACAGCACGAGTGCTGGATACTGATCTTTGAATTCTGTTTGAAAGCAGCAGTCAATGTGGTCTCTATTTCTACATATTGTTGTTTTCACTCATGTGTACCAGCTCAGACGAGTGACTTGTCACCAGGAAAACAGTGGACCTGTGAAGTTAATTGGCATCAAGCACCAAGAAGTAGTTAAAATGCAGCAGCAAAACCTTAAAAAGAAAAAAGTAATATGTTCACATTCCTATAGTTTTTGAGATTTAAGACAGTTAAACATATTTTCCTCTTAAAAGTCTCTCTGAAGTATCTTTGCTGACAGACTGAATTACCAAAGGGGACGCTGACTCAGTTTACTGACTTCAAGGGTTTCTATAATGACTTACTATTTGACACATACCAGCTTATTTTAGTAACAGATGTAATAAATGTTGCACTGACATAGGCTAAACTGTGATTAGACTCCGCAGTCTAAATTGGAAACAGACAGTAACTAACTTCATGATTGTTCTAATGTTTGCCGCCAGGCCAACCTGTCTCAAGCTCCTCTGTGGGTTCATAACGTCAAATCAATTTCATTTAAACAGCAAAAAATCACAAATGACAAATCACAGATTTGCCTCACAGGGCTTCACAATCTGTGCTGTGACACCCTCAGTTCTCAGATGTCATTACACAATGTAGCCTGTTGGTGCTTTTTTTATGATATTCCAGTTGTTCCCAGCATATCTAATCTTCTAATCTTTTGTGTAATGTTATCTTATTCATAACTGGATTCATATCCTACTATATCTCAAAACCCCTGTTATACATTAGACCTGAAGGAAAGCTGGCATAAGTCAACCACCAATCGATGTGCAACAAAAACGTGGTAGACCTTGGCCTTCTCAAATTAGGAAAAAATAAATCACATTGAGGGAGGTGAGGCATGTTGAGCCTGTGGGAAGGTTGAACCCCTTTCAGCGTCTTTGAAACCGGAAAACAAAATTATTAATTTAAAAGCTACTGTAATACAGGTGTTGTTAATCAAACTAATGAGCCAGAGTAAAAAGACCTGCCTGTGATTAACAAGTGAAAGCTAGCTTAGTGCTATTTACATGCTTGCCAAGTGTGATCGTCATGGCAAATAATGTAACAGGTGCATATGTTTTTAATGGGAGCTCCTGTGTCTCATTCGTTACGCACGCTGCTGTTAGTTACAGTGGGCAAAGCTGACTTTGATAACCTGTAACTAATGATGTATTTGTCATGAGTTGTATAGGTGATTAATAATAATACTATAATATTAATAAATAAACTCATTAAATGATGTGACTATATATCCACAGGCAGCAGCTTAGAGCTTTAAGCTAAGATAAACAAACTAACTAGATGTTGTTAGGATTTAATACGGTTTGAAATCCTTTGACAGAAGTGCAAATATGATACCTGAGCTTTGGTACTGATAACAAAACATTTTTCCAATACCTTACTTTTGAGGAATATACAAGAGGAATATACAAGTCACATTTTTTCTTTGAACAAAAGGCAAACTTCTCAAAAGCTGAATGTTGTCTAATCAGAAGCAGCTTTATAAGTAAACTATGATTTAAATAAAAGGGTTGTTAAATCAAAGAATAGTAAAGGCATCGGGAACAAAAAAGTTGTATTTTGCATTGTGAGGTTGCATACTCAGCCCTTGATGTATGTAGATTTTAAATGTAGCTGAATAATGAACCATAAATGCAAAACATTACCAAAAATATTTGTACTTATCTCAACTTCTCAATTAAAAAACAAGCTAAACTAAAACTAAAATAAAAAGACATCAACAATGCTAATTCATATGAGATGTGACCCCAAACTAACATGTGCCTGAAAAGTTGTACTAAATGAGGGATTAGAGTGACAAACATATTTCTCAGAAAGAGGAAACACATACAAAAACTGTCTGCTGATTTCTCTTTCCAAATTCATCTGTGAAAAAACGTGAATACATGACATCAGATGCATTTCCTTTGACAGTTTGCATGTGGATAGCGGTAGTCATGAATGCTACAACATATTACTGTTTTAATTAACATTTTGACATGTGTAAGTACACTGCACTGTAAAAGGAAAGAGGCATTATTATAGAGTGGAAATCAAAATTTAAAATAATGGTTATACATGGGGTTGATTTGACTGCAGGCAGGTCAGGTTACCTTGGACACGGGGTGTGAAACATACTCCTGGAGTCGCTGAGCTGTGCCATTAACAACAGCTATTTCAATCATACACGGCCCCCCTTGTTTGCCAACAGGCAGATTGAATCTGTTAAAAGAGAACAGACAGAGATCAGTTAGACATGATGCTCCCCACAATATTTGACACTCACAATAAATCCAGCAAACCATGAAAAATATTCAGATGGAGACAGAGACGGAGCAGTCACAGTAATGGAGCTGCTAATGCGACCATTGAGACTATACTATAAACTGACTGTGTATGACTGCGTATACAATACACACTATTTTATGAGAAACTTTATGCACTGGTAGATTGGGTTGGAAGCAACGGTGCATTTGTGCCCCTCACAGCACCCAAAACCCAGGAGAGACAACAAAAATAGAGAACGGCTTTCACAGTTGGATTTAAATAATAATGCTAGAAATAGGTTTCTGCTCAGTGCTGTGGTGATATTCCTTAAATTGTGTTCCTCAGCAGATATGAAATACACATAATCATGCCTGTAAATACATTTACGATAAACCATGGAGTGAGATAACCAGTCAGAACCAATATCCATGATAATGCTTCAAATAAAGCATATAATAATTATAATAATAATAATAATGAAAAAAAAACAAAAAAACAATCACAGCAAAAACATGATCATGGGTACCCATTATGTCATTGAGGATTAATTAATGATAAAAATGAGGGCACAGACTAGATATACATTATAAACCTAATGAGTAGGAAGACAATTTTATCATTTGACCCTCTCGGTCTCTCTGGGGAAAAATACAATTGTACTAGTCATTAATGTTGCAGCCATAATGTTAAGTAGCTGGTCTACTTGTGTCATATTTCAGCTTTGGCAAAGTCAAGTGATTCTCTTGCCCCAATTCATCATTGGCTTTACATCCGCTGTACACAATAGCAGTCCCTTTACAGGGCTTTACATTATGCAAAAGGTTGCGCACAACATGCCGCACACATAAAGATGCTTCTGTTAAGGAGTAATCCACATAATGCACTTTGTTCCAATGGTTTATTCTCTATTTGCCTGTAAACCTGTAACACAAGTAATATGTTGTGGTTATTTGCAAATCTGCAAACGCTATTCAACCATTTTTTTGTATCACTTTTGATGAGGAAAAATCTTCACATGTTTGCTTTAATGGCCAGATGGAAACAATCAGGGCAATCGCCCTCCTGCTAATTTGAAACAGGCTTCCAGGACGCCTCCCTGAGGCAATCACACGCATGCAACTTCAGGTAGGACTAATTACAGGTATGGAAATCACGAGAGCTGTTTTGTCCACACACACACACACACACGCACACAGACACAGATAAATTACGGAAAATTTTAGACTGCAAACGTGAAATACAACCTAATGTCCAGGGGAGACATCCATCACCATCCACTGTGTGTTGGGAGTGTGACTGAGGTCATTCTCCTGACATTAGCACAACCGTACGTGATCAGTGAGTGATTTCAGAATATTACATTGCCCCGCTGTTTATTTGCACAAGAACATAACAAGATCCTAATGAAAAGACTGAAATATTGCAATCCATGTGTTTGTGCAAAAAAAAAGAAAGAGGGGGGGCTGTTTGGTGAGGTATGAAACATCACAATATTGCTACAAAACACCCTCTTGCCGAAGGCAGTCGGTACATATTTTGGTGCTTACTACAGTAGCTTTTTATTTGGTCTGCTAATGCTGCAAAGACTGTCCCTGTGAGACACGGAGAGCATGCTCACTAAGCAAACAGGATGATGTTACTTGATGAGCTCTCGTGAGCACAGTGAATGCTCCACCAGGCTAATTTACATTGGTCTTGCTCTAAGGCAAAGATGACTATTTATGAAGATGACTATGACTTCTTTACTTAGTCTAGTAGCTGGATAGCTGGGAATATGCCCCACAGGCCCACATCGTCATCACCACCACACACACACAGGCAGACATACAGACGGAAAAGAACCACTACGGATTCTATTACACAAACAAACATATGAGTGAATCAGTAGAGAAAAAGGCCAGGATTTGTCTAATACGGAGATGAAACACTGCTGTGTGTAATTTCTTATTGGACTCCCAGTGCACCATTCAGCGCTGGGTCTCATAGGACCAACAATAGCAAACTTGAGGTAAACAAACAAAAACCGTATGAATATTTCATTTCTCTCCAAATACACAAAACCACAATATGGCTGTGATCATTTTTACTTACTCAATCATCATTTATGCATTTCTTCATCTGGCTAATGCTCTAATCATAAGTGATTTGTCATCCCTAACATCCTCATTTAGACTGTCTGCTGTGTGACTAATTCAGTGCAACTGCACGACTGCAACTTTCCTGAGGATCACAACTGAAATATTACCGGCAACATTAAGGGACCTTGCAAATATTTTCAGCACAGCACCTTTACCCAATGGTATTTGTTAAAACTGATGGTAGGTGTTTGTCTTTACAATCCTACTGTAACATGCTTCCTTTACGGTACCCAGCAGAGAATTCATAACTTCATTCATAACTGGGGGTGTGGGGGGTGTGGGGGTGGTGGCAGCGGGCGGGGTCATCATTTAAATATTACTATTGCATAAAACATCTGAAAGTATTGGCAACAGATGGCAGTAAAACATCATGCACTGGGCTGGTGCTCTTGCAACAGTTTTCACCAGCTGATAGGCAAGATGTAAATTTTTTTCTAAATGGCTTATTATTGTAATCATAATTCCGAACCTTACAAAATGCTAATAATAATGTAGTACATGTTATGTGGTGAATTTATAATTTGGGAATCATTTAGTGATTTGGAGTCAAGAGTCTATTAATTTAGCAACTAGGGACTACATGCCCTGCAATGTTTTATACCTGCGAGCAGATATTGAGTGTAGGATGTAAATGGGTCACACATATTACATAGATAAGGAAGAGTGGTGACACCTGTTACTTTGATGTTCTTTTTAGCATAACATACTGTAGATTAACACATCAGAAATGACTGAAAAGAGAGAAAATAAACTCCCATATGTTTAATTATCATGTATTGCTACAGAATAAAATGCCATATCACACCTCAGCACCTACCGCACAATATGTCAAGAGGGATCTGTTGGTACAACAAGCCTTTTATCAGACCATAATCTACACCTATATTGACTGTAATGCCTGCTCTGGCTCTGGTGCAGTGACTCTCTCACACGCAGCACTGCAGCATTTGCTGCATAATTTGTGCTGTGACTGGCAAACCTCAATTAATTTGGGTAGCCTGTGCTCTATCATTAGCCTATATCTCCAGCAATACAATTAGACAGCACACAGCGAGCCTCTTGGCAATGTGGGGCTTCACAAAAGAAATTCCAAGTGAGCAGGCAGGGCTGCTGCTTCTTCAATGAATCTTTTATGGGGGTAATACAACGCTGAATACAGTGTGAATGAAAAACATACACTGCATGGGATTTGGCATTGTGTCAAGAGCATGAGGATTTAAGAACAAAATGCTCAATATTAAGATCTCATTTCTCACCCAGTTGTACATGAGGCATGGCACTTGCCCAAAATCATTTTTTTCTCCCATTAATCTTCCAGAGATTGAGACCCAGTAGGAAAGTGTTAAAGATGGGTTCTGTCCACTGTTGATATAGTTCAGAAAATGTAATCAATTGCTGTTTACTAATTACTTTTCAAACGCAATTGAATTCTTTACCCAGTATTCAGAAAAAACACTAATTACTACAGTGATTACTTCACGTTTGAGTAACCTATAACCATGTACGCATGGGGTACTCACGTGTGCTAAAATGCAAAGTGAAAGAATGAACACCAAACAGCCCTGTCAGTACTTCATTAAGCATACATATTGTTGGGCGAGTTGACAGAGGGGAACAGCGAAGTGTTTCTGACCTGGGAAAAAGTTCAACTCAGACTTTACATCAATTTTCTGTGATGTAAAGAGATAGCACTCAGACCCTTCAGCCATTCTGAAATTTGCTACTATGAAATTCTTCTCAGCGTCTTGCCTCACAGCACTTGTCTTTTTTCTTGCTCTTACAACAGCTGTTGCTAGGCAACAATTTCACACCCACATGTGCAGTTTTATATCAAAACAATATTCAAGAGTTGGTATTAAAAATAGATTTTAAAAGCATCATAAAATACATACAATTCCTCATGCTATGCAAATAATGGCATTTTCACTACTTTTGGCATTTCGCTGAAAGGTTTCAATTTTTTTTATTTTGCGTTGAACAAATATACCTTTCAATATATATGTGAAATGTGACCCACACCCATAGCCGTTTGTTTTAGGTGTGTTTATCTCTGCTATGTGTGGAACACATTGCTTCAGGAGATTTGGATGAGACTTTAAGCTGGGTGGACCAGCTGACTCAACTATGGAACTAATGAGAAAACATTGGTTGCAAATCTTTTAAGAATACAGATTTCAATGTAGAAACGGAATGCAAGGACTGATTAAAAATTAGTGATGGCTGGGATTTTTTAACCATGAACATCTGCTTAAAGGGACCTGGTTAATTTTTTGACCACTAGTAGCGCTGTAGAGTAAAAGTCTTTACAATTAATTTTGTTTGTTGCTCAGTTGGCAGCAATAACTCACAAAAAAATGTGGTTATGCTTCAGAAACAGCAAGGAAGAAAAAGCTGCAAGTTAGCAAATATTGATCTAAACAACGCTTTATAATATTTTAAAAACCAGCTTTGGAAATCCTTTATGAGGAAGAACATATATCCATCATGTTTGTTGGGCCTCAACGAGACCCACAATTTACAAGACAATTCTAGCTTATATGTACATCTCTCTAATGAAGGAAGGAATCTCTGTTGGCCTATGTATGTATGTATGTATGTATGTATGTATGTATGTATGTATGTATGTATGTATGTATGTATGTATGTATGTATGTATGTATGTATGTATGTATGTATGTATGTATGTATGTATGTATATATGTATGTATGTATGCATGTATGTATTCCCTTGACACATCTCTTGAACTGTTCATTCAATTGGTTGAAGGGTGAAGATTCAGGGGTCTGCCGTCTGACTCATTCATGTCAGGGAGAGACCAGAGACGAGGCATGATCCAAGTCAGAAAGGTGCTTTAAAAAGAGAAAAGTAGACAGCGAAAACAGAGCTTTGTGTCTAGTCAGAAAGTGTAGCGTTAGCAGCATGTTTAGCATATCATCAACGTGTGACTACACAGAAGGCGTTCAGGTACATGGTTGAGTGTAGGTCACTTGTGTTTTAGAAGTCGCAGAGCCCAATACAAGGTGACTGTAGCTACATGCGTACAATGAAGGAAATACTTCCAAAGGTAGTTCAAGGCCAGTTTGACCCATATGCTCAGAGACCTTGGCGATTATGAAGTGTCACTACAGATAAAGCACAAATCTTTAGAGCAAACATGCCCGCTCAAACCCGAACAAAGAAAGGTAAAGAAAATAAGAAAAATCTAAGAGTCCAATATATAAATAAACGTAATTATTTTGCAGCCCTTATTTTAGACTATTTTAGGCAGATGTATTAATTTTTTCTATGTGTTGCAAAATAGCGACTGGAGGTGAAGCAATTGGCCAGTTCTGAACAGGCACTTTCTGAATGGGCACTGCACTAGCAATAATGGAGATATCAAAGATGTGGGAAGACTATATTTGGTAAATGAAGTGTTTGGGCCATTATTTGTAGGGTGGTTGATTTGGCTCCTACTGTCCACATGATGAATCCCAAATGACTCCTGTTGTATAGGTAATTCACTAAGGAGAATAACATTTGCTAACTGAATTTGGGAAATCAATAATTAAATAGAAAAAATACGTAAACACAGGATAAATATCTTGTTATGAAATGCTCTTTTTTGTTTTCTTTGATAATCTTAGCATTTCTTTTTGTCTAAAGGGCTTTTTGATCGAATGAAACTACTCTAAATCAATTCATCAGACATCTGCCTGGCAAAAAGCAATTTGAGTCTGAATTATAAAAATACATACAACAATACTCACCACATCACGCACAGCTCCTACTCAAACTGAATATTTAGTGCATTTTGAACACAAATAATGTGACAGTCTATAAAAACATCAACAGGAACTTCAAAACCTATGAGATGCTAAACACAAAATCCTCTGTCTGTCATAAACAAAAGAACATTCCCTGTAAGTCAGAACCATACTTGAGAGCTATTTCTTTGACTGGAAAGAGAGGAAAAAGAAAAAGAAAAAAAAAAAACACCCACAAAAGTGGCATAAATTTGAATAATCATATCTGCCAGGGACTTTGAGTTCACATGTGACAAGGAAAGAAATGTGATGCTGCAGAAAGCTGTGTCATCCTCATTGATCTTTGACTGAATGAAAATTATTCTAATAACAAATGCTCAACAGAACAAGATACAACCAATAATGTGCACACAGCCTCACCAATGACCAGGGGAGCATTTGGAGTCTGCCACTCTCAAACTTTAATCATAGTAGTATTGCTCCAAACAATCCCAAAGGAAAATTTACCAACATCAAAAACCTAGCCAACAACAAACATGTCCTCCCCAAATGAAAAATGACACAGCTTGCCTCCTGCACATTCCCCGTTATGAAATTATGTGGCAGTACAGGGTATTTCAGTCTCCTTTTGTCTTGCCAACTTTTGTTTTTATTGGAATTCTGCAGTGTTAAGAGTTTAAAAAAATTACAATTAAATATTTCAAGAGATGGAAAATATTCTTCAACTTTGATATGTTGGTAATATTTGATGTATTTCACATTTACTATCAATCTGCCTGTCCATTATGCATTCTTTCATTGGGAAACTCAATGCGCCATAACACTATTACATTCAAAAAATCTCCATAAAAATTGGCAGTGTGCCTGAATAAATAAAAGCTATAATATCCTAGTTTCCTCTACATCACACCAAACTTTGTGTTTCAGACAGGTTATAAAGTAAATGCAAGCTCATTTAAAGAAAGGTTAAAGGAAAGGTCGAAGTAGAGCATGTTTCATGAATTTAGCTGCCTATTTGGATTGTTCTGATCTTTTTTAGTGCAATCTTACTTTACAAAAGCGGCTCTACAAAAGGAAAATATGATTCATTCAATAAAGTTTAATGTCAGAACAGGCTACTAAATTCTTGATTAAATATTCACAATCTCTTTCATCCCTATTGTGTGGATGATTAGCCTGATGGAGTGGTGTAAGACTGTTAAACAGTAGTACACTGTGGATCCAAGAGAATCGCAAACAGGGGTAGGTCAGAAGAAAATCCTTCAGTTTAATGCAGATATTTTGAAACATGCATATATATTTTCAGTATATTAAGATATCTTATCCAAATTCTGTTGATACTGAAGATAACAGTGTAGCGCATCAGGAACATCTGTGTAGACCACCCACTAGAGGTATTTTAAATTTAAATAAACCCTCCACATTGTTTAAATGTGTTGTGCTGCTCTCATCCTTGCAACTAATTGTGGCAGCAATTATGTCATCATCAAAACCACGGCACATAACAGCCCAGCATAGACAAACTTCAAAGAAAGAGAGCCTTTTTTTCCACAGTACATTACTGTATGTTGAGCAGAGGTGACATACCATCTTTTAATTTCATCAATGTTGCATCAGTGCAAAAGGCAGTCAGCTATGTATATTACATGAACAAGCTGAATAACTGTATTGGTATGGAAGCAAAAGGTTGTTTTCTTTTTCTGATGCTGTGTGTGTCAGCAGAACAGTGCTTGAGATGACACTAAGATTGGTAGGTTGAAAGTAAGAGTGAGTGTATGATAGATAGTATATTGAAAAAAAAGAGGGAGATGAGCCTATGTTAGAGCGACATTAGGCAATTTGGATCTTCCCTGTTTGGTCATTGGACCTTGGATTATTTATAGTTAAATACAACCACTACCCTGCACCACAGAGATGCTGACAACAGCAAGTTCAAGCATATTCATTCAGTGTTGCCAACTACCATCCCAGGAAAGTAGATATTCACTGCTCAGACATCACTAGATGATGTCATGCTCTCATTTGCATATGAATAAAATTGCTGAACCGATCAAGAATAAATAGAGGCAGAGCTCAGCAGCAGGCCCTCTCTCATTTCTCCCACTGGCTCACTCTCCGCCCCACAGTGTCTGAGCTGTAAGCCTGTGTGTGCACTATGGAGACACAAGATCAGCTATGCATGGGGAGTCATCGTGATCAGACCTATTTGTATGCGACAAGAAAGTAGTGCAAATGCATGCGGATCAGATTCAACATTTGGTACTAAATCTGTTACCAGATGCTCAAGAGTGAAATGAATTCCATATAGTAATCCAATAGATAGTATATTTGTATGGCTTTTAAGAAATCATTTTACAAAGAGAGGTGAAAAAGATGCTCAATCTGGTGACAAGTGTGGCACACTGATAAAAGTAATTGCTTTGTATTATTAGATTGTTATTTAACCAAGCTAGCTCTACCATCTACTCCAGTTATTGCTATTGTATGCAGGTCATGTATATCATTTCCCCTAGGCTCCACAAAAAACATTTACATTTTCTTTTTCATTTTATGTGTTGTTCTGTGTTCTGATTTCTTTTTGTAGTGTATTATGCATTAAACTTAAAGCTGTGTTTTTGCGGAATGGAATTGTTTGCTGTGTTCCTTAGCTGGAATGAGGTTTTCTTGAATGCTAGAAAAGAAAAAATCTTATTTTTCACTGGCTGTGGCTCAGGAGGAAGAGCAGCTCGTCCACTAATCAGAAGATCGGCAGTTCGATTGCCGGCTCTCCAATCCACATGTCAAAGTGTCCTTGGGCAAGATACTTAACCCCAAATTGCTCCTGATGGGTGTGCCAGTAGTGTGTGAATATGCATTAGATTAGATCCTGATGAGCAGGTTGGCACCTTGCGTGTGTATTAATGTGTGTGTGAACGGGTGAACGTTTATATGTATTGTAAAAGGGCTTTCAGTGGTTGGAAAACAAGAAAAGTGCTTCATTTACTGTGAGTTGGACACAGTACTGACATAAACACAACTTTTAATTTAGTTATTTATTAAGTGAATTATATAAATGTTTGTAAGTAAAATAAGAATGTGGTTGTATTATATTCAAAAGACCCAAAACACCCTATGACCAAAGGTAATATCACTGATGATGTGGCCTAGATTAGCATCGTAAATATGTTTCTGTAAGAAGTGAGGTGACAAATAGTATACTATATGTAAAACATAAAAAAGTAAAAAATACTATTGTCTGCTTGATAATACAATAATTTTATTATACACTTTGTCATTGGTTTAAGAAACTTAAATCTAACTTCTCCTAATAGGAAGAAACCACTGCAGTGCCATGAGCTCACTGAAAGAGTCATTGAGCTAGACTTGTTCTACAAGGCCTTTCATCATGAGTAAGAGATTTTTATTTTGAAGTAAATTAATTTTATTTGGAGGTAAATATGAGTTGTGCATCAGATCAGACACATTTTTAAAGTAATACTAAATAAGAGGGTACTGGATCATTTAGAAGATGTAAGATGTCTTTACTACATGTAGGCATGATTAAGTCTCAGCTGCTTATAGGAAAATGCTCAACGACCATTACCTGAAATGGCCAATTTTCTCAGCAGAGTGAATATCAAAGGTTAATGTTCCTAAATCACTGTGAAGTACCTGTAAGTCACCTACAAGATGCCACAGAGAGAAACAGACATTTTGGAGTGATATTTTGCCCTTTTTTGAATGGTCAAAAATGATACACAGTGTAGTGGAGCTCAGTGAAAAATGTAACACACAGTCTGACATACAGTAGGATGTACAGTAGTTGGTATTAATAATATACCTATTTTCTTGTGTTAACTTAAATAATGCTTATGTAATCCAATTGATTCATGCATGAGATTCACACAATGGAATACAATAAATAAATTGTACCTCATTGATATTGGTTGTGATTTATTAAAAAAAAGTTTCAGAAAAAATGAATATGTGATGGCAATCTGTGTTAATAATTTTCTGAGGGAAGCAGCTGGCTGTTAGCACTAACCATGCCAAGACCAGAACTGCCAGGACATTGGACAGTAGTCGTCATGTTTTATGTGACTTTGACATTTTGACACACGACAGGGACTGCACTGTTGCTGAGGTGCACAGACATCCAGGGCATGAAGGCTGGGTTTTGTCTGATGGATTGAGCTTTCGTTGCAATTCTGTATTATTGTAGAATCAATTCTCTGATCAGCACTATGTGGACAGCTACTGCACAGACAAGCTTTCACAGGGTTTCATCAAAAGGACCATGGCATGCAACCTTCTCAAAATCCAACCGATATAATCAGGCAAGGGTGCATGATGAATTAAGCACTATAAAATAAATCAAAATTAAATTAAAAACATGCTTTGTGTTTATCTTCTGTAATTTTTCGTGTGCTTTTCTTTGAAAAAGAAGAAAGAATTAAATAGCAATTGTGTTATTTTATAATGAGAGTAGTATTAAAATTCAGTGGGTGATTCAGTTTTGTTCTTTCTTTTGAGAACATGACTTTTAGCACAGGTTTTCACTTTTTACATTTAGTTTTGTGGCTTTGTGATATTGGATTGTTATGATCAACCCTTTAAATCTGCAAAGTTGTATCATTCTGATAAATGTAGGAGGCAGGAGGAATTTAAAATGTTAACCATTCTAGTATTTAGATCTGTCCAAAACACATTTTCATTCATGAAGACTATGGGTCTTGTTGTTATCTTTACAAAATAACAGCTATTAAATGAAATCTGTTCAAAAGTGATCAACAATATGACTTTAGCATTAGAAAAACAGAGAGGGAAGTAGGAGATGCATATCATACCGGATTGTAATTGGTATCCATCTGTTATTGTTGATGTTCTGGTCTGCTGCTGCATTCAAAACATGACTGCCACCACAGCCAAGTTTAGCAACAGGGTTTCCATCTTGAAGAAACACATGAAGGAAGTTTTCCCCAAAGTTCTGTTCCTGGGCTGAAAAGGTAAGGAAATGTGGTTAGTACAGAGTCTCTTTTTCTGTATTCATTACATTATGTAAGCTACAATATTAGGAATTACTTCAGGATTTGCTCTCAATTGCTTTCACCGTGTCTGTGTGTGTGTTTGTGTGTGTGTGTGTGTGTGTGTGAGGTTTAAAACTGAAATGCAAATGAGAATACAAGACAAAGATGGAGACATGGTTGGAAAGTGGTTTGACATGAACATGTAGTGTAGGGTAATTATGGTCAGGGTGGTGGAGATAGAAAGGACTGCATTTGCTTTCAACATACTCAAGCATACGGATGACTATTCATAATGATCTGTAAATCCCAATCCACCATTCCAGCCAAGCAGCAAACAGAGCTGACAAACAGCAAGTACGACTCAAAGGGACCTATCCAGCTAGAATAAACTAATTAATGGCAGTGTTTTGATCATAAGGCCATGCATATGATCAACACCCCACATGCGAAAACCACGGGTAGGATGCCTGCTTGTCAACAAATCCACTCCACAGCTGATGGGTATGCTTTTCTTTAGACTGGAGTTCACCTACTCTAGTTGGCACTGCTGTGCGTTCCACATCAGATGCCAATAAACACACATGGCACAAACAGTGCAACACTTGCTCCTCTAAGAACAATACATCAAATTGTACAGTTCCAGACCTGATATATTCACAGGTTTTGTCTGCATGCAGCACTACTGTAACTTTCTCTTAAAGCATTCAGCTTGGACAGACTATATGGTACACAAGTCATTTAGCTCTTAGCTAAGGTAAAAGTAACAGGATAAGAGAAAGCAGATAAATCTACCCACAGGGCTTTAACAGCTCCTTTGAAAGGGTTAGGAGCCCTGCTATCACTTCTTACTGAGGGACAGAGGAACTTTCCAACTGATTCTGCCAGCTTAAACTTTGTATGGTTTAGGAGAGACTAGAGAAAATGTGTTTAAAAATATATCTCAACTGAATTACAAGAGGAGATGACTGTTGCAAACACTTTAATATTAAAGTACAAGACTCTCTGCAAGATAGTGTAAATGAAACCCATCCAATTGGCCTTGTAAACAAAAATGATACAATTTTTCGTATTAGTATCAAATAATCCTTCAGTTCAATCTCTGAGAAGCTTTCCCAGTCTGGGAATCAAACAAAGCACTGTCCACCTGGGATAATGCCTCACAGTACAACTTACTTAAACTGCACCAATACTAGCTGAGTCATCTATGCAAAAAAACAAAAAAACAAATAAAAGGGTGAGGTGAAAAGCAAAAAGGTTGCCCCCCTCTGATCCCACCTGGCTAGAGGGTGGTCACCAAGTCCTGTTTGTGATGTTGCAGGTCCAATCGCAGCCTTGTATCCCATGGAGCCAATGATAGACTCACTGCAAGAAGTTCAATGAGTTTTATTTGCTTCTTGTTTTAAGAAGTTAGCAGGGCAAAAGGAGCTGTTGGCAAAAACTTGCATCTCATTCCTGCCTTGTCTATTCTAAGGCTGGCAGGGGTCTCTGAGATAACAGCTTCTCCACATGGAAGTTAGATATCACTTTTCTCTGAGTTCATTTGGTTGTGAAACAGGAGAATGACCGTGGTATGACCAGTTTACTGATAATGCAGGTTGTCAGACAGGACGCCATCATCAGCTTTGCCACTTTCAGGCCTCCAGTATATTATACCGCAATGGGAATTTCTATTGGGCTTTCACACAATCTGTTGCCAGTGAGACAGCACAGCTGGGGAGCAACAGACAGCAACTGTATTAATCCTCCCACACAGGCGAATAGGGTCTACAGTAAGGTGGTTGAAAGAGAGCACACACCAGTCCTGCACTGCTGTCTAAGAAAATGAATAGAGGCCAAGCAACATAAAAATGTAGGTCTTTGAGGGAGACAGAGATAGACAGATAGCCTGCCACTCTTGTGCCACATTTAGGGAAGACATGGTAGCAGGGCAGCAGAATACTATCCAGTTTAGAGAGACCTAAAATATTTCAGTGATTCCAACAAGGCACATTTCAGCTGAATTAGAGAGAGTGACAAGCGGCTTAGTATCCACAGGGTGCTGCTGAGTAGGAACAACACAAGCAGGGGTTGACCACTTGGATTTCACAATGAAAATGACAACAATTGAGGCAAGGCACTGTCAGAAAAGGGACAGACTGGTACAATTTGCTGGGCTAAGATGGACAAAAGGTGTGTGGACTGCAGAGACGGTCATATGTTTTCGTAATGCGTGTGCCATTTGCCATGAAGTAATGGGATGGGTGGAAAACTTGGACACTAGAGGAAATGGCGCAAAGGCTGAGCTTGTTGTTTCATGGCTGCATGGCAACTGATATGAAAGCTCTGAACAATTCCTCCAGGGTAAGAAGGCCATCCAGAAAATCCCCATCTCTTTGTCGCAGGGAGGCTATGCTTAGCTTAATATGCTGCACTCTGATAATGCATTTTCTAAGCCGACTTGGAGGTCTTCCTTGTCATAAGGCTCGACAGGGGTGCACTTAACAGTGCCATACTATTAACTGCTGTTGCCGAATGGACCAAAGGAGGAATATCTTGTTCAGATAATCCACTGTTTCCTTATCCTTGTTCTGCAGAAGGACTCCTACTCACTGACAAAGACTGGAGACAACTTAAGCAGCCAAAGTGTTATTCATTAGGATAAAATAAAAATAAGCATTATAAAATAGTATAGAATGTTTTGATTGCCCGTGAGCATTTATTTAATTTGCTTCCTGCTTGAAGGAGAAAAAAAAAGAGGCTTAAACTGAGTCTCTTCTATTTCGTTGGCACATGCTGCCACTGGCCTGTATCAGGCGCAGACACATTCATTATTATAATTATCCTGATGACATTTAGTTGCACATACTGTATTTCTGCCTCAAATCTTCTGCCCAGCAATATCTTGCTAGTGAACAACACCTTTCATTCTCCCTAAGTGCCACAAAAGCAATAAACTTGGGTGTTATTGTTAATATTGATCTCACATTCCAGACTCTGAAGCTTCTTGTCACATACAGATGCAGAAGAATCTCTAATTGCAACAGCTTCATACGTAAAAAGACTGTGCACTGTTTTAACAAGAAAGAGAAAACTTGTTCACATCTCACCAGTCCTAAGATCTCTGCTCTGACTTCCTGTTCATTTTAGATCTCATTATAAAATGTAACTTTTTGTCTGCAAAACCTTGCATGACCTTGCTCGTCAGTACATCATGTTTGTCATTACGAGGGACTGGACAGGACTCCCCAGGTTTTCCAGGGGTTAAATCAGAAGCTGACAAACCCCCTTCGCATCAATTTGCCTTGTGTTCATTATCATTGCTTTTATTTGTTTGTTTTGAATTTCACTTATTAGCATAATAACCTTAAATCCAGCCCTGGAGACACCCTCCATTCCAAAGCCCTCCAATCCCAACAGCTGAGCCCAGAATAGAGTCCCCAATGTCAGTTGGTGCTGAAACTATCTGCCCCCTCTCAGACACATTCTGACCAGTCACACACCAACACTGCTTTACAAACACCAATCAGAATAAACTAAATTAGAACCCAATGTAAAGAAGCTTATCTGGAACACTGGAAAGAAGAAACTAAAAGGGAAAGTATATTAAAATGTAATCTGGCCCTTAAAAGTGATTATGAAATGGCAGAATATCTCTCTACTGTCAGAGATAGAAAGTAGGGACAGATTATAACCAAGTACAAGTTCAGTGACCATGAATTGGCAAAAAAATAAAAAATAAATAATCACAGTAATCAAAAGAAAACAGAATATGTGGACTTTGTTTGACAGGTGAGGTTGAGACAGACTGAAATTGGAGTTAGTAAAACATTCTCATGTTCTTCTCTTAGTAAATCTTTTGTTTGTGACATTTAAACGGGGACATCTACTAATTCAAAGAAACAATGCTTCATATCATAGCCATGACTTCCCTGTCACAAACAATTATGTTTTGATACATTTTTTTTTTTTCATAGAGTGGTTAAAATAAACCCTTTTTTTTTAGTTGTGATGGGAGCTTTTTCAGGAAAACTTTAAAATGCAATGGAAATATGCATTAACCCTTAGGTATAAATATAAATAGTATGACTGCTAGGGATTCTCTTTAGTAGTGCTTGACATTCCTGTGGCTGAAAGAAGGAAACACTTGAAATGCGACTCAAGCAAAGATGCAATGCTTTATACAGCGCCTATAGAAAGTCATCAGACCCTGTGAAACTCTTTACTTTTTGTCACATTACACACTGGAAATGAAAACTAATTCAATTTAACTGTGTTGAGCTGTATGTACAAATTATAACCCTGATCATCACAGCAAAAATTACAATTCTGATGATTCTGGACAATTATACCTGGTTTGGCAAAGTGATCAGCCCCTTGGAGTATACCATTATAAACTTGCTCAGATGCCAGCGATGAGCTTCCAGATCGAACACCAGGCTAATTGCCCCCCACCTGACATAAATTGTAGTGAATTTAATTACTTCAGAAGAAAAACCAGCTGTTTCCTGATGGTTCCATGGTTGGAAAAGTGCTTTCAAAAGGCCTCTGGAATAAAGTTGTAGGAAGGCACAAGTTGGGTGAAGGCTACAAAGAGATTTCAAAGGATTTAGCTTCCCCCTTGAGTACCGTTCAGTGCATCATTAAGAAGTGGAAAGTGTATGGTACCACCAACATCTTTCCTACTTCAGGCCATGTGTCCAAACTGGATGACTTGAGCCAGGAGGACATTAATCAGAGAAGCTACCAAGAGTCCAAAGGCAATGTTGAAGGACTAAAAACCTTTATGGCTGGGACTGGTCAGTCTGTACCTGTTCTGTACATTTTCTATTCAGTAATGATATTTAATTTGTAAAAAAGCAACAAAAGAAAAAGGGAATAACTGATAAAACCACAAAAGCATGTCTGTGTGGCTAAATTACAAGTAAAAGCATAATTATTCTTGGCACATAATCATTACTGCCACAATAAAGATTCAGCTGAGACTCTAATTTCCACAGCAGCAAAGATGACAGAAACTGTACAGATACAACTTCCTTCTGCAACAATGAGCCTTTGTCTCTGCTCAAAGCAGTTGTTTTCGCTTAGCGCCATTACTCATTTGCTGACAAATATTATTTACCACAGATGTCAATGTTGCCCCATCTTTTATTTTTCTATTTTTCTTCTGTAAGGATATTGTTCCCTGTCATCCCCATGGCCCTGTTACTCTGCACTGAGCCTAACAGAGTGTTCGTCCTTTTGTCAGTGCCTGTCACCTGTTCTCTCTCTTGCTCTCTCTCTCTCTTTATCTTTCTCTCTCCCTCACCCCCACCTCCTTGCATTTCTCTTCTCGAGCTGACAATTGAAGTCCAGGGGGAGACTTGCATGTTTGCTTCGGGGAGAGGTATAAAAAGGGGAGCGGAGAATAAGGAGCAGGTCTGCTGAAGAAATTCTCCGCATCTCAATGCATGTCTTTTGGTTCTCTTCTGATTAACTTTGTCTGTTTGATCTCTGGAGTTTTCTTTTCAGTTCCTATCTTCTGATGTGAAAAAAAAAGATGGTGCACTATGAGCCAGGAAACATTACTAGATAAAAGGCACTGTGCCCTCTGCTTTCTGAACATTCATCTCTCTTCATGACAAGACTTGCAGTATGCTTTCTGGCTTCCAAGTGCTGCAGCAATGAAATATTATAAATACGATTGAGAATAAAGAACTGAATAGATACTGATTAAATCCCAATAATTAACTTAACATCATGATTATGTTTTGTCTTTTAATGCAGTGTTCACATCTGCTCTTGAGAGCGGTAAAGCTGGTTAGGAGTGAAGAAATGATTGCGTCGTGTTGTCACAGCAGTCATTATTTTTCAAACTAATCTACAGAGTAAATCTGTGGAGACTTAGACAAGCAGTGACTTAAGATCAACACGGCCAGATAACTTGTGGCAGTGGATGTACAAGGCAACTAAAATGATGGGGGGGAGGTGAAATGACTTTGCTAGCTTGACATCAAGCACAATCTAATTCACTTGACACACATCACATCTGATAACTAACTTGAGGCTTTTTTCCAATGTGATCCTCCTCTACCTCGCTCTACTGAGATGTTCTTCATCTGTCCCTGGTGAAATATATATATATATTTACTTTGTAATATCCAGAATAAAGATCACCCACTAGTTCTATTTTTATTATTTTTTATTTAAAAATAAAAATAAATGCAAACTTGTTCTCTGTCCTGTTATTCACAGTGTTCACTGCACAAAGAGGGAAATGGAAAATACTAATCAGAATACTGAGGGGACCTTTTTATAAAATTACTGTATTGTTTGAGCACACTTTCCTTGTATACACCTGGTTTACAAATGAAGTCTTTTCCTATAAAGTGTGTGGCTTTTGCTTATTGTAAAAATATCCTCAATCAAGTATTGAAAAGCATCCAGGGGAAAACACAGGACTGAAAAATATACACCTCAATTTCCTACAGCTGTGTTCTTTTTGTTCATGCAATGTGCTGTTTTTCTAAAAAAAAACAACAACCCCAAAACAGTAATTAATTCAAGTATGGGGTAGCATACTAAAAGCTTTGCTTTGCAATTATCTTGGTGCTCTGTTCAATCATTGGACTGTTTCAAATGTTGTGTCCAAAGAATGTCCCCTAAACTTTCCAAAACTCAAACCACTCAATTCAACATCAAATGATTAATTGGCTTTTGCAAACACAGGTGCGCACACACACACACACACACACACACACACACACACACACACACACACACACACACACACACACACACACACACACACACACACACACACACACACACACACACACACACACACACACACACACACACACACACACACACACACAATTATATGTAAATGGTGAACTGCTCCTATTTTTCCATTTAAATACATTAAATGGACACATTTTAACACTGTCAGACAGAATGCTATATATTTGTCTTCAAACACTACCATTGTCTACATGTATTCAAGGCTAAACTGGCTGACCTTTCAATTGCATCAACCTTCAATAAAGCACTAATTTAGAGTCCTATTAGGTTCTGAGGTCTGGCTAATTAATAGCTCCTTAAATACAAAGATTTAAGTCTTTGGCGGAAGACTACGGCACTTAACAGCATCATAGGAGTCCAATGTCAGCTCAGAGAGAGAAAAGTCAAGCTAATATTACTCTAAGGAGTGAAAAACTTACTATATTTACGCATTATGGCTTACACCATTACAATGTATTTAAAAACTGGAATGAATTCTAATCACATTTTTCCATATATACTGGATGTAAAGAAGGTGTGGATGGTCCTAGCATCAATTGCAAGAGAAAATATTATATTTAATGAATTTGCACATTTGTATAGTGTTATGAACATCACACACGTTGAGTAGAGACATTATGAAGCTTGGATGTAAGCTTACTGCCATTTTTGTCTGTCACTGACTTTTGATCAAAGGAGAGGAAGCGTGGGTGAGCCCTGCGGTCTACTGCCATGCGTAATAAGTCTGTAAATGTAAATGAGAGGCCATGAACCTGTCGATGATGTCACAGATAAGAGGTTAATCTAGGTTATACCAGTAAGATAAATGCTGTGAGCAGCTAGGTGCAGAATCAATCAGCGATCACCACACAATCCATGGCTTTTACACTTCTGTTGGACAAACGACTGACTTGTGGTGGTGTCAAAGATAGCCTTATAAAATCATTGTGGCTGCAGTTTTTAAAGCAAGAAGGTGCAACTGTCCTCCACTGATACTCTTCTATTGTGTCTATTAGAGAAACTAAAGCTCACCCCTTACTTTTGGTGGCTGGTACTTAATATACTGTATGCATTCATATATATTTCTCAATACCCGAAACAAAGTTCTCATGGCTCAGCTTTCTCAACCCTTAAAAAATGACCACAAATCTACAGACTCCTTTCCTCCCAAAACAATGCTCCATTGTTATGAGGGTCTAATCAGTGGCTGTCTGGCCTACCTATCCAAACCTCTTTCTGTAACAAAAGAGAGTGTGTGTGCAGGTGTGGGAACAAAAGAGCTTGCAGGAGGGAGATGTACAATGTAGAGCTCACGGTTGACGTAGAGGGTCAGCCCAATCCTCACTACCCCCTGTTACCGACCAGCTCTTGCCTTTTTATAAGGATTCCTTTGTTAGTTTTCAGGTCATAGCTCATCGTCAACAGTGAGACAACAAAACAGGCAGCAATATCTCACTGCTGTCCACAAAAAGCAAATCTGTTGTCCTTCAACTCAGACCCACATCCCCTTTCCCCACTTTTTCTAACCGGATGACCTCCTTATACATCTGGAAACTTTAGTTGTGGTCTGAAGCTGTTTTATGGTTAGGAATGTTATGGAGTTTATTCCCTATCTTAATTCAAGAGCATATTAAATGGATTTGAGAGCAGTATTTATTGATTTCATGCTCAGATTTTGTGATATTTACTCTCAAAACTCTGCTCTCGCGCTCAAATTTGCTGTGCGCATGCTCGCACTCGGTTTCAACGTTGCTCGCGCAGATTTCCTGCACTCACACTCGAGTTCTTCCTCTCGCGCTCAGGGAGTTTGTGCTTGCGGATCTCTGCCCTGCTCTCGAATCAAAACTGTAAACGGGTGCGTTCGCTGCTCTTCGAGGAGCGTCGCATACGGACGGGCACTCTTTCAACCGGGTTTATCCACTCCTGACCTCCGGTGCTGTAATAAATGTGGTTTCTTTCATTTTTTTGACCACTGTTGGAATAAAATATCATTTAATAAATACACAAGCGTCCGTGATGTTCATTAAAATAGCTATATTGTAAAATAATAATAATATTTATTAATATCATTATTAATAATAGTATTATTAATGATATTATTTTTTGACCACTGTTGGAATAAAATATAATTTAATAAATACACAAGCGTCCGTGATGTTCATTAAAATAGCTATATTGTAAAATAATAATAATATTTATTAATATCATTATTAATAATAGTATTATTAATGATATTATTTTTTGACCACTGTTGGAATAAAATATAATTTAATAAATACACAAGCGTCCGTGATGTTCATTAAAATAGCTATATTGTATTGTGTATTTATTACATGATATTTTATTCCAACAGTGGTCAAAAAAATGAAAGAAACCACATTTATTACAGCACCGGAGGTCAGGAGTGGATAAACCCGGTTGAAAGAGTGCCCGCCCGTATGCGACGCTCCTCGAAGAGCAGCGAACGCACCCGTTTACAGTTTTGATTCGAGAGCAGGGCAGAGATCCGCAAGCACAAACTCCCTGAGCGTGAGAGGAAGAACTCGAGTGTGAGCGCAGGAAATCTGCGTTGTAACCGAGTGCGAGGACACAGTGCGAGCATGCGCACAGTAAATTTGAGCGTGAGAGCAGAGTTTTGAGAGTAAATATCACAAAATCTGAGCATGAAATCAATAAATACTGCTCTCAAATTTAATATGCTCTTGAATTAAGATAGGGAATAAACTCCATAGAATGTCCATAACTATATACATTGATGCAGGTGTATCTTAAGTTATAACCGTGAGCAGAGACGGAACAATCCTCTTCAAGAAAAATAAGTGCTTTCTCGCCTCTCTCCTGTATCCTTGGAAACACATCTTTGTGTTGCACAATTCCCCACAACAGCAATAGATGATTCATGGTGTTGTTGTCCCCAAGCAACTTATTTTTATCAGTCCAGTGATTTTTAATATTACAATTTAGGGTTGATAAGGATACATGTGTTTTGCAAAAAAAAAAATGAAACACCACAGGCAATTGATATAATCCTCCCCTTTACTTGTCTCCTAATCATCTTCAACATTGTGAATATGTTATTGAACTTAGATCCATTCAGATTTCATTCAATATTTTCTTGTTTGTTAATGTCTTTGCTATAGCACCGTAGACATTTCAAAGCCTCAATGCAATCAGTGGCTGATAATCAAAGCACAGACTGGCAAATCGTTTCTGAATTATCAGTGATCCAAAGACCAAAGAGGTTGAGAGCAATAATGGTAGTGATAACGAGCCCAGCAATAACAGGAGTTTTTCAGTCGAGAAAACGTCCCCTATTCAAAACATGTCTAGACAGCACCCTGCACCCACAGACTGTACTAGCCCTTCTCTTTTGTGGAGCTTACATCACAACAGATACAATGCTTTAGATCACATATTCATCTTCTGTGTGTAAACTCTACTGTGGCTGCACTGGAATAGAAGGAATAGTTGAGATTTTGGAAAATATGCTCAAACGTTTTTGAAGAAGATCGATACCAGTCAAGTAGCAACTGAGCACAAAGACTTCAAACAGGAGATAACAACTAACCTGGCTCTCTCCAAAGGAAACAAAATCTTCCTAGAAGCACCTCTAAAGATCACTTATTAACACCTTCACTTTGTTTATTGCATGGAGAAGCATTGACTTAGTTTCAGAGTTGTGGTATCTTTTTTTTTTCCTGGACTATTTCTTGGTTGGTAGGTTTTTGCTACATTTGGATATAGCCAAGCTAACTGTTTCTCCCTGCTTCCAGTCTTTTAAGCTTACTGGCTGCTGTAGCTTCATACAGACATGAAAGTGGTGTCAATCTTCTGATCTAACTCTCCACCAAAAAGGGAATAAGTGATTCCCTAGATGTTCAACTATTTCAAAAATAGAAGTATTTGTTAAGAGGAAATGAGAAGCATCCGGGCACTGCCAATGTCCACAAATGTTGTCTGGAGTATCTGGAGTGACCTTTAGTGGCTGGTACTGGATCACAAAGCATAAGTTGCATGAAAGCGATATTGCCAGGTTAGATTTTTTTTGTTCTCTATGTATTTTGTATGGATTCCATAATGGATTTTATGTAATTGTGTTTAGTTAGAACAAAAGAAAAGAAAATAACTACAGTATAAATCAACTGTATATCTCTTGCATATTGGACACTGACCAAAATCCAGATGCAAATCCACATTTATCTGTCCTACACAGCAACCTATAAGCTACTAAAACATCATTATTTTAAAGCACTAAGAGATGATGGCATGCACCATGGGCTATGACAAACAGTCTTGTGCACTCACAAGGACATACAAGGAAAAGGCTGTATGAAAAAGCATTTAATTTAATGTACATGAATATGCATCTATGCAACCTGTATTGATGCATGCTCTCACAGTGCTGCAGTGCTCTCAAACATTTTTGATAAAAAAGAGACTGTACTCACTGTAGAGGATGGTGCCCTGTGTAGACCTTGTTTTTACTGTCATATAGAGAATAACAGTGGTGTCTTTGACAGTAGCAGGTAGATTATTGCTGTCACCAGGAGACTGGAGAAAGGATGCAAGAGGTGGTAGCTCCAAATAAGACGTGCCATCAAATGATGGAATATATACTGTGGTATCTAGAAATGTAAAAAAAACACACACAAACATATCAATTAGATGCATTTAAATTTAGTGAAAAAATGAGTATAACCACAATATCCCTTCAACACATTTTTACACATTTGTACATGAGATTCAAAACAATTCAACTGTTATCTACCAAATGAATTGTGACATATGTAGTTAAAGCAATGCCCTACAGTGCTTGCATTAGTGAACAGAACAGCAAGAATTGGCTGGTCGGTGCCTTCGCAGCACTGATAGCTTTCCTGTGAGCAGAGTCAGCAGGACCCTGTCAGGGCTATGTGCTGGTGTGTTATTTCCCACTGGATGACAAAGGGGTATGACTTTAAGGAGAGGTGGAGGAGGTACCCTCTCAGGTCATCAACTCCACAAGTCAGTGATGCTTTTCCACAAAGGACACTGTATGGTGGATAGCTTGCTGTTCAGGTGCATGACAGTCAATTCAAAATAGGCCACCCTGGCCTCCGCTCAGGGGATTCTACCTTCAGAGTCCAGCTCTCAAGGAAAACTGCAGTTTATTCTCAGTTGAGAACTCATGATATACAGTAAGAGTAGGGCTTGCAAAAACTACTTTTTATTGTAAGAGGAGTGTGAATATCCTGTCCTGTGTTCACTTTTTTGGTGCTTTGATGTTGGATCAAATGGATTTTTTTAGGAGACCTGTGAATGATTGACAACAGTTAGAACAGACTAGAGAGGAAAAGAAATGCAACACAAAGAATACAGAGCATATGGTACTGTTGTGGCCTCAAGGTCAGGAGTTTCCATGATTACCTTTAGATAGTACAGACAAATGTGATGTTCAACCATTTACATGTGGGAAGAACTTACTCAAGTAACCTTTTGGGTTTTACAAGCACATATATGAATCTTACAATTACTGTATGTGTATATGTGTATAGACTCAAACTGAAATCAAGTTAAAGCTAATTCCAGTATGAAATGGGCTAATGAGATCCCCCCTGTGTTGCCTTCCTTGAGGTTTCTTGCATTTTCATTTTTTTTTTAAGGAATTTGTCTTTTAATTGAAAGATGTTGTGTTGCTGTAAAGATTGTAAAGCCCCCCGAGGTTAATTTGTAAATGGTGATATTGGATTATAGAAATAAAAATGACTTGACTTGAGAAACATCTGATGACAAACACTTTCACTGCTTAATGGCAAACTCATATTTGCACTTCCTTATACATCGTTGCTTTGAGATTAAGAAATATCTATCTCTAATGCGTCGCCTACTATTTGATAGTAATGGAGGAGAGGAGTATGTGGCTGATGCTTTTTTTTCACAATTTACTGGTGGACAGCTTGATCTATGAGTGAGCCACTCGTGGACAGAAATATTCTTGCAACAGGTTTATTCACAGCGGCAGGGATAACGTAAATCCTGAGTATCAGTCACTCATGTCAACAGCCCATCTGGAAAATGGCCCTAACGAGGCTATGAAAAGGAGCCATTATATAATAAGTGAAAATATCAGCAAGGTGAATTGCAGGTTTTGACAATAAGGACTGCTCAGGGGCCTTGGGGCCGGTAAGATGCTGACTTAGTCCAGTTTAATGATCAGTCATCAGACCGACACCTGAGAAGAGTTTCTGCTTGTACCATTTCTCAAATGGTCATAATCTTGTTATCTCTGCCCCATCTCCACTCCTGCTTTTTTTGTGGCCGATCAGAGTGGATGACTCTCCTGACTTGCACAGAAAATGTGGAGCTGACATGACAGCCAATTCTTCAAATTACAAAGAGAAAATAAAAACTGTGTTTCTTCTGTTGCGGAAGGTTTCCTTGGACCGAAATGATGAATCAATCCTGTAATGTTTGCTGGCAATTCCTGAGTAAGGCAGATTGTGCTGGCTCACTTTTAAAGGCACCAGCAATTATAACAATAACACACTGATGCCCACAGAAAAGAGCTGGCAGCACCTAGCCAGTGTGTTGGCAAAGCAGGGAGCTGACAACGTCACATCATGTCCCATTAATGTCAGACACAGGAAGAGAGAGGCTCACTACCCTAAAAATAATTTTGTTTACTTTTGAAAATTAATATATTATTTCCCTGACTACATTTACAGAAAAAAAAGATTATATCTTGGCCCAATTTATGAAAATAGTACTTGCACTGAGCATCAATTCATAATTTGTAATTTGATTATCTTTCTTCTTCTTACACATCAAATTCAGTCAAATTCAGTTGAATATCTTATAAAATGCACAAATAAAAACAATATACTTTACACTGTTTTAAAATAATATGGATTGTTAGTAGGGATGTGTGTGGGGTGATGTATGTGAAATAAGGAAACACACAAGAATTAACACAGAAATCTGCAAAATTTACATCTGTTTTTTGTTTATGTTTTTTTTTACTAAAGATAAAAGGAAAAGGGAAAAACGTAGTACTGTTTGGAAATATTTTACAAATGACACTAGCAATGTTAAAACAGAATGAATAGTCTTATTTGGATTAATATCACAGTCAGCTGTAAGTTGTTGAAAGACAAAGGTGGGACAAATCTGCTCCTCACTTACATTTTTATTAGTCCTCTCTGGCCAAAATCCTATACCCCAGCTTCAATTATATGAGAAATAAGGACATAAAGTAATGAGCTGTAGAAGGAGGTCATGATCAATACAGACCAGTCTTAATAATTTCCTGCCTCACCGGTTTCGTCTTTTATGCCTACTTCCTTACCTCACAGCCATCTACTCCATAACTAATTTTTGTGATCACTTAGCTCTCAAGCGAATGCTTACATACTTGACAGATTGTCTTTGGCAAGGTCGACGACCTACTGTGTCGTCTTTGAAGAGACAATTTATCATAGCTTAAGACTCTGACATGACCAGATGAACTGGCTTTATCTTGACTAAACCTGTCTTATGGTTGGCTACTTGATATCAAACACTCACTAAACCAGAAGTCACTGGCCTGGATTATGGTGCAGCCTACCAGAGGTGCAGCCCAGGGTCCAAATATGAGCAAGCTTCTTATGGGCAAGTTGAACGGAAATTCCTACTAAATCTGACTGAGCAATAAGTCTCAGTCACTTTGGAAAAACACATCACAGAAGTACAGTTGATATACTGATGCGGTAAAGTTTAAGCCTTAATCCAGCACTGACTAGAAACTGCGGGATTCACTGGTCATCTATGTTTAAATTAAATATACACATACAGTACTGTACACTGTTCTGCTGTTTTTTTTATCTTGAATCTAAATTATTCCTTTTTTTGTATAGTTGTTTCAATCTGAATTTAAAAGCCTAACCAGAGATGGAGGCTGCAAATTAGCTTCAGCTAGATGCCCAATATACTGATATATACTGTAGATATTTCATCAATTGCATTTCATCTTCCTCTGCAACAATATTTATCTGCATTGTCCTTATTCAATAGACAAATATAATATGTACTTTTGCAACAGTGGCATTCAAAATAGTGTGACAATTCTATATGTGTAAAAACAAGTTAGCTGTGTGTCTCTAAATATAATGTATGATCTGTAAAGCCTACAGTGTGTAGTCAATATGTGCTTCATTATATGATATGTCGAAGAATCAACTGTATCATTTGAAAACATGTATTACTGACATTGATTTGCTTTAACAATACCATAAGAGGAAGATATTTCCCTTACGTACTGTATGACATGTCAGCATTTCATCTAGGACACAAACAAGTCCACGTCATTACTCACTGGGTGGGATGACATAGCTATAAACAACTCGGAGCAGGGGTGACTTGCTTTATTCTTCTCTTGTGGCTATTACTTAATTCAACAAGATGTAAGGGCAAGGTTGTCACCCAGCAAAGTTGCCACAGCAACACACATTCACAGTCTCTGTCAGCATGTAAACAGCCTCTGGACTTCTTCTGTGGGCTATCAGAACTAGTCTTGCAAAGCACATCAGTGGATGAGTGCTCATATGAGATTGCACTCTGTTAAACCTGAGAGACCGAACTGCTTTTGAGGAGGAGCAAATCCCCAAACTCAGCAGAAATGAATCTAAAAGGCCACTGCTGGTGTTTAAAGGAAGGTTTATGAGTGTAAAAAGTTGAGGGATGAGCACGAAATTACTTTATGGTCACGGGGGGTAAAAGATGAGGATAAATTCCATGATTTTTCCACGACTGATTAGAGAAAAAAGCAAAAATATAATTACACAATTGTGAGAATGTATGATCAAATCAAGCATAAATCTGATTGATTATATATACATACTGCATTAATTTCCAATTAGTAAGGATAGCCTTAAGATCACATATTGTCATGGCAGGCAACATATCCATGCTGCAGTCACATGTAATGATATTTTGCAACACACTAAAGCTGGAAGCTGCAACAGGGGAAAATAAATAAATGAATGAATCAAAGAATCAATGCATGAATCACATTCCTTTTTTCCCCTCCTGGCTGTTTTAAAGTTGGCCAGGGCATTTTAATAATTGGCTTCGAAAAGCAGCTTCTCTGTCATGTAAGCTTTCCTCAATGTACCCGTCTCCCACGGGAAAACAGATGAGAGTGAAGTTTTAAAAATAGCATCATTTTTGTTACAGTGCCTGGAGAGACAAATGACATTTCAGTAGATGACTTAAACACCTGTAAATTAGCAGTTTTGGAACACATGGCAGAGGTGTCAAATCAGGGTGTCAGGTGGGCGGCTGTGGCTCAGGAGGTAGAGCGGTCGTCCACCAATTGGAAGATTGGCGGTTCGATTCCCGGCTCCTCCAGTCCACATGTCGATGTGTCCTTGGGCAAGACACTTAACCCCAAATTGCTCCCGTTACTGTGCCAACGGTGTATGAATGTGTATGAATGATTAGCTTCCCCTGATGTGCAGGTTGGCACCCTGCGTGGTAGCTCCTGCCATCAGTGTATGAATGTGTGTGAATGGGGTGAATGAAATGTATTGTAAAGCGCTTTGAGTGGTCGAAAAGACTAGAAAGGCGCTATATAAGTACAGGCCATTTACACAGCCTGCTCGAGCCATGTTAGTGATTGTTAACGATAGCTTTGAGCGGCATTCTGTCAGATTTCCATGTTTACCATAAATAAAAAATTATGCTATCAACTTGAATCATGTACCGGGGTTACAAAGGTGATGATCAATTTTATAATGGTAATAAAAAAAAATGTCATTGCTTAGAATATTCTCCAGGATTAAAATGTACAGCAGCACATTTGATGTTGGGTGGCCACTGTTAAAGCTTTTCATTCGAAACCCAAGAGTGAAAGCACTGTGAGCATGTTTACTTCAATGCTCTAATATGAGTTACAGAGTAAATGGGCACGTGCCCGGGCCATCACTCTTGATTACTGTTGCTACACCTGTATCGCTTAAAACAATGGCTTCCTGACTTCAGACGGAGAAACACAAAGGCAGGCTGCTCATTTCTAGCTGGCATCAGCTGATTGTGCCACATGAAATGACAGCTGTCGGCAGATTTGATCAACTGTTGCTAGCTAGCTAATTAAGAGTACAGTGCATTAGCTTGTTCGTATTTTCAAACAATTGATGTCACTACAAGAGTGAAGGCTTTGATGATGGAGATTACTAATATGTTTGACAAATGTAAGCAAACTAAATACTTTAACTTTTGGACTGTAAATCAGAGAAAAATACATTTGAGGATGCCACCATGGGCTTTAAGAAATTATTATGAGTTTTCTGAAATTTTAACAAAACAGTTAATTGAGGAAGTACTACCTTTGAATTGAAATGTAACATGTAAATCCAGAAACCAATTATTAGTTTCTTATCTTTAAAAGTAGCAATTGATGACTACTGTAGGTAGCAGCTGGATAAGCTAATGATTGCAGCTTAGGTTTGAGTAGATAAGCAGATATCTTAATCCATTCCTAACACATTGTGCTTTGGTTTTGGAAAGTCAACAAAAAAAGAAAAAAAAGACATTTACCATCAAGTTATAATATACCAAGATATTTTTGAATTGCTTATCTTGAACTCCTTCTTTGTCACTGTGGCATGTGGAGAAACCCAAAGCTCGACAAGCCTGCCGTGCCTATCTATGAAGGCCAAGCTGTGATTGAACAATCAAATCATTGAACACATGGTCAGTTTGAGATAATTTGCTCTCTAGACATTATTTCTATAGAGGAGGGTTTAGACACAGGTAATAAAGATTTAAAAAAAATGTACATATAATTGTAATTGTAATTAGCTAGCAACATATTTAAATGATCTCTTTAGTGGTTCCTTTTTTATCCATGTTGGAGAGCAAATTATGCATTGCAGCTTCAGGTGAGAATAGGGCATTATATCATTATCATTATCATTATCATTACACGTATCTAAAAAGTCCCGTATTTGTGACCAGTGTAGCTTGTCTTATCAAGTGCACACACTTCATTCATAATTCTAGTGTTAATGCTGTCGTCACTGACAGAAAATGACTACAATAGCAAAACACAGGATGCTTTTTTTCCCCACACTGTCCTTCCAGAGCATGTCATGCAAGGCAAGGAAAGTAGAAGGGGACATACATCACAATAGCACTGAAAAGAAATCTGCTAAAGAAAAAACTTGTATGTGTGTCTAGTACTGCTGTCTCCTTAGCATCAGTGTCAGAGCAGCTCGTACAAAATAAATATGTCTGGTGGGGACAGGGGTGAGAGCATTAGCTGAAGCTTGAGCAAGTACTGCAATGTCATGCCCTCATTCTCAATGAGCACTGGAGGTGAACATGGACACCAAGCGATGGTTCAAGCTGCTTGTATGGATCTTTCATTTCATTAATCATATCCTGAATAATTCACATCACTCAAAATTCTGACTTTAGTCTCCCTCATAGTGAAACCTATTAGCCAGAGAGGCTCAGCATATATTAACCGACATCATTTGTTGGCTTGCTCTTGATGATACCACTGTGGAGGTCACAGTATAGCAGGTTTTTAAGCATTTTACTGTGAGTGTGTGTGTCTGTGTGTGTGTATGACAGCATTAAAAATCTGGGAAAGGATGTCAACAAAGAACAAAAAAGTCCTACCTTTCTCACAAAAAGTTCCAGTAAAATGAAGCGGGCAGTGACAGGAAGGCAGAGCTACTCCAGGCAGCTGCGGCTGATAACACGTTCCTCCATTGCGGCAAAGACCATCAGGGCAAGGTTCATGCAGAGAATGTTTTGGTGTTTGTGTAGGAGCTGCCACTGTTGTTGTTGTTGACGACATTGGTGGTGTTGTTGTTGTTGTTGACGACATTGGTGGTGTTGTTGTTGTTGTTGACGACATTGGTGTGGTTGTTGTTGACGACATTGGTGTTGTTGTTGTTGTTTTTTTTGTTATGGTGGTGGTGGTGGTGGTGGTTGTTGTTATTTTTGCTGTGGTGGTTTTTGGGATTGATTGAGTTGGCAGGCTTGAGGAAGTTGTTGTGGAGGCTTCCATGGCATGCCAATTATATCTGAATGATTGAACCAAAAATTGCAATGGTTAAAATGGACAACAATCCAATGTATCTTAATTTAAGCATCATTTACTTTTAAGAAGACATATTTTTGAGCACCATCTCAGGCAGAGAGGAGAAACTCAATTGCTATTTATCACAATGAGTGGTGGAATTTTCCCAAATACCTCAGACCAAGCAAAATATGACCACTGGGGCTTGTGTTATACTAAATGATCTGAGTGTTGGTCAAAAGACAAACACACAAACAGAAGAAAGAGATACAGCAACTTTTGACTGATCTTTGGTGTTTTTCTTTTGAGAATTTTACTGCCTTTGACAAGTACAAAAAAAAAAAATAAAGCAGCAAGAGGCAACAAATGCTGGGTGAAAATTAAATGGAAAGAGGAGACTTTACCTGCATTGGTCTATGTTGCTGCCTGCGATGGCGTCAGATGTAAAGAAACTCCTGAGTTTATTAATTTCAATTATTTCAATGCAGCCAGTATAGTTGTCGAAAGGTTTCGCTTTCTGAGGAGAAAAAACAAACATTTGATTCACTTATTGCAGTTATTTTCCCATCTTTGACTTTTTTTTATTATGTTGCAATTTTAGCAATACATTATGAAACATTCCTCTAACTTTTCTGCATATCTTTATGTCTTATAGGTCTATATGATCTTAGTTCGCTGGTGAGAAACCACACAGTCATACCTGATTGGGCAGATTTTGTTGTGGCAGACCGCCTATGAAGATATGGTTTGTTCTTTGTATCATGTGTCCCAACCAGTAATTACTTGCTGTACTTTTGACTTTCTTGTGACCAGAAAGAGTCACCTCCGCTTCACAAGGGGTCAAGTGTTGTCTATGGAGTAAGAAAACATCAGGTCAGATGTGCAGTAGACACAGGTACAATCCTTAATGAAAGGATTAGGTAACTTCTGCATTACTTTTAACACAAAAGTGTTCAATCCACTCAGTTAAGACTCGGTTTGGTTTTACCCTCAGTCCCAAATCCGTTCAGTTCAGTCCAGTTTAACAAACATAAAAAAAGACTCTACTCCATGCTTCACCGTGTGTTATTTACACTATATAATGTTATAACTCCAGAAACAAGGCTAATATTTGACTATGAGTTGGCTTCAACAATGTGGACTTTACAACATGGCTCTAAGGTCAGATGATGTTGTGTTTGTGTTGCATGTGCGTATGTCTGCCATCCTCTGCACTCTTTTCACATCAGACAAAAGCAATGAGTAGAGACCATTTACATCTCAGTAATTGCAATATTAAATTGAAAAAATATTTATATATTTAAAATGTGTTACATTACTAGTTACTGCAAAAATGAGTGGGATTACAGATTATAACACTGCATTATTCCCTACTGATATCACAAATGTCAGATGTGCATCTTAATGAAATGTCCATACATTTAAAACATGAATTTTGTAGCATTACTAAGAAAATAATTTATCTCTCTTATCACCTTTCAAGAATTCAAGCAAAAAGTTGATAAGCAGAAGTCTTCAACAGCTGAAGAATATTGTTAAGCTCTAGCAACAAGCCAAATGCCTCTGAGATGACCTTACTGTTGCGTAACTGGCAGGTTTCTTGAAAATAATATAATTAACTGTTAACCATCTATCAACAATTATTATATATTAATGTCATGTGTTTTTTTGACATTAAAAAGTATATGTCTGTGTTTAAAAGCACTTGTGAAGTTCAGGAGATGCAAAGTGAAATATCCAACGCTGGAATTTTTAAAGTTATGGTAAATGTGTCTAATTTTTTAGTCTACTCTGTTGATACATTCATGAGTCATGATACTTTTCTATGGTACTACTTTATGTTTTCTCTAGGTGTCCTATGCACTATTTTGGAACCACCCCACAGCCATTCATAGATTTCAAAAACCAATTCTCCACTTTGAAACAACAGGGGAGAGCAGATAATTACCTAAGTGCAGATTCTAGACTAACCATCTGCAGCTTGAGGGTACTCAGGCCACAGATGCACAGTCTCCTCTTCAGTGTCTCCTGATACCCCTTGTTCCCCGAGTGGAAGTTAGGAGGTCCACGAAGCAATCAAGTCTGATTTGTTAAGCCTGTACTTTGCAGGCTGTTGCATATGCCGGCTAAACACTCGGGGCACTAACTCCAAGCTGCATAAGTCCTTCCTCTTGAGCCAGCGTGGAGAAGCGGTTAATTTAGAAGCAGTCTGCCAGAGCGGCCTGGCTAGCAGCCAGAGGGCACTGTGCTCACTGTCCTTGAGAAGTCAGCCCCACTGGGTTTCTATTTAACATATTGAAAAGCGTCTTTGACGGGAAGATATATTAAAAGTCTATAATGAGTTAGGTGGTGACGTTGAGTATGGCCGTGGCGTTGTAGCTCTGGGTCAAATTAGACAAAGATGGACGGACTCGGCCATCAGACAATTACAAAGAATTTGCTTTGTGACACCAGAAACCATTTTTCCACACTCCCAACCCTCTAGTTATGACAGCTCTCTTTCTCGCAATGTCTCCAAGGGGTTGGTACAGAACATTATGATTGATTCATTCTGCTGTTGTATTTTTCTTGCAGAATAAAAAAACAGAGGTGGAGCCTTGTAGCCTTGATTGGCCCTTCCAGATGCACTTACATATTTGGGGCAGTGCTGCTTTCTGGCAAGAAACACAAGGCAACCTTCCCAGTCTGCTTCACATCGACAGGAAATGATTTACTTACCTCTGGCACAGTATGCTCATAATTACCTTCATTACCTCACCTTTTATGTCTTTTAATCTTCTAAGATTTTAAAAATCAGAACTTCAATTCCTTCTCAGTTTCTCAGTCTGTCCTTTAAATTAATCTAACGATAAAAGAGCAATGTTATAGAAATGCTTATCTTCACCCAAACAGAACTTCTGCTAAAAAAAATAAAAAAATAAAAATGAATAATAATTATTAAAAAAAAAGAAATGGCCTGTTCGTGCAAAGCTAATACAGTCTCTAAACTTTTTTTCCTTAAATACAAAATAAACTGATTGGTTATGAGTTGAACATTAGCCGCTTTGTTTCAGCTGTCAGCTCATACGTAATAAACTTTGTATCTTGAAACTAAACCACAATCTCTCTCATGTCAGAGTATAATGGAGAGGACTGGCAGCAAGATTGCTGGATGGGCTTAGGAACAATATAACTAAAGGGGCCGCAGCCTCACTTTAAATCATTTAAACATTGATTTTGTGCTCGGCTCTTGCTTGTTAATCTTTTCGTAATGAAAAACTGCAAATGAAGACTTTAGAACAGCCAATAAAACATGTTCAGTGATCACTAATGCATTTTAATAGGCATATTCTGACATTTGTTTTAGTTCTTTAAAATGTAAGACCATTTGCCCATTTGTTAAAAAATCTGAATTCTCAGTCTGGTGATTCCTGTCAATTATATGTGTCCCCCTCTTGGTATTAGTTACAGCCATTCTCTAAAGATGGATAACGATGGATCGAGTTATTACCACCTGATGTGCTAACAGTATTTTTTAAATTGTATATTATAAAAACCTAACAAGCTTATGGGTTTGAATATGCCTTTTGCCTGAAGCAAATTCTTAACAGATTGCATCTGTTTTTTTAATACAACTGTTTTCTCTCACACTGCAGCAAGGTTAAAGGAATACAAAAAAGAACATACCTGATGTTAACAATGTGCACCTCACCATCATCAACATGAGTTGATGTGCTGATCCGTGTAACCTCCTCTTCTTCGTTACAGCAAAAGGAATACTGAAACATAAGAGAGAGATGAGATGTTGTTTTTTTAAAGTTACTGCTCTGAACTACAAACCTAACAGATAATCAAGCTTTAATCCTAATCCTACCGACTGAGGTAGCTGCAGACCCCAGAGGTATACTTTTTTGTCACTCCAATTGTTCCGTTTATCAGTTTGTTCCTAATGTTCATCATTGTTTTCTGTTTCTGTTTTAATTAGTGCTTTTAAAAATACCAATGTATTGTGGGGGTTGATTACTGTTAATTTTCATTTTACACAATATGCAAATTAACTGCAAAATGAAATATCTTATCTAATATCATATCATAACTAAAATAATATCTGTTTTTTTTCAGATGACAATTACAAAAGGAATGATGTTTGACAAGTTATAAGTTTGCACATTTTGCTATGTTGGTTATTTCTTACTGTAGTTTATTATTGGGGACCCTTTGTGTGTTAAATATATTGGTAGGATAAGGGTTAATTAGTATTTAACTTGAGTTTTTACCTGTAAAATCCCATCCAAGACAAAGAGTTTCATGAAAAAGAAATCCCCGTTAGTTGGTCCTTGGTCCACATATAGTATAGTTCCCTTGGCCACTTGAGTTTGGAATCTCACAGTAATGTTGTTGAGTGCGCTGAGTTCAGTACCCTCAAACTCCAGGTATGAATTCCCAAAGTACTGAACATAGCTTGAATCTAGGAGATAGAAATATAGGAAGCTGAAATGGGGGGAAGAGTAAACAAAAGCAGGACTGACTTTGGTTTATGTATCTTTACTGTAAAATCTGCTGAGATTCTCTTTTGATCCCTGAAAGAAGAATTCAACTTTTCACTTGCTTTTTTACCGGTAGGTCAGAGCACAGGGTGAGATACAGAACAGCACCTTCAGAATTATTAAATATTGAATGTCTGGCTAAGGACACCTCATCAAATAACCTTGGCAACATGGATACAATGCAGCTAAAAAGCTGCAGTGCACAGGGCAAGGCAGTGTAGTGTGAGAAGTAGAGGCAAAAAGTAGATCATTATTATTATGAAAGCAGAAAAGAGGCTTGAAGGACTCTTAGTAGCATCACAGTTTTTCCTTTCGCTCACTGTACAGACGTACTGTAAATAGTCTTATTTGCCAAAAAGCTGTGAAGCATGCAAATGGCAATATATTAGGCGAGAGAAGAGTCTTGGCTGAAATGAATGTATTCATACAAGTTTATTACATGCCTCATTTTATAGTGGAATAACTTGGCTTATATCATCCATGAGAATGGGCAATTATGGGATATTTCAGTAAAAGTCCCACTGCCCGCAAGCTTATTGGGGGTAGTGACGCAGACAAACTTAAAAGACTGACTCAGACTGCAATTGGAGGCAAGCATTAGGGGTACTCATGCTCAATATATTTCTCATTTGAAGGAAGTGGTGCAATTTGTTGTAGAAAAGTCAAACTGGAGAGCCTGTTAAAATGAAAAGCATTCCTGGATGCACCTGTCTCATGCTCTATCTGTTCTTATCAGGGGAAAAAAATCTAATGATTACACTAGAGAAATCAGCAAAGCTCCTTCAAAGTTGTTGCCATGATTAATCGGGCAACCTGCAAGTGAGACCTTTATCAATTTTTGTTACATGTCAAGTCCTAATAGGCCAGACCCCCTTTGATCTGACAGTGGGGCCCCCCAGGGCATTTGGCAAACAAGCTAACCTAAATACCCACAGTTTCTCTGGAGAGCAATATGACCGGTACCCAGAGGAAAATCCCCAGACAAAAAAAAACCCAGAGAATTATCAGGAGCAGACCTACTGTGATCTGTGAATTAATGAGGATAAATGCACGCAGCAACAATGCTGTGCTGTCTTCTGCTTCACTCCTGACAATGGGGTTTGCCAATGCTGATGATGGAAAATTACCCCTTAGAGACGAAGCTATTCATTAATTTTAAAGCCTTGTTTAGTCTGATGTAGTCTTTGATGCAGTCTGAGGCTGCTGCCAGGAGGCAGCATCGTGCCTCATTAGCAGTTAGCTTCAGTGTCTCCTTCAAAGGTCTCCTGTTTTTATCACTACATTCTCACACCAGATTTTGCATCCACACGTCTCAAGAAACTAGCCGGACTAAATTTGAATTGTAAATGTGTAAATGTGTGCAATTAAAACCATATACTTTAAAATGTTATGCACAGTATCTGTATTCTCTTTACTGCGGTTATATTAATGAGTAAAAAAAAAGGAGGGTTAACATAATGCTGACCAAGGAGTTTGTCACTACTGTACTCTGTTCAAAAGGCTTTACTTAAACGTTTCAATAGGGGGAAAAAAAGTTGTCTCAGTGGGAATATTCCATGATATAAATCTTTCAGATCCGATTTAATCAGGGCCAGTCTTAATACATGTCCATAAAAGAGGTGAGAAAATTGATATGAGTCATATTTAATGTAACTTAGAAAGGTGGAGAATGATGTTGCGGTACAGACTGCATGTGAATGTCAGACAGGTTAAAGCACAAGATATTCCACAAGGAAAATATATTTGGAGAAATGTGAACTTAAAATCAATTAACGTGAGAATAGACTTTGGGCGCAGACATTTAATTGATAAAGACTTAATGTCCCATTTATTAAAAAGAAAAAGCCAGGATGTAAGTCCTGTTTTGTACCTGATTTATTGGGTACGGTAATAGACTGACTGATTGAACTTGTCACAGGACAGAGATAAAATACTGCTGAGGACCATTCTTGGACCCTTGCAATTTCTGAGCCCTGGGGGAAGGCAAAAGGTCATTCCTTACCTACAAAATTGGCAGAAAAGATGGGTTGTAGTCAAGATATGTGATTTAAGAATATTATTATACTGCTGATATACACGGATGAGTTAAATCCTAAATATAATACAGCAGTTTTTTCTTCAAATCTAGGGTATAATTATATCTTTGTTGTCTGGCTTTAAAAATAACTGATAAAATTATTCCTGATTCACACGTGATCCAACACACAGCTGACAGTTACTGTACAGGAGCACACAGGCAATAAACTGCTACTGAAATGACAAATTTAGATGCCGCTTTTTCATCTCGCCTAGCCTTTCTCCCATGAATATTCATAAAGGTGCACACATCATGCGAATGTCATCATGACATGCTGGCAAAGTTGTGCCACTGAATATATTAAAATGGTTACAGGTGCAATAATCAGATGCTGCCAACGCAATTATAAACATGCTAACATAAACTAGTGCTGCACAGAACAAATGTGTGCATGTTAAACTGAAGGTTAACAAGGTGATTGTTTGACAGAAGGAAGCACAAAGAAACAGTGCTTGCTTAAAATGACCCTAAGGCTAACTTCTTATTCATCAAGTTGATTTTTGAGGAGTGTACAGTAGGTAATTTCATTCCTGCTACACCTGGCCACAAGATAAGAGCTTCACCTTTGCTGTGGTGATCACTCCAAGTTGTGGCTTAGCCGCCCTAAGCCTCCCTCCACTGGCAGTGTCCTTTCTAGATTCCCATCAATTCTCATACTGTAGAGCTAAAATACTGTGGAGCTCAGCATTGCATGTACGGTGATGGAGAAAAGGGGAACCCACAAGACAATCAGCTGTGTCCTTGGAATAAGGCTTCTTTTTTTGTCCCTAGTTTGAACTTTCACATCAAAGAGTGGGAGGAAAGATCAGGATTCTGACCAACTGCACTTGTTCTTTAGATGTTTACACCAGTGTGACACAATATCCTATACAGTCAATGTACCATATTAATTCCCCACTGTACTGTATATTAAAATTCCCATTGACTTCATCAAAGGTTGTGTAGCAGTCTTGGGTTTAAAGGAGCACTGTCTGAGTCTATTTCAAGCAGCACCAAGGGCACTGCATGCTTTTAGATGGTGACCTAGTTAGATAAACTCACGAGTTTCTGGGTCCTCTTTACTTTAAAACTTATTTACTTTGATTATGCACTTATGTGTAAAAGAGTAAAGAGATTTTTTTGTATGTCAGTGCCAGGGTTTGTTTTTCTTTATCAGTGTCTGTGTGCATTTAACCCTCTCTAATACAATGCACTATGCACTGGATGGGAGCTGGATCAGGTGCAGCAGGGAGGACTCCATTATATTTGGCCCACAGTGATTTTCAGACTGTCGTACTGAATTGGTTCAACCTCGTCTGTGTTCAATAGGTCTGTTTTACAGCTCTATGAACAGTTTCAAAGGTAGACAGACCTCATCTGTCAAGAAATAACAATCTGCCCAGTCCTCTGAATTCCTCCTCTCACATAGATGACTGATCCAATACCAGTAATGTATAACATATTGTTTTCTGTGTCTTTCATTTGAGTGTTAAAGGATATAGGCCAAATAATGATTGTACTTATCATTCTTCGAAATTATTGTTCTCAAACAGAAAAAGAAAATGCACTTTAGTGGCCAATCCAAAAACTAGAATTTAACAGGATTTTCCCCCCACCACAGCTGCACAAACTATGGCAATCTCTCAATCAAACCTAAAATATCATCACCTGCTATGTGCTAAAAATCACATTTGAAGTACAAACTCAGTGGGAGTCCCCTCTCAATTGAAACTGGAAATTTGGGCAGTAAAAAATGTTGGTGGGAAGGACAGGGGAAGGATAGCTTTGTAATTTGTAAAATATCCTTGACCACCTCGAGTACAAATTGATTGGTGTAATGGCTTAGTTGAAATAATTTAGTGGCACTTCCTTGCACACATAATGTTAATGGAAGTAATGGCAAAGTAATGGGAGATGTGTCTTGATTGAGCCATGTTAATTCAAATTGATACGCTGCCATATTTAGGGAGCTGATCCATCAAAGGTTACAGACTTCATTTTTTGTAGCGGACAACTGTCCCTGAAACTGACTGTCCATCTAAATGCCATGGGTCAGTGTTTTACAGAAATATAATAATCATATTGATCCACTTTTTTCTCTCATTCAGGAAAGTTAACATTGAAGAAATAGTTCAATATTTGGGAACATGTTCAGTTATCTTATGCATTAAAAAAAACATTAAATGTTATTTAGTTAGCCTTAATGGGCCATTATAATAGTGAGAAGTGTTGATCGGATGATCAAAAAGCTTTGGATTGTCCCTATCCCCACAAATGTCACCAATTGGAAGATTGGCGGTTCGATTCCCAGCTCCTCCCAGTCCACATGTTGATGTTTCCTTGGGCAAGACACTTAACCCCAAATTGCTCCTGTTGCCGTGCCAACGGTGTGTGAATGGGTATGAATGGTTAGTTTCCTCCTGATGAGCAGGTTGGTACCCTGCGTGGTAGCCCCTGTCATCAGTGTATGAATGTGTGTGAATGGGTGAATGTGACGTAGTGTAAAAGCACTTTGAGTGGTCATAACGACTAGAAAAGCGCTATATAAGTACAGTCCATTAATTATTTAACTTTCCAATGTCAGATTAAGGGGGGCTGTGTAAAGCAATTTCTGTAACTTTCCAAAAACTGACAACCTGACATTCACACTGCTTCACGCCATGAGCCGCCAGCTGTGCAGAGGTGAGAAAGGTACCAGGGTTGAACTCTGAGACATGGTCTGACTTGTTATGTTACCTTTGGACAGAGACAGGCTAGCTGTTTCCCACAGTTTCCAGTCTTTTTGCTAAGCTAAGCTGCTGGCTTTAACTATATATTTACCTTGCAGACAGTGCATAAATCTTCTCACCTAACTCAGCAAAAAGTGAATAAACATGTTTCCCAAAATGTCAAACTGTTCCTTTAAAAATATATAGAACCAACTTGAATGCATAAAAACGTTGAAAGAAAATAATTCTAACTGAAGCAAAAGTGAAACTCCTTAAAACAATACAGCCTCTGAAGCTCTACATATATTTCACAATTGGTAATTAGGAACTAAAGTAAACTGCATCTACATCTGTTTCAAAGTGAGCATAAGGATGCTGCAGCACACATGGAACTGCACTACATGCAGACACAGTGTGGTTTTTGTACCTGTGGATTGCTCAACTGTTGGTGCTGGGCTGATTGTTGCCGTCAGCACTCTGGGTGTGGAGCCGCGAGTGTTCTTGACTACAGTCACCAAGGGAACAGCATCCGTAGCAAGAGGAAGGCAGGTGACCTTGTTGATGCCATCTACACAGGAATATGCTTCTGGACATGGATTCGACACGCAGTCATCATAGTTGATCTTGCAGTTCCTCCCCTGTGTATGAAAAATAAACAGCCCATAGATGTGTTGTGTAACTTTGGGATAAAATGCTAAATGGGACATAATAATGCAGCTTGAATAATAAAGTTAACATTATAGAGGGCATATGGCATTATGTACCAAACTAGGCATTTTAAACATACAAACCAACTGATTACTAATCGTTCTAACAATTCTTTTTTGTGTCATTTTTATGCTGAAATTTCAAATCCAAACATGTCTCTAAAGTAGTAGACTACATTTTATTTTTTATAAGAAAGAGATCTGACTTTCCCATATTTTTTAAAATACTGATTTGACTGTAAACAACAAAGAATAAGGCTATCACGAAATGGTAACAATACAGTAAATTATACACTCAATGATATATTCTCAAGAGTTAAAGGTTCAAGAGGGTAAAGGTTAATTTAAAAAAAAAAAAGGATGGAGAGAGAGAAATAGGTGGGGAGTCTCACCACAAAACCAGGACGACAGAAACAGGTGTAGCCATAGCCTGGATCGTTCTGAATGCATATCCCCTGGTTGCAGGGCTGTGGAAGGCACTCATTAATGTCATCCTCACAGTGAAGGCCTGTCCAACCTGCCAGGAACAAAAGCCCACAGAGTCCCGTGGTGAGCCCAGGCTCTCCCACTTCCACCCTCTGAAGTGAATATCAATCAGATTCTCCTACATTGATTTGCTTCTTTTTGGGTTCGCACACATACACAGACAAGAAAAGGCTTTCACTAAAGAGTAAGATGCCACATACATTTTAATGAGCCAAGGCAGTATCGTCTTTTTATCACTGTCTTTTTCAGTACTGTATGAGTACAAATTTCTCCCTAGAGAAAAGTGGATGACTTTTGAATAGCTTTAAGGCAGCGAAGCTATGCAGGCATTATGCTAACTTTTAGTGACACTTTATATGGCCGCTTTCAATCCAGTATGGGCGTGCTGTAAGTATTAAGATGGTTCACATATGGCAAACTGTGCTCTACCACATCTGGGTCACAGTAAAAGAATGCAGCTGTCTTGTTCACTTCAAGTAATGTCTCACCATCAAGGCTACATCTTTGTAATCGTGTTCAATAACAAGTAATGTTCCTATAATAGGCCCTATAAGGGGGAAAACTACTTTGCCTCATTTCAAGGAAATTGAAAAACTCACAGGATGTCTGAGTGACTCACCTGACCTGCAGTGGCAGACGTAGCTATTAATAAGATCTTGGCAAATGGCACCGTTGTGGCAGGGAGCTGAGCAACATTCGTTAACATCCACTTCACAGAAATCCCCCATGAAACCTGGTGGACAGCTAAGAAAACATATCATACTTTAAAACTGTGAGGCTGTCTGCCAGTGCTGTCACTTCCCACTTGTGGGTCTTACACACTGCATCCAAGAACTGCTTGTTTTCATTTTGTCAAAAAAAGTACCACAACTTTTTTTAGTTTGTTTGTTGCATCTTATTAACGATTATATTATTTAAAACAGATGGAAATCAACATTTATAGAACTGAAAGAAACACAATAGTGGAATCAGTACAGCAGGCGATAAACTAAAAACTGGGACTAATTAAAGTCATTAAGCTGTGGTGAATTTTTCAACTAGCACCTCACATTTACCTACATTCAGTATACTGAACAATATAATACACAGGGAATAAATTAACATCCAAATGGCTCATTCATGCAGTACTTTATATTCATATTACACATCAGTAGTACCATGTAGCCTTAATACGTAGCTGCATTATCCACCCAGTGAAGTAAATATTTTGATGGTAAATATTCCTTATGCTATGGTATTATGTTTCTTATCTGTACAACTCAAATCAGTAATGCATTAATTAAACCTGCACACTGTCAGCAAAATATTTAGTATAAGTCACATCAACACAGACACACACAGCAAAGTGTTTTGCAGATCTTTAACTAACAGGACATTTCCATTCAAGCTGAATGACGTTCAGAGAAAACACTGCTGTGCATAGTTAGCAGATGATTTTGCCAATGTCAACTAAAGGCCCTAGGTGTTCACAAACTATTGACTAAATTAACATGCATTGTGCTCTATGCATTGTTCGCCTCAGTGTTAATGAATGTACAAAATCAGCCTAAATGTTTGGCATGCTTAACAATACAACAAAACATCAGTTTAAAATATTATTTTAGATGTGCATAAAAACCCATTTAAACATTTAGGTGCAGTTATGCTTTTCTGTTTTGAAGTGAGGATCAATTACACCTTGAGCAAAGAGCAGTACCACTTGATTCTGCAGATGTCATCCCCACTGGCTTTAAGTTTTGTGGAAGAGCAGTCATTTTCCAGATGGACAATGAGCCTGATCATGCATCAAAGCTACCTTAGGCCACAGAGACCGAGCTCTGCTGACTTGCATGGATTTCTAATTCACACTCACTAGACCTCAACCCCCGCTGAACCTCTTGGGGAATATTTCAGAAAAGTATAGAGAATGCAAATTCTCAAATCTACAAACGCCTGAATAAAATTCATGTTTCAGTAAATGCTAACAAACTCTTGTTATATTCATGAGGTTAAAATTCCTCCTTGGGATTTTGACTTCTGTTGTAAACTGTGATCTGTGAGGTGCTGTTGATTTAATGATGTACAATAACACCATAACATCAGAAAACGGGCGAAGGGTTTCATGCATAACCTCTTAGTTGACCACCATTACAAAGAAAGGAGTGCTTTTGAGGCTATTTGCTGAACAGGTGCAGAACTGAATGTGTTCCACTTCACACATACTATGCAGATTAAACAATACTTTGTATTTCATGTTGTTTGATAAAGAAACTATTGAATTTATATTTGTGCCTATTAGTCAGTGCACTGGCCTGACCAAACCCCCCTCAAAACATTCATGATGTAAATGTATGAAAGAGGCCTCTGCACCAAAAACACAAGATTAGAAGCTGCTGTCACTCAGAATTTAACTGTCAAGTCTTTTCACTAACACTAAATGAACTAGCACTGGACTGGAGCTAAATCTGTATTAATGTTTTTTGGTGGTGTATAATGTTTTATACATCAGTAATGTGCATAATGCATCCACACTGCAATAAACTGCAAAATTACTGGCTTTTCAGCTTTATCTCAAATTCTTTAATTAATAATAAACATTTATTCAATATCCTAAGAATCATCCCAATTCATAAAATGGAATCTTCTGTTGTGGTGGAAAAGTGGACACAGTGCACAATCTTCACAACAAGCTGTGCTGAGGCAGTAGGCAGTGCACTACATCAATACATAATGCTGTAAAGAGCAGCAACCTATTTGGAGCTGTGAAGTTTTGGATACATTAAATCACAACATTGAGCATATAGCAGCACATCAGCACAAGGTTAGATACTGTAATTAACTGAAAGGCATCCAGGGGAGCTGCTATGTCAACTCTGCACACTTTTACTACATATACCTTGTATTCATATGCACTTCATCACTCCTGGGAAAGCATGTCTTCAATTAAAAAGTCATGATGTACCACAAACCAACCTGGAGGACTGCTACTGTATATGGGAGCACAAATATAGGGTACTGCAGCACCATTCTTGTGAGAGAATATACATTTTTAATTAGCGACAAGCAAAATTCAAAGGACACCAATACTACTCCTACAATTTCGCTTAGCTACAGTCCCCTTAGTAACTGCTCTCCAGTCTCAAACACAGCATATGCAGTTTACAAAAATAACAGTGCTATATTTCCTAAGGACATTGACTTCAGATAGAACACACACATATATATTTATATATATATATATATATATATATATATATATATATATATATTTATATATCAGATAGAACACACACATATATATTTATATATATGTGTGTTCTATCTGAAGTCAATGTATATATATACATATATACATATATACATATATATATATGTATAGAGGCACGACCGTCTATTTTGTTGGTTGACATGATGACTGTTGTTGGCATAAATTATCAGCTGTAGCTAGCCTGCTAATTGAGCTAATATTAATAGTCGGGTTCATAATTTTCAAGTGGATATTTTCCATAGTTAGTCTTTTTTTGTAAAAATGCTTCAGTGAAAAGATTGTATAAAAGAGGGAATTTGACACTAAAATGAGTTTGAAAGATAATGACTTGATTTGACTTATTTTGAAAGGTGAAGCTTCATATTGGCTTTAGATAAACTTTTAAATAGGCTACACTTCTGCATGGAAGGAGGGTTACATTGTATTGCTTACATTGTTTGTGCATTATGAAGGGAACTCTAAATGTTAATTATGAACAGGAGGAATGATTAGAACAAGAAAAAACATGTTTCAGTGGTCATTTGGGAACCTGACTTTTGTTTTAAGACAGACGGTGCGGCTGGGGAGGTGGAGGTTGAGCGGATTTTCCAGAAGATCAACGGGCAAGACACTGAATCCCAAATTGTTCCCGATGGTTGAGCCAGCAGTGTGTGAGTGTTTGTGAATGTGAATTAGATTTTATCCTGAGGAACCTGATGGCACCTTGTATGGCAGCCTCTGCCATCAGTGAATGAATGAGTGTGTTAATTGGGTGGATGTTGACATGTATTGTAAAGTGCTTTGAATGGTCAGAAGGCACTGTATAATTGTAATCCATTTACAATTTACCATTTCTTGGCCTTTGAAATGATTCTTGGTTACCACTGTAGATAGTAAACTAGTTAGCTGTACACTGTTCACTGAGGGAGGGGTTTAGTGTATATTCTACTGGGAAATCTAATTGACAATGACATTTAAACTATGCATCCAGGCAGCACTCAGTAAGATATGTTGTTTGAGTCAGGTCATAACATATGACTCCATCAAGGGATAATCCATTTCTTCAAAACAATGAATGCCTTTAAATAATGGACCTACTCACATGCATGTAAAGTTTGATCCTTCACCATCAAGGCAGGTTGCTCCATTGAAACACAATGAGACGTTAAAAGCAGCCTCTTTGCACACGTCTATGTCAGTCTCACAGGTTTTCCCTGTGTAACCGTCCTGACAGAAGCAGGCGTATTTATCAGTGAGATCCACACAAGAGCCTCCATTCAAACACGGACTGGAAGCACAGTCCTGTAAATGAAGACATCAAATATACAGCAGTGAACCATCGTGCCAGAAATACAGAACATTGTGACAACCAGAGCAGCAAGATGCATGCTTTTACAATCTAGAAATGTGGTTTAAATAAATAGGAAAAAACTAACTAACTAACTAATGCTCAAACAGACCTTGTAAACAACTCAATGTTTTATCTCTAGAGTGCAGCTGAAGCTGTTCTGGGTTTAAATCAATTAGGAATTAGACTAAGCAATTTATTTTAATCAGGTATTTGTACAATGCTTACATGATCCTGGTAGTTCAATTGACTTATCTTTTAGAAAAATCAATAGAGTTAGTGATACCAAAGACCACACAAAGATTACAAAACTCTCCTGACATTCCTCTTGAACATCCAGCAGGTTTTTTAATTAACATCAACTCACATCAATGTTTGTTTCACATCTGATGCCAGTCCATCCCGATTCACAAAGACAGAGGTATGCATGTAATCCATCCTCACAGCTAAAAAGGACAAAACAGATGGGATCAAAATGAATTAATCAAACTCATTTCATAAAAAGAACTAAAAACCATTCATATATGAAGGTCTCTCACTGCTGTACATAACATGCAGAACCCTCATCTTTTGAATTAATGAATATTTCCTCTTCAACAGAATTAATGACTATAATTTAGAGACAACGAAGACAACCTGTAAGTGCATCACATTAGCTTCTTACAACACATGACATATGTCTCCACTCAATGTGCTGGCAAGGAGTGTAATTAAAAATCATTTCTGTCTTATATGACAGAGAAAAAACATGTACCTCCCATGAAGGCAAGGCGCTGACAAGCATTCATCAATGTTGTCCTCACAGTTGAGTCCAATGAAGCCATCAGGACACAAGCAGTGGTATCGATTAGGTGCATCAATACATCTCCCACTATTTTGGCACGGGTTTGAATCGCACTCATTGATGTTAACTTCACACCATGCCCCTGGGAAATAAAGCATATTTTAGTAAGACATTACATATTTAACAACTTAATGGTATAATTTTAGTACTTCAGTAGTCAAACACTTTACAAAGACACACATAAAGAAAAAAATAATTAAGGCAAGGCAATGCAAGTTTATTTGAACAACAAGACTAACTGCTTTACATAAAAAAATAAAAGGCATCAAGATAAAATATAAAACATGACAACAGGATGTATTACTGCTGCTGGACAACATTTGACTCCTCTGTCAGGATTCCTCTGTCAATTTAACTGAGAGTAACTTCACTATGAAACAACAGTGCAACTCTACTTTTGGATCTGTGGAGATGTGACTACGCATGCTCAGGGTTGTGGTCCCATGTTTACACTGCTTTGTTAGTCTGACAAGCATAGAGGAATAAACAACTTTTTATTGCATTGAGGGAATATGTTCAGCATGGCACTTTTACGTGTTTTTAATAGTTTTTGGATGCAGTGGATACCTATGACAAAGATAGTTTACAGAATATTACGCTGTGACTACATAAACTTGTAAATTAACATTTGCTTTGTGTCTTTTAACAACAACAAAAAGAACAGCTTTATCCTTTAATGGTAACTATGGGGTATATATGCCCTTGTCAAGCTATGTAATGATTTTCTGCAAACCTGTATATCCCACCGACAATGTAAACTGCTTTGTCAGCATCATTCATTATTTTCAATAGATCTAAAGGAAGTGTTTCACATCCAGGTCACACTGCTTACTAGACTACTGATTTTCAACCGTTCCATCTTTTTACTAACATCAGTATGTTTTTTAAATTGCACTGTAGCTATAACCTTCACCGCAAGTAATTCAGATTCTTAAGCCGCGGATATCACACTGCAGCTTTAGCGTCTTGTAGCTACCTTGATTCATTTGAAGCTGCACAAGGACATTTATTTTTATGTTCAGAAAAGTTACAAATCTGGCTGAACTAAGGAGCATCCCATACATTCAAACTGAGATCATTTTTGCCCTGTTTGACATTAGTAAATCCAGCTCTGTACACTTCTCTTTATCATATCTAATATATTTATGGAGTTTTCAACAAAGATTTTCACACAGATACATAAAACCTCGTACATGACTGAATAATGGGATAAACATCAACAGAGGTAGTAATGATTCTAAGACATGATAGTAGTATCAGCAATAATATAACATAAATAACAAAATCAAAATATAAGAATATGTCTAATCTATTTACTCTACTTCTAATCTCTACATTTAGGAGACAATAACATACTTGACACATTGTGTGCTACTAGTGTAGGGTCTGTACACTCTTCTATCCACACAGAGTGATGAATCAAAATTTGAGGGGCAATACTGGTTTTAGTCATGAAACTACACCTACTGTATTCTTTACATTATTTCCAACCATTGTCCAAATCATATACTAGAAAACTACACGACCACAAGTTATGAAATGTAAAGATTTACAACAAATTGCATCACAGTAAATAATTCACCACTTTCATCTTAAGAGAAATATTGTGCGATTCGAGAATGATTGACTCATAATAACTGCTGTTATGTGTCAAAAGGTATGCATTGATCTGAATCCAAGGGACAAATAATAGGCAAACGTGATTGCTGTGAAAATGAAAATGTGCTGTTCAGCAGATGAGTTTTTCTCTAGTGGATTACAATCTCAAGCTAGTTTCAAATTGCTGTAAAATAACCCAAAAAGAAGAAGAAAAACTTGCAGTTGATAGATAATAAACTGCCACCAGTATGGTCCTGTAAGAGCAAGATACTGTCTTCTAAACAGCAGCAAGCGTTCTGTCCAGATAAAGCTGCCTCACCAACATGACATGTTTTTCCTCTCTGGTCTTTTTAGTAACCTTTTGATATAAAGTGATCACAGACTTACATGAGTGTGCTGTGTGCATTTCATTGGCATTGCATTAAAGGATTTCTGGCTTCTGTAGCTCAATTTTTATTTTTATTTTTTTTAAACATCAGGGTTACTTCTTGCTCACATAATATTCCTCTTTTACTAACATACCTTAAATGATTCTAATGAAAAGGATTTGTTTGAGACACGTTATTCAAAGTGGCGTTCAATTGTCTCATTAATATGTTGGACACTTTGTTCGTTTATTAAAAGAGAAGCATCATTTAGGTTCTTGTCAGACATTTTACAGAAAGTTGACCTTTGATAAACTGAAAAAAAATAATTGCAAGATTAATCACGACTGAAAATTATATTTTGTTATTTTTTTCAATATTCTTTTCTTCAGTCTGACCCTGTAATAACAGTAACAAATATCCTGCCACGAATTGATAACGGATGAAAACTCAGGCAAGTTATTGTATAAATAATCATGTTTAAGACATTAGATTGTTCCTACAGTATATAGTAAAATGACTGGAGGTGAATACATTTCAATAAATGGTTATCCTGGTTACAGTGAATAATCCACAACACATGCCATCAGCAGTTTTCATGGGGACTGCAGTATGTTCTCTAACTGTTCAGGGAGCTGTGTAGATTGTGTCTCTGTAAATACTTTGTGATTGTTTCTAATTTTTCACTGCTGTAAGCACCACAGACACAATTACTTCAACACTGAGGAGAAAGCAGAAAACTCATAGGTGGAAGTCTCAAACCTGGTTAAATAAAACTAAAGCTATCTGCCTAGCTGCGCACTAGTGAAGCAAATTGTGATTTGGGTGAATTGACACTTTTAACGTTAAATCACTTTAAACTTATCGAACAAACAATTAAGCAGATGAATTATTGATCACAAATAAGCTGGAAAAAGGCTTAGTATAAGTGTGTAATGTATTAATTACATATACACGTATATATACTGTATACAGCTCAATAAAAGAACATAGAGTAGGCTGCAACCCCTTCCAATTTTCCTAAGAGGACTCAGTGACAAGCAGCACTGAATTAATGGAAAAGTGTGTCACATACTGTAAGCACTGATGCTACTTACAGCTGTATACAGTTCCATGTATACGTAGGCACAATCCTCCATGCAAAATCATACTGCACCAAATGTGCCCACTCAAAGGTGACAAGTGAATTATCCTCGAAACAACTGACATCTTCACTGGCCATCAGAAACACTACGTCTCAAGATTGGTTAAGTAAGTCAGCTTTATTCAGAGAGTTAATGTTATTCATTATTTATGCAGATCTCACAAAAAATAGCAACAAGATCACAGAAAAAAATGAAGGGGAGGAGAGAGTTCAAGCTGTGAAGGAAATACCAGATAAGAGAAACTGTCAAAACGAGTCTCCCTCCTGCCAACAAATCAGAACACAAGTTGGGAAAACACACCGATGACAGCAGGTACTGCATCAGTGAGATTAACACAAATCACTACTTTGACAGTGGAATTAAAACATAAATGAATAGGTCACAGTTAATGCTATAACAATGCATTTCTGCGATGTTTCTTCCAAAAGTGGTAAAAAAAAAAGATTATTTACCAACCCCCCGAAATCTGAGACATCCAGGAATGGAAAGATGAAAAATGATGACTGACCGATAGTTAATCATTTGGTAGCTTTACATCTTCACAAAGGGAGCAGGAATTTATTTACTGCCTTCTCTGTTTTATCATGAAAGAGAATAAATAACCTGTCTTTAGTGTACACAACATCTATCATGTTCTCTCGTTACAGGAAGTTAAGCGATTACTTTCTTGTGTCAAACTGATGACTCGTTTTTATTTAGCCAATAGGAAAACTATACCGCAGACGGGAAATTCACAGTTGCAGTATGACTGCAAAGGTTGCAAACAATCCTTTAAATACTAAGTTAAGATACAGGGTTGCAATACAAAAAAGAGCTATGAATAGTGTAATACTGGAAGAGTGATGCAGGAAACTGAGCCATATTTGAAAAAAAAAAAAAAAAAAAATAGTAAGCTATAGTTTGAAAAAGAAAAATCTGTTGTTTTCTCTCAAGTCTATGTCATATCCGCAATACACAATACAAAAATGAGTCATAAAAGGATATCTTATCTGAAATCAAGACAACTAGATTGTGTCCTTAGAATACAAACCCACTGCTTTCTCAGCACATGCTGATACTCTACTTCTGTTTCTGTGAATATGTTTCATAAATTACAAGTACTAAGCCCTAATAACACATGTATCATTTATTCTGTATCAGAAAAAGTGACAACTGCTTCAATCCTCAATCGATCCAATGAAAAAGAAATCAATTGAAAGTATTTGTGCAAACATTAAAACAAATGTATGCTACATCTCTAAAGCAGCAGACCTCTGCAGAGGCTCTGTGGAAAAGATGAGAATAACCACTTAATTTTATTTATCGAGTTGATGGAGCAAAAGGCAGAATTTACTAGGGCCTTAACAGCGGTGTGAAGGCCGGAACATCATCCTCCAACAATGTGCTGACTCTGGACGCTGTAACAATGTGCTGATTGCACTGGACTATCACTCAAGGGAACATGCTCCTTAATGATGGGTGAAGAAGAGAAAACAGAAGGTGACGAATAGTGTGCTTATACCGTGATTTATATAAACAAGATCACCCATTAATCATGTCAGTGTAATGACTTCTGACCTCAGTACAGCTCCTCTGTACTGTATGGCTAAGTAATACATTGGGATTTCAGAGCTGTTTAAACAAAACGCCCTAAATAATGATCAGGTAGCTGAGATCTACTGTAGACAGCTGCCTAGACTGCCTTACCGCATGATTTATACTATTTTTCAAGCGCCGATATGACACATGGAGAACAAAATGTATACGGAAAACACAAAGCAAAAGCAATGAGTATTTATATTTATTAATTAATTGACTTGCTGTGAAGTGAGAAACGCAAGATAAAAAGATAAAAAAATGTGCTTCCTCAATCTTCCCTCTAAATGGGTCATACAGACTTTTAAAAAAGGGGTAAAATGATGATAAAAGCTGTTGTGTCAGAAATGTGTATGAAACATTCAACCGTTTAGCACTCAAACATGTTATACTGTAAAAAGCTTTAAAATATCCATCAATTCAGAAAAGAAAGGGTAATATTCAGAGCTTTTAGACAACTTCTTAGTTGTTGTTAGTAGTGCATGCATATAGACACACAGAAACTCGCAGATTTCTGCAGAGGAGCAGACTGACTGACTCACTAACCAACAACCAGGAAAAAAATCCAATACGGAAGGTGGAAATGAAGTGTCATTATAGCTTTATCACATCCACGAGAGTAAGCAGATATAGCACTAGACCGATTTATTAGTAAGCAGCTTCAACTGTTACAGTCAGAATGAGTTTTGGCATTCGATATGCAAAAAAAAAACCCAAAAAACCCTTGACTTTCCTGATGGCTGAAGAAAATAATATGATAATACCATCAAGTGACACAACGAGTTACAGTATTTCAGTGACAGAAGAGATGACGCGTCATACCATCAAGGCAGAATAACATTTCAATCAGTTCCAATCAGACTGCAGAAATATGATGTGATGAATCACCCTAAAATAACAAATTTGGTATTAAAACAGAAAATAGCAAGAACATACACACAGCAAGTAAAACTCTGTTGTTATTTGTGTTTTTTTGAAAAGTTGTAATGCTGTTACACGTGTTACTAGAGCAAATATTTTGTATGAGTTCTAGTTGGTTTGAGCCAGTCCAAACTGTATCCTCTGGCCGCTTGCTCTCTTGGGGAACCCTGTTTCCTCAGATGAGCTTAGAGCAACAGAAAAAGTAATGACTTGTACTATGCCGTGCGTAGGCCTAATAATAAAAGCTGCTTCTGTGGGAATTGGGCCATGCGTGTCAGGTTCTGCTCTCCAGAGTAGCAATACCTCAGAGATTTCCCCCCTCTCTCAACTGGGGAAGGATAAATTGATGATACAGTGTGGAAGACAAATGAAATTAATCTTCCCAGTACCTGACAGGCATCGGCTTTAGATAGTGCGAACACACACATACACACACACACACAGATGCGCGCTAAAATAGCTCGATACCCGTCTGGGTGGAAAATAAGACAAATGGATTGAAGTAAAACAACAATAGTGTTCTGAGACTAAATAGGCTGATGAAATGAAATAAAGGCAGCTAACAGACACTGAAAGTTTTCATCAGATAAAACAGGTGACATGAATTTATCTCTTGTTAGCTTTGCTGAAAAGCAGGCACTGTATCTTGCAGAGGCAGGCAGGCTAATTAAAAGCAAGCATTGTGGAGCAGTTTTTTACACTAAGCCAGATCTGTGTCAGAGTTGCCTCAATAGCGAGCGGCCGCAGCAGTCATGATAAGCTTTTTAGACTCTCATATTGATCTTCATGTCACCTAAGGGCAAAAGAGCTACCTGAGTATCCAGGACGACAGACACACTTGAAGCCCCCGGGCTTGTTGATACAGATGCCCTCGTGTAAGCAAGGTGAAACTTCGCACTCATTCACATCCAGGTCACAGAGCGTTCCAAAATAACCAGGAGGGCAAACACAGTGGAACCTGAGGAAGATGTGATAACACTCAATCATTAAGAAAGAAAGCAAAATCCAGTAAAGACCAATGTGACAAACAGGAAATACAGCAGACTTTTATGCTTAGTTCTTCACCTTTAAAATAAAACAGAATGTTGTTTTTTTTTTTTCAGTAAACCGGCACACTCTTGCAGAAACGATGTGTGGTCCAATTAATTGGAGAAAACAGCGCTCCAGACAAACTTAGGTGCAGATTAAGAAATATTTTTCATCCTCAAACTGACCGCAGCTTCTTACACAAAGTTTAACAATATGACAGCAATTAAGTTTCCCAGTGCGTAACTTAATTTGGATTATATTTGATGACTTATTACTGAAGAGAAGAGTTTAATATGTCAAATAATGTTGTTTACTAAATTCAAATCCCTCTCCCCGGCTGCCGTTGACCACACACCTCTGTGGAGATGGTTATCCTGTTTGTGGGTAAACATATAATTAGACAACTCTCTGCTAAAATCAAAACTAGATGTGTAATAAGTAAAGCATCATTTTTAACATTACATCTAATTTATATTGTCATGTGGCATTACAGAACCGGTCTGAGACATTATTGTCATAACAATTTACCTTTTCTTTATTGCATCTGGTATAGTGCGTCACTGCCCTCTGACACTCTGAGCAAATTGTAAATTACAAACAGATCAGATGTATTATTTTTCATTAAAATCATTGATGAGAGGACACAACCTGACCGTTTCACAAATGACTTGAGTGGAAGGATGGGTGAATATAAGGCAGTACGGGCTCAGTGAGTACACTGTCTGATTCATCACCACAGTACAGATGGTCTTGTTCAGCTTGTTGGGTCAGGGAGATGGAGATAGCGGAGCATGTATTGCTTGTGGTGGGCAGCGAGGTTAGAGCACACCTGATGTGAACTCCCTGGACTGTGCAATCAGGGGAGTGCTCTGAGCAGGGCCAGGTCACATGAGAGCAAAATCATGACGGGAGACAAACTGGAGACAAACCATTTAGGACTCAAATTGGCCCTGGGACTTCTCTACCCATCTGTCCGACTAAGCCTAGAAGCCCCGGGGCTCCCATTAAGCACAGCAGAGAGAAGCACCAGTGGAGTCAAGCCCAATCTAGATACATGATGTGTTCCTGCTGAATTTGCTCTCTGTCTTTAGAATAGCAGCTTATGTGTGTCAAGGATGAAGAAAGGCTTGTTATATAAACTGGAACACTTTGAAGAGGAACACCACAACCTTGTGTGTTTTCTTTGGAGAACGGTTTTGTTCATTCGCCTTTCAAAACAAACTCAGGAAATGAACTATGCCTGGCCTTTACTGATATCTGCCATTTTTGGTAAAGCACAGAGTGAATAAAGGCTAAGGTAAAAAAGTAAAGCAAAAAGGAGTTCTGTTCATACTTACTTGTTCACAAGGTCTTGACAAACGCCGCCATGGAGGCAAGGGTTTGATGCACACTCATTGATGTCTTCCTCACAGTGAAGGCCAGAAAATCCCATCTTACAATCACAGCTGGAAGAGAAAAATCACTAATATTGATATTTTGCCTCACTTGGAAAATAGAAGATCTATCTCCTACTGGCACACGAACAAACTGAAAAAAATCAATAGGAATTTAATGATATTAATTACGCATCATTTAGTCTGATTGCACATACAGTACAGTACCATAGGTCTGTTTAACTGAACCTAAAGCCAGTGTAATGTATGTGTAATGCATGACAAGAGCAATTAAAGCTGTTTTTCTTTTTCCTTTGTTGGAGACTGTTAACAGTATTTCAACACGAATTGGTACGTAGCTAGATCTATAAAATACATTTGGGGATGGGCCATGAGCTCAGAACAAATATATTAGCTTAGGCTAATCTTTTATCAAAATTACAGTAAAATGGCCAGAAACCTGTGCAAGAAATGAAGGCTGCTGGTACTGCTGGATTCACTAACGTTTACAATCCAGAGCAAGAAAGTCCGCAAATGTGCCTCTTAAGAAATGAAAAACTGGTTATGGATAAAACTCTTTACCTGTAACCGTTGACCTGGTCCACACAGTCACCCTGATTTTGGCATGGATTGGAACTGCACTCATTGGTGTCAATTTCACACCAACTTCCTTCAAATCCTGAAAGATAGATGAGATGGTCATGGATCAGCAAGCCCCACTACATCTTGAAAACGTCAAGGCCGATGATAACAAAGGCCCCAGTGAATGCCATTTTAATGGAACTAGTAGCCCCTGTAGCATATCTCATCTTCCAGCTCTCAGCACTCACTGTTTCCCCTCTGAGAGTGTGTAAGTCTAATAATACTTTAGTGCCACAGACAGATTGGTCTGAGGGTTAGTGGTTTGGGGTTTGGGAGGTTTGTGTCTGTGAGCGTGAATGGGTGTATGTGTCTGTGCGTGTGAGAAAAAATCCAGCGAGTATGGGGACATCTTGTTAAGTTACGGTAAGAGGGAGAGGCTAAACCCAAGAGCTCTTTTGCCCTTGTTCATTAGGGGGTTGAGGGGCAGGATGGCTAAGCAGATCAGCATGGATGTTTTGTTGTACTTTTGAAGGCAGCCTGGGAGCTTGTTCTGCCTGCTGGAGGTATTCCTCTCGTGATTGGTCTTGGTCTGGTCCATAAGATGTTTTTTCTTTCAGACTACATGACTTACTTTTATGATATACACATTAAAGAATAAAAAAAAAGTCAATAAAACCCCTGATGCACCATTGAGTCTCTGCATTCAGTGACTGCTCTTGTCATTTCAGCTGTCATGGAATGAACAATGATACAGAGACACCATTTACTGTATAACACCACCATCAAACTCTTTTTGAAACTCTAAGCACAGTGTACTACTGTGTTGTCCCTGCAGAGCACCATCTGCCGAACATAATTAAAAGGGATTCAAACATGTTTCAAAGGGTTAATAAAAGTAGTTTATAATGAGCATTAGTGCCGCTATTGTTTTCCTTTTCTCATTATGTTATTCCAGCTGCTTCAAGTTGGAGTTATATATTTTTGAACTACAGTTTAAAGGGTTTTGCTTTGTTTAGCTCTTAATTCTCAGCTGCAATATGTTTAACACAAGGATGTATAAGCTGTTTTTTGAGACAAGCAGTCACATGCAGTTAAATCTAGCTGTTAATATAGCTCAATATGAAGAAATCTTTTATGTAATATTATATTCTTCTTTTTAAGGTATAAGTACCATGTATTAGTATTTTTTTCCCTTTTTATTAAGGTTACTATAGAAGCATGATATTTGCCTATATGTAATGCTGCGAAGAATCAAGATAGATCAGTGTGTAAAACTAACGGGAACAGTGATATTTGTCATTTTGGTGCTTTCAAAATCTAGCGCACAGAGCAGCTGGCAGAAAATGATATAGATAATAAATGTAAATGCAGATAGATGCAACAATTGTCAGCTGTTATTTGTTGTTTGCATTTCAGTGGGATGAAACTTGGCACTTACATAACAGATAAAGTGTTGTTGAATAGCAAATGTCTATAAATGAAGCACTCCATCACTGCACATGTTTAATCAGATGAACAAACTATATTGTATATCATTATGTTTAAAATGAAGAATGACATTTTGCAATACAACCAGAGTGATGATACTGGAAAACAAAGATACCATGGCGACACTGACACAGCTATGTGCATCCTGGGACAAGAGAATGAGAGGGAATCCACGAGACCACAGAGAGCACAGAGCATCTGGTGAATTATGGGACAGCCCAGGTTTCCCAAGCTGGGCTGTCAGTCAAAGCAATGGTGGGGCACCTAGGGGACTATTTCGAATGTCACCGCAATGTAATGCATCTTCTGCCACTGAGTAGTGACTGGAGGCTTCTCTTTGACAGAGTACAGAGAGGGATACCCAAGGCGCAAGCTCACATAGTCATTCCATCATCTGGCAGGAGCTACAGTATGTGATCACTGCTCCTGCCAGTGAATGTCTCCAAGGAGAAGAAATTGTGGGTAATCCCCAGTGGATAGTGAACTAACTTTGATGGACGCTTCAATTGAAATATGAGTGATGTCTTCATTTTGAGAGTATGAATTTGATTTGGACTGCTACATTTGTAGTCTCCTTATCAAAGTTGCTGTCAGTCTGAGGTAACAATTGCTAAAAGGGGGCTCATTTAAAATTCTATTGCTGTTAAAATTATATTGCTGACCGACAGACATAATATCTATTATATCTGTCGGTCTTTGTCTGTGGTGTCATCTGTGTGCTGTCATACACCAAGTCTAAGACATCGCTGATCGGTGAATCGGTGTATTATTTTCATGCTGACAACAAATTCACCATTCCAGGTTTCTGTCAGCAACTTCATGTTGCTTTCTGAACTTCCAAGTTTAAATTTTGACTAACTACAACTTTTCTAGTTTGTAAGTCCCAATCAGTGTTTTATTTTAAATTACACAACATAGTCCACAAATGCAAAACCCCACTTATATTCTTTAGAGTTGGACATGGGTGTGCATTGGCATTTAAAAGTCAGACCTCTACTCTAATCATAACACCATTATTAGGACAATGAGTGTCATGTTTAGTAAAGGTTTTTATCAAATTAAGCATAACACTCAAAAAAGTCTAATGGGGCAGATGGAGTTAAGCGAGCTCTATTAAGCTCTCAAGATAAGATAAAATTAGCTTTTATTGCCTCCCTTTGGACAAATTTATCTTAGGCATTCAAGAGAGCACAGGTGACAAAGCAGAACACAGCTGACGCAGAAGCACAAAGCCTCTCCATATACACACAATATATCTGTACACACATGTACAATCAAACTACAGTTAACGCACTATCACACACAGATCCATATCCTTTTTTTTTTTTTTTTAGCTTCACTGCATTGGCTTCCCATAAAATCAAGAATAGAATTTAAAATCCTTCTCCTCACTTTTAAAGCTCTTAATGGTCAGGCTCCATCATACCTTAAAGAGCTTATAGTACCCTATGTACCTACCAGAACACTGCGCTCCCAGAACGCAGGCCTACTTATGGTACCTAGTATCTCTAAAAGTAGAATGGGAGGCAGAGCCTTCAGTTATCAGGCTCCTCTCCTGTGGAACCATCTCCCAGATTCGGTCCGGAGGGCAGACACACTCTCTACTTTTAATAGTAGGCTAAAAACTTTCCTTTTTGATAAAGCTTATAGTTAGCCAGCTCCTAGTTTATGCTGCTACAGGCTTAGACTGCCGGGGGACTCCTACCTCCATGATGCACTGAGCTCCTCTCTCCTCCTCTCTCTCTCTCTATCCATCCATCTATATCCAATAACATTCATGCACTATTAATGCATTCAGTAACCTACACTTCTTCCCCGGAGTTGTCTGTGCTTTCTCATCTCACAGGCAATCTGGGCCTGTACACGACCGGATGACAGATTCCAGTCCCGGACCTTCTAGCTTCAATGTTTATTTTCAATGTGCTTCTCTCTCTCTCCTATTCTTCCTCTCTCTCCCCTCTACCCCAACCGGTCGAGGCAGATGGCCGCCCACTTTGAGCCTGGTTCTGCCTGAGGTTTCTTCCTGTTAAAAGGGAGTTTTTTCTTGCCATTGTCGCTAAATGCTTGCTCATGTGGGAATGTTGGGTCTCTTTAAAATTAAAACCTGAAGAGTACGGTTTAGAACCTGCTCTATGTGTAAAGTGCCTTGAGATAACTTTGTTGTGATTTGGCGCTATACAAATAAAGATTGATTGATTGATTGATATAAACCATAACATACACATCAGGAATATTACACAATGTCTTACACCAAGATATTGCACATTCTACCCCATTAAGAGCTGTAACGTTTCACCCGTCCCCCCACTTCATCTCTTACTTTTCAGTAGTTTGATTGATAGTGGAACTAAGGACAATTTATACCTGTTCAACTTATAGTTTATAAGTTTATAGGTTAAAGGTTTATAACCTTTAACTTTTGCCAGAAGGCATTAGCTCATACTCTTTGTGAAGGCTATGGTTTGGGTCACAGGTAATTTTAAGGCTCTGCCTCCTCACTGTGTCCTCAAATATCTCCTGAAGAGAAGATGGGGGCAGCTTGCCAATTATTTTTCCAGCCTTTCTGATCAGGTTTTTGAGTTTAATGGACTAGCAACTGATTAAACTGGGCTGTGGTCACCTTGGATGAAAGACCAGTGTTTTTAACATAAGGTTGTGCCCCTTACACACTGCACAAGCTTTTCTATCTCTTACTTACACATAACAATGTCTGGATCTGTCAGTACACTGAGTATAGCTTATCAGAAAACCTGATAATATAGTTGTCTGTGTACTGGTTTGTACCATCATTTGTATATAATATGAAAAGAAGGGGGGAGCTAACACAGCCTTGTGGAGCTTCAGGACGAATAGCCTGTATCTCAGTGAGAACTTAGCTGACTTTAACCTGCTGTTATCTTCCTATGACAAATGTAAACTGCTATCTGATTAAGGGTTAACCTCCATCTGTTTCAGCTTGTTTACAGGGTCTGGAGAATATAGAATTGAATGCTGAGCTAGTCCATAGACATTAGTCTAGCATAAGCTGTAGGATTTTCAAGGTACTTTAGAATAAAGTTATGTTTAGAGCATCATCCTGCCTGTACCATCTTTATAAGAAAACTCGTAGGGGTCTAAAAGATGTACAACTCACTTTGTACAGTAAGTTCCCTACCATAACGCATTCAAGTGATTTCATCACTATTTATGTCAGTGTTACCAGTCTAAAAACATTATTTCCAATTTTCCCATATTGTAAGAATGCTACATGTATCGCTGGAACAGAGGGCTACAGGGTCATATCTTCTGCAAAATTGTTTTAAAAGGGTCAGTGTTTAGGATTTAGTGGCAACTAAAGCGAGGTTGCAGGTTGCAACCAACTGAATACATCTCCACCTGCAGTGGACCTCTCTAGAGACAGTGTCTTGTTTGTTAATTCCGTGCTACTGTAGAAACATGGCAGCCTCGTTGAAAGGGGACCCAAACCCTGAAGGGCTCATTCTTTCATTCAAAGGTAACAAAAACACAGAAATTCTGATTCTCATGAGATTATACACTAATTAAAACACTTATTTATATTATATTCCATTTCTGCCAAGTCCATTCCTCTAGATGCCACTACATTTTACACATTGCACCTTTAAGAAGAGTAGCCAAAATGTCCACCGGCCTTATTAGTGTGCACCTTCTTAAAAACCTTCTCCACAGCATTTGGATCAATTACTATTCCATCCTGTGTTGGATCATATGTCAATGTAATTGAGAAGAAATACTTTCCTATTTGTTATGTTTTATATGCTACCCTTCAGCCATTATTTATTATTATCAAATTAACTATGGATAAAAGGTTTATCTACTACATCATTTTTGGTCTACAAAAATGGACACAACCTTGGCTCAAGAGAACACATTACCAATTATGTGCAACAAACAACTTAATTAAGGCAATTCAAATTAAATATGTATTGATATGATCTGATTTCTCTGTCCACAGACAAATCAGATATCAAATTAGGCATCATAGCTTTGTTTCTTATAATCATGCAGTACAGCAAGCTTGTGAGTCCTTCACATGTACTGACCAAAAAGTGGGTTACTTGAGTCAGTGGGTTAAGAATAGAAATCTCTTTGCATGTAAACACAACCAATGCAGCCAATTTACCCCACTGCTACACACCTGCACCACCTCTTAAGCACCGCTAATGATTCTAACCTCTTTATCACAGTGGTGTGCTAGTACTTAACCACCGCTACACTCTGTCTAGAACAATGCTCACAGCTCATTTTCAAACATAGTGCTTTACCAGACACTGTTTACTTGTACTATATTTTACTTGGTATAACATAATTGCTGCCAATGTTTGATCCCCCTTTTTCTGAAAATATTCAAACACATATCTATATTATTTGTCTGGAAAAAAAAAAAGTTTCCCCCCTCCTCCCTAATTCTAACTCTGACGGTGACCATCCATTGTTGTTGATTTGGAAAAGCACACATACGGTAAAACCAGAAATCTGCTAAATGTACAAAGGGAGGGCAGTGAAAGGAAAGAGCCATGTGGAACAGCCTGGGGGCATGTGTTCTCTCAGAGGTCTGCACAAAAGGTAACCCACTCCATTAAATTAAACAAAATAATGAAAATGCATGAGTTGGCTCCAGTTATGTGCCTGTATTATATGTCATAACCATGTCACTGTAAAATTAACATTAAAGGAGACCTATTATAGTCATTTCCAGCTCTATATATTTATTTTTTGGACTCAACTAGAGTGGTTTTGCATGATTCATAGTTAAAAACAATCTTTATTTATCCTACACTTACTCCTTTACCTAACCCTCAGTACAGCCTCTGTCTCTTACAGGCAGTCTTAACTCCTGTTCCTTTAAGGTCGCCCTCTTGACGAGCCCACTATGTTCTGAGCTTCCAGGAAGCCTGTCGAGGGGAAGCTGTATTAGAGTCGTGTTAAGTTACCACCAATGCAAATCCCAACATTTCTTGCTTTACTGCTTCAAATTAAAACCTTTTAAATTACTAAATAACAGGATACTTTTATTGTGAAGAATTTACAGGAAATAAAACAAATATTTTTAACAGAGATAAATATGAACATCCAACACTGCAATGTTATATAAGCATAATAGGTCCCCTGTAAGCGAAATTATGTTAGAAGGCTGCAATTACTGCTGAACTCGAAGAGGTTACATCCACAATATCTTTTTGTTTTAATATGCATAACTTTTGCTACATTTACACCTAGTGTCCACATTACTCAGATGTTGGCAAAGAAACCCACATTTGCTCCCTGATTGGGAATGATCAATTACAATGTTTCCTTCCCTGATTCATCATACCCTATCAGGACAACTTCCAATCTATGTTTTCCAACGAGAAAAGAGAACTACAAAATGGATTTCCATGCTACTCTATTTCTACATATGGTATAGCACAGTTCTTGTTGTGGGTGAGTTTGTTTTTCAGTCTTTTCCTGCTTAAAGAGGACACAAACTGTTTAATGCAGCTTTAGCTAGTTAGCATAATTTAACATTTCAAGAAGGAGAGAAAATGAGATTGTAACTTACTTGAACATCAGTAAAACTGATAAATATTGGCTATGCTTTAGGGTATGATTTCCACTAGGAACAGTGCAGAACATGCTCCTAACACTTAAAAAAAAATGGTACAGTTATAATTTGAGTAAATCACTACATCATCGCTTAATAGTATTCTCTACTGCCCAGCTGTCATAATCCAAATGAGAGAGTACGCTGACTTGATACAAATGCAGATGCACCCATCTAGGTTGCCTTTGGCTGTTACCCTATGCTTAAAGCAATGAGCTTCGTGAGACGTAGTGAGCACTTGGGTGACTGTTTTTGCTGTGAGTTTTGCCTCTCAGGCTACACACATGCTGCCCTTAGCCATTTGATCGGTGAAGCTTGCTGGGGCTCTACGTAGCCTGGCGGCTGTGCCAAGAGCAGACACTAATCACAGGGGACAAATAAATATATATTTTTTAAAAGACTACTTTATTTACATTTTAATTTACAGGTGACAATGTATTTCTATTATGCATCATGTGTATTGTAAAATATTTCCTAAAAAGACAAACAACAGGACATAGATATGAGGCAAGAAGGGATATATAGTGAATACAAAAATCCTGATGTCTATCATAGAAGCTATACATTCACATAGACCCTGAGATTTCGTTGTATTCTATCACATTTGAGACAAAACCTTTGCTACTGACTGTGCTGCAGAAAACTCTATTCTGTTAACACTGTGGCAATTTTCGGCATGTGGATACTTTGACCTGCTGTGATGCATTCAGGGGTTAAACACCAATAATGTTAGAAGATACTAATAACTGCAAATTTTTTTATGAAGAGAAAACCCCTGATAGCACTATGTGCTCATTGACGTTTTGTTCTGCTTTTTTTGATGCAGCTGTTGTTCAGGCTGGAAACAGAGGTCTCAGAGCTAAAATGGAAGAAAAGAACTACCTTTTGCCCTCAGCAAAGGAATATCACTGGCGTGCTGAGACCTTTGCTCATTGAGGGGGCATGCTCTCATACTGAGACTGAACACCTGCTACATTTGAATATTTTCTTTCCGTGCGCCGTCACTTTCAAAATACTAGACTAATATTAGTTCTCAAAATGGTGCGTTGATTTGCATGCTATGAACTTTGTTATGTTATGGTCCATTATTCTATGAAAGGAAAGTCTTTGGCATATCTTTGATCTCAATAATTGTAATATGGGTAGAAATGGTGATTGTGGAAGTTCAATGTCACAGTAGATTGGTTTAGTTACTGTACATTAAGTTTAACTGATGAGTCAAAATATAACACATTTTATCTATTTCATTAGTCTGTTAGATGTTGTGTAACCCCTGTGTTCCATGTTTTGCTGCTATTCTGTCTTGGTCAGAGGACCACTGTAAAAAAAATTTTTTTTCTCTTTAATGTCTTTAATTTAATCTCAGTGAGGCACTTTCCTCGTTAAATGGGATTGTTATTATTATTCAACAATCCTATGAACAAGTACAAAGACAACCAATATAGTTTGCCATAAATATATGTACAAGATAAAATGCATACAGATTATAAACTAACTTGGTCTATGTATTTAATAGTGTAAGCCCAAAGGTAAGTGCCATGCTAATAGCTAAAAGCTAATATGTTTGATATCACTATGTAGGCGGAAGAAAAAGGTCAGTGACATTCACATACAGTACCAGTCAAAAGTTTGGACACACTTTCTCTTTCAAGTGAATGGAAATGTGTGTCCAAACTTTTGACTGGTACTCTACATCTGCCAGGGCATTTACTTCATAAACCGATGTACATCCACTATAAATCATACTGGCTATGCTGTCCATAAAACAGAAGTATGAATTAAAATGAATGCAATGAGGAGAGCCTTTTTTGTCTTTGGCAACACATATTATCAGCACATCTTTTTCAATATTAGGTATGTGTCAGTTCTCTTGTTGACACAGCTTCGCAGTAGCTCATTAACCAACTGTTTGGTAGGACACAATCTCAATCTTGTGGAAGGTGAAGGCTAGTGTAGCCTGCCATGCAAATAAAGGGGTTTGTTCTCCATCTGGCCAGGAACACCTCTGGGGATATTCTCAGCCATGGTGACCAAATGGTTTTTGCATGTTAAGGGACAACACAATGCTTCTGAATTAATTCACCTCACTACAATATACTGCAAAATTCATATTTCTGCATTCCAGGCAAACCAACTGTCTCCCTTACAAAAACTCACATTAAACACTGAATAATGACACCCAAAATTCATTGAAAAGCACAACAAGATGAAAATAATTATGAGGACTTAAATTAAACTAAAACATTAAGTGCTAAAGTAACACACAGGTCTTTCTATTGTACATAATTGGCTCTATATTATATTATAATATTATAATATATTGCTTGAGTGACTGCAAGTGCAATGGTCTGAGTAAAGTGGATTATGGATCAGAGGGTGTGGTTAATAATAAATACACTTTTAGCCAGTCATATCACTGCTCTTGTAGTGCTGAAACAACTGTGCAAATCACAGTAAAGCATAACAAGCAACAAAGTGCCAAAAATGGAAAGATGCTTCTTAAATAAATCATTGTTGTCTGGAAGGTGCAGAGCATTGCAATGTGAAAACACATTGTCACAAAGCCAGAAGTACATGGTGTTTGTGTCTTTATACTCATTCAGTATGATAATAGAAATACATAATAGAAATGTTAGTGAAGCTATTTAAGGCTCTATGATCACACCAATCCAACACAATTTATTCTGACTCATATCAATAATGTTCACGTTACATTGGTGTGATATGAGAAAACAGCATCTGCAACACAGTACATCTAAAGAATAAAACCTGCAATGTCAAGTTATCATAAACAGGAGGGATACAGACAAGTCTGGTGTGTCTTAGTCTGAGATTATTTACAGCAGCATGTCATCATTTGCAAATTATTCAATCAATGTAAACTCAGTGGTCAGTCGTGCATAATGGCACTGCATTCTGACGTGGCACATTTGAGACTGCAGATTTATAAATATATCTGTCCTGCTGCCTTCAGCTGCTGCAGGGATTTAATGAACTGAGGGAGAAGCTTTTCATACAGTATTACACTGCTGTGGATAAAATATACAGTAAGAGTCACCCATTTTAATTTATGTAGAAATGTAGACTGATTTACAGGCGCTCCTGCTTTAACCACATTAAACATTATTGTTTGATGCCAATTTAAATGTATCTACTAGTTGAGGAGTGTTTAATTAATATAGATAATTTGCATTGTTGCTGCACATTTGTTGAGATTATTTAGTTGCCTCTTGTTGATAAAGGAGATTGACTTTGTGCCAGGAATAGTCTTGGTTTTTAGACATCTACTCTCTACAAGACCCAATTCAACCGAAAGACCAACAACTCACTATGCTCTGCCCTACTTGAATCAAATTCTCTTATTATTGTGTGTCTCCTCCAACCTGTGCACCATGCACACAGTGCTGGGGAAGCAAATTTCAAGGTCAGGAAAATACCACACTGTCTGAGCACTGTTGCAATGGATGTCATGCCCCCACTAAATTAGGGTTCTATGACAAAAATCAAATAACATTTAAAACAACTTTGTGAATGAAAAATATTTAGAAAGAACTGAAATGTACACGTTGTTATTGCTTCTTTGTGAACCCACACTGTTACCAATCCTTAAAATATTATTAACAACCAATCTAAGTCGTTACAATCTTACTTAAATGTTATGAGATGTCTACCATTTCATGTCTTAATTCAGTATAGTTATCAAATCCAGCCAGCTGATGTTTTGGTTCATTACTTCAAACCCATATAGTACACAGACAATATGGCATTTAAATTCCATCCAAAAATGAATTGCATTTAAGTTCCAAAAATGAATAACTAAACTGTTATAATAAAATGAAATAGTCCTGTAGCAGATAACATAGAGAACCAATATTGCCTGAGGACTTGAAAAAACATCATACAATCACTGGTCCAAATAACTTGCTTGGGTTGTGCTTAGACTGTGAAATAATGGCTATAAATAATGGTTACATATTTGAACAAAAGTATTTGTCCATTAACAGTCTATGAAAGCATATTACCGGTTTTATGTTTAGATTAGATACTCATCTGACAGTTTAACATGTTCAAAGTTCAGATTCAACCCTCTACAGTGAATTCAATTAAATTACAGCCTAAAATTATTTGAGGCTTTTGCCTTTTAGACAGTGTCAGTGGATACATCCTGGACAGAATGGAAGATAATACTGGAGGATATGGAAGAAATGTCCCAGATCAGATTTAAACCCAGGATGTTGCCGCCTATATGCAAACTTTTATCTGGTGAAACCCTTCAACAAACTGAGCAAGGACATTGAGGCCTATAGATTGTGTACAAGATTCAGAATCTGATGTTACTTGGCCTTGTACCGTAATCTGTGTTGAGCGATTGTGTGCATGTTTGTTTCATTTGTTGTGGTTGTCAGCCAGTAACCCTCAACCCAACCTCTACCCTAACTCTCCCATTTTCAGGTTACTTCTCTGTCAGGTCTGGCACTCCCTGCTGAGGCTCCCTCATTAAGAGGAAAGTGGAACATCTGTGGCAGACAGGCAAGATGACTTAGGCCTCCTGGCCAGTGCCTCAGTAGAGAGTCACTGCTACACAGAACAAAAACTTTTTACTATCCACAATTAAGAGAGGATAACTGCTTTCCTTGTATTTTTCTTTAAAGGAAATTCTTTCACCTACCTCTGGTTTTATGCTGGCCTGCAGGTTCTCATAGTATACCTTTGTAGACAAAACTCATTTCCATTGTGGGTGCGTCTTACAAATCCCTTTAATGCTACTCCCAGTGGGCACATCCTAATGGCTGCCTTTTAGTTCCTGTTGAACCGACTAACACCAAAATTACCACATCACCCTTTTTCTGAGACTGATATAGTCTAGTGGGAAAACTATGACCACACAATTTATAACACATTCAGTACAGCAAATCTGAGAAAGCTGATTATTAAACTGAGAGTTTAAGTGCTTATTAAAAAAAGAAAAAGACCTGTCATCTGCCATCAGCAGTTGTCCTAAAACTGGCCATGAAGAGTTTTACATCCATCGCCTGCTGGCTGTTTTAACATGGGATAGTAGTATCCTTTCAATTATTGTTTACAAAAAGTAGCATGCAGCCAAAATGTTAACAAAACAGGAAAATCTTATCTTAAAACATAAAATGACAGAGCTGATTTGTGTCTTATAGTTTATGTTGATTTAAATTAACATGGGGCTTCTGCTCCTGTTTTTTGGGCCAGATTTGACACATTTTGTCTTTCTCAGTCTCTCTCCTCATTGCATATGCATTTAAGGGAGGAAATGATAAAATAAATTATAACAAAGAAGTTATATTAAAATGCACCTGTACAGTACATGTGTAAACATGGCACAAATGGAATTCACAATAGCAACAAGGAAGGTTGCAGTGGAGAAAAGAAAAGAAACATGCAAAAATAATCTAAGATATTATTAATGGTCATAATATCAGATTACTGTAATGATAGTGGAAAAATACTTGATGTTCATTAAACTTGAATTTGAACATGCTGAAACTATGTTTTTTTTGTCTTTGTAAAGATATTTTAGTGAGTTTGGCAGCATTTACCGCAGTATTAATATATAATAAATAGATAATAATCTCTTTCAACACCATCTCCACCTGCTCTGATGTTACTCCGTCAACCCGTTTCCCACTAAAGTGTTTATTGTCACCAAATGAATTAATAATCAGATACATGCAAAAAATGATAACATCAATATTTAATAGTAGTATTTTAACTAATAGTAAGTTTCTCAGGAGATAAACCACATCAAGACTAAGATCGCTGTTACTATTTTTTCCAAGCTTGGTGACCTCATAGAAATCCCACTGCTTAACTGTGCCTTCATTCGCAGTTTGCGTCTTGGAGGGCTGTCTCCAGCTGACTGCATAATGAGCTGCTGTCTTTGTAAATCAAATACTGAATACACGCGGACTGGGGCTGTAAACTAAATGAAAAGTGCTGCACATATTTGTGCAATGACATTTTCAAGCTACATCTGGCCCTGAATGTAAGCACAACTTGTGTTTGTTAACATGAAAACTCCACATGGCACCTTAAACATCTCTGACTGAAAAATATATGCCTCGTCAAGATAGCTATTGTTTTCCATAAGACCCTCTCTCTTTAACAGCATAAACCTTCATGTCTACCCTGAGGCATTTTTTTAAACATGGTGCAGCTGCCACATTGCAATTATTTCCAACTGCAGCCATGTAGAGGATGAGACCAAGTGGATTCAAATGAACTGCAGTTGGAATGTGGACCATTTTTGCGCTGTAAACTATTTGATGAATTTAATTTCATTACTCAAGATTGAGTCTCTAATTCAGTCTCTTTTGAATTTTTAAGCTCTTTTACTGCTGCCATAATATTTTCTGCCAAGTACACAGTGATGTTCTTATATGCACCATCTCATCCCATATTCATTTTATTATTCTGTTGTGTGTGGTGTGTGCTGGACGTTGCTGTTTTGACACTTACATTTCATTCAGGATTAATAAAGTATTCCTTATACATGTTGATAAACATGAATCAAACTTGATTTCCATGATGCAGTATTCTAGCACCAAAAACCTCTAGCAACACACCATGCAAAATAATAAATGCTGAAAGTGCAATGTACAAAAAGACTAATCTGTATTGATTTTATAACAAGTTAATTTTGATAATGTTTACTATGCAATGGCCGTCTTGAGTGTGTGAGATTTTCCTATGGCGGTAAATCTGGCAGACATAGGCAGACAAATTCTAATTTAATTAGGCCTGGGAAAAATGTAAGACCTTCACAATTTCCTTGACAAATAACCTCCACTGAATGGTTGATAACAATTCTGTAAAATTGTTGTTTTGGGATCAAGCCATGGGTTGTATAGCAGTGCTGTGTTTGTTGAGTAGTAGCTATGTAGGATGGATTTATGGTGAATAATAATGGAGAGTAGTGAGTCACAATGCTTGTGTGAAGTGAAAACGACCAAGCCCACGCAAAGCTCTTGGTGTAATGTATGCAGCCAGCACCTAATTTCTTATTCCTCTCCATGGAAGCCTTCTGAAACTAACCCAGCCACTCTATTTATATCTGGCAACATCTTTTCGTCTCTGCACTGATAGAGCCATTAAGTACAGTACAACACAGCTCTATAGCATTCCAACCTGCATGCTTATAACTTTGAATGTTAAAACACAATATACAGTTCCTCAACTGTTAGGCAGCTTATTTGTAAATTTCCTAACAGATCATACTAACAAAGTAAATGGTCTTTTTTTTTTTTTTTTTTTTTTTTTAAATCGCGCCCTGACCAATGTGTGGCTTTTGAATTTAACATGACACAGATATCTAGTGGGAAATCAAATCCAAGTGGATGTGTTTGTCTGTATGCAGAGAACAATGTTTCACATGGACCAAATTCAAAAAAATTCAAATAACTAAATTAACATTTTAAAGTTGTTACATTTGCAATAATCAGATTTTCTCAGTTACCCACATTTAATGATTGTTTTCTCTCTGTTTACCTGGTGATCATTTTAAAGTGATAACCCAAACAAAATCTTTATATCTGGTCATAACTGATAACATATGCCTATTTATTCACATGGTGAGCATATGAATAGACAGTAAAAAATACAATTTATTTATTATTTATTTATAAAATAAAAAAGTCAGTTTTGGTTATCTTTTTCACAGTGGAAACTTGTCATCTGAATTCATTGTCACAGACATGAATTCAAGTTGACCACGGGATGTCAAGGATGAAACTACCACTTTTTGACAGCCAAATTTGAATTTTATTCAACAGCCTCTGACACATACCTACAAACAATACACCAGAGGACAACCCTGCTTTATTTATCCATGTATGATGACTCTTTTGTATGTGGGGACATCCTTGAACAGCATGCAAGGACATCAATTTACAAAGTTCAAAACATAAAACATATCATGCTTTTGCACCATGCACTTAAATCTGTACTGTGCCTTTGGATCTGCCTTGCTCACCAGATTATAATATGGCAGTTGGCTTATGTTAGGTTAGCATCAACACAGGTTTTACTTCTATGATTTGCATTGCAACATTTCACAATAGCATGCACAAGAAGCACACACTTTATAGTGAGTTTGTGAGTGATATATGGTAAACATGATATTTGCTGATTTGTCATTAAATGGCTTGTTAGTAAAAACTGTTGATAGCTGTTAAGACAGAGCTTTCATACATTGCATTCCTGCAACTTTTTATCACCTTTTTAAAACATTTTTTTTTTTTTTTACAGTTATTAAGCAATGTTGAATGGTAATAGTGACTGCTCTTTTTGACCACTGCGCAAATATTAACAGGTTGGTTTAAAAGGTTTTTATTCGTTTGCCATGGTGACGGGGTCTAATTGTGTTACCCAGATGACTTGTTTGGACAATTAATGAGTGAAATAAAGAAAAACGAGCTACTGCATTATGCAAAAGAAGCAGAACAATTTCATCAGGGATAGATGGCAACAACATGTCACATGTATTAAGTGCTGATTAATGCACATTAGACTAATATGGTCTAATACAAATTTTAAAAAACCTTTTGGGTTTTGTTCTTATAAACTAAATTGAGCAATGGCTGATGATTTTCAAATGGATAATGTCCTGGTCCTACAATGCACTGTTTCTATAAATAATCATCATATGAGGGGACAGTGGATGGTGTTTACACATTAAGGATACAGTCCAGTATATAGTCCACTAGCAGATAATTAGCAGACAGCAATGAGAACATCTCAGCCACCACTCAGTTTAACTTGACTTTTTACAGTAAAGCCATCAGAAGAAAGTAAACTGAGATACAATAGGAGCCACATTCTCATAATGAACAAAAGGCCAAATGTCACCATTCTTTAAGGCACAGGGAAAGGCACAAAAATCCACCAATACATACCATCCACCAACTGTCTGGCAAGCTAGATTTGATCACCATGCTTATCATTCTTTGTTACTCATGACCAGCCAATGACCAGACAGTAGTTACATGGACTGTTCCATTCTGCTCAAGACAGTAGCACAAAAAAGAAAGTACTTACCCTAACCCGAACTTAAGTTTGCATCAATCAATCATGGTTAGAAAAAAATAGCACATTATCACTTGAAATCATCCCTATAGGAACACCTATACTGTTGCTGTGAGGCACATTTTTTCAGAGGTGTCAGGAGTATGGTTCAACATATGATATATGCACGGGAAAACAACATTTATTGTCTCTGTTGATACAGTAACTTTTTGGAAAACCTCATACATTTCAGAGAGAAGATACAAACAATGCATGCTCACCTGTGACTGGATTTTTTTTTTTTATCTTCTTGCCAGAACCTTTTGATGTATGATGTACATATTTAACTTATATTGTTTTGTTGTTGTTGGTGTTATTTTCAGAGTAGTTAAATATAGCATTCTGCCTACGTACAATAACCTATTGAACAAAATGCTGTACTTACACTCAAAAAGTGGGCTGAAAAAAAAAAAGAAGCTCTATTTGTATAAGGCTGTGGCGGTGTGCTCACTCACCAGCTGGGCATCTGCAGTAGGCTGTTCCATTGGAGCGTGTCAAGCAGGTGGAGTTGTGCAGGCAGGGATTATGGAGGGGGTCACAGGGGTCATAGGGCTGGTTGCACAAGGGGCCACTGAAGAAGGGGGGGCAGGTGCAGAAGAACTCCCCAGGTACATCTGACTCTTGACACTGAGCTCCATTTAAACAGGGTCCAGAATCACACTCATTCACATCCTCGGCACAGTTCACACCTGTCCAGCCTGGTGAGCACAAACACCTTGAAAACACCAGAGAGGAAATATGGCACTGTAGAGGTTATTTTGGCATGCATTGAAATTAATTATAATAAATAAACACTGATTTAGTAGTTTTGTAATGGGTAAATGTTTTTTATTTTATTTTTATTTTTTATTGTTTTTCCTTGAGGACACCTGTGTTAAAAAATGATAAATCAATATACACACAAACATATATATAATATATACTATCTAATCAACATTTTGCATACAAACACAATGTTATGGTGCATGTATGGGGACTGCATCCCTCCTGGATCTTTGTGTGAGACAGAACAGGGAATTTACAGGTTAATTGCAATACTGGTCAGAGCAGCTCTTAATTCTGGACAGCTGAATGTAGGACACAGGAGGTTAGAGCACTGAGTGGGGATTAAATGGAAATGTATGCATGTTAGAGGCAGACAGTGAGATAGACAGGGACAGAAAAACAGAGAGCAAATCGGAGTACGTGTGAATCTGAAGTATCTGCTCTTAAGGCAGGAGAATATTCCACTTGGTGGCAGTGAGTACCCGAGCACTACCAATCACTCCACCTTGCATTCCTTTCCATCCCCCAGCTTTTCCACCTGAAGCAGTTTTACGTCTCCCCTGCGAGAGGGGCATTAGCTGAAGCAGATACACCAGCTTTTTCCTCCAATGAGTCACAGATCCCCTGAAACCTTTTCATGCTGTGAGCCATAGATTGACTCATTTGTTTTACCTGCCATCTGCAATTCATTATCTCTGCTGCCAGTGGAAGGACATATTGCTATCTCTGAACGGCTTCTTTTTCTGCATTTATTAAGTGACTGATGCACCTCATGAGGACAGTGCCCTCGAGCAAGCTCGCACACCTACTTGTAGCTGTTGAGAAGGTCTGTGCAGGTGGCGTTGTTTTTGCAGGGCTGTGATAAACATTCATCAATTTCTTGTTGGCAGTTCTCCCCCTCCCAACCGGAGTGACACACACACTCATAACTCTGGAATACAAAAGATTGAGATAAAAAGTGAAATATACTGGCAGAGCATTAACACTTTACACCTGCACTTGACCCAGTATAATGATTTAAGTAGGTTTAGTCTGGAATTTATAGAAATAGCAATACTTACTTTTAGAGAATTACTGGATACAGACAGCAATTGTTAATTATGTTGTAATGTATACTGTAGCAGTTAAAGGGCATACTGCAATTTATTTGTTTACTTATTTATACCTGTTATATTTTACCATACAAATGGCACAATGTTTAATATACTTGATGCAATTAATCTCAATTTTTTTTTTAAATATTGTAGAATAAAACATCCCACTCACAAAAAAAAAGATATTTCCTGTGGAAATCTGTTTTAACTGTGGAAGAGCCATGCTTGTCTTAAATGTTCACATTACTGATATGCAGATGTATTCCTTCTACCACCCACCCACTGGATAAAAAGCCTGCTTTCTTCATGCCATTCAAGGTATAAGGTACAAGCTTTTATCAAGCACACAATATTACACACACACACATATTTGTGTGGAAAGGAATTTTCATAGCCAACATGTAAAAGAGGTTTGATTTGTCAGGATTTCTTTGTGTAACCAATGAATATGTTGTCTCTACTGTACATTAAGATACTGTATATATCATAGCCTTGCTAATCGCTTTAATTTTTCTTTCCACCATTCAGTGTAACAGTATGTCCATGTCCTTTATTTCATCATTGCAATCTGCATTAGGATAATTAATCATGGCATGAGAGATGAATGGTTTGTTGTCTATTCCTTTCCAAGGTACCCGTTTAATTTAAATTCCTCTTTGCATAAAGGATGAAGGTAGTCATATGGTCAAGGGTTTTTAAGGATTCCTCATTGCCAACGTTCTGTCTAAGGGTCCTGGGTGCTGCTGGTTGAACACATGCTAATCTGTATTTCATACACTGGAAGGGAGCCGTTAAACTCTGTCTGATATAATTTGTACACTGTAGGCCCTATGCTGGTGGGGGAAAAATGCCGTCATCTCATGATAAATTAGATACCTCCAGGAGACTCCAAGTCCTTTCCCCTGGCCATAGAACATAATCTCATTTTTGCTGCTAAGTCACCTTCAGGGACCGCAATTCTCAAAAATAAGCTAAAGCTTTGTGGAACATGGTGTTCTGAGAGGGGGATAGCTACACTCTAAACAAGACGTTTTCAAAATCTGTCCTTTGAATTATTATTTTTTCAATAATGAGTTGAGTACAAAAATAAATAATACTACAACAACAAAAATCCTGTATTGGTTGATTGTATTTTTTACATTATATATTTTGAATCACACCTGATTCCCTTTTTAAGTAGTGTCCTTTGGTCTTTGAATTTAAGTATTTAGTTTAACCTAGCAATAACATATTAAAACCAGGATTCTATGCTGATCTGTTATGTAGGACTAGATGTTAATATCCCTTAATTGCACAACTGAGACATGCTATTTAGACTCTGCGAGATGATCAAGTGAGTAATAGCATCTTCTGGGTTATCAAGTTGGTGCCCTCTTTCCTTGATGTTTTGCTGATAGGTACACGACACTTATCAGGCTCACTCCCTAGATGCCATCTACTCACTTGAGGGCCAGGTGGAATCCTTTCTCTACATCCATGGCCAATGACTACCCTTTTCAGCAGCTTTGTAGACGTCTTTGCTTGCCTGTGGGCCTTCCCTCATACTCCCATCTTCTGAACAGCCTTGATACTGATATGGCTATAAACCCTCTACAGCCTACTTTGACTGGTCAGACCTTTGCTTTCCAGCCATGTTGTTGTGCAATGACTGTAGGCTCAGCGTACCTCAGCTTATTGCATTAGTAGAGCCCCTCCACTGCCTCTCCACAGCTGGTATCAGAGCCTCTGGCCTATGGGTGCCACCATCTTCTAATTACTTGCTCCGCCTAGGCGCCCAGTGTCTGGTCTTGATGTTGTGAGTCTTGCTTGCCCCTCAGCTTCCTGGACAAATGATGTCCTCGCGCATCAGGATGAATAGGGAGGAAGGCTCATTCATCAACTTTTCAGAGCTGCCACAAGACAGTCTTGGTCTTGCAGTCTACCAGGATGAGTTGCTGGAGTTGGGCAGAGGGAGCATGCAGAGTCTCCTCTGTACCACTGGCTGAGATTCTTGGGAGATGGCAGGACATATAGGACAGGCAGCCTTGATGGTGAAATTCGCTCTGAATGTCCTTATTTCCCACAGCTATTTCCAGGAGATTTTACTCTTCTCCACTCCCTACCATCTCATCCAATGCCCTTAACTTGCTACACAAGTCTGCATCACTCAGACAGAGTTGCCCTGTTCCAGGCCCAAGACCAAAACCACTCCTCCCTTGTTATACTTGGTTCACTATGTCCCTGTGCTTGAGCGACATTTTTGCCTGCTTAGTTGCTTCTGACGTGGATTATTTCCTCTCTTTGGTGAGGATGGGGGCAGCTTGGGCTGCATATAGATCTCTCAACTCTGTTAGCGTCATCTCCAGTCATACTTTGGCACACTTGTAGTCCTCTGAGAGACTGGAAAAGGGTAGCTCTAGGTCTCCTTTGCTATAGATTTCGATACTGCTGAGGCATGAGGTCACATGAGGTGTGGAAGGAGCTCAAATTGCATACAGCAGAGCTTCAACTTGCCAGGGATTGTGATTCTGTCAATGCTCTGACGGTATCCTTCCTGAGCTGATATAATTGCTATTTAAGAGATGTGAGGGATGATTCCCACCTCCAGATGTTGCCACACTGATGTCTGCAGTTGTCAAACATAGCTGTAAGTCCTGGAAGTAAACTTTGATGAGGTTTGTGGGGGCCACTGACAACCTTGAGGAAGTCGGATGCAGTCCAGAGGAAGTTGTGAGGGACTAAGCCAAAGGTGTTACAGAATAACCACTTTAAGGTCAGTAACCTCCTTCTTGGCAACCTGGATCTGATTCCAGATGGTGATCACTTGTTCCAGACACCGAGAGAAGCCGGAGACTACTGCTTTCTGGATTGATGTGTCAATCAGATGGTTTCTTGGCAGGTATCTTTCGAGCCTGTGAATCACCATGCTAAATAAGAGTGTGCCCTTGATGTTTAGGAGGCATATCTGGTGGAACAAGCCAATTTTTGATGAGTCCTTCTCCTCTGGGATCAGGATTCCTCCTGCTCTACGCAAGGATGTTGGTATTTCCTGCTTGTGTCAGACCAGTGGGACAATTTTGAAACATGGTCATACTATTCCTTGCTTGCTACTTCATTTTCCGCAGAGGAAATTTAAGCATTTGTCCTTCAGTTATCTTGAGATTGTTATTATGGAGGATCACTCTCTTGAAACCAAAGTGTCCTGATAGCCAGAAATGAATATGCAAGTTTGCTTCTTGTGGGGCCTATGAATACTAAAAAGTTACTGATGTTTTTGTTGACAGAAATGGCAATACCACCACACCAAAATGCAACATGATGGCTTTGAAACCTCAAGGAGTTGTTTAGCAATCCAAACTCTGGCTTTAATTTATTTTTTAAAATTTTAATAGGTTGAAGTTTGACTTTGAATTCTGTCAAAATTAGTTTGTGGTTGTGTTTGTGGCAAATACATATTTTGCTGTTACACAATTAATACGTTTAAATTAAGGTTCTCACATTTTCATTCAAATTTTTCTCACCAGTTGGCCCATTTGGGACTCACAAACCAAAACATGCTTTTGTTTCTTTATTAATACATTTCCTAAATACATTAGTTTTCAAAAGCACACATTTATTTTAAACCTGAACATTAGGTGTGAACTGCACCAAAAGCTATCGGTCATTGTGGGAAAAAACAAACAAACAAACAAACACACAAACAAAAAAAACCCAAGATTTTATCTATGACACATCTGTTTCTCTAATGCAATCTGTTAGCAAATAAGCAGCTGTTGGAAAAAGGCCCCTGGTAGTCATTGCACAGTTTGTGAGCAGCATGCAGCTCCCAAGGCCTTTTTTGCAGCTGCAACAGATCAATGTTATTGGCTTGACAAACACTCAAATAACTAAAGAAGTAGAGCTGTGCCTTGCAAAAAAGTCTTAAAATGTCTTTAAATCCGTGTGTGTGTGTGTGTGTGTGTGTGTGTGTGTCAGTGTGTCAGTGTGTGTGTGTGTGTGTGTGTGTGTGTGTGTGTGTGTGTGTGTTGACCAAAAACGGCCACTGCTCAAACGTAGTTGTGTCTTTCAAAGAAGAATCATCTTTGACCACTAGGTCTTCTCTTCTACTTTTGACATGTCCATTTATAATGTCTTTTCTATGTCTACACATGCTTAACATACCCAGGAAATGCAACCAGCAATGGAGAAGAATATACTGGACTGTTACAGAATGTGAAGTCAAATCACAATAAACTTTGGTGCTTTGGAGTTTTATGCTCTATATATTCAAACCTATAGATTATAACTTTTTAACAACTTCTAATTACTAGTCAAAATGACCTAATATGAATTATAATAGGTAATATGAGTTTTTGGATGTCTAACTCTGGAAAAAAAACGCACAAAAGGGTGCATTTCATACTTAATGTGTCAATTGTAACCATCTGTCAAGTGTACTTTGGCCACACATTTGGCCATCGTAGCACATTAACAGCTCAGTCCACAAGGATTAAATGGCATAACTGGCATAATTTGTCAATTAGAAGAAATAATAATAATGTGCATTTATTAGAAAGTACCTGTTCTTATCTTATTTCACACCAAGTTGAAATGTACTAATAATCACTCAATAAGACTAAAATACTCTGTCCCATGTGGTTATATTTTGTTTTTTGTTAATAATACGTAGATGGTATTGCACAGTTGCATATATTCTACTGCAACAGACATGCTTTTGCACATGAACTACAAGAAAGCCATCAAAGGCAATAAGTTGTAGGTTGTGTGTTTCAGTTCTGTCAATATTTTACTGTGGTCTTTATAAAAACTGGTGTTTTTTCTTTGAGTTACCAGCTCTAGTGTTTAACAGAACACATCTCCATTTAAAGGCCTTTTAAAAGCTATTATATCACTCCATTATACTGTCATACAAAAAATCTTTCTCCTTACCAGATGGAGGTCCTTACATACTGAGTTGGTACTGCACAAACTGTTCACGCAGTCATCAATGTCTTGCTCACATCTCAGTCCAGCATAACCAGGATTGCAAAGGCAATAAAACCCATCTACAACTGGAAAAAGATCAGTATGTTAGTTACAGCACCTTGCATCATAAATGAAATCACTCTGCTCTCAGTAGGTCCTTTTGATGTAGTACATCTCTGCACAGGTAAGTGCTGACTTCATTTTTAATGGATATAACCATTACATACAGATGGGCGACAAATTAAAAGAAAACCTGGTACAGGTCTGAATGCTTAACCCCTACAGTTATGGGATCAGCAGGATCTATTTTGCGGGAGCAGGGTGGGGGAGTGGGACGAGAGGGAGTTTACTGGCATGGTTTGAGTCCTCTTGTCCCCTTAGAGGGAAGGGTCACTGCAAATCAATGCAACATTTCTCTGAGTGATCACCTTTATCCTATGATGAAACATTGTTCTATCTGCGGTGGTCTCTTCCGGACTGATAATGCCCTCATCGTCACTGAATGGTTTGATGAGTACAAAAATGAAGTGAATCTGAGGACTGTCAAATATCACAGCATCCACAATAAAAATGTATGTACTGACTATGAATCATATGTTTTTAGTGTGCATATGTACTCTGTGAATGTGCAGTAAAAAAATACTTATTTTTTCTTATTGTGTTGAAACAATAAAAGTCAAAGTAAGCGCTTAAAAGAATAAAGATATTTTATTATCTAAACATTTGACATCTTTTTTTTTTTTATTTTATTGCATAAACCACATTGGAAGTGGAACTGGGAATCAATAACAGGAATCAACAAACAGAATCAGAATCAATAAAAATCTAACTGTACCCAATGCTATAAATGCCTTGTACTGTATCAGTTAAAGCTATTGTTGTTAAATCTGTCACCCCCTATGCATCAGTCTGACACAGTTTGACACTCTAACCATTTTTAAATGAACCCCTTCTGCAATAGCCATTCAGTCCTCTTTTCTTCCACTACTTACCTTGTCCTCCTGTCTGTATTTATCCCACTCTTTCTCAGTGAAAGTCTGAAAGCCTTGTCATTTGTTTCTACTAGCACAACACACTTGTAACACACTGAATGAAGGGAAAGGAAGTATAACAGAATGAGGGAGCCCATTTCAAGACCATTCTTTATTCAGATGTTAAAAATGTGCCAATTTCTTCGTTCATAAGTTAGAATCTCCCACGTCTAATAATCAATTCCTTGCTCTCTTTAATTATTAATGATGTTAAAGAGGGATGCATCATCCTGTTTCTGCAACACACCACTGGTGTACAGGCAGCCAGTGACAGAGGTAATTGCAGTTCTTACAGGAGTGAATTTATTACTTCCCCAGTCAGGGTCCCAGGATTCTTCATTATCCCAAAGATTTACCACGTAATCTATGCTGTCACTCTGTCTTGGTGCGTGTAGCTGCTATTACTCTCATTAAATGCTTTAGGTCCTGGGTGGCAGCAGCATTACTCATCTCAGCCACTGTGGCTATGCAGTGCTCTCCCTGGTGGCTGACTGGCTACTGCTGAGCCCTGCCCAATAGGTCCTAGAGGCCTGCATCTCTAACCTGAGGTGAACTGGCTGCACTCAAGATTAGTCAAGACAGCTGGTCGAGGTCTACTATCGCATAGTGAAGGATATGATACCTTAGATTGAGATCCATTGTTTGTGCATCACTGTTTTGTTCTTACATAAGCCAGCTGAAACAACATTGGCAGGATTTTTGAAATGCCAAAGACCCTGGAAGGTAATACCACAGCTCAAATATTCTGCTACTGAGAAAAATCTAATTTGGCTCTGCACAACTGGTATGAAGTAATTACATTATTTTAAGAAATTCAATACTTCACATAGATGTGTGCAGTTTCAGATTTTGCACAGTACAGGTTAAAATAATTTATAGAAATACTTTACAATTATTGACCAACTTGTGATAAAGAATCCCTTTCTTTGGGTTTACTTTTTGATGTATGATTTCATTAACAACTCAGGCTAGAGGTGGAATGCATAGGGGTAAAATCTTATCAGATAGCCACAAGCTTATGTTCTGCCTTAGACTTTGACATTATTATTTTTGTCATTTATCATCCATAATTCAAATTACAACACAACATTGATGCTTAATTGATTCTGTTTCACAGTTATGTTAAGGAACTAATCAAGCCTACTCCAGCAGGTAATGTCCTAGATCCTCACATCAGATGGAATAACTCCACTCTCATAACACCCATATTAGGTTCAATGGGGACCCAATTGAAAACTGCCAGTCAGACTGTAAGTGAGCAAAACTAAATTTGACATATTCACTCACTGTGTGTGTGTGTGTGTGTGTGTGTGTGTGTGTGTGTGTGTGTGTGTGTGTGTATTTATGTGTGTCTGTGTGTGTGCAAATGTGTGGAGCTTTGCTTTTGTCTTGAGTGCCTGTCAATAAGCATTCTGGCAAGATAGGCTGTTTCTTACCATCGTAGCAGAAGCCGTGAACACAGGGGCTGGAGCTGCACTCATCCACATTGATTTCACAGCGGGGGCCAGCGAAGCCCCGGCGACAATGACAGCGGAAACCCAAAGGGAAATGGTCCTGATCCAACTCCTCCACACACACTGCCCCATTCTCGCAGGGATTACTTGCCTCACAGGGTAAGAACTCACAATTATGACCTGGAGTGAAAGAAGGAAACACACATATGTGGGCTGTCTAGCAGGCAGGAATCTGTGTAGAAATACTAGAAATACAGTAGATGTAAAGAGCTGTGGAAAACCATACTGTAAGGTTTCCTTAAACTGGACTTTACTGTAGATTACATGCTATGTCAATGTCAGATAATAAACAACGTGATAAACTTACAACAAAAAAGACAAATCAGTCAATCCACTACAAGCTACCCCAGAGTCGCATTCTTATTTTTTATTAATTTAAAATGAATTTAAAATTATAGTCATTTCAGCAATTCTGTGTTACAAATATTGCCTGTTCCCCCATGTATCAGTTTCTCTTTCACATTACATGAACGACCAAAGTGATAAGGATAAGCAAAATATTTGCAGTGATAGATAATGCTCACAGAGATTCAGTAAATCAAACACTGGATGCTGTTTAAGATTAATTTTAGAATTGTCCACTTTTTACTTTTTTAAAAATTGGTGAAGTAAGACAAACAAGAGTAATTTAAAACAGATAGACATGAGATGATAGATACACAACAACAACAACAACAACAACAACAATATTCCATAAACAGATAGACCAAGGATAGAGTGTACTGGAGTAAATGCAGTGCTAACATTTGTGTAGGGATGTGATATGTTTCTATAGGTATTAACTGCCAATCATTTTGTGTGTGTGTGTGTGTGTGTGTGTGTGTGTGTGTGTGTGTGTGTGTGTGAGCATGAGCATGAGCGAGAGAGAGAGAGAGAGAGAGAGAGAGAGAGAGAGAGAGAGAGAGAGAGTTAAAACCAGCAACTTCAGTTTTTATTTTGTCCATTTCAGCAGATGATAAATGGATGATGTTGTTACAGTACCTAAAATATTAAATTAAAAGAAAACATTTATGCTTGTGCCAAAACAATTACCAAATTCATGGTCTCCATATTCAGTTCTGATTAGCAGTCCTGTTCCATACTGATTTAAAACAACTGATAAAAGCACACCCATGGCTATGCAATACTTCATTGTCATTTTAATGTGCTAACTGAAAATAATCATTTGCACTATTAGGATTTGTGTGTCACTCAGCAGTCACTTTGTTTTAGTGAACTGCTGCAACTGTACAGACATCATGTCTATTCAGGTCATGCATGAAGCGCATTTGTTGAAGAAAATCACTGTTCTCAAGCAAAGAAAAGAACAACAAAATAAAAAAGGAGACCAATAACATGCAGTCATACAACACATGTTTAAAAAGCCAGTATAGAACACCAATCAGGCCAGGTGATGTATGCCAAATGAGTGAATAGAAAGTGTAAACTAAACATGCAGTAAAAAACATGCTGTTTCCTACCTCTGATAATTTCTGTAAAACAGAGTGACATAAAGAAATCATGAATAGGACATTCCTAAAGTAATTGTTGCAAAAATGTTCAGCGTCAATAATTTTTTAGGTAAAATCGGCTCCTTATTAGTAGAGTAATTGTAAATCTGAATGGCTTATGCATACTGTAATCAAATATACAGCAAATAATTGGTACTTTATTGAGAATCTAACAAGGTCTGACAAGTTAACAAATGTTCAGGACAATGTATGATGTCTGTAGAAGTGCTCGTCCAGAAGACATCTGTGACATTTCCTTCACCTCTTTCTTGCTGCCTGAACCAAAGACCTCATTCTGACTGCCATATTTCCTTAAATAGCAGCCAGAGACTTTATTTATTTCAACTACGAAGGGTACCAAGCAATTAGGGGAGTGACGAGATTGCGTGCCACAAGATCTCACGTGATTAAAACATGACGATATTTCTCGTCAAGGTGAATGCTGGCTCGCGAAGCAGTATTCGGCTGCAACCAGCATAAGTGATGTATTTAAATATGAGTGATATGGGCATCATGCCTGGGGCAGCACTGGCGCGCACACTAAACACAAAAAAAAAGCTTTCTATCGCTCATTTGCATGTCACGTCTTCTTTTTATAATGTTAGGTATGGATCATTAACCGTATTGCAGTGGGCGCCCTCAGTCTAGTTTGTGAGCTAACAGCTTCTACCTGCTGAGAAGATCCCACAGTCAGCAGTAAGGGATGAGGAGAGGAGCAGGGGTAGGTTGACCTCAAGACTCTACACTACAAGCCTGAGGTAGGAGGAGCAGGGGAATCTAGCGCAGCTGTGGTAGCCTAATGATGCAAAAAGTCAAATTAGTTTCACTACCAAATTATAACACAATTAATAACTTGTGTATTAGTGTGATATAGGATTAACTTTTATTTCAGTTTTTTATTAGAAATATGTTATAATTTGTGATCATTTGATTATTTGCATATATTGCATTTGACAAATTCATACTCAGAAAGTAAAACTGAAGTAACATTACAAGTTGGTCAGTTAAAACATTTCAAAATGCACCTGCATTGTTTTGTATTTTGTGACTTTTAGTTACATTAAAACAAATATGTTTCCAGTCATATATTTCGTCATTGTTAAAATCTCGTCTCATCTCGTTCTCGTGAACCCAATATCCTGTATCGTCTCGTCTCATGAGCCGAGTGCATTGTCACACTCCCTAAGGCTTATATTTGAGGTCTTTATTTCTAATTCCCTCTGTTTGAAAAGCATATAAACTCATATTTTAGTACGAAACCTCCTTGTTTTATGATCTGCTTCCATTTCCCCTGTTCAATTTTTGTTACTTCATTACCGGGAACCAACTTACTCTGATGTGCACAACAGTAATTCTAGCTAAGTTCTTGCTTGAGTTCACCCAGAAGTTTTGGCAGTGCACCACTTAGCTGTAGCATGCGAGTAGCATGCGATTAGTATGCGATTAGTATGCGAGTAGCATGCGATTAGCATGTGATTAGTATGCAAGTAGCATGCGATTAGTATGCAAGTAGCATGCGATTAGTATGCAAGTAGCATGCGATTAGTATGCAAGTAGCATGCTCACTGGCTTAGCCAAGTTGCCCTGATTACCCATGCTCATGTAGTGTCACTGCCTTTATATAGGGTCTCCTCCGTCCTCCTCCCCTCTCTATGATGGTTGACTAGAGGGCTACGTATGTAGTCATAGGAGTAACAGGAATTACATTCAGGTAACTACTATGTATGCTTAACTGGCATACATATTACATAACAGGCATCAGGAGTGTATCCACTCGTTTTTTCCCCCCTGGCCTAGTTTTAGGAACCAGCCTTTATTTGTTCATATTGACCATACCCCCTTTCATTATTGGAGAGCTGGAATTTACTTGACTATCGTCTTTTATTTGAGGAAATATGGTATGTCAGCTTAGTACGTAGAGGTTATGGAGAGAATATTGATGATGGTGTTCGTTGTATAACAGCTTGCCAGTAATACATTATGCAGTAAAACATTGGGGCATTATTTTATAGATATTATCTTAGTAGAGCTATTGCATGACTTGGGAAATAAGTAACAGCACTTTTATTGTCAAACAAAATGCACACTGCTGTCAAAATGTGTAATTAACCATTCATTGTACAAAATGAAAGTGGTAATAAAGCTCTATGAAGCGTATATGTATATATACACACCAGTCAAAACTTTAGACACATTCTCATTCAAGTAAATGAGTGTGTCCAAACTTATGACTAACTTTTGACTATGCCACTTATTTTCATATTATTGTGCTTATATTGGGGCTACCTACCATTTAGTAAAGAACAATCCATCCAATGTGCATACATACTTGGAGAAAGACCCAGAGCAGAATTACGTCTGACATTACAGAAAAAGTATTTCTATTTGCTGTAGATACGCTTTGCTTCTCAAATGTGTGATATTAGACTTAGACAAGACTTTATTGATCCCTTTGGGCAGGTTCCCTCAGGGAAATTGTGGATATATAACGAGGAAGAGAAGAGAATGGGCTGCTGACTGGTTGTAACAACACAAACTGGCACAAATAAAGGCCTCTGTTTTTGTATGATGTATGTAGCTCTCTACATACCCAAAACACAACGTTCTGAGCTAGAAAGTGATATGTGACTCAAAACAGACTGAATATTTAAAGCTTGGTGTAAGTTATTGTAGTTCTGGCGTGTTACCACGCATGTAAATGACACACTGTATATGCTGTTGCTTTCATAAAACAAAGAAATCTTCATACACTTTTGGCAGTCTGAAAGAGAGTTTACTGTATCTGTATTTTGTTTTACTTACAGTTTTGTCTGACTTTGACTATGAAAAGCAACCTTACATCATGATGCTGCCACTACCATGTGCCACTTAGTGACGGTGTTACATCGGTAATCAACTGTGCCTCATTTCTGTTGCACTCTCTAAAGTCTTTTAAATTACACTGTAGCTGAAGACTTCAATTTTCATTTTCGTCAGAGCTCTGAATCTTTCTCTTTACGCTGTCAGTGTATCTTTGAAGTGCCTTTCTGTAAATTCAATGTGCTTTTTCCTCTGCTGTAAAGCCTAAAATTCTAAAGTGCTGCCCTGACTGTTGTCCTTCCAGGAAAATCTCACAGCAAATATGCTCATTAGACTGAGTGTAATCCTAACCATAACTGTCCAACTGATCTACATATATCAAAATAGGGGCTGATGCAACATGGCATGTTGTGGGTGGTGCGTTCTCTCAAATTAAGCTGGAATATTCAGAACTAATGATGAGAAAGTGATAGTAGAAGATGAATTGCTGAACTTTATTTTGGTCAAGATGAGAACCCTGAGTCATGAAGAAATGGTTTTGATGGTAACACACAGTTTCAGCTCTGAGCGGATACAATCCTCAAAGATTCTATTTGAAGTCTGTTCTAACACCTCCTAACACTGTGTTTCTCACAAAGGTGCACAAAAGGATATTACCAATGTAAAAATGTGCCTGAAAGTGCTAAATGAGAAGAGGATATACCAAGATTCGTCTCACACTACCTAGATGAGCTCCCTCTTGTCTCATAAAAATCATATTGATGTGTCAGCACTTCTAGTAAGAATGGAAATAAATCATGACATTTGCTGTGTGAAAAAAAACAATGCCCCCAAGAATGTGCAGGTGGTGAATGTTGCCCTTCATGGAGAAAACATGTGGCCCTCCTACCATGAACTCTGGTGTCATTAAGGCCAATTGTTGGATGTTAGCAACGACAATAATCCAGGCAGCCTACAGCCACAGCTCTGTTGTACTGGACTTCAGGACAAACCAAGCAGGTAGCTCTGGGTCTGAAAAGTGAAGCCAATGCTCTCTAATGGCCATCAGGAGGACTTCAAAAAATAAGTTTGATTGAATAAAAGTCGATGGGGAAATTAACCTACCTTTCCTTGGGTTTATTACCCAGGGCTGATAGTGGAAAAAAATCCTGAGTCTGAGCTTTTTTCTGTGCCCCGGGAGGTGGGGAGGGGTGGGGGGTGCTATGTACAGTATGCGGCACCATTTTAACACATAACATATATAACATTATTTGAAAATAACCCTTTTAACTATCTCGCCACTTATCTGCCATATTGTCACATTGCTCTTAGCATACTCTGACAACAGACAGGGATTAAAGCAAAAAAAAAATCTTCTGACTGAAATTTTTTTTCCAACCAAGTCATATACTGTTCACCATCTACCTTGTCAGAAACCCTTTTACGGTGGCTTCCTAGGATTTAAGGTAAAACAAGGTGGAAACAGCTGAGAAAACGAGATTATATTTCATCCACTAATCATTGCTGCTCTTTTCTAAATTAAATGGAAAAGCTTACAGGCAATAATAAGGCATATTGCAGTCTGTATAACCACAGTGGAGGTCGGAGGTATAAATGTTCAGAAATGGTTTGTATTATATTTAAGCACCTTATGGGCTTTGGAAAATAGTTATTAACATTATAAAAAGTCAAACGGTCCATCAGACCATTGCAGTGATAGAGAGAGGATATTTATTTTTTATATATTTATTGCCCTCTTGCCTTGATGACAACATCCAGTCTCAGAATATGAGAAAACGGGTCATTTTTTGTTGGTTTGCCAGTGATTTTATCTTTTATTATTCTAAATATGAAAAGAAAATCAAACCATTTTTAAATTTCTGCTCATCACTATTTGACCAGGAAAAAGAAAAATTGTATTTCAATTTAACATTTTGTATTTTAAAACAAAAATCAAGTAACCACTCGTTTTTTTGGTGGATTAAATTAAATTACTCTTCTTTTTTTTACTCTGGTAGATTGTATTACACTTACAGTAACATAATGAGTGTAGCTGTCACTTCCAGTTTTCACCTGGTGCACTGTCTGTGTGAGCAGCACATACTGAGGACTCAGCTCGACCAGGTGAAACAGAGATTATCATCATAGACATAAAGAAGATCTCTCATTAAGACTTTGCTTTCTTACATTGAACCAACCAAAACCAGCACAACGTTGCTGCCATGTACTTTAAACAGCACGCAGGTGTTTGAGGCTGAGCTGCAGGGTTGAGTGGAGGTGTGTGGGGAAGCTAACAGCTAACACAACAGCATCCTACAGCCGCTACCTCTGTAGCCGCTTACTGACGATCAACTCTGTCCTCCATTCAGTGTCTGGACCTTTTATACAGAACAGTGAGGAGAAATAAAGTAGTAGTAATCCTGCCGTGAACAGACTCTCAAAGGAGAGCAGCGTGATGACAGCAAACAGCAGCAGAGGCTAACGTTAGCTGCTCCTCTCCGTCTCGGGGGTGGAGCAGCAGACACACACACAGAGTTGTCACAACTTAACTCAGTCACTTAGATGCAGTAATTGTCTACTTGCTTACAACATCATTTTAACAATTTATTGATATTTAGAAATTGACTCGCGGGCTGCCCATGCCTGCTGTGTTTGTTGTGATAATAATATAGAGGGCCGGAATACTATCAGCCATGATTACCTCAGTAAACACTTTCCTAATGAGTTTATGATCCTTCCTTAATACAGCATGATGTTCATTTTGTAAATTATGATTCCGTTTAGAGTAAAGCTCCACACTCTCGTCCAAATATGGTCACTTCTCCTCATTTCTGACTGCATAAAACCAGGATGGTGACCATTGGGTGATGTCACATTGGTTATGGCCATTACTTTTATACAGTCTAGGGGACAAACAATCTCTCAAATGGAGCATTGTGGTGAGGGACGTCGTCTGAAGGCGAGAGCGAAAGAAGACTCATTGAAATTGGCACAGCTAGTAATATACAAACCTTCAAAACAAAGATGGTGACTGTATTTGCAACTAAGTTTGATCTGAGCCTGGATGCCGATGCTCTCAGTGACTATTTGAAAGAGAATCTGGGTCAGGAGGTTATGTGCTGAAAGACTAAGATGGCACATAGCAGATTCAGGCCATGTCATGTCACCGCTGAGTGTAACAAAGTAACACAAATGTATGATCTTAGCTTTGGCCAGCTGGGTCTTTTGTTTAGTGCTACTATGAGACAAGCCGGCCTAGAGGCACTGCAGTTGGTGTCTTGCTTGGTCCAGAGGGAAACAGCAGCTCTCAGAACTCTGCGCCTAGTGATGATTCTTGTATGTGCCTCAAATCTGTTGGGGCAGGGATCAGTGGCCAATAGATCCTCTCTAGGGGAATAGTAAGATCCGGGTTGCATCATACAATGTGTGTGGCCTGTGTGTAAGGCACAGTATTGCAGATAAAACAAGATGTTTGGCACACTTCTGAATCAGGTTTACATCCAGTGCCTTGGTCATTGTCTATGCACACAGCAAACGCTCATGCCTCTCTGAAAAATAGATAGATATTATATGGGATGGCCACCTCTGATAACATACCAATTGTTTTTTTAGTTTTTTTATGTATATACCTGTGCTGGCCGTTACTGGCAACTATGCTAATACAGGGAAGATGGACTGGATAAATCTAACTAAGGAGGGTATTAACAGGTCACTGACAACTTGTTATATAATACTAAACTGCATAGGGGTGCTCTGATGTGTTTTAATATGAACTGCAGAAAAACCCACATCATGGGCCCATAGATCATGGTATTGAACTATGGGCTCTTAATGCTTCTAGTCAGTCCTTTTGTAAACATAAGAACAAGGTGAATAATATTAAATCTGGATGGAATGATTGGCTCAGCAACATGCTGCACCTAGAGAAGCTTTTAAACTCTGGGCATAATCAGGAAGGCCTACACAGGGGTCAGCGAACATAAAAATCTTTACACTGCAAGATTCAAATATGCTCTCTGCTTTATTAAAAGAAACGAGAACACAATGAGAGATGATTCACTTGCCAGGAGGCTGCAGAATAATAACCATTATGACTTCTGGAAAGAGGTCAGGGTTATGATTGACTGTAAAACTTCTTTACTATCCAACATTGAGGCTGCATGTGGCCAAATAAAACAGTGAATACTGCAGAACACCTACAGAATGCCAGTCATAGGGTATATCCTTTACTTGCCATGTGTTTTACTGGTTTCATAGTTCATGGTGTCCTTCTAGACTCCATCCCCTCAGGTTATTTAGTGCGTGTCATTAAAGGTGCAGTGTGCAGGATTTAGTGGCATCTAGCGGTAAGCTTGCAGATTGCAACAAACTAAAAACCCTTCTCCTTCCAAGCATGCAGTTGTGTCCATTCTGGGCTACTGTAGAAATGTGGCAGTGTGGACTCCATGGAAGGGAGGGACTGCTCCCTATGTAGATATAAAGGGCTAATTCTAGGCTAACGAAAACATAACGAATCTTATTTTCAGGTGAATATACACTATTCAAACACATACTTATGAATATCACATTTCATTCCTGCTAAGTTGTGCTAGATGCCACCAAATTCTTCACTCTGCACCTTTGATGACAAGACTAGTAAACTAAATAGCATGGATAATTATAGACCTATTGCCCCTGCCAGTAGTCTTTCAAGTGCTGGAAAGAATCCTGCCAAGAAGGGTGGAAATGTTTGTTCTTCCCACTGATAGGAGAAAACATGGCACTGATATGTGTATTTATGCTTTAAAGAAAATAGTTGCTAAAAATGGGAGCCAAAATTTCACTGCATTAATGCGTTTTACTAATGCATCCAAGGCCTTTGACAGAATTAATCATGAAACATTATTTCTGAAATTTCTTGCTTGAAGTGTTCCAAAGTATATACTTAGAATACTAGTCTTCTGGTATGCTCATCAGACAATGCATGTTAAATGGGGCAATTCTGTCATGTTTCATGTACATAACTGCGTTTGGTTATGGTGGAATCTGTGTCCTGTTTTGTTTAGTGTGTGTATGGATGACCTATGGAAACTGAATGGGTGTAATACAGACTGTGACAGGTGTTGTAAACTATATTGGCATGTTTAATGGGTGTTCTGTCAATGTAAGATATTAATTATTTAGAGCTTTCTGAACACCTCTGTGTACACCTCATCTTTGGTGTTGGAACATAGTACTGCATACTACAAGAAAAGTAGTATGCAGAAGCTCAAAGTGGCTTACAATGATGCTATGAGGTTGTTGCTTCAGGTGCTCAGTCGTCATAGTGCCAGTCACCTGTTTATGTTTTCTGCGTTCCTACACGAGACAATTCGGAGACATCTGATGTAAAACTTTGTTTGTCGCTTGAATGAGTCAGAGAAGAGAGAGACCTCAATGAAAAATACCATTGAAAAATGTTTCATTGTAAATCATATTCAGTGACTTACAATATTTACCAATATGGCACTCAAACATGCTAAATTATTTATTTTTTTTAATCATTTTTTAAATATAGGTACAGGTGAAATAGGTCCAGCAACATCTTAAATGTACTTCACCATTGCATAGATCAATAAAATCCTAATTTAATTGATTTTTTTTAATGGATTTATTATCTATTGTTATATATAAACAACTTTTATCAAATCGGGCAACAGCTCTTCAGATCTCAGCTGATTCTGAAGCTCTTTCACTGTTTTCAAAATCTTCCATTACCTCAAATCACCTACAGACTTTTGTTTTTCATTGATATGCAATGCTAATGCCGCACAGTGATGCTGGCTCTCTCTTTTGACTTAATGATTGGCGTTGTCACTTGTATGGCAGGACCACCTACTATAGCTAACACCTCACTAATTACTCAAGGTTCCTTCATTTTAACTACAGGTAGCAAATGAAGATGTACTAATTTTGTTGAGACATGGGAAGTGAGTTCAGACAGGTGAAAATAATAGTATTTGAAGTTAATTAACTTTGCTTTTTGTCCCCATTCCCTCAGTGCTCATTACCTTTAAATGGAGCCACACATTGGCAGAAGTAATTACCAGGCTGGTCAATGCAAGTGCCTCCATTCTTGCAGGGAGATGAAGCACACTCATCAATGTCAAGTTCACACTTGGTACCTTTGACAGAAAAGAACACAGATTGATGAATATCTTATACCAAAGGGTCACTGACACACATGTTAAACAGTTAAAAACTAATCAATATTTAAATAGAAAACACTCCAAGTTTTATCAGAAGACAAGCTGGGCTTCTCTGTCCTAAAGAAGAGAGCTTGTACTATAGTCCAGACTACAGGCCTGTTAAGATCACTCTAACAACAATGTTTCAGAGTTCAAACTTGAGCTGTATGTATAAGAAAATTGAAATTATTGGGTAAATTTTTTTTGCATTGGACTTTTTTGGAAGATGCAGGTCATAATGGCATTTGCAGCAATGATGGGAAAGCTGATGCAGGTGCACTGGAGCGCTAAATGCAGTCATAATACCTGAGAAGGTTCCCTGTGGTGCAGCAAGGTATGAAACAGCAGAGAACATCCTCACAGCAAGAGTTCCATTTCACATATCATTTCTGAACATTCAAGAAAAGTTCTCTCCAACATATTATTCACAAAAAGTTTGAAAACAGAGAAACCAGCTCCTTTGTGTGTTTTGATCCTCATTATGTACAGCGAAGCTTTCTCTGTGGGAATTATTAGCAATTATAAGAAAACAGTTAAAATGCTGTAACTGTGTTTGAATTTTGAAGCTGGAAAAACATGATCTTTGTTTTAGTCTCCTGCAGAGTCATTATTCATCTTTGTACTTTTATCAGTGGGTATAACAATAGCACACGTAGGGAAACATTTTTTTCTGTAACACTACAACATGTGTGCAAGTATTAAACTACTCCACTGCTCTTGAATCATTATGAGCAGCTGCTGATGACTGCTGATTGTGTTAACTAATTAGTAACATACATAAAAACAGATGTAAGTCATGACACATGATCCTTTTATACTTTGATAACCAGGTGTGAACAACTCAAAGTGTATACTCTCACCTGCTAAATGCTATTGTGAGTTACTGGGTCACTATGCAAAACTGGACATGTTCTTTAAAGGCATGCACTAACCTGTAAAGCCAGGCAAACAGATGCATCCATAGCCATGAACAAGGTCAACACACGTGGCATTGTGCAGGCAGGGAGAGAATATGCAATCATCTACATCGACTTCACAGTAGTTCCCTATAAAGATGACATTTAACAGGTCACAAAATTGCCCTGCTGCAGCATTGATTTTTAACATTTTATGACTCATACATATTCACTTTCCCTCATTGCATATGGCATTAAGCCGCTACATGTAGAATATTAAATGTGATAGCTGGTGGCACCTTGAATCCTTCGGTTGCAGTACTTTAAGACAGCTGTCACAAAAATTAAGACATCCAGATATTTCATATGCACATTTTGCAACATGTAAAATAAACAAATTATTCCTGTTATTCTTGCAAAATATATTTGACACTGATACTTTTTTTTATAATTTAAAATAATCGTTTTTAATATCCTGGTGAATTTACTTTATCTCATTGCATTTCTTTCAGAGATCATTAAAGCACTATCTATCTATCTCTATACATCTATTCATCCATCAGTCCATTCATTCATTTCTATAGTCTTACAAAAAGGAACTTTAAATTCAGATGTCCAGATGAATTTAAACAACTGTAATGTTCCTTTATAAAAATAAAAAGAACAACATTAAGAGACTTTATGTCACTAATTTATATGTATGCCTATATTGTATATAACACAAAATAACTGTATTTTCACTGAAAATACTGTATTGTATTTTCACTGAAAATACAGTTGGTCAACTGAATGTGTATCTGCACAAGAGTTAGGCTGCAAGAGGAATTCTTTTTTTGCACTTCCATTAATCACACATCTACAGTCTCTACAAGCTTTGGAACAGGCTGTTATATAGTGCAAAATGAGAACAGTCCTTGGAATAATAGCAGCAACCCATGTAATTACTATGTACAGCTTGTGCTGCTTTGTAACACTTTAAAAATAGAGTTTGTTTCATAACCGTATCGCCTCCCATGTGGACTGGATGTAGCCTGAAGGTAAGCTCAGTTAAAACACTGACGTCCTCTTAGAGTTGTTGTCAATGCTGATGGTCAATGTGGCCGAAAATGTTTTGATTTGTCTTCAATACGCCAGTGACATCCAAAGATTTTTTTATGATTTCACCTTTTAAGAGGTGCAGTTTCAGCTGACTGATAATTGACTACTAACTTTGCTGTCTTACTTATGCAATCATTATTAATTCTGATCCCTGAATCTGTCATCCGGACGTCTACAGGCCCAGATTACCTGTGAGAAGATTTTTAGCAACTAATACAATGATTAAAAAGTAATGGTTTGGTTACTGAGAGTTAAATGAACTCTCAGTAACCAAACCACATCCATTTAGAAAATCCACAATAAAACTGGGGTGATTTCCTCTACATTGTATTGTGAGAGTTTTGGGCCCATTAGTGAAAAGAAATAAAATTGAGTTTGGATGGCCAGTTGGTTGGTCAGTCCATTTTGGTCCAGAGAAAGATGCCTCTCTGACTACTGGCCAGACTTCCATTAAATTTGGTACGGACATTCATGATCCCACATGGATAATTAGTGCTGCATGAATTTACTCTAGTGCCACCATCAGGCAATTCAATACATTGGGCAATATAATGAATAAACCTTTTCCTTTTGCCAACTTGAAACTTGTATTGAAAACTGAATTTACATGAAATTAATAGACTATAATGCAATTTGCTGCGCATATTTATGCTCCCACAGGGATAAACTCTTGATTTGAATGACTCTGTGGCCTTATTTCTAGTGCCAGCCTGAAGATAAACATTGGATTTTAAACTAACTATAAGTAAGCACATCCAAGACCAACGACAAAAATGTTCTTGTTGTTGTTCATTCTAACCAACACTTCTGTATTGTGGGGTTCAATGAATATTGCAAGTGACAATAACAGGGCTTTAGACTACTGGTCCTGTTGATTAACAGTATAAATGTCATGAATTGCAAAACAACAAAATCATTTGCAAAATGAATCTTATAAATACTATTTATGAATATCAATGAAAAAAGAAAACTGTGAGGGTACAGAATTGACTTACTTTGGGCTTTTTCTTTCCAACTGTACCACCCATGTAATTATTTTATAATTTATACTATTTATCAAATACACACAATATGTTTAATTTAACATAATTGACCATGTCACACAGAGCAGGGACAGTTGTTACCCTCTTCACATAAAAAATAAAGCCCTGATGTAATTTCTGAATTTCCCTTGTAACTCTTGCTAGCTTACTTACTTGCTTACTCTTGCTTACTCTTGCTTACTTAGAGTGTACACCTTTCAATTCCTCAAATACATTTGCAGGACCATCTACCACCAGGTAGGTTACAATTTGAATTTTAAAGCTTTAATTCATGGCATGACCCAGTGAGATGCAGTGGACCTTTGTTGTGTCTCTCCCCCCATTGTTCTCTCTCTCTTTCATCTTCTATTTCCAACTGTCACTATATAAAGGCTTAAAATCCCAATTTAACTCAGAAATATATGGGGATTGAAGCTTCCCTTATGTACAGCATTTGATTGGCACGGAAAAAGAGACTGATCAACACTTGGTCCAAGTGTTGATCAGTTGAGTGTGAAAGAAGCATCATGTGACAGTACATGCTGAACGCAGCTTGCCTAAACATGTACAGTACACTGCTGTTCATGGAGTACTGGAACGTCTGTGTCTACACAGTGTTCATCTGCTATATATATTGTATGCATATGACATGACCTTACAGACTGCAGCCGGCATCAATACACTAATTAATGCTCAGAAGGAATATACTTAAACATTTAAAAGCCTATCCATCTATGTTACATTATATTTCATTGCTGTTTGTGGCATACATGTTGGAATTCCATATCTTACAAAATCTTCAATGTGACAGCAAAATTAAAAATGTATAATGTACAATTATTGTTGCATTGAGATCAAACTACATGACACACAGACATATTACATTTATAACGTTGCAAATGTTGCCATGATAACCAAGTGTGTAGTTTTAAAAAAAAAACAACAATAAAACAAATTGTAACAGAAACTGAATTTGAAGCCGTTTCTAAAAGTCATGTCAGTTTGACCACACTGCATGAATATTGTTGATGCTATACTCATAATACCTACATTTTCTGTAAATTTAGAGCTGGGCTTATCTCCTCATTTCCTCGAATTCTTTGTATGCAGTGTGCCTGACCGAGCAGCAGTGATGCCAGCAAAATCTGATTTTGATCTGATTTCAAACAAGGCAATTAAAGCACAGAGGCATGAAGTTGCCCCCCACAATCATTGGTCACATAGAAATTTGAGCAGTTTTGCGCAAACAAAACACAGTCACAGTAAGAATTTTTTATATTTTTAAAACCTGTAATTCCTGGAGGGCACTGGCAGCTGAATGAGTTGAGGTCATCAATGCAGGAGCCTCCATTTCTACAAGGCTGGCTGAGACATTCATTCACTTCAATCTCGCAATTATTTCCTGAGAAAGCATGAAAGGAGAACCACATGTTGACACATTGCTTCTGTGAATAAAAGAAAAAGAAAAGCTTCAAGATAGCTTTTACTTACCAATAAATCCAGGTGCACAGAAGCAATTGTAGCTACTGAGAGTGTCTTTACAAAGACTCAAGACTCCACAAGGCTTTTCTTCACAATCATCAACGTTTATCTCACAAAACTGGCCCGTAAAACCTGTGGAGAAGGGACAAGATGTTTCAGATGGCAATCATTTAACAAAATTCCTGGATTTTTCATCATACTACCTACTGATAAACCCTTAAGAATCACCACTGTAGTGCTGTATGTCTGGTAATCATGTTCGTATTTGGGTTTGACACTTTCAAACAATAAGTATTTAGAAAGGATACTGAATGATTAAAATGTAATGTAAATGGCATTAGGAATGTAGAGCAGGGAAGAGAACGGCTAGCTACCAAACATTCAGATGCATACAAACATACAGATGCAAACAATGCAGGATTTAAAATTTGGCCCTTAGAATGAGAGGATCTGCTGACTCTGTTATGCTGTGGGGGGCATTTAGTTGGCATGGTTTGGGTCCATTTGTCCCCTTAAAAGGAAGGCTCACCGCAAATCAGAACAACATTGTTCTGAGTGATCACCTTTATCCTATGATGAAACATTTCTATCCTGATGGGAGTGATGTCTTCCAGGATGACAATGCCCCAATCCATAGGACACAAGGGGTCACTGAATGGTTTGATGAGTATAAAAATGATGTGAATCATATACTATGGCCTTCTCAGTCACCAGACCTAAACCCAATTTTGGACCAACATGTCAGACAGTGCTCTCCACCACCATTATCTAAACACCAAATGTTAAAAGAATGGTGTTGATCCAGGGTTCATAGACTTGCTATATCAATTCCAAGACGTACTGAATCTGTTCTGTTGGCTCAACGTTATACTAAGACACTTTCTGTAAATACATTGGTGAATTACTGCATCTTTCATGATGAAATTCTTTTTCTTTCCTTTTTCTTTTTTTCTTTTTTTTTTTAAAGGACACCACCTTATCATCACCTGGAAAATAAGCAGTAAAGTAAAATGCTATCTAATGACAGCATATTCCTTTGAAAAAATACCAACAGAAGACTATTGGATCCTATGTTGGCAAACAGACATTCCAAGCATCATCACTGCTTTGAAGTTGGCTCACAACCTGATGAACTGAGTCCTGACTTACACATTTCATAAGGCTGTTACGTGTTGTTGCTTAAGGCCAAAGAGATTACACTCCCACAGAGAAGGAAGCTGAAAAAGTGAAAGCATCAAACTGGGAGTGTGCCTGCCATAAGGAATCGCCTCCATTTGAAACAAGACTCTGCTGGATGGTGAACCTACCTGGTAAACAATCACACTTGAACCCTTTTGATAAATCCACACACACTGAACCATGTTGACACAGGCCATCAACACAGTGCTTGATAGGTGTTTTGCAGTGCGGCCCAGTGTACCCATGTTGACACACACATCTATAAGTATTTGCCAGCCCTTCACAGAAGAAAGTCCCCTCAGGGTCGCAGGGATTTGACACACAGTGGTTCACAGATGAGGAGCAGTCATTGCCATGGTATCCTGTAAGAGGTGGGATCAAAGAAGTGATTGATGTGCTGGGCTGTGTACAGTATCCTTCTGCCTTCCCACGTCTGGCAGACATCATGGGTTGTGATTTCATGTAACGCTGTCATTGCCAGTGTTTTTCCTCCCTGCTGATTTACATATTTTATTTAGCCAGAGCTGGAGCACTAAAACCAAGGAGGGATATCAGCAGCATTACACAACCTACAGAATAAAAAAAACTCTGGTTCAGCCAATTTTAAGTCATATGTGGATTTTTGCTTTTTAGTGGTATTCACACAGATGTGAAAGCTGAAATAGATCACATCTGTCAGAATGATCACTATAAACGGATGATTATTATAACCAAATTTGTATTCTTTTTTCTTTAATTCTCATGCAGATTACCATTTAATTTACATTTGTAACAGCTGACAGCTTCACCATTTACTGATTTTTTGGGACTGTTTCAAAGTACAGTAGAGCTGTTTCAAACAAACTGTTTCTGTGCTGCATCTCGCTGAAGTTTCGCTGCTGTAACTTGTTCGTTCATTTTTGGCAGTTTGTCATAATCTTCGAGGAGACAACATTTTTCACTGAGAGAAAATTACTTTCTTTTTTCTGTCATTATTTCTACGTGTACACAGCACTAGCCTCAGGTAACCAGCCAGAAGCAGACGGGTTACTGCAAGGCAATAATGGTGCCACAGCAGCTAAGTACATATCAAACATGTATCATGGGAGTAAATTAAAAAAACTGAATTACAGTAGTTTCACATTTTTTTCCATATATACTCATCTATGAAAAGCCTAAAAATGAATATTGTAAGCGGACTACTTGATTACTATAAGCAAATTATTTAAATAGCATTTGTACAGGAATGATTCTGTCCTGAGCTTTTTAATCCATATAAGCCGTTGATCACTGTAAGCGGTTTCCACTGTACCACAGTAATCAACACCACTAATATGTGTTTATATGCAGTAACAGCGGAATTTAGATTAGAGGAGGTTTTGGTGTAGAATAAGCTCAAAAGAGCACATGGCACACTGTGGTTTTAATGACTATATAGCTTAGCATTATTTTTACGTAACACACTATTGCATCTATACATGACTGGAGTAAAAAGACTGAAGAACAAAAAGTAAAGCTTGGTTCATATAACAAATTAAAACAGTGAAGAATGATCTTTACAAATGCATTACAAATCAATTGTTAAAATGCATTTCTTTAAAAGGGAAAATACCTGGAGGGCAAATACATTGTAATTCTCCTACTGAGCTGCGGTAACAGGTTCCTCCATTTTTGCAGAACTCAACATCTGATGCACACGAGGAGACAGCAGTTGAGCAATTCTTACCTGAAAGATATATATGTCAGTTTAATAGTACTTCCTAACAATGTCACTTGCAACAATGTATAGTTTGAGTACACAGTTTATACTGCATGTATTCCATGTTACCTTCAATCATTTTAATCAACACCTTATTCATCAATGCTGCACTAGGAATTGCATAATAGACCTCACGATGTCTTATTCTAATCTTTATTTGTAACCTAATTCTCTTCATCGTTATTTGACTGTTACAAATGTCACTTGATCTGTGAACCTTGAAAAGATGATGATTAAATGAGTGCTATCAAGATGAACTCAAATAAGAAAGATCATATCGCCAACATAATGACACATCTCAATAACCCTTCATGCAAATTAATTTGACTTAATTAACTAGATGTAATAGCGTGATGCAAGGTCAGGTGGTATATGTGTGTGCTCAGTAATGGAATTAAAGGTAATACTACAGTATTACTGCCATATATTTGTACTTTCAGTGTCTAACACAGTCAAAGGAACACATTTTATTATTTAGTCTAGTTTCCATGCTGTTTGCAGTGCTGCAGTATATTAATACAAATAAAACTCTATTACTCAACATGTGTAAATATGGGGGCGACGGACACATCATGACAGCAAATATAAAAGTGGCAATAAAATGAACATATATCAGTCATGTATAGCATTTTGTCAACACAAATCTGTATTCATGTATATGCTTCTGTGTTGGCTTTAATAAAAGATACAGTACATAATAAAGACAGCTTTTTTTAACCAATATATTATCTTGGGATAAACACACAACACTGTATTCAATGTTTACAGAAGGAGAAACTAATGTATCTTCATGCTCAATCAGTGATGCAGTGGCTCTGAAATCGGTGAATAAGCTCTTACAGTACGACGGAACCACTTTTGATGGTTAACACAGTTGAAGAGTCATCAATCCACACTGTAATCATTAAAGCCTAAACTATGAAAATGATGACACAGATAACTCACCAGCAAAGCCCAAAGGACAGATGCACTCATAGTCTGCAACCAGGTCAATACATGTGGAATTATTGGCGCAGTATCCATGGACACATTCATCATAGTTGATTTCACAGTTCAGCCCCTCGAACCCTGGTATGGAGAGAAAAAGAAAAATCTCATCAGAGATGGTGTGTGAATGTCAGTAAACACCAGATTGGAGAACATACTAATTAATATCAAATTACACCCAAAAGCAATTTATTAATGTTGTGAAATTGTACATGTCTTTCCAAGGCAAAGCTCATACTAAATAAACAATCACATACAGTGGAGAATATGCCCAGCTATGGTCTGGATTTGAGGAAATAAATTATATACTTTTTTAATATTGTGTGCATCTACCTGATTAGCTTTTTTTTTCTATCAGCACATTTGATATTTCAAAAATAAATGCTTAATGTCACAAAGTAAAAGTGAGTGCTGCCAATTTCTGACATTTTAGTCCCCCCATAAATATATTCCAGCACATGGTCACGCTACAAAATGACTATCATTAGCACTGTCACACACAGCAGCTACAGGAGGCCCATGACTAATGTGTGGCTATCAGCACCATCGATGCAGGTCAAATTCTCATCATTTCTCAAACTGACCATAGAACCAATTTCCACCTCTCTCCATGTCATAAAATTTGACAATTATCTTGACTTCATTAAAAATGTATAGCAGGCTTCACCCGCAATCAACGTTTAATCAGAGGTACGTCTCAAAGGTAAGATGTCAACTGGACCAAGAAATTATTGGAAAAATACCTGAGATATATTCTTTCTAGCTCTAATGATTCAAGTAACAATTTCTAAAAGGTATCAGGCATTTACACGATGGAATGATTTTTATATGATCAGAGAAATGTAAAGCAACTATTTGTTATATTATTAAATATTTGTTACAATAACCTTATAGGTATTAAACTGCAGTCTCGAAAACCACAGGAAATGTGTAACTGAAAAGCATTGTGAATAAAAGTAGCAATCAACATCGCACACTATGAAACACCTTTTCATTGAGAGTTAACAGGTTTTCATTCCAGGCAAAGCAACTCAGTTTACTGATTAGTTCCTGCTCTTTGGCTCAAGTTGTGCTAATCAGCAAAATCACCCGTAGTGTTTGGTTGGAACCAAATACTGTTAACCCTGAGATCTTTATGGCTCATGGTTGTGCAGTGATGCATTTTTATTGTCTTCAGATTGAGGACATGGAGTTGGGCAGAGCAGGAGATGATGATTGCATAAAGGTATGTTTTTGTTCAGTATGTTTTAATAATTGTAATGCAAATCATTATTTTATGCTGCACTCTCATATTTTAAGCTATATTTTAGTCTAGCTTTCTGTACTTTTGTTTTATTTTTATTATAATTGGGTTCTTTTTTTTTTTAATTGTATGTTTTAATGTTTCCAATTTTTATCATAATAGGTACTACTGTGTATGTGATATATCTGAAATGTGCTATATAAATAAAGCTGCCTTGCCTTGCTGTGCCATCAGGACAGAGTCTGCTGTTTAAAAATAATCTGTGTTGAATTTAATGTGCAACAAGTTACCGTTTAAAAAAAAAATCATTATTGTTCATATACTGAGAAGATTGTTTTGCTGGGGAGAGGAAACTGAGGAATGATGTTTTAAATCCATTTTCTGCATTGATGAGTTCTTGAGTTATGTTAAAGAAACTGGTCTGAGATGCTGGTTTCTGTAATTGTTATGAAACCACCATCCATTATTATACCTGAGAGGCAAGTTATTCCTTTTTGATTACAAAGAATACACTTAATGAGTTTAATGTTGATTGTATGGTTGGAAGAGTGGATACAGAGAAAAATAATTTGACTATAATGTTCTTCTCATTTGTTTTCTTACATTATTTTTTTAAACCATTTGAGAGGTAGACTGGAGTTAGTGAGACAAAGTGACTCTGGGTAGAACCATTCTAACTGTAGGCACTACTCTGGGTGCTGAATAATGGTTATGTGAGAAACAGGAACTGAAACAGTGATGAAAATATGAAAATAACTCTGAATGTGATTAGGTTTGTACAGATTATTTAGTTTATCTGGGATTTACGTATGTTACCATTGGTGAAATTCACGAGTGTGACTTTGACAAAATGAGTATTCTCCACGTACATTGGCACAAATGGGAAGGAGGCCTAAATTGTTGATTAGAGTTGTGGCTGCAGTGGAAATAACTCAGTGTCTTTTCATTTCCGTTTGTCCTTTTATCCACAGGAATAAAACTCAGACTACCACATAACAAATTGAATTGAGAAAGAGTGTAAAAGTGTTTTTGAATTGCTTTTTCATTTATGCTAGGGTTATAACTCCAGGACTGAAATCAGTTGGTTGCTAATTTAAAAACAGACACGGGGCCTGAATTAGCTGCATAATCGTATCATCATTGGGAGATCTGACTGTATTGCAACTTACCCTCCGAGCAGAAGCACTGATACAAGTCAATGCCGTCCACACAAATACCACCATTCTGGCACGGCTCTGAGTCACACTCATTGAGATTGACTTCACAAAACGACCCCCCAAACCCTGCAGCACATGTAAAAAAAAAAAAAAGATTTAAAAAAAAAATGGTTATTGGAATCCTTTTGCCTGGTTTCATTCCTCAGCCAATTAGGATCAGCATGACTTTGTTTTCACAAACAAAAGCTAGTTTTCAAAGCTCGTATTGATTCAAAGAGCTTGCTGGGCACATGCAGACTCAGCTCACTGGATCATTTAATCATGTTTAATAAGAGCCAGTCATTGCCCTTCTGATTTATTACATTAAACAAGCCAAATCCAGTGATTTTTAAGATCAAAGTCAATCTATACACAAAGTACACATAGGGGACCACATGAAACAAATAACATGCATGAGAGCACATGTGTTAACGCGCACACACACAGACCATTAAAAGAGAACAAACATGTCAGTGGTTAAGGTGCATTATTGCTGGTGCTACACAGGCTGAATGTGGGTTAACCTAATCCTTGTCTACCATAGATCATGTGTTTTGTGTGCACGATGTGAATGTTTCACACAGTCAGCCCAGGGTTACATAGAGCATAAAGGTCCTGAGATGCTCTCCACAATTAGACGTGTATAAAAAACTGTCACGGAAGCTGTCTCACTGCAGAATAAGCACTTTACCTGCTAAATAAAAATGTAGCGTTATACAAAACAAGAACAACAACAAAACAGAAACAAGTGCTGCTTTGTGAAAAGCTGCTGGTTGAAAAACTGTCTCTTGCCAAGGAGGGCTTTTGATGAAACAACAGATTTTGGAGCTCGTATAATTTTACAGCAAAAATAAGACTCACACTGCAAAGTTGTTACTCTGAAATAAATGCTAATGAAAAATAAAAATATTATATTATAAGATATTGCTATCAAAAAATGTTTTTAGGTTGTAAAAACACGATTATTCCCCGACAAAATTTTTAAGAGTTTAATCATTAAACATTTGGAAGAATTTTCTCCAACATATTTCATAAAAGGCCATTTTTTTAAACAATGGATACATATGAGATACACAAAAAAATCCACCATTCTCAGTTCATTCAGCATCCTCAGTTCAAGTTTATGATAATAGTGAATAGTAGGTCAAAAAGTTGACAGCGTGGGATATACGATATAAGGAGTGAGGGTACGAGTAACTTGTTTTGCAACACATTAGGTTGGCGAGCATTAGATGATATGGATGCCAAACCAGCCGACCTGAAACATCTAGACAAGACAGCATTTCACAGTTTGCCCTTGAGAAGTGATCTGGGGAGAGCAGCTCACTGCAGGTTGCTTTCATTTACATAAGAAATCACTCACAATCTTTCACTTTGACATGTGCCAGCCATAAGTGCAACAGGAGTAATGAAGTTACGGTTATTGATTGGAGTACATGTACTTCCATGTAATAGCTATTCATCTGAAAAAAGATAGCAGAGCTGGTGTGGAAGAGTGCGGGAGGAAATATGACTGGTTTGGCAGGCAAAATGTTTTTATTTCAAGTACCCCAACTACATCCAGGAATCAGCTGCATGATTTTCTCTACATGTGCACACAGTATTATACTGGCACTCTGTCACTTACGGGCACATACAGCATTGAATTGCTCTGGAACCTCTGAAGCCTGGTTACCTCTGGCAAGGCTCAGAGTATCAGGTCAAGCCTCTTCCACTTACTCTTGTGTTATCCCTGTCACTGCTGGCAGCTACTGCTGTGATAACACTGCCATCCTTGTGGTGGGAAATCAGACGGACTTGATTGACAAGCAAACAAAATGTTTTTTGCAAGAATTGTTAAATTAATCAACATAAGAAGCATAACTCAGATTATAAGATCAGTAATGAAGCTTTCAAAAAGATTATGTCCTGTAGCCCTTTTCTCTTTTAAATCAGAGGACATTCATTCATTTCACAGCAAGTAGCACTTTGGGATTCTTGTGCAGTCCTTAGCTGATATTAAAAGAAAGGACTTACTTTTTGATATGCAGAGAGCTTAAGTACAATGAACTTGACTTTGTGCCAGTCAGTAAGCACGCACAAGTTCTCAGTCTCAGCATGGACTCATTTCCCACCTATTATGCCTGCATGATAAATATAACACCAGTTAAAGGTCTTGCTCACCTCTTTCACATGTGCAAGAGACATTCTGTCCACCCTTCGTCTCAGCACATATTAATGTATGTTCACTGCACATTCCAAACGAGCAAAGGTCAATGTCTACTGAGCAGTCTTTCCCCTTGAATCCTGAAATGAAAATTGAGTTAATGGTAAAAAAAGGAACATTCAGGCACCCCTTGGATAATAACTAGTAAAGACTGAATTGGTAAAATGACAGTAACACACATTACGTAACGCATATTTATGTGACTGTATGTTTTATTAGGTAAAGACACCTTTTCTTTAGCGGATTAATGGGTGTATTGATTCTTCCCCCTGCAATCTACCTGCTATGCAGTATGCTAATTGAGTGAATCATTGACAGAGACCCACCCTACCGAATTGATCTATATCACATTTATCTCCTCCACCATGTGCACGCCTGCATGTCACTGATAGATACCAACATCAATATCTATTGTTGTAAATAAAGCACTGACAGATGGTGTGACCAATACTCATTACATGTGTTGGTACATATAAAGATAACTTAAGGGAAAACCCTAGAATAGATAGCTGTTTTACTCAGGAACATCACAATGTACAACCCATGCCTATTAGCTACTATAGATCCAAACAGAATGAAAAACAGCAAATTACAACTTGAATTTCATTGTCACATTCACATGGACTAGGAAACTGACTTCACAAAAAATCACTAAATTAGTGTTTTTTTTAAAGCAAAAAAGCTGAAATTCAAAGTAATGTTAACCAAATCTCTTTAAACTAGTCTTTGAACAGGTAGAATATGTCATTATCTCCATCAAACCAATCTGGGTGCAGTCTGTGTCTGCAAAAAGATCTCATTCAGTGGCACAGGAGTGAAATATTTCAAGTATCACTTTCTGATGCAAATCCCTTTCATCATGACTTGAATATACACATAGAACAGCATTTCAGAATATATAGTTCCTTTAGATGTAAGCTGTCTTCACTTTCCCCACATTGTAACCTGTATTCAAAACAGCGCACTTTACATCAACACATCTATCTAGAATCTAGATGTTTGATGACCTTCCAACTACTCTTTTTTTCTATCATATTATGTATTGCCTTGACTGGTTAATGGACAGCTATTGCCTCCAACAGAGTGTTTCAGAAGTGTTTAATAACCAATTGTGCATGCAATTCACTCTGAGGTTAATGTTGCATGAAGGAATGTCACATTTACAGTGACACCATCACCAAATGGGACTCCCTATTCTATCTGACAGCCAACTGAACTCTACTGCAGACAGAGAGGCAGAAAGTGAAACTCATTGTTTGTCATTTAATCTTACAAAACCACAGTGAAAAGACTATGCTATGTCGTTTTGTTAGTACATTAAAGCCAAGTCCTAATGTGCTCATGTTCAGTGGTTAATGATGAGAACTACAGGTCATAACTATCCCTCGGCTTTGAGAACTGCTGTTCATCAGCATATTTAATTATCTCTCAACAGCGTTTTATATGCATCACTGAGCTGAAAAAGTGAGAACTGTGTTCTTGGATGGAAATCAGCTAATTCAGATGTTTCTTCTAAATCAGTTTAATAAATCTAATGAGACTTATAGTTAAGTATGAAACCTGGGTTCAACTTGTGTAGTTCAATACATCCACCTTATCTGTCTGTTAGCAACACTATTAATTATTAATAATATATGAATAATTAATTCAGTGAACACATAAAGGAACATGTGATTCCTTTTCAATTGTTCAGTGCTCAAGTATTGAATATTATTTTCCTGGTTCAGTTGGTTCAAAAGGAATCTACAGTATGACTTCAGCCCAGGTTCTTTTGAATTCTGATAGGCTATATATAAAATATTTGGATGAGCTTCAGAAAAAAAAAGGCCAGATGACAATAACATGCCACAACATTTTTCTAATATTGATCCCTAAAGTTTTTTTAGGCATTGCTTACTTGACATGAAATGTTAGAATCGTTCATTGTGCTCTGCATTTGCAACTGAATTTAGATGACGTGCATATTTTAACTCAGAGGAACACAGTAATATTTTGTGGCATCTAGCCTGTACGCGGCACCACATTGACATGATGAATTTAAATGGCCATGTCTCAGTGGTCAAAAGTCTAACTCAGCCATGACAGACTTTAGGCATTATCCAAAAATCATGGATGCCATCAACCAATTAGGATGATTGCCACTCACTATGTGAATATTGATGCACATCCAGACGCAGATTGAGCAATTGTATTTTCTCTAATTAACGTTTTCTGGTATTGTTCCAGTCATGGTAATAAAAATAAATTTGAGTTGTTGTTTTGTAGTAGCTCCAAACCAGAAGGCAGTGGCATAAATGGGTCTGAAGCCAAGATTACAAAATACTTTTAGTATTTTCTGATTTTTGTATGATTTCTGTACGGAGAAGAGAGCAAACCTGGCGGACCATTTAGCTAATTGAGTTTCTGAAATAGATAAGGAGATCAAAAGCACCTATCTATAAATCTGTCAATGGAATCAAAACAATAATGGAAGCTTTACTGACACATCGGTGGTCTGTTTTTGCCCAAATCTAATTTGAGCAAAAGGCAGAAAAGTAAGTAGAGCAGATTATTTACAGTGATGGAGTTGCTCTCTCCGTAATGTGATAAAAACACACCATGCAACAGGTGCTGCACATGTTTCAAAGCAGTACATTTTTTCATGACTTCATTTATGTTTGTTTATTGTCCAGTGAAAGAGAGAGGCATATTTAGTCAAAGGGAATGGCACAAACAACTAAAACATGATGCACAATGAAAACAAAAACATGGAGATATTGTTTCACTATATCAAATCCAACCAACTTTAGTATGAAGGTAGACTTGTGAAACAATACAAATGTAAAATATTCAGTAAAATATGTGCAGCTTGTCTGCTTTTGTTGAACATATTACGAAATAATATACCAAAACAGACACATTGCCCTGCACCAGAGTGTGATTTGTGTCCTGTCAACACCTATGTTTTGTGGATTTTATTTCTCAAATATTTGCCCTGTAAATCCTGTTCTGTGGATTGTGGCTGTTTACTATTGAATGTGACATTGGACTTGTAATGCCAGGTCAGGTGGCAGCAGCAGCATTCTGACTCAAGCAATCAAGTGGTGATTAAGTATTTTATTACCAGAAGGCATAGTAAAATCAGCTACTTACTAAGGAATGCAACACGTCCCTCTATTACAGACAGATTCTTTGTGGAACACGTGTTATAAAATGTCTAACATATAAACATTAGTAAAACAGGGTCTCGCTTGATTACAGGACAAACTATGTCTCAGTGTTATTATGGAGGTATGGTGTGGTCTTCACAGGTTTACTGATGTCGAGTTTAACCTTGATTCTAACAGATAAAATGGAAAAACTGCAATAGTTTATCATAAAGACAGATTCAGTTTTTCTATTTGCTTTGTTGTAAAGCCTTTTATATATGCCCTATTCACTGATATCTAGCCTGCATTCAAGCCTTTGGGGATACATCTTAGACAAAATTCCCAAGGTACAGATAATTTATTGCATGACATTTTGGTAAACATGCTCAATAACATACAAATAGTTGGTACTCACCAAGAGGACAATGACAAATGTAGTCATTTGACAGATCCTCACACGAGCCTCCATTTAGACAAGGCTGCGACCAACAATCATTTACATTCTCTGAGCAGGTCCGTCCTGTACAATAGAGAGAGGAATGAATAAAAGTTGAACGCGACAAGGAATACGGCTGGAAATATGTTTCTGCTAATAAATATTATTGTGTAAATTTAGATAGCGAAAAACTGTGAAGCTCTAATTTGTGAATAATAAATCAAACCACAACAACATTCAGAACATGAGCAGCGCAAATATCCGTTTATTTACTACACCTGCAAGACAGGACTTCATTTCATGAAGCAGCTGATTACCTCTGATTCTACTGGCTAAAAATATGATTGGAAGATTATGTGTTCAGCATTCTGTAGCTTCTATGTATGCATAAATGGTGTTATCCCAATTTTAGTATCCTCTGGGCAAGAGTTAGATATGGGATTGATTTAAGATTTTAACTGACAAATTTAAAGCTCCACTAGCTCTGGCCTCTGGCGATACTTCAGACCTCTTAATTGTCTATGAGCCGGGAAGCTCATAGAACTAACAGCCTGACATCAGGCGCTGCTCTTCTATCTGTAATGCTGTCTACACCAAAGGTAATTGTACTTTTGGCATTATGACCTCATACATTGGGAAGTGCTCTGTTAATCACGTACTGTGCGATACTGACATAATTAAGGTAGCTGCTGACTGTAACTGTAGCCAAAATACACTGTACAAGAGACACTTCGTACTACACTCTATGGCCAATATGACTCTTAGCCAGCCCCATATGCCGGCCAATGCTAATTAATTTATCTGCTAATACTTTACTGTACCACTGTTTCATTTATACATTTTCATTGCATATGGCGAAGATTGTAACTATCACATTTTCGTAATTTCTACGAAATATCCAATATATAAGAAATATACACAAGCTAATAAGTAACCACTTTTTCCTATATATAGCCAGGGGATTTTGGTGTAATCAGATAATATTAAAGGGGCGCGCAGGTGGTCGAGTGGTTAAGAGCGCATGCCACATACGCAGTGGGACCTCGGTTCGCCGGCCGGCGGACCTTTCTGCATTTTTACATTATTGAGTCTGCATCCTTTATTATAACATTAATGTGTAATAGCCAGGAATTTTTACTTAAAAGCTTGGAATAGATGTTATAATATTTTTGATTTTTGATAAATGAGATGAAACCTCATTCAAGCGTTGGTATTCAGGGGAGTTATGAATAATTCTAAAGTCATAAGAGTGAATTATATTGGTTCGACATATTATTGCAGTGAAAGGCAAAGGCTTAGTAAACTTAGTTCAGAATAAATTACTGACTACATTCCAAATATGACCAAAGAGCAATAAGACAATAAAATATATTTAAATTATTCACAGTGATACATTTGAATTTCAGTCACTTCTGATTATAACTTCTAATTTTCTGGCTACTTTCCTTTTAGAAATTACATATTAACACGTGGCAACAGTAAATCAGTGGATCAATGTCAAATTTAAATGTGAAAACTGTGGTTCATGTTCAGTAATGCTGTGCAAACTCTGATGAACTTCCTGTGTGAAAACAGCACATTTCTATTTGAACAAATGATTATTTAAGCACCTACTCTAAAACCTGATATTCCATTGGCTAGCCATAGTAATGGCTTTAGATAGGCTCACATTCACATCAGATGGTCTCATACCCTCAAAGCCTGGGGGACAGTGGCACCGATAATCACTGATTAGGTCCACACAGGTGGCACCGCTTGCACAGGGGAAGCTGTTGCACTCATTTGTTTCCAGTTCACAGAGCGGCCCTTCAAATCCAAGCATGCAGCGGCAGGTAAAGTTATACTGCTGGTCCAGGCAAACACTGTGTTCAGAGCAGCTGTGGCCAACACAGTAATCGATGTCCTCTTCACAGTAGATGCCTGTGTATCCTCTGGGACAAAGGCAGCTAGCAACAGGTAAAAGAGAATATCTTAATACTGGATAGAGTTTGAGGAATTCTCTCAACCCTGAAGGAAGAGAATAGTAAATGTCATGGCTTTTACAATCATTGACATTCTGGTGCTTGGATGACCTGGAGACAATCAAGATTTGGAACACTCACCTGTAAGCATCAATCTCATCCACGCAAGTAGCTCCGTTTTGACACCAGTGTTGAACACAATCATTTACATTTGTACGACAGCTCTGACCCGTCCATCCAGGTGTACAGATACAGGAGTAGCTACTGGCATCGCTGAATACACATCGCCCTCCGTTGGCACATAGCTGTTGATAACAGACAAAGCTGTTAGACACATTTGTCATGAAACCAAGAGATATGCTGCTTCATGTGCACAAATGAAATTGCTTCATCTTGTATGGTAATATCTTAGATTGGACTAAGCCTATTCTGGTCAAAAATATAACCATTATTGCACAATACCAACCCTAATCATTCCTTGCTCCTTGCTGCCTGAAAATGAGCTTCATTACAGCCTCATGACACACTCATGAATACTGATTCATGCTTTATACTGGATTCGCTCAGTATTCCGTGAAGCATCTACATCATGTCTTACAAGAGAAGATCAATGGTCATTGAGGGCTAAACGTCCCAGGAGTTGTCAGTAACAAAAAAGGAATGCCTGCTATCTGGTACATGTGTATATATGGTAGTGGAGAAACAAAGGGGCAGAGGAAAAGCTGGCTTGGTGAAAGGTGTATAATGCAGACATCATGACATTTCTGTAAGAGGGCCAACACAAGCCTTGCTCCACAGTGAGTGATCATCTCCATCTGTCATCTGAAGATTCTTCTTTGTACAGGTTTGGATGCTTTTTGTGTAAATGCAGAAGGTCGATTCATTCGTACATAAAGCAACCCGCGCATTCAAAAATAAAGACATTGCAAATCTTCAGTAGCAGTCAGGTGGCAGAGGCCTTTTCAATCCTGTAAATATGTTCCTCTTGTGCATGCCAAAAGCAAAACCCCTGACAAACAATCACACAATTCCAGCTTTGTGTTCTCCCACCGTGCTGCTAGAAAATCTGGAGGATATGCAGCCACAAACAAAATAGAAAAGAGAGACCAATGTGGTTCAGTGCTCTGAATATGCAACATATGTACAGTACATACTTAAAACCTGCGGAAACTAACTAGATGTTTTGTATCGACAGAAGATTCAGATCAAAGGTCATAGTTTGTTACTATGCTATGTTTATGTATTGGTATGTTATGTTTCACATTGCACAGTTTCAAATGTATCAATAAAAGTCCCAAGGGAGCAGTGAATTCCTTCATTAGTCAGGAATTTAATACAACTTTCTTCCCAGTTAAACCATAATACTGTACAACTCCAGCAGCAGCAGCTGATAGCTATGTTTATGGATTATTGCTGTCAATCTTTCTGTGGGAATTATGCTTATATTTATCCCAGTGTATAACAAAGGATTATCCAACGTTTTGTAAATAAGATAGGTATTAATGTTTTATACCTTCTCACTTAAGTTGTCAATGTTAAAATGCAGTTTGTCGTGACACTTTGTAGATGTCTTACAAGTTGTTTCATACATTAACATTAAGACAAAATGTTTTCAGCCTATAACAGATAGACATCAGGCATTTGTATTCAGTCATGGTTGAAGTTCTCATTAAGTCACACTACATATTCAGAAACATATCCATAAAATGATCTCCAAGCATCAAAGGGAATTTTCTGGTCAGCACTGAAATATAAGTTCTGTGTTCTTATGTGATAAAAGGACCAACCAGAGCAAATAAACTCCTCTAAACAGAGTAGGTATGGAACTTACATGAAACAACCTCATTAATTTTCTTGTTATGCTTTCCTGCTGTTGTGATTATGTTGCTGCATTGAATGCATTGAAACTGTTTGAAGAGAAACAAATGTTGGTGACTGCATGGGGCTTTGAAAACTGTATGGAGCTCATTTTTCAAGATAAACGTTTAAAATGTGAATAGAGAACAATATATGAGGATAAACAGTCTATGAAGATCTTTTTACCCACTTGAAGGTTTTGAGGGCAGGGTACACGGCAGGTATATTTAAGGCCGTCAGGAAGATCCAAACACTGAGTCTTTGGTGGGCATATGTTGTTGGGAAGAACACAAGCATCTATGTCCACTTCACAATTCTTCCCCAGAAAACCTGCAAGAAGAGATTTATTACATGCCATCTAACTGATGCAATACTTGACGAACAGAAAGTGGATAAACAATCAGTGCTGCCTCCCTATATGTCACTGTACCAGATGAGCTCCTTCACACATATTTTCAGGTCTATATTTATATTCTTGGCTGTAAAGGAATATACATGATTACAGTTTGAAAAACTCCTATTTATCTTATACTGGGCCTAATTGCAGCCACTCACTTCAGCCTCGGTCTGAAAGGACAAGCCATTTTAGCTCCTGTCTCTTTCCGATGAGCCCACGCAGACTTTTGTTGGGTCTGGAGTTTAAATAAACAAACAGTAGTAGTATGATTTCACTTCTTTTTCTCCTTTATTCGAAATGGAAACTTCTCAAATACATCCAAACTGTTGTCTTGCTTGACACCCACGCCTGCTATTATTATCATTACTTATATTTCTATCATTATTATTATTGTAACTGTTGTTGTTGTTGTGTTTCTGTTTCTCTCTCCTCTCTCCCCATCCCTCATTCTCTCACAACCAAACCAATCAAGGCAGATGTCCACCCACATGCAGCCCTATTCTGCTCGAGGTTTCTTCCTGTTAAGGGGAGTTTTTCTTTGATGTCGCCAAGTGCTGGCTCATGGGAGAATGTTAGGTATCTGTACATTAAAGAGGGTACTGTCTGAGACAACTTCTGTTGTGATAAAAATTGATTTGACGTGGTCAAAGTCAAAATCAAGCCAAAATCTGTGTGGACGATGTGAACAGCAAATTGAACAACATTAGCAACAAAAGATATGGAACAAACAGTTGTTTGTAGCCATGCATGAAGAATTTGGCATCATCACAAGGAAGAAGTAGAGGTAACATTGCAAAGGAAGCGTTTAAAGCAGGCTGAACAAAAAGCTTATGTGTCTTTTAATGAACAAGACGAAGTTAGGCCAATCATGGGTCGGCTGGAGGATTGACACAGTAATTGGAAATAATGTCTGATGTTTGTTCCCATAGATGATACATTTAGCATAACCAATAGCTGAACGAAAAGTCAACATAAATTCATTCTGTGAGCATCTGGACATTGAGCGCTGTGCATTACTTTGTCTTTACACATGTACTCTTGTTGAGGAAATAATGTATTACTGAGTTGGTACAAAATATATTCTGCAGCAGGTAAAGCTAGGGGGAAAAAAGCAGTCATAGGCAACTTAAAATTCCATCCATGCCTTAAGAATTTACAGTGGACCAGCACTCGGTGGACTATTTTCATTTTGTGGAACTTCACCATGAGAAGATGCAGCAGATGAGGCATACGAGTGGAAGAGGCTTAGGTTTACTGAGATAACAGATGAGATTTAGTAGCAAGTCTGGAAAGTCAGGGTATGCCCTGTGGAATTTCGTTACCATGGATCTGTGGCCACATCTAGTACAAGTTTACTCAGGGAGTTAGGGATTCATGATCAGGGATTACAGCAGGCTGCAAAGGCAGCTCAAAAGAGCAAGCGATGGCTCTGGCTGAAAAGAAAAGGCAGAAGCTTGTGTGCAAAGTATGAATATCTATCTCATGTGTAAGATAGGAGATACAGCAAATATCAGTGTCAAGTCAGTGGTCAAAAAACACTCTCTGCTTTGGCTCTCTGTATAACAGTTTTACATGTTAAAGAGCTTTTTAGATCCAGAATGTGCAATTTGGTTAATTAGGTTGCAGAAGCAAGACACTATTATTTTATTGGTGTAACTGGGGTGGCAAATGATTACCGTTGAACCTTCTAAGGTGTTGTGGGAAAAGAAAACAACACTTTTATGATCTTTCTAATGTTTGTTTGTTTTTTTTGAATTGACTATTTTTACTGATCAAATAAACATAAAATCACCGCCAGGATCAGCTGATAAAGAGTTATTAAGAGCCCTCTTAATAGAATGTTTTTCCCTAAATTGTAAATTTATAAATAAAACAGAATTAATCTTAATAGCATTAAAGTGAAAGGCTTAATTGTTATCTTTTTCACTACAAGTTTTGTTGACAGGAGGTTTCTATTTTATGATTGCATTGTTAATTGCTGCACAGTTACACAGTAGTTAAGGCTGTTGCCTCACAGCAAGAAGGTCATGGGTTCAAACCAGCTGGCCTTTAAAGAGTTCCTGTTTTCCTCAAGTCTGTAAAGGTTTCCTCCCCCTGTCCAAAGACAAGCCAGTTAAGTGAACTGGAAACTTGAAATTCCCTGTGGGTATGACTTTGTTTTCCTGCCTGCATGTTAGCCCTGAGACAGACTGGCAACCTGTCCAGGGTGCGCCTCATGTTTCACTGAGTGAATGCTGGAGAGCGCTCTAGCCCCCCACAACCTGGGCAGGATAAGTGGTAAAGAGAAAGGATGGATAGATGAATACTACTTGAAGCTATTATTCACAATCTTTTAAAATATGAAGAGTTGCACTTTAACTTAGATTCAGCTGATGAAAATACAATGCTGTCCTTTAAATGTCACCTTAGATAGTGCCTTGCTTTAGCAACTGATGAGGAAAAAAGTCTTTGGCCCATGTTTCAGTAACATTGGTATTGTCCTTTAATGTTTAATTTAACAAGAGTGAACAAACACAATGTTTCATTACCATCAATGTTAGATTCCCCTTAAGAGCCAAAAGCATTTGCTGAGAACAGCTAAAAATAACAGTGGTAATTTCTTTTGAGAAAAACATCACCTGGCCACTAAGACGCTTTGCCCACAGTGTCTTGGTGTGTATGTGCAGTGAAACCTTCCAGTAAAGTGATCACAAGCATCTGCCAGACACACTAACTGTGCCCTGCCAACAACCTGGAGCTCCCGTGAGTGGTCCATCAGTTTATGTTTAGTGAATGTAAATTCAGACTCAGCCGGTGAGGCACAATAAGCAATTACTGGAAAATTATATTAATGGGAGTTTCATAATGTAATATTTGCACAATTTGGTTGCATTATTAAACTCTGGCAATGAGCTTGGTGGTTTTTCACCACTGTCAATCATAAGTTAGGACGGTAAACAGATACTGTGAATAATGTGAATAGGATCCTGTCTTTGCCTTATTCCTTCAATTGCACAACATAATATATTGTGATCAGCAGTGTTGTGAGCCGTATGCAATTATAAGGGCTTTTTTATAATTTCATGGTCAAAGGCATTCTACTGTTTTTAAACATATCAGAAAGTAGTAAAAAAAATAATTTTAAAAGATATTAATTAAATTAAATTAAAACACAACCCAAGAATAGAATACATATTTCAGTAAAAGGGATAGAAGTAAAAAAAATATGATTCATGTGATGAATTAAATCATCCTGACTTCCTCAGGCAGGATGTGTCACACTCTAGGGACCCCGTTGGCAAAAGCTAATCACCTTTGGCTTTCAGAGTACACTAAAACTGGCCAAAGGGGCACTGGCCGAGGATCTTGCGCGACATTCACTGCATACATGTTTAAAAGGTCTGCAGTACTGCCTGCCACCATAGCTAATACAGATATCACAGTTATTACAAAGCACTAATGTGGCCATAACACAACATACCTGTGGGACATTGGCATTCATAGTGGCCTACCAAGTCAGAGCATGTGCCATTGTGCCGACAGGGGTTGGACTCACACTCGTTGACTTCAGTTTCACAGTTTGTTCCTGAGAATAGATGTAAAAACACAATATGACAATTACTTGTATTTGTATTACATCACTGTCCTCGCTTAGAGCCCCTTTATAAGTAACTTAAAGAACATATTGCATATGTTATAAATGTACATACTGATCTAAAATACAACTCTGCTGGAAAGCCCTTTTCCCTATATGCATGGAAGTTCACAAGACAATTATTCATGTGACATATTCATTAAAGGAATTGTTCAGTATTTTGGGAATTACATTTGTACATTTCTCGCCAAGCGTTATATGAGAAAACTGAAGCTACTCTGTCTGTACAATAAAAAATAAAGCCACCATCAGCAGCTGAATAGCTTAGCATAAAGGTTAGAAGCAGGAGGAGACAGCTAGCTCCTTCCAGTCTTTATGCTAGCTAAGCTAACCTAGCTGGTTGCTGGTGTTACAATAACTTGATATTTAGCATACATACATGAGAGTATAGATATTCCTTAAGAGTTGCCTGTAACACCTTTTGTCCTGAAACAATAATAAGGCTACAGAAATTCCATCACTAAACTGCTGCGCAATTCATGCGGTGAGTCCCTGGAAAAGCAAAGAGAGCTGTTAGAGTAAATACACCCCTAGTTGGACAGGCTCACTTTCATGTTAAGAAAATGGACACTTAATAACGAGCTTGGTCCCCCCACTGTAGAGAGCAGAAGAGGTGGGGGATGCAGGTTTCTTGATGGAGATTTGTTTGGTGCTCAGCTGCCTCAGTAGCTGCTAGTTCTACTGCCACGGTTGGGGGGTAGGTGTCTTCCAGTGCAGGTTATTAATTTAAAATGTCCTATCATCAATAACGGAGCAGAAGTGACATGCAGTGAAAGTCCCTTCTTGACGGCGGCAACCTCACGCCACAGCACAAACACTATGATTGATTTCATCTGCACGGTAGTTGCTACAGGTCATTATATACAAAATATGCCATGCTGTGCTGCAGCAAATTATACAAATTTGTCCAACTAAAATCTGTGAAACGCCTATGCTCATTTATGGCTGTGAATAAAATCCATCATGTAGTATTGTCACCTCCTTTAGGAAACTTAAACGATATGAAGTTTGTTTATTTAAGTTGCACTGTATTTTACTCCGATGTCTTGAAATAAAATAATTATTATGTTGAAGGTTTTGTGGTAAGGGTTCTGAATTTTTATTAGAATATTACTTGCACCTGTGCTCATTCATTATTTACCTACAAGTTACTCAAACCCAACAGCTTCTTATTTGCTGGGTAAAGGTTGAAATTGTACCTTTTAACCACACTCATAGAAATCTTTGGTAGATTTTAAACATGTCTAGTTTCCTTGTCTTCTATTATTATCCACATAATTAAAAGAGAGCATGTGCATGAATAGGACTGGCAAAATATATGCCAACAGTTGTTCGGTGAAAAATAAAGCCTTCCAAAATGAAACCCGATTGCTGGGGCTTGAGTAATGTATCCTGAGTTATGATCTATGATTGAGTACGGTGGGGTTTCTGGGCAAAGCTTGAAATTAAATTGGCCTTCCTATGCTGCATGGCTTGAAATTCCAAAGCAAAAATCCCAAGATGCCAGAAAATGATGAATTCTATCAGTCACTAAGACCTGCCATGGTATAAAAGACAATTTTCCATTACTGAAGTGGCAAAAGATTTCAGCTATGAACAGAAGGAAAAAATCTTGCTCATGTAGTGCTATGTGAGGGCTTATCTGACTGACGGGTGAGTGTGTCAGGACTTAAGGCTGGATGTGGATACACGCTATAGGCCAAACCATGAGTGCACTGGGGAAGAAAAAGAATGTTATTCACTGGTTGTTTAAGCAAAAGAACAAGAGAAGAACAATCATGTGGCATTGTCAAAAATCTTATACAGTATAAACAATGTGTTGTTCCATACTGTCTCTTCTTGGTCAAATAATAGCACAAAGAATCTAAAAGAATCATATTTGAGATGTAAACACATTGTATTCAATTGAGGAGCCGCCTCTGCTATAAAGGTATAATCGAAACATCATATCTAGCCTTGATGATACGACAAGTAAAATACCTGGGCTCATATGTCTACGGCAGGATGAACTGTTAAGATAAGTCGCACATCATTTTGTATTATGGAGGAAAATGGCACAGCTGTGAATGAATGAATGAGCTACAGGCTACAGCATAAAGCCTATTTATAGGTATGCACTGGTATTTTTTGCTGAGCAGACTATCCACCGTTCTTGCAATAAGACCATCTTTCTGATTAACCTCTAATTACTAAAATATGACTGTAGATTGTATTTTTCCTTATTTATGGAAATGATACATAGTTTCTACTAATTTCTTAAATCTTTTTTTAAAGCATGGTATATGAATAGGGTTGCTTTTTTGTTGTAAATCCCACACTAATAATTCCTTTTGTTTTTTTCTCTTTTTGTGTTTTCTCCCTTGTTCTCCTGGTTTTTGTTTTTTTTAGAACAGTTGTCGATGATAGCTTAACAAGTTTCGGGCCATGTTCTGATCTGACAACTAATTAGGAAGCAGTTTGCCAGAGTGCCTGGATTAAATGTAATCAGGAGCAGGCCTTAGAAATGTCAAGCAGGCAGGTCTAGTGGCACATAAGCATCAAAGGTTGAAAAAGAAATCGCTTCATCAAGAGTACAGGCCTTTGCTTAAAAACTGTGGCTGGCTTGTGATTTGTAAATCAGATTTCTCTCCTGTCATTTTTCAATTCATTTGCATTTTAAAGACATTAGTTCCTAGGTTGAAGCTACTTATGGTGTTTCTCTATATGAATAAGTCAAACTAAATGTGTTTTGCCTTTAGGTTATATCAGGTTCCTCTATCTAAAAATACTGCTAATAATAAAAAAGATATTGATCATTGTAGGGAGTTGCTTTGTTTGTCCACCTCATCAGGGTGGTCATAGGTTAGAGGTTAGTTATGGAACAGCAGACCTTGAACTGGGTTACTGAACTGGCCTTCCCTCTTACTATGTCACCCTGCTGACCTATGTGTTATCAATGTACAGTATTAAAGGGCTCAAATATGACCCCATTTCACCAGTGTGACAGGTTAGACACTGTGGTAGCAGGAAACGGGCTTAGTCCAGGGGTACTTCCTATGAGCTACAAATATTAGCAAACCCTGCGACAGGAAATTAAATGGACCCTTTTAGCATTTTTGGTTTTTGTATTTATTTGCTTTTTTTGTCTTTACCATCTGTTTCTTTAGCTTCTAAATGCTCAACTGTGTTCACCAGCTATTAACTGTGTCTGCTTGCCATTTGGTGCTGAGCAGGTAGTGTACAGCAGGTTTTTAGAGCTTTTGATGCCTCCTGCAGCCAAAACCAATGCTAGAAGAGGAACGAGAGTGAACCGAAACTGTTAAATTGTAGCCACACAGCTTAAGTATGAGCTGAAACTCACTATAAAGCTCCATAAAGCCAAGTGGACAGGCAGAATCGGGTGATATTCTCTGAAAGGTAAGAATTCACTGTACCCTGTCAATAAATACATTATAAAAATATTGATTAGAACCACTTCAATGCAGCTCTAAAATGTGTTTGTATTCAGTTTAATCAGTTACAGTAAGTTAGTTCCACCAGTGAGTGATGTTCAGTGAGATAACCTGAGACACAAATATATACAGTGGATCTGGCTGTGGCTTTCTTTGTAGGATGCTTTAGCAGAAATTGGTAGTTGTGTCCAAAAGGCAATTGAGTTATGGTGGTTAAGGCAGCTCTGATTCCCATCCAGTTAGCTACCAGGCCCTACCCTCTTTTTTTAGATGGAAACAGAGTTGCAACTTGTGAAAAGGGTTAAAAAGTCATTATTGTGCAGCAGATGGATTTTTTTTTTTTTATCCAGATGGCATGTTAGTCTATTGATACAACACATTAAGTGTGATTTATGTTAGCAGTGCAAAATGAAGCATCCCTTTTAAGAAAAATAAGTGACAAAGGTGAAGGCCAAGACCACATTTCCTTCCTCTTAAAATGACATAAAATTTTAATGGACAACTGCCAGCCAATCAGAAACAAGCATTTCCTGTGACCATAGAATCATAATTAAATTCATTCTAGCATGCAATTTTAATGGGATACATCAGTTTCTCATGGTTTGTTCATATTTTAAGCCATTTTTATGCCATCTGCTTTAAAACACCAACAAAAGGCAAAATAGATTCATTCATAATTTAGGGATTGCACTCAACATGAGAGCTCTGTGTCAAATGTCTTGCATGGAGACCGCAGATTCACCGATTTAAAATATTCCGAAAATTACTGCCTTCACTGCATATGTTGCGTCCCTGCTCCACATCTTTGCATAACACTGTATATACATAGCATGTACATGGTTTCTACATAGCAACACAATTTGTAAATGCAAGAGAGAACACAAACGTCTACACCATGTAACTGTCAAGATGTGCCAGTTCAATGTCAGATTTTCTGCAAACATTAATCAGTCATCCGGTGGCCCTTAACCAACCTTCCCACAAGGGTTTGTGAAAACTGATACACTTTTTGAGATATCCTGCCAACAGACAGACGCACAGACAGATGGAATGGGGGCAAAAAACAGATAATAAAGCAAAGTTATCTTACCTGTGAAGCCGGGGGGGCACATGCAGGTGTACTGTGGGGGAGATGATGGCTGACCTGTTGTAAAACATGTAGCTCCATTCAAACACCTGTTTGGTTTTATCAGGCAGGCATCGCTTACATATTGACACAACTCTCCAATCCATCCTGGGGCACAGACACACTGCAGGAAAACAGTACCATAATCATGTGAACCTGGTACAATATACATTACACAACATGTGATAGCACGTTAGCAATTGGTATTTATTAGAACAGCAATGCTATTTTCATTGTTTTGGCTCTATTCCAGCACACTGGATTTGACATGAAATAACGACAATGACATTAAAGGAGGTTTGGGAGTCTTCACAGTCATATTAGGTGATAGAGCAGGGATCGCAGCATTTTCACCTTTGTAACCATATAGAAAAAACAATATATGGTAATAAACACCTTGGTTGACACAAATCCCGAAAAACCCCCACATTTTTCTCTCTCACCTCTAATGGCGTCTATAGCCATGCAGAGATTTCTATTGCTGCCTCAATAAAATTGAGGTGAATGGAATTTTATTTCTTGTGCTCTGCTCGCAGCTTTAAAACATTTGTCAAGTCTGCAATAACTGAATTTTTGGCCACTTAGAGGCAACACTGATTATCACCTTTTAGGGTGATATGGGGAACTTGATTGCAAATTGTTGCCTATTTACACATCCAGCAGACACTGAGCTAAATTATTCATTTGGAGTCATGTTTCTGGCTCTCAGGCGAATGCACTGTTCTTTTAGCTCAGCTTTTGGTCTGCACTAACCTCTGGCTTTTTCATGGCTAAATGCTCAACTATAATAATCTGTCTGATATTTGAAGCTGGGCAGGTGGCGTGGAGTGGGATTTAAAGCTGTTGCCAAAAACAACGCTGATTAAAGAGGTGAGTAAACCAAAAAAAGTAAAGTGGTTGGCCACAAAATAGAGACAATGAGCTGAAAGTTTTCATGAAAGCAAATTATTTTGTAGAAAGTAAAAAAATAGAAAGAAAACAGCTGACGATGAGGTGTGTGGACTATCCATAAAAAACAGGTCATTGTTCCTGGCAATAAAAGGTGCTCCAGGATTATTTAAATGTAATTTCTCAATGCTGTGAGCACCACAAATGAAATTCTATATACCTTGACTATACTGGGGATGGAGGCAAAGTCACAGATATTGAAAAATAAGGTAACATATATACTGGCCCAATGTGCTGGAGTATAGAGCTAAAACAAAACTTGCTCTGCAAATCTATCATAGAATCTGTTACGGGTGATCTCTAGTTTTATTCTGTCCTTTAAGAGCATCTTGATGATGACAGTGGACATTAAATGAGCAATCTACCCTTAAGGAACTACCCAATGTTTTTTCATACTGACAGGAAAACCACATTAAAAATATGAATAAAAATGACAAATGAATAAATAAATAAAAATGGCCCATTTTCTGGGAACAACAATTTTTGAAAATGTCAGACCCCCGTTGGAGACACACCAACACAAAGCAGCTTAAAGGGGGGTTTTAGATTAAGAACACTCTCAGTGGTCTAATGGAACAAGATTGGTGGAGAATAATTAGGAGCTATGGGGCATTATGGAGCAGTCTCAGGTGTTGTAAGAAAATCCAGACATTTGAGGAGACTGAGCAATACAGAGGCAAATTAGACCAGAGCCTGTCTGTCTGAGCAACGCGTCCACATACTCACAATGATTAATGGGCTAGAATTGGATTACTACTGTCTGTAGCCATATCCCTCCAATGATGTTTTGTTATTCTCTTTGTTTTGTTCTATTAATGACAGGTTTTCTTATGAATAGAAATATGTAGACCAAAGATGGAAAGACTTTTTTTTTAATGCAGTGCCTCTTTTTTGATAAAAGCCTGATGTGTTCAACAGACCACACATCCATTTCCAATCTAATGTTTAAAATTGTGCCAATCTAAAGCATTTGTCAGTAAAACTCAATTGCATTTACTAATCAATGCATCATTCAAAAACAACATACTAAAATGCAAAGAAAATACATATTAATCATAGAAAATAGATTTACAGCAACTCCGATTTTCTTATATCATTCAGAAATTGAGACAGATTGCTGTTGTTCATCAGATACCAGTGCAGCACACAGTATACACATATTGACTGTTTATAGCCCAATTTACATATGACTTGCTGCAAATAATTATTCATGGACTTCATTAGGCTAATTTTCATTTCAATGTCAAGTCATGAAAAAACTCTTTAGCAAAAGGATTCAAAAAATCCCCCCAACTTAAACAAAAGATTTGTTGCACTGCTGCTACTACTGCTATGAACGTCTTCAGTGTCTGCTCATACTGTAACATCCATTAAGGTGCAGCATGAATCGTATTTTGTGGGCTTCTGAGTATTTCATTATGACTGAAGCATTGAATTACTTACCTGATATCCGCCAATTACACTCAAGCACAATCCCTCATTTAGGCAGTTGATATTGAGCAGCCTGCAGTAGTCAATTATTTCTTCACAGTTCTTCCCGGAAAACCCTCGCAGACATCTGTTGAGAGGAGGTCAGTGTCATCAAAATCAATTCACCCTGAGCCTTGAACACTAACAAGCCATATTTTTCAGTTACAAGATTCATGGGGTTATAATTCTGTTTTCTACAGGAGCAGTTTGTGATATGAACCAAGGTGAAATAGTTTGTTCAAATTATTCTTCCCATACTGTGTATTTTGACCTGTATTGGAACTTAGGTGGTTAACCTATCAGGAAGAATTACAAATTATGCTTTCCTACAACTTTAATAAATCTTTGACCATGGCTTAAAAAGTTGTTTTATAAAAAAAGGAGCAAAGCACTAGTCCAGAACACACTTTCATATAAATCCCTATTGTAAATAAAACATTTAAAAAAAATAAAAAATCTATCTTGTTTTTTAACAAGGGTGTCACATGGATGTTGGTTGAAAATCAATAACATTATACAGTCATATTCATAAGTATTTGAGTCATACAAGTTCAGGCTGGATAGCAGTTTAGTTATGGACAAACACTAGCGCTATCTAAGTACTAGCAGGAGCTCCAGTCTGTGTTAAAAACAGGTTTCAGTGTGATGATAAGTATCTAGAGGGCATCAAAGGCAGACTGTAATCTAGTAGAAGCCAGTATCATCCAAGGGGCTTCGTGAAGCAAATGTTTTAAGACCAAATGCTTTTACTGGTTTAGAGCAGAGCTATGTTAAAGATTGAGAATGCTATGTTGTTGTTATTTCCAATAAATCTGAATAAAATGATTTATTTTTAAAAGGTATTATTATTATTATTAATAATAATAATAATAATAATAATAATAATAATAATAATAATAATAAGGATAAAGTCTGGCACAATTGGATATTCTTCAGATTAATAACAAATCCCGTAAAAACACCAAAATTAACACTTTATTTCTTAATGTTTTTTGATTTCACTGCCATGTTCATACTGAAAATGTGAAGCTTTAAAAATGGCTCATTATATTGTTTTATTGTATGGTTATATTAAAAAAAAAAAAAAAAAAAAAAAAAGGTTCATTAATTTCCTAATATACCTACGCACTGGGCACTGTAGTTTTTAGCAACATTCACTCAAACAGAAGGTAATAATGCATTTGCTGCAGATTAAAACAATGTGATGCTCCACTGAGTGTTTGCTGCACTATGACAGTTTATAAAGGATCTACTCAAATTAAACTACAGTGCACTTGTTCATCGTATTTAAGGAACATGTCATCCAGTGTGGTTCATAGATGGGTTTTTAGTAGTTTTTGGACAACTGTGGAGTTCTATGGCACATAGGAATACACTATACCTGGCTTTAGCTGCACAGGCACCACTTGTGTAATGTATTAGATTCATTCATCATTGGTGTTGGCCTTCCTATGGGATTGATCGATAATAAGAAAAATACAGAATGTCACCAGTTAACAATGAGGCTTGAGGTCTGCCTCACAGGTGTGTGTATAATAAGACCAGAGCTTTTAAGTGAATGTAAATCCTAATCACGTTAAAAGGTGGAGGGAAGAAAAAAAAAAGATCAATTTTTATTCACTCTCAGTGGGAGACATATCTAGAAAGGGGACTATAAGAGTGGCCTCTATTAGATCCCTGTATGCATTTCACCTGCAGACATAATCTTTTCCCTTGGACACACAGGTGGCATTGTTGAGACACGGTGATGAGCTGCACAGGTTCTGCTTCCTCCTGCATGCTGGGACCACATTACCATCTGCACAGACACATTCAGAGGCCTGCATACAGAGGCAAAACAAACCAGGTCACCTGCTCACTTCAGAAAATAAGGTTAGATTCTACAATGGTATGTACATAAGATCACAGACTAGAGTACAGCAAACATAATCATTGAAAGAAACATACACTGTAGTTGGAAAATGTGGCTTGATTATTATTATGTGTTAACTGATCTCTATAATTATATATAATTGAGTACTCAAGTAAATAATAGGGGTTTATTCAAGTTTTAATATTGTGAGAAACTAATAAACACCGATCTTATAAATTCAAAGTTTAAAGTGAGTTCAATTTCATATTAAACTTCTAGAAAAATATCTGTGTCAAGCAGTGGCAATATCAAGCATTATTTTGATAAATGCCCCTTTTAGTCTGGTGTACTCTGGTATTCTTAGGTGGGTAATGAAAATGTGTAATGCGCTCAGTAAACTGCAATGAACAAAAACAAAGGTCGGAGAAAGACAATTAGAGCATTACTGTATTTCCTCTAGTGTATCCTCAACAACATTAGAGGGACTACAACCATTGAAAAATGTATGACCGCTATACCATTTCAAGTGAAAGGTGAAAATTGCAGCAGGCATCCAATTACAAAAAGCTTTTGAAGAGAGCCATTTCAAATTGGCACTTAAATATGTGCTGGGTCATTCAATCAAATTGCTAGAGGAAGCAAACACTCTTTCCCCTTAAGCTCATCTTCAGGGGGGAAATATTAATTGCTGTTGCAGCCTTCAGAATGAAGCCATCTGATCTTGTTTCAAGACACTATATTAATTTCCATGTGCCATTTCTTGTTTATGTCCCACTGAGATAAAACAAATAAGGAAAATTAAGTCCTCACACGCTCCCCAGCAGTGCAAATGTGTTCCTCCTGACATCCATATGACATGCAATCCACATCCACACTGGAGTCACAGTAGAGGCCCCAAAATCTTTCTGGACAATGACAAACAAACCCTTCGGGGCTCTCTTCGCATGTGCCACCATTTCTGCATGGATTTGGATCACAGGTGGCTTTTCTCTCACATGCCGGGCCTGCAAAACAGATAGTACAGCATTATTACAATATGCTCTACCCTATTCTATTCAGACTGAGGCAGGTATTTACATCTACAAACTAAATTGTCTAAAACCATGTCAGCAGCCAAGTATACATTCACAATCTACATTAAACTATTAAACCTCAAGCAGCATGGAAACTGGAAACATGGAACAAGCAGGAAATCACTATTATCATGTACTATTAATGCATTCAGTAACCTACACTTCTTCCCCGGAGTTGTCTGTGCTTTCTCGTCTCACAGGCAATCTGGGCCTGTAGACGTCCGGATGACAGATTCCAGTCCCGGACCTTCTAGCTTCAATGTTTATTTTCTATGTGCTTCTCTCCCTCTCCTATTCTTGCTCTCTCTCCCCTCTACCCCAACCGGTCGAGGCAGATGGCCGCCCACTTTGAGCCTGGTTCTGCCTGAGGTTTCTTCCTGTTAAAAGGGAGTTTTTTCTTGCCATTGTCGCTAAGTGCTTGCTCATGTGGGAATGTTGGGTCTCTTTAAAATTAAAACCTGAAGAGTTCGGTTTAGAACCTGCTCTATGTGTAAAGTGCCTTGAGATAACTTTGTTGTGATTTGGCGCTATACAAATAAAGATTGATTGATTGATTGATTGATCACATCAAAGCAACCTGACCAAGTTTATGCCAGAAAAGACATGACTGACGTGATGTGTAATCCATGGAGGAGGGGCTGATTGACACATTTTATCAATAATTACACAGGAGGGAGGCATGTGCAGGGCCCTCCCTTGTCACTATGCATGTAAAGTGTAAATACAGTTTAAGCAAATATTCTCACAATTAAAGTAAAGGCGAGAGAAATTGCACATTGCTGTCAGAATTTTATCTTGGCTTCTGATTGATGATGGGAAAGAACTTAACTGCCCATTTTATAAAGCATCACACTAAAGCCAACCAACCAAACCAACTAGAAAATAATTACAACCACCAATATTTTAACAAGCTAATGGAAACAGTTCTCAGCACTGCATATAAAAGAGAGCTGTATTGCCAGTATTTTGTTGTGCAATTTTTAACCATTTCATTTGACAGAAACTAAATGTGCAGTGAAAAACATGCCAAATGTCCTAAAAGGCTAATGCAATGAATTATTAGGCGTGTTTCACATAGGAACTACAAATGCATGGATTTGACTGGAAGCTATAAACAGGGAGTTGAGTGTTGTTTATGTGCCCGCCTAGTGTTTTTCCTGCTTAGTCCTTGTGATGGAGAATCACCTCTATCTCGGGGTGTTGTACTTCACGCTGTGTGTGTGTGTGTGTTTGTGGAGGTTTCGTCGTTCTGCAGCTGCCATCCAGTTAAGTCAGGTCAACACACAGCATTAATATAAATGAGCATTTGGGTAGGCACCATAATCAGGCACGCCAGTTGCCTGTTGTGATATGGCAGTGAAATACATAAACATATAGTAATGTGATTGCTGTCACTCATCTGTCTTCTGCTCAGGATTTTGGCTACATCATTTTTGGCTGTATTTTCAATCATGTTTAAGTGAGAGGAGATACTTTTTTTTTTTTTTACTGAAACTAGGAGCCATTCTGATATTTAGCTCAGTAAATGCCAACTGATCCATGTTGTGTTCACAGATCATCAAATAGTCTGTTTATGTATGTTCAGCATCCAGTTAGTCATTTAAGGTGGGGTATATAAGGGACCAAGGCACCAGTGATTGGTCTGCTGCTCTGTATGATGGCTCCACATAAACACTGATAAAAGAACCAGTGAAGCTGCTTTTAGCCACTATTCTACCGGATCAAAATAAAAAAAAAAAACAACAACAACATGTCTTTGACTGACTCATGTCTCCCTTGCACGTTTATTTATCTTTCTGCATTTAGATACGCTTCCTACTGTACTGTTACTAATTACTTTTTGCCAATTTATTTTATCTTATTTATCTTATGATTTTCTAATACACTGACTCACTTAATCATTTAATTGTATGAGAAGCTGTTTAAATTGCCTCTCTATTTTAAAGCTGCTGAACAAATAAATGTAACATGCATTGCCTCTCAACATATCTGTATGAGCATATAGACAACTAATGAAATCATAATGTATCATGTCTCAACATGTACTTAGTTATCTCAAAGCAGTTTTATCTTCTTTGTTATTAAATGCTTGTATGCTTCCAGTACAAATAAAGTATATTTTATCACTTGAATAGCTATGCAGCTAGTGTTATTGCTGCTGCTGCCACCATTATAATATTATTATCATTATCATTTACAGGACTTAACATTAACAGACGTATTCTTCTGAAGACTATTGCAATTCTTAACAATTTCTATATAAATAAAATATATATATTAGGATGTTTATCTGATAAACTATTCAGTGAAATAACTATTTACTTAATTTAAAAAAAAAGAAAAAGCCAAACAGATAAATAATACAAGGGTTCCCAATCTGGAAAGTGTTTCAATCCTTTATGTACACTTAAAAAAGTGAATACTTCTATACTGAATCGTAAAGATAAATACATTATTTTCATAGAGGACTTTTACTGAACTGTACACTAAGGGCCTGATTTACTAAAGGTTGGCGTGTGTAAAAAAATGTGCAAGCTGATCTACTAACGCAGCGCACTGAGGTTTGCGTCTTTCAACTGTGCAAGATAATACGCGCTGTCCATTTAGTATGTTTGCCATAATGAATATGCATTATGGGGCGTTTCAACCCCAGTGTGCAAAATACAGGGAGGAGAAAATGCGTATATGTTATTTAGCACGCGCATTGTGATTTACCAAACCTGAAGGTATTATTTCTGACGCTAACTGCGTCTATAAATAATACCTTTAAAGGGCAGGTATTAACCGGCTGCGCACAGATGACTTCTATTACTGTGGAGAGGAGGAGACGGAGGCCCAATGACAGAATACGCACAGGACGGATTTTTTCCACCTGTGTTAATTTTGGAGTGGAATATTTTTGGTTTTACTAACAGCATTGGGTTTGTCAGAAATACTCTCCCATATGTCGGTTTATCTGGTAATATTTGTTTTTGTTATAACTCAACATATTTATTAACCTCTTCCACTAGAACCTGATCACATTTCATTTTGCGCTTGAGGGCTTTCTGCTCGTCCAAACTCTCCATTAAGACACGCAAAACCCTCACTTAAATACTGCTGTCTATTTGGGATCTTAGTAAATCAGGCCCTAAGTAGTCAGTGCTGCAGCCCAGCTCATAAACATGTGAAGTAAGCTGTAGCCAGTAGTTTTTCTAAATACTGCAGTGCCACAAGACTTTCACCTGCAGCAGCTTAACCACAGATAGTGTACTGTAATGCCACAGTGACATTGTATGCAAAGGATAAAACTAGAAGGATGAATTCACTGCAGGTTCAAGGTGAATAAGAATTTGATGTAATTCCCTGATGAGGGTTTTCATTTTTGTGTTCTTCACAAGATGCCTACACATTTATCTTTCCAGCGACTCTTTCTTTGCATATTTTCTTTAATCCCCCTGCTGATACAAGTGCTCGTGTCCCAGAGGCTCCTCACAGCTTCCTCTGTGGGCATCAATCTTACTGTGTACAACTTCAGGGCTTGCATTTGCCTCAGCTCATATTCCACTAGAAATTGGGATTTCTTAACCGGTTCACTCAAAGTTGTACCAATTCAAACTAGTACATTTCCATTTGTTACATACAGTAGATTTATGACACAGATGATGGCTGTAGTACTGCTTGCACTCAAGAGAAGTTCATAGTCTGTGGTAATTATAGTTTAGGTTATACATGGTTTAATATAACTACTTTTCTTTTAGGATGACTTGTATTTATGCCAGCATTTGTGTCTACCACTGTTCCACTGATCTTAAATACTCCAATTATTGCAGTGAATATGAACTGTGGTGATTCAGAAACAACATTATGTCTAATGTTATAATTATATTGGTTAACAAGGGTAATAATTGCATATACATAACGCAAATTAAACTTTTAAAATGTGATATTACTACCAACAAGAAATTAAAACAAGATGAAAACAATTAACACCTCATACCAAAATGGAAATGGCCCTGTAAAGATGGTAATACCTCGCAACAATTACCCTAGAGGTAGAGCAGAGGAGAGTCAAATCAAAAGAAAATCTCATTTGAAACGTCCCATGAGTTTGGCTCATTATTCTATGCGCATAGACTTTGGCCTATGAGGGCAGCCAGTGCTGGAGCAGCCACTAAACTTCTGGTTGATTAATGAGGGAACTGCAGCAGGGAGGTAGAGGAAGCAAGAGCTCCACAGAACTCCCAAGAAGCTGATGGGACAGCAGGACACCATGACTATGCGACAGCACCCAGTGGAGTCTGCTTACTTAAGAGAGCAGCGGCAATTAACGTAAATTAGATCAAATCTGCAAAGGCAGAGGGGTGCATATAACTCACCAATTTATCAAAGGAATTATCAATTTTTAATCCACACAAGGCCAGACATCTTTACAGTGCCAATAGTTTTGTCTGGTAGTGTTAGTGGTGCACAAGGAAAAAGGCCCATTCTTTTTCTCAGCTGAATGTTTGGTAATTACCGTCTGCTTGGCTTAAAAAATCCTTGCATTTTGTTGAGCAATGCATTATATTTCATTAATGATACAGAGCTAAAGCTAATACAATTTTTGGACATTTTAGTGGCAACAAAGAGTATGAATATATTTTAGGACCGCTTTAAGAAGAAATCCAAAGCATTGCTTTTCATAATAAAGTCCATCGGCAATTACTTAAATATACATTATATCAATGATCAAATTCATCACATACTTGGTAAAGCATTCTTCACATATGATAGGATGACTAACCAATGTTGTTCCCTTGCAAGGATTTTCTTGTGATCTGGTCTCTTCATCTTGAATAAGTTGCGAGATGTTCTCTGAAATATTTAATGCTACCACCCTCTGTGCTCCTATGCTGCACAAGAGCTACATAAAGACACTTTGTTCTTCTAGGGCCTTAATCTGCTCTTGTAAGATCAGATGCCAGACAAAATTGGAAGGAACCTTGAAACCACATCTCCAAAATAATAAGATGAAAGCATGGGCCTGACTTTAAAAAGCAAAGCCATGACACGTCAAGACTGCTGCCAGGACAAATTGCACTCCGACCAATACAATGAATCAATGTGAAGAGCCACCTGCAGTTCTTTCCTCAAGAAAGTTCATTGCAGGCTTGTTTTTACAGCAGACAGTGATATCCAGGGCAACTGGAGGAATATGCAGGTCTCGTAACCCATTTGTGTGTGATACCCATTAACCTAACTGTACATTACTGGAGCAAATGAGACTCATTACCTAAATAATGGGTGAAGCGGTAATGTCTCATAAACAAGCTCACCAGATCACGAGTGCCACCCAATGCTTGAAGATGAGTCTTTAGCCCCAGTCCAAATCACATAGCAAGAAAAACAATTTGGCTGCCAGTGAAAACACGTTACAGTTGTGTCTTATATATGAATCATTCATGGAGAGAGGAATTGGCATACAAACAATGCTTTGATTTAGTTAAATTGGGTATTGTTAAATGATTCACACATTGAAAAGAACAAAATCATTTTCATAAAATGCAGTTATTTGTAAGCATAGAATCTGCATGTTAAGCCCACTATAAAATATATTTTTCATTGGTTTCATCTAATTGGATAAGGATCAATTCAATAATGAAACATTAAAAAATGAATAAATGTTGTTGCACTTTAACTAAGCCTTCCTTCTTTTTATGGACCTTACCTTTTGAAAGCTAACAGAAGTTGACCAGTGTCAAAGTTCTGACTTCATATGATCAGCAGAAACAACATACTATAAAACCCATCTTAATTGATTGCTGTAAACCTTTGTTTTATCAACTGTGATACGCTCAGTTAGCCAGCAGTTAGTCTTGGCTTTTTACAACTGCATGTTACTGGCCGTAACATGAGGTTTTAAAGTATATGATTTGAAGCAGCCACTCCATTTATTATGGTGACTAATATAACATCAAGTGGAACCAAGTTTAAAGGACCAGTGTGTTAATGTGTTTTAATTAGTGTATAATCACCTGAAAATAAGAAAACAAGTCATTTTTGTTACCTGATAGAATGAGTTATTTATATTTACATAAGAAGCGGGTCCTCTTCCACAAAGCCTGCCATGTTTCTATAGTAACCCAGAACATACAGACCAAACACTGGCTCTAGAGAGGGTCTTTTTTTAGTGAGTTTTGCATCCACTTTAGCTTGGAAGGTGAGGGGTTGAGGGGCGGGTTATTCAGTTGGTTGAAATCTGCAACCTCACCGCTGGATGCCACTAAATCCTAGATACTGGACCTTTAAACCCCATGAAGAAATGCTGAACTTTTATATTAAAATGGTTTTTGTACACTACAGAATATATCAAAAATAAATGGGAAAAAGAAGGACAACTTGACATAACCAAAGAAGAATGGCTTAACTACTGCAAAATTCTGTGGAGATGCACAAGTGCACACACATGGAGGGAATTTGCGTGGAAGTGTTTGATAAGATTTTTCACTACTCCAAAGATGAAAATTCATTACACAGGGGAAGACCCCATATGCTGGAGAGGATGTGGAGGTTGAGATGCAAATCATTGGCATATATTTTGGAAATGCCCAGGGTTGCAGAATTTTTGGTCAGATGTTCATAAAACAATGGAGGAGATATTTCATATACAGATACCCAACCAATTTGAAACCTTTATCTTCGGCAAATCAGATTTTATTATTGGAAACACTAATAGATATCTTTTTATAATTATGGTAACTGTAGCTAAGAAAAATATCACTAGACACTGGCTTCACCCCGAACCTCCTACAGTGAGTGAATGGATGGACACGGTTGACGACATATATCGAATGGAAAAAGTCACACACTCACTTAATCTACAGATGGACAGATTTAATAAAATATGGTCAAAGTGGATCTCCTTTGTTGAAAAAAGACGACCTAACTGAAGGGACACGACAGAATGATCCTTATTAAACAACAAAACATTGGGGTCTTTCCTTATCTGAACACACAAAAAGAATATAGGCCTACTACTGCTAGTTCAACCTCCCATATGTGTTAATATTCTCTAATCAACCTGTGTTTTTCTAATATACATCCCAGTTCTTATGTTTCTTCTGTGCTATTGAAGTTAACTAAAAAATATATATATATATATATATTTTTTTTTTTCATTGCTGGTATTGTGCCATATCTTAACTAAATATTTTATTGTTTTGGGGGTAAAAAAAAAAAAAAAAAAAGAAGCACTATAGAGTTAATAATACAGTATTAGACATGTGACTACCAAATGTCCAGTATTTGGGTTTTGTTTTTGTCTTTTTGATTTAAAAAAAAAAAAAAAAGAGAAAAAAAAAAAAACATATTTGTAAGATTTTGGTCGTCTTTTATTTTCATTTATTTATTATTCATTTTTAATTTTCTCATTGTTGGTATTACGCTATATCTTAGCAAAATATTATTATTTTTTTTTTTTTTTTTTTTTTTTCTTTAGGGTTTTTTTTAAAAGTGCCTAGAAAGTGACTACCAAATGTCTACTGAATCTTTGGTTTTGTTTTTTTTTGGTTTAAGAAAAAAGGGGGGGGGGGACAAAAACAAAAAACAACTGGTTTATACCTGTGCAACACAGGTGTGTTCATCGTAGTACCTAATATGTTGTACGCGCTCTTCAGTAAGGCTGAGGTTTATGTGGAGCAGTAAAATCGTCCTCTACTTTCGAAAGTGATAAATTGTTCTGTGTGGTTTTGAAAATACTCAGTACGCCACTGTTAGACTTTGTTCTTTACATTTACTTCCTTTAACAAGTGTAATGGATGTTTCATATGTGTACTGTACCTTGCATTGAATAAAAATTGTAAATTAAAAAAAATAAAAATAAAATGGTTTTTGTAGTTCTTAGCTTTGACCTTTTCCAAAGATAGTCGCCCCCGAGGCAAATGACACAGTCACACAAATGGAACCAATTTTCCCCCACTGCCTTTGATAAGTAACAAATCATGAAAAAACTGTCTGTGTATGATTCACCTGTCAAGGATGAACACTGCGCAATTACATTCAAAGATCAGGTTTTGTTGTCATAGTGACTGACGATCTATCTATTTATTCATCTATTTATTACCCTGCTACCAGCTGAATAAGGGCTGCTTACCAGAGAATCCTGTGTCACAGATGCATTTGAAGGAGGTAGACGACATTTGAACGCATGTCCCATTTTCACAAATTCTGTCACAGTTTTCTTTCCCGATGACTTCAGAGCAGTTAACTCCTAAAAACAAACGACATATCAGTTGACTTCTTCACAGAAACACAGAGATAGAAAAAGATAGGTGAAGTGTGTGTTCATGCACAGAACCCTAGTGCTATTTATTTGAATTTCTAATTATCTAAAAGAGCACTGTGAAAAATGCTGCTGCAAAGAGAGCTGTACATGTTGGCAGCAAAGAGATTAAGAAACAAGTAATTTGGAATTCAAGCTGTTTTAATATTAATTCTGTTTGCCTTACATGTGAGTGTTAATCTGATAAGGGGTCTAAACTGAATAACTATGTGTCCAATAAATAATTAATTGGAGAAGGCGGCTTGCATTACATTTAAAGTTACATATATATTCTTTCAGTTCTGTCATTTCTGTCTCATGTATCAATAAGTGCCTTCTTAATAAACATTTCTCTCAAGCAGACATAACTCAGAGGTAAAAATCAATGAAGTACAGCAAATGTTCAAATGTATTTAGATGTAGCTCTAATTTTAACAAGAGAGCTCAACAAATGGGATGAGTGAGTTTTGTCCTTACCTGTAAAATGTGGAGGACACAGACATTTATATGTTCTGTGGTTTGGATCCGTGGATCCATTACTTAAACAGACTCCTTTGTTTTCACAAGGGTTGTCCAAACAAGCATCAAACTTCTCACAAAACCTCCCGGAGTAGTGGTGGTGGCATCGACAGTAGTATGCACTTTCCCGGTGGCCTGTTTGACAAACACCGTTCCCCGAACACAGTCGAAGCAGAGGAGAAGCCTGACAAAGCTGCGTTTTCACAGACACATTGAGCCTTAAGCCGAACTTGCACAGCTGCGTATCTCCCTCGTGCAGAGCGATGAAGTAACGGTGACCCGGAACAAGCCACTTGGCCTCCACTTGCTCACTCCCATTTACATTGTGAGGGGAAAGAAACTGATCTTCTCTTTGACCATTTGTGGAACAGCTTTCAAAGTTGTCTTTTGACACGTTGAGGATTCTGATGCCATATGACTGCAGCGTTTCATCAGTCGTCATCATCAGTTTGTCTCCGTGTTGCAGCTGAAGTGGGCATATCTGTGGGAAGTTAAAAGGTTGCCCACTCGACTCCTCTCCCTCCTGAGAATCCCAACACTCTGCTACGCTCTTACAGATGTTTCCTACGAGTGTCCAATTCATTTGGACTGAGTGTTGTTTAAGGTGCCACTCAAGTGAAGCTGGTCTGTTGCAAATAGTTTTGCAATCAATCAAGTGGACAGTGCAGCTCACAAAAACAGCAATCAAACGGAACAAAGATGTCTCCATGTTTCTTCTCTCTTCCTATTTAATCCAAACCAATCTGGAGTAGTTGACTTGTGTCATTTGGAGAATGGCTGAGGCAAATTGTGTGTATTGTGCTTCATGAGATAATGTTCCATGTAGCTCAAGAAGTCCACATGACCGGAAATAACCTGAAGGAAATAAAGATTTTTAATGATTTTTGCACAAGAAAAAAACATTTCTATAAAACTGAAGATGTCTAATGACTTAAAACTTGATGACAACTATGCTAGGAAGAAAATAGGCAGACAGAATACTATTATGAGGATAGTTTGTGTCATTGTAACACATGGACTAATGGCTTCAGCGAGTCTGGTATAGCTGTCATAATCATATGCAGTGCTGCTGACCACCTAGTGTGTCACAGCAGCCTCTGCCTCCCTGAGGTTTCAACAGAGAGTGACAATGTCAGATAAAATATTCTCCCTCCCTTGCCGGTGCCTGATACCTCAGTGTCAGGCAGTGAGATGAGTTAAAGCAGACAGCATTGTCTTTTTCCCTCAGGCCCTTTTTTTTTATACGCGTGCACAAGATAAAACAACAAAGTAGAGAAGCCTCCCTGCAAGAAAAAACTCTGCTCCTTGATCAGCTCACAAGGGCTGATATGAATAACTGCATGGTGATAAGTAATAAAACGCTGAATATGGAACACCAATATCAATAGAACGGGGAGTGATAAAGTGAATGAGATTGCAAGTATTGTCATAAGGGCTGTGCGAGCACCCAGAGGACTTCATTTACATAAGATGAGGTTGACTATTGTGCTTCCCTGAACAAATCGGAAAGCTGTCCCCTGATTTTATTAGTTAGTCAGTCAAAATTTAAATTCTAATCAAGCAAACAAATATATAATTTGTTTGTGTACTATGTTGTTTTTGAAGGATATTTACTGCACTAGTAGTTTTCTTTTCATCAATATTTTAATATTAACAATGCATTACATGATGAGTGACAAACCTACAGAGAATTATCACCCAAGTGTGCAACTTTTTAACATCTCTTAACTCCCTGCTTTGTCTTTTTGGGGCCGACTTTCAGCAAAAAAGCTCAACAATTCCACTCAACACAACTTGCCCGGCTACACAAAAAGTTATCAACTAACTGGTGATCATAATGGAGCTTTTGGCAGCTGAAGAGCCTAACATTTACCTCAGGAGTAGGTGGAAACCAAAATTGAGCTAAAAGGAATGAGAACATTTAACTTATGTTGACACACGAGTACAAATGAATGATAATGATGCTCTGTCTCCGCTGTATTTGTAAACAGGCATTTGCTCGCAATATTAACATTAAGAAGGCAATACTAAGTTAATGTTGTGTTTACAGCTTGCTGTGCTGCCCCCTAGTGCTCAAATAATTAATTATTGAAGGTTCAATTGGGAAAGTCAATCAGGAAATCCTGACCAAAACAGGAAGCAGTAACAAGGAGTTACAGACAATTTAGAACAGACAAGATGAAATTTATTACAAAATCAAGTAATTACAAGTAATTACAAAATCATAAATAAATGTACTATTAAGGGGCCATACAAAACATCACATCACATACAAAAGACAGCAAAAAACCTCTTAAATCACACCTGGTACCGAAGATAGTAATGTCATAGTAGCTACAACGACTCAATAATACTGACTGGGTAAAATACATATGATAATACAATGAACCCATTTTCACCTCGTCTACTAGTCATAACAAGAGCTTGGTTACCACACTAGCAACTGTTTCTCCAAGATCTATAATCCAAAATTGGAGCACAGAGAGAGACAGCTAGGGTAAAAAAAAAGGGAAGACGCTTTTATATCACCGCGCATGTGACAGCAAACTGGCAACGTCTACAAACAGCATGAGTAATAGATTGATGCAAGAGGAAACACAGTGACCAAGGAAGAAAAAATGCAGGAGGAAATATTACCATTTTTTCCCCAATTTCCACAGATACTGTACACAGCAAGGACGCAAGTGTGCAAAGCCTGGTGGATTATATTTTAGTCAGTGTATTTTATCCTAGTATTGAATTTTCACACTGACATCAAATGCACTGCTGCTAATTTGTTATATTTCAAAGTGAGATATCTAGAGGCTGTTTCAACCCTACACAGTCTGCATGATGAATGAAATTTACACCCTAAAGATCATTTATCCTTCTTAATTGTGGCATGGTTCACATCAATTTCATCTGAATTACGCTCAATACTAATATATACTTTTACAGAAATCTATACTCTTGGCCGCCGCTTGAATAAACAGGTTTTCTGGGACATTAAGATGCCTTAAAGATATTGATCAGCCGGGATTAACCTGAGGGCCAAACAGAGGAGTGGTTCAAGTAACAAGGGCCACAGGGTTAGAAGCAAGGTCACGTATAGGGGGTCAACTAATTGTCTTCTACAGCCTCCTGCTTTCATTACAGCTCAGTTCAACACACATTTTAGGATGCCAATCACGCAGGTGTGCAGAGGGCAATGGATCAAGGGAGCTGTGTAAATCCTCAAATGATAGAGACGACCGGGAGGACACAACAAATTATCACATCAAGCTGGTGAGCCTACATGTCACTTGTTTGTCATACGAGACAAAAATCAGGTTATTATTATTATTTTTACAATCAACTCACTGTTAGAGTCTTTTTTTAAGTAAAGATTAACTGGTTCAGCTTCTTAAATGTGAATATTTGCTGTTTCTTTAAGTCTTAAGGTTTTGGATTGTTAGTTGGACAAAAAAATGTCTCATACTGTATGTGTTTTGGGAAATTATGGCGGCCATGTTTCACTGTTAGACATTGATTGATCAAGAAAAATATCAGCAAATTAAACTGTAATAAAAACTAATCATCATGTGGCCATGTATTTAAAATATAGGCTTCATATTTGCCATTTCACATGACAGTTTGATCATAAACTAGGCCACGTCTGAGAACATTTGCCTGCAATCTAATGAGAAAAATTACATTTTCTTTTTTCGACACGAGTAGCAAAGTTTGGCTCATTAAGCCGACAGTGCAATGCGGAGACAGCAATGAAGACGTTCTCTGGTGAATGAAGCACAATTGCTAGTTACAGTATAATGGCACTCATGCAAGAATGAGGACGCGCAGGTGTAAGTTGAGGCAAACATTGTTGAGATAAATAGTGCAAGCCTCCTTGTATATGGTAATTTCTCATTATGATTTCCTTGATTCAAAACTTCTAAGGCCCTGACAGCTGCAGTGACTGAATGTTGCGGTGCGTTTTGTTGCCGTGCTGTATTTATGTATACTGCACTTCTGTTTGCCTGCTCAGGGACTGGGAATGACTTCTTGGAAGGTTATGTTTGTGAGTAAAGATATCAATTCATGCTGTAAGCTTCTCAAACTGATGAAATCTGCTGCTTTTCTACATATTCCCCTGAAAACATCCATAAAAAAATTATGAATAAATCTCCACACCTCAATGACGATGCTGAAATTATTAAATAAAGGTAAAAGTAAATCATTGCTTCAGTTATCACGGCAGACGACTCAAGGTACGAGTTAGATGAACTTTACGACAGCATAACAGAGTCCGTGATCTTGTTTTTTAAAACTCACCAGTAATTGGTATGACAGCAGCATCATTTTTCACCAATGTACCAATCAATTCTAAAAGCCCAGTCCTTTTTCTTTGAAAACTAATACAATCTTTGGGAAAATGATTTCACCTGAAAAGTCTCACTGTAAAGTAAACACGCAGACTTTAAATCAACTGGCACCAAACCCATTCCTCTGTCCATTCACTGATATACAATCTATTTCTGACAACACTGCGGTGATGGATTTAGGAGATGATGTCCTGTTTCAGAGTTGGTTGGAGCAGAAAGAGGTCAACAGCCATCATCATTAAGTGTGGTGGAATACCGACATGTTTTTGAACAATTTTGCAAATCAAAACCACTTAGGCTCAAAGATTTGTGATGATGGACCTGAAATATTATCATTATTTAATCATGCAAAACATAATAACTTGGATATCCTACAGCTAAAATTCAAACCCATACAAATCTGTTTATTTTTGCTGCTGCATTACCAGCAGGACGCCACAGAAACAGCACTGAGCCATTGATGTCACTGCAGAGCCACTGGAGGACTGATTAGCGAAACACCAGCAGGCTGCTGGCCACAGCCGCTGCCGGCCTGATCACTTGCGCTCCCTGGGCAGCTATCTGGATCATCACTAATCAGTTATAACACTGATGAGCATCCGGGCCCCGCAACCCTGAAAACTAACCTCCACATCAATTTCCCAGCTTTAAGTGCAGTAATTGATGCCAATGGCGAAACCAATTTTAACTCAAATTTCAGGCTCATTTTATGAATAGCTAACATTAAATCACAAGGTAATGGCAAAAAGAAAATTGTGTCATTTTGGTTACATGGAAAGCTACAAATATAACCCTTTTTTTACTTTCTTTGTTCTCTATAACCCCAAGCAACATTTCTTAAAGAAGTGCAACTGCAGGACTTTTCCAAGACTATAATACCTCAAAGCAGGTATAACCATGGGTTAAATTAGGCCAGAGCCAGCAGCAGCACAGCTTCACCAGCATGACTTCACCTCTATGAATTGCTCATTTTTGTTTGAGGCAATGCCTTCATCAGTCACTAGCCCCCCTGTAGGATCGTCTACATTGTTTCCTGTTTATTTGGTGCTCTGGAGAAGAACCTCAATAAAGCAAGGCTGTGTGTCTTTGTTTGTTTGTAACACTTGAGCAGTGCTTAGGGGAATTGTGGTTTATACTCTTTCAGCCACATAGAGCCTTAAGAGGTCTGGATAAAAGAAATAAAGCAGGTCTACGAGACAGCATGATCGCATAATAATGATCCAGTTATATGTTAGAATGTTGTTCATCCAAAAACCAGAAAATTGCTCTTTTTTTTTTTAGCAGTGGTGGCCAATTCATTGTATGAATTAAATGTTTTGTTCAGTGATTGTTTTATACTCACCAGCACTGTGCTAGTTGCACTCTGGTGTTAACAGGTGTGGTTGTGTTCCACTCACTTCAATCAGGCATTACACACCTTCACCAACCCCCCACCAACTCCCCACCAACTCCCCACCACCCCCCTGCTCCGGAAACCTCTAGTGCACTTGTTCAAAAAAATAATCAGTCCCTCTTTTGTTAGGATTTTTTTCAGTGCTTATCTTGCTCTCATGTGAATTGAAACTCAACACACATGGAGCAAAGACCACAAGGAGGCCTACACCTGCCAAATCTGATGAACCGATATGTGCAAAGTGAGAATTGGGTGACAGAGGTGAAGTTATCAGGAAAATGTTTAACAGCCTCTCAGGGTTTAGAGGCTGATGCACTGAACATAAGCATACAATTCAGTCCCACCACCAAGAGGCAAGAATACAGCTAATCCAGCATTTGTACTGTAGATCAGAGCTACTGCAACTCACAGATCTCACAGGTGTAATTTATGCAGCAAATTAAATATGCAAGTAAGCATGTAGGAGCCCTGAAGTTTCTGCTGATTACCTCTGCAAAGGAGGTTAAATTTTCACTCCTGCTCACTTGTTATTTGACAAGCACACAAGTACTTGTTATTTAACAAGTGCACAGAATGTCTCAAAAACCTCTTATCAGATTTCAATTACATTAGGTGAAAGGTTTGGCCGTCAGCCGAGAAACAACTTTGATTTGTTTTTTGGTGCAGATCCAGATCCATTTGTGGATCAGAGAACCTTTTTTAAGTATTTAACACTGTACAATAGTGCATTTTCATGGCTGTGACATTTACTTGAATTTAAAATACAGATCTGGATCACCTTGTTTACTTTAGTTCCAGATCCACAGTTATTATTTTCTGTCTAAACATTTTCAGTTTCGCATTTTGAGGATCGCGTGCCCTTGGCAGATGTATTTTGTTCTCTTATTGTAACTCATTTCCTTTTCAAATTCACTGCAAATCATATCAACGTCACCCATAAAAAGGCAAATGCTTCTCGTGTCTATAACAAGTAGGTCACGTCTCACTGTTGACCCAAATTAACATCATGGACCAGGCAAGGTGTTTGAATTTTGATCACCTTTGGCAGGAGGGGAAGGCAGCCTCATCACCGGGCCCTTGTGACGACCACATGGCCTCACTGTGTCTGTATTGTAATTCAGCAGTAGGTTCATAGTGATATGCTAACTACTGTAAAGCATGTGTCATCCTGCTGTAAAAAAAAAAAAAAACTGCACAGCAGCACACTGTCGTCCCAAATACTCTGAGTAGGCAAGTCTGTACATCACAGTCGAAGGGAGTTCCAATCAAGTCTATGAAGAAGCTCCACCTGCCCTGTCCTGCCTGTTAGAGTGACGCTGAAACTGACAGAAGACTGGCCAGCAGCTACACTTGCTTCTCACACATTATATAGCTGAAGCAGGCCTACAGCCAAAAGGTCTGCATTAAACAACAGCTTAGCATTAAACTCAGCCGACATGTCTTAACTTCCCCCATTCTGCCAAACGCTAGGCCTGGGATTTACTGTGGACTGGTAATCTGACTAGTAGGGCGCATTCAGGACCATCTGCCGCAACGTCTCTGCTGTCTGGTTAACGTCGTGTGTGTGCTGCATGCTCACCATTAAGTTGAGAAGGTGTTCCGCCCTTGAACGGCGACTTGTAACATCTTTTTTTTTTGGCGAGTTTCTTATTCAGAGCGGAGATGTTTCTCCCTTGGGAATATGACAGCTGAGGCGTTCAGGCGCACACAGGAAGAGACATGTTGCTAAGGAAATGTGATCAGACGCTGAGAGCTGAAGGCGTGTCTGTCGGCTCTAGAGATGGTCCTGTGAGGCAGGACAGGGCGGGGATTCAGCCTGCCTGATTGATTATTTAATTAGGCTAAACTAAATATTCATTAGCAAAGCTGACTCATTATCTTGTGTAAATAACTGAAGCTTATGGAGCAGCCCCAGGTCATCTGAGAAAGAAAAAAAAGTAGGCTACTCTTGGTTGAGAAATCTCATAATCCATGCCCATGGATTTGTAAACTGTACCCTCGGATTTGCAATTCATATAAATATAATTTTATATATGTATTTAATATAAGTTTAATATAAAATCATCCTTCTTTTTAAGAAGTAGTCTTCCTCAAATTAATTTAGCCACGTGTGTGTGTGCGTGTGTGTGTGTGTGTGTGTGTGTGTGTGTGTGTGTGTGTGTGTGTGTGTGTGTGTGTGTGTGTGTGTGTGTGTGTGTGTGTGTGTGTGTGTGTGAAGATGTGGACTCCATGAATGCACAAAAAAATCTTAATTATTTTAAAAATAATAGTAACATTTTAAGTAAAATAAAAGATAACGCAAAGTGGACTGGCTTTGTCTTCATAGCAATGGCTGAGGATCATGGGTAATGTAGCCTCTAGGAAACAACTGAGAAAAATCTGCGTGCATCGAGGCCATTGGTTATAGATCTTAAAGGACAGTCTATAAAACGTATGTGCAGATTTATAAACCTTGAGTAAATCCTGTGGATTGTGGAAGTATCTGTGGATCTTTCTTTTTTTTCTCAACTGACCCCAGGAGGACTCCGTAGGGTGCCATATTGGTCCGACAGCCCATTATTCCGAAACCCCAATTGTTCGAAAAACTTCCCATTGGACCCCATTAGTCCGACGGCCCGTTTTTTTTCTGAAAGCAAAAGCTCAATTTTGCAAAAGCCCGTTGCTCTGAAAATACACACTCTCCCTGGAGTTTTCTGCCCCTAATATCTTTGTGTATTTTGACGTGCAAACCCTAACCCTTAGTCTTAACCTAACCTAACCCCCTTCAATGGCGAGCACCATGGACAGAGCCAGCAGTCACTGAAGTCCAACAACTCCAGTGTGTATTTTCGGAGCAGCTTTCACACCAGGGAGCTGCACTGCAATCAGTCTTGTACTGTTGGTTGCTGAACAACAATACAAGCAAGGGGTTAAGTGCCTTGCTCCAGGGCAATTTGCTGGTGGCTGCCGAGGGAGAGAAGAGTGTTGGTCATTTACATTCCCAGCCCAGATTCCTCCAGCTGGCCAGGGATCCAGCCTGCAGACTGTCCATTCATGAACATGTGACAGGACTGGACTGCTACTGCTGTCTGTCAGCACACTGTCTCTCAGGAAATGTAACAAGAAAAGTATTTAGAGAGACATTTTCCCATCACATTTCACAAAGTCACTAAAGTTTCAATGACATCATCTATACGGGTGGTGGGACAATGTTGGGGTTTTTTTGTCTTCATGAATGGGAAACAGATAAAGAAGAGTCTGATTCGCAGTTTATTTGATTAAAAGCTGTTTGAAGGTAAAGGAAAGAAAGTCTGTTCATTGATAACGGAAACATGTTAAGTTTCAGAAACATAATGAATTTCTTCTAAATGATTATCTGTGCCATTTTACTATAATAAAAATCAGTGTACAGATTTTTATAGGCACATGTCCAAAGCACTGGCATGATTCTTTGACCCACTTTTAAGCGCCCCCACACACCCCCACCTCCTCTTAGTTGAGGAGCACTGCGCGAGATGACAGATGTTTTTATAAAGGTCACAGGCTTCTGTCACACCTTACTTTTCTTGATTGTTTGTTCACAGTAGGATTCACAGCATATTTCATTTTTACAAGTCTCTCTGTGGTTTATGCCTTATACTCACTGCACCCTCGGCAAGCGTTCACCCTGCAGAAGCTCTGCAAATAATAGTCTTGTCAGTAGTCAGTTTCAAGTAATTTCAGGATCAATTTTAGGATGACTGTTCTTATCAAAATACATCAGCATGAAGGACTTGCCTGACCTTAAGATTTGACACATTCTATCTCCCATGCTTATCTTGGTGAAAGACATTTAAGTTCTCAAATTTGGTTTGCTTCCCCGCTGTGACTAGATTAACGAGCTGCCCTTTTGCTGGTAGCGTTGGCCATATTTCCCGCAGCTTTAGGTATCTTCATTAGATATAGAAATATTGACCTTCAGTGCTTTTTATGAGAATGTATAACAGGGTAAAGCAAGCATTTATCTATATAGCTCTGCAAACTATTCTCATCATTCCACATCTTCTTGTACTGTGCCAAGCTCAGTGCTGGTATTTTATATTGTACACTTGGTTCAAATGTAAAGAATATGTTTTACATTTGATGCCTACTTTCTATATTTGGTAACCTTACAACAGAAGTTGGAAAGTGAATATACAACCAGCGCAGTGACACAAAATATGCCCATGCTATGACTTTTATTTGTGTGTGTGACACAAACAAAAGTCATAGCATGGGCATATTTTGTGACTGCATCTGCAATTCTGCATTATCACAGTTTTTCAAAATCACATAATCGCCAAACTGAAATGGATGGATAATAGTATCTATAGTATATTTATTGTACGCCAATAAAACATAATGATTTTGTGTTTATATGATTTGTTAGTTACAATAATGGGGTTCAAATGTCACTAAAACAGGGATACTGTATACTATTTTAACAAAACTTTAGTATTTCCATTATTCCAACATACAAAGAAATCTTAAGAAAGTTTTAGTGACACTACAACTAACTAATATTTTATTAATTTGTCATCTGGTGTACATATAAAGCCAGATAATGTATCTAAAGTAGTGCTTATCAACTGAAGAGCTAGAGTGCAGTTTATTGAAGTTAAAAGGACTATTAAAGAGTTGGTAACAAATTGTTAAGTGAAATTTTACAAGTAAATCAAACAAGAGTTGACGATAATCGACCAGCAATCATTTCTGTTCCTCTTTAGCACCTTGCTGGAGGTTAGAAAGTCTGTGGGCTAGAAGCATTTTACTACAGTATGTGCTGACTCAACAACTTGTTAATCAAGTCCACAGTTATGCACACACAGTCAGCTGCATGGAGCCCGCTGAGAAATACTGGGATCCCTCTTGAATATAGATATAATTAGATTGTTGCACAAGTTTTCGCTGGCTGAATTATGAACTCAGGAGCAAACTATGTTCACTGAACAGAACGTGTTGAGTGATGCCGCAGTGTGCAATCTAAACAATGTCGCTGGAGTATGAACGTTGAGATTTGACAGTTAGAGGTTCACAATATTTATAACTACATTGCGGCTTGTTTGTGAAGAAATCGTAAAAATATTAAATTCCTTAAATTTTCAGCTGCTGTTTTTGGCAGTTTAATTATCTACTAAGTCTAACAAGCAATGCAAACCTAAAAACGAACTCAAACAGCCGACATTTTAACAACTTCCAAGAATGTCAAATATGAAAAGAGGCCCAGAAAAATGAAAATAATGAATACAGACAGACATTATTAAAATGTCACAGAAAAACATTCATAATTTAATTACTGATTCAGAGGCCAAATGCCATATTGAAATTGCCACGAAACTTAAATGTTTAAGCTAATAGAATTAAAATAGTATATTAAAGAAATGTTCCTGAGAGTCGTAGAGATTAATAAAGATTTACATGTACAGTAGCAGCAGTTTCTCTTCCCCTGAGTTATGTGACCTTTCTTACACTCTTAACTGCGTACTGCAGAGCTCCGGGGTAAATTTTGTTGTACTGTATGTAGCTTATGCCTATCTAATGCAAATGCAATACATTTTACAGCCATTCTCCAAATTGACCTACAAAGAATGTATTCCCATCAGGTTTCGAGGAGGAAAACATGTACAAAATGAGTAATTGCTGCAAACGGAGGGAGATGAATTGTGTTTATACAGTTAAAGAACATTTTAACAGCCACACAGCAAACAGGGTATAATCACAGATACCAAAGAGATTGGCAACATTGCCTTATGCATCACTTGGGTTCATTAATTGGGACAAATGTGCAAATGTACAATATGACACATGAGAATAACCACAAACAGAAACCATCAATACTCTGGCAATTTTGCATTGAAATGGTGTCAAACTGTTTTCAGTGTATCGCATTCCTTATACATGTTTGACTTGCATTAATCAATCATCTTGTAAAATATGAATGCTGATTGCAGATTTCGCTTTGCTGTTTGACTGATTACTCTGGACTAATTTGATAGAGTAGAGAGGGCACTTGAAACAAGGGCACCATCTTTCTCCCTTTACCTCTGGGATTTAAATATTAAACATAAAGGATGGCAGATTATTATCCCTGTCACCTTGCCTTAAGCAATGATATTCCGTTTTAACAGTGCCATCAAGTACCTGCTGTGTCACATATTAGTGTGATTTCAGGTTCTTTGAAAAAATGTTTATGAGGCAAGTGAGTTAAGGGACAAAACACATCTCCACAGAGAGTGGTTCCCTCAATCTCATTATCTGTGGTTAGAGTCTGAAATAGTTCACAGAAAGGATTGTTAAATTACTACAATGTATTTTAGGTTCTGATAAAACCCTGCTTACTTGAGTTTAAATCTATCCTTCATGCAGATTAAAAATGTCTGCAGTAAAAATGTCCTTGAGCCAGTCATTTATAGCTAATGTAAATTCTATATTCGGATGTTTTGAGCTAAAATGACTCTTTATATCCAGACTTTTTTCTCGTTGTCCTCATTTGCAAAGTTACATTTAGATGTTACCTTAATGATCGTCGAACAACACAAAGCAGCAACATATCAGGCTCAGAACTATGTTCTTTCCCAATTCAATGTGTTTTGTTGCAACGGGAGCTTTAGATCACAAAGCTATTTTAAAGTTCACACCAAGATGTTAGAATACAGCAACAAACAAAGGAGCAAATGCTGACAGGGAACCATTTCAGTATTGATGTTAAGCTTATTTTTCTCAGCTAAAATGCTCTTTACAGTATATCTGAAAAACACAATTGTGTCTTATGTAATTATACAGACCTTCTACTATTGAAGTGTGAAGCTATTTGGAACACTAAAGTTTAAAGTCCTCTACATAAGGAAAATGAACATGTCAAGATGAGCTGCTGAAACATAGAGCTTGGTTTTCACCAAAACACAGCTCTGCCATATAGCTTTGGGAAAGTGACAATAAAATCAATGCTCAGAGGTCGATGTACTTAGAGTCAGTAAAAATTGCTCGTAGGCACTGGGAATAAAAAGCAAATGTCACATATGGTCACGGTAACTGCACAATGGAAGTGCTAACATTTAGAGCATTTAAACAAAGATGAGTTCTGAACTGTGCTACAAGCTCAGTCTGTCCTAAAAACTGAGAATAGCATGTTCCTGCAATTCATACATCCCTAGAAACAACAACTATATTTTCCCAGATTTGTACATCTCACATGCATTTTTGGCATGCAGCAGAGTATATTTCTAATAGGAAGAGCTCATACACACACACATATAGCACTGATTATGTTTACACATTGCACTGGCTCCCTGTCTCCTTCAGGATTGACTAGAAAGTCTGGTTACTCACGTTCAGATTTACCAACAAACATGCGCCTCCCTACCTACAGGATCATACCGCAAACCTCCACCCGCACCCTCATATCTGCCAGCAGCTTGCTCCTCCAGGCCCCCAGTACTAAGCTCTGCACCATGGGGGACCGAGCCTTCTGCTCTGCTGCACCATGCTTGTGGAACAGCCTCCCTAAATATCTGAGGGCAGCACAGACCCTAGACTCTTTTGAAACAGGCCTTATAATTCAGGAAGGCTTTTTCATCTTAACTCTTATTATTATTTTCTGTATGTTCTATGTTATAAATACTGTAGATGTTTGAGTTTAAAAATGAATGAAAAGTGCAGTAAATGAAATGTTTTGTAAATTATTATTATTATTATTATTGTTATTATTATTATTATTATTATTATTGTTATTATTATTATTATCATTAATAAAATTATTATTATTATTAATGTCATCATCATTATTATTATTATTATTATTATTATTATCATTTTCATAGCCTGTTTCCATGACAACAATATCAAAATTCTGTGGCTGCCATCGCACCACATTACAACAGAGATTGACATACCAGGGTTCATTCAATCCACTCAACATTTAAATTGAATATATTCCTTTGCACTGAATACAGAGTTTACGGATATGCACAATATTCTCACTTTCACAATTACTCTATAGAATACTGAAGTGTTTCTTTTGAGTTGCTTGTGTGTTTGAGACCAGATATTTTACTCTAAAGCAGCTTTGAAGCTTTAGCTGCTCTAAGAATACGAAGAACAAAAAAAGGGTTATCTTAAATTCCACAATAGGATAGGGTAGATATAGTTACAGACTTGACTTCTGGAGCCATAAATAGACTAAGATGTGTAATATTCTAAACCACTTCAGCAAAAACTTGTTTTCACAAACTTTGTTTAGCAAGCTGGCTGATGGATTTCACGCTAGTTTAAGGAAAGCTACAGAGTCAGAGGCATGCTATTACAAGTATCAAACTTTGTAGTGTCCTAAGAGAGATATGTGAAATCCTCAAAGCCGGCAAAACATAAATCATCACAGAAGCACTAGACATATCAGTTACTGAGCTCTGAACTCACATGAAAGTCTCAGTCCACGCTGGGAAAATCAGTGAAGCAAAAATGTCACTACCTGTCTATAGTGGTGTGCTTTCTGGCTGCATCCTCTAAGTCTCTCCATGGCTCCATCTACCCAATCATTTGGATCCGAGCTTCATGACACACAAGGGGACGATACTGTACTGTAGTTTCCCTTATACTGTGACTTATCTCATAAGACCCACCCAGGAAGAACAAATCTTTCAATCAGAATTCACTTTAGTATGTTATTAAATTTCTTCAAGATGTTGATTGTTTTCATAGGGTTTTAATTAGATAAAGTTATTAAGAAATGCATTCTTTCTCTATACCTTTAATTTCAATGAAAAAACCTTGCAAAAACAACTTTTTTGCATCAGCTTTTGCTTATTTTTTTGTGTTTGTTCTGTTTTGGCATCAGCTTTAGTGTTCAGCAAAACATACTTTCTTTAATGGAATTCAATGCAACAAAAGAAGCATGCCAGAAGTCACCCATAACCTCAAAACACACTCTGGGACTGAATTTACATTGGTATAGTAGCTCTATCCTGTGCTGCTGTAGGAGCTATTTTCACTCTGTCTTGTGCCCTTGCTTTGCCACATTTCCTCTGCATTGCACTCACACAAGTAAGAAGTCAGCCTGTAGTTGCAATTGCCAAAATATTATTAAATATGTACTGTAGTCAGCCATGACAACTTCCACGTTGTTATCATGGGATTCAATTTTTGCCGTTAGCTATGCCAACATTGTTTATTCATCTTTACTGAGTGGTATTTTGCAGTAAGTGATGCTCTGAGGAGATCATTTATTCAACTGTGAAGTAGCTCAGATGTACACTTTGGTACCATTTCAACATCTTTGTCATGAGGGGGACGGAGCAGGTGAATCCAAATGCAGACAGAAGCAAGATTAAAATTTTAAAAGAAACCAGGTATTTATTTTAAAGGAGGGGAATGCAGACCTGGGGAAACTGGGGCTGAGGCAGGCTGGGGCAAGGACACCAAGTCCGGAGTGGAATCCATGGAAGCTGGGTAGAGGGGGGGTCCAGAGCAGGGAAGCAAAGCTGATGAGACCAGAGACAAAGCTAATGGGACTGCAGGGAAAGTAGACAGGGTCAGGAGAGAGGAAACAGGCAACAACAAGAAAAACGTTAAAAGGAGGAGAAATGGCTCGAAGCATAGACAGAATGGTGCAGAGGCTACAATCTGTCCGAGCTGAGTATAAGAAGAGGTCTTGATTATGGAACGGGTTGCAGCTGGTAGAGCTCTGCTCTGACTCCAGCACACCTGCTTCAACTCACACAATCACACACACACACACACACACACACACACACACACACACACACACACACACACACACACACACACACACACACACACACACACACACACATACACACACACACACACACACACACACACACACACACACACACACACACACACACACACACACAGGGAGAGAGAGGGGGAGGGCAACTGATAGGGAGACACAGGACTTAGGCAGGGATTGTGACAGTCTTTTAAAAATGGATGGGTGTGAGATCAGAACACATTCTTGTAGTTTTGCGATACTGGCCACACTACATTACATTACAGTAGAGATTAGTTATGGGAGGTCACTAAAGGTCACCACTGAGAATCAGGGCCTATGGTGAGTTGGCATACTGTTGTTCTGATAATTACATAAAGGTAGCAGTGTAGTGAAAATAATGACTCTTGTCTACACACATTGTAAACATTACCTTCAGGTAAACAGGTTTTTATTGAACCACTATTGTTTCATAATCATCTTTCTTGAACCAATTTTTGTGTTGTTAACTCATAACTGAACAGCTGTGAAATATTAAACATTTCTTGGGGAGCAGTCTTTCACTTTAGTAGCAGGACAGGATAAGTTGATGGAAAATGGAACTGAATTCTCATAGTTCACAGAGCAGATGAAAACTTAGTTTCAAATAGACTGTAGGCATTTACATCTTTAACATTTCACCCTGCGATCTTGTCAAAATATAACAGAGCGAAAAAAAATGTAGGCCATAAAGCTTTAATACCTTTGGCTTTCGTTCCAGTTTTGTTATCCACAGCAAAGTCTGGAAACTTTTTGCAGATCTGTCAAGAAATCACACATCCGCATATCAAGGTTGTCCATAACTCTCCTCAGATGTACAAAACTAAATGAAGTCCACCTTTGAAGTGTTATATTTATTTAATAACATCCATAAGCAATTATCCCTGACACATTTATTCCGATCTGCACATCCAATATACCAATTCTAGTTCAGACTTTCTTATGAATATTAATTCACGTAACCCATTAGCAAAGAGAACGTTTTCTGATAGCCTTGAGTTGATGAACGCACCTTCTTTTCCCTATAGCGGATGAAATAGATTTTCTTTCTTGCCTTTCTATTAAAAATGGGAACAAAATAATTGAAGCCAAGTCGTAGCCATAGGAGCAGAGGAAAAGGATCAAGCACATCTTCCTTTTGACCTACATATCAAACGACCTGGCCTCCCTCCACTGCCTTCTCAACTGAATCATTACATCTGTGGTGTGATCCGCACCAAACGCCACTACTGTCCATTACCCACAGGTGTCTTCAAGTCACTTCTGACTTTTCTCAGTGTAGTTACGATTCCCTTGATATATTATGGGATGGTAATTGGATGGGGAGTAGCCATGACTCAGAGTGGCCAGAACATGAATCAAGTTGGACAGAGCATATCTTTGTACCCAATGACACCTGAGAGGTCATTGCTCTTGGATTCCTTAAGCACAGGTTTCATTTTGATGGGCAAGCACTAAAATTTTACTGTGATGATATTATGACATATATTGTGATTTCCTGTGCTACGCTGTCACACTGCTGCTGGCTCAGAAACAAACAGAATGAAGACAATATGTTCAAAACGACACAGGTTGATGATTCCACAGACATTATGTGGTGATTTTCTCCTTGTGGAAACTCAGAAGCCAAACAACCATTAATAGACATATAAAAGATTGTTGAGCAAATGGATGATTATATCTGGCCCCTACAAATTATGCTCATACTGTATACCACTAAATTGCTACAACATATTATATTATTTTTTTAAGTGAAATGTAAAATGTAAAATGATATATTTGAATACTGAATGTAGAATTAATAGATACTGAATATGGCCATGTATTTCATTTGTTTTTCGACAATATCCGTAGCATTATAAAACCTTTTTTATGGTTATGTTTTAATCTCATAGCATTTGGTTGAGGTGAAGGAAAGTTTGTGGTCTTGATACGATACAGTTCACAGTGACTTCAAGCATGAGGCTCAACATGTTTACTTTATTAACATTTTACCAAAACATTTTATCAATATAGCCAGTGGATATAATTCGTGCAGTGAATTGATTTGAAACAACGTACAAGTACAGTATATTTGAACAGAATGTCTTCCCACTCTTTAACAGCTCAAAAAACATACTTCAACCAGGTGCTTGGACTGGATCAATTGTGCCTTTGTGAGGCTTGAGAGGCTGTTCGCCTCAAAGGTTCCCTTAGTCAGCAGACTGGTTCCTTAGATGTAATATCCTGTTTCTATACTGTGTGCTGCAGGTTATTTGTTATATTTCCCCTGATGCTTCATACAATATGTTGTTCAGATGAAGTTGTGTCTGTACAGTCAAATGTTTGCATACTTTAAAGTCACTGTTGCAAAATATTGTATGAAATTAGAAACCAGTGGGTTAAAATGTATAAAGCTATGGATATTTATTTGAATAATATAATCATACCTTTTTGAAATGTGTCTTAAACTTGTGCAGCCCTAGGGTTGGTGTGGATCTTTTTTACAGCACCATGATTCGAGTATTTCTGTCTTTCAATTCCCAACGAGCCGTGAAAGGTAGCTTGAAAAAAATGAATGTGTACATTTTTCCTCTAGGCCTCAGATACATTTTTCTACTACATTGTGCTATACTTTGTGCAAGGTAGCGTAATTCCCTGAAGACATGTACAGTATCATCAAATGCATGAATCAACCTTGCAACTGAAGAGTGGATTATTTAATGCATGTCATAATTTCCATATATCAATAACATGGTTTAACTAGTTTACATGCCCTTGAGACTTACAGTATATGGTTAATCAAGAGCTATGAATCTCAATGTCAATATTTTACCCTACTCAGTAATCATTTTCAGAGCTGTGGGGATAAGAAAAAAATCATAATGTTTTGAAAATGCCATCATTTTGATGCATTTACCCATCAGACTTTATTTGCACAGACAGCAACATTCTCTGCATCTCTTACCCCGCTCATTGCATAATCATTTCTTTCTCTTTGCTTGCTATACTTAGCAAGCAACCTGACGTGCCTCACCAACAAGGCCCACAGACACTTCCATCCTCATGTACTCTTTTCCAAGGACTTTTTGCTTTGATGTACGAAGACCTGGCATTGTTAACATCGTGAAGGTGTGCCTAGCATGCAAATACAAGAAATGTTTGTTATTTGTACAGGAAAAGCACTGCGTTTTTTCAGGATTTTTTTTCTCCTTGCTTTCTGTTCTGAAGGTTAGTTTCTGAATCTGGCTGTGTTCTGGATGTGTTTATGTTTTCATTTACCGCAAAAAGAAATAGTGTTTACCACAGAATGTGTGCTCCATCTTAATACTTAACATATGCATTCTGCCTTATAGCTGTGGAGGCTGTTCTCTTGGCAAAACATTGTCTGGAGAAATATTGACAACCTATTAATATATGAATTGAATAATCTGTTTCATTAGATGCCAGTCTGTCATATCTACTCCCTTGTTTGATACAGATGAATCTTGATTAGCATCTCTTGTCATTTAAATGTATTTGATTACGACTGACTGGAATCTTTATTTAAATACCTTAAATGGAAATGAGGACAAATGATAACAGTTTTATCTTACACGATCTAGGTATCTTTGTGTGTGTCTGTTTGAATTTTTTGTAGAACTAGCACACAGAAAGACATACTTTAGTCAAAAAAATGAACACCTTCATTTCTAATTTATCATACAAAGGCTGGAAGGGCAAGATATGCAGCTCACCTGATTCAAATGTTAAGCATACATGAAAAATAAAACATTTCAATCCCTATAGCGAGTTGCTGTAACTGACCAAGTGCTATAATGATATCATGTAACAATACACAAGTTGCACTTAGAACCTCCTAACATCCTCAGGGGCTGAATAGTAATGGTCTCTCACTGTAGCAAAGCAACTTACAGTTGGACAACAAATAACTAAGAGGACTAAGTATGTTGAGGCAGATTTTTTAAGTAAAGAATTTAAGTAAACATTTCTAAACAATCAAATCAAAGCTAATGTAACCACAGTGAAACAAGGCAAACCAAAGCAAATGGTGGTGCATTTGAACAAAATCCAAATTATTGATCAGAAAAGCTAATCATCACTTAACCTGAGCATCAGACATTAAGTATTATGTTTAACTTGAATGCATGTTGTCAAACAGAAGGTCATAAATGCTTCTTTGGAGCCATCAATTGTGCTTTGTGACATTAATCCCCTTTACAAGACAAATGTTCTTTAAAAAAGCTGCAGATCAATGGTAGATTGCTTTATATTACATGTAAATGGAATGTGGTAAGACAAGAGTATGAGGCAGTGTGATGGCACTGCTCCAACAGGGGCCATTCAAACAGACGGGAAGCAGGCTCTGCTAGGTATGAGTGCGGCAACAATGTCAACACCTCAATGTTATTTGGTGATGCACAACTCAGATCACTCAGTTTAAAGTAATGCATTTCCTATCTTGGACTCAAAGTACTGTCAGATAAACTAAGTTCCAGATGAAGAATATGAAGTACTTGTGTAAGTAATTGATAGAGTGAACACCAAACATGGAAAAAGCACCCATGAAAGATTTTCTGTTGTTTTTACTGGCAATAATAGTAATGTATTGATATGAAAATAACAGTACTATAATGGTCTGACCCTGAATTCTGGTTCCTTTAGTGAGGCAAGTTCAAATGTTATTATCAGGAAATTGCAGACTGGAAAAATGTTTGTGGAATTGCATGTTAATATGATTTTTGAGGTTTGTAAAGCGGAGAGGGCAGAAGGGTCCCTCTCAATAGATGCTATAATAGCTAATAGAAAAATGCTCATGGCTAATAGCTTATAGAGCTTCTGAAAAGTAGAAATGCAGGTAGCCTTTCCAACCCATTACCCAACCTTTTCATCCAATCTTACTCCTGCCATACATTTAAGCCTTTTAAGGTCAATCTGAGTGGCACAGAAAGGCTGCTGCATGTAGAATTGGTGCAGTGATTAAGATGATTGATTATGGTAAAAATGTAATTGACATTACCTTTAATAATGTCATAATTCTTATTTTGCTGAATGCAGTACATTGCACCACATATTACTTACTGCAAAAAGGAAAAGTGTCTCCAGTTTTATTGGGTCCAGTTCTAATGGTTGCTTCATGGCTCTCAGATCACAGTGATTCAACCGTACGGGTGTGTTTTGAAAGCTTTTTCACCCTCAATACTAATGACAGAATGAGCACTCAGACACAGCCACCATCTTCTGAAATGCACAGACAGCGCACTCCCACTCACTCTGCTCCCAGAGTCTATGTTCTGCAGAAAATATCTGCTGCCCCACGCTGCCAGTTTGAACTGCATCCCATCGGGTTTCTGTCTTTGCCGTACCGAGTGGACAACAGATAGACAGCCTCATTCCTGCCTCAGGCCATCCGCAACAAAACTAAAGAGGACAACAACAAAAATCCATGCATCTAATGTAGAAACAGCGTTGCCTGCCTACGAGTAGTCTCTGAATAAATACACTTACCCTTATGACTGATGCCTTTTTATCATTGTAGTTCAGCAGCTGTGAAGTAACCTGCCCAGAAAACAACTACTGATGAAATAGACATCTAGAAAACTGAACTGAATTAAAATGAAATTAACTTACCAACAGACCTGGATTGAAGTGAACTCAAATGAGCCAAGCTAATGAAAATGAGTTTGTGGTTTTAAAATGGGTTTATTGCATGCAATTCCATAAATGCTAAATTAAGTGTTAACTGAATGATATGTGAACATGAGCAATTAAGAGCTTCTTCTCACCTTTTCTCTACTGTTACTGAGTCCAGATATTGTCTCGACTAAAGTGGAAATACACAGTCTGTCTCTGCTGCAGCTCAACCATCTTTGAGAATTGACGATAAACTGTATAGTAGCTATGGACATAAAACTACTGTCTTTCTGTTGCCTGTCGCTAAACAACAACAACAACAGAAACCACCATTTCTCCTGTGTTGAAAAGAAACATGACCATACTTTGTGTTCAATAATTAGTAAATGTTAGCATGATAACTCACTACTCCAAAGTGGTGAACAAAGTAAATGCTGATTGTAGCTGTTCAGGTGCCATAAGACTTTTTGGTGGCTTGATTGTTTCAATTGTGTCCAATGAAAGATGACTCTTTGAAGACACTGCGCTGCATTAGGAATTCAGCACAATAAGACATTTAACCCCTATTGCCTTACACATTGCTCTACAGTGACACAACACAGTTTGGTGTGACAACATTAAAAAATTGCAGACTTTGCATAAATTCATCATAATGATGTGGTCTGTTTACACGGAGCAGAGAGAGCACAGGGCATGAAGAGGGCAAGACACAGTGATTTTATTTTATAAGCGCTCTAATAAAGGTTTTGAACCATACAATCAAGATTTCCAGTGATTAGTTGCTTTAGGTGATCTGCCTGCCCCCCTGTTACTACAATTACTTTAAACAAATACCCAATTCTGTTTTACATGAAGGTGGCTTGTGGGTGAGGTGCTTTTGTTCTAATGATGAATTATGAATGATTGTGAAATAAGGTAGATAACAGAATAACCAATTAACAATCTTCAATGTAAAAACATGCTTAAATCGAGTGCTTCTTTATTTTGTGATTGTATACTAAATTGTAACATTTTAAAATTGATAAGAAATTGAATCCAAGATCTGATTTGAGGCTGTGCTTCACTTCCTGATTAATTAATATGAGGACTATAACTGTGACTGGTTGATAAATACGTGCAAGAATTGGAACAATGTGACCTTTTGCAAATATAAGTGTCTCTCACAAGACAGTATAATTGGCTGCACTGAATACCACGGGGAGAACAATTAAAGATAACAAGCAAATATCTTTGTCCCTAAACACTAATGTGATGGAGTGAAAATAAATGATTCAAAGCTGTGTCTGCAGCCTTTTCCTGTAGCTTTACATGATGTGTAGAAGATGAGAATAACTCTACATTTGAAGTAAATGTGCATACTTTGCTAATTACAAATCATTCTCTTGAAATAGATAAGACATACGGCGTGATGCAGAGGTTAAGCAGAGCGCTACACGTGCAGGAAATGACAATGTAATTACTGAAATGACTGCAGCATCCTGGAGACCTGCTTTAGCTCAGTACTGAGATGACAACAAACAAGCGCAGCCCCCCAAATGTGACTTGTCATGCCTTTGTAGGAGAACCTGCAACACACAGCAGCACATACAAAGCAATCAGACTCAATCATGTTTTTGCACACAATTGTAAAGGCATTGTGAGGAGCATGATAAATGATTTTAACCCCACCTCTGTTTTCAAGATGAATCATTTTGAACAACAGATAGGATGGCAAGGAAGTTTTGAATGTTGTAGGAGACACTATACATACTGTATATAGTGTGTGACATGTATAAGAAGAAGAACATTATAATGTTAATTTATAAATGAGTTTCCTTTGCTTACTTTTGCTCCTGAGGAGTTTGTGGAGCCTGTGTAGTACGGCTGCTGCAGTATAGCTATGCTTGAGGAGTCTGTTTTTTTGTTGTCAGCAGGTTTTTTTTTCTTTACTCCTACATAATTCATAATTCTGTCCTTCACTTTCATATAGTTCTACCTGAATGCAAGTCAACCCCCTCCGCACAGACACGGAAATAGATTTTAGATCTGAGCATCCTTTTTTCCTGCCATGGTAAATCTACTAACTTGAAAACTGAAATCTGACTATGGCAAAGTGAAACACTGTGTAGATTATAATATAATTTCTATTTGCACTGGTTGGCAGTAAATTAGTGCTTTCAATATACTGTACAATGTATACCAATGTGGCAATCAACTTTTTAAACATTGCATGTTGACTCCATTTCAGAATGTGAATGGATCTTTATCAAATCTGCTACACATAAAAATGTAGCTTTTGAAGTTGACTTACCTCAAGGCCCATTTAGTAGCTGCGATGGAACTTTCGATCATATCACACAATCTTCCTCAGCAGATGGAGTTTTCCCAGTTGTTACAGAATTGCATATGTTTAAATTTCCATTTTTCTGAGCATTTCACAACTTCTCATCTGAAGTGCTTTAAGCAAATGTGCACTTCTCTTTAGTTTAAAAGTGTATCTTGCAATCAGTAGTTCACAAAATTCCTCAAGGTTTATTTATTAGTTTAGTCAGCTGCTGTTTCCATAATGTAAAAAGCACTCTTATAAGTAACCTAGACACCTAGAAACCTCATCACAGCATTAACCAAATTCATGCTCATACAGCCTTGATAGTATCCTCCCTCATTAATACTGCTTGTGACAACAAGGCTCATTCTTTCATCTTAAGAAGTAAGATAGAAAGCAACAATTCTCTGTGCAATCTGGGTTAAGAAAGAGCTTATTTTAAGTTATTTAATCAAGATTCAGTCAGATTTAATTTAAAATTGAGGATTACATTAATTGACGAGCTAATGGAAATGGAGCACTAATGGAAAAGTGCACAGTTTCAAAGAAAAAGTTTTTAAAGTCTATTTTCCAGTAAGAACATCAGTTATTGAGTATTAGTGAGAAAAGGAATTTGAGAAGAAATATGTTTTTTTTCCTGTTTACTTTTTATCTTGTGCTATATAAGGAAACACAATAAGGTCAAAGGTCTATCTAAATGTGCTAACTCCGACATTGCATGGTGCTTGTCTCCAGAATAGGTCAAATGTTGCCATTAATATTTCAAACATGCTAAATGGAAAAAGATGTTCATATGGTGGCAGAGTGCAAATAGCTGTCCCTTTTTCTAATAAGACAATACATAAAAAAGACAATTTCCTACATCAGATTGGGAAGATGGCCCTATCTATTTCTTGTTGAGTCATTTATCTTACCAACATTGATGAATTCATTATGGTGACAATTCATGTCGCTATAATGAAATGCCATCCAAAGATTGGCCCCTGGTTGAAATGGAGAGCCAAGATATCTACCCCAATTATTGTAAAATTTCACTCCGTGGGAGATCCATCTTTCGTCTGTGGGCTCATATTACTCAGCACGCTATTGTGTCTGCCATTGCTGAAGGTCTGTTTGACACCTAAATGACTTTAGAACATCCCCCTTTAGCAAATCTCTTTCTTTAATTGTGCCCTTTACAGGTTAAGACAAGGATAGAAAACTTTGATTAAAACTCATTATGGACCAAACTTGTATCATAAGTACCAATTAAGATTTTTATTACAGTATATTATGAGGTTAAAATAGCTGCCTTAGAAACATGGTTTGAATTTATGGTTGTCAGACAAGAACATGCAATACTACATTATGTTAACCAAATTCAGTAATTATATCTCTTTCTAAAATAAACAGCTGGAGAACAGCACTGCTATTATAAAAGAGTTTTTTTTTTTTTTACTTATGGTTTGCTTTTATTTAGATTCCAGTTAATGTAACCAATTTTGGTTATGAAACCATCCCGAACATAAGAAATACAAACCCAAAGCCAGCTCTAATGGGTATGAAAAATGGCTTTCACATAACCAGTTAAGATAAGAAAATGCTCAATAACGTCTTATAAATGCACAAAACAGTCATTTGGATATTTTCCTTCAATATTCTGCTGTTAAGAGAAAAAAATATACAGTTGCCAACATGCTGTCGTCACTCTCTGCTGCCCGGTGCTGTAAAAGTTTTGATGGGATGTGTCACTGGATTATCTCGCCTACATTCCCCTCAGGCTTTCATTGTAGGTCTGTGACATGGGCACAGGCATTTAGTGGGACTCCCAAGTGTCACTGGCAGCACTGCAGGACCCTGCAAGGCTCCAGGAAACACCATCTATCATTGTCATAAGACCAATCATCCACATCGGCAGGGCCTTTCTTTCAGCAGGAACCATGACACCCATTAAGCGCTCTCACTGACCCTGTTCTGGTATATATTATTTCCCCTTTATCTTGTATTTCCTGTGATTGATATAATATAAATTTTGTGAATCGCTCTACAAATCACTATGAAATTTGTTTAGGTTTGTGCTACTTACCAGCTGCAAAATACCATGTTGAATCCATCACCTTTAGATGGAATTGGTTGTAACCTCAGGGCAGAGTTCAAGTGAAGTGGTAATTGCCTGTTAGATATCAAGTTGGATTTGGGTACTTTATGGTCAGGATAAAAGTTGGGGTCATTTGAAATCATGATTCTTTGATCATCCTCTTTTGTTCTTTGGCAGATAAGGAACAGTTTGTATGATAAGACTTAATGGATATTGGAACTTCAATATTTGCCCACCATTGAGGAGGCTAGCTATAATGAACTCTATGTAACCAGAATCACGACAGGAAATGGAACCGCTCAGAAAAAAGGATGCTAATTTCTTCAAAGCAGAGAGAGAGAGCACTCTGCTAATGCAGAAGCAGAAGGGAAAATATCTGAGATACTTATAATGAGGAAGCAGATATGACAAAGGAAAGATGTATTTACAAAAATGTGTAAAACCTGCATTTAAAATCTGTATACATTAACAACTTAATACTACAACTTGTAATATTTGTTTTTTTAGATTTGCTTTCATAATGGAAGTATGTAGCTTAACTATGCTATTACTAAAAGACATATAGTGACATATTAACTGAAGAGGACTTCCTGTACCTCCATGAATTAAGTGGCAGCTGTTGATTTTGTCATACATTTATGCAGTAAACATTGAACCACTCCTCTGCAGCCATTTGACTGTCAGACATTGTGATATTCTAAATAAATAACCACAACTGGGTTAGCGCTACTCATTTTTAAGATGTCTATTCAATTTTCATATTCAAATACATGTACATGATAGACAGACAAATCGAAGCTTTTTAGCACATGCTCCCATTTTACAGGTTTATGCCATGAAGCCCGTAGCCATTCTTTTCTTATTTTGTGATGGTGCAAATCTCGCAACCTTTCAAGGCTGCTGTGCACAGTTATTTAAAGGGAAAATGCTTGGCAAGGAAAGAAGTCTGAGTGGTTTTCAAGTAAAATTCACTAGCTACAGTGCTTAGTGAGCCAAGAAGTTAATTTCAAGGCATGTTGGGAGTACACAAATGAAATGCAGTTTATTTTGCTCAGTTAAAAAGTTTCATGAGGCTATATTCTTTGCATTCTTGTATTTCACTTTGCGTACCCTGGAGTTCAACCATGAAATTCGACTACAAAATGTAAAATTATTGGTCAATCAAAACCACATATATGCTATCTGAACACACTCGCAGTTCTTACAGGACATTCAAAAGTCTTCTAGTACCATACATGCTGAGTTCTCTGCCCACACTGCTCCCACGTTCCTGCAGCTTGTTAATGCAGATTCCAACAAGGAGAACCATAAGCTTTATTCACTTTAAGTTACCTCATTCGGTTTGATGGAGCTTGCTGCTTTCGGCTTACCTTGTCAGATACTGCCTTGGCTAGTCTCTTTGCAAAGACGAGCTCTGGCTGTACACATCTGGAATATTCCACCTGCACCTCTGGAGGGAGGTTCAATTCAGGGCACGCAGCCATGTGTCAGCTGACCCATGTCAAAACAGCTTACAAGCAGGATCATGCATCATATTCTTTGGTTGTCCAAGCAGCAAATGGACAATGACATCATCATCTGTGTCAGTTACATCAGCAACTGTGTCCCAGTATTAGAATTTGATTCCGTAAACAATCAAGGCAAGCTTTTCCAAATCCTAGGATATGAATGTTTTGTAGCACACGTTTCTTTTTCAGTTTTCCTGCACAAATATTTACCATCTGATGTCTGCCTCTTTTCCTACGATACATAATCATCATTTAGGTGAATATTTAACTACTTTATACTATACGAGTAACATTAACATTAATGGATTGTGTGCATCAATCATAAATGAGCACACGGCTGCAGAAGACAGCTGCTTTGCCCGGAGCTGCAGAATAAGTGCTCTTGCGATATCCTTTTCGAAGCATTCGCTGTGAGGGCCTGAGTTGAACAGCAGAGCAAGAAAACATCCTCCAGCCTAACAGCCATAAACAGGATTGATGTCTGCGACCAAGACGTTTGACTTTATCCAGTCGAGCTTGAGAAGGATCATTCGGCTTCATTGAGCTGTACTGAGGTTTTGATAGAATTGTTTTTCCCACAATATTTTCTTTACCTGTTGCCAGCCATTATCACTGGATACCATGTAATGGGAGGATCAAATGAAAGCTAGTATTATTAACTTAAAAGCTATGTGTTTTACTCTAGCTTAAGGCGGTATTGCTAACAGTATTTGTTATTTGAGTAGATTATAGGTCAACACCTTCTCTCATTATGGTGAAGTGTAACAGCAAGACTTACAAAAAATGTAAACTGTGGTAAAGATGACACATTTAAAACTTGGGTTGGACAGATGGATTGCTGCCTACAGCTGTGTCACTCCATCCAACAAGTAGGCTATACCCAGCTCTAAAAAGAAGGTTTGAAAGAAAAACAACATCATCATCAACATCAAAAACATTACATATGTTTGGATCCACTGCAATTCCTTTATCTGTAGTAATTTCTACATTCAGTAAAATTACATTTGTTTTGGTGCATAAGTTTAAAAAACGGTGTACAGAAACACTTATCATAAAATATATACCATATAAAGCCAGCTATTATGCATGATTGTTCCATGCACAGAAGAAGATTTCAACATGTAGTTAAAAGGTTTGGAAAAAGCTAGCAAGTGAACCTTGAGTTAAGATTTTTAAGATAAGTGGTCACTTATGTGTAAAGATGAACATAATCTTGATAATTTTAGAAATATTAAATTCCAGTATTCATAGTTCACTTCATCTCACATGCCTTTTCAAACTCAGAATAGAGGAAAATTCAATCGATGATGTAATCCTTTTACAGCAGAGATGACAGATGTAGAGGGAAGACAAAATGATAGTAATAGCGAATAATAAATGAATCTCAGCTATGTAAAAAGGACAAAGTCCAGCTTTGGCTTTTACTGCAGCAGTAAAACCACAAGGCTGGAAAGTTTTCTTGCTTTTGATGAGAAATAACATAACATACATCTGATCAAGACTTCTTTTGTTTCCATGGAGGTCAAATTATGTCTGTGATGAAAGGAATTTGACTTCTTCCTGGTATATAAGTGGATTTTGTATTTGTTTAGCAGTGTGCTGGGAGGTATTAGCATCCTGCCATATTGGAAAGTAATGAGGGAACACTGCTTGCATCATAGAATGCATCTGGTCCTCTAAAATACTAAAATATTCCTTGGAAGCCACTCATAATGAATTGCAATCATGGGACCTATTGTCTCTCATGAGTAGGCAGGCAATACTATGATAGGATCACCATCATGTTAAACAATCTGCGACAGTCACTGCAATCTGAGGCCAATCTTTTATTTTCTCCAGACTGAAGCCCATCTGGATTTACAAAAATGGCTGAAATAAATGAATTTGACCATGTTATTTTGTTTACTTTTTGTTTACAGGCCTTGCATACAAGACATGTTTGTTTGACCAATATACAGTATCATAACTGGCCATAGCTATAGTTGTCTATTTGTCCATGTGAATTTTTAAATCCATGATTGCTTCTTTTTTTCCATTCATATTTGACAAAAGCTATAGTCAATATTAGATGTTATATGGAGAAGCATCACTATAATAAGAAATATAAAGACTGAACAATAATTTGTTATTGTCATGATTCTGTCATTAATTTCCTCAGCTAGTTCATGAGCTGTAAAATTGTTATTGTCGGGAGTCATAATGATAATGAAAATGAATGATAATGATTTGAATGAGGCTTGTTGTGTAGAAATATTGTGGTTAATGCATAACATGGCACTTGTCAGAGTACAACTTAAGCAAGTAAATGAAATTCATGTTGCACATTTCATTCCAGGTGAAAGCACAATGTGCTTCACAGAGCATTAGCTACCACAGATGTTACAGCTACAAAACCTATGTGGATAGACATTTGACATAAGTAAACACAGTTAAAACAATCTCATTATTAACACATCAAAGGAGAAGTATCTTTGTAAGTATTGCAATTTTTACGAGAAAGCACAAATGTGTTTTATTATATTGAATTATACAGTATCACAGATTGTAAATACATGGTGACTGAAATGTGAATACATGATATTACACCTGTGAGCAGAATTATTGAATCCATTGTTCCAGAAAAATGAGAAGCTTTAGATATTCTTGCATTACTTGATTATTGTTCTGAATGCCTTGGTTAATGTGTCACTTTAAAGATCTTAGAGGTGCCACATCTAAAAAACATTTTTAAATGGGACCTCTAATATTCTCTCTATGGGAATATGTAATATTCACCTCTGCCAACTCAAATGTGTTTGGTGTTTGAGTTGAGGCAGGTGCAAGGGTTTGGCTGGAGTCCCAATTGATTTTCATCTTTGTGAGCAGCATTTATGCAGCGAGTGCTATAATGTGCACCCTCCGTCTGGCTCAGTTTCCTCACTGGCGGGCAGACTGTATAACTGTCGTGCGGATGGAAATGAGCTTGTGGCATAATCCGTGGTAGTATCGTCACACATCCTACATTCAGACATCTTCCAGTCTCTGCTTATCCGAAGCTGCTGGTTAAGTGCTACCTGCCACACTCATTCAATACGCATTTGGGACATTGAAAAAAGAAAACTGGGATGAACTATTTATCCTAAAACTTCGCCTCAAAATGAATGAATGAATGAATTTTAAATACATAATTAACCTACATTCTGTTGCATTGCTTCATCTTATTATATCCAGAAACGGGATGTATTAATAATAACTTTTTTTCTACTTTCCGCGACTCATTACCCTGCCACAAGAGCGTGGATTTGTTGAATTGCAAATATCATAAAGGTTCTATTCAAATTTCATTCCGCATGTATCCTTACTTGCAGATTTTCTATGAAAATGAGGGCACAAAGCCTCACCAGTTTAAAGCAAAAGTTAAGTAAAATGAGAGAGAGAAAATTTAAATGCTGGTCCCTGTTTCCCAGAGCTCATAGCAACACGTGCATGATAAAGTCTACTGGATAAGATTTTTAATGTGTGCAGTGTTTGCCAGAACCTTTGCACTCCACATGTTCAACTCATTCATTGAAGTTTTGACACCTAAAGTCTCACCAGCTGTCTCTCCATGCATCTCTCTCTCTCATTACCACATTTTAATTTCACATAGGACCTCACAAATAAAAGCTAACAAGTTTTTCTGTCATATAATTGTCATCAGTACATTGGATAAATAGGCAGTGGATGAGAGTTTTAAAGCTACTGCATATAATTAAGTATTCGTTATCAATTTCTGTAGTGGCAATTTAACATTGCTGATTCCATGTCCTGGGTGAATACTTGATTGTAATCAAAACTGTCGTATCTAATCACTGCATTACAAATTAGACTAAATTATGCCAAATTACGCTTCGAGCGGGAAGGTTTGAAACAATCTGCCCTGTACCAAGCAGTCAGTATTGTGTTAAGTGTAACAAAACATAATCGATTTGAGACTGTGACAAGAAGATTCACAAAGATGATCAATGGAAATCCTTGGTGCTGATGAGATAAACATTACTTTTGTGGTGACTTTTGGCTAGATTCTTTCCAATATCCTGCCAAGATAAACTTTACACTTGCAACAATTTAGGCTTATGAATGATGTAACATTAATAGGATGAGTCCTACACTGGGAATGTACAATGGCCATTTTTACTGTACGGTAACATAAGAACAAATTGACTGCTGCAGTGCTTTGTGTTCACTGAGTGATGGCAGAGAGCAGATTAACTGATCATGCAGATCATGCAGACACACAGAAGCGATCATAGCTCTAACCCACAGTGACATGTTTACTCTGAGTCTCTGGAGAATCATGAGCACCAGCGTGCTGTAGCCACAGCTTCCGATCACTAATGCACCATGTGATGAGAAGGGAATCCTGTTTGAAAAAAGAAATAGCCAGGAGGCAATATTTAAGCACATTCTTTAACATACACGCTATGTGTGTAATTTGCCTCAATTTACTGCGCATATTTGTCATTGCCTAATAATGCCCCAAATAGATAAAGACAAAAACAAAAATTTGAGTCAGCATTTTCCTTTGCGCATCAATTGCTGAAAGGATGATGAATAATTAACAGGAGCTCCATTAAATGCTAGAAGAATGCAGATGAAATGCCTACCGACATACCTACAGAAATTTATACCCAGCATTAATATATATTGAAAAGGGAGTAGAACACATTAATATAGATTGGTATTTTCTATATGGGTCAGTTTAACTGTTCAAATGTCATTAATGTAACCTGGGTTTATGAACACTGAAGACATCTCAGGAGTTCTAGCTACATAGGATGATCTTGTTATGCAAATATTATACAGCTCACTAAGAAATAGTGAGACGCTGAGCTAAAGAATCATTTTTGTTTCAAATGACAACTTTACAAAAAACAAGATGGCATTATCTGAAATCGACTCCTGTGCATTAAACCATTCTTTTTTATTTTCTGTTCGTTGCTGATTAAATCAACAAATCCATAATCAGGATTTTAGAAATACTCCAAATTCCCACAACACCCCCCACCTAAGAACATTTTGACAGGCCATTCATTTTTTTAGTGTCATATAATTCAAATCCACATATTATTTATTAATGTAAAGTTTCAATTATATCTGTCAAGATTGTTTCTCTGTGCTGATAGGTATGTCATTCTATTGTAGACCTCAAAATCCCTTTAACTGTAAATTATTTAGAATTTTGCTTGGCTTAAAAATTGACATTTGATAAATAACTATACCAGAATTAGCCTCAAACATCGTGAAACACATTTTGATGTCATCACCTCCCAAATTCCCAGAACTATTATTGAAGATATAGAAGAGACTTTTAGAAAAAAGAAATAGGACATTGTTCTCTTGCAAATTAAAAGCTGAATTCATAAGAGATAAAATTCAATTGTGTTCAGTTCAATATGGTACTTTGAGATTTTGCTATCACAGTCTTACTCTGTCTGGTATGACCAGTAGTGCATGGTGGTTAGTGTTAGCAAACTTGAGATAGACATGTCTGTGTAACTGACATGACTGAGTAAGTTTGCTGAGTTTATCACACACTGTACCTCACCAGGATATGTCCTACTCCATTCAGTCAGGTTTCCAAATGCTGATCATATCTTTAAAGGAACTGACTTAAAATAATAAGATTTAAAAAAAAAAAAAAGATAAATCTAGTAAATGGCTGGACCGTGTATGAATGGATACAGGAAGTGGCGACATGTGGCAACCAAGCCACCAGGAAGCGTGCCAGGCTTTGACTGAAGCCAATATGACACAGGGCCCTTTTCAATAGCAAGTACGCTATGTTGGTACCTGCTTTCTTGCTAGTTAGGACTTGGTAAGTTCGACTTGGGAGTACAGAGGATGTGAGGATGCAGTTCGATCATTCTGCAATTGGAACAGAAGCGGACTTGCGGACAGCAGCTTATTATTCAAGTAATAATCCCAACTAAAAGCTCCACTAACACTTTTTTTCACAAAAATAACCTTATTGACAGAGAGATGCAGTATATGACTATTCAGTCTGTAATGCAGCTATAATAAATATCCAAACTATTTAATACATTTATATTTATTGAAATTTGGTGATATATTTATACATAGTTCACTAGAGGCAGCACTGTTGTTCTGTCCAGATAAAACATTTACTGGCTGGGTACCTTCCAGCTCGATATGTTGAGTGAATAGTGCTATTATTACTGACCAAATTTCCAGCAATTTTCCAAATAGGCATTATTTAGATAAACTGACTGTGGAATCTAAATAGTTACTTTCTTGTCACTTCCTAAAGTGACATATTAATTAATGACATTAAAACATAATATGATATAAATATATATAAATATGTAATACAATAAATCCTGTTAAGTTCTCATATATTTGTTGAGATGCAACATGTATTTCATTTCTAAGAGTGATCTGGTAAATATATTCTGTTAACATTTATACACATCAAGAGGAGATAAAGTTAACATAAAACATAAATATTGCTTTCTTCTTGTTAAGGTTATAAGAACCTCTTCTATGAGATGCTTTATACTTAATATGGATATATGAGGACAGTGAGACAACACTATGGAAATGTGTCTATTCACTATTAAGTTACTTCAAAGAAAAAGTCTCCTTGGCTGCTGTAGGCTTTTGGCTGCTTAAGGGGAAGAGACAGCTAGCTTCCCTTGAAATTCACATTGTTTTCTGACAAATCATGGGTGAATGTCATATGCTTTCAAATTGTGCTTGGCATACAAAAGAAAGAGCTCTTAGCAGGTACACATGGCCCTTGCCTTGTAATCACCTCAGCAGGAATTCGAGACATTGGTAAAGAAAAGACGAAAAGAAAGCCTGAAAGACTTTGAAATTACAGCATAGTACTTTTAACATAATGTCACATACATCTGAAAGAGCTTTTGTTTTGAAGTGGTTCATTTGTTTTTTTCTGTGTTTGGAATGCCAACAAGACTGCTTCTGGATATTTTGGTGCCCAGGGCCAGACTAGTGCCCCTGCCGGGATTGATTGATTGATTGCATTGTAATATTGTATGACAATTATAATAATTTCATAATATTTTAGTATTATAAATGCAGCTTTATTCAACTTCACTCAACTAGAGTGTGCAATGTCATCAATATTGTCTGTCAGCTAGTACCTTTACATGCACACATGTCCATCTTATGTCATGTTTATGATATGATATGGAACATTACCTGCTTATTCATATTCCACTGTGATTTTGAACATTATCCAGGTTTCTTATGGTTTATGCGGGAGCATGATTGCCCCCCTTCACATCATAGACAGTCTCTGTATGAGGTGCATGTATTATCAGTATCTGACTTTCACATATGGATGTCCTGACTGTGTTTTATGATCCAATACTTGTTTTAATTCTATTTTTGACTATGTTCCTCCTCCACTATGCAACTTACAGTGCACACCTTATTTATTGCATTAAAATTGTGAGACAATGACAATATGATGTCAGTGACTTAGACCAACACTTCCTAACCAACAAAATACTGAAGTGTTTTGAACAAGTGGCACCTCAGAGATGTGGTTCACCTACAAAATATCACTGAAATAAACAAAAAACAAATGCCCTCAGCAGAGAGGCCACTACTGCGTTGTGTCATCTGATAACATATATGGTATAATATCATATGATATGATACATGAGAGATACAATTGAAACCAACAGCTATTTTAGCCAATTCTAGTGGCTTGGCTCTTGGGATGCTGATGTTAGTATGTTGGTAGGCTTGTCATTAGTTTTTCCACCACTTTGGTACTTACTTATATAATATCTCAGCTACTATTAGATGGATTGCTATGAAATTTCTCAACAACTAGTCCACAACCAAGACATTCCTCAACAACTAGTCCACAACCAAGGCATTCCCATCAGCCTGCTAATTAGCAAATATTTGCATGCTAAGCATAGTGAACATGGTAAACAGTACACCTCAGTCCTGTAGACAGATAACCCTACATTCCTTCTAATTCCAAGGTGTAATTGTTCATAATTATAGGTTTTTCTTACACTTACTGATTTAGTAAAATCAATAATATGACTAATGTGTACCTCTGCACATATTATCTATAGCCCACTTATGAGTCTTTATCCCGGTGTGGATGATATTGGTATGTAAATAATCAGGTTATTCATACACAAGTCTTGCACAGCAGTGTGAGCAAATGAACCATGGGGTCAGAAAATAAGCACCTGCCAGTTTAATTAATGCTATGGCATGTAAGCCTCCAATACAGTGTTCGTCTTTAGCATAGAGAGTCTGCCTCTCAGCATCAGATGTTTAGTGCAGTGCACAGTGTTTTAACACTGAAATGCACACATGGACTTTAAAAAAAAAAAAAAGTAGATTGGGTGTGTGGAATTTATTACAAAATATTTCTTCCTCCTCTTTGGCGCCCCTCCAGCTGGTGATGCTCTAGGCGATCGCCTAGCTTGCCTATGCCTTAAAAATGGTACTGAAAACCACATGCAAATTCACATTAAATTATTCAAGTATCAAGTACTTAAAACTATTTGCCACTCTCCCCAATGAAAAAAAGTCTGAGAACCACATTATTGTCCCCATTCTGACTTTATGCTTTTTATCTTCCTTCAACAGGTATTATCTTTTTACTGTTCCCACCCCTGGGACCCAGTAAATATTGTTACTTTAGCACTCTGCAGCCTCTGAGCGGTTCAACAAGCTTCAGTTTTCATTGGATAAAAGCTAAATGTGTTTGTCTCATAGCTGCCACTGGAACTCAAGGAATGAATTATAAACAAGGAATACAATCCAACCTGCTACACCACAAGGTTTACACAACTGCATGTAGAGTCAAGTACACCACTCATCACCTTGTGCCCACAACTAGAGATGGGTTAGTTTACATTAAAAATTAATGTCCCATAATGCCCCCAGGGCCATTGTTGCTAACCTTGGTCCAGATACAGGCGGCACTGTGTCCTCCGGGAAGGACCCATGCCACCTGGAGTTATTTGGCTGACCTAAATCTGGGGCAGTCATAACGCCTGCTGTGACTCACCTTCTGTCATTTGGTCTCTGCATATAGCAGGTAGCCTACATGCCATTGTGTATGGTGTTTGACTTATTTTGTTTAGCCTGTTATGTCTATAGTAAACATACTAATGATTTGTATGGTGAAATAAATGTATGTTTTATCTCCAGGAAAGCCTGTTTTCACTGATATGAATAGAGGATACTGGGTATTGTGAACATGTCTAGCAAATGATACTGATGAAAGGCTTTTTGAAATGAGACTGACTGCCCTTACAGAAAGCAAATATTACTTTCCTCAAAGGATGAAAACTGCAAAAAAAAAAAAAAAAAAATACAGAATATGGGTTGTGTATATTAAATAAACAAGTTATGTGTCAGCTGTATCTCCATACATATTAAACTGCTAATTTATTTGAATGCAGGCTAACTAAAATAGCGAGATTAAATGCATGAGCCATGATATTCCAATGCCCTAAAATCTGATTTTGCTCAAATAAAAGGGTGATCGAAAATGTTGAGTTTAATGATTTGTGGTGTTCTAATCCATGTTATATGAACACATGGATGACCCTAACTCTAACTTTAAAAATTGACCTAAATCAACTAATTAGAAAATGATATCATCTCAATATTTATTTGAATATTTTTGTCCTTACTTGTCAGTGTTAGAGGTATTCAGATCCCGTTCTTGAATATAAATAGTTAAGTGACACTGTAACTAAGCTATTAAAGGGCTGTCAAACTATTAATGAAAATCAAATAATTAAAAGCACAATTGACTGTGATCAATTGCCATTTATTGCCTTTTTTCTTCTTAATATCAAAGCTTGGTTATTATTGTAACCATAATGGCAAAGGTCCCCTAACTTTAATAAAATGGTCATTTTAACCCAAACTACATTTTCCTGAACCTAACCAAGTCATTTTTGTGCCTGAACCTATAATCAAACTTTAACCATAGTGTTGTCACATCATGAAACATGGCAAGGTACAGACAAATAATGTCATCCTGCCTATTGCTACTATCAGAGGCATCATATCAGAAATTCTTCAATGTGTTGTTCTGGAGTGCATGGACCATATTATGTCCTCTGAGGATTTATTGAACAACAAATTGAAATTCAAATGCTCATGAACTCTATCAGCTGTTTAAATTGATTTTCTCTGCTTTGTAAACCCCCCCCCCCCCCAAAAAAAAAAACAGGATTTACAGGCAGGTAGGTATGTTATACTTGTTAGTAAGGACCAATCCTGGCTTTTTAAGAAATACTGGACAGCTGCACATTTAAAATTAAAAAAAAAAAAGATATAATGACCAGCAACCATTTGAGACTATGCACAACTTCTCGTATTTGTGCATGAAGAAGGGGGAAAGTCATGAAAATTATTTTGGCAAAGAGCAAGTTCATTCTCAGACCAACATGTTTCGGCTTCTTCAGATTGATCCAGGCACTAAGGGGACATATTTCCTAACTTATACTGAGCACTGTCAGGTAATTCTTGCACATGACAAATAGCTAAAAAACATTTCTAACCTGTGTTACTGTGATATAATCACATTTCTTGCAGAAAAATGAGGTGTTCACATATGTTCCACAGACAAAACATTATCTGTGTTTCAGAGATTGGGTTCATGTCATAAACCTTTGTGACATAAAGATGAATTAACAACATCAAAACTAATATGTTGTTCAGAACATAATTTCTATGGTCTCTCTCATGGTGACCAACAATTATTGGATACAACTTCACTGCAAACACTGACAGCTGTGACTTCAAGAAAGCAGTGCAAATATTCTCTTAGGTAAACACACCAGGCAATATTACCCATTTGTTACCATCAAATAAGTTCAAATATAATATATATGTGTCATATCTATTAATGTTAAAGTTTACAATGCAGATACTTAATGTGAATATTTGCATTCAGTCAAAATGTAAGGATATAAAGAAAAACTTGTACTTGGTATAGATAATGTAACAGATTCCCCCATTTCCTAGACTTCCTCATTGAGGTGAGCAATGAAGTGGATAATTAAATGTAAACTGCCCAGTGTAATTTGTCATGTCATGTGAAGGACCCAAGGCATTTTCACAGCGAGCAGATGCTACTCAGCACTTCTCCAGCAAAATCTTTCATATGGGTCACCGTTTCCTTTGCTGTTGTTCATGCCAGATGGCTAAGTTAGAGGGTTTTGCCTTTCAAAACCACCTTTGTGCACAGTTTAATTGCTTGTAAGCGTAACATTAATGAGAGACTGAAATATACCGTTGTTGTCCAGTGTGCCTTTGAGCAAAACATTCGACCTCCAACTGCTCAGTGATCAGTAGCGGGGCTGTGGATATACTGGCCAACTACAGGGTGCAAATATGTATATATTTTGGATAAAAGTTAGGAAGGATGTGGCTGGGAAAGAGAGTGCAGCACATCTAAACTCTCTCAGGATAAATAAAAGAAATAAAATAGCATAAAAATAGTGTATACTCTGTTTAAACTTTGTGTATAGACTTGTGTTTACTAAGAGAAAATAAACAGCATATCATATGCATAAGAGTGTTTTGCTCATCCATTAAATTATACATGGACATAAAATTGGTTATTCTGAAATGTCAAAGAGAATATAAGTGCAAAGCATTTTGTTGTTAAATGTAAAAGGATTGCATTTACATGGTATTTTGTGCACCAACTAAAGCTATAGATGCAACTTTCAAAATAAGTCATATGGTTTACAATGTTTTCAAAGTCATTATTAAAATTACTTTAAACATTTTTTTTTTAATTTTTACTGCAGACAAATTAAATTCATTTCAAGGGGAAGAAAATAAGTGATTTAATTGAAAAGTGGCCAACCACACCAACTAAAAATAGCAATACAATTATCCTCCAAGTGTGCCACAAGAGTGTTTCAGATGGCCTGCTTTCTTGTGGCCACAAAACCAACAAATCAATACCCACAAATGTGAGGTGTCAAATGATGTGCCTTGGAATGAGTTTTGCATTGATGTATACAAAAAAAAAACTTTATTAAACATACACAGATATCGTGTTTGCTTTTCTTATATTGAAATATGTTTATATGTATTATTGTTTTTGGACTGACTTTTTAAATTCAGTTAACAGTTCATGGTATGGACAGAAATCAATCCATTTACAGCAACCACTTTTTGCTATCTTAAATTATGTAAATGTATAGATTTTAATGTAAATGATTTCATTGTGATTAAATATGGCAAAAGCTGGTGTAGACGTGCCAGCTGTCCTTGTTTGGTAGAGATTGCATATACTGTAGGTGTTATTGTAAATGATAATATTTCACAATCCTGTTGACATTCTGTGCATGGATCCATTTGCTGAAAGTGCACTTTTGTTCAAAGTTTTGGTCTCAGTGAGAAATGATTGAGTTTTCGGGCACTATAAGCAAACAAGTAAAAATAAAGCCTTCATTATTCTTGAATCGAAAGTGGAGCCTACTACAGCATGACTGAAAAATATTGAAGTATATTTTTTAAATGTTCTCTTTGATTAAGCTTGAATGAGAGCCAGCTGTGAAACCTGTGCAACCTCTTTGTTACTCTACCTTGTGCGTCAATTGCAGAAAAATCAGCCTGTGATCACATTTTGACCTGTTTTACTTTCACTCCAACACTAGTTTAGCAGAAAATATGAAACTAAAAATAATCAGAGTTGACACATTATGGATATTGTTGCATAAATATTATGTGAATCCTCTAACTATGATTGTGCTTCTGATCAGTCTGACTGCAAAGCATATAAGTGTAACGGTTTCCAGAATGATCCAGAACTAAATAAAAATATATTTAATTCACCGCCATTGTATTGAGATGGCAGCAGAAAAATCTCCATACCTCAGAATACAAAAACTGCAACTAACTGTTTGGGTAGACTAGTCGATGTGTGAAAAGATGTTTTATTGCAGTTTGATTTAAAATGAGAAATATTAAAAAAAATATTACAGTTATGATGAATGTGCAAATGTGCAGGGCACGTTGCCATTTTGGTCTAAAGCAGAATAGTAACCATGAAAAATTCACAAAACTGTCATTTAACACATACATTTAGTGTTATTTGCGGATAATTAATGATGGACTGAGTGTTTTCATTTTTATATAGTCTGGTTAAACATATGCATAAATAAATAGCTGTCTGTAATAAAGAAAGAAATGAAGAAATAGAGTTTGTTAAAATAGAGAATAGAGAATAGAGAATCACTGAATGGTTTAGGTCCAGAATTCATGAATGACATGTTAATAGAATATAAACCCAGTAGGGCTCTGAGATCTACTGACTCAGGTCAGATAGTGGAGCCCAGAGTTCAGACTAAACATGGTAAAGCAGCTTTTAGCTGTTATGCTGCACACAACTGGAACAAGCTACCAACAGAACTGAAATCAGCTCCAAATGTTAACATTTTTAAATCCAGGTTAAAAACATGTGTCTTTTCATGTGCTTATGATTGAGCTCTTTTAAAGCACTTTAAATTGTAATCTTTCATTTGCACTGTATGTTATTTTAATGATTTAATGCAAATCATTATTTTATGCTGCACTCTCATATGTTATGCTCTATTTTAGTCTAGCTTTTTATTTTATTTCATTTTATATTTTTATGTATTTTGTTTTAGTTTTAATTATAATTGGGTTCTTTATTATTAAATGTTTTAATGTTTATTTTTTTACTATAATGTATTCATCTTATTCATTTAATTGTATGTTTTATGCTTCAAATTCTTACTGATAAATGTTTGTTTTTATGTAAAGCACATTGAGTTGCCCCTGGGTATGAAATGCACTATATAAATAAAGCTGCCTTGCCTTGCCCTTACCTAGAGAGCAGTAAATACATAGTTCTCATTGTGGTTAGAAAAAAGCCAAGTTCATGGATAACCATGTTAAAAATGCAAATGCAAAGTGTTATTTTTCTAGAACGGTGTATCTAGTCACGTGGGCTTTTGCTTCTTAATTGGTTGAGGTGTGTGAGCGTGCCCATGAGAGAGTGCAGAAGGAACATGAGACCACGAAGGGGTTCAATGGGATAAAGAATTCAGGGCCCCATATATAGAGGGTAGACAGGCTACGTTCATTATATTTCATTCATTCAACTTTAGTTGAGTCTGACCAATTGTTTATAATAATGACCAGGACATTGGAAAACTCAATAGTGTAACATTTTAAGGTAAAATTATAGCTGTAAAGCATTGGATAACATTTGAATTGGTGTGTTCATATGAGATTTTAGTTAAGTAAAATGTCCAGTAGCCAAACTGCATTTTGGGGGACCGGGTGGACAAATGATTTTATCTGCTCAGCCTGTCATTGATTCCAATCAGCATGATTGTTTCAAAATGGCAGCTGTAGAAGGAAGCCATTGGGACTGTGAGAATCTGACATTGATGACTTTGATCAATGACAGACTTTCTGAATTCAAACTAAACTCTAGATGTGCTGGAATGATGTCACAGCATCTGTATTTGACCAGAAACTCACAACGTCAGACTTCCAGCTTTTTCATGTTGGTTTTCTTTGAGGTTGAGATTTTACAGTGAATAATAAATGTTATAATTCTAGATTAAGTAAGCCCGTGCTCATCTTTTATCCTGTTATCTTTTAGTCATTAGGCCTTGCAGACCTAATTTGTCAATCGTGCCATGGTGAGCCACCGTCTTAAAGATTGGTGGTTGTGTGCAGGCAGAACATTTGCAGTTATTGATCCAACAGACTCAAATGCCCTTCTGATCCATATCACAGTAAGGCCTTATCAGTGACATACAGGGATTTTCTGCGCTTATAGTCTCCACTGAAGTTTCATGCATGAAAGCCTGAAAGAATACTGAAATATCCAAGTTCTCTTTAAAGCAGGAGCCTGAAATAACAAGATATTAGGTCAAATGTATGTACAACATCACACACCATGCATTTAATTGCCCTGAGTGGATTTATGCTCATAGTCCAGCTTTGTGTAACTGCTTAAGGGGTTATTAATATCTAATGTAACTCTGCTTAAGGAAAAATACTGTGTGCGCTCATACACCAGTCAGTCAGTCAGTGTGATATAAGTCACCTAAGCAGGAGCCAACTCTTGGTCGATGTGTATTACATTGACTTGTCAGGAAATAATGTACAGTAACTTGCTGATGTATGACTGCTGGTGTCTCTGTCTTGTGAAAGAGGCTGGTGAGTATACTGAAGGTCAGACTTCTTTGCCTCCAAGGCAACATAGAAAACATGTTAATGTCTTTGCAGAGTTGGGTCAGCTGTGCTCTATGTTATAAAACCTCTGATCAGATTCCCTGCTCTTACTCACAGTAGCTCACTCTTTGGACTCGTACCGTAAGACAATGCCGTTCCCATGGCAATGCCAACTCTCATTTTCTGTCTCATATTGCTGTTTTACTTTACTGTCTCTCAGTGTCTTGTCTCCTGTCAGAGCAAAATTACTACCATTGACCAGCCAAAAAAATGCCATTATGATTTTATTGCCGAAACCTGAATCCACCTCATAAGATACAGAGACACATTACAAAAACCATTAAACAGCTCTCCAACCTAATGACCCTTTTAAAAATGAAGTTTATAGGGCAAAAGAGGCTTTTGACTTAATGCATGACACATACATGATTAATCCAAAGAATCATTAGAATAATATGAAAAATATAATCAACCTCTGGCCTCATTTTAGGAAATGTGCCTCTAGATTTATAGGCCCATGTTAATCGTTTTATTTGTGTTCATACACGGACACTGAAATTGAAGAAAATTAATATATCCACACATGAGAGAAAGAGTGAGTGTGAGAGAGAGAGGTAGATCGTTTTTATGAGTGGTCCAGTCCAAACACAGCTTTGACATTTTGAAATCTGAATTTCCAAACTTAACCTTTTAGCCGGGTGCATTGATGCACTGTCACACAATAGTATCTGTGTTTTCACCTTTCTGGAAAAATAGTCTTAAAAGTTGTGCATGTTCAAAGATTCAGCAAAAAGAGCAGGAGACGACATGTCACATGTTTTCACAAAACTGAAATACTTGAGTACAGCTAAAAAACATGTAAAAGAAAGCAGACACTCTATAGAAAATATGAAAGGAAATTGTTTTTTAAAATGCTAAAATCATCTGCTTTTTAACAAAAAGGGAGGAAATAGTTTTTATTTTCACCATAAAGGATTTGCCAGTGAATAGGAGTCATGATGGAATTTTACTCACTGTTATTTGTTATGTCATAACCCAGCTGCTAGGCCGTGACAAATACAGGGAATTGACACAAATGGTGGTAAATGAAAAGTATTTATTATGATAAAGTTCACAGCTGAATAAATAATTAGACATATGAAGTTAGTCAGTCAAGGACATCAGTGATGCGTAAGCAGTAGCATGTTGAGAGAAAAGAAAATGAAAGTCAAACCTAAAGCAAAAGCCTGCAGCTGCTGGGATGAGTCCAGGTGAGAGAGCATTGAGCTTTTATCCTATGGGAGCTTTAGGCCCCAATGCTCTGAATTTGGCTGGCTGCGACACCCACCCTGGATACCCTTACTAACAGTAACTCATAACCACACTAGCTTCAGCCGTCACACTTATAATAATCTAACAATTCGTCAAAATATAAGCAGGTTCCAACTGAATATGGTTGTTATTATATGCTTTTGTCTAAAGGATTTATGAGTTTTTACAACAGTGAATATTAGTTAGATATGGATTATGATAACATGTAATCTTTAAATTCTTGCAGATCAATGTCATTTTAAGGATTTGTCAGAGATTAAAGTCCATATGTCTAATTACGACTGTACCGTTATGAAAGCTTAATTACATCATTAATATTTGTGAACACATATTTGGCTTCACATAGTACTACACAGTACTCTGTGTGCACTTTGTTGTGAGACTATTCTGTACCCATTGCCTCATTTTCTCAGGGTTTTCATAAAATCCCACTGAGAAGTTTGAAATAACTTCATGCTTACAATTTTGTGTTTGAAATGTGGAACAAATGTTTACCAGTGATTTAGACCGAATGTGTCAGAGGGAAGATTTCTGTCCGTTTGCAAAAAAATGGTAAAAGATTGTGTTCCACTTCCTGTCTATGCTATGCTACATATTTTTTTAAAATAATTATTTCATACACTTTTTTGATCACATCAATGTTCATATTCAGCCCTCACCCCATCAGTGAATTAAACACTTTCTGGCAAAGAATGTCATGATTTACATCATTGCTTTGCTTAGGCAAATTCAAATCCTGGATAGAGGTGAGAGAAGCCGAGACGTCTGTCTATCAAGTAAGCATATTCCAAAACATGCATTGTTTTCAAGCTTCAATGGAACAAATCAGAGACCCAGACATTGTGAGGATTTTTCAGCTTTATGATTGCAGTTGTTTGGAGTCTGCCTTGGATTTTTTGGCCAGAGCAATCAAACAATTCCTCATACCTCAACAACAAAACAGGCTCTTCCCAAACCAACTCATATGATCATTACAAAAATTATTAATATGAGTGTTTTCTGATCTGGTATCTATGGTTAATATTTGTTTGAATTTAGACAGCGTTATGTATTTGGTTAAGAAAGTTGGCCACACAAAAAACAACAAAAACTAAAGAAGCCTGTCTGCTGGTAAGAGACAGGATGCCCAATATGCAACATACAGCTCTGTCATGGTTTTGCTGCAGTATAACAACATTATGCTGTCACTACATGTGTGTGAGAAGGAGGAGGAGGAGGAAGAGGAAATCAGAAGCAGTAATTCAAGTATAGATTTGTAGGTTTTAGGAATTAAAAAAAGGGAAAAAAAGATGCCACTGTTTTTGTTATGAGAACAGCTTCCAGTGGCCACTTATGGTCCTGTACCTTAAGGCGCTTTGGCAATGGCATCCAGCTTTGGCCATGACTGTGGCCACATGGCTCGCTGCCTTCTGTTGGAATCCAGACTGAACATAATGTATGCCTTCCTTCACAATGAAGCTCTTGTCATTGGTGTTTCTTTTGTTGTTTTTTTAAATCCCTGTGACATCATTGGTCAGACCTCAGATCCAACCACCTAACACTGTAACACTTAAATGTAGAAACATATAAGGGAAAAAGACCCTACAGCTGCAATACACTTGATTTTAGCTCAATTATGTTTATTTTTTATCTTTTAAATAATTTATTTTTACACAAATCAGGAAAAACCGACATCAATATACTGAATTGAAAGACTGACGCTACAGACCTACATGATAATCATACATTATAATGCTCTTTTTTTGTCATCATAGTCTGTAGTTTCACATAAAATATTAATGTGTCTCTGAGTCTTTTAAGTCTGGCCAAGTTAACACTTGCAGCACACCTAAACCCCATATCAAACAGCACCAGCTGCAGAGAAGCCCCAAGCCACCTCAGCTTAATCCAATTTGACTGGCCATCACTGTGGGCGATGCTGGATGGAACATTATGTGAGGTGGATAGAGCTTTTTACTCTGCATTAGTGGAAAGGGATTTATCAGTCCACTTTTTGACATTGCTCTGAAAAAAAAAAATTGGTCAAATGCTAATATTTTTGCCATTATGTCCTTCCACAAGGCCAGTTAGTGATAAAATAAATAATCTGGCATTCATCAATATTACTGATATGGAGAAAAGAGATACGGGTGGAGGCTGTGGGTCTATGATGACTCATTTAAAGTAACCATTCATAATTAACAATTTACATTTTTTAAGGAACATTTCATACTATTTTTTACTTTGCATTTTTCACTTCTCGACCTTGAAATGTAATTGTCTGACACTTTCTTCTTTAAGGGTAGATGCACAAGTTGGACAACCTCCATTTCTGTTGCTTGGACGCTTCACAGCCTGCACATATTTTGGAAACTGGTGAATTGTCTGAGGAGTCTGAGCTCCAGTGACAGAGAAGGTGCAGAAATAAGCTTTTAGCTAATCCATGCCAAACATATCAGACATCTGTCACTTGCAGTGCCGGCCAGCCTTCTGCTTGGTGAGCTCATTTGGCACTTGAAATGAAAGATTTCTGTAAGACAATCTTGAGATTATGCAGCTATATATCTCTTGCTATACTTTCATGGTGCATGCACTCTGTACTCACTGCCAACATATCAGGGGCTCCCTGTGGTTTAAATGTCAGGAAGACGCTCATTCCAACCGACAGAATTAACTTACAGTCAGCTCAGCAAGCAGGGGCCCCAAATGATAGGATGCACCATCGGGAGGTAATGCTACTCACCTGAACTGCAGCGACTGTAAAAACAAATACGGATGTGAACAGATGCAGAAGCACTGTGGTGTTGTGAAGACCTAAAACAAATAATAAGCATCCTGCAGTTTTCATGTGAGAGAAAATATGGCAAAATGTGTCATTATCTTTCCATAGCTTTCTCAGCAACAACAAAAAAACACATGAAGAGGTATTGTTCATTTATTACCACATTCTCAAAACATATTTTATATTCTATCACTTCCTCTTGCTCTCTCTATTTCTATGTCTCTCATAACAGATGTTGAGAGGGATTCACTCCTGGGTCAGATGCACAGTAAGAATACTGTAGGTAATGTGTACACTAGCGACTCACTGCAGTGTCATGGAGGACCTTTTTTCACAGCAGCTCAATTTGGAGAACAAAAGTTTGCTTAATGCTATAGCCTGTAATCCTAACAGTGCTTGACACGGTCGCGTTAGCACAGTAACTGTTGCTTCCCACAGTAAGTGAGCGCTAATTATCAGAAATAGATGCTCCGTGAAAGCATTATGTGTGCTGTGTATGTGTGTGTGTGTGTGTGTGTGTGTGTGTGTGTGTGTGTGTGTGTGTGTGTGTGTTACCCTGGGCTTTTATCATTAAAATATTTCTGTGGAATTAGATGGCAAAAAAAGAATATGAAACAGACAGCAGTGCAGTAAAACCCATTTATCTGTATCATGTTTTCATTTGGTCTAGATTGGAAATCTCTACTCCTTAAGAAGGAGAAAAGAATCCTATAAAGCAGACAGAGGACTGGTGAGTCCGCTTTAAAAGCACCTGGGAATGGGACTAGTGAAATACGCTGATACGGAGTAGCTCACAGGGATTATGTAATGTTGTAGAGATGGTTCATTTGACCGCAATGTGCTCATGAGGCCCCAGTAGGTTTTGCCTTTACATTAAGTCCTCCTGTTGAGTTAGCTCAATTGATTCAAGTGAGCAAATTGTATTTCTTTCACATGTAAAATAGAAACATAATATTGTGCCTAAACAGGATAGTCAGAGTGAGATTCAGTGTGCCTTGGAAACACAAAACAGAAAAGCTTTGGCACCCTCTGCTGTTAAACATGATTTCCAGATGGCAGCTATTTACACAGACCTGCTGGAGTGATGCAGACATGGCAGAGGGCAGGAGGAATGTTGAGCAACCTGACAGAAAGCAAGATGAAAAAATAGCTCCTCTGTGATTTTTTTCCCAGCACATTATTATGCTCTAATTGCTTTCCTCTATTAAGGTGCTTTTGTTAATTTTTATATTTATAGGGGGAACTTGTCTCATCTCGATTAATATTTGACTCACTTGAAGAGTTATGTCTTATTCATCACAGGAATATGGCATTCTCTTTATAGAAACCACAGTTCAAAAAGGAGGGAAAACGTGTTTTTTTTTGTTTGGTTTGGTAATGTTTGTTCGAAGTTACTTTTTCCCAGGTGATGGCTCCCATAGGAACCGCAGACTAATTGTTGGTGTTGGTTGCTTCATATTCACCTAATACCTTGCAGCTTTTTCTCGTCCTCCCAGGAGTACTGCACATTTGCTCGGCTGTTATTTGTCGGGGCGGCACTTTGCCCACATGGTGTAGCGTGCTCTGGTTATACGAGGTGAACTAAGACAAACATTAATTGGTGGCACTGGATCCTCTGCTCTGTACCTGCTGGGAGCCCACACCACGCTTTCGGTGTGGCAACCCCATCAACCCTCCCATCCGAAATCTCCTCTGACAGGGCCAGAAGCACCAAGCTCCTGGTTATCATTTATCATCCCAGCAGATTGGCTCATGTAACACACGGCAGACTGACGGGTCATCCTCATGCTGGGGACCTGGCTGGAGTGAAGCCGCAGCGAGTTGTCTGCATGATTGGAGAGCTGAGAAATGGAGAGGATGGCTCGTCATTAAAAAGAGAGGAGGGACACTTCTAATTCATCTCACTAGTCATCGTTCCACAGCATAAGTGCTTCAGACAGCTCCCAGATCGTATTAGCACACCTGCGCAGGCCCCAAGAGGGACGGATTGGACTTCTTAGTGGTGTTCCTCACCAGCTCCCTCAGAGATGTACACCAGAGATTACCCCATTAATATATCCCACTATTCACTGGAGCTGGGGGCGGGGCAGCTCCCCTCCAATGCACATCTGTAGGATACCACAGGTGGCCTCTCCTGCGCACAGGGAGATACCCTGATTGTTTTGTCAGGGCTCATCAGCTCCGTTGAGAATGTTTGGCGGGCTTTGTTGGCCAGGCTGACACCTGCTGTGTTACGCTCTTCACACGCCTTCGAGTCACTTCTCACATTTCGAGTGCAACGCCGTGCAATGTTCAACCAATTTCAGTTTTGACTTAAAACAACACTTTTCATCTTCACTCCAGTTCATTTATCGCGAATGCCTCGAGTTGATCAAAGGATGGCGGCTGACAGGTCATCATTAAGTCATAATCCATCCAAAGCTCCTTTGTTATTCTTAAGATCTCGGGCAAAGCAATAAATGCATACTTATGAGCGTGGACTATTGTTTTGAAAAGGTCAAACCCTACACACTAATCAATGATATCATGACGTGACCTGAGCTGCTCCATCAACCACGAGGTGACTTTTTGGACTCATGGGGATATTTCCTGTAGCCTCTACACATTAATGAGCTTAATTTCATTGCAATGCTCAACTAGGGAATATCTCTCTCTCCTCTGAACGTCACCATGGATACTGACTCTTATTCAGTGTTAATGGGGCAGATATGTACTGTTTTGCTTTGATGACAAATTGAAGTATTGGCTGGCTTTTATCTGTTTTAGAAGAAATACGGTCTCAAACACATGACTAAAATTCACTGTCCAACTTTATAGAGGTAATATAAATTATGTTTTAAAGTGGGTTTTTACTTTAATGGAAATTACTTTTGTATTTCAATTTTTGGCATCCAGAAGCTCAGCTGTCTCTGGTAGCCACAGATCTCCTGGGATGGGCAGACAGGTCCTTCTCAATATTGCAAGGTGAGTGAATCATGCCGGATATTACTACAGGTTTAATAAACTAAGCTGGTGCTCAAACAAGAATTTGAACAGGTGTAAGCTTGTAAAAATATAATACTGAAGGTGACATTATTACAATTCACATTAGAACCAACATTTGAATATATACTATGTAAAATCAAACCTCGCCCACCCACCCACTCTGATACAAAATGTACACATTCAGCTAGTTATAATAGAACTGAAATGCTGCTGTAGGAAATTGCTTGAGAAGCTGTGCAGCACGATTGAAATGGACTGTCTGGTTGTGATGACAGAGGCCCAGTTTACCATGACCATTCATGCTGTTGAAAGCAGCTCTCTGGGCAGATGTGATCAGCAGAGGCAGTGTCTCCCTCCAGCCCAGATTGACAAGCCAGACCAGACTCAGGAGATGGATATCACAGGGGACAGCCGAGCTGCAGGAAACCAGTGGTGCAGGCAGTTTTCAGCCAGTCTCATTACAGTGCACAGGTTGATCCAGGCAATTGCTCCTTAGACAAGGTTGACTCCAAACTACTAATTGCATAATGCAGTAAAGCATGATGATTATGATACAGCTCCTTGATGTTAAAAAAAATTATGGTGAACAATTGGGATGGTCATTTTAACCTGAGAAAATCAAGGAAGGTGTGAGCTTGTAAGCGGCTGTGGTGGTAATAAATAATATATTGTGATGCGATATATTGTATGATTCACTTCCAAACCAAATTCCATGATGTATAATTTCAGACAGGCTACATTAGTCAGAAGTGAAAGTGTGAAACAGTAAATAGGCAATTTATTCGAACTGTGTACACTACAATTGTAATCACAATTAGTGTAATGAAGGAAACATCCCGTCTGCCACTTCCTCATCTTGTAACAGCACATTATTTAATGCTTGTCTACCACTTCATATAAAAGCATCAGATCAATTATATCCTGTGCATGGTCTGTTTGCATTTCAGTATCCTCTCATGTGTCTCACTTGCCATGGCAAAAGCATAATCTCTGAGCATTAATCTTTATTATTCAGCAGAGCCACTACAGAATTCAAATCACCATCCATATACTCAAGGTCATGGTAAAAAATAAGAAGGAGAAGAAGAAGAAGATTAAAAAAAAAAAGATTTTACACGGATTAATAAATCAAAGTGTATGCTCCCAATCAAAATGTAAGTGGAACACTCAGTATTGATTGAGGTGTCCTCAATTTTACTCAGTGAAACTATACTTGATACATATTTCATAACATATCCAAAGACATGGGATCCAATTGAAAGATGTTTTTCTCTTCATTTACCAGTTCTTCTATGCATCTGGCGATTAAGCAGTTTTCATCTACTATGCTCTGGGAATGCAAACTGCCTAAGATGAGTAGTTGTCCCCAAACCTGCTGTGAGAGCAGACGGATCACTGGTCAATTTACTGATTGGGCACTCATCTTATGTGCACTGAGCAGCAGTGTTCAGCCGATACTGACCACATGCATAATATACATATCAAAATCATAGTGTGAAATTTAAAGATGTGTAAAAGATGTTATAGGGGGGGAAAAATTGTAATTAAAGCTCCTAGTGTGCCCTTTATTAAACAACCCATCACTCTAATGGGTTATCTTATTTCTATAGACATGGTAAGCAGCTGAAATTGAGGATTTTGTGTAATTTTTGTTCTTAGGTTAATTTGGCTCAGACTTTGTCGTCATATTAAGTTAAAGTTAACTCTTCTAATTTACCTTCATATAACTTATAGCGCCTTTATAAACAAGCTACCTGTGTGAGTGTTGACCTCTATTCATAAAACACAAGTCTTACCCACTGTATTTTCTTCCAAAAGTGCATATCCACCCACTGGGATGTGGGCACTGATCCAGGTAAAGAACCTTGTGCTGTTCTTTTACAAAAACTAAGAGCATATCTGCAAGTGAAAATTAGTAACAGAGTTGTGATTGTCCTGCATTGTGAGATGCTTGAAAAGTTTCTTATCAGTTCATTTGAGTGATTATGAAATAATTTCATTCTCCATTGTCTGCCGAGGAGGCTAATTATTTTATCATAGAAATTTTAATTAGCTCTATCTCAGAGTTGTCCATGGAGCTACAAAAGCTACAATAGATAGAGCAAATAGTGTATGTGAGGCTTTTCATGGGAAGAAATGTGCTGTTGAAAATATGGACTGTACAGGATGAATGAGGAAACAGTGCTTATGATGATAAAAAAAACGGTCTGCGTGACATTCTTCTATGCATTCAGCACAGCTAAAGGGAATGTTAGTTTTACTGTACAGCTCACCTCACAAGGCAGACTGGTTGCATGAATGTTTGAGTTGTAAAAACCCCACGAGAATCTGATTCCTGCATACAGTAACATCAGTGAAAAGATGAACGCGATGAAAGATTTGTGCTAACACACTAAGATCATCAGTAAATTCAACTACACCTCATTTAGATCAGCTCTAACATTAATATTTTTACAGCAGCAGAGCAGATATCGGGTTAAAAATGAAGGCGACCGAGATTAAGTGGGAGCTCCTGATTGATTAGTAGAGCCTCCAGTAGACAATGGGCGTTACCAGCACGCTAACACCAATGACAAAATTATGGGGTTAACTCACATTCTTCTTGATTATTAATGACTAAGCAGCTCTTATCCAGGCATCCTCAACATTGTCTTTTTCCCCCCCTATCCCACCCCCTCACTTCCTCATTGCATGGGAAAATAAATTATAGACAGGAAAATGAAAATGTGGCAGGTGATTTGTCGGAAAGATAGTTTGTTATTGTGTCTATTCAGGATTGATAATTGCCAAGGTGACCTATGATCTTCTTGATTAACAAGGACACAGCTCTCCATCTGACTGCTGCAAGGATATTTTCACAGCCCTTTGTCAGCATGATTTTGCTGCCTTTTTTGTATTGAATGAATCACACTGATGTGTTATCAGTCATCCATATTTTCTTCCCTATAGTGTTTTTTTTTTTTAAAAACCTGTGAAGTAAAAATGATTTCTTCTTAATTTACTTGTTGGAAATTAACTGAGTTCCAAGTCAAAACGCGCAGTGACTATGAAGAGTGAGGAAAGAAATTGTGCCAATTTGTAAAATAAAACACAGATAGCCCACCGTAGGATAATTATTTTGTTTTTTGTGTTATCCAACCCTGCCATTAAAGATGAAGTTTTCAAGGCACAGTGGCTCATGGAATATTTACATAGCCATGGTGTGGGAGTCTAAGGCCTGGTGGTTGGAACCACATTCAAAGGAAACCGATAAAGACCCTGAGGATTCATGCGGTGCAGCATTGTCTCATACAAAAAAAAAGAAATGCAGGAAGACTGCTGGGGAAAAAATACCTTGATTTAAAATTCAGTTCTAAACCCAGGCATGGGAAAGGCAAATAGAAGTGTGAGTGGAAAGTAAAGCAAGCTGTATGCAGCAGACTGGCATAGTTGGGTCACACATGCATGACAGACCCTACATATATTTTTTTTTCTCCCCCCGAATGACATATTCGAGTCAATTCCAGGAAATGTGCTGGTTAAAGCTTAGTGGTTTGTCTCTAGAAAGCTGATCTGCAAGCTTCTGCAAAGCAAAAACAGGATTCCTAGCATTTGATTTGTACTCATTTTCCTAAGAATCATCTGAATTATGCCTGCTTTCCTACAAATATATTAAAAATGAAAGTGAATTTATTAATATTTATAATGAGCCATATGGTAAACAAGTTACTCTGTGGCTGTGAGATTTGGTCTGGTTTGGTAGATTTCTGAATCATTTTCCTAAAAGGAGAAATCTAATAAGCAAATTCATTTGAGTATACAGCAGTCTGCTATATTTAACCTAAAAAGGACCAAAGAAAGATGCTGATGAAGTGCACACTTGTCATCTTTAAGATCACACAATACTGTGTTGATCTTTGATTACCTTTTTTTGTGACTGCTAGATATAGTGGCCATACAAACGATTGCTCTTTGAAAATCATAGTAAAATGCTGAATGCATTTTATAATCATTCATTTTATGATGTACGGTGATCAAAATCCAGTGTACATAAAAATTACAACCAATGACACCATCACAGATTCCTAAACCCCTCCGTCTTGCTCCAGGCTTACCATCATATAAAATCTGCAAAATTGCAATTTCTAAAATAGCAATGTAGTATGTTGGTGCAGATCTTGGTTTGCACCTGAAAACCTAATTCCATGAGTGTGTGCTAATGGCATGAATGTATTTATTTGTAAAGAAACAGGGTTTGTGATAATTTCCACCCGCACATCCTGCTTCTTCCAAAAATATGTCAAACCACTGAAGTAAGACACCATCAGTTTTTTATTTATTTATTTTTATGATTGTGAGCACTGTCTCCAACCTTTAGAGTCTTTGCTCATTCAAACACTGAACACCATGTGTGGGTGACTCAACTGTGTACCTAAAGTTATTTTGCAGTGATTAATTAAAGACAGCATCCACACTATTGGAGCACCCAAACTCAATTTAAACTTTGTCATCTTTACTTTACACTTTCTGTTGTTGGCAGGCAGTTACCGATAAACACAGTGCTTGTGACTGTGAACTATTAATCAGACAACACACAGTTAGATGTTGTGCTAAAAACCTTCCAAACAGACTAGCCAACCCTCAAATAAAGTGTTACTCGGATAAGTGTGTTTATTTTGCCTCTACAGCTCCATCTAGTTGGTTTTCATCTGTGCTATCACTGTCACGCTCAAGTATATCAGTTAAAGCTCAAGGTTCACTAGCGCTTTCAGCTCTTCTGCCTGGCATCAAGGGGTTAAAAGCTGTTCAGTCACTGCTGTTAAAAGATGAGATCATATCACCCCTATAAAGCATTTTTACACTGTTGACTAACTGACTTTTAGATTTCCATGATTACTGCGAAGACGCTGCAGGGTCAGATACACAGTTACGTTTAGATAGCATACACCATGCGAGATGGACCTTGGCCTAATGTCTCTAAGCAGAGGCATTCAAAGACTCTGCTGTTGTTACCACTGATAGTACCAGAGTGCAGTATATCATTACACCATACATTTCACCTCATTAATCAAGCAAGGTTATTCTAAGTTGAAATTTCAAGTGGATTTTAGGTTGGAAGAGCTTGTCTCAGCAAATGATGTAGTACAGCGTCTGTGAAAACATTTGAAATACAGTACATTTTCACTTATAAAATAGTGAAAGTGTGTTCAAATTTTAATGTTTCAGGGCCATTAAATGTTCATTCACATTAAAATTTTGATAAAAGTGAGCCTTTGAAACTTTAATTTTATTGATAAATGACAAGTGAAAAAGTTATGTGGTTGTATATGTTTGAAATCTTATCTTGTGACAAATTTCAGATGACAAAGGGCTCCTAATAAGGCACCTTGCTGCCCCAAGGGGCTCAAAAAGAAAATGTAATGTATTATCAATATGACAATAAAGGCAAATATCCCTGGTGTTATTGACAGTATTGCTGATGCTTGTGATGCAAAATCTATGGAATAAGTGTATTAATGTCTTTCTTAAGCGTTGCATTTGAATGAATTGCCTACTAGTTTGTTTCATTACATTAGAATTCAAATTGGACTGCTGGCAAAAACAAATGTGGTTAATAATGCATTGGTATTGACTCTTTAAGGGTCTTGTGTGCAGGAGTCAAAAGGCTCATATTCCACACGTGGGAAGTCATTTTGATACATCGATTGCATGTGCAGTATATCTTCAAAGAGCCTCAACTATGCATCTTTTTGACAGACATTGATTATCTCATACAGTTAACATACATTTCCCTTTGCACTCACTTGAAGTGTTTATGATTACCATTACAAGAAGAAGTGCAAGAACTGCCCTCAGCACTTAACCTCATCTCAACCACAGCACTCTGCAATTTCTGCAACAGTTTTTAATTAAATATGAAGAAAAATGGGAAAACAGCCCTTGAAGGGATGCAAGGAAAGTGCCCACACTTTAATTTGTTAATAGAGTGGTACATCATTAGTGTAATGATTGCATCGAACCATAAGACACAAACCTGTATACACTGATAGTGACATCCAGTAGACGTGTGACGCATGAGCAACATTACATGACGCATGAGGAACCTTTAAGCACAAATCCATAATGCACATTGTTTGCGATCGTGTTTAAAGGAGTCAAGTCAACACAACACTCCTACTTCCACAGTGTGTCTACACATCCTCACAAGTGTCTTTGGCATTGTCCTGTCAGTGAAAGTGATTATGCACTTCTATTCATGTCCCACTAGGTTACTGCCTCCTTATTTAATCATGTTGCTCTAAATAGTAAGAGACCTGTGAGTTCATCCAGGGAGATTATTGCTTTTTACATGAAACTGCAGGACAAAGAGCCCCTTTACAAAGGTTCACAACTCTTGCTAGTGGCTTTGTGAGGCTTCAGGTACATTTGTGATTTCAGCTACAGGCTCACAGTGATAATGCTAACATGCTGATGTTTAGCAGATTTATGTTAACCACATTCACCATCTTAGTTTAGTGTATTAGCGTGATGGCATTTGCTAAGTAGCGCTAAGGACGAAGTAGCTAGTTAAGGCAGATGGAAATGTCATTTGTTTTGCAGCTATTTCATCATAAACCAAAGCACTGAGGATGACGCAAAAAATGAAATTTAAAGGATAACTAAAGTTGTAATTTTTCCTTAAGGAGCTGAATAGCTGGACCAAAGTTCATGGGCCATCCTCTGGGGACCATTAATGTGTGTCTGTCTTTGCAAACCATTTAACAGTTGTTGAAATAGTTCAGTCTGGCAAAAGTATTGGAGAGGACTGATTGACAGACCGACACTGCCATTTCTAGAGGCACAGTGCCAACATGGCTGAACTGCAGGATGGCATCTTTTACAAGAATTAATATACCTGATTATTTGCTTATGTGATACTATAGTATATACTAGAGGGTAAAATCTAGCAACACAGTTGTGAAGAGACAAGGAGACACTCCCAGATCTGAGCAATAAAGAAATATATAACTTCTGTAATGATGAATGGAGTGATAACTAATTCCACAACAGCACACAAGACAAGAAACAAAAAAAAAAAAAAAATTCAGCACTTCAAGGAATACCTCTCTGAGATGAGCTCATTTGAGGTTTACCAATAAGTCATCCATCTGAGATTCCTACAGGGAAGAGCTTATTATCACTGTACTTTAAAAATGTAACATATGGAATACCTGGCAGAGACTGAATTGAGCTGAAAGTCTGAATACATTTCACTGGTTTCTGGAAAATGTATTCTGTGTGTGTGTGTGTGTGTGTGTTAGTGTGTGTGTGTAGTGGGGAGGGGGGGCACTGTTCCTGTATGCACTAGTAAGTATAAAGAAAGCCCATCTATGTGAGTGATAGTTCATACTATAATGATTCATAATGGTTGGTTTACATCAGTAGACTGATGTTTATCACATGATCAATAGACTGATGTTTATCGCATGAGATTTTGTAATTGACGTGTATACTGTGAAAAAGCCATTATATCAAACAGATGTTAAAGTCGGCATCCACATACACATGCGTGAGTGCAGGCTCAGTGACACACACACAGAGAAACAGGTGATAATAGGGCTGTTCTTTATGCGAGGTCATGAATAATTCACAAACCATGTGCTCAAACAGATTCTTGAGTTGACAGAATGACAGATTCAGCAACTGCTATTAGATGAGAAATATCACAAATGTTTTAGAGATTCTAGCCGGGCATAAATTGATCTGCTGTGTGTGCTACAGTGCTGATGAGCTCTAACTGAATGCAATCTCTAGATTTTTCATTTAAACATCAAAAAGGCTTTATGTACACTTATAAATATATAAATCTGTTGCACATACATACACACATTTGACATTCCTTTGACTTGAACATAATGCAATTTACTGTACACTTAATCAGCAACATTTTTTCAAAATTACAACACAGACCACATTGTGTTTTTATGTTGTTTATTCATTCATATTTTTACTTTCAAACCACAGAGAGGAATTCATCTTTAATAGGATATATCATATTATCATTGGGTGCATACGATTCCAGTCAAAATGCAATTATAGTAACACTTTCTATGACGCCCTTGTGTCTAATGCATGATAAATATTTATAATGCATTATAATCTGCTTATAGCACTGTATAATTAGAGGTATTATCGATAATTTGAATCAATTTAGTGTTTAGAGTGCATTTTTTGGGAGGAACTATTACATTAGCCAAATGGTGTAATGTCTATCATTCAGTTGTTCATTACTCAACTCAACTCATATCCACTTTATTTATATAGCACTTTAAAACAACCGCAGCTGAAACAAAAACTGTCAAATTGTAGTATTCACTTACTTGTCTGTTATGACCTGTTAAACACAAATTCATTTTACAGTTTGTATTGTTCTTACATACATTCAATTTTTTTTCACTTCACTCAAAGCAAACAAAGACTACTTATAGTGACTTATAACCAGCTTGTAATGTATTATATTTGCCTGTAACTCAAAGCACCCAATGACCACTTAGAGATACATATCACATAATAATGCGTTGTAACACAGATTATAATGCATTATACTTATATGCTTACTTACTTACTTATCTGCTTATACTGTATTAGAACCATGAGAATTAAAATACACTATGACCCTTACAAAAACATTATGAATGTGAGTGCTTAAAACTTAATAGTGCTATAAACACTATAATGCATTATATACACGGGTGTGATAGAAAGTGTTACTGCATTAATTTCTGGTTTGACTTTGACTACACACTGTTGAACTACCTTTTGTCATTAAAAGTGAATTGCATCTTTTCTCCTACTTGCAAAATGACCAAACATGCAGGGTGCCATTTGGACTCTGGAAATGTCCTTGCAGGGGAGAGTGATGGCAGCATTCCTGAGGCTTGGCAATTGGCCTCCCCATGAGTCAGTGGAGAGATACTTAGTGTGTTTTCATTGTTCAATAAGGCTTTGCATGAATTTCTTCCAATTCTTAATTTACTGAGCCAAATTCTCCCTAAATGCCAAAGTCTTCATTATGGCCGCGGAAAGTGGGCTGGCTCGAGGTCACCCCTGATGTTCCACCGGCTGCCTGGTAAAGACTAGAATTAGAACGCTACCGCAGTCACAGGCCGTGGCAACCAACTGCGCTGAACGACTCCAATCTCCTTTATAAGTTTGGCACCAGATTAACAATGTTGTAAACGCTGCATGGTACAGGATGTTGGGGATATAAACAAGTTCTTTCAGATTCTCACATTGCTGTGGCTCTATGTTGTTCTGGAGGATTCTTTGGAAAGGGTCGCTTATAGACACTTCATACTGAAACTTCCTGGAAATAAATAAACAAATACTGTAGGCTCTTCATGCAGCATCTGCTCAGATGGAGCACATTCAGTCAAGGCCTGAACGAGACGGTCAGGCTAATGAGAGTTAACTGTGCACAGCGAAATGGTTAGAGCAGCTGACCCATTCTCCAAAATGTATAAATTTTAAAAAAAATCAGTGGTGAAATTGTATTGGAGAACAAATGCTTCGATCTGCACAGCCCAATCTATCACCTGCCTTTCTGAATATGCAAATAATTCCAAATATGCAAATGAACTGCAGCTCCAACATGAATGAAGGTCATCCAAAATGCATATGGAGATTGCAGGCCTATAATTATGAATCCAATGCTTTATTTGCACCTGATAAAAATGACCCACCAAACTGAACAAAAACCATCCTCCATCTATAATGGGAAGGAAATGTGATCAGCAGGTGATTCAGATGACTCCCCATCCCCTGTCCATTATACTCCCATTCTTTCCATGAATTCAGCCAATAGGCAATGAAAGCTATTGCAGAGCCATTGATGCCGCATTGTCAGTGACCAATTGCTGGAAGCCTGAAGATTATATTGGATTTAATTGACTGTTGCTTGTTGAATGAACGCTTCTCAGAATATCTGGGCAAAGCACTGAAAGAAGAAGAAAAAAAACAACTCAAAGGCTGAAGCTTTTTTAAAGATTTCATTTGTTTGCCAAGTAGCTGGCTCAAATCAATTGGCACCTTATTCTTACCTTGAATAGCCATCACACATAAGCATTTCCCTGAGAGCACACGTGTGTTTTAGAGGAAGATGGAAGGAAAAACACACAGAGACAGACACACCAGGTTTAAGCTGAACCTGTAAGGTGCATAACAACTTTCCAAAGAGGGCTCAGCTCAACTTGCCCCATAAGCATTTGTTCCAGCAGTGTGAAGGCGGCGAACAGGAGGGCGTGCAGCGTGTTATAGACCGCCAACCAGGGAAGAAATCAAAACAACAGCGACTGTCACCCATCAGGAGAGAAGGAAAAAATACCAAGCGAGCTTTCAGGTCCCACTGACAGAGAGCAGCGGTTGTATTCATGATCACACTATCCCCATGCATTCCCCTTTCCACTAAAAAAAGAAGAAAAAAGTCCATGAAATATTCCTGTGTTGGCTGCTGCAAAGCTCGGCGTTGTCTGAGCGCAACTGAGAGGGTCCAGTTCAGGGGGGTGGGGGGGGGGGGCTTTTGACTCGAATTAAGGGGAGGCTGGATGACCAAAAAAAAAAAAAAAAAGAAAGAAAAGAAAAAAATAGAGGGAGGAGGGGGGCAGGGAAGAAAGTGGTGGTGGTGGTGGTGCCAGACGCAGCGACAGTAAGAAGCGTAGGCCTACGTACGTGCTTTATCTTAGCGGCTGAGTGTGTGACGTGATATTGCAGCCTGCTCCTGAAGCTCTGCAAGCACCGGGCAAAGCGCGTCTATTCCTCTCTCTCTGTTGTAACTCACTATAGCCCCCAACATCTCACATCCACCCACTACGGATCTTTTTTTTGTGTTCTCTCCCTCCTTTTTTTTCTAGAGGAGGGGGGCTTGTGCGACTTGCTGGAGAAAACGTTATCAGTGGGAAATAGAGACGTGGAGCCTGCCGAATTAATTTATGGTAATACTGTAAGAATTTCTCTCTTCTTTTCATCACTCCAAGAATTTCTTTCTCTCTGTGTGTGTCTCTCTCGGTCTTTCTTCCAAAAAAAAAACCCCTTCACCCCCCCCCCCCCCCCCCCCCCCCTCTCTCTCTCTCTCTCTCTCTCTCTCTCTCCCTCTCTCTCTCTCTCTCTCTCTCTCTCTCTCTCTCTCTCTCTCTCTCTCTCTCATTCTCTCTCTCTCTTTCTCGGTGGCTGTCGTGGTGTTGTTGCGCTCCGTTTTGATGGGAAAAACCCAGAAGAAGAAGAAGAAGACGGGGGGGATATGAGCGGGCAGACCGGAGTGTAACGCATTTTATTTTCATCCATTGAACCATCTTGTTGCGCCGGACTTCTATTGTCGGGAATGGGGAGTATTGATTCACTGGAGGGCTGCAGAATTTATTTATAAAGGATGTGGTCAAGTATGTTGGAAAAATAGCCATAGCTTCCGCAGTGTAAGGTAAGATTATTATGATTATTATTATTGCCATTCATATTATTATCATTGCATGAAGCCACCTAGCAGCTGAAAAGGCTGATTTTCCTGTGTCATCTGTCAGTTAAAGTTTCGCCTCCCCCTGTTAAATATTTGTCCTGTCTATCCAACATGATGGCTTTAGAGCTTTCATCCGTCCACATTAGTCCAGGGTGCTTAACAGATAATTTTTTTAAAGAGCTGATCTCTCCTAAGAGGCAGAAATCACTTTAAAGTGCCGAGCGAGCGTCGAACTGACACTGCATGAGATGTAGCCCGTGTCTCTATTCAGATTTCCTCTCGAGACGGAATTGCTTTTAGAAGCCCCGGCAATAAAATCAGCGTCTCTTGACGACCGATTTCTCGTCTCCAGAATACTGATTTTTGTGTGTGTGTGCAGCCTTGGTCATGAATCTTGCGCAAGGATGTGGAATCATATGGATTTATCGCGACTAAAAGCTGGTTTCACTCATAACTGCCTCCACGAATCCTTATGTAACACATATTTTATCATGACGTGCAGTGACGGGCTGGTTTTGATCATTCAAAAAGGAGTAAGTTGGAGAAATAAAAGTGAAAAATATCTATTCTCTGGACTCTGATATCTATAGCCTACTTGGGATTTCAACGCCTACACACACACACACACACACACACACACACAAACACACACACACACACACACACACACACACACACACACACACACACACGCATGCACACACAGTTTGAGACACGCACACGCAGGCACGCGCTGCTGTGACACTGCTCACAGCTGCATTGCCTGTAGGATTAAAGCAATCAGGACATCGCGTTGCATTCTCTCTTTCTCCATCTCTCTTTCTCCCTCTTTTTCGCACACAAACACACTTAGGCGCGCGCACACACTCGAACACACACGCACACAAACACGAGCGCACGCACACAGACACACACACTGGCTCTTTGTCAAATTGCATTGTCAAATATGTCAAGCCCTGAATTTCGGAGACATGGACAGAAAGCGCGCAGGAGGAGAGAAGCCACCAGACGGGCACAGAAAGACATTTTTCTAGTCTGTGACTTTGGCCTCCACATATTACCTAACTGTCGTCGGAGGAAACAGACTAAGTCACGAAAAAAAACTGCCTGGTTGTAAAAGGTCCGTGTTACTGCGTAAAATGAGCAGTTGCATACCACAGCTTGCGAGGACTCAGCCGGACTCAGACTGTTTGTCTTTTGATGTCAGATATTCTAAACAGCTATGTTTGAATATCTCCAGGGATTGTGCCACACCAGATACGACCCAATTAATAATGTCTAAATGACTTACATTATTGCACCCCCCGCCACCCCCCATAAAATTAAATTTAAAAACATTTCTAAAAATAAATAAATAAATAAATAATGATTGAAGCAACCACAAGGTGGCAATGTTTGCACAAAGTATAGTAATGAAGGAGGCAGCAAGGGGATGCAGAAGACATGTTGCTGAGGTTACTGTGGCATTCCCCCCCATTTTCATGGTTAGATGTGATAAGAAATGTGTGAAGCACATCAATCAGACTTGATAAGAGATGATCTCTCTTGTTTCCAGTGACCTAACATTCCTCTGTGTCATTCTCTCCCTACAGGCCAAATGACATAGGATGAAGGCTGTTCGAAACCTGTTGATTTATATATTTTCCACCTATCTTCTGGTTATGTTTGGATTAACTGGTGCCCAAGATTATTGGTGTTCCACTCTGGTTAAGGGGGTCATTTATGGATCATATTCGGTGACTGAAATGTTTCCTAAGAACTACACAAACTGTACATGGACGCTGGAGAACCCAGACCCTACCAAATACAGCATCTACCTGAAGCTATACAAGCGAGACTTGAGCTGCTCTGAATATTCTTTGCTTGCTTATCAGTTTGATCATTACTCACATGAAAAGATCAATGAATTGCTGAAAGTCAACGAGTCTATAGTGTACCTGTGCGATTCGAAGAATATTTATGTATTTTTGCTGTATGACAAGAATTTTGTCCAACTCCGGAGAGTTTTCCCTTATGATTATAACGGATTGACGCCACAGAAGCTTGATGAGGAGGAGAAATCTAATGTGGAGTTTTTGGTGTTGAATAAGGCCAGCCCCAGCCAGTTTGGGTGTCAAGTGCTTTGTACGTGGCTGGAAAACTGCCTGAAATTAGAGAAGGGGACAGTGGAGACATGTGGGATCGTGTACACAAAATGCACTTGCCCTCAGCACTTAGGCGATGGAGAATCAGAGAGTATGCTCATGTTGAACAACGTGGTATTACCTTTAAATCCACAAACGGAGGGCTGCTTGTCACCCCAACTACAAGCTGGGCAGATCTGCAATCTGAGTGCAGAAGTGAAACGACCTCCTAAAGAAGGTGAGTATCCTGTAATTTTTCTCCTTTATGCTGACATAGATGTAGAATTAATGGAGTACTGTATGCATAGATAAGATAGTAATCATGTCAGTCAAATGTGCACGTCAATCACTCCCTCTCTCTGCCCTTATTGCATGTTTGAAGTGTGATGGCCCATGAAACAAAGAACACACATAGATGTATAGGCTGTAGTTGGCTCAGAAATGTGTCAACTTCGAGAACAAAGCTGCCAGAGGAGTTGGGTGTAGTAAAGACCACACCAGCACAAAACCAAACCACTAAAAAGGGGTCTTTCATTTGGTTGGACTGAATTCAAAATGCACTATCATTGCTGTGAATTTAAAATGGCTGTTTTTGTACACATCACCACAGAGTTAAAATGGCTGCAAATCCTAAGATAATTTTTTTGTGCTTTATACATTTATGTCAGTGTCATCCGTAAGAGGACCAACAATGGCCAATATGGACATGTCCTCAGGTTTTACAGTCACATGGAACTGTTGGGACCATTGATGCAGGAGCGTCAAATTGGACCTCATTACTCATGCAATGCAACATTTAAAACTTGTGAATTAAGTTTAAAAAACTAACTCCTAGTCAAATCTGTAGAATGGAAATGAAAAAATGTTGTATAATATAAGAGTTTTTGTATTTTTATAGAAGCTTTATTATATAGTGGTGGTGCTTATCTAGTGTTGCCATAGAGCAATGCAACGTGTTTTGACTGCAATTTGGAATTGAGCAATAATTAACAAACAGCTAAGAGTTGACTGAAGAAAACATCTGTAATCATTAGCAGTAGATGTGCTAATGATGTAGCGAAATACGCTACATTTTTCAGAGGTGAGATGCGTGAGACATAAAGGAGTGGCATTCATTCTAGCACACTGAAGTGAAAATAATGAGTCAACCTTTAGATTTTGGGGAAAATAATGACAGCACGGAGAGTTATCTCCCATGTGGTACCAAAATAACAGTTGCAATAATAGCACCCTGGAGAACAGGTGGGAGTTTTCTAATCAAAAAGAACAGGGGAACATCTTTTGCAGCTGTTTGCTTGACTCCTCCTGACTGCTGCAACATGCTACGTCACATTTAGTCATGCTTTTGAAACACACTAATACAGGATTTTACAGATATTATATCTAGAAACTACTACACCTAAAGTCTTTTTTTAATGCTTTTGCAAGAGTTACTTCAAATTTCCACAGGAGTTTTAAAGTGGCTGGCCTCTATCAAGTTGGATGATAAACTCATTTTGAGGAGGTTTCACCTACCCTCACACTAGAGCCCTTAAGCAATAATGCATACAGTTTCTGATGCAAATTACCACTACAACTCACCCTGCAGTCAAGTAGCATGTACAGTAACATCAGTGAGTATGACTCAACTGTGTATTTTTGTCATTTAGTGAATCCTATGGTCCAATCGCAAATATTACCAGGAAACATTACGCTTATGTGCACAGAAAACTCTCTGCTCCAAAATAACATTTGACATTTTTCTATCAGCATGTTAATAACAGCTTAAGAGCACAGCTTATTTTTTTTCTCTCAGAAGATTTTCCACAAGCTTCTATTTATAGGGCTGGTTGATGGGAGGTTTGAATAAATCCGTTTTCATCTGGATAACGGGGATATCACCACTAGGTTTAAAAGAGCACTGTGTCTCTTGTGGCAGCATGGTGACAGAGTGGGTGTTCCTGATGAAGAATAAAGCATTACAAACAGTCGACAAGGGCTCCATTTGATAAAATCGCTTGTCTTTGATCTTCTCAGTTCCTGGTAGAGGATGGCTTCAGAGCACATCAATGAAAAGCAGGGCTTGAGGTTGTATACTGCAGCCATGTCACTGAAATACCCCACCAATGTTTCACCCAGACTGAGGATATCAACATTTTAAAGGTTAAAGCTCTTAACTATTTAAGGTGATTATGCAGACAAAGGACGGACCTGATTCCTTGATACTGTGGCATTTTGAAAACCACCGTGACACAACTAAATCCTAAACAGATGTACTAGACGGATGACTCATTTATGCAGTTTTATTTTTATCACATTCTCCCATTTCATGAATAAAAGTTGTAAAAGGAGACAGCACAGTGGCGCAGTGGCAGTCACAGCAAGACAGATTTAATTTGCGGTCTTTTTTTGTGTGCGTGTGTATGTTCTGTGATTGTGTGGGTTTCCTCCCAAATCCCACACAACTAGTAGACTGATGACTCCAAACGGGCCATAGGTGAATGAGTGATGTCATGGTGACGTGTCTAGAGTGCTCTTTACACAGTACAACCAGACATGTGAGAATATGTTTCCAACCAGATATCTGCCCTTTCCCCACCACATCCTGCACAGATGCTGGTATTTACATGCACGCAAGCCTAAAATCCCCAAATTCACAATGTGCTGTTTAAATCATCCACAACTTGCACTTGGCTGCAGGAAATTAACAACATCATGAGGAATTGTCTTGTTTTGTGGCTCTGTTTTCTAGTCTGCCCTTGGCTAAGGAAAAGAGTCTCATTCTTTGTCTCGTTTTGTTGGAGCATGCCAATTTTTGAGGATCAGGGTCAAGGAGTCGCATTGTTTGAGAGGAACGCGTCACGTCCTCCATGGTGTTCGCTGTTAATGAAGCCTCCAACTGTGATGTTCCTGTAGAGATTTGTCACTGTCTGGTGCAAAATAAATCATGACAATCACATTCTGTTCGCTGAAATATTGTCACTGAAAAGCCTATGTTGTTTTATTTGCTTTTAATGCTTAAAATGAAACTGGCAATATCAATTTTGCAATCTAAACAGTATTTTTTATACTGTCAGATATTTCAGTTCATATACCCGCACCCACCTCTACCCCCACTTCCTATTTCCGTGCTGTCATTGACTTATTGGTGAAAAAAGACGACAGTGACAGTAAGATGCTTTCGGGAGATTAGGGTTTATAATTTACTTCAAACCCAGTAATGCTACAAAGAACTGAAGCTCATAAGTATGCATAATTTCAGATAAATATTTTATGAGTATACAAAGTGTGCCTCCAAATTTACTGTTTGCACAAGAAGTAGGTTAGAAATGACTGTGACATCACAAATTTGAGTCCTGATCTTTTGTTTTCTACTTGAGAGAAATTATTCACACTTACGAACACAGATTTGATTCCCAAATGTACAACATTATTAAATACATCACTTCTTTATTTGGATTTTCTATCTTTGTTTAATGATGAATGATTTGAAGTAACCTTTAATCAGACAAAGAGGGCAATACAATTTCTGTATTGAAATTAATTGGATTACTGACGGTCTTACACTATCTAAGGAACATATGCACTTTAAGACCAAATGCAGGTACTTATTTGTGCAGTTGCAGATACTTATTTGAACATTACGGTTTCTGACTATGCAGACCATGTACCATGTGGAAAATGGCAATAGGATTTTATTGGCAAATGAAATGTGTGTGAAGCGTTCTAATACACTGTCACCCGCCAAAGTCCTGAGCGCTGCAGCAGCTCAGCCTCGCTGCCTCACATAGTGAGGCCTTTTATTCACTTTGGATCTGAGTCAAGTCACTCAGTAGTCACACTGCATTATGCTCACCCCCATTGTTCAGTACACTTGGAGGCCATTTTAGTTCCAATTCAGTGAAGGAGAGAGCTCAGCTCAACAGCACTGAATCTGTTTGTTTTTGTCTTAGATTATTTGTCTTTAGCCATAGTGAATATCTTCAATATCCCGATTCACCCTAAGACTAAGAACTAAGAATTTAAGACTAGAGTAAATATTCTCTGCATGTACAGCTCATGGATTTGTAGATACAATAGTTTCTACCTGTTTTTTTTTAGCTGTGTGCTGTGTACTCATTCATCTGTATTCAACCTTCTGAGACAAAATGCTGAAAAAAGTTGTTAGGGGATGACAAAGTCAGCATTGTTAATCTTGATAGACTGAAAGACCCTGAAGAATCCAAGCAGCCATCTTCTTTGTGCATTAATTGCGCATTCAATTTTTCTAACTCGAACAAGAAACAAAAAAAAGATGGTGCTGAGCATGGAATTGGTACGTTTTATGCTGTAATCAATTACACACCTTTGGTTTAATTTCAGTCAGTTTTGTTATACATTAACTGAAAACTGCTTAAATGAGGTCAAACGTAACACCAAGAATTACTTCAGCTTCTGCAAGATGCAGTAGAACATTTAAATAAGTGAGCACTGTGCTTGGCTCAAAATTATACACATAAACTGTATATTCTTCAAATGGTCCAGGTCCCTGTAAAATTCATGACTCCTCAGTCATTTTATACATTGATATAAAACTATAAAATCTATTGCCATGTTTGATGTTCTGCGTAAACCACTAACACTGTCACACATGGATGCAACCATTACACATTTATGATACAATAAAGGTTGCACCACATAAGGCTTGGTGAAGTTTGTCTTTTGCATGACAAGTTAAGTGATTAAAAGAATAAAACTGGTACAGCACTTCCACATAGAACTTTCTGATAATTGCTTCATTAAAGACTCTGAAAACCTATTTTCAAAATGATCTTCCTGGTATGACGGATGGGGTCCAACATGAACACTTGATTATTTTCTCAAATCTCAGTCAGTTTTGTCTCATTTACAAAAGAAGATGACATCACTTATTTCTTTGCCACAATTGCAGTTCAACAACATTTGAATCAAAATCTGATGACAGCTGTCAAGAGGTTGTTTGTTGATGTAGTCAGGATTCTGTCAGTCAAATCAAATGTGATCACACCCACACAGTCTCTGAAGCTTCTGAAGCAGATTAGTTTCAGATCCTTTCAAACTTTAATTGTTTCTTATTTGGTCATAAATAATTAATATTATAGAGAAAACCATAACATTCAATATTAAGATTTATGGGGCTTTAGATAACAACACAGATGCTACATTTACATATACATTTAGCTATATTGTTGAGTTTATCTTTTTAAAGCTACAGTATATAATCTCTTAAAAATATGTTGAGAAAATATGGAATTGTTGGAATCCTTAAAGACAAGATTTTCCTATTATTATTTATATCATTAGTAATTTAGGTTGAAGCTGCACTGTTTCTACAGTCAGACCAGTATAAAGAAGGTTGACAGTGTCTGTACTAGATACACACAACAGAGATATTAATGGCCAATTATAACTTTATAAAAAATAATAAAGTATCAATGCAGAATGAGTCATTTATGTAGTCCTTTTCCTACTATATATGTATAGTTTAGCATTGGCAAAATAACTAAAACTGAAAAGAGGCATTTTATTTAATACCACCTGCAAAACATTTCAGTCAATTATCTTCAAGCTTAGTGTCTTATTTTCGAATTTTTATATTATCTATATACTTCAAACTATTTCAAAGAGCTACTTCTACCATTCACCAGCCTTGCAAGCTATGATAACCTGGCAGCTGAGTGGATGAAGATCAGCTGTGAATACTGTTGTTCATTTGACATGGATTTGTGATCTCCGTCTTGAGGCTCTGTTTCAGCGGTATGACAATTGGAAGTCAGAGTGATAACTCTCCACTACACCAGAGCATGTACTGCCAAGTGCCTCAGAGTAAATTAAAGGCTGGTGTTGTCACAGCTGAACTGCCGACAGGAAATGCAGGAAGTCTGGAAGAAAACCTGAAATACAATTTCGAAAGTGTGGACATGATTTATGAGTTTCAGGCATCTTGAAATAAATACACAGTGACTACACACCAAAAATGACTGCTTGAATAAATTCAAACTTAAAATGACAATATACATGCTGGATCACCCTCAAACACAAAAAATAATGTTGTAGCTCTAACTACCACCAATACCAAAATAATTACTTTTAATGATTTGTATGAAATTTTAAGACTGTTAATCTCAAACTTATTCCAGAGTCCAAACATAGTAATTAGCTTGACTTGATGCAGAGTAAAAGTTACCCGTATATTGCTCAAACAGACTCAAACCTAAATTTCCTAAATTAGCACATCAACAGACGGCCCATCTCCATTTCTTTTCCATTGTCATGGAGGTGACAAGTGCCGCTTTTTCATTTTACAACCCACAGTAAATACAATTGTCGTAAAATGTGTGAGTATTCTTAACAGTTGTTGCCTATAATAATGTCATATTACAGCAGGAATCGTAATCAGAGTAATGGGTTGCATAGTGTATTATCTAATTCTCTGATGTGAAGCAGCCACACCTCTTGTCCTCAAAACTGTACTGCACTTCACCAGTAAAATCCCACATAAGCATCGAGAAAACTCGCATGTCTGATTTATTAGCGTGCGCACCCCACCTGTATGCATGTTTCTTGTTATGAATTCCAAACAGTGGCAGATTTGTGTGCCGGTATCCAAACTGCAGCAACTCCCACAACTACTCATAAATTATTCTTGAAATGCCACAGATTCGCCTGTTTAGCATTCAAGCTCCTATTCAACTCTTTCAGCTTTGCCCATTAAATAGAAATAACACAAAGCAACAAATCTAAACCACTAGTGTGTTGTATACTGTGGGTTGACACACGATTTGAAGGTTTGACATTACAAATAAAAAGTTAAATAGTAAGAGGTGACACATCTTCTTTACTGATCTGTATCTCATCTTCTTTATTTTAATTGCCTCTGTACTATACTATAATTAGCATATTTTTTCATTTAAAAAATCAGTTTTTAATCTACCATTTATACATATGGTGTGGTCCTCTAAATGGCTGCACTGTAGGAAGCATTTTAACAGTCTGTATGATACGAGGAAATGTATTTAAGGTCTTCAATAGTGAGATTATATTCATGCAAAAGACTGTTTGCGTAATGAATCATTTGCAATGAATAAGTCTTAGATAAAGCACTCTCTGTTATAGACCTTTTTTCTGTTTTTTCACCGCAGAGAACTTATTTTGTATCTCACCATGAAGCACACTGGTGCTGCATCAATTTTGCCGTAGTGTGTGCATGACTGAAGCTGATGCTGCTCCTTGTCAAAGCCTCCATACCGTCTGCTACTGTGCTGTTTCATCACCACAATAGCAAACACATACTTATCACGAAACATTTCCAATTGTAATTGCACATCTTGCTTTGACATCACAGCATCCAGTCTCTATTTTGCAATTTATGAGTTAAAGATAAGTGGACCTTATAAATCAAAGGAATAGACACTGTGTGCTGTTGTTTCCTTTGACTTCAAAAAGGTTTCTATATAAATGCAAACATAACTAATGAGTCTCTGTAGATGAAGAAAGCTGTCTCATCTGCCTATTATACAAATTAGATTTGTTTATTGCCATCATATGCATAATTCAATACTAACCATCATTTCGGATTTGCTGCCATGAAAATATTCCTGCAGTCTCATTGAGGAGGAAAGAGGGAACACGGTGAACTTGTTTCCATTACAGCCAGCTAGAACTGAATGTGAAATGAAGGTTCGGTATCTCTTCTTCACAGCAGAAAGAAGCCGCTCAGCTCATTGTAAAAATAAAATTGGACAACAGCAATTGTGATTCTCATAAGACACATTTATTTAGAATGTGAAACTCTACAGAGTGGGTCTCTGTGCTATTCATCCGTCTACGCATACATGAACAACATTCACATGAGTGTTACAGCTTTGCCCTACAGTTCTGAACAGAGGGTGAGTCTTTGAAGCTGTGGATAAACACTGTCACATGTCTTGAATATTTCTCGCTTATTTTTTTAACAAATGACCTAAAAAATCTTATTCCAACTTTTGTGTGGGCTGGCTTAATGTGGTAAATTTGATCAAGCCCTTGTTGTGCTGTGCCAAAGATGTTGATGCAAATTATCCTCTGCTTTCTCAGTTGCATGTTTCTGCATTTCAGCCCAGTTAGTTTTGGCCTGTCACTGGATGGCTATTTCAGCCCACTGAGGAGAGGAATTTGCATAAACATCCACCCACACAACCTGGGAAATGAGTCTGTCACTCAAAGACACTGTCTATGTGGTAAAGTGGAGGCAAAATCCAATTTTTCTCTCGAGGGGCCTCTAACTGCTCTCACTGGCAGTCCCTCTGCAGGGTATGGCAAGTGTCCTCAAGTAGAAATGCAGCCTTTAAAGTTACATGGTATACTATGATCTAGGGCATCATTCACTCTTATATAATCAGCACTGCATAACAATATCATGTCATCGACACGCTCCTTAAAAACTTTGAATTTTATACGGTACCACTCAAAAGTTTGGACACACTTTCCCATTCATTCTAGTGAGAAAGTGTGAGAAAGTGAAGGTACATTTTTTTCAATGCAGTAAGAATTTAGATTTTTTTTTTTACTGTAAGATCCACCAAAAAGTAATACTAATACTAATAATGCTAGATGGTTGTAGATTCTTATATGATATACTGCAGTATTATTATTAGACCTGTAGTGCTGACAACTGCTGTTTGAATGACTTACTCTAGTATGCAGTTTGGTCAAGGGCATGAGCTAAAGGTGAATACCGCTCAATAATTCACATAATGTCTTGAGATTGTCCAATTTAGAACTTGAAAACGTCCTCTTGAAAATACAGACTAATTTGTATAGATCAGGAAGCTCAGACTGTACTCATGACTCTTTTTTTGGTAATTATTGGATGCCCTCTTTTTCATCCGTTCCATTTACCGTGAACACATCACCAACCAGGATTTTTTAAAATGTATTTATTTTTTCACTTCTAAGAATCACTAGTGCTTCCCATAAAGGAGAAAAGAAAGCAAAAAAACAACATTAGAAGTAATAAGGATACAAACTAATAATAATACTTGAATTTCCTTTGTACACAAGCCTTCCCTTTGATGTAAAAACAAGCCAACTGAAAACAATTGAAGATGAACATTCTGTGTTCTGTAGACAATGTAAAATGGCAGAGTAAATAAAACAAGCATTACATAATGCACTATGCAACAAATACATGCAATGGACGTTGTTTATCTAACCATCAGCATTCAGGCACAATAGTTTTATCTTAGAAGGGTTGCATTGTGCATACTGCACATTGAGCTTAAACTGAATAATTCTTGCAACAGTACCGTTTATCTTCCACATAGTAACCCAAAATGACTAAAAAACATTGATTTATTATTATTGCTGTGATCAATTTGTACTGGATAAATTCACCGTCATATGATGTGAAAATCATGGTTTCCTTTGACCATCATAATTGCTTAATTTTCTCTTTTTTATTTGCAACTATTTAATTGTGAGTCAGGAGTTGTGTTGATTTTACAACTTTAATAATATCACTAATGCATCCTTTGCACTGCTTTTAATAGTAATTGGAAATGGAAAAATGTGATGGGCATAGTAGTTATTTTGGCGATCTTGGTGCTACTAGGCAACAATTATATACACTCAACGGACACTTTATTAGGAACAGCTGTGCAATCAAATGTAATCCAATACAACAGCTCTGCCATAAATTATGTTTTTACAAAGCTTATACGTTTTCAGTTTTTGTTGACATTGTCAGAAAGGTGATAATTCTACTTAATGTTTGTTATTGAGGTCCTAGTGGATGGTGGTGTACTGAAGTGCATTATATTGAAAAGTATTCATAATATTTTTCCCACCTCATGTATGTTAATGAATTGGGCAAAATATGACTAACATCATTCACTATAATACACCCCAGTACACCACCACCCACTAGGACCTCAATAACAAACATAAAGTAGAATTATCACCTTTCTGACAACAACAACAAAAGCTGAAAATACATAAGCTTTGTAAAAACAGAATTTATAGCAGAGCTGTTGTATTGGATTACATGAGACTGTAGAGGTGTACCTAATGAAGTGGTTTGTGAGTGTAAACTGTTATCGTTTAAAACACTTTTCTTTTTCAAATGGAAGCTTGACAGACGCCTGACGAGATATTTCAGTAATGGCCATCACTTACTAAGACAACTGACATTTGCTTGCACTGCCTGTATGTTTCCATGGAGCATTGTGGTTATTGAGCTCCTCTCACTGCAAGGAGAAGTCTTATGTAACAGACTGTAGAATGAGATTCAGAAATTATCACTCTGCAACACTCTTGTGCCAGACTGTCATCTTGTCTGCAGCTGTCTGTCCTTCACAGCTCACAGAGCGACTGACAGTGAGTCTCTTTTAATAGTCAATTACAACTGATGGTAATAATAATAATAATGAGGAAATCATAACTCAACTCATTTATTGCTATTTAAAATATTGGGTTGTCCTACAAAATTAATATTTTAAGAGGAATAGAGATGATCAATTATTTAAATCACCTAATCAGATCTGTCGCATTTTTATTTTTTACTATTAAAATATGCCTTGTGCTGTTGATAACTGCGTGACCCGGAAGAAGTTATAGAAAAAGGAATGATGGAAAGTACTTCCTGGACTGTAGGTGTTTCTTTGTTGAAAATGTCAAAGAAGATTGGGGCCCAATTGGATTTATAGAGTGAAATAACAAGATCCTTATTACAAACAAATAAAGGTTATAGTCAGTTTGGCAAATCCAGACTGAAATCTGAATATTTCATCAAGTCTGTACACAAGGGAACTTAATTCAAAAATCAAATTTGAATCACATTCATAGCTGCATTGAAATCAGATATAACTCAGATTGCTGGACAGTGTCAGATTTCAATGGCCTTTCAAGCCACTGGCACATGATACTGATATCATTTGTCACTTATGCTGTCTGGTGTGGTAGTCTTCACCACAACTAGATATTGTTATGGCTTGAAGAGAGAGGGCTTATCTTTATTATTCATCTGGCCTTCAGCATGCTGATTTGACCTCTGTCAGCAAACATGACTACAAAGTACTGAGCCATTACTACAAAAAACAACTAATTCAGATGGGTTAACAATGCCTGAGCATACAATTCTCAATCAATCACTTGCAAAAAGCTGTGTGGACAGTTACTCCTAATATTAGATTGGAGACACAAATCTGGTTTTCTAGCAGTCTGGATATTGTCTTTTGGCAAGATAGCTTGTATCCACTGTCTTTTGGAAATCATTGTCTGGACCTATACCAACATGACTCATATGAGCGTTTTTAAAGCTAACACACCAGCTGTTAAGGTCATTAGCATTGTTAATTCACTAATATTTACCATATTAGTTTAGCATATTAACATGGTTATGTTTTTTAATTGGAACTAAATAAAAATATAAGCTGATTGTCATTAGTTTTGCAGATATGTCATCATAAACCAAAGTATGGGCAAATTGGAATGTAAACTTCATAGAGGAACAGGACAGGAGATGACCAAAGTCATTAGGATTCATACATTGGGAACCATAAATCTTTGTACAAAATTTCATGGCAGTCTATCCAGTAGTTTTAAAATATTTTAACTGACATCAAAGTGATGGATTGACCACATTTTTGACGGACACTGCGGTTATGGCAATAATAACAACAGTAATGGATTAACATAAAATATAGGCAGTTAAGTGTTAAGACTATTAACACAAACCCATGGTCTGTGATGTCAAAGTCATGCTCCTATTTGTGCTTAAGGAAGTCACACATCTTGTTTTTGGATCTGAACATAAACTTAACTCATTTTCACCTGCTTGATTAAATGACCCATGCTGCCATTTCCACTGAGAGGACAGCTTCAGTGTTTTCCAGCATTAGTCTAACAAAGTGCTTTGAAGTACTGAAATGAAGAACCCTTATTTCTGTCTGTCTTTATCATAGGTAATGTAATTGCACTGCTTGAATATTTCATATCATAAACATGCTCTTTTCTTAAATAATCATTAATTGTTAATTTACTCACAATCTCCTCGAAGTCTCAATGGCAGCGTTAGGGTGAGATCTGTAAACACTATAAATGAGCAAATCACACCCCGCCAAATTTGTGAAAGTCTGCTGCAGAGAGCCCATCCATTCAGCCAATATAGAGGACACATCAGATGGTTAGATGCTCTCTGCAGTATTGTATTAAAGAGAAAGAGCTTCAGAGCAGAGGAGTCATAATGAAATGTGACAGATGAATCAGAAGCACTTGGGAGATGACTTTGGATTACTGAATCAATACTGTACCCCCGCATCTAGTCCAGATTTCCCAAACCTGCCTTCCAGTAAAAGCCCTCAGTCAGGGTTTGGATTTTCTATCCTCGAACATCAACGCTTCGTATTCCAGTTTAATTGTACATAGTTCCCACAGCAAAGTTAAGAAAAAAATGAAAGATGCAAATGAAGTTCTGGGATATTGCATTACTCACATGAAACATGTGATCACATTATTCATTGTAAGAAAATCCAGGACATGTACGTAATCTTTATATGAATCACTGACAATTTTCACATACTTAATTTTAATTCTTAAAATGGAGCTGCCTGGCCAACACTTTCCCACTGCTTTGTAACTTCAGTTTGATTTATGAGTCCTTCTTAGTCCCATATAGATATTTAGATTGTATTAAATCCAGTAGTGAATGCAAATCTTCCTATAAAAGCCTTAAAACCACTCTTTTCAAGGATGTTCATGGGGTAAGACAAATTATCTCAGTATATTCAAAATAAAGACAGTAGTGATGGACTGACACATTCATTGTAAATTAATTATCAGCATTTCATAAATTACATTTCATATTAGAAACATACTTTTTATGCTTCATAGATATTCTAGCAATCACCACTACTTGCTTCATGGTTATGTTGTGTTAGATGTTAGCTGCACATGTCTAGTCATCTACAACAGATCCAGTTAGAATAAGTAGCAGGTCATTTTATCAATTTCACATCTTATGTTGTTGTTGTTCATCTTTAATTTGTTAATGGTTAATTTGGCCACAATTTGATAATCATGTGACAGAATAAAATTATACTTTTGTTTGGAAAAGTGGTTTTGTGCTCTTCTGTGTAGTGGCTGTCACTGTGAGCATGATATAAATCAAATATGGCTGTCGTGTAAACTCTTCGCTCCTTTCTGTAATCAGTTTAGTCTTTGATTTGGTGCATTCAAAGACACCTTTGTTTCCAAAGGAAACATTAATATGTGTGAAGCAGTTTTACAAGCCTTTGATTTTGTCTCTTTGAAACATACATCTATGAAAAGAGGTCACGTGATACACAGCTGCTGTGTGTGTGTGTGTGTGTGTGTGTGTGTGTGTGTGTGTGTGTGTATTATATCAAACTAATGAATATAGAGCAAATGGCACTGAAGTGATAATGTAGAATATAATCGCCCTCTGATTCTTACCCCTCCTCAGAGCTTCATTTTATTTCTGTCACTATTGATAAACATTTCCTGCATTTGTCATTCAGGATGAATTGGTACATTAGAAAATTAACTTTTCTTGTACTATGCATTTGTACCTTCTTTAAAAACAAAATTGAAATGCAGTGCATACTGAGTATAATTTGAAACGTACAGACAATTGTGTAATAAAGAAATGCAGTAAATCACCTAATGTATTCATTTGCTTTAATAATTCATTGCCTCATTTGTTGTAATTAGAGCTACACTGATTTTTGGGGCTGATGCTGATAGGAGGGGGAAAACATTCTGATATTGATCTATTGGCTGATAATCTTATCTATACAAAATATATAAATAAACACATTTTTTGCAATGATCTCTCAAATGTTGTGAAACACTTATGACAAACATATGTAATGGAGGGGTGATACTTTAAAGCTTAAAAATGCATTTTTTGTATAAAATGACATCAGCACTGAAACAATAACCTTTACTGGAAGTATAATAATGATAAATTATTTTATACAAAAACCATATCACAAAAAACAAACAAACAAACAAACAAACAAACAAACAAAAACATATATACATACACTTAACTTGAATAAGAACAAAATATATTACATGCTTTCGACATAACTTAAAAAGACTATTAACACATATTGGACACCTATATGTAATAGGTCAATAACGGCCTATAATAACAGCTGCCTGATATATTAGTCAGGCTGTAATTTTGATGCAGAACAATAAAAATTGAGTTTGTTTTGGTCAGTTGCTCTCAAATCCTTTATTTGTATGTGTTCATGCTATTCGATCACGGCACATAATCATTAATTTAATGATTGTACATTTGTATTTCCTTTTTTTCTGACTGGGAAACAAATCCAGATGGAATTTGAATCATCACGGTTGCTGAGAGTTTGACTGCATGAAAGACTAAACACAGATAAAAGACACTGCAAAAGCTAAAAGCCAAACAAAGCAAGCTTTTTTTTTTTTTTTTTTTAACTCTGCAGCATTCAACAACATCAGTATTCCTCTTTTCAAAAACTTTGCTTTAAAAAATATCAATGTGGGGATGATAGCTGGAGGTCAATATGGTCATCCTTGTGCGTCAACTGGTCATGTGGCCACTCACACATACAAAAAACCCTTGTTTTTTGCACTGTGATACATTTAGTGCAGCCAAGTAAAACAAATATGCCCTGATTGTTTGGGTCCTACGTGTGCAATGCTGTAGATGTAAAAGAAAATCTGAAATGTAGCTTATAAAATATATAAACGAATGCATTGCAGTTTTGGTTTATGAGCAAAATATTTTGATTCACAGGTACATAAATGTATTAATTCAGGCATCTATATTTGATGATGCCCTATTTGAGATACTGGCACAAAACAGATGCCATAGTAGAAAGGCAACAATAAAGTAATATCACTGTGGTTTATTGATTCCTTCCTTCCAGTGACAGATTGTTATTACACCAACAAAGATGAAATGTTATTATGTGAGACATTTTGCAGCAAATTAAACATATCATTGCAAAATTAGATTTAAAAAAAAAATAACACAAAGCTGTAGTTATATTTGACATTTGTATCACTCATTTAAATGTGAAATTTCACAAGTACATGACACCCTCACTCAAAATAGCAATATTAAGCAAACCATCATTTTTGTGTGCACATTCTCTATGAACACTATATCTACAGTATCCATGGAAACCATTGCTACAAATGGATCATGCACTCAGAGACAGTGCAGCCATACTGGACAATCTTTTAATAATCTTGAAGAGAACACACTTACAAAAGGTAAAATGCATGATGTAAGGATTACAGTATTATAGTATGATAGTAGATAGTATGGGAATATGTAAGGTTTATAGACTTTCATTTTGCCCATGCATGTTCAGCATCAAACTGTACTGTATGATGTTAGAGAGTTACAAAACTACAACACTTCGATTCAAATGTATCCTGCCAATACTGTGCTATAATTCTTGTCTCTAGTTTTTTTCAACTGTAACATTTCTACATCCATAAAGTACATTTGAGTCAAGCACAAATTACTAGTGCACTAGTGCATTAGTGGTAGTGTTCATAATGGTGGGCTGTTTTTGGACCTCTGTCCTTTGACCTGATTAAATTATACAGTAAAGTAAGCCAACGTCTTTACTTGCATTAGCAGTCAACCTGATTAGTTCCATAATGTATTTGATGCATCCAATTGGGGTAGTTTTAGCAACTTATAAGCAATTTATTTTACAAAAGCTGATTTTAATATTGTTAACACAGGGTCAAATATTCACCATACTAACATCTCTGGATTTAGGATCTTTTCTGTTAAGATACAGCACTAAAATTTAGCATATTTTTCAGTGATTTATTCTTTTTATACATATGCCATCCAGCATGTATTCCAAAACCTTTAATACACTATTTCATACAATAATACAGTTGAATTTAAATGTATTTCATTGTTGGACATTTGCATAACAAACAGTTCTACAACAAAGAGCCCATTCACTCTTAAAGTGTGTCTAACCATAAGCCACATAAATGAACAACATTACAGTTACTGCTGCTGCAGGGCCACCAAGCAGTGACGGAGGCATTTCAGGTTTCTTTGGGCACTGACACCTGGAACAGCTCTGTGGGTTTACCGCTCCATGGGCACATTCATATGAAAATGTCTATACCCTCCAGTGCTCTCAGACAGGGATCTAAAGCTATCATTCAGCAGGTGCTTTGGAGCTTTGAAATTCTCCAGTTGAAGTGCTCTGCTGCTCAGACCATCTTGCCAAACCATCAACTCAGCGGTGTCCAAAGCTCAACTGTTGTGTTGTTGTCTCAACAGTTACTGAAGTGCAATAATTGCAGCTTTCTTTGTTGATGTGATGTGACAATTTATAGGAAGGGGGTGAAAGAAGAGGATTAGCAGTGAGAAAATACATTGTCATTTGGCAGAACAAATGTACACATAGTGAATTGCGGGAAGAATCGAAGGATATTGTAAATTGTATTTTGTGGGTGTCAAGAGATGCAGCGTTGACATTTTTTCAAGAGTGGCTCGAGATAAGTGATAAGGCCTAGGAATATATTTTCATACTAACACGAGAGCTTATTGTTACCTTTTGTCTTCCAGTTTCAGAGTTCACCTTAGCTTTAAGTTGTTAAGTGAAATCAACATCTTTATGGTCAGTGTTGCCTCATATTTTTGACCCAGGTGACAAATGAAAAATAGTGGCTGAAGAAAGCTGATTTTGTTATCTGTCTGGAGCAGAGGGAGGCATTACAATAAGCCTCGGAGGTCAGGGTCAGTGGGCGGATGCAGAGATTGCTCATCTTAATGTCTATGCTTATTGCAGCAGATTGTTCGAAAGTGTCCATGTCTGCATGGCCCTATTATGGTAAGTCTCCATCTATAGGGCCTTACTGTTTAGCCCATAAGATGAATTTCACCCTTCATCTGCCACCACAGTCTGTAGCCTGCAGTATGCTGTGCACTAAGGTGTTATTAATATGCAGATTGTTGATTGGAAGTGTCTTTCTTAGAGCTGTATTAGCTGTGACATACAGTTAGTTGCTGGCACAGCAGTAATGAGTGCACAAGAGATTTTAATGAATTGCAGATCATTGGCCGATGTTTCTGCGCAGCACTGCTGCCGGTTAAAGGAAATTTAAAGACAGAACTGAATTGGTGCAACACTAACTGAAAGTGTATGAGTGTGTGAAAATGAACAGAAATGAATAGACAACTAGCGCTGCAGCAATTAGCTGATTAATTGATTAGGTGTTAGAGGGAAAATAAATTCCCATAGATGATTGATTGTTGCTAAATATCTTGTGGTTCTAGCTTTTGAAATATGAGGGGTTTACTGCTTTTGTCTGTTTGATATCACTGTAAATATGTATCTTTGGGTTTTTGGACTGTTGGTCAGACAAAACAAGCTAAGTGTACACACTACCGTGAGCTCTGTAAAATTGTGATGGGCTAACTGTTTCCTCATCTTTTATTGACTGAACAATTAATTTAGATTAATAAACAGTTGGCAGAATAATCAATAAATTGGTGGGTTGCAGCCTTATGTACATCATAGACGATGAGACTGGCCACAGTGCACTGCATTATTCATTACACAGGTATTTACACATACTGTACATATGATCACACACAGAGACCAACACACAGTATAATTTAGTCTTTCATTTAGGAGTAATGTATAGTCCATACAGCAGGTTGTAGTGATCAGAACATTAATCCAGATCATCTCATGTGCCGATCCGCAGGAGATTGTGAAAACAAATGTAATGAGCAAACATCTGGAAACAGGCAGCTATAGCCTCCATGGGCCGGATTTTCCCCACAGTTACTTCCCTATTGCTTGCACTTGCTGAGGTAATGCTGTGATTAAATTACATCAGAAATGTTCCTTAGGGTCTCACCAAGCTCAGCGAACCATTCTCAAATGTATTTGACATTCAGATATCTAGCCAGGAGTTATTTTGACAAAGTGGGCAAGGAAGAAGTGTGGATGTTAGTGGGTGGATCATTATCAAAGTAGTGATACCCTCAAACATATGAACACTGTGTCAAAAAGAGTGCAAACAACGCAGTCAGCTGTTTAAGGTTACAGTTTGCTTGGAAATGGACTACACACATAGTACTCTGTATATACAACAGAATTTCATCATAATCAACTTTATTTCTTGATTTAATATCGTGGGACAGCCAAAACAAAATTATATAATCATTCAAGAATATGCATGTTCACAATTTTGTTACATAATAATAATAATAATAATGCAAAAGAACATTGGCATAAATATGGCAACATGCAGCAGCTTATCATATTTGCTTTTGAAAGTCACTCTGATTTGCCAAAAACATTTTGACCTCTGAGCTGTGATTGACTTGACTCGTTTTGTCTTTCTCTCTCACCGTGAATGTGAAACAAAAATAAGTCTTTTTGTACTTCTTTTTTTGTCAATTTGCAATTTTCCAACCATGTCATGAAATTGCTAAGAGGGCTCTCATGTGGTTTACTTTGTACGGGCAAAATAAAAAATTAAAAAAATAACACCGAACAAATGTCTGTACTCTCTGCCCTAAGGCCACACTTGTTCACAGTGAAAATCATGGGACACTGTTTTTGTCCTTGAGGGGAGAACACATTCGGATGTATGGATAGTACTTTATTTGTGCCTATCCTACAAATGTCCTCCATCAATTTTGCTTTTCATGTTCCTCTGAAAAAGCATTGATTTATTGGCCCTACAGCATTTTTGGACATTAACAGTGAAAAAACAAATTTGATCTCAGGGGGAGTGTTGGTTTGTGTCCATTCTTACAGACTGTCAGGTGTGCAACTCCAAGCCTGAATGAATTCCCAGATGGACTGAAGCCATCAGCGCTGGGCCAGACAGATGAATCTAAAGCAAGCAATGAGATTTCTGCCAGAGTCTGCCTTTCAGGACAGAACGGCATTGGTGAACTTAGTGTGAAAGAGGTATTCGGTCTAGACAGTGTCTCCCTGCTTTTAATGCACAAAGCCAAGGCTTTGTTTAGAAGGCCCCTCACGTTCTGGGGTAGGGCAAAGCCTGTCAAACAGGGACTGTCAGAATACCTCCCGTCTTTAACAAAAGAGGAGCATGCCGATCCCATTTAATTATTCAAGACCTCGGACTGGCAAGAAAAATATAAACGCTGCCCATCAGATAATGTCAGAGTTGGCTTTGACAGAGTAAACACCCACACAAATCTGTCACCAACTTGGTATGTCACTGCTGCCTTTCTCATAAGATTTATCTATGTTTTACTGTAGATTGAATGCCTGTGAAGAAATGCTATGTGTATTGAATTATTACCCAACCCCCCCTTTTTTTCCTTTAGTTTTTTGTAGAAATATACAGTATATGTAAAGATTTATGGTTAATCAGGATCTTTAAAGTGGGACACTAATATATAGTAATTCTGATATTAAAAGAAAATAATACTTATTCAGCACCAAAACTTCCTTTCAAACTGTGACTGTGGAAATCTGGTTTCACTGTTTGTATCAAGCAGAGTAGTGAAATTAATACAAGCTATTTTCTACATTACAATGAACTACTTTTCTGTCCAAAATATGCTTACACTGGGACCATTGGGGGGTCGCTGGCTTGATTGAAAATACACTGCTAATTTGCAAAGTAATTTAACCCCCCCCAAAAAACAGCATTTTTTTCACATAACCACTCAAAGCACAGCAGTTATTGCAAAAGGCTTAAAATCGCTTGTCGAGTCAATCCAAAATGAATCTTAAGCATTTTCAGCCTGGCCTGCTTTTAAAATGATACCAGTTTTCTTTACAGTGATATGTACAGTGTGATTCTGTCCTCTCTCCATTCACGGCCCCCCAAATCACCTCAAGGAATGTTAAGAAAAGGTCTTATTCAGCATGGTTTGGAGTTAGATAGTTTTGCCTGTCAAATTCATTTTAGATTTTTTTGACTGTAATAAATTACAGTACGCCCAGAAACTATAACTCAGCCATCAGTGAAATATTTTTGCATTTAAAGGTTAACAAAGGCCCCAGAATCAGGTTTTCACGACAGGCTTTAAACAGTAGAATTAAAGTAGATTGGCTTGTGGGCATTGGTGCATTACATTATGTCCCTATTAGTGTTTAACTTACCCCCTTTAGAGCTGATTTTGGTGTCTGTTATTCCAGTGTTGTACCAGTTGTGATCATCCCCAGGCTTGCTCTGTGAGAGATGGCTAGAATCAGCTCTGATAGACAAGAGTAGATTAAAGTATGCCCTTTAAAGTCCGCACAGCAATACTCGGTGGGAGGCGGAGAGAAAACGAGATCAAAGATCTAATTATAAAGGCACATATTTTAACACTGGTCCCAAAAGCAGATTAATGATAAAAAATAATAAGCAGCAGTGTTCTCATAAAAAGTACCCCTAAAATTGTTAAAATTCTCTACTGTGAAGAGGGATTCTGGTTCAGAAATGTACAAAATTTGACAATACAACTATTCACAGACACACTGCAGCAGATGCTTGATCAGATGTGATTTCCCTTTCCATTCATTTCAGACACTACTCATTGGATTATAGTTTACTGGCTCATAATGGCGTAGATGTTGTCCGAGTTGATTAATTGGCACATAATCATGGAAACAAACACATGTGAAGTCCTGCATGCTGTATTGCATCGTGGGCACTTGCTATGCTGAGTTGGATTCCCTCAATGGGAACAGGTAATAGTAACATGAAACATCTGTTGCCATCTCAGCTCAGTGTATTATATATTCATACAGACTGCAGTGTAAATATCCATTAACATCAGTATGTACTGCATGTCAGGAACATTATCCGATATGTAGGTTATATGTCCTATGTGTATATATGTGTTTTTTTTTGGTTTTGACATGTCATAGAAGTGACCTGAAGGAGGACAGGAGAAGGTGCAAAAAAAAATGTTGTGAGCCAGATGGAAAATCACAGTACACTGCATGTCCCCCGCTTGCTGAGCAACCAGGACACCCCATGGCATGTTATATTTTGATATTTTCATAAACATGTCCTATTATTAGCTTGTCCTCCAGCACTTGTGACATCAGTCTGACTGCAGCAGTCTCCCTTCATGTCTTGGCTTTGCCTATTACACTTCGTCTGACTCACCAGTGGACTGTGCCTCCCAGCTGGCCATAGGCTGACACTCTCTTCCACCTCATTACCAGGGAGGCCAGTGAATGAAGTGAATGCACCTCCTAGTCTAGTTAGAGGTTGACACCTGGGGCTGTACAATACCGTATGTCATTTACCTTGGAAGACAACTGAGCAAACAGATATAATGAATCAGTTATGCAAGTATTGTGAAGCTGTGAGATTTCCTTTGAAATATCCTAGTTGCTTGCATGAGATGAAAATACAGACTGCATTCATTTCCATTTTTTCAATACGCCTTTGCAGAGCAGTTATTTTGTGAGATGCTGACTAGAGGGGGAGATATTTATATACACAAAGCTAGAATAATTCTACTCTTTGCAAAAGGTGGCGGACTCAATGCATATTTTCAAAAATGTAATGTCCCCTCTGAATAAAAACATATACTGATGTCTATGCATTTAGCTAAAAAGTCATTTAAATGTATTTAAAGCAGAAATGAGCATATATTCATGCACACTCTCCTACCACTGTATTGGATTTAGATCAAAAACACTTTTGCAACATTAAACCAGTAATTTGTTGACAAAATGATTTGGGCTGCTCTTTTTTTAAGTCTGTGAGCTTGTTCTGTGTACAGTAAATGTAGTCATAGCTCATTAAATACTTAAACAAAAACACAATATATAATTGTTATCTTCCTATATGTATCAGAACATGAATTATGTTATTGTAATGTTACTATTATTGTGTTTTAATGGACTAGGCAGAATGAATTGCTCAATGCTCAAGTAAATTTAGACCATGGATTCAGGTTCATATTAATCAAATGTAAATCCATCTGCTGCACTCCACTATATTTCACCTGTCAAGTCTTTTTTAAAGGGCAATCTCCATTATTAGTAGGTTGTTTAGAGCAAAAGCATAAGGTCACCTTTGTTGCTTTCATAGGCCACGCCAGCTCTGCAATTTGAAATTTTGCCATTTTACTAAAGAGACTTAATTATGGATGGGCTGAAGCGAGCATTTATCATATTTCACACCCAATATTATGACATATTTGTCAGAGCATTAATTTAGATTAATGGCATGGGCAGGGTTTTGGGTGATCTGCAAAGCCCTTGACAGCTCATCCCCTTAGAGTCAGATGGGTTTTAATGAAGGTGGTCTGTACAGTAGGCAAATGTATAAACCTAGAGCTGGTAAAATGTACTTTAGGTGCACTCTGTTAAAATGACAGTGGCAATGTTCACTGTGCAGTAACTGCTGAGCTTCCATCAACACGTCCAGATATTTGTGCAGAATTGAGAGGAAGCAGGTGCTCAGTAAATAAATGAAACAGTGAGGAGAACAACTGGGAGAACCGTTATTTAGCTGATCATATAGAGAAAATAATGAAAAATAGGTTAGTTAACAGGGGAACAGTCACCTCAGACAACCTCACTAGCCTGTGTTCATCCTAATTTTGAATAATCTTATGTTTAAAATGAGCACTTTCCATTTATTCCATTGTTAGCAAGTGCTCTGTAGCTGCTCAATGAGCTTCCAAAAACATTTTTCAAGGAAGCTCCCATTAAAATAGTCTTTTACTGACTGTTGGTCAGGCAGGTGTTCAAGCGCCAGTTGGACTTTATCTATCCATGTGTCTTTCCACCATCAACCTCAGCTTCAGCATCCCAGCGTGCCCAGAATGCCTGAATTATTCAAATACATTTTGTGTCTCAGTTATCTGTCATGCAGAGGGCTGTCAAAAGCCATAAAAAGGTGGGTGGTACTGTCGTGTGCTTCCCACCCTCTGCAGAACTGAAATGAGCTTGACACATGGGCAGAAGCACATAAGCGAAGAATGGAAATTTGTCGTGAGCATGGATGGGATGGTAAGGACAGATGCTTTCCGGACGTTTACATCCTCTCCTGCCCACTTTCATACACATAATGAGACAGCTGTGTATTTTAAAACAGTGTGCTCATAAAACTGCACGAGTCAGGATTTTTAGGATCTGCTGCCCAGTTGTGACAATACTGTATGGTGTCACGCAAAGTTAACTTTAAAATACTGCTGTACAGATTTAAGAATTTTAGATGAAAATAATAATTATGCTTTGTACAGCTATTTTCTGTCTAGTTTCCAACTTGTTTTAAAACAGTATGTTGTTTACATATTGCTTGAATTAGCACATTTTAAAGCATTTTCATGAGATTGAAATCAATATTATTTAACAAAGCAGCTCATCTGTCTTTTTATATGCACATAATGATCAATGGCTGTTGACTTGTGTCACTGATTACAAACTCTGCATAAATATTTAAATCTTGACACTTCTCATGTCTTATCCTCTTACTCCTTTGTCTCCACTACAGACAAAGGCATACCTAACATCACCCAAATATCTCCCTATTTGCCTCTCTCCCCTGTCCTTTTTTCACTTGTTTTAAAACCTCTTAGGGAATTTATTACGCTAACTATCACCACAGGCAAACTGCTTTGGATTTAAGTCACGTCCAGTTGGGAGTCTCAATAATGTCTCGGAATGAGCCAAGTTCTCATTAAAGGAATTTCAAACACCCCCACTTAGACTTGATCTGCTGTCCACATTCCCATTGCTTTGTCCTTTATCAGGGTATATCCAAAAAGAGAGTTTGGGAACGGACAGGGAGCCCCCGCTCCAATCATTCTGCCTTTAATATGGTATGCACATTGGTTGTCTTGGTTGCTTGGTAACAAGAAGCTAGGCATGCCCCCTCTCTGTTGTTTTAGATTTAATTATACAGCCATTTTATAAGTGATATGCTCATTTTGGATCTGATACATTTGAGACAATCTGAATTAACCCAGTTCAATATCATACAAACAAAACAAGAGATAGTTCTTCCCAGACCAAACGGATTAATATAACTACAGGCAGCAGATTTTTTATTTTTTTTTGGAAGACTCACAAAACTATCACTGAGCCATGTTTTTAATTCTTGATGCAATTTACTCAGTACGATTTCAAGTGGAAGTGAAAATGGAAAGAGTATTGCTGGCTCAGTAGCTGACATTAATAAACATCATCATTTTCCGGGACAGAAGCTAAATCTAGCAGACATCACAGAACTGAGCCCCACCGAGTTAGGAAACAAAAGTCCTCTTGTTCTGACTCCAGAAGCCACACTTTGTGCTGCTTGTGGCATTGCGGTCTCCTTTGCCCTCCCCTTGCTTGCTCAGAGATGCTGCTGAATAGACAGAGGGTGTGACTCTAGTGGGGATAGAGGCTGGAATAGAAAGATGAAAATCATCATGTAAGTGCAGAAAGGTTTTCTTGTTTTTATTAGCTGATTAAATATATTGATTGTTCATGTGAAATGTACCTATTTATCAGCTGACTCCAACTAAATGAATCATAAAAGTTGTGTTTGAGGCCATACTTAGGTATACTTTTGCTTGTTAGCATATGAAACAAAAAGCAAAGCTGAGGGAATATCATTAGTTTTGCGGATATTTTGTCATGAACCAAATAATTGGACACAATTTTGACCTAATGATGGTGCTAGATTACCAGTTCCATGGTGATCCATACAATAGATGCTTACATACTAAGGTTTATTCCGGGAAACAGGATTCCCTTGAAATATATTTAATGACGGGAAATGGGACAAAAAATAAATAAAAAAAAACAGAACATTGGTGAAATATATTTAGGAAAACATAGGAAACCGTTTACTCTCATAAAACATGCAGCATATGTATGTTCGCATGCTGTTCACTGGTAAAACACAACACAGCCTATCAATTAACGCATTAACGCATGTTCTTCTGAGTCTGACCTTGTGGATTGCCTATGTGGTATGGTACCATAACACCTTTCAAAATCCCGTCCATCAAATTCATTCTGTTGCAGGCTAACTACTTTTCCTGTTATAAAACAAGAGATATAAGCCTACCCCGGCCTAATAAAGAAATGTTATGTTGACTTCGAGTGATCATTCATGCTTGCAGCCTCGCAAGCGGAGCAGCCGTAGAATAGACTTAGTTTAACTGAATGCCTTAGAAATCGACTTACTTTAATGAAAATTTGTAAAATATCACTTTTATGAGGGTCACAGTCCCAGACAATAAACTTTTTTATTATTTCATAATTCTGGTAGTTGCAGTGCAGCAGATGTAACAAAGTTCACGCAACATGCTGGATGCAAACTAAGCTTAAGCCTAATCATTATAATGTTGAAAGACATAAATTGCGTTCTTTTGCCTTAATAATGATAAAAATAGTACACAAAAAGGTCAGATTGGGAACCCATATATGCATAATGTCTCATTGTTGCATTTAGTGTTGCTTGAAATGACCAGGGCTTAGCTACTGTTATGCCTTTTTAAAAAATGCTTATTTCCTGGGATTCCAAGGAAAATTGACTTCTTTTCCCATGATTTAAAATGTCTTATTTTCGGGAAAAATATGAATCCCTATTACATGAATACCTGAACAGATTTTGTGCCAGTCCATCTTGTAGATGTTGGAATTTCTCATAAGCTACAAGAAAAACATTGACCTGCTAGTGGAACGAGAGGAAAAGTCAGACGATCACACTAGTCATTAAAGTACCAACCGTACTGAAAGCCATAAGTGACGTGCCTCATTTGATGCTCGTCATTTAATGCTCCTATGGTGCACTTCAGGCATAGAATTTAAAATGCCAACACAAATTTGTCTCTTTTTGTATTTACTGCTGCATCAGTTAGATATAATGAATGAATGAACAGGAAAAATGCAGCCTCTTGACGCTTTTGGTGTGCATTCAGTTAAGTAAAACAATAGATGAACTTAGAAACACAACACTTTCAGTGTGTTTGGGCCTTAATATTCATCCCCTGTACACCATGGATATCCGAGCCATAGGCTGTATAGATAGACGTAGCAAAATCTAATGTCAACCATTTGAGCTGGTCTGAAGCCCAGAGTTGCAGCTTATGGGTTAGCGCCATCTTTTCCATTTGGAGTGCAGGGTGTTGCCTTTCACGCTCTGGAAACATACCCCGCTACCTCTGAGTGACGTTAATGCTAACATACCAGGAATACAGAGTGCTGCATATTTGGGCTTACGTTAGCTAACTAACACGGCAGGTATCATACTCAAGTCACTTTGAAACTTCTGAAATATTGCTACAGTAGTTCAACTCAGTGTGAGTCCTGGAGCTGGGGAGAGCAGCAGGTGAGCCAACTAGCTGTCAATCAGCGCCCACATGACAGACATCAAAGCTACTATTTGTCTTCAAATCTTATTAACGTACCAGTAATCCAAAATGACACCCAACCACTTATGAGAATGCCTAAATTTAAAATGTATAACTATAATGACTTTAAAAATTTATGGATTTAGTATTTCATTAGAGAAGTTGACACCTTTTGAATGGGAGTCTATTGGAGCCAGGGACTTTTTGGCCAGCATCTTGCAACCATCGGTGGCATTGTACTTTCAAGGTACTTCCACACTGCTTCAATTTAATGTCACAGTTGTTGCAGCTTGATCTCACCTCAATTTCATGGCATTCATCCAATAGTTATCAAGACATTTAGCAAGAAATACAATCTGTCAACCTGCTGATGGCACTGGATCATCAAAATGATTCGTTCTTGGAGGTACATGAATGTCTGTATAAAATGTAATGGCAATCCAACTAGCATGGTTAAAGAGCATGTATTCACTCTTTGGGCAATGGTTTTACAGTACGTATATCACTGATTGTGATGATAATGTGTCAATTTTCAAAGGCATGGAAGCTGGGCTGAATTTTAATTTTAATCTTCATTTTATTAGGTGTTTGTTTTTCCAAATATACATGTAAGCAAATAATGGATAACAGCATAGATTTTATGCCATAAATACTTCATACATACAAAAATAAAAAAAATCATTGAAATACCTGAAATTGCTGTAAACATATGATAGTTACATTATGATTACATGAAAATATAAAAGTTGCAATGACAGTCAGGGTGATGTTTTCGACTTATTTTTATTAATTAACTGTATAGTATTTTAATGGTTCATGGAAGAAAGCTGTTTTCAAGACCTTTCAAAATTAAGTACTACACTTAAAGCTCTCTCAGCTTCATCTTTACAATTGGATGTAAAAGTATGTTGACCTTCAATAGATGCATTTTTATAGATATATGGATACACGCAGCCTTTTTGAAACGAGCAGCACATTGAGCACTGAGCTTCAGAGATGCCCCGTGAGGTGCATAGTACACACTGTCTTAGCTTTATAACTTTACTGTACTTTTTTAAGAGGGTAGCGTGGGTGTCATTAATTGTCCAGATCAGCCCAAAGTAGCAGAAAGAACAGTCAGAATACACCAAAAGGAGAAAGTGAGGAGTAAAGCTGCAGCCATGAATAACTGTGCTGCCTGGGATTGGGAAGACAAGATAATGAAAGAAAATCTCCAACTGATTAGTGCTCTTGTGAGATTCCCCTTGGAAGTTACTCATGCTGCATGTGTCACATGCTTAAGATGTGAAGGAAAGAAGGTGTCTCTGATGGGTAGTTGGAATAAGATTTGCACAAAGCAAGAGGTCTCACCCAATCATAAGGTGATCATAGCGGAGGTCAGTCAATGCCAGCTGCCAAGCCACAGTTGACCGAGACATTAAAACAAGGAGAAACAGGAAGGGCTCATTTGTAATGAATTATTGAGAATGTCATAAAATGAATCCTGTCTCCTGTCTCTGTTGGGTGCCTAGAGACACTGGAATTGCTGATTGCTCTAACTTCAAATGAATGTATTGCATTTTGCATTAACTCATAAATATAGTAATGGAGAGAGTGTCTGGGCTCATTAGTTTTAGCTATTTACATGTCAGTGTGTATTAGATGAAAGCAACATATATATATTGTATATTTACAAATGATTATTAACCATAGGAATGTCTTTAGAGACAATGTGTCTATGGCTATGTAGATATTTTAAAGATATTTATTTTTATTTTTTTGCACTGTATCCATCTTTCATACTGATGAACCTGTAATCACTACACTTTGTAGTCAGTTCCAGTGGAAAGAATCCAACATTTTCATTGGATGTCTCACTGATTTTCACTCTTTCTAATGTATGAAGGGAAACTAACCCCCATTTTGTGTTACTCCAGCTGGGTATCTCCCAGTAATGCTCATCTGATGCCTGGCTGAAACGGATTAAGGGAATCTGTCTTAAAAAGGAACTTGCTTTCTTTTTGATTGGTTTTATTGTATGAGTCCAAATGATAGATCTTTGTCCTCATAATTTTAGACTTCAGCACAGCTTCTGTACTGATGGTAAAGAGCCTATGATTGATTAAACATCAGTTATATCTGCTTCAGGAATGCCATTGGACATTAACGGCAGGGAATTGCTAATTGTTGCCAAGAAAAATGGCTATGTGGACACTGAGGAAAAATATGATGCTTTTTATTGTAGGAACCCACAACAAGCAATACAAATTTACCTTGTGGGGCTAGACCAATCAATAATGTTATTTAAGCAGTCCTATTATGAATTTGAATTGCTCTTTTATGTGAAACATACAGTCTGATTTAAGTGATTGTGTTTTAGTACCACCATTAATATTATACACATGTGTAGTAGCATTTTGGTAACATTCTGAGTAAAGTAAAGTATACCAAGAACTGTGTGAAAGCTGTTGGACAATTTCTACCAAAAACGCGAATGAACTACGCTAGTATAGCATTTCTTCAATCTCAGTAGCCTGTGTATGATTAATACCATCATGATATTCATTTCACAATTAGTATTTTGTTTCAGCACCAAGCTACTACAGCTCCCATGAGTCTCAGCCATATGGTGTGCTGTCAAAGCCTCAGAAATGTTGAATGCTAACAAAATAACGGTGATATCTTAAGGTGCTCAGATTGACCTGTTCACTACTGTTTAATCACTGATTTAGCCTGGAAAATGGACAGAGATGATCAAAGAATCTCTCGATGAGAAAAGACATCACCAAGGCTAGTGGAAAGATCACTATTACTGAGGCAAAGGCAGGGCCAGTGAACAACCCTCCCTCCTCTGAAAGGCGATCGACTGTCCTTGATGCCGCCTTGTTTTATTTTGATCAGAGTTCTGTCAATCTAGCTCTTTGATTTCAAAACCATCAGTACACATGTTGACTTCTGCTGTTCTTGCCACAGGAAAATATTCTGTGTTGTAGACAACCAATAAATGTGACGGATGAGCACATTGATCTGCTAGACAGTCTGTCAGTCAGTCAGTCATTCAGTCATTCATATTTTTCTGTAATCTGACACTTTACCCCTAACCTCAAATGGCACTTGCTTACACTGAGTGATGCATGCTTTCCCCCATATTGTGGCCTTGCTAATGTGTGTGTAAGAGGATATTTTTACAGCAGTGTCTCCTTTATGCTACAAGTATTTTATGAGAATCAGTTGAGCTACCAAAACAGCTGTGGAGTGTACATTATAGGCAAAGCATTGTTTTTATTAATCTAATGTGATCAACTAATTAATTATTAGTTTGGGCCATAAAACATATTAAAATAGTGAAAATGCTCATACTTATTTCCTAGAGCTCCAGGTAATGTCTCTTTGGTCAACTGTCCAAACAGTCCAATACCCAAAGGTACAGTTTACCAGAATATGAAACAAGACATTGACATTTGAAGAACTGAAACTAACAAATGCAATTTTGCCATCACAATATGTCCTATTAATTCTTTTTCAATTGACAAATCTGTTAATTGACTAGTTCTTTCAGCTACTGAAGTACAGCAGCACAGCAGGGTGGACTTATTTTTCTTGATTATGGGAGAATTATATGGTTATGCTGATTGTTCCAGGACTGGTATTCATGATAGACAGGCTATTCTTTCACAACTATATGAAAAAAGGAAATTACATCCATTTTTTTTATTTTACAATTAGAAGTTCCTGGTCAGGAAGTGACCAGGAAGTGAGGGATAACAAAGAGGCTATTCATGTCATTCAATCCTAATTTGGCATCCTCATTTATTAGTTTACTGATCTGTGTTTCATATTAACACTGTTGGTTGTTGGGCCCTGTTTTAAAACATGATTTGTATGTTGGACGCATTCTCCTGATGCTGGACTGGAGATATCACATTTTTGATATGTTTTCTGCCCAGATGGATTCTAAGAAAAAATCAGGTCAATCTACTACAGGACCAAGTGAGGACATTAATAGTATCCAATCTAAGATTTACTGTGTGAAAACATGAATTTGACCATATTTTATATACCTAGGTTGCTGTAAATTTATAAAGCACCACATTTATGATGCAAACTCCTAGACAATTTATAAAACTAGGAACTGTATCTAAGTGGCTCCTGCTGAACTTGTTTGTCCCATTTAAGAATTTAAAGCAAAAATAGACAAATAATAGCAAGCTAATTATGTAAATGCAATCATAGGATTGCAAGTTATATTTCTATATTATGTTAGATTCCATGTGAATCAAAGTGTCATATTGCAGCAGTAAAACAAAAAAAGATTGTTTTTAGATAGATAAATTGTGATTTGCTAATGTAAACTTGAGGTATATCTGCAAAATGCATTGCACTATATGTATTTTATTTGTTGAGTTTACATGCAATAATAATGTGAGCTCAACCTCTCTGAATGTGAGAATGTTGAAGTTATGGCAATTTAAAATTTAATTTTTCAATAGAGGCAGCAATCATCTTTTCTTTCTGTATATTATGCATGTAATGTAATGTTAGAGATAGTCTGTGCATTTTCAAATGCAGAGGTTTTATTTTTCATATATACTGTAGCATTTCATATATGGACAGTGTTCATGGGGGATAATCATTCAGCCATAGTCCATGGCTGTTCTTTTTTTTGTCTGCATAGTGTTTCACTAATACAAGAGTAGTACATTGTGCCCTCTGTTTACCCTCTGTTTTTATATCATCTTATATCCGTGGAGATTCAATTACTGGCTGAATATAAGTTGATTTATGTGACCATTCAGTGCTGCCTGATTTAAAATCAGGGGGAAATACAGAAAATATGCATTCATCAGTGCTTCTTAATGCCATAATGAGGTGAAAGGATAGTCAGAACTGATGGTTGCGTCGCCCATTTGGTGTACTAGCATCTTCTGCTATGTAACTACCTAACTATGTGTTTGGAGGAAAATGGAGCTATTGATGTCCTTGAACCTTTGCGTAGTTTAATAAATTCTAATTAAATTAGAGCAAGGGAGTACATGAAAAGACAGTTGTTGTTTTTTTTAATTTAGCTGATTAGAGTGAAAAAATGTATGCACAGGGCTACATTTTCTGTGTTGAGAAGCTCATTAAAGCTGCTCTCACACAAGTTCAAGGGAAGAAGAGGGTAATGGCTTTGTCACTGAGGCTCACAAACAGATCACACTTTGTTTGCTGTGTGAGAAATGCCGACTGAACAAGCGAACGCCTTCATATGAGAAAATAACTGACAGCGTGAAGAATAAATATGTATTGATTATTTAATGCATGTGCACAGCCACATTTATTCATCATCATAAACCTCACAAAATTAGCTCATTCCAAACACTTTGATGAATTAAACACTGTGAGCTATTTTGTATTATTCATCCATGTAAGACCCTGATGAAAAGGGGTAGAAGGCTTGCCATAACCATGACAGATTATTCCCTGCAAATAAACCGCTTCACCTGGTAGCATCAGTGAATTGAAGAAAGGGATATGTTTTAAATCACTTCCTTTTTGTAAGCCTTAAAACACTTTTGCTGAGAGGCAGAGGACATGAGAGCTCTGACTGCATATCAGACAGGTACATCGACAATAACATGAACTTGCCGACAACAGGTCAGACAGGCTATTCAGCCAAAGCTATTGGGGGTCTTGGGTGTCATGGGCCTTTAAAACCCCACGTTCCTCTGCAGTGAGTGTTTCGCCAGCTCCCTATTTCAGCACTCTGCAGAGCACAGCTGAATGGACAGCAGCCATTGTGTGCCCAGATAATGCACTTCAATCATCCTTAATGTCATCATAGCCAAAAAGGCACAGAAGCTGGGCTGAAGCGGTTTTATTTCCCTCCCATATCCTGAGAACAAAAAATGAAAGTTTTAATATGATTTTACGACTGTGCTTGGTTTGCACACTACTTATACTGACCAGCTATATTAAGAGCTATGATGTGTGTGTGTGTGTGTGTGTGTGTGTGTGTGTGTGCATAAGGATGGAAACGTAAAATATTGTTGTAGCTGTTTTTGATTTGCACATTCTGTGACGGCTTCTCGGTAGTAAACGATTAAGCGTCATGTTAAGGTTAAAGTTGATTTAATTTACTTTGTTGAGTTTAACAGATTTTTTTTTCTTCTTTTTACGTAACACTTAATATTCTGGACATGGTGAGCTGCAGGGAAAGCTTGTGGTGTGGTAATCAATTCCATACATTGGCTAACGGTGAGACGCTGAATGGCTAATTGACCACAGTAATGGTGCATGGCTCTGTGGTTGGGGACGATGGAGACGTGCACATTAAAAAACAATTAATTTCCAATACTAATGTCACTCTTGGCTGCCTCTGATGCTGCATATAACAAGGAGCTGTCACTGATGAGTCATTTCATACTCCATCTAGGATTTGATCCAGACTATGCAAAGTTAGGGGGGCCTTACTGTCGGAGTGAAATACACACTTTGGAGTTTTTTTCTTTTCGAAGCCAACTGATGAAAATGTATGCTTCTCATTTAGTGGACTCATTTATTTCTTTGAAAAGCTACAAGGTCGTGGTCTGGTCATGGCATGATTAAATTTTCTGCTTCTAGCCTCTGAGTCAATTTCTTTTACCCTTGTTTACAGTAGTCAAGCTGCAGCAGGCAACTTTGCACTTTTGGCAGCTCCGCATTGGCTACAAGACATCATTTTGAAAGTTGGAATAATTTCACTATCCAGAAATCATGAGATGGCTTCAGTAAATGGCAGACTCTAAGCTCTAATTTTACTGTTAGTAGCTGGGAAATATTGGAGATGATTTTAATAAACGCCAGCAGGTTCAGCCATCACTGATGAGTACTGCTTTCTGGTTGCTGGCGGCTGTGTCAGAGGCAGTTTGTTTTCACTCACATTTTGATTTATTTCTTCTAGTGCATGTTTATTTATTTATTTACACGCACATGGATATTTACTTTGATACTGTTATATTGCACTGTAAGCATATCAAAGTAAATACCCACACTGAGGCAATAGTTTGATTAACAAATCATAGGAACCTAATTTCCATTATAATCTGTGTGTAAATGATGCATTTGATAATCCAGTTAATGTCCGGAAACATCTTTGTCAGTGTCAGGCAAGGAAAATGGCCCAACTTGTTTATTCTTGTTTCTGTTGATGAATGAATGGTGCTTTTCCCCCCCCCCACCACTTTGCATCTTGTTGACAAGACAGCCTTTAGAGTCAAAAAGAAAGACTCAAATATGGTATATATGGAAACGAATGAAAATGTTTTCTTTTTTTTGTTTTTACAGGATGATTACAAAGATGATTCTAGTGGATACTAACCTGAGACCTTGCTCAGTTAACAGAAATGAAAAAAAACAATGAATTAATTAATTACCTTCCTTTTCTGATTTCACACAATTAATGTGCACTGCTGAAAATTACAATCATCCTCCACAAAGACTCATCATAATTTCAACAGCATTATTCAGCGTTATTTAAAATTAAGATAATCCTTTTTTGCTCCATTTACTTTTCCTATTTACGTCAATTGTAATGTTTTACAAAAAGCAGTATGTAGTCGAGGTCACATTTCAGATGTCTATGAGTTGTTAACAACTTCACCAAATAATAGTTTTTCCCTCTGAACTTCTCACATAGTTTCATTTCAATAAATATTCAAATGATCTAAATGTCTTCTTTCCTCTCCCATTAATAATCTCACAACCCCTCAGATTTAACTGGTGACCCTTTGGAGGGGCCTGACCCCTAGGTTGGAAACCACTGAACTAAACTAGCAAAATGTATAATGTAGTTCAGACTATCTCCAGCTACAACAGTACCATGCTGTTTACACACTGATGCCTCAATATTAATAATACACTCATTTCATATATAATACTATATCAGTCAGAGGGACCAAGGCACTACTTTTACTGCAATACTTTAACTACATTAAGAAACACATATGTACTTTTACTTAAGCAGGATGCAAGATTTTAGTGCTATTGGATATTATTACATTGCTGTATTGGTACTTTTATTTAAGTTAAGGATCTGAGTACATCTTCCACCACTGTAGGCATCTCTTTGATATAAGACTACAAAAGTGTGAAAAAAGAGGCTTTGAATACCAGCATTAAAAGTGCATCATGGTTGACCAGACAGTGCAGTGCATCTTTACAGAGAGTTAATACAAAGTGAGAGGTCATTATTAGATGAATGCAGTTATTCAGTGACCTTGTCTTTTTTTTCTTTTCCGAAAGTCTTTTTAATAAGAACATTTGGAAAGGCTAAAAGTGTTGTTTTACAAATGTCCTGTGCCAGATTCACACCCATAACACAGACACATTGTGCGGTGTGCTTGTCTCTGGAATATTTTGGCTTTCCAGAGATCATCAAGTGGTTAAATCCCCTGCCTCCTGAACTAAATACCCCCCTTGTCCTGGGACTAAATCCCGGCAGAGTTTTCTCTCCTGTGCTTCCAATTCTCTGCCCCCCTGGACATTTTACAGCAGTCTAAATAAAGAACAGAAAATACTACAGGTGAGAGGACTGTGAACATTCTGACATTGTGGGAATTCACCTTTGCCATTGCTCAAAATAAACAAAACAGGTTATCTGCAAAAAAAAAAAAAAAAAGGGATAATATAATGTACTGCATATGTTATATGGATAAAGGGAAGTCCTTGTATTCTTATTTTAGCTTACTTAATTCTTAGTTAGGAGTCATCCATGATAAGTTGAAACAAAAAACAACAACAAACAAAATAACATATTGGTACTAAAATACCACAACACTATACGAGGCAGTGATCAATGCTTCAAAATCAAACAAAATCAAAATTATGGGAAAAGGGAATTCAGTAATTAACCCAAAGTCAGGTAACTTAAATAATGTTTGTACAAATAAAATAAAAACAGTGATAAGCTATGCATAGCTTTGAACTTTGTAATAGCTGTGATGGCTCTCATTTTCCCTAACTTGGCATCAGAATCCATTAAGTAAAAAAATCCTATCGTGCTGCTGTTGTGCTCTTGTCTGAGGACATTTCAGCATCACCACTTTGTCCTTGTAATTATTCTGGAGAGCATATTTGCTTTAACATGAGCTTAGTCAATGAGCCAAGACAGGGCATGTTGCAGGCATCTTCCTCATGACTAACTTGCATATGACACAATGTTCCCTGTGCTGATAGATGCAGGGTGGCAGTCTGAAGCAGTGGGTTTTACCACTGCAGAAGGATCAGACATGATTGGTGCTGTGGAAAAACTGACAGCATGAATTATGAAAGTCTCATTAGGGGCTGTTGGAAATGATTTATCTCACTACGAAATATGGTCAGCCTTCCACATTTGCCTCCATGGCTACAGAGTCTACATATTGTGTTTTGCTCTTTTAATTTCTTGGGTGTATCGTTTTCCATTTATTAGCGAGGAATTTCCTTGAACGCCGAACCGTGACTCTATTAAATCGAAGGTCACTACTTGGTATGCCAAGCAAAATGGCTCAGAAAAGGACAAGGTATGCTCTTTAAAAATTGGCTGCAGTCGCAAAGGTGCTAAAAAATGTGTCATGTTTCTCACTTGACAGATGCATTGCTTGGCATGGTGGCGTTGAGCTTGGCAGTGCGTGTGACTGCCAGGTCATCTACTGGGGTTGTGTGTTTCTATACTGATGCCAAGAGCTGCTTCCATAGTTTTACAATGTGCCTTAGCAGGGGCGTAATAGACAAACATACTTCAAAGGGTAATTATGATAAATTTACAACAGTATATCAAGATCATATCCCTTTGGTATAAAAAAAAACATTGTTTTGAGGTGATTGACCAAATCAGACATGAGAGCATTTCATTAAACACTGTAAGCATGAGACTAGAGTTCCAGATTTGAGAAAGCTTCAGCATTTCATTTTGTGTTTAATGTGCTGTTTCTATACTATTCATGTAATCTGACTCTTCTTTCTGAACTGGTTTCATTAGTAATCCGCTTCCATCCTTGTTTCTGTCGGCGCACAGTAGTCCTTTCAGTTGTGTCCCTGCAGCAGCCCCACTTTTAGTCACGGGTGGTTCAGCAGTGTCGCTTTTTGAAAAGGCTGGTGATTTTGCAAGTTATACGCTGCAATCTTGGCATTGCTTTCACTTTAAAATGCTCCATAGGCGGATCCATTTTCTGATACCATCATGCAGCTGAACACGTTGCTCACATTATCATGCAGAGAGTACCTCTTTGTGAACACCTTACCGTAGATGACAAGGCAAAGAGTATCTTTATTTGGTGATGTTTTCCATTCCCCCCTCTTATTTAAAACAGAACAAAGTATACTTTCTGAGGATTGATAAGCAAGCACCTAATGACAGTCACAGTTATATGGATGATGCTCTGAATGATTCGTGCAGTGGTAGTTCATTGTAGTATAATGTTTATACTGGGGAATATGCATCTAAGCAGTCTGGCTTTTGATGGAACAGAGATTCAATTTATACATGTTTGCATGAGTTGACAAACAGACTGCTGAAGCCTGTTCCCTGAAGTGTATGGAAAAGAGCAGGAATGATCTGCTCACGGCACCCAGCAACAGGGCTTCTTGATGCAGTGCTTTGATAACGTCAGAGCTCCATCTAGGTTGCTTTCTGAGGTACTGCTCAATAACCTTGTGATTTAGCATTGTGCTGTAAATTATCAATGCGATCTCCAGTAGCCGCTCATTTGTCCAAACATCAGTAAAACAAAATACATCCTCCCTGCTTACAACAGACTGTATTCCGAACACATGTCTGAATCCATTTTTAGGTGAGTTCACATGACTTTTCAATGAGGTGCAGTGGCAGTTGCACAGAATTCTAATTTGGCTTCAATCTAAGTCATTAGGAGAGTCAACAGGAAACAAACAGATGGCTGAAGGAATATGATGGATAATTGTATGGTCTCAAAGGACAATTCGTAATTTGTATTTGATTCCGTGCAACCCCCTCATTTTCTTAATGAAGGACTAATTGAGTTTTTTAGATTGGCTCAAGCATATGGTACAGCCTTTAATGAAGGGTTTGTGTAATGGCTGTAAAGAGATAGTGAGGATTTTTGATTTATTCTGAATGGTAGTCTGATTTTTAAGGGAGAAGTAACATTTAAAAATCAGTTTGGATGTGAAAGTGTATTTAATTGCTAAAATATAATCCATGATCATTACATCACCATCATCATCAACATAATTGTTATTATTTTTTACATTTAAAAGTAGTCTTTCACAGTTTTGTCCAAATCATCGATACTACTACTACTACTAAGAGAATACAATATAATGTCCTGTCACATGCCTCTAACATGTTGGAAGAAATAAAACATCTTAGAATCTGTATTTTAATCATGAATCAATGTATTTTTGATGTTTTTATTTAATGTGTTCATGTAATTGACTGTAACACACAATGACCGATTTTTTTTAAATGCTTTGCCCTGGAATGTGTTTTTGTTAGTACCACTTTTCTTTATCTCTCTTTTGAAATATACCTGTTGTCAACTGCAATTATTGTGTTTATCTTCTTGCAGAGAAAATTAATAACCACTTTTCTGCATTGATGTTCTGGTTTTAATACCACCTGGGAACAAACTAAATCACAGGAACATTTAGTACCAACAGGAGTTTGTAAATCTGTTTTAGCATGTTGTCCTATTTTACCTTTTAATTAATTAACCTGTTGTTACAGATTGGTTTCTCTGTACGTTATTTATGTATTTCTATTGTAATTCCTGACTTAAACAGTTGTCCAATATCTAAAAAATGTACTTCGAGCCCCTTACAAACCCAGAAATATTATAACATATGACAAAAATTTGCCAGCCTTACTAGCTCAGCTGTTGAGAAATGGATCAAAGGCAGGCATGAGATAGGGAGGTATCCCTCTTCCTGGTCTGCGTGGACTGTACGCTTGTCTCTATTTTGGGAGCTTACACTCTTCAAAGTGCAGTGGTAATGAAGTGCCTCTCATTAAGAGCTACATTTGTGACAGTCAGTCAGTCAGGCAGGAATGCATGGAGGGCAGTAAGTGGAGCGCCCCTGATAGAAGCTAGTCATAGGGGCCTCCAAGTAAAGGCTCATTTCATGCAAGGTTAGACACATCAGTCATTGGACATGGGACTGGCTTTTACTGCCTTTCAATAGAATTACACATGGAACGTGTCCACACAGTGAAAATGAACCTGGAAATGAAATGTCTTCCATTGGAGTCTCTGCGGCTGGCATGATCACTGCCAGCGCTTAAGCTTAAAATTCCCTGCATGCATTGGATCAAAGCCTCAGTGATGACAAAGGTCATGGACCCAGGGAACTTTCTTTCTCTTTGATTGTGTGTGTGCTGTGTCTTTTGTCATTTGTTTTGTAATGTGTACTGCATGTACTTAGTAGTGGGACATTAATTAAATCAAGCGTGAATATCTTTGTAAATATGGCCACTAATTAAGCTTGAAAGCATCATTGAGCTGTGATGGGTCAGTAAAGCTTTTGAGCCACCGAATCAGGCTCACATAAATACTTTGGCATGGGCAGGAAGATACTGTCCAGCACTATCCATGTTTGCACACCTTTAACATTATGCTGAAGGCCTGTGTGAGCCACAGCACATAAAGTAACCCTTTTAACTCACAATTTGAGCCTTGGTAATCTGTTATACTCCTCATTTATTGTCATCTGCTGAGGTCACAGCCCTGTGGTGACTAAACTGTTACGCCTGTGATGCCAGTAATCTGAGCAGGCATTTACCTATATGTTAGCCACAGACATTCACTTTTTTGGTTTCTCCACAGCTGCCGTTGCTGTTTCTGTTTCTGCCTGAACAGTGTTGGTTTTGCTAACAGATGCCCCTCTGGAGATCAACTTCCAAAGCTCATTGAAACAAAGGAGTGATTTTCCTTTCTGTTTTAGAAAGGCCAGGTATATCTCACGGCAAGATCAACTTACAAAGCACTCTGATTAATAAGAGTAGTCAACCAATCGTTTCAGCTTCTTAAAGTTGAGCACAAGGTATTCTTTTTTCTTAAAATAGCCTGATCTCATTCCTCACCTCTTTATTCGTCACCTGATTTGTTGATCATCGCTGACAAGCAGGTAAAATGGCTGCCTTTATAAACTGATGGCACAGCTGGGTGGCAGCAAGCAGTCTTTGCTTATACCTTTTAAATGATTTTTTTTTTTTTTGCACTCACTTGAAGTAATTGCAGGTTTGATGCTGCTAAGTGTTACTGAATGGGGTGCTAATTCTACTTCTTGCTTTAATGAATTAGGAGCTTCTGAATAAAAAATGTGTCGTACGAAACAGGAGAAATGTGTATGCATGCATTTGTGTGTCCTTGTGTGTGTGTGTGTGTGAATTAGGGGACTGGAAATATCTTCATTGCAGATTTAATGTCTTGTGTTTTGGGTCTATAATTTACAGTCACAAACTGTCAAAGAAAACAAGTCAAAAATGATATTTCATAGCTTACAAAGATGCTGGTCACGTTAAGTTTGACATGCTTTAATGCCTGAATTATCTTCAGAATTGAATGCTAAAAATAATTAGATATTTGTGCTGTAACTGACAATCAGCATTTTTGGTTAATGTGTATCTATAGAGAGTCACAAAAATAATTTCTCTAACATTATGTTATTATGATCTCAGGGAGTCAGCTGAGTAATTTCCTGATGCTACAACACATTTGCAACTGATTGATGGAGTTTGCAATTTTATCTAAAGGAAAACACATTGCATAGAGGAAATAATGTAGACACCAGATGGTTTCTAATATATTTTTTGGATATGAGTCTATGAAAGAGGATGTTAAGAGATAGTTAGTATGTATGCAAGTACTCCTCTCCATGTACAGTATCCATATAAAAAAGACAATCATTGCAGTCCAGTATGATGACATGTTATGATGTAAATGGTGGCATTTAGCCCCACTTTGTTCAGTAAACATAGACTGCATTTCTACCACACTCTGCTAGCTACACTATGAATAATCTTTGTTAATGTTTAAGGCCAAATGTTCCCTCAGCTATTACTGATTTCATGCATTTACTGTAATACTTAGTATACTAAATATAAACTAACTGAGGTCTATTTGTAAGAATCATTTGTGGACAAAAACAAAAACATTTGGATCCAGACAGTTTAAGATTATTTTGAATTTGAAATGATTTCAGCTACAGGGTGTGCCACTTTGACCTTGTGCTAAAAGGATGATTCCTGTTCTGGAAGGAACGATGGTTATTTCTGATCTGCCTGCCAAGGTCATCTAAGCAAGTCAGCTCCCTATTTTAAACAAGTATATTCAGTCCTCCACAGATACTTTCAGTATCTCAATTTGATCAATTCTGCTAAATGTAATGGCCACTGCAACAGTTGTAGAAATGCAATTTTGAATTCATAGACCAAAAATGCATGCTTTGTCAGTGATGCATGCAGTCAAGGTTGTGTGCATGCAAAACAAAGTGAATGAATCACTCGGTGCACAAACAGAAAGGCGACTAACAGTGATGGATTTTTCCTGAATGGCATTGTCTCTCCTTTGTTCAAGCATGATGGTTGATGGATGTCAATAAGTATTCTCTTTAATCCTGAATGAAGGACAGAACACCTCATCCGTCTTAATTTCTTCTAAAACACACAGTTTCAAAGTTGTGAATACCGGCCAAAACTTCAAGATTATGCTGTTTCCAACAGAGGAAATGTTTCCAAGTAATGACACATTAAATGCATCATCTGCACTTTCTGCCTTGTAATACAGTTAAGACACCCTGTTTTAGGGCTGCTTGTCAAATCACAACAGCCTGGCCCTGCAGTTATTAAAATTCTGGTTTGTCTCTCATGTTTACCGTGATGTAGCCACAGGCTTGAATACAATCCTGGTAGTTCAATTAAACTGTTGTGCTTTTTTTTAAGTACTTTTTTGCGTCATGTTTCGACATCCTGATCTTTTCCATTCTACCTCAGGCTACCTGAACCACAGCGTTCTGGATTAACATCTTGGCTTTAAGGCATCTAAAGAGTTTCTTGAAATGGGGACTCATTACACACTAAATTAACCAATTCTTATCTGTATACCAACATGTTGAGCTTTTTAATAGATTCCTGTCCAGACAGATGTACATTTGTCATGAAAAGATGATGATGAAACACCTTTATTTTAAAGTTTGTCATAAAGTATGCCTTGTAATGACAGCTTGTCTCTTACGGACATCATGCTAAATGACATCTTTCATGTTGCAATGCTTTTGTTGTATTGTTCATTATGAGCTGTTGAGAGCTAGATTACATTACACATGACTGACTGTAGGGCTAATATCACAGTTTAATGGACTGAGTTGATCAATGTTTTGCACAGGCAAATCATTTTCAAAGGTATGAGAGCATTATGATCAATGATTTGTCAAGCCAGACACGTCGTTGATTAGTGTTTAAAAAGGACAACAGCCTCCAGCTCAATATATGTTCTCCTTGATACAGTTACTAACAGGTTTATTCACATTTGGGTTTTTTTCTTATTGTAAATAATAGAACAGCAATTTACCTGGGGATTATTTTCTTTCAGTTTAACACTGAACTTCACACTGAAGCTCTGTAAGTTCTAACACTGTTGCTATGCAGTGGAAAATATGACATTATAGGTGTCTATATGACATTCTTCAAGTTTTTGCATTATAAACATTATATGTTAATAGTAAAAGCATTAAAATAAGTCATGGCTATTTATCCATCCAGCCCCACAGAGCCAAGTGGCAACAAAGTGCTACTAGCCTTTAGTTTAATTTGTATATCGTTCATTAAAAAGCAGCGTGCCCCTCTTTTTGTATGACTCCCTGCGAAGTAGCAGACATTCATGTTGATTAAATCAGATGGCTTTTTTATATCTGCCAAATGGGGAACTGGTTCCTGATCCAAGACACCACATAGAGCATGAAAACTCAGTAAAGAGATATCATGTCAAAGTATCTACAGTAGTGACTAAACTAATTAGATCTCCTGCCTGCTGTTGACCATCAGGGTACCTGAAAATTCTTTGTCCAGAGTTCACAATGTGCTTTCTGCTTAATTTGGACAAAACAGATGTGGACACAATCAAATCAGACTGAAACACTTCTGAACATGTTTCTGAAGCCTTGTGTGGTCATGGTTCTGAAGTTCCCAATCAGCATCAAAATGCTGTGATGCTTGTTTATCTGCCAACTTTCTCTCCTTTCATTATACCTTCTTATATCCTCTATATGTCTATTTAAAAAAAAAAAAAAAAAAAAAGCTAACTCAAATACACTTCATGCTATATGAGGAAGTTTGAATGTAGCTTAAAACCCAGAGTCACTTTTTTTGGGTCTCAATTAATTAATTGTTCTTAATCCAATTATGGCACATATTTGTTGATCTTATTTAGTTAATGCCAACAGTCTGATGCATGGATCAGACAACTGCCTTCTTTTACAGTCAAGTTATTTCCTGCATAATTAGTCATAAAATTTGAGCTTTCAGTGGAACATGATCAGATGAGATGGCAGATTTCCTCCTCTAGGCCTCACTGCGAGGGAGGTCAGTCTTTCTAGGCTCACAGTCTGCTGTAGGGAATCCAGGAAACTGAGGCTACCAACTATATTAGAATTGATGATTTAAACATCCTCCCTATCATTGGCTGATGCATTGTATTGTCTAATGTACTAACATAAGCTATGTGTGAATCTGTTGTTGATGCATCACCTGCATTGCCTATTTGCAAATGATAAAATCACCTCATTAGGACCACACTGCAAAAAGTAATGCCAGTTTTCAATAAAAAACAGGAAGGTAAAACAATTTGCATGAGCTCTTTAAGTAAGTAAAATATAAATGTTGTTTTACGGTGTGTCAGATTTACTTAAAAAAGCTGATGCAAATTCTTAACCATGCAATGCAATATAGCATCACTTTTCTCAGTGTGGTGTCAGAACATTGTACTCATTGTCTCTTTGTCCCTTTTTATGGGAAACAAAGAGGGCACGCTTTGTAATGGATACAGCTCAGAATACATTTGTCTAATTTTCCTCACAATATTTTGGACTTGGTCAACCAAAACGAAATCCCACAAAGATGACATGTGGATCAATAGCATGTTATGTCCATGACCCCCTCCTCTGTGGCTTTCTGATGGCTTACACATTTTTACTTTCATTTTCTTTTCTTTTCTTTTCTGGGTGTGCAGGAGGGTGGGAGGGGAGGGAGCTGGTTTGATGAAGTGTTAGAGTCTTAAAACCGGTGTGAGTTTATTTGCATGTTTGCTATGTGTCTACGCTGTGCTTTCAAGCTCAATTAATACTTCCAACTCACCCTTATAGATTCTTTGCATTGTTCTATGCCCTAGAGTAAAGGACAAATTAAATACAAACTTGTGTGGTCTTTGTTTCTAGCCATGTACTGCAGTTGGTTTTCCGAATATCCTGAAAAAACAGTATGTAATAAGCTTTTGTTCTCAGAAGATCCTGTTTAAGCCTAGCTTTCATATGAACCTCTATTCTGTCCCATAGAATATGGAATGATCGGAGAGCATACAGTAAAAAGTCAGCGGCCAAGATCAGTTCATGACACAAAGGCCCTGCAGGAGCAAGCTGAATCTGCTAAATTTATGGCACAAACTGGTAATACAATAGTTATATTTCTTTACTTTATTTTTTTTAACTAAACTTAATTTCATCATGCATGCTCTCTCTTGTACTGCACCTTTTAAGTGGAAATGTTTTGCATTATTATTTTTTCCTACTCATTCTCTATTGCTACATAGGAACTAGAAAGATACATTTCCCATTTATCTATGAGTATTTACTTTGAATATAGAACATAATTGGGTTTTGTGGGTCTGTTTGTTTTATTGTCACATAGTGAGTTGGCAAGTGAATTACTCATACAGTATATTCATAGAACATTCAATAAACAGCATTTTAAAACTAAGGCCCTGATGTAGTTAATCACCTCCTCCAAGGCGTGATCAATTTAATGCCATTCGATGCAAAACCCACCCCTTCAGCCAAATATGAAACACATACTTGGCAAAAGATGAGCTGATAGATGCTGCCCTTAGAGATAGAATGTGGCTTAATCAAGTGTAGCATCCAACAAATTAAAAAAGGAAATTATCTAAATTCATAATGACTTTTGTAACTCACCACCTTATCATTTTCAATAATTTGAGAGGGTATTGAAGTAAGTGATAGCAATTCTACAACAAAACCTTAACCTTTGCTTTCATTATTTAGTTGATTTCTGTTTTATTCTACCTAGAAAACACTTTTTCCAGTGGGTGGGTTTATATTTAGCTGCTATTGAGATTTTATTTTATTTTATTTTTAATTTATGATTTTTTGGGAAATGTTTAGATTTTTTTTCATGTGTTGTTCCATTGAAATTGCTGTCATTGTTTAAAAAAACTCCTTTCATTACCATTTTAATTTGCAACACACCATACATACATACATACCAGTACTAACATATACCCATTAACACCTCTCCATTTCATACTTGCTGTTACATATGTTGTTTCCCCGTCGAGTCGCATCGCTGTGCTTTTCTGTTTCTCATTCTCACACAATTTACTCTCCCTGTACTGCCTCATTTAACAAATTGATCCACCTTTCAGTCTATTTTATGATCTACAAAATTAAGGGCAGAGTTTAGATCCCTATTTGGCTGAAACTATGTGTTCTTGATGCTACATGCTGAGAAACTACTTTGAAGCATATTGTGCCTAAAATTCCAACATGATCTGATGACTTCCAATGACATAAATGTATTCAGAGCTGCAATTGAAACTATTCCTCTCTGTATTAAATTTTTGCTCTAATGCACGAATACTTCACCTGAGGGTTTAACATAATCAAACATCAATTATTCGGTGACTACTTGGATATAGGCATTTGATTGTTCATTCACTTGCCACCGAATAATTTATTCTTTTCTCATTTAGGCTACCATTGATTTGGAATTCACCCCACTGCCTCATCATAATATACAGCTTGATGTAGCATTTCATGGCTCTTTGATATTTGACCCTTTTGCACCATGAAGATAGAAATACTTAATGTGGTTTCTGTTCATAAATCTTTTTAATCCAACTAAAAGAGATCAATGTAACTATGGTCCTTTTCTACTAATCTTACAATTACAATATGATTATTTAGTGATAATATGTGAGCATTCAGATTCAAACTACTCAAAAGTCTGTTTGCCAAAACTTCCATTTGATCTCCATGGCACGGACCATGGAAATATAATCCTTTCTTATTCTGTATCTGTTACATTTCCATTTAACCAGCACTGAACTACATCTGGGTGTTCAAAATTTTAATCATTATCCTAGAAACTGCTTTGAGCTACATTCAAACACATAATATGGCTATAATCTGCTGAATAATTTCAGCTAACCACCCCTGGTAGTTAACAGGTTGAGATGGATTTGAAAATAATATGAAACCACTGTCAAAAAACACAATTTCAAAACTGTTGCCAAGGAAACTAGATAGTTTGCTGCAGTGCAAGGGAGCCCATATTTCAGACCTCTCTCTGAACTAACACTCATTAAAGTTCCATTTTATTTTCTCAGTTGTTGCCTTTCTTGCATGTTATCATGTTCTTATGAAGTTTTGTTTATTTATGGTGATTTTATCACTTTGTCTAAACATATTTTGTTTCATTGAGATGCATGAATTATTTCTTTATGAATTTAAACAGTTAGAATGCAACCCTGTCTACTTTTCAATTTTATAATCAATGCTATGCCTTCTCTGTGATCTTTGCATAAATGCACATTTAAACGTGTTTTAAAAAGCTCGATTAATTACACATCTCTCCATTGTTAATGCAGTTAGTCAGTGTGTGCAGATGCAAAACACTTAATTTTGCTGCTCATAAATTAATCATTAGTTAAAAGAATTATGCTGCCAATTCAGTATTTATCAAAGATCACATAAAGGTAGTGTAGAGTGTGCAATAGAGTTCCTGTAAATCTTAAAGACCCCACCTCACCCCAACGTGACTAATGTTGGCCCCTCCCCATTTTACTCAATCCTGCCCACCTTGCCCCATCCTGCCCCGTTAGCCGTGCCCCAGGACCATATTGCTGCATTTAACTAGTGTCACCCTTCTCCCACACAGGTGAATCAGGTGCAGAGGAGTGGTCCCAGTGGAGCTCATGCTCTGTAACATGCGGTCAAGGGTCGCAGGTGCGAACAAGAACATGTGTCTCACCATACGGAACACACTGCAGCGGCCCTTTAAGAGAATCAAGGGTTTGCAATAACACTGCCCCTTGTCCAGGTAGTGTTAGCCGCAGATTCTTGAATATGAATGTTTTGCTCATTTGTTGTTTATATTGGAGGAAATGTGTTGTGTTTTAACAGACTTTTCAATGTGTATATTTAATAATGTATTATTATCATTATTACAGTTATTATTACTATTAATCTGATGCTTTCTCTCTTCGATGTTACTTTGTGAATGTGTTTGTTTTTTTCATGATCACCTTTGTGTTTTCCATTTCATATAACTGTAAGGCAATTCATCGGCATTGAATTGGTTTAACGACATGTGGTTCTGCACTGAGCTCGGGGAGCAATAGACACTGATATGTTGTCAGCTTCATTTCCTTGAAGGTCAGCCGTGAATTTTAAAATTGCTTGGCTGCGTTTTTTCAAACACGCTGTAAGGCATTTCTTCCTCAACCCATGATGGCATGGCAGATGAGTCACTGGCAGTCAGGTATCAGCATCAGATGCTTTTCTGACAGGTGATTGCAGCTCGGCAATGTTTGCCCGTATGCATTTGGTAGGACAGTGTGTTGCTCTAAACAAGTCCAAATAATCAATTTTTGGGATTGTTTACTCAGACAAATACGCTGATTTACTGATGATATTACGAGGCCATGTTGAGTTAAGGTATTTGGTTGAGGTGCTGTTAAGAGGAGTGCTTCTGTGACTGCATCACAAACAGACAGACTGTTCAAAACTACTTTGAGCTGCATTCCTCTAACATTCTGATCTATGACGTACTGTGTTTCATTTTCAGATGTGGCATGAGTAAGTGGGAAGTTGGCAGTTTTCAAAAGGGGCATCCTCATACTGTGCATGGACACAAAGAGAAAGAAAGAGAAGGAGTCATTCCAAAAGAGCAGCTGACTAAATACCAGTCTTAGTATGACTCCACTCTGGCCATTAATATTTAGGTCAGACAGCATCAAAGCTCCAAAGCAAAACAAGCTACATAGCCCAATTCCAGGTATACACATTAATCTGCATGAACAGTAATTAATAATTCAGAACCAGAATTTACAGAGCTACCCACATGAATTTATTTTCCCCCTTGAGTTATCTTGACCTGTAGACATTAGGCGTTTGCTTATGGCTAGTTCTGGATCCAGAACTTTCTATCATGTAACAATGCAGAGACACTTATCACAAAGTAACTGGGCCATAAAACTCTAAAGCAATGTTGGCTTTTCTCACAAGAGTAAGACTACTAGTATTTTTCAATTTCACTGAAAAATGAGAGAGGGAGAGTTCAGATGAGAGGCTTTGTAATTTCTAAAAATGTCACTATTCCTAATTTATTGTATTGTTACATGAGTTTTTTAGTCAGAGCCTAGTCTTGCAGCCTCATTAAACTGAATTGTCTGTAATATCAGACAAATAGTCTCTTCACTTTCATATATATTAAAAGAAATAGCACAGGGATCATAGCATTTTTCCCGAGTCACGCTCTAAAATTGAGCTGATGAAGCACTAACCATACTGAGCTACAGAAACGAATGTGGAAAAAAATCCCAACTGGCATGGTGCCACATGAAGCATGAGGTATATATCTAATATTCTTTAAGGCAGACTGATCGATTCACTTTCTTCAAAAAGCTTGTAAGATGCCAAAGTGGAAGGATATTTCTAAAACAGAGTATGCCTAATTTAGAGACATCACTTTCAGTCTAAAAAGAAGAAACAATCTTTCAATCATCATAACTGAAAATATCAGCATGATCTGTGAACAGTAGTTCAGGCGCTGCAGGCTGAGATCAGGCATGCTGTTATACATTGTGGACCTCCATACAAGTTTAGTTGCAGTACATCCAACATCGTGGATATGCCAAAATACAGTAACACTTCTGCTTTATGATGCCAGTGTCCCTTTTTAACCCAACAGGTAGCACCCAGGGATATTTTACTGTCTTTTTGATTTCTACAATTTGTAGAAGGAAGAAAACAGCTCAGCCATTTATCACACTAAGACATTTATCAGCTAAGGAGCCAGCCATCCTTAGGTAAGGAAAGCAAACCAAAAACTGAGCCAAAATGCGGGTTTGCTAACATGTAAAATATGTTTTTTCATTCTAAATGCTCCCAAGTGGCCAATAAATATGTTAGTGAAGGTTTAGCTATTGCTACTTTAACCATAATGTTATTGTAGCTGCCATTCACAGATACTATTCATATAGCTGAAAAACTTTAGGTTGAGTCATAAAAAATTGTCACATTTATTAGCCAATCTTAGTTCCCTGGATAAGACTGGCTTTATTTTCTTTTAGCTAACCAGAACCTCATAACTCATCCTATTCAAAACCCTGTTTCTAGAACTTGAACTCCAATGACAAACATAAGAAAAAACCACACCTTTGAACTTGGGTGATATTTCTTCACTGCTGTCAGCATGGTGATTGCAGTGTTAAGCAACATCATGGTAAAATAGATAGAAGAATGCCAGCCTTATCTGTTGCATAGAAGTCAAACAAATCCAATAGCTTGAACACACAACAGCACTTAATTAGAAAAGGGTAATTGCCTATAGACATACTGAACACTTCAGTCAATTCATAAAAGTCTTTATCATTGCTAATTATACCTGCTAATAAACTGATATGTTTGGATGGTATGCAGGATTCAATATGTTTTGTATAACCTGCAGCAGCAATTTTATTAAAATAAGCAGAAGGAAAAACTGAGCAATTAGCATGAGCAGCAATACCCTCCATGGATACAAACATAGGCCAACAAATGTCAAGTACATATTTCACAGAAGAAAACTCTGGAGAGTTCAGTCTAATAACATATTAATCATCTAAGATGTTGCATAATGCCTGAAGAACAGAATATGTTAGAACTCTGACAGAAAACTGACAAATCATGCCAAAATCATACCATTATAATAAAGTGCAAATCAAAGGCAAAGACTGGAATAGCTAGTTCATATCTACAAAAGAAACAATAAAAAGTCACAATTAGAGTACAAGTATGAACAGACTTTTCTGTTTGCACATTATTTTAAAATGCCAAATATTGATTTTGACTTGTGACCAGAGAACTAAAGCAATTCATTAAGGATTGTTTTGATCTTGATTTTTGGCATTGTGAATGTGCAGTTGTAAGAGCCAAATGCAGTATTGCACCTTTTGTTTCCCTTTTTCCCTCCAACCGCAGCTTTATAAATTACAAAAGAAGAGCCAATGTTTCTCTAGTGTGGTGCTGACTGTAGGTTTACTCTGTAACAAAAAAGGGAGATGCAACATGAAAATAAATACCGTGTGATGAATACAGTTTGGCAGTAAAGGCTGGCAAACAACTCATAATGGTAAAACCTCATTGGTATGATATGAGAAAGCCAACCGAATCTGAGCTCACCACAAATTAATAAAAACATTCTTGTGAATTGCATTTACTTTTTTCCACCATCTTGTGCTGGTCCAAGAATTTCACCTCTAGCAGCGTAATGCGATTGCTCATGGGCGACCCTCTAAATAAATGGCTGCAGCTCAGAGAGAAAACACACAAAGAGGAGGAATCCTATTCCATCATTGCTAGCTGTGGTGTCTGCGCCTGCTTTGAACTCAAATTTTGCAAAGTAAATGCTTTGGCCACCGTGGGACACTTAGCTAAGAGCATCAAAGCAGCGCCTAGGGGAAGGGTGCTGGGACAGACAGTAGCTTGCCTTGTGGCGGACCATCAACTTGATCCCAACATCCAACTACTCTGTAACAGATTCTGTGATCCAGCTCTGCAGTAACTTTAAGCCCCTACACAAGCTGTGGATAGAAACCCCTCTGAAGAGGAACCATCAATTCCCTCTGCACAAAGTAGTCAGACAATTCCACTTGCAATCAACAGATGATAAAAGGCTATCAGATAAATTGTGTCCCCAGCTAATCTTCATACAGTCTGCCCTTTACTTTGTGGCTCAATCTTGGAATGGCCTCAAATGTATATGAAAAACATGGCATTTACTTGTCATAATCCTGTGCACCATCTTAGCTGATATAATTGTTTTGTGCTCAGCAGATATCCTTAGTCGAAACATGCGTCTGTGATTTGGATTAGATACAATTTCCATCCAACCAAAGTTCATTCGGAGCCTTTAATTCAGTCAGTAAATGTACTTTATCTGTGAGATCAAGAAGCCAGCAAGTTGCTTTGGAGGCTAATATCAGGAGTTAAACTTTTACATTTTGAAAGAAGTGTGTTCATCCTTTCACATCACTGTATGGAACACTGCAAGTGCCAAGAAAGGACAGGAGGTATCTTAATTCTGTCTGCTTCTCTGATTTCCATATTCCCTTCTCCAAAGTTAAACTTTGAGCCAATAGCAAATATTTTCTGCAGTTCTATGAAGACGCACCATCTGTCAACCAGAATCCAGTTAAGCCAACACACAATCCAAGATGCAAAATCAAAATGTGAGAGGAATGATGCTTTTTGCCAGCCATTGTTTTTAATAGATGGCAAAAAAAACTACCATGACTTTAAAGCTGCACTTCTGTCAGGACCTCCTGTCAGCACCTCTATACCTTGAAAATAATATAATATAATGTAATTTGATAAGTAGCTGAGATGAGGAAGAATGGCTAATTTATCAATAGCGTAATAGTTCAGAGATGCATTTATCAGAAATGTATTTACAGTGATATAAATATCAGTATAAAGAGTAGTATCAGTATGTACCAAGCATCCAAACATGTCAACATGCCACATGGGAGTAAGAATTATTTTTGAAAACTGACATTATTTGCACAGAGGTACACATGTGCTGTGGGGACACCTTTTGAAAATGATTAATTAATCTTTTTTTTTTAAGAAGTTTTCTTTTGGACTTGGGGTGTCTCGCCTGATATTTAGACTGAATGGCCATTTCATCAACATGCACAGGAAAACATGTAAAATGTGGCTGGTTATTCAGATTTGTGGAACCAGGTTCGGGGGTGTCTGCTTTGTGTATAATCATTATTAGTATGTTCATGTAATGACAGATTTGCAGAACCATTGTCATCCCATGTTAACCTGCGGGTCCACTGCACTGCTATTAAGAAGACTCAACATGTGCAGACCTGCTGCACCTCACCCACACTTTCACTTAGAAAGCCAGAATTGTTGTCATTGCGATTACATTGAATATGCCATGTGAAAGATACTTATACTGTATACTGTACTATTGTATAAGGCTTGTTTATGGGGTATTATTAATCATTACTGTCAACAAACTGAAATCTGATAATCAATGCCAAATGTAAAGAGGTGACTCATTTGTGGCTGAGGGTTTGTGGAGCCCCACACTGTCTGTGTGCTCAGTGTTTCATTTACATTAGATTTGTCTCTAATCACTTTGATTGATTTCATTCCCTTTATGGCTCTGTGCAGTTTGTGATGGGTTTGTTTATGCTGTAGCACAGGCAGAGACATTGATTAGGCCTGACGCCTTTTCTGTGCCCGCAGTACACGGTGTATGGGAGGAGTGGTCACCGTGGAGCCTGTGCTCATTCACGTGTGGCCGAGGTCACCGCACTAGGACTAGGATGTGTGCCCCTCCCCAGCATGGAGGCAGGGCATGTGACGGACCCGAGACCCAGACTAAGCTTTGCAACATAGCCCTATGCCCAGGTATCATTTGTCTGCTATCTACTGTAAATATATTAAAAAATAATCATATTAACTATTATCCCTGAAGGCATGATGATGGATAGATAAAAAAGGTAAAATCATAAAGATGATTATAAATTAATTTCAATAAATTATTTACAAAGAATGGAAGCAGTTTACCTTACATACAGCTGTATAATCTTATCCAGTACTGCTCTGCAAAGGTGAGTAAAAGCTCTGAATGAAAGCAGGGTTTGTGGTGCATTTAAAGTAATAGTGCTTACACAATAATGTGGTTTAGGGAACCCTGTTGAGAGTCAATACTGTAATACTGACGTCAAAATCACTTACTCGCAATTGCCTATGAATGGTAAGCAGATTAGTGATGATGAGTTTTTCCACACAGTAAATGTTAGCTTTGCTCTGGTAACAGACTCAGTGAAAACCACTCAATCCCAGATGCTTTCCCTCGGCCCAGACAGGGAAAATGAAAGGCAGCTAACAAATAGTTTGAATATTCTGCACTTTGTGCTTTTGATATTTGAATCATCTAAATCTTATTATGAATATATTCTACCAAAATACATTACATGTTTTATTTTCCTTTTACCATTGGCTATTTTAAGAATTTCTAACTTGTAAAAAACTAAACCAGAAAGCAATTCTCCAAAATTCGTAAGTATTAATGTAATTCTTTTCTTTCCATTTAATGTCTGTTTCATTGGCTTTCAGTCTGAGAGAGAATAGTGATCTGAATATCTCCTCCCATTTCTGTCTGCCCTCTTTTTCCCTTCACTTGGGACATGCTTGTTGGGTTGTGGTTGGTGCCTCAGTGGACGGACAGTGGCAGGAGTGGAGCTCTTGGAGCGATTGCTCGGTGACCTGTGCCAATGGCACTCAGCAGAGGACCAGGCAGTGCTCAGCGGCCGCCCATGGGGGATCTGAGTGTCGCGGTCACTGGGCAGAAAGCAGAGAGTGCCATAATCCTGACTGCACAGGTAAAATCCTGAGCCTCTTAATTCTATATCCGCTTTGATGTCTAAATTCAAATTATGATTTAAAATGGGGAGAAGAGAGACAAAGAAAAACAACCCGTCCCATACTGTTATCATCATTATCATAATCATAACTGCCATCATCATTGCTATCAACTGTTAATTTCATTTGGAGCTGGACTTTACTGAGCTGTGCTCTTTGTCTAGTGCGCCCTCACAAGCGTTGTATCAAGAATCAAAGCTGTGTTGTAAGAATCAAGAATAATGTTTAAGACCATGCTCTATCAATTGGATTTGTAAAATCCAGTTAGATATACTGTATGCCTTTCTCATAATTCAGGGTTAGCTGTCCAAACTGTCTGTCAACACCATAGATGTATTAGAGGCTCAAAGATGTCAGCTTAGTGGTCCCCATCAGGCTTTGAATTGTCTGATCATATGAAGGGCCTGAGCACTCTCATAATCTCCTGATGCAATTTTCACTGAAGCAGTGTAAAACAGCTGGGCTTTTTTTTTTTATTGCATTTCATTGGTATGTGTGTGACAGAGAGATTCCTCTCAAATTTTGAAAGTCAGTGGAAATGTTGTGTAACCAGTCAGCCAGCCTCACGCTCTCTCTCGGACCAATGAAGTAGCTTGTGAATGCGTATTTTCAATGTGTGTATGATAATGAACCACGAGATGCTGTTGTTTGCTTCACATTGAAAGGGTGCATTATGCAGTTTATTCTTTTAATGGGGCCTGCCTACGTATTTAGCGATTCCTATTTGTCTCCAAGGTGAGAGATCAAACATTATTGGCACAATACAGTCTTAACCATCATTTAACATGTCGCTGTGATGTCCATGACTGCAAGAGGAAATGCCTTGTTCTGTGGAACAAAAGAAAAAAGGAGTTCAAGGAAGCCCAATATGTTAAAGAAATAGTCAAAAATAATTTTAATTTAATGAATAAGTGAGTGTGTTAAAAGGCAACACGTATCCTCTAAAATATGAAGGGAAAAAAACAGAATAAAGTAAACAAACTGATTAGCAATTACAATAAAAGTCTGTGCAGGATTTGAATCAATTTCACCAGGACTGCTGATACAATGAGCCCTTTGAAACACACGAGGATGCATCTATCTGACAAATCAGGTGCTCTGATTTCGGAGCAGAGCTTTCAGTATCTGCTGGGATTTGATCAATGTCTTGCGGATAGTTTTAGCCAACAGGTCACAGTGGTTTCCACATTTTTTTCTTTCTTCCGGAGGCAACACTGACAGAGGTTAGTTGTAGGACACGAAGTATACCTGCACGTGTGAAGAAAGGGGGTAAGCGTAGGTTAAAATGAATAGAAGTGTTTCCTGCTCACAGGGTATTGTACCTTTCTGTTCAGACAAGGGCATGTGATTTACTACACTGCTGAAGGGGAGCATCTGTTTTTTCTTTGTTGTTTTTTTTGTCTAATTTACAGTTTAACTGTGTTCATTACAAGGGCATAAAACATGCTGCTGATTTAGGAAACCAGCATAAATGCGTTTTTTTTTTTAATATTGGCAAAGTGAGGCAGTCACAGAAGATTTTTGTTAGTCATGAAACACACATTCTCCTGATTATTCAGAGTAAACTTGTTCATATTTGGACCATTACCATCATACTGAATCTGCAAACTGAATACATGGATAGCAAAGGAAATAAATGCAATCCCATATGCTAATTAAAAGCTTGAAAAGCACAAGTATTGCAAATGGTGACGTATCATCTTAGTTGATATCTGTTTGTTGGCAAATTGGATGCAACAAGAGTATCTTTTTCTAACTGAGAATGATTCTGTTGTAGCTAATGGCCAGTGGAATCCTTGGGGTCCATGGAGCGGCTGCTCTAAGTCCTGTGATGGTGGATGGCAGAGGCGAGCCCGGGTGTGTCAGGGTGCAGCGGTGACTGGGCAACAGTGTGATGGCACCGGAGAGGAAGTCCGCAAGTGCAGTGACCAGCGATGTCCAGGTAAGGATAATTGTTCTGTAAGTTTAAATCTGCAGTGGCCACCATGAAGCTGAATATATGGGGGAGATAATAATCTCTGTGGAGTGAAATAGCATGTCTCGTTATATGAATTCAGTTAAAACACAATCTGAAGAGTAGATGCAAATAAGCACATGTAGGGAATGACTATGAATATTTTCCAATAAATGAAGAAATTGAAGTACTGGTGACAGACATGCAAATTTCATCAAAGCTTATTTGAGCAATTTTTTCCAAATAATCTCTTCTTGAAGTGAAGTCTTAATATAAAGTCATTCGATTTTTTTTTCAATATTCTAACATGTAGCGTTCAAACTAAGTTATGATTGAAGAAGAAAGTATGTTTTATTTTAATCCTCAAAAGGCATGCTCATGTTCACCAACACTATACTGTACAGCTTTGATCTCCTATATTTCCATACCTCTTCATATGCAACATGGAGAAATTGTTGCATCACATTGGAAATTCGAAAAAGCTCTTTGCATTGACTTAGTAACAAATGTACCACTTTGTTTTTCAGCACCGTATGAGATTTGTCCTGAGGATTATGCAGTGTCAATGGTGTGGAGACGGACACCTTCAGGGGAACTGGCCTTCAACAGATGCCCACCTAATGCCACAGGTAAGGAACAGATTGATACGTCTGATCTGTTCTTATCTTTGCATAAACAAATGATTATTGCCTTTCTTGTATACTTTAAGGTTGAATCAAAAGAGCCAGTCTTACATAAAAGGTGACAAAATGTTGGAATACATTTTAATATGTATGGTGTGGAGAAAGCCTTTTCCTGAACCATACAATAGTGTGATTGACTTAAATTTTGACATATTTTTAGTGAAGGGTTGTTTGAATCACAGTGATTTGCCATCAAGTGTCTGTCACTTTTAAGTGGTAGCACTGTCGCTATCGTGATGCCAGCAAATTATCCCCAGCAATTTCTCACAAGTGATATTGTATCACTGTTTTAATACACATCACAATGTTACTAACTTTGATAGCTACATTAAGAGTAAGCTGCCCTTCAGTTTAGAAGTTACATAACATGCCTTTCGTTTTTGGAGTTCCCTGCTAGGCACGGTGTTACACCGGGGCTAGTGGGTGCTATAGTCACGTCACAAAACTGCGTAGCCCCAGTTAAGCCCCCCAAGTATTTTGGTATCTTCATTTATTTATTTATTTTTTAAATAAGTTAATAACCAGCCATTCTGTCCCCAATCCGATCCTTGACTGTGTGCTCATGCTGCATATGTACCTTATGTGTATGTGTGAGGAACAAGAAGACACATGCATATTATTGGCCAGTTGACATTTAATCCATCACACTTTAACCAGTGCATAGCAGGATACATGTATGTCATCTGCATACAAGTTATTTTTGTTTGCAATAGAAATATAATTACTAAGATTGTGATGATAGCCAGTTTGTTTTAGAAGTGTGTGTACAGCTAACAGGCATAGACTCATTTCATTGCACTTCTCGTTGTGGCTATCATTTAAAGCCTCAATGAGATATATGGATATGTGGATATTGTGGATATTATTAATTTAATTCTGACGTTTTGATGACCAATTAGAGGAATAGTTGTCTGATTATACATTATGGAATAAATACACTTCTTGTTGCATTTTGGATGTATTGTGTTGTTATTAACTGTAGGTGCATGGGTACTGTCTGGTGTTGAAGTCTTTTACCTTTTCATGTGAAAGATGTTTTTGTCATTGCCTTGTTGTCACTTGTGTTAGGCTTATAGCTATTTTTTGAATACTCTTTGGCCAAATTCAATCAAAAACTGCATTTATATTGAATGTGCTGTGTGCCATTTCTGCTTTTATTGCAAACATGTGAACTTATTCATAGAGTTACTCTTAAGTCATGAAAATAGACTATTTTCTTAGCCCCCCCATGTTTTGGTCAACCTTCCCTTTAGCATTGGGAGAGAAAAAATCTTGGCACTGGCTTTGTTCCCTGCCTAATCTTTGCATGGTGTGTAAAATCTGCAAAACATCATGATAATAAAACTGTATCTGGTGCCAAATCCTGGTTTCACATCTGAGGTGGAGGCGCATATCCCTTCTTCCTATTTCCACATGCAGTGATGTAACTCATGGCTGCACCCGTCAGCTCACAGCTTGTGTAGTGGTTGGGAAAAATGGTTACTGTGACTCTGAGAGCATTGTTTAAGAAAAGCACACTGAGGTCTGTTTTCAGACATTAAGCAGAAGCTTTAATATGTGCACAGAGAGAAGAGCATTAGAGCAGAGGATGCAAGGCGAAACAGGGTGAGAATAACACTCAGCTCTTGAAAGGAAGAGAAGAGAAAAAGAAAGGAGGGGATAAAAATAAAGGCAATCTCTGATAAAGCTGCAGTGATACAGGTTACTTTTGTTCTCGTTGAAGGCCCGTTTGGTAACAAACAGGCAACAACACAATGTGGTGCTGTTGGCTGCTGAAGCTATGTTGGTTTGACACGATAAGCTGCTGTAAAAATGGAAGGCTCTCAGTTGGCATTTCTTCCACAACCATAAAACGGCTTGCTGGCAAACTAGATGTAGTATCAAACACTTTGTCATTTTGTGCACAGATGGCTTACTGTACCTGCAGCAAAGTTATGCAGAGTAAGATTTACTAGCATGACATTAGCTCTACAGCTTGACATTAGTTTTATGGGTAATAACTGTTTGCTGCTACAAAGCTGTTTCCAGCTCTCAGTGAGAGTTTTTTGTTTTGTTTTGTTTTCTCCTCCTGTATGATGAGGTAAATTGAAAAGATTTACTGATTAAGCATCTCATTTACACCAAAAGGTGTCTCTGCTGTTTGTGTCATATCCAGGTCTGTCAGTCACGGTGAAACATTGCTCATTGCTATTCTTTACTGAGCAGTAGCTATTACATTAATTAATTACATTACTTATATGTAGAAAAAAGAAGTCTAAAGGAAGTAGACGCTATATTGTTGTGGACCTTGGCCTTTAAAGATAACGTTGTAATTAGTTCACGCATGCTATTGAATTAAGATGTTGTTACATAGGTTGTATTGACTGCTATAATACAGACATATATGCCATAGCTGTAATCTATGTGCTGTTACTTTTTATGAGGTCAGAACACCAGCAACACTTGTAATATATGTAACAACTTAATTGTTAGACCAACACGTCTTTGGCCTTCATCAGGTTCATTATGAAACACATTACACATACACATGCTTGCACGCATACATACATGCATGCACACACATATCACACAATGGGGCATCTACAAACATTGGTTGCATATATGGTCATGTGTCCCAGACTGGTAGGGAGGAAAGGGGGGTATCCAGTAAAGGACATGGGTGACACCATATTTTTTCCATTAACTGGAGAAGTGCAACTAAGGGGTGGTTCTTGAGTTTCTAAAGAAGAAGCCTTAACCCAAAAATGTGCCTAATTGATGTAGCATACTTTTCACACTTTAATTAAAATGGAAAAAAAGAAGTGCTATATATAGAAAGAGCAGGAAAAGCAACAAGATACATCATAAAAAAGATAAAGACCACTACAAAACCACATAAATGAGAGATATTTAAGAACCATTACAGAAACTCATTAATTGAGAAGTCTTCATTCTTGCCCCCTGGAAATAAACTTATGAAACAGAAAATGCTTTTCTTTTTTGACATTAAAACCTCATTGGCTGAACTTATTCACATCTATGCCTATAACAAATAGAGACAAAATGTGATGTTGTTCGCCATTGCAAAGACTGGTGGAGATACTATGTTCAGTGATACACTCTTTAAGGGAATGGGATGTCTCTCCTGTATATTTTGCCACATGGGCAATGTATCATAAAGACAACATTCTGTATTTCACAGGTATTTAAGTCCTTAATGTTAATGGTTTTTCCAGTGGTAGGATGGTTAAAAGACATAAGGCATTTGTTGTATTGGCAATTTATACAAGCGTCACATTTCAAGTTACCTTGAAGAGTTACGCTTCGGGATTTCAGAATGCAGACATGCTCTAACAACCCTGTCTCCTATGTTTCTTCCTCTTTTAAAAGTTACCATAGGTAGTTCTTTAAGGATTTCTTGCAAAAATATACCAGTGTTTTCAAACTCATGTCACTGATGATATTAGTTTTAGGGATGGATGTAGTGTAGTAAATAAGGTGCAGTTTAGATTTGGAGGATTTTTTAGCTTGCAGATACAAGACAATCTTCTTGGTAATGTCTTTCTCTAAATTAGAAAAACATATTTTCTTTGCTCTTATCATATTTTTCTGGAACATCATGTATTCTTTACAGTCGAGTGAGTTGACTGACAGGTAGACTTTTCTGTAGAGGTATGGGATGAAAGTGTTCAGCATGAAGAAGTGTATTCTTATCTGTAGGTTTGGTGTAAAGAGAGGAAGAGAGGACATCATCTTTTTTTGTTACATTTATATCGGGAAACTTATTTTCTTTAAGGCTACAGTTAAAGAGTGAATCTCAGGCCTGCAAAGTTACCATTTAGAAACTGTAAAAACTCTAATAGAGGGGGGATTGGTCCATTCCAGAGTAAAGACATCTCATCCAAAATAACGCTTTTAAGAAATAGCAAAAAATTGTGTGTGTGTGTGTGTGTGTGTGTGTGTGTGTGTGTGTGTGTGTGTGTGTGTGTGTGTGTGTGTGTATGTGTGTGTGTGTGCGTGTGCATGTGTGTGTGTGCATGTGTGTGTGGTTCATACACCATTTGTTCTTCCAGGTGACCAACAAAGAGGCAGGCAAAACTAAGTGCCATTTTAGTGCCCATTACAGTGCCCGGAATCTGGAGGTAAGATATGTCATTAAAAAAAAGCAGTTTAGAACAGGGAGGTCAAATTAACTAGGAAAGTGGTAGAGGTATTCTTACTGGTCCCTGGTTAAGGAAATGCTCCAGTGTGTCCAGGTCTTGCTGGTAGTCAGCAGGATTTAATGACTCAAGCAGTAGTAGTGCAGTAGAGGACCAGTGTTTAATCTCTCTATATATATATCCCTCTGTCACAGCTGGCACTGACCACTGTAAAAAGACCATGATGGAGAATAGTTCAGATGCTCGGTCAGATTTATTTGTTAGGCTATTAATCACAGTTCCTGTATGAGGTGGCTCACATTATGAAACAATAAATGAAATATAACCTCCCAACATTTGACCTGTAATGAGAACAAGGTTAAACCCACAAAACCCCTCAATGAGCAAAAGAGAAAAGAAACCAAATGCCTCACAGTTGCAGGACAGTCTGACATGTAAAGGCTGCTGAGAGCGGGTAAACAAAGATGAAATATTGATCAGCAAAGGTGACACAACAAAATGTGCGACATGAATGCAGTAAGAATGCTTGGGTGAAGTGTCCAAATGTGTTAGGGGCATCAGCACCTACTCAGCCGTATAGTCGCTGTCATCATCAAGGTCATCATAGGAACAGCACCCAGTGCAGGGGCGTCAGCACTGCCTCGGTCATCGTGGATGACAACTGCCACTAGAGGCGAGAAGGGAGGAAAAGTCGAGATCACGAAGGATAAATACACACAGCAGATTAACTAATATGCTTTATATCACTCTAATAAAGGTTCATACATTGGTAAACACCCAAAGGACATTTACAACAGCCTTCTGTCTAATGAGTCAAACTTCCCTGATGTCAGACTCTGTGACTCTCAGTTACTGTGCAAAGCTCAAACCACAAAAAGGACAACAATGAAGGAGAAAGCTAATTAAAATTTAGATTTCTGCATTTCTTAGATTAACTTGATTTTTTTAAGTCGAAATTTTGCACAATTAATCTCTTATTTGCTCTATTTTTGTGCAATTTGACATAAGAGTAAACCACAATTATGTTATCAGATTCACTAAATGCTACTGCCAAGTAGTAGAATGTACTTCAATGTATTTATCATTTTTATTATTCATAAATTCATAATTGTATGTGATGTTGGACCCCTTTGCCATGCTTTATGCTTTTACTCCACCATATATTTTTAGTTTTACATGCAAAAAAGGTTCATGGGCATGTGACTTGAACTGTTAAAGTTCAAGTCACCCAGCTGAATTAGGGAGCTATTACAGCAACAGAACCACAAGCTATTAAACAAACTCATCACTGGTTAATGCAGAGAAAAATGATCATGCACTCTTAGCAAACAAATGAGACATCATCCTTTACCATGAAGGTGCTCATTTTATTCATAATATCAGTATATTCAGTGACTTAATACTTTCTCTGGTAGAGTATTAGTAGAATGCAGGGTTTTTACTTTTATTGGTGTAGCATATGTAATATAAGGCACCTTAAGTTCACTAAAAGTTTTCTCGGTGAGTATTTGTAGACATGTCTTGGGGGGAGGACTGTTTGAATAAAAATTCTCCTCTAATGGTCGGCAAGTGGAGGATGCTGTAAAACCGGACAGTGACAGGTCAATGCCTCGGTGGAGTGCAGCCTTGGGTTTGATCAAGCACATTTCCACTGACCTATATTTCATACTCAGCCTACTCTACATACATCACTGATGATGCAAGGACAGATGTCAGATTGGTGCAGAATCACAGTGAAAGTTCACGTTGTCGTCTCTGACCCTGTTTGATCCCACCACCGACACGGATCAAAGCACAGATATGTCAAACTAAATATAAATGACATGTTTGTCTGTTACATCTACCTTAAGGGATGACAGGGAAGTGTTGTTTGACTCTGTCCGCTGAGTTTACACGTACAACTTTTACTGTTGCTCCCATGACCACCTAAAACAGCATGTAGACATTCTTATGATGAAATACTACCGATTATGGTGCCGTGTTAGGTTTTATTTTATACAGCTAGTGAACCACAAACATTTTTTTATTTTATTTTTTTATTTTTTCCCTTGCAAAACTGTTTGTGTAAACAAAAAATGAGCTCACATCCAGGCATCTCACATTAAAATGATGTAGGCCTTAGGCAATTTGTATCATCCAGTCTTGCTGAATTCACATTAAAACTGCAACATCGTATAATACTAGAATGAAAGCAGTCAGATATCGGTCATCAGAGGGTCAAAAAACTTATGTCATGTTTTTAAGTCATTCTCTTTCAACAATTTTTAAACTTAAACAAGCAAGTGGCATGTCTATCAATTACTTTAATACTTGTCATTTAAAACCAGTTTTTGAATGTAACCTTTTCTTACTGCTTTGTATCTTCTTGCCAATTTCCACTTAAAGCACACAGTCTTCCTCAGTTTAAAAGACCTTTAGGAATGTTGACAAAAACAAACAATTAAACAAACAAACCCTAAAGTGAATCAAGTCATCATAAAATACTTCTTTTAAAAAAAAAAAAAAAACTATTTTTCTGACTTATAGGGCCAAAAATATAAATATGTGAGAATATTCTGTTGGATGCTGGCATCTTTAATGACAGGAGCCTGAATTAAAAGTATATGAAAGTGAATATAATTGACCAGGTGAGGCCAGTTTGGAGGGAGACAGATGCTCATCACGGTGTAGCAGTGGGCCTCTCCTGCTGCCCTCTGGGTTGTCTCAAGGTGCTGCATGGGTGCTCCTGGCATATAGCAGTGTTTTGTGTGCCCTCATGGCTTCAGTGCACCAGATAGTAGCTGCTGTGGAGAAGGTGTGCATAGGAGGTGTGGTTTTGATCCATCTCTGTCTGTGTGTGTTAGCGTGTGAAAGACAGAGAGTGAGTGAAATAGAACAAGAGATAGCAATGGTTTAGGTGAAGCGCGGATGCCAGGGGAAATGTTTTGTACTGTGGGGGTTTTCCTCAGGATGTCAAGCACCTGTGTTGGAACAGTGGGGTGATGTGTGAAGTGCACTCCACCAGGTTGACAGCTGGGAAGGTGTGATGTTGGACCCCTATGTAGGATGTGTGTGGCAACGTGGGTGGATATTGGGTGGTTCTTCTATTTCGGGATCACTGTTTAAATGCCTGACAGCTATCACAGCTGAGCTGCTGCATGCTTGGATAAGCCACTGTAAGTTGTATTAACAAAGCACACAGTGCATATATTAAAAGGCACGGGACTGTGCCGCTAGTATAAAAAACAATTCTGTTCAAATACTGCAGCACTTTCCTTCCAGAAACTTCTCTCTCCCTCTTTCTACAATGTGCTTCAACTCCACTGCAAAACTGAATGGGTAACAACTAATTTTGATTGTGAGTGATGGGCAACAGATATGGGTATAATGAGTCAGAAATAGAATTAATACTTGTGTCTCCCTACCCTTTTTCTGTCCTTATCTTTTTCCTGTATCCATCCCCCTCCGCACGACTTCCATCTGCCTTTCTTTTGCCTCCCCTTTGGTCTTAATCCCACCCCCTCCATCTTAAACTCTCTATGCCTGCATCCTCATCTCCCTTCTTATCCCTCACTCGCTCCCTCTCCTCTCCAAATCTGTCGCTGTCTCTTTCCCTTCTACAGGCACCACTAGTCGACGCTGCTCTTTGGATCACCGTGGTATGGCCTTCTGGGAGCAGCCAAGCTATGCTCGATGCATAACAAATGAATTCAGATACTTGCAGCAATCAGTAGGTGCAAAGTCAGCTCCCTCTCACAGCCTCTGTTTCCAATGCATAATTTGCCTCCCCAGTGTTTTCCCCATCCTCATCACACTGTAGCCAAAGATTAAGCACTTTCAATAGAGGAGCAAATTGAAACACTAATTACAACATTTTTCTTTATATAATGAATGGTCATCTCCAAGCCCTTCATCTTTTTGATTTTGAGTTTCTGGCAATTCCCATCTGCTTGCCATTACATTAGATATATTACAATTCCAAAATAACAACAACAATAACAACAACAACAACAACAACAGCATGGGTAGAAAAACAACTCATAATTATCATTTGTATTGTAATTTGCATGTTTTACTTTAACATTTTTATGAGCAAATAAGTGTTATTCTTCACCTGCACTTTATTACCTTTTAAATCTGTTAAAGTACATTATAATTTAATTTAATTTAATTTAATGTAATTAAATAAGTAAGAGAAACTAATTGAATTAGTTTTTAGCCAAAAGAAGTCCATCTCAACCTTTGTTTCAATGCATGCATGATGGTACATCTCAATCACAGAACAAAACAACTTTATATTAAAGTGTGAGTTAATTTTAAATATCAGTTTTAAATGGTGTTAGCTTTAGTGTGTTTGCCTATAAACTGGGAGCACAGTCATGGAACAGGTAATTTTGGGAACTCTCCATCACCATTAAAAATAAATTAATTGAGAGCTGAGATACCACATATAGTGCTGCACTTGTGAATGTGTATTTATGAATATAAACCCTGTGTAATGATGTGAAATATCATTTCGCTGTGCAATTTCTGCCTAAATGTGTGTCTTCTGCTCCAGTTAACTCTTTCATTCATTTTGGCTCATTTCAAAATATCCGCCAGGCAGAATACATCGCGGCCTGGCTTAGATATAAGTGTCACATAAAGGGCCTTAGAGAGAGGAGTCTTTCTTCCTGATTTTATGCACTCCATTTACTCCAATGTGGAGCTTAGCGTGTATCTCACAAACATGCAGAGGACACCGATGCCCCACGTTCTTTCTTCTCCTGTTTTTGGAGGTTCAGGGGCACCTTGCAAAGGGCCAGAGGATGCTGGCGGGGGATGGGATGTCCCAGGTCACAAAAAACCTGCTGGACCTCACCCAGAGGATGAACTTCTACGCTGGTGACCTGCTATCCTCTGTGGAGATCCTTCGTAATGTGACAGAGACCTTCAAGAGGGCTAGCTATGAGCCATCTTCAGATGATGTGCAAGTGAGTGGGCAGACAGTGTGTTTATTTTTACATGTTCATGGATGTGGGTCTTTTTTTTAAATAAATTCACACTCTACTGAATGAAGCTTACAAATTGATCTATTTTGAAAAAAAATTAGATAATAACATAGCTTACTACCAACGCTGTAACATGTAAGAGAAGCCATCTTCTAATATGTTGGAAATAGCACAAAGGCTGACAACACACCCTGTGGCTCTATTGTATCAAGAGATCTCCTCCACATCCTAAGCTGTTTCATCTCATCATGTTTGGGTTGACTGCAGTCTTGATCCTCTTTATGTCAATAGGATGATGGAGATTATAGCGAAAGCTCCACCTCCATCCCCAATAAGATAATTTATGTCCTCAGAGCCGAGTCATTTTCAAATACACCCTTCGCGGGGTTTTTTTGTTGTTGTTTTTTTGTTTTGTTTTGTTTTGTTTTGAGTGTGTGTGCGTGCGTGCGTGTGTGTGTGTGTGTGTGTGTGTGTGTGTGTGTGTGTGTGTGTTTGGCTTCCCACTTACCCATTTAGAATGAACTAAGCTTGTTTTGCTGCTGTTCTTCTGCACACAGAGTAATAGTGCAGGAAAATTAGAAATGTGTGAGTCTGGCCCATCAGCTGGTTCCTATGTGGAAGCAAAAAATAATTTTCAGCTGTAATAATGTGAACGTTTAGTGATTCTTAAAGCACCATAACACTGCGTAGTATCCGTATCTGTATTAATGGTTGTTGTTCTGTTTTTCAGATTTTAAGCAAAAACAAAAAAGAAAACCCAAAACAAAACAAAAAAACATTAAAGTACAGAAAGAAAGAAAGAAAGAAAGAAAGAAAGAAAGAAAGAAAGAAAGAAAGAAAGAAAGAAAGAAAGAAAGAAAGAAAGAAAGAAAGAAAGAAAGAAAGAAAGAGGAAATACGTACATTCATACATTGTATTAAGATCAGTGATAATATACATGCCACCAGTACATGAGATAAGATTTCATTGGCAGACAGTTTGCAATTGCCAAAATGGTCACCTTACTTTATTATGCATTTCTAAGGCTTGGTGGTATTAAGACTACATAATTTGTAAAAGAGATGCTCTTTTACTTAGTTTGCTGCTGGTAATATGCATATATAATGCACAATCTGAATTGGATGTAAAGTGTATGGTCTGTTGCTAATATTCTGCAGGAATAAAACCCAAATGTGCTTGCCATGGATGAGAAATCTAGGGCCCATTCAGCCATTTTCCCACCACAGAAGATGTATGAGATGAGGAAAGCATCCTGTCTCTGGTTATTGTGAGAGCTCTATAGTGTGTGTGGGCAGACAGGAGAGCAGTCAGCCAGCCCACCCCCTCCGTGTGTCTCTGCGCTAATGCAGTGTTAAAGTGGGCACATTACCACCAGAGGGAGCATAAGCATTCAAGTAGAAAACAAGATAGCCTGTGTCAAGAGAGAGCCACTCCCTCAGGCACATTGTAGACCAGACGAAATAACAAGGCTAAAGATCAGACAGGGGTCCTATTACTACTGCAGGCATGCACCCCAAGCAGCCCCTACTCTCCACTGCTGAAGAAGACAATCCACACAGCTGCTCAAACATTCCCTTTCATCTTTTTTTTTTCTGATTGCAGCTTGTGCTTCTCTCCTCTGGCGTTAAGTCTTTGCTGCAAGCTGCAGTGGTTCAAGGTGTATTTTTGTAAGAGCTGATCCACAAATTCCATCTTTTCTCTGGTGGTTTCAGTGGGAAATTTCTTGGTGCTATTGAGCCCCGTAGGGACTGTTTTATTTCCCTGTAAAAATCCCTGATTTCCTGCAGGAATGCCAGTACAGTATTTTATCCATAACAGTAATTTCTGACTGCTTAGTGTTTATGTATCATGATTTTAAAAAGCCTCCTGCTGCAGTGCAACACTTGCGTGTGGGTGTGTTACGTATTCTCCCTTTCATCCATTTCCACAGAACTTCTTTCAAATCATCAGCAACCTCTTGGAGGAGGAAAATAAGGAGAAATGGGAAGATGCACAAAAGGTAAGCATGATGCAGTGCACTTAGTAAATAATTCAGGTATCTGCATCAATGTTGTGTGCTTCAGAAATTGATTCAAGACATGTTTACACAGGCTAAATAATAACAGCGGAGATAAGGAAAAGTCAGCATAACATTGAGATAATGTTATATTTACACATATCATGGTGAGAGGTCATTTATCAGGGGTGACATCTGGCCTCATTTAGAGAGTTAATTCCTCAGAGTTCCACTTGATGGCAGCAGCACTGCCACTGACACTGTCCAACCATTGGCACTGCAGGACTCTTTCTTGCTGCACACACATTGTTTCACCTAGTTGATACAGATCATGGCAACCAGTGTGATTAGATCATTATTTAAGTTGAATTTTATAACACACTGTTATATTTTATGTTTAGATGGTGTATTGCTTGTTGTGTAGCAGTTAAAGATCTCTATGTGTTCATGTGTCTTTTTCTGGTAAGGCAGATCTATCTGTATGATGAAGAAAACATTGTCTTAATATCAACTTTAGGGGTAACAGACTGCAGTGATATGCTGTAGATCAAAACTTGTGGTACAGAACTCTTTTGTGCTCATCAGTGAAGATTGGCTTCTGGCTACGTCCTCTGTTAGACACATCTCTCAGCATCAGAGGTGGCAGCTCTCGTTTTCAAAACTGCGACTGGCGTCTTAGACAACCTGAACCCTGAAATCACACACATCCAGACTCTGACAGAGATACCATCTGTAATGACAGCGAGTCTGCAGAGGGCATCTGCTCTGTTGTCACCTTCACTGCTAAATTGGCTTAAATTAGGTATCACCTGCACTGACGCATGACTGAAAAGGTGTCTTAAAATCAGTCTGATCTTTATTTTTTTTGTCACAGTTTCTTCATGCCTATATAACACTAAGATGGTAGGGGAACACAAGCATTTCAAACTCTGCCAGGAGTGCCAGTCCTGGCTGTCTCTGCAGGCAGTAATTAGGTGTTTAGTCACTGCAGCTTTATTTTGGCAGACCCCAAAGGTAGGTTGTCGGTGAGAAAGGCCCACAAATGAGCAGTATCACCAGTAAGAATACGTCAGAGATGGAGACAGACAGATCAGAGAAAATATAGGAACAGGAAGAGTTGTCTCTGTGATTGAACATCCAGAAGAGATATCTGACAAGGTTAATTATTTCTAGTTATTACTGTGCCGGTCTAAGGAGTGCTGCTTCAGTTTCAACTCTCCACCAAGTGGCCTTTGGCTAAGCTCTGTCATTTGATTTCAAAAGGCGATGCCTGGACTTCACAGTTATCAATTTTTCTCACTTTTGGCTTTTCTTGCATTAATGAGTGTTCAGAACTCAGCTTCCACAGCACCCACACACTGCGTGCTGTGGACATTCAAAACACTCACATGAAACACCTCACTATGAGGATTTACTGGCTGTGGAATTGACTCTGTGTAGAGATCACTATATATTCACCTCCTGTCACTGTTACCATGGCAAGGAAAGGAAGAGCTCTGTCTACAGAACCTCCACTGCAGCCATTTCCCTGTGCCGCCTTCACATTCCATGGTTGCCATGGAGACCAGCAGAATGAGCATGACTGCACTGTGCGTCAGACATGCCGGAAGGGGCGACGTGATGTGCTTTTTTTCCCCACTATGGCTTTCACTCTGCTGTGTCAGAGGCTCTCAACTTCAGCATCACTGATCCGCTTGCCTGGCTTAGCAGTTGCACATGTAGAGGCATGTGCAAACACACAGAACACAGGGTGTTACAGAGGAGGGAAATACCTGCCTCAGGTATTTGTTGAATATCAACCCAGAGTTAGGTGTTAATTGCTAAATGACACTCAAAAGCCTTCCTAATTGCCCAGTATCATCATTGTGTGCTCTTGCATTTGTTTAAGTCCTGGAATAATATTTGTATAACATGACACATTTCTCTATCAGACATTTTGAAATGTGAGTACAGACTTGTTCTGTGTAGCTGATACTGCTGTGAAAGAGTATGGCATAAATGTTGTCATACATGGCCCAGCTACACAGTCCCACAATCAGCTTGCACATTGGCCCAGTCAAAGTCAAAGGCCAAAAGTGGTGGTCTACAAATCAAAGCCTCTTATTAGATCTGACCCATCACTACTAGATTGGCAGCCAGGATAGTGGTCCATCTTTTGAAGGTCAATTATTGGATTAGTGTGTCTTTGATTTATCGACTTGGTGGGAAAAGCTGACTGGACCAACAGTGTTACTGGTGGAGCCACGGAGCTATCCATGGTGCTGAATTCCTGCCTTTGCATTCTCTCACTGAGGGCTGATGACCATGAAGCAGCACATGAACCAAAGCAATCACCCTTGACTTGGCAGAGCTTCTCAGAAGCTGGGAAGTGGGAAATTTCACGAAAAGCAAGTTGTCATATTGTCTCCAACACTTTTTTTCCCTTCTGTTTTACACAACTTTTGTCATTTTGTTCTTAAAAATTATTATCAGAATAGTTCCCAGTTTTCTGTTGATCAATTAATTGATGAATTGTTTCAGATATGGATGGGTGTGTTGCAAATATATAGGAATTATGTAACATAATTTCACTGTTTTAAAACAATACATTTTAAACTACCTTTTTTAAATTCTGCTTTATTATTGCTTCATTTTTAAAATGTCTATTACAGTTTTTGGCTGTAGGCTCATGGCAATGTTGGTCTGTCTGTCCTCTTGAAATGGGGAACATTATACCTGCTTAACATAAGTGGCATTTCAGTGTGAACATGTTAGCATGTTGATGTTAAAATGTAGCTTCAAGCATTACTGTGCCTAAGTACGCCTTCACAGAGGGTCTATCCTAGTGGTAGTGGTCTTGTTTATATATTATTTTGTGTTTTTATGTACTTTCTTACAATTTATTTACACCATTAAAACATATATACAGTTTAATATGTATATTATGGTAAAGCTTAATTTTACATTATCTACATTTGAAGTGATACCCTATCTTTCCCTGTTCCTACTGTATACTCCCCATGTTCATTACTCTGACATTTCATTACACTTCATCTAACTGAAAGTGTCTTCTCTTTTTTTATATTGTCCAGATCTATCCTGGAGCAGTGGAGCTCATGCAGGTCATTGAGGAATTCATCCACATTGTTGGATTGGGCATGAAAGATTTCCACAATGCCTATTTGATGACTGGGAACTTGGGTAAGAGTCATCCCACTGCTGCTGAGCTTGTTTTACCATTTATTTCTGCTTGACATGGACACATAATCCCTGTTCTATGCTGACTCCTTGTGTCAATTTCCCCACCATCATTAATTTAGGATAAATGGCGCGTGGTAAGAGTGGGCGAGTAAAATTACTGCTAATCAATAATGTAAATTAAAACAGAGCTTGTGGTCTTAATGTGCTAAATTCCAATGAAAACACTTAACACCCAATCCAATATCTGGAGAGTTTATCGTGTGAACCCCCAACAAGAGTAGAGCTTTTTTTTTAACTAGAGCCATAAAGAAAAAATACACACATTACTCCTAAAACTTTTTATACCCAACTGATATTTTGGATTTAGGTTTGAAGTTATACAAACTAAATAAAAATCACAGATAAGTTTTTGCTATTAAAATAACAAGTGCAGAAGATTGCTTTCCACCATATATTTAATTCATTATAGTTATTTCCGTCCATCCATAATTTCAAAGGTTGACCAAAAAGTCATATCAATATATTTGTTGTATATTTGAAGGTGATGTAATTCTGTATCATGTAGCACTATACTGCAGTCCTTTGAGGGAGACTTGATTATCAGAGCATACCCTGAAGCATGTTGTGCAGAAGTGCAGCAGCATAATAACAGATTGTCAGTTCCTTGTGAGATTAGCAGTGTTAGAAAAATATTGAGGCAGTGTCTGATAAAAGACTATAAAATTGGAAGTGAAAGTTATTCTTTGCTGCTGTAATGAGCTTATAAACATTTTTGGTCTACATTATAACTCCTCTTCTCTGAAAAAGTGTCTGAATATGAGTCTTTGAGCAACATTTGTCTTCCCTAATGTTCTCGTGGGTTCTTTTAGCTTCTGTCACGCAGCTTCTTGGACAATCTGAGGTCTCTGACCCTGTCACTTGTATTCCTTACAATAGCTAACATTTGACCCACTTATAGCAAATACTCTCACTCAGTGACTCTTTATGGTATATGATTTCCATAATAATGAATAGGAAACCCACAAGGAAAGCATACCAAACATGGCACGATGAATGCACCCATCAAAATGCCATTATGAAAAACCGTCAGGGGCAAATTAAGTAATGGACACTTGGAAATAAAGCTTGGATGCTTTCATAATGCCAAGCATTAATGACTTCTTTCACAGATGTGAGATTATTTATCTGCCCTTCTCCTATTTTATACTTATTCCAATTTGGCTTAATGGTAGTCGTCCAATCTCATTGCTACTGCCTCCTCTTTATGCTCGAAAAAGCATTAACACATGACCCCTGCTTTTTACACAATATGCAATCTATTCTGTGAAAATGACTCTAAATTAACTGTTAAGTGTTTTAACCAGATTTAGACAAAGTCCTTGAACAGCAGTGTGTATTGCATAGCTAAACCTGAAACTGTGAAATACTTGATTCTTATTTTACCAGTCATCCATATGACTGCTTGGCCTCTGCTCAAATCCTAAGGATATGAATTGAACCGTGTCAATCCATCAGACATGCTATGACAGAAAATATTTTAGTAAACATAGAGACTGATGCAAGTCTGCATTGTGTTTCAGTCTTAAAGATAGCACTGACTGGCATAATCGGGGCTCCTGCTCAAAGGACCTTACTTTTTTTCATTTTTTTTTTCATTTTCTGATAATAACATATTTTACGGATGAAACTGTCCAATAATATGTTAACATTTCAGAGTGTATTTTTTTGTACTTTCCAGGAAACCATTCATTTCTATTGATTTTATAAAATATGAGAAACTTAAAACTCCACTATAATGATCACAATGACTTAATGTTATGTTCATTCAAATTAGCCTGATACTGTAAAGGGCCGTCAGTTTGAAAATAAATTTGACTGTTGAAAAGTCTGCCCTTCACTGTAATAACTAATGATTATTTTCATTATTAATTAAGTCTATGAGTTGTCAGAAAATGGTAATAAATGTGCTTTATCATTTCCCACAGCTCAAAGAAATGTATTAAAATGTCCTGCTCTGTGTGAACAGTCCAGCATCCAAAACCCAAAGATATTTGGTTCACTGTCACATAAAATAAACAAATCTACAAATTTGAGAAGCTTTGACTATATACTTTTTTAAGCACTTTGTTTAAAAAAAATACTAAAATTATTAATGGATTATCACAGTGTTTGATGATTAATGTTCTGTCGAATGACTAATCATTGCAGCTGTGATTATGATAAACTGCAAGTTGATTTTCATATGTGTAAAAGAATGGAAAATACTGTCTGCCTGTAATATGGATTAAATATATATTTTTATACTGTTTGGCAACAGTGTTATGTGTTTGTACATTTTTGAAATTTGGCTAAATATGCTGATCATCCTAATGAGGAAAATTTAGTGAAATCGCTTTTTTTTAACACAAACATAACTTTAGCACTGAAACTATTTTGAGAACCTGCAGGATCACTGCTGAAGTGTGATGAAACCTGACAGAAAACAACTTGTTACTGACTTGTAACAATTGACTTTTGCTGTCATCTTGCAAGAACGCCTAAGTGAAAAATATACATATGTGCTAATAAGAAATAAAGTTTTCCACCCACACTTCTAGGACTAGAAATAGTTTATTTTTCAAGTTTTATTGAATCATTTGTTTTTCCTAGTTCTCCAAAATAAATAGAGTGAATAAATGGTTTTCAGAATGTGTATACAGTATGCACATCAAAAGTATAAGTCACGGCATGGAGTCTTCCTGTTAACTCTGATTGCACCTTGTTACTCAGTTGCTGCTGTGTTGAGTCTTAGGACAAAATATCTCTGCATAGTTTGAAACCTTTTTAGTCTTCATCCTTTATAGTGGTACATTGTGTCCTGTAGATTTTCTCCCCATTAAAAGGCTTGACGTAAATTGTGTGATGGACTTAATTATTTTATTTTTCTTTTGTACATCAGAGAGAAAGACATCATTTGAGGCCATGTGAGGTTTATATATTTTTTTATTCTCTGTTCGTACATTACATGATAGGGGAAAAACTGGTTTTGTGATGCCTTATTAAAAAACAACAGTATTTTCCATCAAACTCTTGAGAACTATTTGTGAACCTCTTTGTAACACTATGTACAGTAAATGTTGGAAGTACAACATGATTACCATTTCTGTGAGGCAGGCAGATTTCTGAAGCAGCTTTTTCAAAAATCTTAGCATAGGGTCTGAAGGGCCATTTGGCTTTTGAGCAATTATTTGAAGATCTAGCATTAATGAGCTGCCTCTGGCTAGAATCAACCAGAGCCTTAGTGGCTGCTGGTGAAAAATGTATTTTAAAAAGTCTTGTAGGGAGAATTTCTGAGCCAAAGAAATGACTAAATATTGCTGCCATTGTGTCGTAAATGTGAAAAAGTGTTGCTTTTTGTTAAAAATAAAACTCAAACAAAAAAAACATGAATATAACACACTGAACTGCTTTAATGCCATCACATTTTACTGTGGATTTTTTTTAAATAGTGAAAATAGCTAAATTAATTTTGTGATACATGACTGAGACATGGATCCCAGAGTTTTAAGATTCATTATTTTATCCCTGGACACAGCACAGACATTGGGAGCTAGCCATACTGTAATTTTAGCTCAGACCACAGTACCTTGGTGGCCACACGGCCCTTTTGATTAGAGGAATGGAAAGTTTTGTGGATACATCAGTGGAAGCCAAATGGAGAGCATCTGGCTGAGTAAGATATTGCGGCATCATTTCGTCACTAATTTATGGCAGCCCCTTGACACCTAGATAAATACTGACTGTCACCGGTGCATCGTCCTCTGTCCTCCCACTTTTAGTCAAATAACCTTGATTGCAAAAGCTTTCCACTTCAGCAACTTATTCTGTCTACTTACACGCAAACACTTGGAGGACAAAGTGAGGCTTGGGATATGTTAGAAAATTATACACAGCTTTGAAAGTGGAGTACATCATACACTTTTGACATTTTTGGCTTGACCTCATGGCCGAGAGCTCATTTTGACAATAACAGTTCAATCAATTGCAATTACACACACACAGATACAGTATGATTGCTGCAAAAGCTCACTGATTAATCTGTGAATTTGACAGTTTACTGAATGTTGAATCTCTCCTGGACAAATCCAGACATAATGAACAATTCCATTATTCCCCCTCATCAAAATGAACAATACAAAATATTCTCAGTGTACTGAATTTGTGCTCAAAAGCATCACAATCCTAAATGATAGCTTTATTTGTGTTGTCTAGCCCCATCAGGCAAATGCAAAGCTCCATTTACCTGCAGAATTATCCAGCACTCTGAAATACAGTTCTCCTAGCAACCTGAGTGCCCCGTCGTGACCACCAACACAAAGACACACACACACACATAACCACTGCTGCTTCCAACATCTGGTGCTGTGAACGGGCCTCTTTGCAAATGGCATGCCTCGTGGCGCTCTATTATTTCATGCCCCTCAAACACGCAGACACACCCTCGCCATCACAGATTTCACTCAAACATGGAGACTTTCCAGGATTCAAATTGTATTATTGGTAGAGCACAACAAACAATACAGCTTTTTCATCAATGGTAGGATTAGCCTCAGATTCCCCTCTCTGAAGCACCACCTGACTGGGACTGGATGTGATACCAGGTAGAGAACAGTGCAGCTTTATCCTCCCCTTGTAATGCTGAGGCCTTTTCATTTGATCCTAGGAATTTGCCTTGTCGTTGTCGTAGTGCATGGGCAGGCCTTTTATGGCATATCAGCAGGGAGGCAGGGAAAGGAAAGAGCGATTTAGGCGATTACCTGTCTGGTAGTTGTCAAGTCCCAGTTGTAGCTCTTACTGTATTATGCACTTTTTCCTGATGTGTACATGAAAGCATTAAAGACCCAATCAGAGATGTCTTTGACAAATTAAAATTATATTTACACAGACAAGGTAGTTTGACTTACGGACAAAACATAACATAAGACAAAACATCTGTGTTCCTCATTTCATCAAACTTTAAAATATAGACATGTTATTATACTTCTATACTTACAAAAGTTACTAAACAAATCTTTAACTGTATCTGTACATTGATAACTAACTGTTGTGTGGGCGTGATAATTTAAAGATCTGCTGATGAGTATGGGGATTAATGATGGCTCTAACAATGTGTTTTGCAAATGCAATTTGTTTTTTTATTGATCAGAGATTTTAACAGAAAAACTTAAGCCAAAGTGGTGTAAGATGATCTCTGAAGGGGGATAGTTTAAACTCAGCAGGGATTTAGCAGGAGACTAATGTATAGGCCAGGTGTGGAGCACAATAACACAGAAGAGAAAGACAGAGCAAACAGAAAACCAACATTTGGACAGTATATTAAAAAACCTCTCCCAGTATGGTATCAATTCAATACACATTCTCTCATCAGTATATCAGGTTATTTTTACTGTTGTGAGACTTTTAGGTGTGAGTAAAGTTTTAGATCTGCAGGATCTGAAACCATTGTATTTCTTGATTAGCAAATGGTACCAAATATTTTAAAGCAACAATTAATCACATTTAAAAGATGAATATGGAAAAATACATTAACATGAATCTGTGTGTATTAGTTTAGTCCATACTTTAATTCATAATTTACTCGTACACAATCATTATGATTTCATTTTCATTTCTGTGTGGGATCCCTCTCCATGAGACAATCTACTAACCTAAACACATGAATATTGTAAAATATACTGATCACCAGTATTTCTTCACTGGTCTGTTTGTTTGGTTTACAGTGGCCAGCATCCAGAGACTTCCAGCAGTGTCTGTGATGACTGACATCAGCTTCCCCATGAAGGGTCGTAAAGGCATGGTCGACTGGGCCAGGAACTCAGAAGATAAAGTGGTCATCCCAAAGGGCCTCTTTGTTTCCCAGTCAGCAGGTGACTGAACGTATTTCACAGACCCACCTGACATTTAGTCCACCAAGCACAATATATACATAAGGAATTCTAGTGTGTGTGTGTGTGTGTGTGTGTGTGTGTGTGTGTGTGTGTGTGTGTGTATTTATAAATATATACACAAACAGTACCAGTCAAAAAGTGTGTCCAAACATTTGACTGCTACTGTATAAGGAATTGTTGTGCAAATGTAGGCTAAATGCATAGTGAACACATAATGACAAATATAGTGACCACTGCTGAGGAATTTGAAATAAATATCTTGACATATCAGCCAAAGCTGAATGATCACACAGACACATCAGTCTTCTTCTCACTTAATGTTTTTTGCTACGCTGCCCCTTGTTTTTTGAAAGGCTACAAGCCTTTATACAAAGCCAGTTTGCTTGCCTGTACTTGTTCAGTCACTGAGTTTTCCAATCGACTCAGCATATTAAGACATCCTTTCAAACACTGCCAGTTGCCACTGTATACATCTCAATCCAGAGCCAGACAATTTGGTTAATTGGTGTAATCAGTCTTATCTGGAATATATCAACGATAACAAAACAAAGGATTGATTAGGAATGTGTGCCACATGCCTAATCCCAGCCACTTTCATTTAGGCAGCATATTAAGAAGATGATTCTCAGGGAGACTTTAGCACTTCTCACACTGGAGTCAACAAAGCCTGTAACAGTTGCAAAAAGTCCCTGTCAAAAAAAACTTCCTTAAAGTGTCATTGGCAGAAACTGCACTGGCACTGCAAACTGTGTTGCTCCCAATTAAAACCTAACTTCTACTTCCTATTATTGCAAGGCAAAACTTACAGCATTATAAATTGTATATGGACATTGTCCATATACAGTGAAGTCCATGGACATTTCACATATTTAATTAAAAATCTGGGTTGATACAAGTTGACCTCTAATATTGTGATTTGTTTTGGATTAGTATGAAAACCTTACAAATATCTTAATTAAAGTTAATTGTTTCATTTTCCCCTCTAGATATGGAAGGATCACCGGTCTTCATCTTGGGAACAGTTCTTTACAAGACTCTTGGACTCATGCTACCTTCACCAAAGTAAGTGCAGCATATCTCTCGGCTTTATTTTCTGGTCTGCTGGCAAGAGGAAATATGAGATAGATTTAATCCTTTGTGAGCTGCAGATATGTCCATTTTTATTCATAGTAGTAGATCAAGTCTTAAAAACATACTGTGCCTGACTCCGGTGTCCCTGAAATGTTTCACTTTAAAGACACAACATTAAAAAGTTTCCAAAAGGGAGGAAGGGAATATCAAGTACTTTTGCTGAACTGCTATTTCTGTACATGTCAGTCTAAGTTCAAGTTGAGGATTTTTAAGGATGCATAACTTTTCATTTATAATTTTTCTAGTTTTGTCCCCAGTGCAGTTGCTTTGAATACACATATAAAATTTGGATGAATTAGTGTGTTTGTGTTGACTCTAATCTACTTAATTAAACATACTTGCAGTTGCATGGATTGTGTGGTTAATTAGGGATGACATTAGTGCCTGGAAAAAGCAGTGGGATGTCCCAAATCAACACCTGGTGTCAGACCCCAGTCAACAAGCGTCCCAAGGACAGAGCGGTCATTCCAGGACCGGCCAGGCCAGCTGTCACAGGTGGAGCAACAGCCCTCTGTGCACATGTGGAGAAGAACTCATAATGGGATAGTGAAGACCACCCCACTCCACTCTAACAGGAGGATAAATAGAGCAAGAGATGTTAGACTTAAGGATTTTGCTAAATGTTAAGCTTGTGAAGTTTCAAGGAATAAAATAATTTTCTTTCTATGAAGTGTCAGAAGTATTTCAGTTAACTTGGAGTGGAGAACTTGTCCATTTACGCCATAGCTTTAAATGTTGTTTCTCCAGAAGAATCAAACCATATGAAAAAGACAAAGATATTCTCAGCACAAGGGGCACTGGTAGAACGGGGGCTGCTGCCTTCTCATCTCTACTTTCTTTTGTGTTCTTTTGGAGTTGACAGTTTCCTTCCTAGTGGGAAGTGCTCATGGATTTCCACTTCTAATAGTGAGGATATTCTATCTACTGTTCAATGGCTGAAAAGGGATTTTGAAGCAGGACTATAATGTCTGATTTTAAAAGCGTAGGATACAAAAAACATCCTGTTCAGTTCAGGCGAGCCTTTGATTTGTACACTGTGTATTCTGTCATGCTTAGATGTTTTGAACACTATTACTGGCAAACATATTCTATAGTTACTTTCACATCTAATGGGCAGCCCTTTAGGCCTTCCTGGTATAGAGTGTAATATTTGAGGTAGTATTCAATACAAGCTGCACTACAGAAAATATCTTAGCCTAATAATACTGGAGTAGTTTAAGAATTAATTCAGCAGACTTGCACTCCAAATTAGATTATTAGATTAGCCAGCAGAGAGGAAATTTAAATTCAAAGTGCACACAATTTTCTCAGAAACCCTGAATCAGGTTTTAATACCAGCATTCCTTATAGATCCTACATAAGTCTCACTTAGTCTGAACTTAAACCTAATCCTTAAGTGTTATTGCACTTCACAGAGCATGAAAATACACGTCAGGTGTTTGAAGTAAAATCAGGGTTAAGGCTTTGACCACTGGAGATGTTGTATTATGTTCATCCTTTATATCCATAAGCATGACATAACAATTATAGGGATATACAAAATGATACCTTATCAGCAGTTAAGCTTATATAGCCTATCAAATTTGAGCCTCTGCTTTATCGCATTATGTTAGAATGTGAGGTAGATAGTTCAGGGTTTGACCCTCAATGACAAATTAAATGTGACAGGACTGTCCAATAAATTTGATTCATCTTCTCATTTTTTGGGGCATTTCTGTTTGACTCAGGAACCACACTGTCGTGAACTCCAAGGTCATTGCTGTGATAGTCAGTCCAGAGCCCAAGGCAACAGAGTCCGGCCTGGAGATTGAACTGGCTCACCTGGCAAATGTAAGCACCAAAGTCATTCTTTCGTTTTGAGTCATAGTAACTAACATCTTTGTTTAGATCAACAGATAGTAAGGCTGTTTTCACCTATGAATGGTGCTTTTCATGTTAGTTTTGTTATAAAACACAAAAAGGTTCTTTTGTTAGCACTATAGAAAGAGTTTTCTCTGAATGTTCCACAATAACCACGCACACACACATATCACCTCCCATTAGCCGGCACACAATGGTGGTTAATTGGCTTGATAATTAATTTGCAAGCGCCCAGTGTCAGGAGAGTGTGCTGCAGTCAGATAATTACATGGCCAATCCCTTTTATGATCCAGACCTTTTTATTCATTTTAGAGATAAAGCCAGCCTCTCTTTCAAAGAAAAATGACAGTATGGTCTTAAATTCAGTCATCAAAAATGACCTATAGTAACAATTCAGTGACAAACACCATCTGGTGGCCATAGTAATTATGACCCGTAGAAGTGATGCACTTCAGATGTCATCTGTATTAGGTGACACATTTCCATTAATGGATGGATGGATTATCGTAGTGTTTACTGTTGCCATGACAATGAAGGTTGCCTAACTTTAAGGACATAGTAACTTTAACACACACAATCTTTCAGTGATCATTTTAAACCAAACCATGATCTTTTCCTAAAGACAGAGTGTGTCTCTCTGACAGTATATGACACACTTCAGTTTATGGTCTACATATGATCCATGCAACACACACTCAAAGGATTTATGTAGAAAGACACATTTTCAGTTGATTAATAATGATGATCATTATTGTGGCAATAATGATAATAATGGTCAATTATCTTTGTAATTTACTTGTAAACTTTTTGCCCTTTTCTTGTCTTCCAGGGAACACTGTACCCTTACTGTGCGCTATGGGACAGCACCATAATGTAAGTAGGCATGCACTTTTACTTTTTACTTCCTTCCTGGTTATAAAACAGTTTTAAAACATATTGTTTTAAATATCATGGTTTCAGTTTTAGCCACTCACTGCTGGATATCACTACTGTATATTACTTTTTTGTTACACCTCTAAAATTGGGTCAAGTTGCATCCTCCTTTAATCTCCAAAAATCAAGATATAACATATTCTCTTGTGCACTTCTTTGCAAAGACGCAGGCTGGGTAACCAAATAGCACAGAAAATAAACAGGAGAGCTTGAGAAAAAAAGTCTGCATTAAACCCTCCAATTAATGTGCAGTCAAAATAACAGGAATACCTTATCTGAAAATACACTTGAGATAATACAAGATAAGATACAGTAATACAACAAAAGCCCAGAAATGAATGTGACAAAGGTCAAACATAATGATGTTTATAATTTGCTGACACAAGTTCTGATTCAACTCTGAAGGATTTCACTTTGAAAGGTTTTTAAACAAATTATCTAGTCAAGCATCTTTCAAGTATTGGTGTTCAGCATATGTCATTAAGATTTCTTCAAGACGTTAATTAGAGGCTAATATAAGTCATTTAATACTCTAATATTATTTTTAATTACTTTTTTGTATTTTCTCATTATTGACTTACATTGAAATAGATTTTTTTGATTCACAGATCAGTGCATGCCACACATACAATATGTAGAAAATATAAACACACTAACAAATACAAAGGCAAGAATAGCTGATATTGGTTTACAAAACAGACAAGGACACAGATAGGATAACAATGGATAGCACGTGAAGGAGAACCCGGCAGAAACCCACACAAACACAGGGAGAACATGCAAACTCACAAACACACAGAAATGACATGGGATGGCTAGGGGTTCAAACCCAGGACATTATTGCTGTAAGGCAACAGTTCTAACCACTGAACCGCTGTGTTGCCGTGCTGCCTTGCTGTAGCATCAGTCAAAAATACTGCAGAATTATGTAACGCAACGAGGGGGAAAATGCTCAAAAGTCATGAGGACACATGCAAAACACAAGAAAAGCATTTGCAAAGCACAGCGATTAGCAAAGAGGAACACCACGCAAAACACCACAACTGACCTCAGAAATGATCATTGAGATATTTGATGGTCTTTTATTATTGTAATGCATTTCAATAATTTTTTCCACATAGTATACATTTACATTTTTTATAATTTACCTTCTTTGCCCTGCATTTGGAGTTGCGATGCTGTTTAATGTGTTCTGATGTCACCTTGTTTGCAGTGTAATGTTTTTTGCATCTGCACAATTAACATTTGACAGCAAGTGTCACTTGATGTAAGTTGTGGGAGCTTTTCCCTCGAGTGAAAAACAACTTTTGTCCCAACTTTGCAGTGAGACCTGCTCAAGGCCTTAGCTGAGAGACACCTATTCACAAATTATAGTGTAAAAAAGGTTGCAGATAGTTTTTGAATTATTTAAACTTTACAGTTAGATGCTGATTATATCAGACCCCATGTTTTACCCCATTCAATGTATTTACAGTACATGCTATAAGTGTCTTTCTCTGTATAGTAGTTGTAATTGTTGTGCTCCGTTTGTGGGATTCAAATTGTGTAACCATGCACAAGAGATTCACAGGAAACAATTGTCTGTGTATGATGCAGAAGACAAAAGCTGCTTCATGCCAGCATTTCACATAATGTGGGAGAAAATATTTTGTGTCAGACGAGATTGTTGAATGAAGTGTGTCTTCTTAGCCCATGGTTTGTTTGGGTGCACTGTGAACAGACACAGGAGTTGCTCTCCTTATGTTGCACTTCTGAAATTAGTTGCAGCATTTTCAATCAATCTCAATCAATCTTTATTTGTATAGCGCCAAATCACAACAAAGTTATCTCAAGGCACTTTACACATAGAGCAGGTTCTAAACCGAACTCTTCAGGTTTTAATTTTAAAGAGACCCAACATTCCCACATGAGCAAGGTCTGCAAGTTTTTGAACAAAACTTGCAGACCTATGGCATGTTTCACCAGATTTCCAACTTGCGACTTGAGATCATTTCTCGACAAGTTGATTTTGACACATAAAACTAATCAAAAGAAACGTTGTACTGTACTTGTGACCCATGCACTAACATATGACAGGATTGCAGGGCTTAATTTGCTATCTGTAAGTGGCAATCATTTGTGAAAGTGGATGGTGGCATCATTTGCAATCTGCTTGTGAGCAGTGCTCACAAATGTTTGTGAAATGAGGACACAGGTGTTGCCAAATCAAACAGGATTATATCAAAATCTCAGAATGAGTTTCATATTTAGTTTTGTTGATAGGAGGCTGAATTGGTCAATCTTTTAACATTTTCTAGGTACATTTATGGATTTAAGTTTGATGAGCAGATACTGGAACCATATAGATGCAGTAATGGTCACTCTATCAGCACCTGTTGACTAACAGTCAACAGCTTACAGTATTTGTGAATTGTGCATGCTTTGTCCTCTACCATGGTATTTGAGGACAACTAGTCTATTTTTGAACAGCAATTGTACATCTGGGACAACAGTGCTCCACTCTCTTTCCCTGACTTTCACAAACCAAGTGTTTATTATCAGCATTATTATTTTTTTCCTGATCTGCACCAAGTCATTTTAATCAGGGTGCCACAGAATGACTCCATGGTATGATTGCCATGTTCATTTCAAACAGTTGGCCAGCCCTATTATACAATAGCAGCCACTCTTAGGACTCATTGAGGGGGTAATACACCATCTGTCAGCCATGTTGGCTCAAACCAAGTGAGAGTGCTCAATGTAACAGTTAGCTGAATGAAATTGTTGTTCACAAGTGGAAAACTGTGTCCTCTGTGCTGCCCGATGCAGTGACTCGTTGTGATCCAGATTCAGAACATGTGAATGCTGTGCTTAATGCTGGAGGCAGTGACAGTGAGACAGCTGCCACACCTGAGTCTGCTGCTTTACTTTCACCACAGGGGCAGAAATCTGTGTAGCAGCACAAGAAAAAGTTTGTCTGTGAATGTAAACAGCTGTAGCTGAAAAGACCATTTCTCATTAAGAACATACTGTGCTGTTACTGTCACTTCAAAGTTGTATGTTTAATATTATATGCTCTCGCTACTATTTTTGGCTTTGGCTTTGTCATCTGATCATATTGTGTTATGTAGAGTGAACATTACTGGCACATTTTAATAAGGTGTTTTTAAATCTTAATAACAGCAAAATGTGAAAAGTGTTGTTCCTCTTTAGCAAGGGTACCTCATGATTTATCACATTTATTTATTTTAAGAGAAAGTATGCTGTCATTAAATTACTAATAATAAGATGAAAAAAATGATGAACATGGTGATGAGTATGTAAACAATAAGTATTTACACATGTTTTTTAAAATACTGAAACAGAAATCAGTCTTGACAAGATAATACGTTTCTGAAAATGTATTATAGCAGGTATGTGTATCATACCACAAAATAAATGGAATACAAAACAGTACAAAACAATATTCACAATATAACATAAAACAACAATGACAAGACAAAAAAAATAAAATTAAAAAAAATAACGTACAACCTTAGACAAGACATAATCAAAAGAAAAATGATCAATCTGTAGAGGAACAGTGATTGAATTACTGAAAACAATTTGTTTTAAGATAAGAAAACAAAACATTTTTAAATGCACTGGATCATGACAGAGAACACATATTTAGCCTATAACTAACCAATCTGAAGAAGCCAGAAACATAAAAGATTTTAAGAATAAAAGCTAATTTCATTGAGCAGTAATTTACTAACTGACACCCAAGTTTGTGGAATTTAGAAATCAGGTTGCTAGGCCTATTGAATTTGTGATATACATATATATATATATATATATACATACATATATATCGTCTGCATACAGCTGTGCACAAAAATCTGAAACAAAATCTGCAAGGTCATTAATAAAAAATAGAGAAAACAAGTAGTCCTAAAGTAGAACCTTGAGGCACACACATCTGCTCAGTAAACAATTCTCTCAGAAAAACATATTTCTTTTTGTCATGAAGAAGCAGAAGATTTGAATTACACCAATCATTGGTCAAACATTGGTCAACCACTGTTTGGAAAGACCAATAGCATGAAGAAGATAGTGGTCCACCAGGTCAAAAGAACAGATCATTTCTGTTCTTTAAAAGAAGTCTGTAATTATTGGGATCAAGTGTGTCACAGATTTCCAAATAGCTAGTATTTCACATTATAATGAAATATTAAACCGACTGTCCAATGGATAGATGAGAATATGATATGCTAATATGATGAATTCAGTTTCAGTCCCATCCAACCCAGGACCACTGCTCTCTTTCAAATCATGAATTGCATTGAGGAAATGAGTAAGAGTTATTGTATAAAAGTAAAAAATCATTTCGACAAGCTAAAATGGAATTAGAAGTCTTGTTTACACTGTTAGGAGTTATTAGACCAGAGAGAAGGAAAAAATTAATAAATGTTCATGCAATATCTGATTTGTTTTTGTCTTAAATTCCTATGTAAGTGTCATCCACCATTTGCACCTATAAGACACTAAACAGTAGTAACCAGGATGGTCATATTTCCACAGATTCAAAAAGAGTACATTTCAGAGCATTCAGTTGACATGGCAGAAATGTCCTGTTATGGAGCATACAGTGTTCTTTGTCTTCAGCGACCTCTCTTGACTAAGGATAACTGTGCTTGATCCCAGTTAAAGATCTCCCTGGTCAGTCCTCCCCCAGACAAGTGAATGAGGCAGTTCCACAGCCTCACCAATTCACATCTCTGCTTTACAAGAACATGACTCTCATCCCATGTTCTCTTCAACAGCTCGCTTAGCAGTCAATTTATGCAGCCCAAGAAAGCACCTCATGGCTCGATTCTGAATGTCATTATTGTTGGGGTCATTTTTAAAATTTCACACTCCTGTAACATAAAATGAAATTGGGTTTACCATTGAATCATAAAGTTTAGTGACAGATGAACAACTAAGGTCAGGACAGAATTTAATTTTATTCATTACAGACCCTACCACTCTTCCCGCTGATTCTGCTGTAAGTGAGGGATCATTCAGTATTCTATAAGCAACTCTTAATTAACGAGCCTAACATTTATCTGATGTATGAAATGTGTTTTTTATTTTACTCAAGAACTGTCCATTTGTATAAATGATCACTTTTTAAAATTGTCAGCAATCTTTATTTCAATTAGATGATAGTAATTTTATAGTAGTTCTTACTTTAGTCTTGTTGATATTTCTTAATTGTTTGTATGTTTCCCTGTCAGCATGTTTCCTTGTCAGATGAAATTTTGCCAATTCTTTATCTCTCTGCCTAAAAGGAGATATGAGTTCAGAATTGATCCCGGGTAAATGTCTGCCCTTATCCTTTGAAAGTTTCCAGGAAGCATCCACCTTAGTGAATTCAGAGTGACAAAAATCCCAAGCATTTTGAACCTTTGAATCTTATTAATTTGAATATTTCCCAGTTAATGGCAATTCAATCATAAATAAGGTTCAAATGAAAGAAACACCAATCTATCCAATTGTATACCAATGCTAATTTAATTTCTACAGTCAGTGGAATTAATGATTGAAATCAAACATCCAGAGGACTCAGCAGGTGCAGCTAGGCATACATTTCCATTAGTGACATTGATGTTTATTCTCATGCTGTATTCCTTGAACAGAAAAACAAACACTCAAGGTATTTTGGATCCACTAGGTATTGCTAGTGCAGAGACCCAATTTGATGAAACATATGTAGCCATACTACTTCAGCTCTATGTAACATAATATGGTAGTTTGATTTCAGTGTCTGTAATTTTGCAACTCAGTCATGTTTCAGAGAATGTAGTGATGGTTTGGTGAAAGGCACTTCATGCTTTCAGTAAATTAAATTTAGTACAAGGCTCCTAATATGCATATGTGTATTTCTAATCGTTCTGTATTATTCTGTTTCTAATCAATAATAGTTGGCACTGTCACTATTCAAACATAAGCTGAAGACAAAGTTGATCCAAAAATATATAAAAAGGTTGTATAAACAAGACACATTATTAACAGATACACAATAAAACATAAACTACATAAAACGCACAACACAAATAAATTCCAGCCTGATATCAGACCCAAAAGACCAACAGGCCAGGGCATCTCAAAAGTAACACAAAGTAGATCTCTAGAGGAGATCACTGTATAGCATCATACAGTCTATGAATAGGAGAAGGAGGGAGAGAAAGTTGCAGCTATTAGTTCTAATTAGCTCCCAAACAATCCTCTTTTTTTCTCTCAAATAAATGCAGTAAAGAATAACAAAGATATAAATAAACAGACTGATATACAGCCCTCAGTGTATTGTGGGAAATAACAGTGGAGCATCCACACAGCCAATATCTTTTTTTTCCTCCCCCATTTACTCTTCAAGTCTGCAGCTCCATAGCACCAAGTGTAAACAGGTCAGATGCTTACACTGTTATTACTCTTTCAACTGTCAATATTTTCAGCTACTAAACAAACCTGACATCACCAATACCCTATCTCCATGTCTAGGGATACATATTAAATGCAACTCAGTGATTTTAGATAATTTTATTAATTTGTGGTTAGTTAGTTAATTAGTTGATATTTGGGCTGAATTAAAAATCAAGAATATAGGTATCAAGTTTGTTTGTAACTTTTGTTTTGAAAATCACGGAAATTTGTGTTGGAAATGTAGGTAACATTTTGAGGCAAGAATGAATTTAAGATTACATTTCAGCCTTCCCAGGATTACAGTTCATCTTTCTTTAAATGGTTTGAGGAGATTAATTAATTGGTTTAGCCTTTTTTGAGTATTCTAATCACTTGTTAGTGGCCCAGAGTGTCACTAAACCTGCAGAAAAAGAAAATTACAGTATGACATAACAAGCTAGTTCTGGCCTTTTGGCATTTCCCTGCAATTAAATGCTTTTAAAATCCACTAAATCCTTGTAAAGTAGTGCGTACCAGCCAATATGAGTGTCTTTTGACTTTTTAATCACATATGTTTTAGCATCCCTTCTCAGATTATCCAACAGAGTCTTATGAGGCCAAATGTTAAACTGCAGAAGGCAACTTTTATCAGTAAAGACTTGTAGATCCTGGAAAATCTTGCCGCATCAGGATTAACAGCATCTCACTGCCCTTTAAACACATATTTAAAACTCACAGCTTTTTTATAGACTGCTGCACTTATTGCACTTGTTTTTTCACAATTTATTTCTCCTGTTTTTAATCTCTTTAAAGCAGTTTAAAGGGTAATAAATCATATTCTTACTACCATGCTATTGAAAGTACTGCGATCTTGTAAAACCAAACAGTTGTCATCTTTATTGGCAAACATGTATGATGCATCCGTCATAAGTGCAGTGCAGTATAGTAAAACTTTGGTCAGGCCATAAATATAGGTGCTTCTTCTTTTTAAATACACTATCTCTACTCAACTGAATGGATTTTCTCTGCATCCCTGCAGAACATACTAAGTAGTAACAGCCTAAAGAATATAATAAATAATGTAGGAGATGCATTATTGTAAAATAAGATCTTTTCATTTCACATGTGAATGTAATTTAAAATGTTTGCAGTAGCAGTAGCACAAGGCACTGTTCATGTTATTCTTAAATGTATGGATAAATAAAATAACTATTCAAAGATAATGTAAAGATGGTTAGGATTGTAGAAAACCTGCTATTTCCAAGGAGGGAAAAAAGCATTTTCAAACATCTTACAGCTAAAATGGGGTCAGCTAAACTGGTGAATAGTGAAATGTTGTTAATTCAAATTTTCCTAAGGCTTTACCACAAATTACTCAGTGATATACAATTAATATAATACATGTACCAGGATTATTGTGCACCTATTTTACTATAATGGAATAAACACTGCATTCAGTATGTCACTGTCTACATTGCTAAAAGAGAGAAGTATTTTTCATTCATAAACATTATAAATAGGACTGCCTGTCTGGTTTTGTGCTGATTCATATTCTAATTATAGTTAATGATATATAATAATACACTTTAAATCTGTTTAAGATTAAAACTACTTGAGGAGTGAGACATGTTGTGACCAGTAAGTACACCTGCAGGTGGTGATGCATATTAGACCTTGTGATACTCTTTACAGTCTCCAGTTTTATCTTTCAGCTAAATTTGTATTTGATTCAGGTTCAATTTTGCTTCACTTCTTATTCTGTTAAAAGTGCCCTCTAATGGTTTCCTTCTTTGGCGTCAAGCCTCTTTGACATTTCCACATCCAAGTTCAGTGGTTGTCAAACTTTTTTATGTCAGAGACATTCAAGTTGACACATTTGCACCACAGATTTAGCCCCAGGGATCCATGTGGGAAGATTTTGGTTGTTTTTGAGTGGAAACTGTCTGCACTGCAAATAGAGAAATTTATAACAGAGAGAGTGTTGCATCCTTTATTCCTGGTCGATTTTTCCCCCAAAAAAATTAAACCACCTCTGGTTTTTGCTGGAAACCCCTGTTTGTCCACTTTTAGATGATCTCTTTACAAAATAACATCGACAGGCATAAGCAGTGGCAATGTGGGCGATGTTTACAGTAATTCTATACTTCGCTCCAGTGAGGACTGTTGATGGACTGATGCGGACACTAACCATGCATTAGTTGGTAGTAGGAGGTATTGCTGTGTTTGTGTGTGTGAGTGTGTGCACACTATGTTGGGGGAAATCACATGTGCACCCTGAGGTAATGCTGAAGTGCAAGTGTAACAGTGTCACTATGCTCTGATGATTCAGTGAGGCTGCATGCAAACTCTGACAGTTTTGACTGGCTGTGGTCTGTCAGCTTTAATCAATGTTTCTATCCCTTTTTTTTGCTTGTCAACTGAGCTGATCCCTATGTAAGGAGGCAGGATTCACATGTTGTCTTTTTTGTTTTTAAATTAAAACACACACACTTTATAACAATTATTGGCAACTACAGTGAATTTAAATTTAACACAATTAATATGAAAACAGTGGAAGTAATGTTGGAAGTATTACAAACTGATTCAGCTGATGCCTTCCACAGTTAAGCATGCACTGAAGGTCTGCTAAATACACTGATTATAGGCAAGTGACAGGAACAAATGCATGACACCCTCATTTTCACCTCCCAACAAATCCTCCTCCTCCTTTCAGGGTTGTGTCCTGCTAAGGATTAATGTGTTTTTTTTGTTTGTTTTTTCTTGCTGCATAAAAATGTATGCACTCATTTGTCTTCTTTCTTCATTCAGTTAACACGCACAGTGTGGCCCACAGGCTCATATAAATTGCCCGTCATCAACAGATCCAAGATGGATGGAATAATTTCCTAGCATTGCCCCCACCCTCCTCTGCCTGTCATTGTGTGTCACTCTTTCAAGACTTTATAAAATTGCCTAAAGTGCATCGCCTAAGGCTCACTGCCTGGTGTCTGCCTAATGTAATATGGGTAATTTGAAGAGGTTTCTGGATGGTTATCCCCCATTCTTGAAGAAATATATGATGCAAAAATGGCTGGCATGTATAAAAACAATATAGTCCAGTCTGGTCTTCCAATCTATATTACTATACCAGCTTGTTGCATTTTGAGGCAGATGGATAGTCATGAGGCTACGGAGCTTCACTGTTTGCCTCTTGAGTGTACTGTTCAGATGTCAGGTTAAGTTATGGGTTTAGTAATAAGATGGCAGGAGATACTCATCCTGTCAAAGTTCAGCCAGGAACACAAACCTAATTGGAGTTTTGAGCAATGCCTCTCTGTCTGTCTCTGCCACATGTTTTATTACTGGATGTGCCCAAAACTTTTTTATGACACTCTGGTGTCACTCATCTTGCATCGTGACACCCCAAAAATTGTTAAATTGGAGCATGATCAAATTCTGTCAGTTATTTCAATCCTGAACATTTTAATACCAGGTTGTCAATACAGCACTGCATGGATGAAAAGTGGTCAACAAAGGGTATTTGATGAATGTCATGTCATCAGTCTCACTGTGGTTAACATCAACAGTGACACTTTCTCCTGGGGACATTTATATTCTAGTGCCGCCGAGCCTCAATAAGGTCAGACAACACATCAAACGTGGCGTACATAAATCCTCACTAAGGGATGTTCTCCTGTCAGCTTCTCTCACTGGCACAAGAGAGAAGCAAACATCTAGCTAGTCAAAAGTAAGAGACTGATCATGTCGAGGATCAGGTCCTCACCAGGGGAGTTGTGACTTCATTCTGAAGTTATCAAGAAGTAAAGGCATCACACATGCTATCTGTCTATCACATCACAAGCAAGTGTGCATTTCAGAGTGTGACAGTCATGTTTTGAGAGTGCAGCAGCACCCTGCTCGATAAGGTGATCTCAAGTGGGCAGCTGTGTGAAGGGTGTGATGCTTATTGGTCACCCAGCAGTGCTCCATCACTGCCCTTCTCCCTGTCCTCCAGGGATTACCTCAAACAATAAAAAGTCTATGCTACCACCGAAGGATGAGTTCACTGATTTTCAGCCCACGCAAGGTTGTTGTCCATCATTTATGACTGCGCATACCACAGTTTCCCCAGCAGTCACAGTTCTGAAAAACATACCATTCTGCTACAGCTCAGTGGGCTCAAACACAGTCCAATGGGGCTATCACATAGACTGTCACAACACCAGATTAATCTCCTTAACCTCACAGGATAGTCTGACATTTCTATTGATAAAAAAGGTTAAAAAAAACAATGCTTATATGGGTGTGTAACCACAGGAAAACGAAGGTCCACCAGAAGCATGGTTTGGACTGAATGATTGAAGGTAATACAATGATAACCCTCTTTCCCAATTCTCCAAGCCATGGTCTTGCTCTTGGACTTAGTGAGGTATTTATTGCACACACAGATGCCTCCATTTGTGTGACTGAGTCAATGAACAATATTGTCTCAGTCTCTGGCGACTGCAGTGGAAGTCTGCCTTTACATCATGCATTCATTTTATCTTGAAAGTTAATTCAATTATCGTCATACAGTGTATAGATGTCCTTAAAGTTAAATCAACTCATTTGTAGAAGTTCTTTGTAAAACTATAACTGAATAGTGTTACACATAAGAAAAGCTATTCAAGAGCCTAATCACAGACTTTACTTCGATTTATTATCATGAAACGTCATTGTATGTGAATGCTGTGTAGCTATGGTAGAAATCCTTGAAAATTTAAAGCAGGCTGGTGACTCCGCTCTGCTCTGCTAGGCTTTTAAGACATAATTCAGGGCTCCAGCTTTGGCTGTTGTGAGATATTTCTTCCACAGCTTTTCATGTGATGTGTCTCACAACTAGATTCATTGTTGATGCATCTGGTTTGCTTGATTCACAACTACCTAGCCTGCTACTTCTTCCCGGTGAATCCCTTATAATTTAAAACTAATTTGAAATGGCTGTGTGAGAACTCTATGTACGATAGATAAAGCTGTGTGGCGTCTGTGGGTAGCAAAGCACAAACATGCATTGGATGTGTACACAAGAGAAGGACAGCCCAGAGTTGGTCGGCCCTGATGGGAAATTTGCAACAGGCTCCACAGTCCCCTCAAGGAATAATAAATATCTTTGATTGATCACATGACAGAGTAGGATTGCCCTCCACAGCAGAGGCACACAAATCAACATCTAGTACGTTCTACATTGTCCTAAATCACTGGTATCAATCTCGGTCGACCTTTGTCATGAAATGAGTTGGATGCTGAAGAGTGAAGAGACAGCAGACTGTCTTGAGAGACAACAGGTGTTTGCTTCAGCGTTTGTGACAGGAATCTTAATATCAGATTATGTGTGCGGCTAAAGACTGCGCGCCAAGCCCAGTCCTATCCAGTTATTTGCATCAATAAAGTTTTCACATGGGATGTTTAATCTATTAGGATGTTTTTCATAAGATTGAATATGAGTGGGGGCGAATGATAAATGGAACAGAGGCGCTCCTTTCATTTCACCTACTAGTGGTGTGAAGTGGGGACTGGCTGCAACCATTCGCGTTGCTTCCGCGGGGTGGTATTAGTTCTGCAGTGGTTCTTTACAAGGCGCTTCACGCCGACGAGCCACAACTTTCGTGTAAAATGATTTTCAGGAATAATCCAGAAACACTATTTATCCCCGTCATACCATTACACTCCCAGCCGAATAAACTGATCCTGCGACAACGCGCGTTTATTTTTTCATTGTATCAGCCTCCCCCTCTCACGCCAGCAGAGAGGAACAGAGGATCAATCTGATGCTGTCCACCGTTTCCAGGGTGAAAATCCCCCTAAGGAAGCATCTTAAAGCTGCTAATTAAAACAGTTAAGGGAGGAAAAATCAACCGAAAAGGAAAAAGACAGGATAACAGAGGCATTGAGAGGTAAAAAAAAGAAAAAAAAAAAGAAAAAAAAAAAGAAAAAGAGAAAGAAAAAAGGAATACAGACGTGTGGGGGGAAACCTAGAGGAATAGACTATCACGCAGAAAGAGATACAGGTAAATATGAACCGCTCTTATCGACAAGCATTATGAGGGAATAATAGTGTTTTGGTATCAGTTGTTGGTGTTTATCTGCGTATGGAGAATCAATCAGCACCGGTCTGCTTGGACAGCTCCGTGCGTCCTCCCCCTCCTCCGTGTCTCTGCTCTCTCTATCTGCTCCAGCTGAAATGCTGCTTGTAGCCACACAAGAGCCGTGTCGATGTGTCTATTCGCCTTTTTTTTAAATGCAACAGTCTATACGGCTCTATAGCTCTCGATCCAAATAAATAATTAAATGAAAAGCCGAAGCGATGTCGATAAGTCTTGTGAAGTCGTGCCACCGCTGGAATTAAACCTCTAATTGCCTTTGCCTTCTTCTTGCAGGAACGATTCTTGGGGAGCCTGGTCCACAAAAGGATGTAAAACGGTGCTTACAGATGCATCCCATACAAAATGCTTATGTGATCGTGTATCTACCTTCGCCATTTTGGCTCAGCAACCAAGAGAAATAGTAAGTAGGCTATTGGTTTATTATTCAGTGTGTTTTATAGGCTAATGTAAAGGAGACATTCCTGCCTGTGTGTGTATGTGTGCTGGTGCGTATGGAAATTGAATCTTTGCTGTGCTAATCCTGTTAAATAGTAATGCAGCGGTAAAGGGAGATAGTGTTGGGGGGGTGGGAGGGGGGTATTTTCGAGTTTGCACGTAGATTTAGATAACTCTGTGCGCGCGTGCACGCGGGAGGGTGTGTGCATGCTGGTGCTTGTGTGTCAGTGCTTCTTCTCATCTGTCAAATGCTCATTTGGTCAGTGATGAAGTTAAAAGTTGTCCTAGTGAATATTTTGTTTCTTTACTGACATCAGTAAATCTGACAAATCCTGTAGGGGAGATTTCTAAATGTGCTTTTTGTTGTTTAGTTTTTTTAAGATACTGTGTGGGAATGATACTACTATAAGAGAACTAGTAGCCTGCCATTTCTTTAGCAGATAAAGTAATTAACATTGAGAACATGGAGTACTTACACTGTGGCCTCTGCATCAGCACACCGTAGGAATTGAAATAAAACAAAGAACAATCTATTACATGTGTCACTGCCAGGCCTGCATCATCAACAGCAAAATGCAAATATGAATTTATCAATGAAAGTACATTTTTAGTAATAGATCACTGGGAAAAAAGAATTGTGTAAAAGTGAAATGAGTGTACAGTTTCTTTAAACATAGTTCCCAATTGTAGGGCTGACAACACATGATTGGCCGGCAAATGCAATATGTTGATGAATTTGAGCCCAGGTTTCAATGTCTGTGCCCTGGCTATCAGTGTTTTGTAATATCATTTCCTGCAAACAAAGATGGAAAGTTAAGAGATATATCCAAACAATGCCCTCACATTTCACATTTCAAACCTCACAGTATATTAAGGGACCCACTGTGAACCGTTCAGATTGGTAGTGGTTGTTTTGATTGGTTCCCTCTCTGGGAAACAGATTTACTGTCCTGCATGAACCACATCCAACCTCCCACTGACTGGTTTGTCTTGCTCTGTCTCCTCCACAGACCATGCAGTACTCAGGGGTCCCATCTGTGACATTGATAGTTGGCTGTGGTCTGTCTTGCCTCGCCTTGATCACGTTGGCAGTGATCTACGCCGTGCTATGGAGGTAATTACTACACCCTGACAGCATAAGTTGGAGCTACGTAATGATAAATCATTTCAGCTGTGAAGTTTGTGCATTTATCACACTATTTGTTTAATCAGCTGATAAAAGTCAAGACTTTCTAACTGAATATGCAATTATGAAGAGCCATCACTCGGTTTGCTTTTGATTATTTTTCTTTTTTTTTTCTTTAGATATATTCGCTCTGAACGGTCTATCATCTTGCTCAACTTCTGCTTATCTATAATCTGCTCGAACATCTTAATCCTTGTAGGACAAACGCAAACTCACAATGCGGTAAGTGTCATTTAAGAATTTATTAAGTGTGGAGGTCAAATGGTTTTTAATATATCAAAGATTTTAACGTGGCGAAAAGATCCAAGTGACACTGAAGTGTTGCTCCTCTTTGAAAGATTGAGTTACTTTTAGTTTTGTATTGAGTAATGTGAGCAATTATTTGTGGCCTTCAGGTTTGGATTGTCAAGTGTTGTAACACCTGTATGATACAGTTTATCATACATGGCTGTAGTAATTCTTCAGCCTTTTCCAGTTTGGGAAATATTAGTCAACTTTGCTGTTGCTGTGAAAATGCTGACCATTCTTCAACTCATTCTTCAAGGAAGTCTATCTACAAGATAGTGCCTTTTGTATGACAGATGTTGGCTCTGTCATTGAGAGTACAAAAACAAAAATATAACAGCCTCATTACAGCTTCTTTCAGGCAAATTACTCATTTTGGTTTTTGCTCTTGTGCTAAGGAGCCTTTAATGTTTCATCCAAATGGAGAATAAAGTATTTCTAATGCCTCTATAAGATGTAGATCTACTCTGTGTTGGCTCAGGACCATTGGTCTTTACTCATATAGTACATTGTCCTCTGGTAAACTTGAGATAACCCCAATCTGTTGGCACTGAGACAATGATGGTCTTTAATTGCAATTAAAACTGAGGGGCCATAAAGAAAACTAAAAGAATGATTAAAAGAGGACAGTCAGATCACTTTGAGATGAAATAGTGATGCTAGTTTTATTGCTTCAGTTCAAACGAGTGGCACCGCAATCATTAACATTGTCAGAATAGTTTGGCAGTTGAGGAGATTTCTTTTGGAGTGGGAGTATAGGAGCTGAAAAGCAGACATGGTGTACACTGGGAGACATGATGCACCGGTCAATCAAAGACTAACTAATAAAACCCACCTTAAAAGTTGGGTTGGAGGATACAAGAAGCTCTCATATTTTGATTTGCTGTGCAGTATGCATTACTGAAATTAGTCAAAGCCATCACAGATAAGGATATTAGACTTGTTTTTGTTCAGATGTCAATGAGAGCTGAAGTTCAGCTCTAGTCAGCAGGATTCAAAAGGACAATGGCTAGAGTTAAAGAAGGACTGCTTCCAATAAATATGTATCATTTCCTCTCTCAGGCTTCATAAATGGCCAGTAAACAAGTGGCTAATGTAAAAGATTGTTTGGCAAACAGTAGTTGGGATTTACAAGCTGCCCACACAGATGCCCTTTTCATTTATTTGGCAGCACTACAGAAGGACACATTGTCCAATTACACCCATATTTTTATTGTGTAACATTATTTGCAATACACCTTTACCTTTTGCAAGGAACACGCAGGTGTTGTTTTGTTTATCTCATTAATTTATTATCATTAATCCATTGCTTTAGGTTGTTTTTGGCTTGTTTTAGCAGTTTAACATTCTTACATTGTAGCAGTTGCAGATTTCAGAAAATATCAACAGTACATGTAAAAACAGCATCAAATGAATATTTTTTTAAAATGTCTGCATGGGTATTCCATCATTCAAAATGCATTTGTTGGTGCTGTGCAGCATGGCTGCATGGTGTTTATAGGTATGACTTATTCTGGGAGCAGATGGGCTTACCAGCAGTTGGGGCTTATATTGGACTAGACCCTACCCATAAATCAAAATGCTTCCCCCCATTAATTTTCCTATGTTCAATGAAAATTGAATCATGAATAATGAATGAATGGATGAAAAGATCTCGTGAAGTGTGTTTTGTAAAACCTACAATGTGTGGTTTTTGGTGACACTATAGAATAAGTGTGAACTGAACTGTAACAATTCATCAAAAACTGCATTTGTCTATACTATGCAGACCATGTTAATCTGGTTAAAAAACAGAAAAAAACAGCATCCAGAGATGATTCAAATGAAACTTCATCTGTTTTGTGGCTGGCCACTACATATCTGGCACACAGTAGTAGCCAAGAATATGAATGTGTAGGGCATTTTTAAAGCTGAGGTGATTTGAAGTCTTGTCAGATTTAATCAAGGCTCCAGTCATCTTCTGTCTAGATTATGAGGACCACCACTTAAAATGGAATACTCACCCGGCATGCTCCTAAAAGGATATCTGTCTCTGAAATCTGCAAAGAAATGACGTGGTTTTCAGAAGATCTTCAGACATACTGAAGATGTCATTTCAGTGTCTCTCAAAGTGACATGACAAACTACCTTGACTGACTCACAAGGGGCCAAATTTAATTAAGCATTTATTTATAATGGGCTAACATTGTTATTTATACTGAGCATTAAAGCTACACTAACCAATATTCTTATATTAACATTGGATGAAATGATGCATGCAACACTTAAGAGTTCACTTGTAGAGACAAACCCATGGAGAATTATCACCGCACTCTGCAGTTCTTTCAGCTCTATGGAATGTTTTAGCATCTTTCAGCTCATTGTTTTGGTTTAATGACCTCATCTGCCTTGTTTCCAGCACCAGCAGGCATCTGTTTTCAGTAATATCTCTGGTATACTGTCTGTAGACTACCTGACCAGCACCAACTAGCTATTGAAGCTAGTAGAGGATTTAGCAACTAAAGAGTCAGATATTTAAATCAGTAGATGATGTAAACCAAAACAGAGCTAAAAGGAGAGTGCATACAGGACTTACATTTGCCAGGTGGCCAGATACACAACTCCAAATGAAAGCAAATGTTGTTCTACATCTGCTGGATTTGTTACTAGGCAACTGTTTGCTAGCATGTTTGTTACATCAGCTTTTTCAAGTCATGATATGTCAATTGTATTTATTTAGTTAGCAAGCTGCATTTATATTGTCAGTCTCCATTGAGCAATGGATACAACTTCTAGGGCAATGAATGTATTACTATCTTCCATTTGGTTTACCTTGAATGTGTCTTTTTGTCTGTTGTTGTAATAATATTTGAAAATAGTTAACCTGTTTGATCAGCCATACTGTAGAAACCAATGTTTGAATGGTAGGCCAGCATGAGGAGAAAACATAGCCCCAGTGTGGGTTTAATTGCCATGTTTCCTGACACTGCCTCTCTTGTTTTTCTTCCATCTCTTGTAAGAAGTGCATATAATTGGCTCCACTGTTTGTGGATTCAGAGTTGCTCATCATCTAATAGAAATCATCTCTTAGCTGTGGAGGTGTCCTCTGGGAGCAGGAAGTCAGTGAGTCACCTTAGCCTGTCTCTGATTTTTCCTTTGTCCTCCGTCGTTATACATCCTAGTTTATGGAAAATAAGACAAACAAAGAGACACTGTTGGGATTCCCAGAGAAGGTACAATTAGAGTAAGAGACAATAATCATATACATATACACATATAAATATACATTAAGTTGGTGGAAGTCAAGGAATCCAGGGTCTACTGAGTGCCAATCTGTCCTTTCACAAATAAGAGATGACAAAAAAACACATCACCAAAAAATGGTTAGGTTTTATAAAAAGATTTTATAAAGGGGTTCTTAACATGTCATACAGTCACATCTAGTCAGTAACATTGTGAGGAGATGTACTTTTTTTTCTAAAGACAAATGTGGAAGAAGAACAGCCTTGAACTACATATCTGCATTTAATTTTTGGGTGCCTAAATCTCCTGATGCGTCAGGAGATTAGAAACGATCACCTTTTGTTCAAACGCTGCATGTCATGTATCAGCACAGATGGCTTATCAAAGCTGGTATCTTGTCAAAAATTAATATCCCTGTAATTATTAAGAGCTTAAAAATTCTGCTTTTAAATTGAATATTCGCTTAATACCCATGACAATAAATTCAGCCCTTTGCAAATTTAATGGGCAAGATGTTACAGTTAGAGTGCTCAGCATTTTGAGCTATTATGAAAAAAATATAGAGAATAAAAAAAAATGTTTCAAAAGAAATCTTTATACAGTACACAAATATAAAAAAAGGCCTGTTCAAGGTCATGTATGTCACACATGTAGTTACTGCTGTGTACACGTTTGAAGCATCGTGTTTATAGAGAGGTGAAAGAAAGACGGATTGAATTTATCCTCGCCTTCCATTCGAAGGTTAAGCATTTTGTAACTAAATGATTGGTGAGCTGAAACATGAAAAATCAATATACAGAAAATAATCATTTTGGTGATGTTAAGGGGGAATACTATATGTGTAAGTATTGTTTAGGTTATATGGAGCTTTAAGGGTGTTGCGTACTATAATAAAGTAGGCAGCAGTGTAGAAAGTATGTGCTCACTCTAGGCTGGTGAGGTACTTCCACAGAACAGCAGCAGAAGTAGCCATTTTCTGACTGTAGTAGCTTAGCTATTGCATTTTGTTCAATGTTTCTCTATAGTTCAACAACACTTTGCCACCACCACTTTGTTGTTGGGGTTTTTTAAAGCCCTCTTCCAAAGCACCTGCTGTATAAAGCACTGGGCACTTGTTGCTTGATTCAATAGGAGGGTGCTTCAATCAAAATAACAACTAGCCTCCTCCTCCCACACTGATTGAGAACTGTTGAAAGTAATGCTATCAGGTCTGGTGCAGATTCTTATAGTATAGTGTATTTTAAAATAATGTTGATAGTGAAAATATGCATTAAATGCTACATTGTTTATTGTATTCTTGTAGTTGATGTAAATCATGTAAATAACTAAATAATGAATATTGAGTAGCAGATTAAATGGTTGAAACTGTTAGATAAATCATTTAATCTACGAGTTAGTTTAATCAATTTAGAAAGCTAGATTTTTGAGGGTTTTCTTTCTCTCACTAATTGTAAAACTTAAATCCCTTGTTATGTCTCAATTCAGCAATAGGTCATTGCTCCTCTTTCCATTCTACTGGCCTTTCATTGCATTATGAAGCAGAGTGTGCAACAGCTCATGGCAATTAAGCTTTTTGAGATGGCATCAAGGCTCAGCCCAGACCTTTTTGTCTGAGCATCATCAGGCCATGGCAAGAAATTCTTGAAATTTCTGTCCTGACCTTAACCTGCCATTATTGAACTGGCTTGAAGTACACCCCATCACCCTCTACGCTACCTTCACGTCTATCAGCTCTGCAATGTTTTAATGTGGTCCCTTCCTCGGCTCCTCTGTTTCCATGGATACTGACAAAGTGTGCTCAACATCTCCCCGGCATTTGCCTTTCTAAAGGGCAGTGTGAACTCTAGGTTTCAACCTCGTTTTTGTATGACTGCCTACGTTCAACTGGCGCTATCATAATGTCTGCATAATGTACTTTTCTGTCTTTTCAAATGCACAGGGGTTTTTTTTAATTTTATTTTCGAGAGATAATGAGGCTGGATGGTACTGTATAGGCACCCAAGTGAACCATGAAACATAACAGTTGGATATGACCTGTTTCCAAGAGACAAGGCAGGCTCTATTTTCAGCACCTTGGACAGCACATGAGCAACAGCAACACTAGAATTAGCTTTGGGTGTAAGTCGACAGGCAGTATAGCTACTGTATATGCGAAGGCATGAATGGTTTTCTCCTTTCTCTGCTGTCTCCCTCATGTCAAAATCAGCATTTAAAATTACTGTTTTATATACTTACTGTATGAGTTCCCTCATTGATCTGTGGTCATGCAGGTCACTGAATTCATAAATCCCTCTGGTAGGGCTAACACAGCATTTAAGAAGATATAATATAGTATAGCAGACACTATTTCTAATTCAAAGCTTATTACCCAAGGATATATACTGTAGCGCAAATATGTGTTACCTCTACAAAGGCATCTGTTTGCAACTGTAATTAGCACATGGGCAGGTGGCAGCGTGTCTTGGGAGATTCATATGCTTTGATTTCATGTGCTGCTTTGATACTTTCATCTCTGCAGCATTAGCAGCTCTAAAGTGTCATAATAAGTCTTTCACTAAAGCATGATCACTTTCCTGATACCTATGGGACATTTGTAGTAGAATTGCGGCACGTTTCCATTCTGCATCAGAATACAAAAAGTCAAAACTGACTCTAACAAAAGACTGTAAAAAGAATTTGGGAGAAGCAAGCACATTTTAATAGGTTGGAATTATTAGCAGAATGATAAAGCATGTATTTTCTTGTTCTTGTTAACTTCCATATTGTACACCATGTAGGTCTCTGCATTAATATGAAATATTTTCTACAACTAAGCTTGGCCATTAGTTGAATTAGTATATGTCGTATTGACCTTGCACAGTCCACAATGACTCATGTATTAAAGAAAGTGAAGATTTAAAGTTTATCAAAGCACTGGTTCTTGCATATTATGTCGCTGGCAAGTCAAGAAGAAGGCAATCATCTTCACTCAAGGAAAATATATAAAATGTCCTATTAACATTAGCCCAGTTGTATTATTTTATAGGCTACTGTTTTTTAAATTACAAACCACAAACCCACCAATTACATTTAAGTATGAAAGACACTGGATTAAGGGGAATTACGTCTTCGCCCGCACGTACTGCATCTGTTTGCATCCCATAAAACGTGACATTTGATAGATATCTTCTTTCTGAATCCGCATTTACGTCATTAGTGTCCCTTGTGGGTGTAGGTAAACAGAATTACCCACTTCTCAGACATGAGGTAATGCGGGATTATTGTCTCTGTGAACCCTATGAACACTACAGGGGTTAGATGGATTTAGTGTGGTTTTCTCAGTGGGGCTGTAAGGTGTATGGGAGATCTCACAGTATGGTGTGGATATCCTGGGATGTGATGATACAATTCAATCTTTCTCTCTTTGTGCAGTTATCACTGAGATTACCACAGCTTCACACTGCAAACAATCTGCAGCCTGAACTTGGCAAAAAAAAGAAAAAATCTCTTCTCACTCACAAATGTCAGCGTGCAGTGACAAGATTCTTAAAGATACTTCTTTATTTCTAATCCTCTTCTAATCAATCCCATTTGGAGATGCCTTCCCGCAGAACAAAGATGGACAAGCTAATGAAGCTGAAAAGTACCACTGTACACTGTTGAGCCTCAGTGCGATCTGCTGTGTGTGACGACGTGCGTTCTCTATCATTTAAGCAGTGTTGTGGTGTGTTCCCCCTCCTCTCTGTGTAAAACAGTTGACCTTGGCTCACATGCCTCCAGGTGGGATCCCCAGCATACTAATATGGGTTAGTGCGGAGAAATGCTATGCCATGGTTTTCTGTGACATCTAGCCCAGCTCTGATGTCCTTTACCATTGCCACCTCTGATGCTGCAGTTCAGACTGACGTTTTGTTTCATTCACCGCACAAAATGGTACTTTAGATGGTCTAGACAGGCAAATGCATTTGCAATTGCTACAAGAATTGTTCAGGGAAATAATGACATGTCTAATGCTCTATTGTAACACCTGCACATTATGTACCCCAGTTTTTATATTAGCTGCTTTAAAGCTAATGGAGCTTTTGTAAGTTTTGTCAAAATGAAGCTCTTTTTGTACCTGCAGTCAATAAATATGTCTCCTTCTGTCCCTTTCTTCATGTGCTAATAGGGTGTCTGCATCATGACGACAGCCTTTCTACACTTCTTCTTCCTGGCATCGTTCTGCTGGGTCCTCACAGAGGCTTGGCAGTCCTACATGGCAGTGACAGGAAAGGTTCGGACCAGGCTCATCCGCAAGCGCTTTCTGTGTCTGGGCTGGGGTAAGTCAACGAAAAGCCTCTCCATTATGTCCCATCACACCCCGCAGCTGCCATTTCCTGTCAAAGTGTCTTTCCAAGTAACTGTATGTCTTTCCCATCTGCCGTTCTCATCCTCTCGGTGGGGCAGCTAGATCTTCATCCTATCAGGCTCTTTGTTGTGATGCTTTTGTGCTTCAGTCAAGCTCTCTGAGGGATGGGTAAATGGTCCAGCCTTGAGCAGTGAGGGGAGACAGACTGGTGCGGTTCTCCCTTAGTAGGTTGCAATGACCTTATGTCTGATAAAGAGGGTGTGAGCCGAGCATTTACACTGCAGCAGAGTACATTTTATCGAAAACCCTCAGAAAGAGAGCTCAGGAGAGTGAGATGATTGAAAAGCTAAAATGTGTCGAAGCTGGGTTTGAGTATGAGCTATATGATCACACATGCTCTCAACTGCTGTGCTGAGTTCAGTGTTCAACCACTTATAACATTTACCTGCTCAAATCTTACAAAGAAAAGACAAATATACAACGAATATAATGAATTTATCATCGGTATTGCGGCAGATTTTAATCAACCTCAGACAGTGAAGTTTCTACTGCCTCCCACACTGTGTTACCCCTGCACATAAACAATACAATAATGGCAATCATACAGCCACATTTTCCAGTGTATATACATGTGTCAATAAACACAAGCAATCAAATATCTGTATTGAAATTTGAACTATTTCAATTTTTTTTCATTTGATAAATGTCAGTCTGAATCCCTCATCCAAAGGGTTCTTTCTTACAGACTACTAGAAATCTCTCTTTTAAAAAAGATCAATTTGATTATGAAAGAGCCCACACTCATTCTTCCTGTTACCTAGCAACAAACAAGGCTCTCTTAGTCATTGCAGTGCAACTGCTTGCTGCAAGAAAAAAAAAATTGGACAAAAGACTGTTCTACAATCGCATAGAATTCTAAAAAACACCATTACAGACAATTTGATGATAAATAAGACAGTCAGCATCTTTGTGTGACAACAAAAACGAGTTACGTAATATGAATGCAATTTATATATATACTGACTTGAAAATGAAATAACTGATTCTCACATCAATGCCTGTATTCAAAGAGCAGACAGAAATGTTCAAAACTGATTTGTAAACAACACACAGCATGCCGTACCTGTTGTCTTAATTCAGCCTGTTTGAAGTTCAGCGTCTCCGCCAGGCTGTTGCCTGTGCAGTGATTTATGACATGCTTGTGTACACTCGGCACTCTTTACCTCTTCAACACTGCAGAGAGGTACTGGATGGCCACAGGGTCTTCGCCTCATGCCTCCAGGAAACTGATTACATCAATAGCACCTGCCTGTGCTGTTCCGAGAGGAAAAGCATTAATATTCTGAGCACACAGTAGTAAGGACCGAATCCATTACACCAATCTATAATGAGGAGCCATACAGCAAAAATCCCTTCATATAAAAGGTGTGGAGGGCAGTGGAATTTCTTACAGCACAGTGATGAAATTTCACTACGTGCTTTTCTGGACTCGATGCACTGCTGCCATTTTGTCAATGCACAGTACAGTCTGTTCTCTTCTACTTATTGGAGTACTGAATGTTGATTGAAATATTAAAATGCATAAAGTCAGTCATATAGGCTCAGAGAGCTGTATAGGGTCATATTGTAGCTCCTAATGCAGTGAATCTAGATGCACTCTGTTTAATGACTGGAAAGCATAGGAACAGACACATTCTGCACTGAAGCAGGCTCATGCTCTCAGTTTCAACAAGCAACTGGAACTGCTCGAATAACTATTGATTGTTTTCTTTTTAAGGATTACCAGCTTTAGTGGTTGCTGTTTCAATGGGATTCACCAAAACAAAAGGCTACGGAACACCCTTATAGTAAGTTCTTTTTATATCTATATTTGTTATTCAGTACACATGCAGTGGTTTCATGGTTACACTCAAGAGTAATGATGAAGTGCTTCTGCATTGGCTTACTTATCTTAAATACTGCCATAAACAAAGGCCCACGAACCCAATCAAATTTCGATATAGCGCAGCAAGACCCCGATTTCTTGTGAGTTGTATCCCTGCTGGATACCAAACACATAAACACTGCTTAAAATCTCTTTAGCATTTTATTACCCTGTGAAACTTTGGAAATAGAGTAACAGCATATGGCACTTCTCCCTTGACAATAGAGAAAACACAATTGTATGCTAGTGTGCGCCATTAACTCGGATGTTAATGCCTTGGTAGGAGTTAACTGTTTTTTTCCTGCTTTCCCTGCAGCTGTTGGCTTTCTTTGGAGGGTGGGCTCCTGTATGCCTTTGTTGGTCCTGCGGCTGCTGTTGTTCTGGTACGTTTCAATCATCAAATGTCCAGTTCTAACTTTTATATACCTAGGAAACAAGGGAAATGTAGATGTACACATATACAACAAAGAAAAAAACAGCACTAAAAAGGCAACACTTAAGGCATCTGAAAAATATGTAGTCTTTTTAAATACACAAAACTGTGCATAGTTTTGAAATAATGACTACAATGTCAGATGCACAAAAACCATAATGTATCGTGTCATTGTTGTACAGTTGCAATACGTTTAAATTAGAGAAAATGTTCCTTTGAAAATTCCTGACAGGGGGAGCACACTTAAAGTTACTCAAAGTTAAACCTATGAGCGTCCCATCAGGCAGTGTGCTCAAGTTATCCCCTTTCATTTTCCATAATTTAGCTGTGAGGTTCTAAAGTATTTATGCATTAGATATGTTCAAAATCTAATATACTGAAGTATTTTAATCATCTTGTATTTACACTGTTGCACAGAGAAAATTACACAAAGAATGCGATTATGTAAATCACCAAGTCTGTGTCAGAGGAAGAGATGATATTGAATACTGAATTATATCTTTCATTGTCAAACCTTTGCTCTGTGGTGGGACTTTGAAATAATAATAAAAAATAAAGTTCAGATATTTTGGAAAAAGTGACTAAATATCAATGCAACACATATACTTTACTGATTCTTGCTGTGCTGTGGATTTCATTTGTGATGAAACTCAAAGTAACATGAGTTAATCTCTGCAAAAAATGGCAGAATAAGGCCTTTTGCTATGTGAATGAACACTATGCTGCTGTTATTACTTTATTGATACTGTAACATCATAATCAAATGTCTCAAAGTAACAAAGCTTGTTGAATAAAATCTTACCCAAATGTATTTGTATAAATGCTTAATGAGCTCTTTATCTCAGCTGGAGGGATTTGAAATAGATTGTAGCCTAAATGTTTAACTAAAATTTCCACACAGCTACTGTAAATCTCCCTCAGGTTTCTATTAGTGCATGCACTGCTAAAAATAGTAGAAGGTGCCTTTGAGAAGACAAGTGTTTCTTGTCAGGCTTGTCTTTTCTTAAGGCGGTTGCGCTGGGCTGAGTGTGCAGGGCATGCCTCATCCACTGGCTGAAATGTTACAGAGATGAGCAAACAATAGAAGCTAGAGGTCAAAGCTCAGCACAGACGGAAAATCGACAAAAAAATGACATCAATCATTTGCTACTTATAGAGAAAGTCAAGCTGGGAAACAATATCTTTAACATTGAAATAATCTTGTTGCAGTTGATTTATTGAAGACTTATTATTCCTGTTCCCTTCCTTCTGACAGGTCAACATGGTGATTGGTATCTTGGTGTTTAATAAACTAGTGTCCAGAGATGGCATACTGGACAAGAAGCTGAAGCACCGAGCAGGGTATGACAGCACGTCATTGTTAGTACCTCGGTTTTTCTTCTTAACATTCTTGTTCTTAACTTTTCTGCAAAAATATACATATGCTTTGATTTTTTTTACACATATGGAGATTGAGACCTCTTTTTCTGGCTGTTGAAAGGAAACAAGAAGCGTAAACATAAAGAGGTCAGATCTCTCTCGGGAGCAACATGGCTTCGTCTTTCCTTGGCAGAATCAGTCCAAGATGAAAATCATTAAAACGCCCACACATTGGCTGCCTCTACTGTTGCTAATATGATGGGGATATGATGTCGGGGTACTGTCTGTTAGCGTTGTTTGTCATGCTCTTGTCTCCTATGTCCCACAGACAGATGAGTGAGCCGCATACAGGATTAACTCTCAAGTGTGCCAAATGTGGCGTTGTATCAACAACTGCTTTATCAGCAACTACGGCTAGCAATGCAATGTAAGTGCCTGTCGCTGAATCAATAAGACAATGCTACAGGGAGACTCTGCATGTACTGTCCTCACCTCTACAATTTAGACCAACTCTGAGTCCACTGCAGAGAACATCCACAATACATCACTTCTAGGGAATAGTAAAATATTCTATTGTGCATTATACACATGTGATGTTACACTCTTATTTGTGTGAAAATAACCATCTTATATTACTACTAGCCCTGCTGAACAAAGCTGCCAAAGGCCATGATGATGTTACTTGACACTACAGACCTTATAGTTTAATCCACACTAATTTGCTTACTTTTATTTCTCCTACACGCTGCCTCCTCCCTTTTCTCAGGGCGTCCCTGTGGAGCTCCTGTGTTGTCCTACCTCTGCTGGCTTTGACCTGGATGTCTGCAGTGCTCGCCATGACAGACAAGCGCTCCATCCTCTTTCAGATCCTCTTTGCTGTCTTTGACTCACTGCAGGGTTTTGTCATTGTGATGGTGCACTGTATCCTACGGAGAGAGGTAGAGGAGGGTTTTAATACCTCTTTTCTTTCACCAGTGAGCTTTGTTTACTCGGAGAAACAACCAACGCATATTTCTTTTTTCATTTAAAACATGGCAATTACATATTCAATTGCAGGAGAATAAATTGTTGCTTTATCCATTTAGTATTTAACTAGATCTTAACCACCTTAACAAATCTTTAACACAAAAAGTTTTTATTACAAGGAATAGAAATTGTGTTGGTTTTGTGTCATGTTTTTCTGCATGTTTCTTCATGCAGAAGTAAAATATGGTACCTATTTGAAGAAAATATGAACTTGGCATGTCTTTTCGTTGTTTAAAACAAGTTGTACTCATTGTCCTTAGGTCCAAGATGCTTTCAGATGTCGGCTTCGAAACTGCCAAGACCCAATCAGTGGTGATGCAACAGGAACCTTCCCTAATGGGCATGCTCAGATAATGGTAGGTACAGTTACCCCCTGTTATATGTAATCATTAGATCCTCTATAATTTAATGTTCCCTGGTTATTTATGATACATATGCACACCCCCTTCTTCTCCATTGACCTCAGTTTAACTTGTGCTCTTCATGCACCTTTTTTTTAACTCTTTATTTTCCAGTTAAATAGTGTCTCTAAAATATAAGGCATTGTTCCCCATTGGTTTATAATTTTCCATGCAATGCTTTAGTAAAGCTACAATTACATGCAGGGAAGGCACTCAGCCCTCTGATAAATGGCATTAGCTCTCTTTGGTTTTCTTAGGCCCTAAGCCCAATCCTTTATTTCAGTTTGATTGAACTTAATGTCCATGTTTGCTATGCATCCCTCTCATTTCCTCTCATAGGGTAATAGAGGACTGTTCCATGCCTGACCTTTGAAATGGGACACCAGTCTCTTCATCTAGCACAACGATGCCACTGGCACATCATAGAAATGATCTGCCATTAGTATTCTAATACCCCTAAGAGTGAAATAGTTTTCACAATAGCAGAATGGTGTCAGGGTCTCTTTGGTTCAATACAGTCATTAGCAGCAAGCACAAAATGCTTCCCTGCTGCTGCAGTTGCATTTTATTCCATAGCTATTTTATTGATATATTGTTAGGATGAAGCAGAGGGGGAAAAAATGACTGCTTTGCATTTTTTCACAGCTTAGGGAAATAATAAAAAAAGAATATTATTGATCCTAATCTGGCTGCTTGCTTTTACAGATAAGAATGCAGCTGATTTCTTTTTTTTATTTGATATAAGCTGTGTAGCAATACTGATCATTTGACTGTCTTCTACCTACAGACGGACTTTGAGAAAGATGTGGACATCGCCTGCCGATCAGGTAAAGAGCAGATGGTCTCTTATTAACAAGATTCTCCTTGCCTCGAAAAACCCAGTAAAAAATAGCCCAAGTTACATAACAACCAACAATCCCCACAGGAGTTTTTTCACAGCTACCAAAACACTGACTTTAATCTGAGAACAAAACAGTATAAAAAGAGCTGTTGGATATTCACTGTATTAGTCGGCTTTACGGCAGTAAATGACTGCAATAAATATGAATAACAGCAGCTTTTTTTCTACCTTCTGGCAGTTACACCTGTAATCATGTTTTTCGCTAACATGTTGATGCTGTCGTGGAATGGGTGTGTAGGTGCTAAGTTTCAGATTTAGGGAGGATTTTCTTCCTGTAATGTTTCACTTATAGTAATAGGAAGGCAATAGTTCTTCCTGATTCCCACCTCTAGTTCTTCTGTACTTTTAAGCCACTGTAATTGTTTGTAGGCAAGTGTATGGTTTAGTAAAAGCATCATGCAGAAATGTTCCTAAGAGATGGCACAAATTATCCTGTGTGAAACAAGAGGTAGCAACTTGCACAAGCCTGGAGGCTCATCTTTCTCCAATCCCTTCTAAACCAATGAAGAACACATCCTAAATGGATCTGCAGGGAATAACCAAACTGACCATTATTCACAGTACTCAGAAACACAGCTTGTTAAGAGACGAAAGGGGCTGTCTGGCTCATCTGACCCACGTTGCTCGTGCTGTGCAGTCTTGTATAGCTAAAGTGGACATATCCAATACATAAAGGCAGAGTAGACAGTCATTTATAAATCATGACCAGAATCAGAATGAAGTATAGCTGCAGCCAGAGAGAAATGCACTTCACAGATTACTCTCTGGGCTCACAGAGTTTGAGCTGGTTGATTATGAGTAGGGATTATGGTCAGGAGCAGTTTAATATTCTGCATTGTCACACCATACAGTATAAACATTAGATAAACTTTCCTCCCTGTCCACAATAGGCGTTAAATTAGACTGAAAAAAGGCAAGTATTAGATCGCATTTGTTGTCTTTGTAATCTCATTGCAGGCTTTTTGTCAACAGATAACATAATTCTTACAATTAGTCAGGCAAAGATTAGAATACACAGTGTAGAGGACAGGGTGTTCTTATAACCAGAAGGTATTTATGAGTATCTCAGTGCTTTTTCTTGGTTGAATATTTGCTGCATTACAAGGTGATCACCAATCAAAAAGTTAGGATTACAGATGCTACATATGACAGGGAGAACTTCAGGGAGAACATTAAACCAAACCACCTTATTTACTGCTACATTCCCCTGAGATACATACAATATTGCTGATGCATCCCTTTGCATTTAGGTGCAATCTTATACTGTGTGTGTATTCACAGTTATTTGTCCTGTCATTACAGTTTTGCAGTACAGAATCCTGAGAATTGTTTGATATGAATAATGAATAATTTTGTTTTTTTGGTCATATGTGAGATAATCTCAGACAAACTGTAACACTTGTTTCACTATTGAGAATTTTCAACTAATCCTCACATCACTCTGCCCTGCAGCACTCCACAAAGACATGGGCTCCTGTCGTGCCGCCACCATAACAGGCACCCTTTCACGTATTTCCCTTAATGATGAGGAGGATGAGAAGGCCCCTGAGGGTCTAAACTACTCCACGTTGCCTGGCAACATCATCTCCAAAGTGATTATCCAGCAGCCTTCAGCTCTGCACATGCCAATGGGAGTGGGTGATCTGAAAGAGCAGTGCATTGCTGACAGCACCGCTGACATGCGCCGCACAGTTTACCTGTGCACCGACGATGCCATGCGCCAGAGCGACCAAGACATGGGTGTCCATGACATGGAGGGCCACTCGTTGCAGGGCCAGGTGATGGAGACAGACTACATAGTCATGCCTCGTGCCTCTGCCGCAACACTGTCGGGGCAGGGTAATGTACCCACCCTCCTGAAAGAGGACACTAAGATGAACATCACTATGGATACATTGTCACACGAGAGGCTGATGCATTACAAGATGAGTCCTGACTTCAATATCAGCCCGTCGGGCTTGGACCACATGAATGTGAATCTGGAGCAGTATCCAAGTGCTTCAGAACAGATGCATAACCTGCCCTTTGAACCTCGTACGGCTGTTAAGAACTTCCTCGCTGAGATGGAGGAATCTGCGGGGCTTTCAAGGAGTGAGACAGGGTCAACAATATCTATGAGCTCCTTAGAGGTACATATGCTCATGTGGAGGAAGCACAGAGGATACAGAGCTGTAACACATACTTTACCGCACATCTTAAAATATATCGTATGTACATATCTTTCTAAACTGCTAATTTAATGACTTGATACCTTCATGTTATATTTTCACAGAGAAGAAAATCACGATATTCTGATCTGGACTTTGAGGTATGTAGAAATATTTTTCTTTTCATAGTACATGCATCTAGCCTTTTTATGCAGAAAAAAAGACATTTTTTGCAGTTGTGTTTGTCATTTGATTTATAAGTACTTGTTGTGCCTCTTAAGCTTATTGGAGTTACACAGCCTTGACCCAACAAGATTTATTGACATGCTGTGTAGTTAAGGTAAAAGCAAGGCTGTCAACTGACAAACAGGGCAACAGTTTTCATCTACATTTTGTCCTCCTCCATCTCCTCCATCCATTAACTATACGTTGATTTCCAAAAGTCATTTGCACATTTCACATCTGATTTCAAACACTGGTTTCAACAATGATTATATTGGCTTGCAAACACTTATTCAAACCCCCTTTGGCAGGTTGCAGCATTTCCTTTGCATTGTTAAATCAGGTTTTACTGCATGTATATAGTACACACTCTCAAAGTAAAGGAAACATTAAATGAACACTTCTGGCAGCTGTTTTGGCGTGGGGTGCATTTTGTTTTAGCTTAGATGCACACCACCCATTTAAAATGGAAGATTTGTGCCAAGGTTTGATTATTAGGATTTCCTTTATGCCAACAAAACTCTAAATGAGGTAATTTGTCACTGAAGAGTTATTTTAAATCCAGATACTCCAGACACTGCAAATTAAAATAGTTCAGACTTTCAGTGTCCTTTCACCCTTTCCTTAATTATCTTGTGTGTTTCCTTTATTTTGGCAGTTACTTGTATATATGCAGAGACAAGTAAATTTGTTTCAAACCTGGCCTTTTAGTAAACTACCATGACACTAACAAATTGATCAAAGTTGGAGTGGGTGGAGAGGAAGATGCATTTCCATTATTGGCTGTCAATACCAAAGAAAAAACCCTTGCCATTGCAGAAAGTCATGCACACCAGGAAAAGACACATGGAGCTGTTCCAGGAACTGAATCAGAAATTTCAAACCCTGGACCGATTTCGAGACATACCAAATATGGGCAGCATGGTGAGTAACAGGAAACCAGGGGGGTGGCTGTGAGCCAATTAAAGCAATCAACATCCAAATACCCTATTTAGATATCCGGTGCAGGACACATAATGTGTGATTGTGCAAATGAGAGGTTATGTAGCTAAAGTATTCATGCGGAAGTGAACCTTCCTATACATAGAGGGCCTGCCGGCAGCTGGCAGGGCATGAGTGACGAGGCTGCCCCTTAAAAGCACTGAGGCATTTTCTCCACAAGGCCAGTCTTAGGGAAGAAAGACCTTTGGTAATCTTGTTGCAATAGAGTGCATCCATTCCAATGCAAGGCCATGAATGCACTTTTATTTACATGCATATTTATCTACTTAGCAACCCCATCATTTTTCCATTAATGCATGGCAGATTATTTAATGTATCAACATCTATACAAATACTACCTTAAGTTTGCTCTTCTCTTACTAAAAATGTGTGCAAGGAGTCTTTTTTTAATTTTTTTTTTAAGTATTTATATATATATCACTTTTGAGATAGAAGTCAGGCAAATTATAATATCATATAATAATTCTCTGTGACCTTGCTGTGAAGCAAAAGTCCCACCATCTGTCTCCACACCTGGCTGGAGCTGTAGACAATGGGGATGTCAAGCTTTATCCATCCTCTGTCAGACAGGGAGCAATGTTTTCTGTGTGGAATGCAACAAACAGAAATTGGGCTGGTGACCAAACACTGCCAGACTATTAGACAATGTCAGCTACGCGGCAGCCTTTTTGGCTGCATGTTTTTCTTTTTCACTCACATTTCAATCACCCCTACAGCACAATGTAATTTAAGGTCCGTTGCTTAGCTACTTGTGCAAGTTCTTTTGTAAAGAAAGCAGTAACTACAGTACATTTTCACTCCCAATTTTCGCCTTTTTCCCTCCCAAATGAATCGGCTGCAGAGCTGGTTGCAGACATTAGTATCCATTGTATATTCCCTGACTGGGAGCAGCTTCGCTCCATTATTTGCATCAGTGTCTTTGAGCCCATATAGTGCACCAAAACTTGGGGAAAACACAATTCTGCTATGACTCCATTATAATAGTGTGAGCATGTTCACATTTAATACACTACCATTATCTTTTTGTTATTTGATGCTTTTCACAGCATTAATCCATTATTTTCAATTAGCAGTGGGTAGGAAATCACATAATGCTTTTTTGAATGCACTGACTTCACTAGAAAAGTCTTTTTTTTAAAGTTTGTTTGTGTATGAGTTTTTTGACAAAGCTGTAGAGGATGTCATGCCACTAATATCATACTCCACTGGCCATGTTCACAGGACAAGGCAATGCCAAACAAGAACCCATGGGAGAGCTACAATCCAGCCTGTGAGTACCAGAATTACGCCACTATGAATGTACTAGAATCTGACACCAAGGACTCACTGGAGATGACGCCTGCAGAGTGGGAAAAGTGTGTCAACTTACCCCTAGACGTCCAGGAGGGGGACTTCCAAACAGAGGTCTAGAGGTGAAGAACGAGAAAATGCAAACTAGGGAAGGAGGAGAAAGGGATGTATTTTGCACTGAATAAAGCAACAGACTTTTCTAACAGCCTTGGCATACATATCTGGATAATACGAGTGTGGCAGGGACATTATGTGCCAATACAATATAAGGACTGAGGAGAGAGAAAAAAGAAAACAAGGGAAAAAAAACATCAGTGTTACTTTTTGTATTCTCACTAGTGTACTTAGTGTGGGGCAGCCTGGTGTACAATATTTACCATCATGTGTTTCAAATTATCTGTTGAGGAATTGGCTAAAAAAGGTAATCTCTCTAGATGAAACCTCACAAAGCAAATGACATGCCATGTCGTCCCAGCTTCGTTGGGTCTAGTTTTGGTTTCATAAAACTGGACCCAGGAGCACAATGTATATATTTATGCAGGTTTTTAAAAAGTTTATAACAGTCTGTTTGGCCATTACTACACTTTTTACTTTATAATATAAAACATGGGAGGCAAAGAGGATTTTTTCTGTCATATTAAAATGAATGTTTGTCAAGCTACATTCTTCATTGCTTTAAATGCAATAAAGATAATACTCACTTTTATATAAATAATATATTTCACAACTTTAATACTGCAGAATCTGCTTGAAGGATCCCAGCAAGCTCTCTCATCTGCAGCTCTGTATAAAATATTTAAAAACAAAATGTTGTATGGTGTAAATAAACTTTTGTCTACATATGTTTTACTTGTGCCAATTTATTTTAATGAGAAAAAAAATGCCAACCTGATCAAAAGTTATAGCGAAAAATGTTAACATTTGAAAAGGAATGTAAATAAAAGAGGAAATATGTTCGTACTGCTTCAGAGGTTGTGTCAAGTTTATGTGGTTTGTTGGTTGTGGAGTTCATTACTCACCTCGCTTAATTAAGAGCAAATTTGAATATATGACATCAAATCATGGGAACGTGACTTAGCGTGAAAATAGAACTATCCCTGTTTGAGTATTCATGGTAAAATTAAGAAAATTGGACTTAGCTAATAACCTTATCTATAATTCAACCTTTCCTCCACCTTGCTTTAGCACAGACTAGATTATCCTAAAAGAGTCACCCAAGTGCCCCCCGGTGCCTCACATACTGTCCCCTCTGATGACTTTTAGCTCTGGTGAGTCATTCTCTTTATGATTTAAACCCTACCTTTAACTGTAGTTGAAGGTTAGTACGGTAAAGTTTCCTGACTCACCTCATAAATCCACCCCCGTATCTGATTTCTGAATTTGTATAGGAAACATTCAAACTCTTAATAGGTTTTTGTGCCTCCAGAAGGTTCACCTGATAAGATCAGTTAAGATTTTCCTGGGCAGACAGGGACCAGACAGAGTGCAGATGGGAGGAGGGTGTGAGGGCTTAGGGAAAATCTTGTTTGTTCTGTCTGGTGGTCTGCAGTATGGCTGGCACTCCGGCAATGAGAGCATCAGTATGTGTCCTCTCCTCTGGGGAAGCAGTGGTCCACCCAGCGGGAGAAGAGGAAGAGAGAACACAGGAGGAGGAGGAGAAGGAGGAGGAAGTACTGTATGACTTGGATTTACACCATCACTGAAGAATGACGACGAGGAAAAAGGGAGACAATCAGAGGCTTACATGAATGAAGACTTTTAGTCATGCTCTGACGTCATCACAACATACATTAAGTTAATTATATGTAGAGCTTAGTCTAGACATTAATATCTAAATTTACAGTGCATTTCAATTACCAGACATAATTAGGTTAATTATATGCAGCACTGTTGCCTGTTAGAGGCTCTGTGGGAGTTTTTTTTCCCCCCCCTTTAATTTACCAACCTCCAACACAGTGAAGTGCCTCTACAAACACTGTTGGTTGTATTTCTCATTTCTCAACAAAACCTTTAAGAATGTAAAAGTTAATTTGAAAAATAAAATAAAACAATATAGGCTACAATTTGAGGGAGTGATATAACATACTTGTATGTAGGAGTATGAAGGGTTTTGAAACTGCAAAACAAATACATTTTTGGATGTACAATTTTTCAAAATAAAACTAAATGCCTTGCTGAAATGGATGTAGTGTTGAGAGGTCATCATGAACTCAACTTCAGCAAATAGAGTGCATTCATTTGATGATAATATTTGTTTTAACCATCAGGATTTGGAAACTACTACTGCAATGAATGCTCAATCAATGCATAGCTGACAGCCTTCGTCCTCCACAGAGTGAATGTCATTTGGATAAAGATGTAAACAGACAAATCTCAGCGCCTCCAGAGATAATTTACATGTGTATCTGACCTAATGGTATTCAAATGAGGTTCTAAATGCGTTTGGGATCAGAGTGGTTCACTAGCTCTACTGGATGAGTTATGTCACAGTTGTCAGATGAGTGTGCCACATAGGGAAAATCCAGCAACTGAACATGACCAACTTTACTGTACAAATGCTGTTTAACTGTTTAAAGCATCTTTAATTTAATTCCCCTTCCTTTTCTCTTGAATAATTCCTCAAAGAGGGGGTTTAAAGTACTTATGTAGTTACAAGCAGATATAAGTTATTATTGATGACAACCATAACTCCTTTTGTATCTGTTATTCACTATTACACAGTTCTAATAACATAAATTATGTGTTCAAATGAGTCATAATTGCTTGCTAATGCTTTACAATAAAACACTTAAAATGTCCTTAACATTATATTGTGTAATACCCTTTTTATAAATACTGCTAATAAAGTAAAAGTCAAGTAAAATATACCTTTATCTTAGATGAGATTCTCTGTAGCTCAGTTAACAAGTTGACCTGCCCACCCTGCTCACATGTCATACTCTTCTCATTGTAGTATATATCCAACGCACCCTTCTAATCGAGGTGGTATATTCGTTTTACAAACAAACAGAAAAAAACCAAAACAATTTAAATCAGATTTAATACCACATTCTTTGCCAAACTAAGCTCATAAATGTATTGTCAATCATCTGTCTTGCTTCAATAAAGATTGAAACATGTCTGCTCTGAGTCTCATATTTGAGATTTTTATCATTTACATAGCTGAGTGTCTCAGCCATTTGCTGCATATTGGATGGATTGCTGGGTTTAGATTCTTCCATCTTATTTTATTGGATAGCATATTCCCCTCATGGTCTGATGTGCTTAGCAAGGGAATGGCCACATGGCAGCTGGTGCCAGGCCCACAGATAGCAAATTCCTTATAACGGCTGGCACCGGGTTCTGAATGTAATGTGGTTTTGGGAGGAGGATAGTATTGTCACTCCCCATTCCCTGCTGCGTGACATCAATGTTTCCTTGTGGGGAGTAACCATTGATAGTATGATGGCCCACGGGACACATCCTGCCCCCTTGGACGTCAATCCCTCTTTTTATATCATTAAATAACTAATTAAAGGAAAAGCAAAAAAAAAGAGCTTCTACGAAAACGAACACACACATCAGCATAATAATATTTACATGAAATGACAGACACCTTCTTTGGGAAAAATGTATTTAATGTGTATGTTGATTTCTAGTTGGGGTGACGTGGAGGGGGTGGGACTTAACCTATACTGCAGCCAGTCACCGGGGGCATTCGAGATGTTTTGGCTTCACTTTTGGGGAGCTGTCATGACCTCCATATTTCTATACAGTCAAAGGTCAGAGCCTTGACACAAAACACTAATACTGTACATACACTACATTTAAATAATAATCAATTTCACAAGGTTAGTAGACTGAAATGTGGGTAATATAAGATTATTTTATGCAAGGTCCTGTGCCTTTAAAAAACTGAAAGCTTCATCGTCTGGTTGTTGCTGTTCAATGGAGCTGGGACATGCTGACAAGCCTGCTGGACAAGTCTTCATTTGGGAATGAGTGGCAGGTCCCAAAGGCCTGTAAGAGCAGAGAGGTTAACCTGCTTAGGGACTGCAAACACCGAATTAACATAATCACATTGATCCTGCGTCACATTTCACCCTGGGGGCATGTCTTAGGGGTATGGCAAACTGTTTTGTCTATCAAGGGCCTTTCAGAAGAGTTAAAACCCAGAGGACTGGCTGGAGGTACCCAAAACTCACATAAAACAAGAAGTGGAGGACATAATGAAAAAGTGGTAGTTTTTGGGGACTAAAGTTAACCCCTAGTCTCTTTGATGTACGTAAAGCTAACTTGGCATTAAGTGTACTACATTAGGTTAGAAGAAATGTAGAAAGTTATAATGTCTGTTCAAATCTACTGTCTAAATCTATAACATACTGTAGCTGTATGGAAAATATAGGAAACTCTCAACAAAAATGAAACTTTGGAAGACTACACAGCAGGTACGTACCATGCACTGTATAATGCATTATGGTCTTTCATGTGGTGCAGTAAGATAGATGATGGGTACAGAAGCCCCTGGCAATGGCTGTACTGTTCTGTAATTCCTCTTAATATCTATCATAGACTGTAAAACATAATGAATGTAGCTACTGTGACATCACCCATTGGTTTGTGGTCTCCCTGGATGTATAAAGAGAACTGGATACAGTGTCAGAGGTTGGGCACATATATTCCTATGAAAGTTGCTCAGTGTCATGCTTACTACAGACTTCCACCAGCTGAGACGGCTAATCTCCAGTTTAGTTCTCTGGCTAAATTGTATGGGGATAAAATAATTCAATTGTGTAACTCTTTTAGACTTTTGAAATGTGATTGGACCAAACAAATCACATGCTGATAATGAAATGAGTCATTTTGCGGCAGTTGTGATGCTAAAAAAAATTATCCAATGATTTACAGAAGTCTCTTTTATAATGTAAGTCTATGAGAAAAAGTATTTCTGGGCCAGTGTGCATCACATGATGGATGCAGAAGTTATAATTTCACAGTTGCCACTATATCAGTTTGGCACTGTTTCTGCAGGAAATCGGTGGACTCCGATTTTGAAGCCTCCAATGATTTTTGAAGCCGGAAGTGACCATAAGAGAATGGAATGGGGCAATTAGGTAAAGAGACCAAAATCGTTTTTTGTACCAGACTGTAAACATGTTTAAGCCTGCTGCAAAGTTGGCCATTTTAACTTGGGGGTCTATGGGAATTGACTCGCTTTTGGAGCCAGCCACAAGTAGCCATTTGAGGAACTGCAGCTTATTGACATTTCCGCATTGGCCTCATTTTTTAGCCCTGGAGGTTGATGCTTGATATCACAGTACCCCACTCAATCACCTCTGCCTTATTTCAAGACAGGGTCCCCCTCAGAAAAAATCAGTAGCTACTGTCAGGCACCCAAACTGTGGGTGTGTTTTTGGTTAGGTTTGTTTAAGGATTCTTGAGTTGAAATCACACTTCAAAATGGTGTGAAAGACATTTTTCTCAGTTTTTTTGTGTGGATACATTTACCCATTTGGCCAAGAGAATCAAAATTACGATTACTGAAGTGTGTATACAAAAGATGACGCAAACCACATTTGCATAGAAAAAATGACTAATCCAAATATATGTTGGATCAAATCTGGTCATGTTCTTCAAAAAGACAAATGTGTAAATAAATTGTGAAAAAAATCAAATGCATGTGCACGTGTGACCCTCAGGCACATCCAACTTATAGCTGCTTGCAAGAATGTTTTTATTTTTCTGAGCTAATTCATTCATTTATTCATTAAAATTAGTTCTTTGTTCCCAAACAAGCTTGTAAGAGGAGCCTAAAAGCCATACAGGAAGGAAGGAAAAGATGAGACTGGCTTTTGAATAAGGGGGATGTCAAAAAAAGTTGCACTCCAAACAGCAAAATCCTCTGATCTGCCATGTTGATCACACAATCCTCTCTGCTCAAGTTCTGGGGCTCCATGTTTTTGGCTCAAGGCTTATTTGGTTTATTAGCGCATGTGGGGATGGCATATCACATAATTGCTTAAATCAAATAATGCTTGCACAATAGTTATGACAAGGTATGCATACCACAAACTCTAATTGGACATGCACAGAACATTTCATGCAAATTCATCCAAAGCAAGCACTGAGTAGTTACAGGCTTATCCAAGGGCTGGTGTATTTAACTGTCAGTTTGATTTGATACATGTCCTTATTACTGGAAAACTTGTTTTTTTGTCAAAACCTGATCTTTAAACAGCCCTGTATTCTTTCTCATTCACAACATTACTGATTGTGGGTGTATACTTTCTAGCCCTTGGATAGAATTTGTGAAATCTGAACATATTGCGGTCATAATTTCTAACAAGTCACTAACAGATGAAAATAAATATGCATTGCTGCATTAAAGGACATTTTAAAGTGTGATCCTCACCACAAACTTTTATCAGAGACAGAGATTCATAAGAAAATAATCAATCAATAGAAACCACAGACTGCCAATATGCTTTAGAGACAGCGATATGAGAAATGATCAAAAGTTATTTGAAGTCAGCGATGGTTTGGCAATGAAAAATGACAGTTGTGACTCAGACTGCTGAAAAGATGCTCTCCATGCAGTTTTACAAGGGACTGTATGAGTTTTAATAGAAGGAGTCTGACTCAAAAATCATTAAGGGGGGGGGGGGGGGAGTAGTAATATCACTATTGATTTGCAATGAATACTGAAAAAAAAGGAAAAGTTGAGGTGGTTTTGAAGTGGTTTTTATTTCTTTAAATACAGGTATCATTTAATATTACCACAACATCCATAACAGCATCCTTTGTAACCAATCACAGCTGAAATCTATGTGCAATGCTCCTGTCATCATCATCATTTTCATCATTATTATCATCACCATCATCTAACCACAGTCATTTTTGCTTTGGCTTCCAGCAGCTGGGTCCCTCTATTCTAACTGAAGGTTACCAGACTAATATCTCAAAGCAAAACAGATTCAGACTATTTTCTGTGAGGTTAATTTAGGGTTGCGGATATAGTGATGTGTGCCCATCATAGTAAAATACATTCATGAGGCACTAACATTTGACTTTCAACTTAAAACTTCATTCATATTCATATTGCCTGTCAATTAGTTAATTTGTCTGTGAATCAACATTTTCATATTCACTTTGACAGTAAATGTACCAAAAATAAATTAAATATGGCTGAAAATAGCTATTAATAATCACAAGCCTGCTGTTGATGAACTCAAGAAATGCAAAGTACTCCTTAATTAAAAGAAAATTACATCCATTTTTTTTGTTGATTAATTCAATTCTTCCCCTCACATGTTCTTCCAACACAGATAGCAAAAAGCTGTTGAACGCATTTAATTAAAAACCAAGAGTCAATGAACACTTGAAAATCTGCAAATGGTCCTTTACATTTCATACACACAATACAGGTGTATGTAAGTTCAGTAACATTGGCTTACATACTGTAATGGTTTTGAAAAATAGACTGCAAACCACTAAATGAAGAAAAAACAGCAATAAATCCACTCACAGTAGACTTAACCTCAGACAATGACTAGTAAAATAAACTTAGACAATGTTTACGCTGCCAACACTAAGGAATCTTTTTGTTTTGCTGGCTAGCTTTTCAGAAAAGAAGCCAGCAGACAAGTTAATTTAACATCAACTGCTATCACATTGAGGATTTTTATATTAAAAAGTATATGAAAGCAAATACAGTAAGCATTTTAATGGTCTAGAAAGTGCTTAAAGAATGTAAAAAAGAATTTTTATGTCTGTCACCACATAAAGCTTAGACATAAAGTTTTGGAGCAGCCAATGAGTCAATCTGTCTCTGCTGCCGCAATAAGTGTGTGTCCTCCAGTAGAAAAATGACCAATTTGTGTCAATAGCATTGACTGAGAAAGACAGAGCAATCAATCTGAGCATTCTCATTAAAGGGAGAGACCTGTCAACTCAAAACGAGGCTGAAATCCACAAGACACCACTGCAATAACTCCTTAAAACCAATACATTAAATTATGACAAATTCATGACATTCATTTTTTTGTTTAAGAAACTGTACTTTCTAGTCCCTTTAAGTTATGGTTGGAATATCTACAAACCCCTTTGGGTGAATACTGTTTTTCAGTGCACATATTCATCATCACTTATGTCTGAGTCATCGGCCTCCACCTCTCCTTCAATCACAGACTTCTTCCCCCTGCAGCAGGACACCACCAGACCAACGAGGAAAGCCTAAAAAATAATAAGCAGAACACACATTAGGAAATACTTGGTGAGGATCATTTGATTGATAGAATGCATCAACAGCATGAGTAAGAAGGCTATTAAATATTTCGCTGAGGAGATTAACTGTGCGCAGGCTTAGAAAATCATTTCCCTGTAACCTTTTTGTGAGTAGAAATTGAATTATGGGCTTCTGCTCTCACACTCTTTCCCAAAGAAAATACTCTTGAACTGCTTTTGAACTAAATTAAATATTTTATAGATGTTGCTTAATTTATTTATTGCCCAAAACAAAAATAACTAAATTCACTATTTTCTTTATTCATTTTGCTGAAATTATCAAAATACAACCTGTATCAGCTCTTTCCCCTGAATGTCCTTCAGAGAAGATTCTCACTGATCTCATCTTATTTACATTATTGGACTTACCCCAATAAAGGCCCAGTTACCAAAGTAGTAAATGGTGCTGAAGAACCAAAACTTGTGAAGGAAAAGGTATGATCTTGTCACAATGCACTGATCTGAAAAGCAAGATAAAAGACAAAGACTCTCTTAAATATTGCTGATATTCCTGCGTGCAAGTTAACAGAAAATATACATAAAATTACAGACAAACAGACAAATATCAACACAAAATAAGCAAGTCCAATTTGGACATTTTTATTTTTATTCTGGCACCTATCATTTCTTTAAATAGAGAAAATAATCTATTAATCTGAATGTCAGAGAAGATTGAATAAAATGATTATTCAAATGTACACATTAAATATTAATACTATAAATGATAGTTAGAAATGTTGTTTCTTAAATTCAAAACCGAAGCATTTTTGTAACAAGAGTTTCCCTACAATGTAGTGTGCATCTGTACATTAAGATACATGTCTCACAGCCTTTGACACCAATGGCAAATCTTGAACTTGTGCCATCTGATGAGATGATTGAATAATTATTTGTGTATGATCAGATGAACTTGATCCTTTAAAAAAAAAAAAAACATTCCACAACATTATACAGAAACCACTGACATATGAAGGGAAGAGGGGTGTATGTTATTTCAATATGTTTTATGTTTGTTGGCTTTTAAAAAAAATACAATGTTTACACATCTTGTCTGTTCCAGACTAGCCTCCTGACAGGTGTTGAACCAACCAGCTATGCATTAGTTTGCAGAGACATTTACGTGTGAGAGTACCATAACTCTAGTGTGAAGGAACATGATTTTTATTTTTATTCATTGAAAAAAAAAACTAAAAAAAAACTTTGTTTGTACCTCACTGATTTAATCTTTTCTTTTCACAAAAGCCCTTCGAGGGACAGTGTTGCAAATTAGCATCTGCTATAAACACTATGATACTTACACTGGGTAGCTGTCTTCAGTTTATTTATGTACATTGTATCTGTCTCTATCAAACAAACCATAAATAATAAATAAATAAATAATTAACTGGAGGAACGTGAGAAGTAACCTCTCCAAGGTGCGGACTATCATCCAGAAAAGCAGCATGCGTGCAATGAAATGTGACAAAACTATTGCTACATGGTGTTTATAATTGCGCGTGTATACTACTTGTTATACATCTGTGTTATAAAGGGGGTCTGCACTTACTGAAGAGCCCAAACAGGGTGCTACTACTACATGGAGCAGTGCATCGGGCATTATGTCTCTGTAACTAAAAAAGACAACCATTCTTCTGAAAAGAGGAAAGCCATGTCACTGTCAAAGTGAATATAGCTTAAACAATGAATAAAAGTGGAATGGTGTAACATTTAATGGAACCTTGCATCAAATATATCCAGTATTACACATTGAAAAGGCAAAGGTACATGTGAGAAGACACCAACAATTTGTGAAGACAGTGAACCGTAGGTTATGGGTTATGCATGTGACCCCAAATCTCTGATGCAGTCACGGGAACCCAACTTCATTTGGAACCATCCCAAATCCTCCAGATTGTGAAGTGAACTGCAAATCTCAAATGATTTTCAACATAAAATTCATGACATACATGCACAAAATGACCACTGTCTATTGGACCATTCAGTAAAATCTAAAAATAATCTTTTGTGTATGTTGGGGCTCCGCTGCAAACTTTGAAATATGTGGAAGCTATCTAACGCCACTCTTTCATCATCTAATATTTATCTCAGCACTCTTCACTTCTTTGCACTATTCATATCCTGTTTACAGTTCACAGAAACTTCACTTGTATATAGTTATTCCTTGAGTGTATTCCTGAAGATTGTTGTGTTGTTACTCTGTGTGGGTACACTGAAAGCCAAAAAACCTAAGTCAAATTCCTTGTATGTGTAAGTGTACTTTGCAATTAAAGATGATTCTGATTCTGAGCTAATTAGATGATGTTGCCATGGACACCTCCATCTGTATTGACTGAGCACTGTGGTCATGAATATAAACATCTCAAAACCAAACACTCAAAGCAAAAAACTTACTTATTGCTTAAAATATCCAGTTGCTTTTTTTTTTTTTTTTTTTTTTGCCTGTGGAGCAGCTCTGTGCTTGAAAGCTGGTGACATCACCTTTGAGTCTTACTTCTTTAGTTTTTGACAGAGCTGATACTACCATTGATCTGACTGCCAATACTCATTCATGCACATAAAGGGGAATGACTCATCTTAAGAAGCCTCACATTATTCCTGCGGTCCTATGCCAGTCAATACAATCAATAGCGGAATCAGCTCACGTGGCACGGGAAATGCTTATGACGTCAAATGTGTCAATGAAATGTGTACAGTGTCTGGGACTCCAATTGTTTTCGTGTGAAAACACAGGAAGTAAAAGGGACATGGAGGAAAGAAATGCTTCCTCTCAGATCATGTGTTAACTTGCACTCTGAAGGAATAAAAAGACACACGATTTCAACGTACTCCTACACAGAATAGAGAAAGTCCAAATAGCTGAAGTGAAGACGAAACGCACTGTCTGGCTATGTTAGAGAGCCATCTGGAGCATTAACGCTATCCCTGCTGAGCTTCCCCTATCACACTGTTTTTTACACAGCTCTTCACACTGGCTTGAGCCCCATGAACAGGGCAATCAGACTTATACTGAGCTGCATGACACAGACGTCCACTAGAATAACTCAGTGTGGTTTGCAATTTATTCATTAAAGCCAATATTTTCAAAAGCTTCCATCTCTAGAGTATGGACATTTGAAGAAAAAAAGAAGAAAACCCAGGTTTTGTACTGCTTCATTTATAATAAAGATTAGATAGAGTGGACCCTTGGGAACTCTGAAAGTGTAGCAACAATCGGCTTGAACATCACCAGGATAAACAGATAACAGAAGAAGCAAGTCTGTCTTATTCCCCATGACCTCACTATTTTCCTCCACTATACCTCAGCCATCTGTAGCTCTCCAGCTGCTCACCTGAATTGCAAAGCTCCGGGAGGGACCTACAGATGGTTCACAACAGTGGTCTGCCTAAATATATTATCATGTACACCACTGACCTGCTTCACCTTGAAATCATTAGCGTTCTCTGATAAGAGCATGGGGCAGTGTGTGAGTGCAGGTAATTTCACCTTGACTCATGATACCCGGGTGAGTGCTGCTCTGTGTAGCATAATGAATTATGTATAACTTTCATCTCTGCATTCAAACACAAACACACACACACACATAGTGTTCTTTGTAAAAGCTTCTCTATCAGCAAGCATTGTGCGCCTACACTGTATGCTTCTACTCTCTCTCTCTCTCGCTAAAAAGCAACGGAGCACTTTCATTCCAGTGTCCTTTGAGGATGCAGATGTTCCTTCGACGGAACTATTTTAAAATCTCTAGCTTCTCATATTAGTGTTGTCGATGAATGTTCACCAAAAGCATCTATTCTCTGTGTGAAATCTTTGTTTTTCCACTTGCAGAAAGAAATCCGTTTAAGCTGTCCTCTAGACCTCCAAATACAGAAACAACAACAACAACATATAAAATAACCTAAGTTAACCTAACTTGCCCTGATTTAACCTTAACCACTGACTACACCAGCGAGAAGCCAAGAAAAACGTGGTTATTCACAACCTGGTTCATGTTTCCTATTTGTGGATATGATGAAATGTTTTTCCTCAACAACGTTATTTTTGACATATGGGAATGTAGCTACATCTCTATAACTAAGTCCAGTAAGATAAGTGACACACAAGGCCATACAGTCATACAAGTTATTACACTAACCCCTTAATTTAAGCATATTATCTAAAATGGAAATGAAAACAAAAGTAAAATTTGTATTAAAATATGTATGAAAGGGTGACCCTAAAGGCTCTGCAACTATTAAAAAGTAGCACCTTATGCTAATTCACAGAGCATTATGATCCATAGCTGTTATTAACAATAGCTTTCTCTACTCTCTACTTGGTCTTATAAAAACAGTAAAAAAATTGCCTTTGGACTGTTTGCTAACATGCAAACATGTTGCATCAGACATGGAGCATCACTAGCATTTTATTTGGTATCAAGTTTTAGGTAGCTTTCTTTAGCTGTAATTTGGTTTCCAAGAACTCCTGAGGGAAATGTCTGTCTCTTTAGAGGCTAAATGTTCTACTATGTTCCCCTGCTAGTGTGTATGGTGTTTGGTGCTGGGCAGGTAGTGTACAGTGGGCTTATCAGAGCAGCCTGCTGCTGCTGAAAACAGAGGTTGATGAGAGTGAACCAAAACAGTAAAGTTTCGGGACATTAAACCAAAACACTGAGCGGAAGATGCTACACAGCTCTGTAGAGCTGAGGGGAATTGCAGAGTTGGGTGATAATTCTCTGTGAGTGTCACACCTTTCACAAAGTTATTTGACACATTGTTGATATATAAGTATTGCTGCTTTAAGCAAAGGTTGTCATCCTTGATTATATTTCCCTAATGCTCAATCTTAATCAGAAAAATATTTTTATCAATTGTCATGGCCTTTTGATACCTTACCAAGCAAAAACATATGCCCCTCACTAGGAGGCAGGCTGGGGGGGTGGCTAAATAGTTGGATGGCAAAATGTGGACTTTGCGGCAGCACCAGCAGCACTGTTCACTTCCTGTTTCCAACCACAAGTTGTGGCATTAAAAAAAAAAAAAACAACGTAATGTCACTGTGTTTACTGTCGATGAAGGTTGCGTAACTTTAATGGAATATAAATCATGTTTCAAGTGATTATTTTAACCCAAACCATGATCTTTCCTTTAATAATCATAATTATTTTCTGAGCAGTGATTTGTATGGGTTTTGGAAAGCAGCATATGATCCTATGAGTTGTTCTCGAGTGCCTCACTACAGCTGTTAGATGGCATTAAACTTAACTATAGGTCGTTTTTTCCTGGCTGAATTTTAGACCCATACTGTTGTTTAATTATGAGGATGTGCTGTTTGACTGACATATTCCATTGTAATGCAAACTGATGATAATCCCCTTGATGCAAAGAAAATTACTATTAATTTGTGTTGGGGTTAAGGGAGTTGTTGAAAATTGCTTGGGCACCTGACATCTCAGAGGCAAGTTAACACATAAAATTACGACCATCATCCCCCTGAAGCTCTTTAAAACAATGCTGTGGAAACTGGCAAGTTGCTAGGAAACAGACACCAGTCCATAGTTTGGAAAAAGCCCTCTGTACTGGAACTGGAATTTTTATCACTTAAAAAAATGTGATATGCTGTCTTCTGAGGAAAAAAAAAAAAAAGGAAAAAAAAGTGAGCTTATGGTTCAAATTATGCTAAAACTACAAGTAAAACATTAAGCATCTCGCAAAGCATGATGTGCCTCATACAATACTTATAATTTTGTCTCCCATAGTGTTGACTTCAAGGGTGAATTTAAAAGAAATCATCAGCAGAAAACCTGTGGCAATGGCCCAGAGGGCAGTCATTAGTAAAATGAGCTTCAGTGTCAAAAACCATAAAACTTAGGGGTTAGATATATTCATTTCGTGGGAGAAATAAACATTCCTTTTTGCAAAGGTTATTTTTTATACATTATTGAGCTGTGACCCAAATTAAATTATACTGTTGTTGACATGTTTTAGTTTTGGTGGTTTGATGGCTGTATGCAAGATGCACAGGAATTTTTAGACAATCTTTTGGTTTGAGGAAGAAATTGAGTCAGGCATACTAAAGACATTGGTTTGATTGCCAAGGGAGCTAATGTGACCAATAATGGAGATTGCTGATGTGATGATTGAGGCGTTAACATGATGGCAATAAACAACAATGGAGACAGTTCATTTCTTGGGTGAGGGAGCAATCATTAGAGATGGACATGATAAATGACAGATAAATGTGTGATCGGAGGGATCATTATGAAATAAAATCAAATGCATCAATAAATTGGGGGTGTGGGGGGTGTTGGGGAGGGTACTTAAAGCGGTCTGATTGATTATAAATTTTGTTTAAGTCTTTAATGATAAGACAATTGTCAGTCCAAATACAACAACAAAAAAGAAACAAAAAAGGAATATAAAATGTGATCTTATCCAGCTTCCAAGAGGCATATCAGTTACAGTATAACTACATAGAAAACACTCACATCTACACTGACAAGGGCAGAGTGTAGATGTAGATGGACTTAGATGCGAGTCAGAGTCTATGATCAAAGTATCTCCCCCTCCAGTAACAGCAGCATGAGCATCACAGTGGTGAGAATAATCTGATAGAGCAGCTTCATCTTATTCCTCAGGTTTCAACTGGGCTTCATGAAGCCATAAAAAATTTAAATTATGTTCATTAATACAATTATTTATGAACAGAACTTTAAAATAAAGTGATTGAATATACTAAAACCAAACTTAGAGAGATTTAGTGCTCGGAGTTCAAGTTTGTGTCAGTGGCTTAAGAGAAAATGAGTACACAGTCAAATGAAATGCACTGGCTGTAAGAGAAGCAGCGTGGTGGTCCTGGAGCCCAACAGTGCCTGGATGGAGTGGGGGTGCTGGGATATGTACAGGCTTATTGGTTGCAGCAGTGTCCGTCAAACAAAAACAGGTTTTAAGATAGTCCATTATAATAGCATGTGTTATTGTGTGGAAGGCTATTCATGGACACATAGGATTAAGATCCAACTTTTCCCATCAGCTGCTGAAATGAGGAGAAACACCACTGTAAGTACTGTGCCAATGTCCAGACATAACAGATTCAGATTTTTAAAACACCTCTAAAAACTTGTGTTAAAGGTAGAGTCAGTCACTCTAGAGAAAGATTGTTGATATTTGAACTAAACACCCAAACAAATACACCGCTCCCTTCATGCTCCTTCAGAAGTTCCATCCCCCAAATTCATGGACGCACATTGCCAAGGCAGTGACCATAACAGAAATATGGCAGAATCCAGAGTGATGCATCAGCTATAGAGTCACCTCTGTTCCTCTCACACTTTATCAAGGGAGGAAAACAGTTCATCCTGTGGCCTCCATACTTCTCACTCGACCTGTGCTCAGCATCTCTGTCCACAGAAGCAGCCATCTGTCAGCTGCAGCTTCTCGAGGGCTGAGAGAATGGCGGCCCTCAGCTGCAGCTTCTCGAGGGCTGATAGAATGGCGGCCCGGCGACCGGGCTGACTGACAGCAGAAATTTACAGAACCAAATTAGTTTGTATGTCGGATCCAGGAGAAGAAATTGACAGCGTTTGTAGTTACTGATCCACTGATACGGTTCATAAGTTCAACACATGTACAGCGGGACACTTGTGTTATTTAAACAGCTGCCTGTTCAGATTACACTTCACTAAATGTGACAAAACAGACTTGGAGCTTAAAAAACCATGGGGGGTCTCCCTGAGAGTGCCTACTGTGTGGGTTGAAACGTGTAATAAAATGGAAGCATATAGGTTCAATTAGAAAACACTTTAAATCATAGCCTCCAATTCCCCAGCCCTCTCCCATCATTCAACATGTGATTACCAGCACACAAACAGAACAGACAGCTAACAGAACATGAGGAGATAGAGAAGAAGTGTACTGGATTAGAATCGCCGACTATATCTTTAAATGATATACTGAGGAAGACTTCAGGGTTCAGGTTGTCTGGGGTCATGGCAACTAACTCCAGAATATTAATTTCCATTATGGTGATTAAATGAGTAATGGCTTGGTAGTGACCTTAGAGTAGATAATGGAGAGCTTGGCACTGAGCACCTGCTCACCAAGATAGTTAAGTGTCATCAAACCACTGTGACTGACCGGCCAATCAGTCACCAGCTTGACTTCTACTCTCTTTTGCTTTAGCTGGCTGTTGACCCAGTGTCACACCAGGGGGAATTACATAATGATGTCCTATCAGAGCCTGTTGTAGGGTTGATGGCATCTCTACCGAAGTGTATCTGCATTCTTGTTTTAAAAATCGACAGAGAAGGAACCTGAAACTAAGCAAATGTAAATTCATATCCATGTTTGTGAATGTCTTACTGGATTACTACTGAAGCATTGTTATTCCTCCCAGGAAAAAAAAATACAAAGAATAATATCTCTATGTTTACAAATCATATCAATATACAGTAGCACATTGCCAGATTCAATGATGTGACTCTGGGTTGAAAAAAAAAAATCTAGAGCTTCCTAGATTGCATCCAGTGTTTGCCAACATTATGTTATATATGTGTATAAACTAAGGGTTAAGGTAGGGTTTATGGGATGTGAATATGGGAATGCGTGTAGTAGCAGTATATGTGCATCCTGCACACATTCTCAAATGTACTATGTTTTATTTATAAATTATTAAATGTGCAACCAGTAGTGTAAAATCATTACAGTACAAATGATCAGATTATTGAAGTACATTTGTATGTTTGTTGACTAACTGGCATAGACAGTTTCCTCCTCACCCATTCCTTTTCTCCTACCTTTTTGTTTCTACAGGCACTGTAGAAAAAACAACATATACCTAGTAGTAATGAAGTACTCTCTCCATTAGGAAAAGGCTGCTTTGTGTAAATTAAGAGATAATTCCAGTCTTTCACCACACAAATTAAATCTTTCACCTGTTACTGTCTACAGTCTATCAGTCGATAAGCTCCTGATTGTATTCCCTCTCAGTCACATGTGTTGTCTCTGCTTGATACTTCCTCCCCCTCATGGTAGGTGGTACAACGGCTGTTATGAAAGCAGGAGCCATTTCCAATCTGACCAAAACAGGACCAGTTTTCCTATGCTGGTCGAAAGATGGAGTAGATGTACTGTTGGCCATTGTCCTAGTAACTCTGGCACAGTGACTCATTTAATTTAATAGCTCTGGAGAATGCCAAAATGTGTGTAGATGAACTGGTCCCATGGTCCTTTGACATGTGCCCTCAGTGATTAACACTACAAACCCTGATTTCTGCTCTTACCAGCTGAGGATCTGGCAGTGCCAGGGACACATCTGCTATCTATGACTATATTTCCAATGAAATACAGCTTCCAGACTCAAATACACAACGTGATGTCGTATTTCAGAAACATGGCTAGATCTGTTTGGGTTATTTGTAATTGTCGTGGGACAGGCAACAAATTAGTGTTAAAACAAACAACTGCACAAAGACAATCCAATTAACTGCCACAATTCTCTCTGTACAGTCATGTAAACAGGAGCGTTATGGGGACTTGTCAGTTTATGCAATTAAGTTTGCAGTAGTGGTATAATAATCATGTCTTAACCACATTAATTGAATGCAACCTTATTAATCACTTGAGTAAATGTAACTAATTACCAAAACAATGCAATGTGTTTACTTTTATTTGTATTTTATTTCAGACCTAACTTTGTATTTTAATTGAAACTATTATTTCTGTACAGGTTTTTCTGTACAGACTATTTTGTGGATTGTGGTCCTGATTTTTTATGGGGAAAAAGGGTTTTAAGATCAAAAGATACATTCTTGCTTAAAAGGGACAAATCTGCACTAAGCAATATATTATGTCACGTTTATAGAATATACAGTATTTTTCTATAGTGTGCATTCCCTACGCTGCACCTCCCAGTCTCTCATAGGAGAAGCAGTTCTTGACACTCCTTTCCATAAAGATTTTGTAAATACACAATCCCATTGACTTTATGATGAAGATTTAACTGGTCATAGTATTCTGCCTAATCATACCAGTTTCTAAATATGCCTCAACTGAGCGATGGGCCACTGGCCACGAAAATAGTAACCACTGACCAGTAACTGCCATTTGTGCAAGGTGCTGTGAAAATGGGGCCAAAAAGGTGCAGTGCTTTCAAATGTGAGACATTAATCCATTAGCACCTCTATGCTGTATAAAGGTACAATTATGGTTCTTCGAGCTGCATGCTGACAATATGAATGGGTGTTTCTCTGAGACATTCTCTTGGTCATTTCTTTTGTACTTGGATGTAGTACATTTACATTTGTTTTATTCCCCGCTTGATTTAGCTTGGAGTCAAGTCCTATTTAGATGAGCATGGTCACACTCAGGTCACCATATCTGTCATTGCATGAGATTAGCTCCAGTTTTTGCTATGGTCTCAGCAACAAGGTACCCCTTTCAGTTCTTTATTTGCACAGCAATTACAAAACTACACCCCCAAATTAAGTCCTGGTCTTTCCCACAGGAGTGTGTATTTCTAAAACAAAGAAAATTAAACTACAGATAGTATACATCTGTAATAGAATACTACTTCCATTAGACACAGTGCTGTCATATATTGAGGTGCTGAATGTGCATTTCAGTGCTCTGAATTGAGAAATATGTCAGACTCATAAGGAATACAGCAATGTCTTCATATGTGTACTGCCTACTGCATGCCACCTTCATCTATACTATACATGCTATATAATTAATGCATCTGCAACATCTTTGAAGTCAAAAGCAGGTCAATGTCAACTTTGTAAGTTTGTTCAAAGCAGCTAGATCAGTTAATTTATTATGGTAAAGTCTACTTTCTTCAATGAAGAACAAAACTGTTTAGCATACCCACAAGCAAGAAACAAACTAAATGCATGTGAATACACATCAGATTATTGTAAACAAATAATACCCTGCCTCTTATCTCTGCAGTTACTCATCTACTTCTCTTTCTATTTTCTGCCTGTCTCAATCTGCCAGTATGTCTATTTTCAGAACTATTGGATAAAGTGAAAATTATTCATGAAAAACAAGTCGATTATGGCTATCTCAACATCTTTGCTCTATTCCGTCATACTGTACACCTCATTGCCATTCAGAACTTTTCTGTCACAACATATCCAGACTCACATGCTGCTTTAATGGCAATGGAGGCTGTGTAGGGAACTTCTCAGGGAAAATATGGTCTCAACGTTGACCCAAGAGACACAATAAATAATATAATTGGCAATACAATAAAAGACATAAATGAAACTCCTCCCCAAGTAACATATACTGTATAACAAGGCCACATTCTCATTTTCAGGGTGAAGCACCTTGATTTTGGATTTTTTTTGTGATAATCATTCACAGGTCAGCCTAGCCTGCAGTATTTAGTATTTATTGATGTGAGAGCCTTCAAAAGATAAAAAAAAACAACTTGATGCAGTAGAGACAAAACATAGAGTACAAAAAATAAATAAATAAAATAAAAACTTATCATGGTCACAGGTTGTCATTTGCCACTGATTGGTTGCCAAATGTCAAGAAGGTGGATCGATATCTAATATGAGCCAGTCAGAGGGCAGAAAGAATAGAGGAAGAAGAGAGATGCCATGCTGCGAATAGCGAGGAACTCTTTTGTGATGGACAATGAATCATAACCTTCATCGCTGACATATTTTAGTTAAGTTTCTGTCTGCAGCTATTTGTTAGCCTACATGAACAGAATGCAACAGCAAATTTCTGAGGAGTCATTATTGGGTTGGTGACACAAGAAGAAGACCAGGCTGGACCAACCACACAAGTGGTGCTGCTGCAGGAAACTAGTGACGGAACTGTGTAAAGCGGGATGTTTGTTTGTAACTTTTTGGAGGTCGGTTCGTGTGGTGTGTGTTCGGTGATGTTATATGGATGCAACACTGTAATCAACAAAATTCAAATCGAGAGAATAAAATACATTACAAATTACTATAAAACATACTATGATACCATTATCATGATATATACATCCTGCGTATAATTAACTCAACAAAGCATGCAATCATTTAAGACAGACAGAGTAAAATTTAGGAAGACGTATAAAATAAAGAAATATTGATATGCTTAATATTTAATTAATTGTATACCAACCAATTTTCAACCCATCAACAATCATTTGCTATTCTAACTTCAATCTAATTATGTCTTTTGTGGGGTCTGGAGTCTGTGTTGTCTTGAGTGTTAAATGAATTAATATCAATAAAAATCACTCTGAATGAATATGTGGTCACATCGGGATGAAAGTCAATCTGTGTGACAGATGTAATAAAGGATAAAGTGTGTTTATTATGTTGTTTCCTTTAACTGTTGAGAATAACTTGTGATTCTCCGACAACTACATTTTCATGACTGCTTATGTATGATTGATACTATAGATACAGTAGATATTAAAGATGGATGGACAGACAGTGTCTGCTTTACCACGAAGAAGAGCTTAACTTGAGCATTGGGGAAATCAATAAATTATTGTGATGAAGCTCACTGCTATGATGTACATTCACACATTCCTGTTCTCATGGCTGATTTACTATAATAAGCGTTGGCATGGAGACAGCAAGAGACCATGTACTGCATTAGTAAATATTTGTCTGTTTGTTATTCCCTCTAATGAATAATGAATGGTGATAAAGGTTGCTGAACAGTGCTCTACATGAAATGGCTCGATTGTACACTGTCCTTTCTCTCTTCTCGTATAGACTTGTGAGGAATAAATCTTTGATGATGTGTTGTAAGTTCTCCCAACATCTCACGATTTGACCAGTGCTAGCAGAGATGACAGACTTACCCTCAGGTGCGTCAGCATCACAGATCTTCGTGATGGCAACAGTAGCGTTCCCAGATGTAGGATCTGCTGAGGGCATCTGACTCTGATCAAAACAACACAGAAGGCATGTATCCGTTTAGCAAACAAACACTACAAACTACTCAATGAGGTACAAATTGATTTAGGTTTTCAAAGGAAGTCAAAGCCATAATCTCTGGAAATCTATCATTCTCAAAAAAAATCCAATAACAACAGCCTTTTACTCATAAATAATGAAATGACCTTTAGCTTTACAAAGTAGCAGAAAAATCTAGAAGCTTTGATTCCACATGATGTTCTCAATTTTGCAATGATACAAAAAATAAATAAATGTTATTCAGATCCTACCAAAGCAATAAACTGTATATAAATAACAAGTAAGTATAATGTATTTACAGTCATTTTAAGGATCACTTTCAACTAAAAGAACTATCAATGATTACTAAAGTAACCAAGGGGCTCAACTTTTGAGGTATTTACTGTGCGCAATTCTAATATCTGCCACCAATCGCTACTCTGTATATGGCTAGGCTGGTATAAATGACACTGTGAACCAACGTATTTAAATACTGCAGGTGAAAAGACAGCAGCAGTTAGTTATAATGTAAGCCATGTTCACCCTGTGAGTCATATGGAGCTGTTTTTTAAAAAGGTCCCTTTCTCTTATTTAAAAAGCAAAACAACACTGTGGTTCATTTTAATTATGTTGTTTAAAAATATTTTTTGAGACGAAGAATAGATACAAGGGTGCATCTAAACTGCATGCACACACCCACACACAGAGAGAGAAAGAGGAGCAGAGCTACATCAGATCAGGCTTGACTGTCAAACAGCAGATCGACGCAGTAATAGCCATATTGTCTAATATAGATAGACAGAATCAAAAAAGAACAAGAGTCTAAAATCCCCACTACCAGCCCATAGAGACCATGCCGCTGCCTACACCCAGCTGGACCAAAGTAGTTTGAACCCACTGACTGACCAACACTGACATCATTAGAGCCTCATCCTCAGAGCTCCATCTCATCAGCTAGACTAAAACCTAGAAATACACAGGGATATAAATATATAAATACATTTTTCCTCACCTGTGAAAGATATTTCTGGCTGCCATACATGACGTATTGTGGCGCAAGGCTGTAGATCATGTAGCTGGTATGAAGGACAATCAAGAGAAGAATCATACAGAGAAAGAGAAGAGCCTGGGGACGGGTTCTTTTAGGTCTGATTTTGTACAGCTGCAAAGAAAAACAATTTTTATGTAAATTTAATAGTGCATTTGTACCTGCAAAGTTTTGAAAATAGTATAGATGCAGAGCCTTTCCTTACCCTTATCCAGAAAAACCATATACCCATGTGGCGAATACCAGCCATGGATGTGAGTACAAAGTACATTGTGATGACTGTGATCAGGATATAATCCAGTGGAAAAACCTGTGATAGCAGGAACAGAGGTCAGCTACATCCTTCACATGAACAAGTCATTAGTTCTTTCTGAGACCAAACATCAAGGCTGGCTACCTCTAAAGTATGCAAGGAGATATTATCACATGGTCCGCTCTAATAAAGTGTATCTGAGCTGGTCACTTAGTAGGGCATTTAGACTATTTAGATTACCAACAGCTGTATTGCTAACTTTTACTCAAAGTACAGGCCCAAAATATAACTAGTCAGTAAAAGAACCATTTACAGATCAAGTCTAGTAACATAAAAAACAATTGATTGTTGTATGTTCTATACTCTAAATGTTCTTGATTTAACTTTAAATCTGATTCTTATATAGTGTACGCCCTCTTGGTATGGTGAACTTAATTCCTTAAATACCAAGGTCATACTTCTAAACACTGGCCTTAGACATTTAATCAATTTCATTATCTATAAAGCAATTCTTTAATGTTCTCTGCTGTCAGTCATTTTTATTCTCAAAATTCTGCTGTAGAATACTAAGTTCAACAGAGGATGTTCTGTTGAGTCTGCTGCAATGACCTGGAGGAAAGAAGCAGTGATGTAATATGTTGTCCGTGCCAATAGTTCACACTGTTAAAGGCTTAAAATAAGGCTTTGGACATTTAACACAGTTGTATATATCTAGGTTTCTCTAACTTTGTTCCCTCGCAGCTCCAATATAATTTTTTTAACTTTATGTCACTACGGAATGCAAAATGCATGCAATTTTGTTATCCTATTGTTCTAAAATATAAGTTGTGCCTATCGGACCATGTTTAAAAGTAACAAACTGCTAAATGCCATTAAGTTCAAGTTTGCGTTTGTTCTTTCTCTCATTTTGCTGACCTGCAGTAAAGTGAGGCACACACATTTCACATTTTGAACCATATTACAAGTGCATTTCTAAATGGCCAAGAATATAGCTTTTAAAGGACACTTCATCTTGGTTAATTATGATGAAAACAAGAAAATATGGCTTTATGCAAATCTTAATGAAGGATAATCATCGTTTTGACATGAGAGATGATACCAAGGATACTCACAGGTTGTAAGGCTAATAGAAGTTCATTCAAAGGATTGGTCAGGTTGGTGCCAAAGATGATGAATCCAGAGCTGATGCCAGCAGAGTGGAGAGCTTTATCCAAACTGAAACACACACAAAGAAACGTTAATATGAGTATGCATCTCCGATATTACAATATTAACATTTAAATGACAATTTATTTTTTGTCACTTTTCCTGCCATACATTATATAGATTTGCATTATGCAGAGATGTAGGCGTCAGAAGACAAAAGATTACTTACTTTGAAATGAACAGGGCAACAGTGAACAGCAGTGCAACCAGGATAAAGAAAATGCCCAACAACACCTGCAGAAAACAGACCGAATTAATGAATACAATAAAATCTATTACAGTATCAATATATGTGATATGTGCCTACAAACAACAGAGGGATTTTCACTCATAGTGAACCCCAATAGAGTGAAATGTATGTTTTCAAAAACATATACTGGGTCAGAAAATATAACCTTTCTGTCATGTCTTTTGTCAAGGAGAGACCATATGGCCAGCCACAGTTTGGCACTGTTGTGACAGGGGGAAGCAATGGCACAGCCCAGATAGAGTAGGGAGGTTGCAACCAGGGAGGCAAAAGGTGGGTGGTAGCCAAAAAGGCAATAAATCCTGTCAACTGCTAACCTTTGAGGGGCATTTAGGTCTAAAATATTCCATATCAGACAAAGCAAGTGGGAAAAAAACGTACTAGTCAAACACATATAGAAGGAGCCCTTTTGTAGCCGGGTGGTTACCACACATGCAACAAAACCGCAGCCTCCCTGGTTTGTTTCTGCCAAGGGACCTTTGCTGCAGGTCACCCCCATCACCAGCCATGTCTCAGTATAACAGAGTGATCATCAGATGAATCTGAATGTTTACACAAAATGTACATAAGAGTATTAATTTTCTTACTTTAGCGTGCTAATGCCACCCACATATCCATATTATTGCCTAGATGCAAACAATTATGAGGAAATGCAGCAATTGCCCTTGAAAAAAATGATCAATGATTCAACCAAATCAGCTTTGACACAACATCCCTTGATGTAATTTCTTAGTGTGGCAAAGCATAAATTACAATCAAGAAGCTGATAATCAACACACTTTTTTTGACATTATAGTTTTTATTGCCTTGACATGAACAACGACTTAAAAAGTTAGGTGGCCAGTTAGAGGAAAATATATAAAACATTTTTTTTTAAATTACTCTCTCACACATACATATACTTGACATTAAGTATTTTTCAACTGCTGCCCATGTTTCAGCATATTGTATCACATTATTTTGCAGTCTGAAAGCTACCTTTCCAACCATAATCATTTCTAATGCTTCAGTGATCCATTATTTCTGAGTTGGTCTATTTAAAGCAGTCCAGTTATTTCATGATTACTTTTTTGGTGACCATACATAATGAAAGAAAGTACTGATTAAACTACCTGTATCTCTTAATCCGAACAAATTAAAGCAAACAGAAGAGGTTGCCTAAAGAATAAAATATTTGACACGCAGTCTGCTTAAAAAATACTAAGCAAGAAGCCATATAAAAAAACAAGTTTTTGAATCACGAAAAGCTTGATTCTTGTATCTTAAATGAAAAGGTGGAATACTTGATTTTAACAAAGATAATTGCATTGCATTGTGTATTGTCTATACAGCTCTGCTTGAAAAAAAACAACATTTTTTTTATTTTGTTTTATTGTGGCATCAAAACACAGCAATTTTGCAAGGTCCCTGGACTTTTCAACTGTATGCTCCTCATGTTCACTAACTCATTTTCTCCCACCACCAGGGTTGATATAAAAAGGACAGCATTTATTTGAGACACAGTGGTGCCACTACTCTAGAGAAATCACAAACATTTGGCTTATCACTCTACACCAGTGCCTGAGTATACAGTAAATAAATCTCACAACTCATTAGTGTTTAAATTTGAGTTTGGGGACTTTCATTAGCAGCAACCCCCTTGGTTCAAGACAAACTATTACAGACACTGGTTCAAAATGTTTGTGCATGCCTGTAGTGCAGTAAAATACTACAAAATGAATAGCAGTGGGAATGTGAAATGTGAACCAGGAGAATGATGATGGAACTGCTTAACAAAGAAAATGAGATCTACTGAACTGCGTATAACAATCGGTAAGTCATGTATGAATAAATATCAATAAGTGCATAAAAGCACATATGCTACTGTGTTCACATAGGCATAATGCACATCCATGGCAGCGTTGGGTAAAATGAATATAAATATGAGGGTGTGGTGATCATTACAGTGAATCACTCCATGGATCAGTACACACCCTGCTTGAGCTGCATCAGTAACATAATCACAATAAAACTTATTTTTGGGGCATCCCCCGTTGTTTGTGGTGTTTGTTGCATGTCACATGCTGCAGGCTGTCTCATTTATAACTGTTGTGTACACAAAACAAAGCTCCTTGAACATTACTTCCAACAAATAAATTGGAATGTATAAAAACAAATCTGACAGGAGAATGTGCGGACCTGTTCGGAAAATCTGACCTATGTGTTCAAACATTTTGGAGACGAGGCATATTGGTGACACACATGGTGAAGTGGTGAATTGAAGCCAGATTGTATAATGATTCTTCTCACACATTTAATTTCACTTCATATCAAATGTTAATTATAGATACACTTTATCATACATATTCAAGCCAGCAGTGCACTTGTGCTTGTAGTGAGCCATAAGTATTCAATAAGCACTCTTCAAATTTAAAAGATATAAGCTGACTCAAATCGTAACCAATTACATCTGTGATGTATTATTGAACTATTAATGAAATATTGAGCACAATGTGCTGTCTCATCAGCAGAAGAGATGACTGGACTGTAGTGTGCTCAAACTTGTGGAGCAGCACAGCTGTTAAAATATAAGGATGTGGCAGGTGACAGGATTCAGGAAGTGGGAATATACTGATTATTTTTCACCTTAACCATGTGAACCTGCTGATGAAATTATCATCATCAATTGTAGAAATCCAAAATAAAATAAAATATCTTTAAAGAGTTGCAGAATAGAGCATTTATAAATGTTTAATAACATAATCTAATACTGAGCATATAAGTACCATTTTAGTTTTCATATAGTTTCTGTGTATAGAATTGTTGCAGAAAATGACTACTGTCATGTACACAGAGTACAATGGAGACACTGCAGTGGCTGCCACACAAACTGCTGGATTTTGGAGTAAATATAAATGAATACAGTGTTTATTGTATTTTAGATATTGAGTGTGTGGTCTCATTAGTCATGTGTGCATTTATACAGTAGACGCTTAACAAATACCAAGCAGTGAGCTTTGATGTCCCTATGCCTCCAGTAGTCTTTACCCTAAAAGTGTGCAGCAATGCACTTCTTGGCATCTACCTCCATGTCTGACCACTTTAATTTTGGGAATTGACTGCTGCAGCTGTCAGCCTCTCAAACTTTCTTCTGTTACTGCTGCCGTTTTCCACGGGAACAACATGTACATCAATATTCATGAAGGCTTTTGCATTGACCTTGATGGTTAATTGTGGAGTGTAAGGGGTGGGATATGAAATCCGTCCCTTTTTCAAGTTGATTGTGATTAATTAAATGGGGAAATGGTTGCATTCCTGTGTGCGCAGATTTACTATGATGGCAGCTGCCATTTTTGGCATTTGTGTGCTTGTACACTTATGGTATGGATCTGACCCACTAACCAACTAACAGGTGTGCCTTGACAAAAGTAAATGGTGGAATTCTAGCCTACTTAATGTGTTTGAGACAATTAGTTGTGTTGTGCTGAGGTAGTTTTGCTATGCAGCAACGAGGCCTATCCGACTACTGTAATCCAAATTTTGGCAAGAACGGGTCAACTAAGTAAAGAGACCGTCCATCATTACTTTAAGTCAGGAAATTCAGTCTAGAAAATTTCAGGAACTTTCTTTCCTCTTTCTTCAAGTGCAGTCGCAAAAACCATCAAACGTTATGATGAAAATCACTCTCTGGAGGACTGAGAAAACCAGGCAAGGAAGAGCAAGAGTTACCTCTGCTGCAGAGGATAAATTCACTGGAGTTACCAGCCTCAGAGATCACCATTTAACAACACCTCAGGGTAGAGCCCACATTAATGCATCCCAAAGTTGAGGTAGCAGACACATATCAACTATTTGGAGGAGTCTGCATGATTCAGGCCTTCATGGTCAAATGGCTGCAAAGAAACCACTGCTGAGAGAGACCATTAATAATAAGAACATTGCTTGAGCCGAGAAACTTAAGGAATGGACATTAGACCAGTGGAATCTGTAATTTGGTCAATTGAGGTTTTTTGTTGAACTGCCATGTCTTTGTGATATGCAGAGAAAGTGAATGGATGGTATCTGCATGTGTGATTCTCACCATAGCAAACATGAATGAGTGTCCAAACTTTTGAGTGGTACTGTAGATAAACCTTCAGTGTGTAGTATATCCCCATGGATGAAGAGGCTACGACTCCTGACAGATATGTTTAATTGAGACACATGTTTCCATTTGCTTAACTTAACCCCCTCCACTCCCACCACCCTTTGCGCAAAGCTGTATGTTGTAAAACTTTTACTAAAATTGCAGATATAGAGGTCCAGGTATTGGTTGCCAACCCAAAAAAGTTAAATCAAAGACAAGTTTGTGGTGCCTTTGGGTTTTCCTTGGGGAATCATGAGATCCTGCCTGAGAAGTGTGAGCCTCCCTGAGAGACTTCAGAGTAAATTAGGTGAAGAGACTACCCGTGGGAATCATGTAAATATGCAGTTGTGTAAAGTAGAACTAAAAGTAAATCTGGAGCAGTCCAGATTAGAACTTGAGCACACGGAAACAGAGGGGATGATGCTGAAGTTGGTAGACATGAACTAAGGCATGCTCTCTACCCAAAAAATATGTTTTAATTGCACAACTATCAAGTAAAGAAACATACAATTAGCTAACAAGTAGTTAGCAGTATGGCCCTCACCTTCCTCAAAAATCAATTACACAACAATGACAGTTAGCCCAGGATGATTATATCAGGCAAAGTTATTGTCTTTGTAAGATTACACCCAATGTATTAATACAGACAATGGAAGAGGATGTGTCTTTGTTTACAATACTGTCTATATTGGAACATACTGTATAATTTACCTCTGTGAATGGGAACTAATTCCATAATGCAGACTCACCTTGAAAGGTCTGAGAGCACTGCCCACTTTAGTGCAGCAGTTCCTCTCTGCAATTTCCAGGTGTCTCCCCCTGCGCTGGAGGACCTGCAGTTTGCCCTCTAGCTCCTGCAGGTTGTGTCTGTCCCTTGAGGACAGGGGACGTCCATCTTTACACTGGTGAAAAAAAAAAAAAAAATCAGCAGATAAATCAATAACTAAACATGTGCGTATGTATATTCACTTCTGACAAGTTTTTAGCTTTTAACAGGGTAAACTCAGCCCAAATAATGGAAAAAACATGACCCATCCAGCGACTGACAAAAATATTTGACTATTATAACTTGATATTTAAAAAAATAATTAACTTGCTCTTGGACAGGTATTATGTCAGTGGGTGGATAGATGATGTATTAAAACACTGTGGTCAAAAGATTGAGGTAAAATTAATCTGCCAGTAAATAATTAACATTTAAATATATTAAGTTTTAATATAAACATTAAATGACAAGAGTTGCTATTTGTTTACCTTCTGGCTCAGAAAATGACATTATTTAGGCTGTTTTCATAGTTATTTAAGTACACTCTTCTTGCAGTGTTTACCATTATTTACTGTGTATGTAATCTTTAATATAGTCATGAAGGTTTTTCATTAAATATATCTAAGCAGAAGACGAAGGAGGAATGACGACTGCACTGGTCTTTTGTGTTCAACTTCATGTTGCCACTGGCAACTATTAGCAACTAATTGATTTCATTCATTTGTGTTTCCCTGTTTGTGCTGCCTGTATTTGAGAGCTTGGTTGATAAGTGCAAAGTCAACCATCCATAATAGCATGCAAAGACAGAGGACCATGACAGAAGGATAAGAAGCGAGGACTGCTCAGCTGTAGGCTAGAATGTGTACCTTTCACTGAATGTACGAGTACACACTTCTAGGTTTTTTCCATGAAGTTATTCAGTGACTTGTAGATAATTTGCAAAAATGTGTTTATGGGGCATATGCTTGTGCCTTGTGTCATTGGTGATACCAACCTTGGATTTCAGCTTTTCTATCTGATGCTCAACATCATCAATGTCCTCTGTGTTCTCCAGGCGTTCATACATCACACTCCGTGTGCCTTTTATCAGATTCAAAGGCAGCACAGACATACCATATGCCTGAAAGATAATGCAAAACTACCATTATAATCACACATTATTGTCAGAGCAGGATGGCACATATGGCACGTGCATCTACCCACACATACCCACTCCTGCCTAATGACAAACCCATCACAATGTGGAACACAACAACAGTTAAATGAGGGTAAGCAAGCACACAAAAACCGCAAATCATATAGTTCTTGGCCTCCAGGGCTATGTCATTTTTGGTAGAGGAAAATAGATTAAAATTGTGGAATCTATAATTGTGCTGGGGTTTATTGTTGAATTTGCTGCAACCATTTTGTGTTGATATCAGTGCCTTATATCACCCCAATGAAATGTACAGCTTAACAGTGCCCCCATGTGACAGCACTATCCTCTATCCAGGATTTGATGATTTTTTTTTTTTTTTTTTGAGTAGAATTATAGGGAGAAACAAATATGGGTAATAGACAGAGGCAACAATACTCAACACTATTTCTCATTTGTTAAAAGTACATGCAGCACACACATAATAAACAATGACAGACACAGAAAGACATACAGATATAGACAATGTTAGCAAAGGAAGAGAAAGAGAGAATATGTGGACAAAATTCAAAAGGCACCTTTTAACACTTTAATCAGTGGGCTTCAATCTCCTGAAGGGATGTTTGAACTTTAATTAAAAATAAGGGTCATCTCTAATACCAGGAAACAAACCAATCAATACAAATAAAAATAGCAGCAGGCCAGTGATTTCTTTCTCTCCCTGTGCTGTCTTGCTTTTACCAACTTGGAGGGAGTGCCATTTTATGGGTTCATAATAAAACAAAGGGTCTTTCTGTGCAAAGATACTTTCAGTCCTGTCAAAAAATGCTGCCTTCTTTCTTCTATTTTTCAAGTGGAAAAAAAACATCATTCAATATTTTTTTTTAAAACAACTTTTACTAGTTTTTGAATGTTAGGTAGCATTAAGAGAGTCGCATGGGATACTAAGTCAGGGTAGACTATTATTAGTCTCTGCTGTGGATCTCTGCTACGGGCGAATGTCGCCTCCTGCAATGAATCATGGAGCTCTTAAGGCCGGAGCATGTCCCGAATATCAAACACACTCATAAAAGGAAAACCTGTCCCAGATCCCAAGAGAAACATTTCCCTTCCCTTCAAATGTGCAACTACATGAGAGAAATATAAAAGGGGGAAAAAACCCAGGTGTCTCTCCATTGGAGTGTACATTTTTAGTTCACACGTAATCATGCATGCTCATTAAAGTTATTTTAAAACCCACTGTGGTCAATAATAACCAGAAATAGCTTAGAGTAGGGTGGATGGGAGAGTGTGTGTGACTTTATGTGTGGGTTGAATGAGGGGGGAGTGAATGGCTGAAATCATTCAGAGTCATGTGACTGATGAGTGGGAAGAGGGAAAGCTAGGTGGACATAGGTCTCCTACACAAGCCTCCTCTTTGTTGCTCTTCGTACTTGTGAAAGTGGAGCCAAAAGGGAGGAGGGAGAGGAGGTCCCCCCTACATTCTCAATACCTTTTGATAAAGAAGCCAATCCAGTATAACCAAGCTAATTTAAACTACTCAGGATACAGGTGCATTACACAAGTTGGCTTTTTAGATCATTTGTATTTGTATTTGTATAATTTGCATTTCAACATATGACAAACACAAACACATTTCCATAAATACAGCATGTTTGGTTGATCTGCCACATATATTGGTTACCCTAATGCTGTTTGGTTGGTTGATGCATCACAAGCTCCACAAACTTCAATCAGGACAGCTTTGTTCATGTGTCAGTCTATACTAAAACATTAAGTGTGATTGAAGGTCACACAGGTAGCAAAAGCATGCCTTCAGCACTCAGAAAACATTCATAAAACTTTGATTGTGCCTGTGTATCCAGATTAGCAAGTCTGTGCTAGGGCTGTGCTGACTGACGATTCATTGACTGACAACTCAAGGGAAGATCACAAATTGTTGCCTACAGCAATTTTAAGGCTGTTTTTGGGCAGTGAAGCATAATGTTGTGATGAATTATTTTAAAAGTCAGTCAGCTGTGGTATTTCATTAGTCATTTCCTAAATATGTGTTTTACATTTAGAGCTAAAATCTAATGGAAAATAGCCTAGGCTCGTCACCCTCCAGTGCATTTTCTTTATGTTGTTAAATTTGCACATCTGAGAAAAAGTTCCCAAAGCATTATATACCACCACTAAGTGTTTATTTTAAACACTGTAGTCAAGTCACTGCGTGGATGACTAACTAAACAATGAATGTCATATTATTGAGTATTTGCCATACATTTTCTAGAATATTTTAAGTTAAGTTAGTCAATGGTGACACATGAGCTATACAGTACAACCTCAGCCACCTAAAAATGGCGACAGCATGTAAGATGAAGAACCATCCCTCTCCCCCATAGCCAAGCCAATCAGATATTTTACAAATGTGACACACTCCTCCCTGAGCACTTTTATTTATTTTGGCTTCATCTTGTCTTTCAGAGATTGAAACGTCCCTGCAAGATATCGATAGCGTACTGCCATTTTTAAGACTAAGAGTGAGGTAGTGAATGAAAACAACAAACATTGGAGAATGCTTAGGATCACTAAAACATATAGGGGGCCAAATGTGTGACTGCTTGCTTGTCAAAAGCTTCCTGTTGCTAGACCTAACACACCTCCTTCACAGCACTCAACCATGATTGTCAAATCTATTGTCAAGTCTTTTAGGTCAAGTAATGCAATCACATTGGAAGAAAGAGGCCCAATGATATACGCTCTCTTTGATGCAAGCTACAGCTCTTTGTTCTGTCAATGGACATTATCTGTTTTCTCTGAGCTCAAAGATGTTGTGTTTTATTTTCTCATTTGCAATTGTATGAATATATCTAGAGTCTTATTTAAAAAAGGTGAGATGCACATTATCTTTGGAGTAAATGCTTCATTAAGGGAAGTAAATGGTTAGTCTTCTATCTGGACGATTAGTTCCACCTACCTAATATCGAGAATTTTAATTTTAAAATTGATGGGATTGGTCAAGTATTTTATTCTTTACATTCAGGAGTTGAGGGATTGCATCCTTTATTCTTACAGCTAGAATTGTTAATATGATATGATCCAGTGGGAACTTTTTTGTGACACACATATATTCAAACATTAAATTATTGCTTACTGTTTCATCTAAAAATTTAGTTTAAGGAAATGACAAAAAGGGACATAAGGCCACAGTGCAGAGTGTGGCCAGTCAAAATAATCCTTGAGATAGAGAATATTTTTTATTCTCTAGTCAAAAAATCTGCCTTAATTTAAAAAAAACAAACAAACAAAGAAAAAAAAACAACAATTCAATTGTTTTTCACAAACAGCTAGAGGGGCAGGTTGGTGTCTGTGTTTGATGGACAGCAGCTGTAAATGTAAATCAGTTTTATTTTCACATACAATCATACACAGTCGACAACGTGAAATTTGATCGCTGTATTTAATCCATCCCTGAGGAGCAGTGGGCAGCCATTGTGCAGCGCGTGGGGACCCGCTCCAGCTATAAGCTCAGGGGCACTGATGAATTAACCTAATATACATGTTTTTGAAACCGCAAGCACTGGGAGAACATGGCAAGTTGACCCAAAAGGTCCTGTCCCAGCTGGGATTCACAAAATTGCTAACCACTTGATGGCACTAGAAGTAAAGTCAGAGAAAAACCAAATCAGTGGGATTAATACTGTGGAGACCATGAATGTCCTTACAAACTTAAATGGGAATTCTTTCAAATACTTGTTGAGATATTTCGATCTGGATCAAAGAGGTGAACCGACAGACCACACTGCCATCCCTTGAGCCACGCCCCTAGCATTGATAAAAATCTAAAGAAAGGCTCAAAAGAGAGTTAGTTGCCAACCCTTTAGATAACCCAACACTTTAAATAGATACCACTTTGGTATGTGGCATTTGGTATGTGTTTATTGATAAGCTGAGCAAATATATCACTAATTATAGACTGACAAGCTGCCCCTGTCATTAAAGATCAAACAGATATTATAGTAAAGACATTAACAGATAATTTCTTGTAGTTTATTCAATCTTTGCACAAATCTGAGAGAAACTTAAAGTTTGAATGTAAAAATGTTCATCAGCTGCTAATCTTCCTCAAGCACTGCACTACCAGAATGAGCCTACAATGCAAGAGCAGGGAAAGTGGCAATTATTGGCCAAGAAAAGAGTATGGTCCCTTGCCCTGATAGCCAGACTCTTAAGCCTGCTACTTGACCCTTGATTGAAATGTCGTCTTACCATTTTGAATCTGGGTACTATGATGATTACTAACATATGCTTAATACTCAAACAGGGCACACCAGCAGATGGAAGTAGACTGAAAACTTATAGAACAGTTCTTGGCTTGAGGCTGAGACCAGATTCTTCTAAATGTCATCTCTGTAGACCACTTTGGCTTTGTTATAGGTCATAACCTATGCAATAAACCAAAATATGTTGTTCTGTTTCCCTGCAGTTTCATGGCCTTATTTCCAATTATAATCTTTTTTTTAAAAATAACACTCCCTGTATTGACAATTTCTGAAAATTACATGAAATTACCTTAAATGCCTAAAATTACTCAAATATGGTCCTGGTGGAGGTCTAAATAGTGATTTAAGCAATACACGTCTGCTTGAGGAATGAGCAATGGGTGTGAATATTTTATGTTTGTTTGAATGCACAGCAAATTTATCCAATTTTTTACTGAAAGTAATGCACTAGCAGTATTTATCATTAAATTGAAATTGGAACTGATTGACAGGCTTTCCAGACTGCCTCCAACATTCTTTTACCTCCTGTCTATCTGCAGGCAGTATGCCTGTTTGTTAACTGTGAGATTAAAGGACTATGACAATTATTGGTGTCTTTTACATGGCTGGCGCATGCTTAATAAAAGAGAAAAAAGGATACTTACATTTATTTTAAGGGGTGTAATTTAACCTTAGGGGTCTGTGCTTTTGGAACTTGAATTAACTTAAATACAGGTACAGTTATGGTATGCCTATTAAGCCTATAAAACCTACTGTATGCCAGTATCTGTTGATATTCTAGGTAACACAATCTAGTTTTATCAATGTATTAATTTTAATCTCATTCTTTGTTCTTTATTTAATGAATAGCATGTTGCTATGTAAAAATGTTATAATAACTTTTAACTAACTTTTACAATTTAAAAATTCTATTAAAAAGTATGTCAGGGAGACAAAAGTCTAAATGTTGTAAATACATTGGTAATCTAAAATATAGAAATTAAACAAGCATCAAAGGGTTTGTAAATCAATAAGTATATGTGAACATTGTCTCTGTGAATAGCGACCCCCACCCTTCAGGTCAATCTCCTGGCCTGTGATTAGATCAATATACATTAAGTCTTACAACTTTAGATCACCATCAGCCTCTTAGGCTGGCAATTTAAGAGCAAGAAAAAGGTATGTGCACAAGAGACAGTCATGAGAGCCATAAGTCACTATGCTAGCCAAGCTTTTAAATGAAGCCAAAGGACTTCACATGATGCATGAGCTTTGAGATGCGCCTGATCGATCTCATGTCATCACGGCTGGGTACAATCAAACAGAGTGCGGCATTATATAGAGGGAAGATATATACGCAAATATTCGAAATCCCTAAATGATAATATGTTTACCCTCAGACAAACATATATTGCTTAAATCAAGCATTTTTGAGCATCCTAAAAAGTGTTTTGTAAATAAAATATATTATCATAATAACGATAATAATAATGCTCCTCTGAGGAATAGGGCAGTGCATAACGTGTGTGCGTAATGGGTGTGTTGTTGAGCGAGTGACAAAAAAGTGACGATAAATGCGAGCGGAACAGAGGAAACGGTTAGTCCATCGTTAGTAAATGTAGAGTATCGGCTATAATGTGTCATTCAATAAATGCTACAGCTCCTCAAGACCAAAAAAGTCTAGTCTATTGTTGGAAATGTGAAGGGGGACAACCCTGAAGTTAGTGACAATGGGTTAGCCTAACCTGACCAGGCTCACTTAAGGTAGTCTGACCTTTAAGTTGGACCAGCTATTCTCATTTTAGTGTCAATCTCAGCTGCTCTTAAAAACAGAGAATGGAGAAATGTCAGGCTGCTGAGGAGAAGAAAGGTGTTGATATTTGTTTTGGATTATTTGCAGGGGTTGTGAATGTATTTTGTTTTGTTTTGTTTTATATAAGTATTTATTTGAATTTATGTTAAAACGAAAAATAAGTTTTGTTTTTGAGTATTTATTTGATTTTTTTGTTTTTATGAAAAGGACATTTTTTAGTATATTATTTTTGTTGTTTTTATGAAAAGGACATTTTGTTTTGTTAAAATTAAAAATAATTTTATAGTTGAGTCATATATTCTATTTTTCTACTATACACTACTGTATTGTTAAGTTGGTTGGTGGTGGATACATTGATTTGTTGTGGCTTGACCGACTAATAAACGGACCTTTGACTCATTGAAAAAAATGTTGTTGTTGTGGACCTTTAAGATTTGTATTTGAGGAATACTGCTATAGTCTGTACCAGTAAAACAAAGCTATTTATCAGGTCAGTTCAGTACACTATTTACTATCTCAACATTACAAACATTTGACTTTTAAACGGTTTAATGCAGGCACATCCCTGTGGTTTAGAGGCTGGGATGCCAACCATGGGCCAGAGACCTTTGATGCATTTCCTTCTCCCTCATTTCCTGTCATCTCTCTACTGCTGCTGTATAATATAGGCAATAGATATGAAACTTTTTTTTTAAAGCATTAGTTTAGTTTAGCAGAAAGGTGGAAATACAGAAACCAAATCTGATCTAACCAGAAAACCCTGAGAATATACATTAATGTACACCAGTAACAGTAGTAGAAGCTATAACTTGCACTCGCAGGCTAAAATATGCACTAGGCTGCGGGTGTTATATACTGTTTACATCAAAGAACTGTTTGCATTAGGGCAGGGTGGCCACTCCTGCACAAAGAGTAGTGATAAATTAGCCCACGAGTCACAGACAACATTTCTTCTTCATATCTTCTTATGGAGCCCATCACTTAGATTCCATTAAGTTAATCAGGCTTAATAGTTACAAACGGTAGAGGTGGTAGTAACACAAAGAATGATGAATCACACCGCCCTTTGCAAATAAGGGTCAGAAGCCACCAAGAAGAGTTTTGTCACTTACGGATAGGGTTAATAAGGGAGAGAAAATAAAGTAGATGAAAGAATAAAAAGTGAGATAAAAGGAGCTTCTGTGTTTGTGTCTGTGAGAATAAAAGAGGCAGGGGCAGCTGCTGATGTTGCCTACAGGGCGGATTTCTTTGATTGACTTCATCAAAACAGGAAACATCAAAAACAAAGGCACACTGGGAGTTCTGCATTCCACAGGGCATTTGCAGAGTCCACAACAACATGGGGTCAGTGCAAATCTGAGCTTACTTTTCACCCTCTAAATGTGCTATGTAATTATTCACTCTTTAGAGAACTGTGAAAAGCAAAAAGAGAGAACAGTGGATCAAATCCCAGCAGAGATGGATTATAAGATGTTTAAGGGAGATTGGTTCTATAACATACTTGACTAGGTTGTGTATTAGTCATTAAGGGTTCCACATTCAATTGTTGTGTAATTTGTCAAATGGGTCCAATAGGATTCTTTGAGCTCAACAGAAAACTGGATAGATTGGGGTTGGCTGTCACTTTCACTCTGACTCTGTGGGTTGAAACCATAGTAGTTTTTTTGGTGTGTGAGTGTGCGTGTGCGTATGCGTGTGTGTGTGTGCGTGTGCGTGTGTGTGTATTTTTCCCCAGTAGGCACTATTCTGTGTTTCTCCCACCCTGACACCAGAGCCACCGCCTCCAGGGAATATTCACAGTCTAGTTACCAAGATAACAGCCATGAAAAATGGACAGCATTAACAAGTGTTACAACACAGTCAATTTTTCTGATCTAGGAAAAAATGAAAAACTGCAGAGTGCTGAGGGAATCAAAATATGGGCATATATTAATGGACACTGAGGTATATATATATATATATATATATATGTGTGTGTGTGTGTGTGTTTGTATGTATATAAATAGACAGCAGATAAGTGCTTGATAAGATGGTGAAAGGAGCACATACATCATGCAGAAGTCCCAGATTCTCAAGTGAAAGACAGTCTGAGCAAATTGAGCAATTGAATGGAAGAACTTCAGCAGAATCACAAGGCATTACTAATGGTGAGAGGCCACTCCATCACTGGGTACATCTCACCCAAGATGATGGGAAACCATCTGCACACACAAGACTTTAAGACTGCACCTCAAAGAATACTTTACAAGCACATGCATTATCAACCATGACATTTCCAGTGAAAAAACATGTTTGGTAAATCTGACAAAAAGAGGAATCATTTATTTTGTCTTTTTTCATACCTCAAAACATCATTTTTTTATATCAATAAGCACAGGTCCCATTGAACTACAGAGTAGCAAGCTTGGGAAATCATCCCATTGGGTGGTTTCCAAATTAAGAACCTTAATTACTGTGCAGATAAAGCTCCATTGAACAACATCAACTACTTGTCTGAGGTCCAAACTCACCGTGTAAGTGATCACTGCCAACATGCCAATCAAGGTCAAGGAGCTGATGGAGAAAGACAGAGCAGGTAGACCATCTGCAGGGACAGGAAAGACAGGAAATCCATTAGATATTTGACCTTGACCTCTGAAAGAAACATCAATGGCCTCTTTGCCACATGCACAAACTATCAAAAGCCTTCTTTCTTAAGCTTTCTTTGATGGTATTTCAGCAGGCTGATGGGTTTTTAAATTCAACAGTAAAAGCTGAGATGTATCCAGCACTGCAGTGACTGTACAAACTGAGTAACGCTGAATGTACTTGTTCAATATTCTACAGATGCCCCTATAATGTCAATGCAGCACTCCTGTAGACAATCCAATGAAAGTATTTCATTTTTTGACGTAATCTAGTTTGCTCTGAGTCCACATGCAGTGCATATAATTCAAAAGGGACAGCAGTGTTGTGTTGCTTAGTGAAACACAACCTACTGTGATGCACTGGGACAAAGCTGCTGTTGCCAGAGTAAAGCTGGTTTAAAGGCAGGAACAGAATGCAAAATACATATTAGCATTCTAGTGTTAGCTACAGTTAGGTATTACTTTGGATGGGAGACAGTCTCTCTCCTGAATGGGTGCAATCAATGCAGTTCGATGTGTAACTTTCTAATGAAGGTAGACAGATGCTGAAAATAGTTAATGTTTTCACCAGTTAACTGGTGGACACTCCACTGATTGTGTAAATACGGTCAGTTTACTTGTCATGGAGAATACTACTCAGCCTTCAAACAGGTATATGATTTCTTATATGGCTCTGGGAGGAGCTTTGTCAAGTCTGAGGAAATAACCCTACTAATGTCACAGTGATGGCATTAGGGTAATCCCAGTTTGGGATACTAGGGATATCTTAAAATCTACTGTTTTACATTTTGATTTTATTATTCTCTTTGCTAATGCTCAAGTTCAAGGAAGACAAGACTGTTATTAAAAAGACAATGTGCCATGTTGGTATTCTGATACTCTTGGATTTAATATGCGTCTTTAATGAATGCACTGTAGCAAAGCCCTCCTCTGGAGGCACATCTGGTCACCATTTTTTTGTCATGATTGTCATTTTATACATAGATCAGAATCAATGTTTAAACAGCTGGATCTTTCAATGTATGTAGGTTTAGTTGATGGGTGTCACCTTTGATTGAGGCGGAAAGGGGACCACCCATCAGGCAAGGGCAACAGTAGGTGTCACACCAGCTGTCAAAGCTGGAGTTAGAAGACAGGGATTGATGAAGAGACTGATTGCCTCTCTCCCCTGTCAAGATCCCACCTGTCATAGGGCCCCGCATAAAAAGCTACACAGTTGTTCCTTTACAGATAACCCACCTCCTCTCAGCAGTAACTTTATAGTGCCCAGCCCACCTGTCAGCAGGGCCATAGGTGGCTCTCTGCTTGCCTTTCTCCTTGACAGTGGCATTTGATTGGGGAATATGAAGTCAGTATTCAGGGCATGTATAATGTGTGCTGTTTATAACATTTATCACTTTCTTTTAGAGGCATTTCACAAGCAGCAGGACAAAGAGGTGGAAAATGGAGATAAATTATATACCAGCTCCCTATTGTATTCCATGCAAAATGAAAACTTTGAAGTCTGACAGCCGGGCTGAACATTAACATTTGAATACGTATTTCCTATTCCCGAGTGTTTCATTGCGATTTTGCTGCCTTTGTTTAGTGGTGAGCTTGGTAAAATAGACAATAGCTCCATGTTCTGCATGGAGAACATTCTGTTCATGAACTCTACACAAAACGAAGGATAGATGTTTGCTGCCACTCTTCTTGGTTTCTTAGCAGATTTTCCGGGGATTAAACAGAGGGAATATTGTCTAGTATCGGTGGTGTTTCCACATCTGTACAGCTTCCAATCCAACAGCAATGGCATGAGGTAGCTCTTATCTCAACCTGCATATAGCCCTTTAGGCTTGTGTGCATGAAAATAGCTTGTAGAGAGGTGTTTCTTAAGGAGCTCCTTTAGCACCCACTTTCTGTGGAATGACAGAATGATCAAAAGGTGTTAGGAAGCAGCTTTATTTTTAAGGGATGGGATACAGTATACTGTATGACTGAAACAATAACCACATACTCTTATATGAGAGCATTTGTAGGTTTAAAGCAAAACTGCGAGAGTTAGAAGAAGCCATTAAAGTTGTATTTTTTTATCAATTTTTTTTCTAATTTGTGTGGGTGAAGCTATATAAGTAATACAATTTGGGGAAATTGGGTAGATAATAGTTTGTGTTTAAGAAGATATTTTGGGTATATTGTAGCTTTAATACCACAGTTGAGGGAGACCATACTAATAGAGATAAAGCACTAGCACAAATTTGAGGGACAGCAGAAAATGTCAAAAGATCAATCAAGATGACATCAACAGCATCACTTCAACTCCCTCACCATGAATCTGTCAACTGAAGTCTCAAATGCATTGTAATGAAGAATAGCCTCTATTTTTATCTGTTTTATAACTCACTTAGCAAAACAACTTTGGCAATGTACTATGCATATTAAAAAAATCCTGAAAAGAATCTTTGTTTATTAAATTAAACATCTAACCTCTGTGTAAAAAATGTTGCCATGTGACATTTTTCTGCAGTGGTTTTAATTAGAGAAGAATTAAATGTTCTGAACTCAGATTAAAGTAAAAAGATACTGTACTAACATTGAACATACAAAATAAAAAAGGCTTTTATGACACAAAACTTGATAAACTAATAGTTCTGTAGATGTATTCAAATACTGTAAGTCATGTCTTACTTATGACTACAGTTACACTCCATTACAATGCAGTGTTTTAACCCTGATCCTCTCAGAGTGGATTAGTGACAGGTCTAAATGCACACAGATCTGATTTTGCACATTATGCTGTCTCGCCTGTGAAACTTTGAAAGTAGATACAGAAGTAGTCAGGGCTGCATCGTGAAATTCAAGATTATACTTTATGGTCTTGAATAACAACACTAATAGCTACTGATCTGGAGTACATTCAGGCATTGTGGGAGCATTATAACAAATGTAATGTTTGAGCCATTAAAGACGTATCGGTGTTAATGAACAGTCGTAGCAAAGCAGTCAGCAGGGTTATGTGGCAAAAGGGCCTTTCCTTTATACAATTAACCTCCCATCTGGAGAGAGGAGAGATGGGGAATTAGAAAAAGGATGATCCTCACATTTCCTCCTCAGCAGCCTAGCAATTACCCCCTGTGCCAACAGAGGAAGGTTAGGGAGAGAATGTAGGGGTCCACTGTTGTGAAGAGAGGCAGATGGTTCAACTTCCTCCTTGATCCCATATGGCATAAGGCCAGAGGACTGTTAGGAGTCCACATTTGGCAATGTTCCAGCATTTGCATGGAGCACAGGCAATGCTCCATTCAACAAGTGAAGATGCCCAAGGAGGTCCCTCAGTGTTGCAGTCAACCATCTATACCAGATTTTAACAGGTGAATTTGATTTCTTATTGGATGCAACATTTCTATTTAGGCTTTAAAATTGTGTCTTTTGAAACATGTTGTTTAATAGTGTGTCCTTCCCACACTTTCTATGACATCAATATTGGTCAATGAGTGGCCACCAGATTGCCCCACTGTAATTTCTGACCAATCGAAGCATAGACAACATAACTTAAAATATATACAATTCATATGATTACTTTCGTTATCTGTGTTAGAAACGTATCAATAAAGGCAGGATGGCACATAGATCTCATCAGGTAAAATATAGTTATATTTTGAAAATTCAAGATTATACTATATATAAATATAGTTATATTTTACCTGCATAGTAATGTGATCTGTAAGTGGATAAATGCTCCTCATTATGTCTTAACATTTACACTGATTAATGTGACTGCATTATAGCCAGATAATAAAAGAATGTAATAGAAATAATCAGAAAAGTACATAGTATGTAAGAATAGACAGGAGTTGTGGATGTGGCTTCAGGTAAGAAATTTATATGAGTTGCCTTACTTGAAAAAAAAATCTAATTGGCATGGTAACAGCAATTATATAAATAACAAGAGCTATTCTGTTAAGCGGGTATACTTACGGCTACTTCCAAGCTCCTCAAAAAGGTATTGTACTTTCTCCCATTGAGTAGAATTCTGACCAGGGGGGGTCTCAAGTGGAACAAAAGCTCTGAAAGCAAAGAAAACAATATTTTAGTATTAGTTGGTTACTTCTAAGATATCACTGTCCCCACTTTGTGGACAGGTAAGCAGATATACTTTTATATAGTCTTTATATATTTTAGTGCATGGTGCATTTTCCCTACAAGCCCTGCATAGATTCCATACAAGTAAATGAAAATAAAGGAGAGAAAAAAAACACTATCCATATATTTCTTCATCATTCCACAAATAACAACCAAAAGTATAAAAAAGATACCAGTGTCATCACCGTTGCTACAAGATGGTGAGAGAGCCAGAACAAGGAAAATGATTCCTGCTTTAACAGTACAGCTTCTTTTCAAAACCTGTTGTATATTTTTATTGAGTATACTGTCAAAAAGCTGCTAGCTGGTACACAAAAATGTGCTTATTCTCCAACATTGAGTCCCAATACACAAACATTCAAGATCCTGTATTATCTCAGACAAAACTGGGAAAAGAGGCTTTTACAGTATTTTCTGCACTCCAGCAATGGCAGGTCTAAACTCCATGGTAAATGGCCCTTCTTTCTCATTTGCACTTTTGACATGTGCGTCCCTCTTTCACTATAATGTAGTTTGCCAAATAAATTACTTACGTAAATGGGACTTGTTAAATGAATGTTAAATAAATAAAATATGTCATAAACTATATCTAATAAATCATTTCCAAAGCTCAATATGATAAATTCTCTCTGTCGATATTAGAGATGCACTGATCAATCAGTCACTGATGTTTTTTAGCTCATCGTTTTTTTTTTTTACTCGTCAAATGTACAGTTTACCTGACACAAGGTGACATTAATGTTTTATTGAAAATCAACTTTGGTGTGGCTCTGTTGTTAGTACTGCTGTATTACTCTTACTAATGTATTATATTTTATTTAACCTCTTTCTCATCTGAAACACATGAATCCTGCTGCATGTTTCAATGTGTAGGGAAATATAAAAAAAGTAAATTTGAATTAATACAGTTGATAAACATCATTAATCTAGATATGATGACCAATTAAGTACAGCAGAGCACGGTACACCCGTTGAGTGCCTCAAATCACTATTAAAAATGACATAAGAGCTGATAATTGCTACATAAGTGCTTTTCGATTACACTAAAAAAAGATAATATTTTGGAAATTACAACATATCATAGGTGAAAACTAGAGTGGAAAAGTACTTTCTGGTGCCCACCTGTGTTTATCTGCACCACTGACAAATATTTCATCAGTATTTTACTTTGAGTTGACTTCAATGAACTTGAAAGTTCATAATGTAGAAAACCAATTCTGTATTCATATTTTATGTTTTATGTGAACAATGTTTTTTTGTGTTTTTTTTAAATTATGAAAATACATTTGAATTTTCTATTCAAAAAATATTTGTGTATGCTGTCAATTATAATTGTTAGAAAGAATGAAAATCAGAAACAACAGGTCAGGCTGAAATGGGAATTGGCCAAGAAAAACGCACCTGTAGTTGATATGTGAATTTATGGCTTAAAAATCAAGTAAAAGGGATTTTGCAAACCATTTTATTGACCTTTACTTATCCACCTTGGTTACTACCTCACTCCTGAAAGCTGTATTAATTGCTAATGTTAACACAATGTACAGCCTTCTAAGCTCTGTGAGTCTTCCTATCATGTTCCATGTATTTTGGAGAGATTTCTTTTTCTTAAAAACAGAAGTTGTATAAGAGCTTAGATTTTACAGCCACAGTTAGTACTATTGACCATGGCCTGCTACATGACTTATTTGCACAAACCTTTTGACACTGTGTCTCATTCATATCGTTTCATCAGCTAGAGGATTTTACATTTATACCCTTGTTTCTTGGATGATCTAGTGTTTTGTGTATTAAAATAACCCCCTTTTTTAATTTTAGAAGAAAACACCTCAGCAAACTGACCATAACCCTTTATCCAACTCTTCAAAAGTGTGTACAGCAAGACAGTAACTTTCACCAACCACTTCTGATCTATACATTTAGAGTAAAACATATTCAAAAAGTACTTTCTTCGAATACAAAACATGTCTTCACAGCTCAAACAGTGTTGCATCTCTCTTGACTGCTTAAATAAATGTTCAGTGGCTTGGCTCCAGTTGGTGCAGGTCACAGCAGGATGGCTCCAAAAACGAGCTGAAGATCCCTCATCCACTGGACTTTGTCCAATCTGCCCCAAATTCCACATGCTTGATTGGAATCCAGGCCTGAACACATTTAGTCACAGCACCTCGGCACCACAATAATGGCTTCCCTTACTAGCTAACAATGAAAAATATAGTAGAGTATTTTGAAATTCTATGGGGCATCCTCAAAATAATGCATGCGTTACCACCATGTTGTAAACAATTTTATTTAACTTAGTAGCTGATTAGTCCTCTGATTGACTCGTGTTGGCATGGTCTCAAAAAAATTGCAGTCTATGTGAAGGCAGCTAGATTATGGAACCAGACTTTCAAGAAAGCAAATATGATCTGCTCTTTTCATTCTCAGTTGAAACTAAGTTCAACAGCATACAACTACAATTAATGTATTTAAAGCTGCATTATCTGTATCCTATATGTTAACAAAATGATCAAATATCGAATGAAAGGTTGAACATGTGACTAAATGACTTTCAACATAAGACAAGTTATTTGCAGTGTCACCTTAGAACAACATTTCTGAACAACTGTAGCAGAAAAAGGTCAGGAGCCACTGAAGCAGGTTAACACCTTGCCAGGTATAAAGACAACAAACAAAAGCCGTGTAACATCAAGCAAGACCCTACTGAGTGAACAGTCACCAAACAAAGCCATTATCTCTCCAGGTATTAGAAAAGCAGTCCAGGATAAAAGCCATCATGTTGTTGAAAATCAAAGGACCACTACAACAATTCCCAGAACAAAGCAGCAGTAGTTCTAGTTCATGAGGTAAAAGAGGGGCTAAATTACTTCTGTCCATAAAAAGTCCCCACATCCAAACTTTAATCTTGGCAGAAAGTATAGTCATGTGTCCTTTATTTTCTCCAACAGGTAAGCCTTCCACTAGTGCACCATTTAATGGTTGAGAGAGCACATTAAATTGTATAGGCTGAGCTCCAGACGTGTAGCTGTCATGGCTGCACAGGAATTCTATTATGTTGTGTGGGTGGTACTCACAACCAGAATAAAACTTGCGAATAACAGAGATGTAGCTGAGAATGACTATAGATTTGTAGGTACAATGAAAAATATCACAAGACTTTATAATCCCCCCACATCTGCTGCATAGAGAAAACGTAAGGAATCTATATTAGAATCAGAATAACACCTATATTTAGACAGCGGTACATGACTTTTTCCCTGGAATGGCTTATCACAGCCAGACAAATGGCACTGTAGCTGTTTGAAGGGGTCCACCTCTCATTAACTCAACACAATGTTATATCCCCTTCCACCTACCGTGTAGTAGAAGAAGCCATCCTTGTCTCTAACTTACCCAATTAAAAGGAGCACCACGCAGACAATGACAAATCCAATTGTGTACTTCAGAGCGTTTTTCACTTGCTGTAATAAAGGGGAAAAAAATTAAACTGGTCAATCATGGCCATGAAGTGAAATATTAATATTCATTGTGAGTGAAGGAAGGAGGGTCATACTCCATTTAGTTAAGGACTATAGTGATTGAGAGCTACATAGAGTCGGTGTAGATGCAGTTTGACCTGGCAGAGATAACATGTCACTCCCAGTGCTATTCAAGGTGCTTTTAAAGTAACAATACAAAAGACCTTCCTGTCTGTGAGAGAAAGTGCCTCTGTCAGCTCAAAACTGACACACGGAGAAGAGAAAAGGCACTATGTGATAGTTGGTGTGTGGTACATCACTCACTAAAAAGACTTTTAAAGATAGTGATTTAAAATTTCATCGAATTTCAGCTGACAATCTAAGGCCTTTTATTTATAGTGATTGCAGCTGTGCTTAGGGTTTGGACATGTGACTATTTTTACAGACACAGCATATATATTTTAAGCCTTAATAGTCTTTTTTTTTAAATTACATTTATTAAAGAACAGGTTCCCAATTAGAAATAATCAGATGCCCATTTGAGCATTGTAAAGGTTTTACTTGATATAATCATTCCTCCATTGAAATATCTGTTTTTAATGTGCTTTCAATGTAAGTAATGGGGAAATGATTATTTTTATTATCGATTACTCTGTCAATTATTTTCAGGATTAATCGATTAGTTGTTGGCTCCATAAAATGTAAGAAAGTGGTTAAAAAAAAATGTTGATTACTGTTTACAAAATCCAAGAGGCAACTTCAAATGTCATATATTTACTTCAAATTTATATATCCCCACTTAACAGTCCACAACCCAAACATATTCAGTTTACTGTCAGAAAAGACTAAAGAAACCAGAACATATTCACATTTGAGAAGAGTCAATTCTTAGAATCAAAGAATTTGACTTGTGATGACTCTTTTTTTTCTAAAAAAAAGATATTCAAAACTATTAATTGATTATCAACATAATTTGGCAGTTAATGTTATAGTTGGCAACTAATCAATGAATTGACTAATCGTTTCAGCTCTAATGTGAAGCTGAATCTGAGCCTTTTTCGTACAGATGTCCGATCAGCAGGGAAACAGAGTTCTGTGCTAAAAAGATTTTAACTTTGGAAGACATCCACTCGATTTGACTAATTTGTCCAGCTGAAGTTTCATATTAGTTTCAGATAAACTTTTGAATACATTCTTTCACAGAACAAGGATTTTGTCCCCAGTCATTCACATTGAAAGTTCATGGGATCAGCATGAAAAGGAGAAATTATTATAGCAAGCAAAATTTATTTATTATTTCAATCTTCATATGGGTATGTGACTATTGTTTTAAGACAGACTTGATCAATTGTGAACCTCATCTTTAAGCTTGTGAGGCTAACCTGTTACCAATGTGGTGTATCACATTACATTGAAGGTATCAACCAAAATCTTCAAGCCTTAAAAACATGATGACTGTGTTTTCTACCAAAACATCTGCCAAGTTTTTTATGTTTTAAAATATACTTTTTTTTTCACAGCAATGTTCTTCTGGTCTTCTACGGTACATTATCCCCACTAACTGTCGGCATGCATTATTGCACACTGCAGTGAGCAAAATTGTGCATGTCACCTCTGTGCTCATGGTGAATATGAGTGTCCTTTGTTGAGTCATGGGTTTTAAGGAGATTAGGAGATTCAGATACATAAAGATGGAAGGCCATTTGTTATCACTGTTGTCATAAAACGTTAAATTCCTCAGTTTATACAAACATTTGTTTAATGTTGCCTTATAATGACTGTGAAGTTCATGTTAAATGACTTTATCAGACTGCCAAAACGGACAGCTGAAATTTGAATTCCTCAGACATGCATCTAAGCAGGCTGCAACATTACATGTGAAAGTAGATGGATTTTTACCGAGCATTTGTTCCCATTGTCATCATCCCTTTCTTCATAGTAGAAATAAACAAAGGGGATCCATAGGAAGACACAGAACAGTATGATGGAGTAAAGTGCTATATGGAGAGAAAAAAGAAAAATCAAATAATTAGTCACAAAATACTTCATCTTCATCTTTTCGTACCAAATATTTCCAATGCTGAACATCTACAGTATAACCAGGGCTAATATCAAACAGTTAAAATGTTAAAATATTACAGCATTTCTGACAAGTACAGTAAAGTTTATACAAATCTAATGTTTTGGATTCAAATTTGCAATGCAAGTTACTACTGCAGTGCCCATTCAAAACTGTTTAGAAGATATCCAACTGTTGACCTTCGGTATTGCTGCCTCAGTGCATACTAGAAATAATAATACTGTTGATGTGAAGTGAATGACAATTTACATCAACCACATGAAATAAACTAACATTCAGTTATACACAGATGTTAAGTACTTTCGTAGTGAATAGATTATCTCTTCTCATTGTATAGTATAATGAGGTCTGCATTAAAAAACAAGATACACAACAGAGAGATTTTGTAAAAATCCTAAAATAAAGTGGATCGATCATGTTGGGCTCTCAGATCATTTTTTTCTGTAGCTTCAGTTTGGATTATTTGAGTGCTTATATTTACTCAAAAGATTTGTGCTATTATGAGTCACTGTGGTTTTGAACTGCCAGTGGGAAGTAGCCTGTCTGTCCATTCTCGACTAATAGCTCAGTTTTTGTTGTCTGCTTTAGTACAGCATGTACAAAAAACTGTTCTCAAGTTGAACCGATAGGAAAAGGTGGTTTCAGAAATTAATATGTTTTAATTCTCCATATGTGGATATACCCCAGTTATACACTAATATAATTCTCCCTCTCACTCATATCACTATTTTATGAGCGACAAACAGAGTTGTGAAGAGTTCAATTTGCCAGTGAGCTGTTGACTTTTTGCATGCCATGTCAAGAACATTTTTTTATGTAGCCTCATTTATCATTCATTCAGCAATAGCAGATAACAGTTTCTGAAAAATTAACACGACTAATCTAGGACATGGAACATTTATTAATTTAATTTAAAAAACAAACACTAAAAGCACAGAGAAACATTAAATAGTTCATATTCGGTCAGCTATAAATAAATGGTCATAGCCTGCAACCTGTTGTATTACATTAACATGCAACTGAAGATATACTGCAATTTCCATTAGCAACAAAAAGAGGAAGCAGACCCATAGTGGTTAAAACAAAAACAGCATTATCAAAACACACACACACACACACACACACACACACACACACACACACATATATATAAACAACAAACAACTGCAGAGCATATACAGCGGGAGGTCCCATGACATGGCAGAATTTCAGCAGATGTTAAAGCTGCCATCAAGGCCTATCAAAAAGTGCTTTCTATAATTTTTGTGCTCTGAGATCTGTGCTCACTTCCCTGCTCAAATTCCTCATCTGTAATCTGAGTGCAGTGATCTGGAGAATTCATCCTTTACGACAGTGACATATCCATGGGCTTATGAGTCACAGGAGCACAGAATTTCTAATTATTTTAAACCAATGATTCTTATTAAAAGCTCACTTGTGTGTGTGACAGAGTTTTAGACATTTTAGAACATGTTTGAAAGAAACAATTACTAGAAAAGCTTAGGGGAAGCTTCCATCAGAGGCATTTTAACCATGAGGCAAATGTAGGCAACTGCCTTGAGCCCAGCATGCAGTTATAAGTGACATGTTATGAACAATGTTGGTCATTTCTTCAGACGTCCATTAAGCAACAAAGGATCACTTTGCAGAATTGTATATGTATGCCTTTAAAAGATACTTGAATTGGTACTGTACTCCTCTAAAAGACTTTCAACTTTCAACAGCCATTCAATGTATTTGTGTACCGTTAAAGTTCTTTACGTCCCTTATATGGTACTGTCTACTGCTGGTCATTCACACACCATTCACACACAATCATATGTGCATACTTGAACTGCTGTTTTTTGTTTGTTTGTTTTGTTTTGTTTGTTTGTTTTTGCGTATACAGCACAGTAGCAGTGTGATATCTATATGTATTATTTTTTAACCTCAAATGTTTTGTCTGCCTTGATGGATTAGTTGGATTACTTTTGGGTTAAAACTTCTCTGGTTCCGTTTCAAATAGGATTTTCTCTTTCTCTTATTTTAAGCAGGACAGTACATTTCTATGTTTTGGGCTTTCGGGTGCACAATACAAGGCATCACTGTTGGTTCTTAGCAATTTTCATGTTGTAACAATTTTTTAACAATTCATAGAGCAGCAGTAGGCAAATAGTGGCCCGTGGGCCAAATCTCCAGCGCTCTAACACATTTCTTTCTCTTTATATAGATTGCATAATATCTTTTATATGACTCTTCATAAATCTACAGTAGATAATGGGGTTAACACAATACTCATGTAAATACCAATACACTTAACCTCGTAACATCTTATAATCTAACAAAATGCAGAACAAAGGACTACAACGTAATGTGGCCTATCTGTCCAAAACAGATTTGCATCAATAACAACCCTTTACTTCCACCATAAATGAAGCAAGCCGATGTTAACTGTGTGTTGATAAGTTATCAATTAGATTTTGATCTTGTAGTATAACACAGAAGATATGTTCATGTTTGAGGTTTGTTTTGTTTTGATTTATTTTGTAGTTTATTCATAAGCTGCTGTCACTCTGTGAGGCACTCGCTAATTAATGAAATTATGAAATCTGCCCACAGATAAAACCTTAAAACTATTATATAAATACATTTTATTGTGAATGAAAGACAAGAAATAAACATATTATGCCTTGTTTTCACAGTGCCTTTATGTTGTCCCCCCAAAAAGCAGTGCTGAAAGAAGCTGGTTCATGGTTAGACCTAATTGCTGATCGCTGTCATAGACTAACCAATTATTCATTTAATGGAGAAGATAATTGACTGATTACTCAATAATGAAAATAATAATTAGCTTCAGCCCTACTTGAGTTGAGTTATTTGATGAATTGGTTTTATATACATGTTTTCTTAAATAAAGAAACATTTATAATTGCCTTTTTAGAATCCTCAAACAGTACGGTTCTTGCAGTATGATGGGGATTGTTACTGTATGTTTAGCAGGTTTTCATGCTACCACCACACTATAAAAAACTATTAGCAATTTAAAGTTGTGACATTACTGGCAGTCTTTGCTGGTGCTTTCTTATTATAAGTGCCACTTAAAAAGACGAGTTAATACAAAACTGGATGTGTTGTGAGCATTCATGTGAGAATGGTGATGTTTGAGATCCAGAGCACTCAATAATTGATTCAATAAGAAACATTGTCCCTCTGCTGGTGGTGTATTTAACATTGCTTAGGGCAACTCTCACAAAGCAAGTAATCATCAGTCTGTTTTAAATGTTGACCTCATCTGCATCAGGAATACATTTCATTCACTAAAGCTGGTGACCCTGTGTGTGAAGTGGCTGTGATACTTAAGTCTTTCGTGAAAGAACTCGCTATTCTCTGATTTAAGCCTTTTTTTTGTTTGTTTGTTTGCTTGGTTATTTCTGTCCAAGCAGCTTTTTTAGAGAAAAGACCAAACACTCAAAAGCATTAGGTATTCACAGAGTGGAGGTGAGGCAAAAACACTTAAATAGAAAGATGCTATTTCAGGCTGGGGGGGGCTTTTCTTTCTGGAGTAAATGGATGTTGGTGAAGACAGCACAGAAAACCCCAAAATAACTCAAAGACAAACATGTCACAACGATGTGCTCAGAAACATGGCTGCCATGGCTCAATATTTCCTTCAGGTGATGATGTGAATCATAAGCACAAGTCACATTGTGATGCCAGCTAAAAGAAAATGTGCAGTCACATAAACAGCTTACACATGAATTTCACTTTTCTCCCTGTTCTCCCTTCTCCAAAGGTGTTGATATGATGGTCGTGGTTTTTAATTGATCAAATGTAATGATCAATTTAAAATGTCACGAATAAAAAAAAATGAAAACATAAGAGTATAAATTATGAATGGATAAAAGATATGAGCTTAGATCATTCAGAAATGAATTCTATAATAAACTTCACTACTGCAGCTGTGTCTGTTAAATGGCAAACAACAATGCAGTCAGTTATTTCTTCAACTTATAGAGAAACAAAATTAGACAACATCATATTTTAAAATTGCAAATTTGCTCTAATCATTTTATCCACACCATCAGTAATACACTTTCAGATCAACTTACATGTGGAAAACAAGTGGTCCATATCAGTCAAGAATGTATGGCCTCAAGCAAGTACAGACATGCCCCCTTGTGAAATAACTATATTTCACAAAAGGCGCTCTGTGCTGCAGACAAATGAATGTCACTGTTATGGAGGCTTGCTTTTTGCCAGCTGTGATTGTGACAGGGCATTACTTCCAATAAACACATGCTCATTGCTCCACTAAGTTATCCATTTACACTCATTTGCAGCCAGACAAACTGAGTTTAGGATGATGCCAGGAGCCAATAAATGCAAGCCATGCACAGTATGCAGCCACTGGCATATGCTTGGGTCAAAGCAATGGGTAAAATTAATCATAACACCATGAATATTAACATACTGAGAGAATAGGTCATACTGCATTACCATGTATCATCCATTACTCTCTAAGCAGATCTGCAACTAGGAAGAACACCTGACCAGGGATAAAAGTTAGTAGCGCATTTATCCCCCTGACAGAGTGGAGGACTAAATAATTAAATGTACTACCTTGACCCTTTACACATAGTTCCTGTATTTATATATAGTGTATACTCCAATTTACTCATGGGGGAAGAAAAACTAAAGAAACATATTTTGGGAACTGAAGAGGCTATAAAAGCCCACAGTCTACAGATGGAGTCAGAGAAACACATCTGAACACACTGACACAAGCATAGAAAAAACAGAGAAAAAACATTTTTGCAATACTCAGAAAGTAAATAATAAGTATAATTTGCAGAAATGTCATTATCAACTATCATTCAGAGTAGCAGGGTCCCTCCAAGCACCACGGAAAGGCTTAATGAGAAACATTAGACACTTGTCAACACCTCACTGTGGCCCTCCCCAAGGGTATTAGCACCTGGACTCTTGTCCCTTGCAGACAGGTAAAATGTATTACATTTTATGTGAGATTAAATGCCAGGGGAGAATTCTCACAAAAACACTGTCTCTGACAAAAGACTCTGAAAGTTATGGCACTATGAGCTTGAACTCTCATTTCCTGTAATCATCAAGGGAGGTACCAATTTTGGGGGGTGAAAACCGGGGATAAAACACAGTTGTTCGAGGACAAGTTGTCTGCAAAGGGGTCTTTTCTAAGAGGTCAGTGCTCCATGCAAAGCAGACAAATTAAGAATATAGTCACAAGTACATCTGGTGAATTGATATAAGAAATGTTATTTTAAATACAACATGTTTTTGATTTCACTGAATAAATATGAATTTTTAGGACATTATAAAATGATGAGGATGAAAAACCTAAACTGCAACACTGACAAATATTTTATCAGTATTTTACTTAAAGTCAACTTCAAAGTTCATCAGTATTTAGAAAAATGAGGCCAATTCACTGTGGTTCACATTAAATAATAATAGCTACATAACTGGGATATCTAAAATGTCGGATATAAAAAAGTCCCAAACAGGATAAGCACTGAGAGGTAATCACTTAGAAAAACGTTGAACTAACTTTCACTCTTAAAATATCCCCATGAACCTAAACCAACCTCATACCATCATCCAGGGATATAAACTTTTCACCTTTCCTTACCATTTTTTTTTCTATCGTGTGTGTTGTTTGGCTTTAGGTGTGTGTATTTATTATTGTGTCTGTCGTGATCCTTTACTTTACATGTTGCTATCAGGGTAGTGGGAGGGGGGAGGGGACTGTTATGTGAAATCTTTGTTAACTATTGTCATCTCTTGTCTTCTCGTTTACATGAAAATATTAAAAGCAGAGTTTTGAAAAAAGAAAAGAAAAACGTTGAATGAACTGCATAGTCACTGATTACGAATTGTGAAACTGAACTGAGCAAAACAACTGATATCAGAAATGCACTTAAATTTCACAGGCCACATTATGGACTCTTGTATCAAGGCTAACTGCTGTGACTTTGCTTTGGAGTGACAAGAGAGATATGACTGGGTGAAAGAATACATTCTATTGAGCTTCAGATCATAATAGATTCATTTTTAAACTTTGAATGACTCCAGAATCAATATTATATTGCATATTAATGATAAGCAATTGTTATTTTGAACTATAGTTACAGTGGGTGCACAACCAGGAAAGTGCAGAGATGAAACAATATTTTCACACATCCACTTCCCTTTTTCTTATGAGTATGCATATGACAGTTGAAGTATGATTGGTTTAATATCAAATTAATTAGATTATTTGACTGAAGGCAAAAAAACAAACATTGTCACGCAAAGGTCCAGCACTACTTCTCTACTATTTAAAAGACGAGGAGCTTAAAGCTATGAAATTGAATAGCTTAACTAGTTAATTACACACAACCTTTCTTATTTATTAACTTACTGTATATCACAGAATCTCAATATCCTTAAAGTGCATAAGGATTAATACTACATCATATGAGAAGGTCTGTGCCAACTCTCATATTGTACAGTATATTAAATCCATGTTTACATTGACTGACAGGTCTCTCACACTATTATACTCATCTGTTTTGACTGCCACTTGCTTGGCTCACCTCTTCCCTGCCCACATTTCACCCTGTCACCCAAACTGACAAGATGGCAGCTAACAGTAAACCCAACTACAGACCACAAACAGACTCTCTGGAAATTTACAGGTTATGTTCCACATGCTAAACGTGCAGGTAGAATCTCTAGCTTCTTGCCACATTCTTTTTAGTCTGTTACCATCTTCTTAGAAAGTCAAATCAGTCTGTTCTCATATTTTACCATTTTGTTTCACTTCATAGCTCAGTGGCATATTCTAGTTGGAAAGAAGGCACCATATCCCCAGTGGGATAAATGGACTCCACAGGGCTCCTTGTCCATCGTTGCAGGAAGTAAGAAACATCAATTTCTAGGAGTAGCCTTGTAGGACAAGAAGAGTGAACTGAACAACATCTTTATGTAACACATTGTCAAATGAATCCTGACCCAGACACAAAATAACTTTTACAGCAGCATTTGAAGCACACCAAGCTACCTAGAAGGTGTTATGTTTCACATGCTGCACCAAGCCATTTGACAGTATGAAGATACATTTGAATGGCAGCTTCTCATGAGTTCAAGAACATGCATTGTAACACAAATGTTAACACCTCAGTGATTTGATGAGCATGGAGACTGTGTGAATCCGTGTTTGGTTTTGACTATACTTTGCTTGCTTTAGAGAAGTAAAAATCATACATTTCTAAGGCCGTACCCGACTCAGAATGTTGTCAGTTGATCAGATTCGGCCGTTCAATGCAGAGATTCTACAATTGGTTCCTATTTTTAATTTAATATAGACTATCTGTCAATTATTGGCATGAGTTTTGACAACAACACGGACCTCAACATAGTCAAATGCAACAGAGTAGTGAACATATGTTTTAGCATTTAAAAATCAATAAAAGACAGCTACATATGATACAAGACTTTAATTGCAGCCTATTTGAATTTCCAACATATAATGTCAGGCTGACAGTTGAATTTATCAGAACAATGAGTCAGGCAGCACACATTTCTGATTAAATCAAGCTCTTATAGACTTTTTTTATTCCACTTCAAACATTCAAATCAAAGAATAAACAAGTTAAACTGTTTAAAATAAATTCACTGTGTTATCCGCTATGAAATAACCAATATCTCTTCTTCTACTTCTTTATTTCTTCTTAAACGTAAAAACTAATAAACAAAAAAACAAATACCAGCTGATATATTGTCACTTTTGTTTAACTTTCAAATATCAGTATTGTTAACTACCACAAAAAATGGTCTGGCTTTACTGTATATCATCATAACGAATACTTCAGAGGTAAAAACAGGCTTAAAAATGTTCCTATGGTAGACATTTTAAATCTCTCTCTGTCCAAACAAAGGCAGAAAAAGAGAGCTATAAGACCAGAGCTTTTTGCACACAAAGGGAAAAAAGGTATGTTTTGTTTCTAACACAAGCTGGAAAATGTTCAAATTTGAGGGGCTGTATAACACAAAGCTGCCCTCAAAAATAAAAGTGCAATTTGTCAAGGTTTTCAGCAATGCTTTTAAAAGTAGCACTATAGGCTAACACTCGCCAATAAAATTCAGTCAGCACATGTAGGTGGACAAGAATCACAGACAAAAAAGAAAGTACTTATAGCGTATTTACAGGAGGATTGCATCCTCTCTGGCTTCTCTTCTACAAATGGCATTAAAAAAAGGCAGAGAGAAAACCAATGATTTATTTAAAGGGCCCAGGGGTATTTCGCCCCTGTTGCTTAAGGGTCTTATGCACCACTGCTTTGAAGTACTGAGGAGTCCAAGGAAATGCATAAATGGACAAAAACTGGAGATTGAAAGACTACGCTTTCAAACTTAGGGTTCATCAAAGATCACAAAAAGCTATTTGGACTCTTAAAGGATGTGGGTGTTTCAGTTACAGACATTCATCCCCTTTGTGAAGTTGAACACTACACTCTGTAGAGTTTGTGGAAAAAACTGTAAGGTATATTCTCTAAAGACAATACATAACATTTCACTTTGACAGAACATTTTTCCCTTTTTGGGTTTTTTTTTTCAAGGCATCGTGGTCACATTGTGAAACAGCTTTTCTCGCTTCATTACTGGTGTTCAGGTTGTTGCTCCGACTCAAAATGTTTCCTCATGCAAAACTCATAACTCATGCATTCATAAATGCATAACTGTAACATAACTGACATGCATTTACTTGACCTAGTTAAGATGTTGAAGTTAATGTGCATTTTAGTCATCATTAGATAAAATAAGTCGAAACAACAGTGAGATTTCACACTACTGACGGGCTGCTTTAACATAAACACACTTGCAGTTTAATGAACAAAAAGGGTACAAAATAACCAGTAAATATCAGAATGTTATGCAGTCCCACTGATTCAGTATAATTGTGTGGATTACTCAAACAATGAAAAACGCAGCACAGCAGTGTAAAACGGAACAAATCCATTGACATAACAATATAGCATTGTGCTATATTATAATTACCCCGCTATAATTCCCCCCACTATGACGACACTGTGATTGTAAAACTCCACAGGCTAATTATAAGGCAGAAAAGTGAATTCACAACAGCTGCCGAATTGTTGACAGTGTCAGCCATGGGCTTCATTTAAAATGTGTGTACTGAGAAAAACTGACGAGGCCGCACCAAATGACAGATGTGTAAGGCCATCAAATTATTTCAAGTATCAAGTAAATAGTGTATAGAGCGTTCTTAAAAATCACTGCACAAACACATGCTTATTAAGTGTGATCGCCGCTGAATACAAATCAATCTACCTTGGAGGAAAATATGCTCCAGTAGAGGAAAAAGGAAATCTTGATGTGAACCCTGTAATTATTCCATTTGTGAAGCGACAGATGGACAGTGATGTCAAATACAGCCTTAAAGGAAATTCTACTTTAAAGGTTAGATTTGTAAGGAAGCTGTGAATACTACACACATGGAGCTTGGTCTCCACCTACTGGCAAATAAAAAAGGGATGCCCCTGGAAAAAAAAAGAGAGAAATAAGTTTCTGGTTCTATCAGTAACTCTGGAGTAAAATGGACTATGCAGCCAATATTAGATTTATCATATTTTCATATCCAGCCTAATACTGCAGCCATCAATAAAGTATGACTTTGCTCAGCCTCGACACACAGTCCTCTTATATTGTCGTCTTCACAAATGTATACTCGCTGCAGAGATGGATAGTCACACAGAGATGCATCACAAATCCCAACTGACTTTCAATCAAACCAATTGTAGAGCACTGTCTCAAAAATATCACTGCAATAAAGCATTTTGAATTCAAATAAGCCATCAGGACTCAGTCTGTAAAAACCTTACAAATATGACTAAAGCACAGAAAACAGCTTCTAGTGTCGTCACAGAAAGGCAAATGAACATGTCATGATAAATGATGGGTCAATATTTAGTACCTCTAGGCTAGGAATGCAACTGAAATATTTAAAAGGTGCTGTTGGTTTAGTCCAAAAATATGCTCTGACAGACTGAGCATAATATCAATCTAGACTGTAAGGCTCTGATATTAGGCAGTTTTAGGAGCACTCAACCTTATCAACAGCCAAAAAGTTACAAGCACAACAAATTTGTAAGCAGATCACTCTGCACCACACTCCCAGAGCTATGATCACATGTAACAAGCTCGAGGCGAGTAGCAGACTCTTTCAAAAGCCTCTCTTACTCATTTCCCGACTCCTAGAATGTTCACTCTTGGTGTGTCTACGTTTTTGGAGCTAAATAGGAACATTTATATGAAAAGATACTATTTCTTTTTTTCTGTGACTGGCATGAACAAACTACACTCACCAAGCACTTTATTAGGAACTGCTGTGCAATCTTATAGAATCTAATACAACAGCTCTGCCATGAATTCTACTTTTACAAAGTGTATACATTTTCCTTTTCAAAAAGTGATAATTACTGATGTCAAAGTGGGTGGCAGTGGTACTGGACTGCATTATATTGAAAAGTGTTCCTAATATTTTGCCCCTCTTATATGTTAATGGGCTAGACAAAATATTACGAACCTTCTTCAATTCATAATGCCTAATACACGCAATATAAAACCAAAGCATTTATGTGGATAAGACCATAAAAGGGCATGGAACAGTTACTACGATATGAAATGCTGCATGACGCACAGAAAATTTAGCAACCACTCAAATCAGTCAGAGATTGTGAGATTGATTCTCTCAAACCTTCTCAGCTGACAGATATACAAAACTAAAGGACTCCAAATTACGAAAACAACTACATAAGCTTTTCCTTTGATGTGTGACATATTTGTTGAGTGTAACTGTTGCACCATGAATGCGATTTCCAGGCAGTTTGGCCATTAAATGAATTAAATTACTGATGGGACACAGCCCTGCATTTAAGACTAAGCCTACTGAATTATTCATTTTTTTTAAAGTATCTAAGAAGCAAAATTTCCATTTAAGGAGATGTCTAATCCAAACTGTACATAGTAACAGAGAAAATCAATCTTGTGTATGAAATCTTATTTGTGTGTCCAGAAGACAATATACTGTGGCTCCTTGAATGCTGGATTCAAGTGCAGTGTTCATGGTCTGTGAAAGCCAATTTTCTGATGTCATTATACGAGTGGAAGTGGTTTCTTTGATTGGGCTGTCTGGGCAAGGAGACAGCTTGTCTTCCTTGCATTTGGCATTTCTGAACAGACGGTACATAACAGTGTTGCTGACAGGCACTTTAAGCCAGCATCTGGCGGAAAATGTGTGATCTAGTGTCTCTGGCATGACTAAATTTGCGATCGTCAAAGACAACAAACTCATGTCATCCTTAATATGACGATCATGGAGAAATTTCAGTGCCACTTCAGCTTTAAGTTAGGAATTTATCAACCAAACAGCCTGGATACTGCTCCCATGAATTGTAACTATGCACAAATACTACCATTATGAGTGATCTATGGGGACTAGGCTTTCCCCCCGTCTTACAGCAAGAGAGTTAGGCAGGATGAGTCCATGATAACTGATTGAATTTGACAATGCTCAGGTAAAATGTTATAATTTAATTCATGTGACAGTTGTAATGAGTGGAAAAGGGAAACAAATGACTATAAGCATTGGATTTCTGTTTTTCCATGACACAAGTAGATCTGAGTCCAACAAAGTAAGGAGGATCTGTTAGCTACATGTATTCAACATGTTTGTCAAGCCTTAAAGATCCAAATTGCATTTTAGTGTGAAATATTCAATCCAAACAATAATGTTGTCATTTTTTTCATTGGGAACAAATATGTTTCCATTCTTGAAGCTAATCATCTTTACCATTACATCAAACACCATATTGGAAACCTTTCCTGCTGATTCTACGGGCCTTTGCTGCATGTTATAAGAAAATACATAGCATGACTCACAACTACTGCCAATCATAGTGTATCAACAATGACAGTTAGGACTCTATACAAATGCTTGACATTTGTTACTGTACTCTATTAATGAGTCTGCAACATCTTCAGGGAGGCTTTTACCACCTCTTATACTCATCAGTAATTACACACTGTTCCCTAAATTGTACTCCTGCAATCACTTCTGACATTTCCTTCTCAACACTGACCTCACCGAAATGCTACAATCTTCTAAATTGGACTCATAATTAGTCATGGTATTTCTGCCATACTCTTTTTCACTTCTCCTTATAGTAACCCTGACAAACCGGCCTTATCGACAAGGCCATCAACTTCCTCTGTAAGCACATGATTTTCATAAACTCTCCAGACCGTGTACACATGAAGGAGGGGGGAGTTTGTATCAAATAGTTGCTCACATAAAACATCAATAGATACAAAGCGGCATATTTATATGCTGAAACCACTGGGGCCAATGGGGAAGCTATTGCAGCAACACAGATAATGAAGTACAGCAAAGAAAATATATCATGAGTGTAAACACACACAGACACTACAAAATTATACATTTATAAAACATAAACAACCCTAAAATCGCAGAATCATGTAAACATAAGAACTAATAACTAAGAAAGAAATTCTAAAAATATTAATTATTCAAATACATGACCAACAAAAAAAAGACAAACAGCAAAATGTTAACACTGCAGAGTCCACGAGGAATGTATAAGGTGAACAATAAAGAATCAAAGCATGAGACAATATGATCATCACTGTTTATCATTAAGACACAGTGGGCCTAAAAGTATCAATGATACCCAGATGTGTCATGTAAAGGTTATAACAATTCACCTTGTGTTCACCAGTAATATGGTGATGGGAATACTGCTTGTTCTGCATCTAAGGCACAAGCCACAAATCCAACGAAAAAACATTTCAGCTTACTTAATATGCAACAGTAAATGTAATTAATTATTGACAGCTATATTTGACTAATTTAAGCTGCCTGCGATTTGACAGATTCCATTCATTTTATGGCCAAAGTGGGCATTTGGCTGGGAAACACTGTAAATGTTTAATATCTCTGAAATACAGTATTAAATCATCATGGAAATCAAACCACTTCTCTCTATCTATTAACATTAACCTGTGAAAATGGCTTTTCACTATCTATTATTTCAATAGTGTAATAGTCTGCCCATTCATGGTCCCAGTCTGTTGAATTTCATGCTTATGTTTGTATTAGGTTTAGTGAATTGTATTGTATGACAATATTTTTAGAAGGACACAAGGCTCTCTGGAATCAGTGGATTATTGCATAGCTTTTTGAATATTTGAATGTGATAACCTTAATGAAAACTGCTCATCAGGTAAGACATGCAGCCTACGTTACCATAGAGATACACAGAAATAAGTCACCACTGTGAGAACAAAAAGCCACTGTGAATCCCAAAGTCTGCCCGCTAACCCGCTAAGATTACTTTGTGAGTGAGTCAGGCCCCAGGTGTTATTAAAATTGAACTGGCTTCAACTGAGAGAGGAGATAAAGTTGATATAATAGGAGAATGACGTAGCACACTTACAGTACAGCCAGTGATGACAAAACTAAACTCTGTAAAAAAAATATTAAAGCCCAAGAGCATATGTAAAGTGTTTTGTCAACACATGCACATTTTGTTTGTTATGTTTACCCAGGTAGACAAGTATTAAGAAAGTACACTTACTGTAATATCCATATAACACTGTGTCTTCAATTTGTGCTCTCGTCTCATTGTTTGCTGCCCATTCCTGGATGTTAACAAAGAAAAAGTCCATGGTGAAAATTACAATTAAAGCTTGACAATAAAGAGAATAGCACAAGTACAATTATCAATGAAAGGCACCGATTAGATCAAAATTCATGAAAAAAAACAATCAGTATGAAATATAGTATAATAAAAAACAACACGGTATGGGCATCAAGTGTTTCCTGGATATTGTATTCATTCTGTCAATTAATTGTTTACCATACTCATTAAGCATTCAAGACAGAGGCATTAAATTTAAAAAAGAAAGGGAATACACAGATTAATTAATTAATCCAGGACCCTGGATAGAGGTAGGTCATGCCAACATAGCAGTGCTCTGGCAGCTTTGTTTACCTAGATTCACAAACTTCATTCAGACAGGCACAGGGGGAATAACTCAAAACTGACAGACCTTTGTCTAAGTCTATTTTTATTCATGTGTAGCACAGGTGTGGGAAATTGTCTATCATAAGCTTTCATTCCCTGCATTACTTTAAAAATGAATTCTCCAATTGAGAAGAAAAACTGTGAAAGCTGCAAAAAGATTAAAAACCAGGTATTGTTTTTGAAGAGTAGCAACCTAAAGGAAAATGCTTGTGTCATTCCTGTCAGTTTCTGCAGTGTCATGCTTCTCACTCCTATGAGATAAGCTCAAATGATCTGTTCCCATCAGAGGCTCCTGGAAATGTTGTTTCGTGATACTTTTTTTTTTGTTAACATATTTTAGCATAAAAGCCTCCTCTTGCTTTCATGCCTCTTTGCTGATTATTACACTTTTTATTCTAAAACATAATCACAAAGAGATTACCAAGAAATCATGTTTGATTAAGTAAGTGAGGGATTATGTTTCTGATGAGTTAATGTGTGCAGCCTATGTTAGGTAGCCATGACTAAATGGTATAAAAAAAGAGTTACCCTTTAGCAATCAAAGCTGCTCACAACCCACATGAAGCAACAAATTTCCTGCTGTTCAAATAAAGATACCATTACACACTTTGCTAAATCTTCAAAAACAAAAAATGCAATAAACTGGCAAAAAAATTTATGAGCTTTTAGACTGGACAAAATCAATGTCTACATTGCCTAATTCTTAGAAAATTAAAAAGCAAACAAGTTAATAGCTGCCTCAGGAAAACTCATTAGCATTTCTTAAATTGATTTTACTGGGGCTGTTAGCGGAATGGATACTAACCTTGTAGGTACCATTTGGATACTTCATGAACGAAACAAGGAATATATCCACTGGTAGAAGTGCTGATGTTATCAAAGCAATGGCCAGTGCACATATTGCTGTGATGGTTGAAACGACTTCACTCTCCTGACGACTTTGAAATTTACGAATGTAGACCCAACAGAAAGCGAGGATTACCTTAACAGGAAAAAAACAATAATAATCTAATTAAAACAAATGTAGGATAACACCATTATGAGGAATATTAAGAACAAGGAATGACTTAAGAAAACAGCATTTAGCCTGGAGAGATATACTGAATGTATGGCAAAAGCATCAGCATTAAATCTGAGAGACTATGTATAGTACAATGGATCACTTATTTACTTTACATCAAAATACAAATGAAAAACATTATGAATGAACATCCACAGGGCTTGACACATCTGTAAAATATAAAGCAAGTTGTGTTAATTACTATTGTTGAGCATCTTACAATGTTCAGTATCGAAGGGGTATATTTTATTGAGCTGCATGATACGGTGTTCCTGATATTGTGTCCTCCTATGCATGATCTACATTGCTTAGAAACTCTAGCTTCAGTGTGTGTCTCCAGTTGCCAGAAAACGAATACTCAAACCAAGTGTTAACACAACAAGTAGATAATTACACACACACTGAGAATAGCCTGGCTGCAGGTGCTATGGAACAACTGATCTGATTATATAATTCTCTGTCACCTTATCCTCTTTCAGCATGTGAGAGGAAACACGCTTACTGACATTGTTAGGAACTGATTAGACATTATGACAAAATAATAACAACAATTTGAAAATGATTTTAACAAAACATGTATATATTTCATGTAATCAATTATTGTGAATTCTGTTTCTTTTTAACATCAAAAAGACAAAAACAGAGTGATTGTCAGTAAAAGGCAGGAGAGCCATTAGACAGAGATGCAAAAAGAAGAGAGGATCCAAAATGACAAGGTCATATTCCAGGCACACAAGCTGCAGGAAGTGAGGACACTGCTAAAACTAGTCCCTTCAGATCAAGGGCTGCCATTCACAGACAGGATCAATTAGAGGCCCGCAGCCTTAAGCCTCTGGCTGCTTGTTTTGCCAGGTAATGTAGCTGGCTTTGAATTCAAATAAGATCCATTGAAGGGGTTGATCAAATATAAAGGGCTGCTAGTGGAGGATAGGGAGGCAGAGCAATTTATTGGCATCCAGGCATTCTTCTGGACGGCTCCTAATTCAGCCATGTGACTCTGAATGACAGCTGAGATAATGAGTGCTAAACTCGGCAGCAGATTACCTTTGCTGACCAACTTCAAGGCATGTTTCTCTGCACCGCTTAGGTCTCTAAATGGGGCCAAACTATGACTAACAGGAAATGAAAGCTTATATGTGTAGCGTTACATGTGGCGAAAAGCAGCCTTTGCATATTATCAAGCCCTGACGTAGCATATATTTATTCAGAAGACTGTCATTTTCGCCCTTTAAACCCTTGTGGAAAGCTGGCATCCAATTTAAGGCATATATTGTAACCAAGAAAAATCTAACCAGAGATATGAATTTTCTGTATAATAAAGCAAGAATACACGCCACTGCGCTCTCGACGTGCTACTGTTTTACACTGTAACTATTTTTAATCGTATGAAACGTAAAAGTATATCAAATAAACACTGGACGCTTCTATAAAACAACTACCTCTAACTGTGTCGTGGCTAACGTTAGCTAAAACCCATCCAAAGCCAGTATTGACGTTAAGACACCGCGGCCATGTCGGGCCAGTAATACAATAATCAATCGATATATTGGACTGTTAAAACATCTCAAACTGATTACCTAACGCCCCACAACTCGGTGATGCGGTTAGACAACTTTATAGGCGCTTACCAAAAGTATAAAGGTGAAAATAGACCACCCGAGCAAAGACTCGGAGAGGAACGACTGAGCCGCCATCTTCACTTCCTGCAATAACAAAACCACGTGCTCCAGGTGACGTCAACGCCTAGGAGGCTCGAGCCAGCAGCCGTGACGTCTCCGCAGAAAAAGTCCATATGTTTGTTGATAAGTCCATATGTGTGATGATAATTTCAGGGGTTGTATTGAGCTGTGCTTACAGCTTAACGCGTGCTGGGACAAGCCGGCCATGCTAGAGGAGACATTAAAAGCTGACAGTAAAGTGGAGCCTCTGTGCCATAGTCTTAGTGTAGAAGAAAGTCTGATCACTCGATAAAACATATACAACATATGGTAATGTGTTGCTCCTAGTCTGCATTTCTTACATCCTGAAATGCACATTTTAATCCATATATCTCTAATTTTTGCTCTGCTTTTCTGTTACTCTGTTACACACAATCTTGTTTGTCCACAATAGATAGATAGATAGATAGATAGATAGATAGATAGATAGATAGATAGATAGATAGATAGATAGATAGATAGATAGATAGATAGATAGATAGATACAAAGATAGATCGATAGATAGATAGATAGATAGATAGATAGATAGATAGATAGATAGATAGATAGATAGATAGATAGATAGATAGATAGATAGATAGATAGATAGACATTTTGTTAATTTCAAAGGGAAATTAATATGTTACAGCAGCCAATAAATTTTTTTTTTTAAAAAGGTAAAAGAAAAACATCAGATTAAAGGCTAAATAATATATGTCAGGATGTATTGATAACTGAAATATCTACACAATATATTGCACATATGATAACAGCAAATACTGTACAGTACCACAAATACAGAATTTTGGTAATAGCAAAGTTTGTGCTTTTTTTTCTTGCATGCGCTCTACTTTTTATTCAGGTGTTGTTCATTAAGATTTATATCTGCTGAAAAAGTGAAAGTAGGTCATTGGAAATTAGGGTGCAGTGCACCTGTAGCTGCATTCCCATGAGTAGAGCAGATTATTGGGGTAAAATTTGTCATCAATTATCTACCGCAGTGGCCCACACCAACATACAGGTACAGTGTTTGGAGCTGAAGGTATTCCCTCAGATGAAATGATAGTGTGCATATTAACAATTTATATATAGGCCTAATTAATGAGGCAGGTTCAAAATTCCATGATATCTGTAGGCTAATATTCCTGCAACATTGCAATTAGCTTCGCTGGGTTCTTTTCTTGGATTGGGTCTCTTGAATATACATATACATTCGTGGTTTATGTTCTCTTTTCACTCTCTTATCTTTGATTAGTACTTTAAACCAAAGATGAGTGCCTCTGTTTGCTTGATTGGGTGAGACTGAGGTTAGCTGTACTGTACATCCGTCATCTTTGCTTAAATTTCCACTAGGACCTCAGGAAATTGTCTTTTTTTCTGCCTTCTGTTATGTGTCATAAACACAGTACAGAAATAAGAACTGCTACTTGAGAAACTTGTGAAGGTGTTTTTTCTTTTTTCTTTTATATGCTTGAGCTCAATGAGTAGAGTGCCCATGAATTCATAAAAACCACTATATGCATTTGTTTGAAGTATAAAAATGCATCAATAGAAATACCTCTCAAGTTTTCAAAAAGTTGGCTCTTTAGAGATATGAACTTCTCTTTCATTCAGCAGGGGATCCAAGCTCATGCAGCAATGGGAGTATATTAACTTTTCTAGACTCTGTGTGAAGTTATAAAAATCAGCTGTTTTTTTTTTTCTGTGTGTGCATGTATCCACCTATATGCCAGGCACACTCACCATTCCCTTCAGGTCTTATCAAATGTAATCTTGCATGCAGACCCCATGGTATCCCAATATAAAAAAAAGTTGCTGTATTTTAATTCTATAACCCTTTTCACACATTTGAGTGCATTGTGTCAAAGAATTGTACTCCATTTAAGGGGTATATTGTCCTTTATATTAAAACAGTCTAGTGTGTAGTCATGCTTCACCATGTCTGGAATTATTGAGACAAAATTAAATTATTGCTTGAGTAATTACTTTTGCAAGGGGCAGACTCCACAGTGACACTGAGATTCTAAAGTTTTTGAAAGTGAAAATAATACTTCTCTCTATTTTGTATTGGGGGCGCATTAGTGAAATGAGTGAATGAAGAATATTCATTCCAGTCCAATTAAGTGGTTACTATTGGTTTGTACACTTTTACATTCAACTCTCTGAAATCAATAGACATATATCTGATCTCAATTTGCACCCCTGACTTTACATTTTTTAATTAAACTTATGTCATTTGTCCACAACCCATTATTCACTTGCACATGCAGTGAAGGTAGGTCTGCTTAATTCATGCCACCTTTCAAACCTGCAAATGTGTTCATCATGCAGCTTGGCAATGTGCCTTAATAGAGACTGTGTAACTAAGTCTATTAAAAGAGGCTTGTGGAGAAAAAGGTAGGACATTGTGAGGATTTCTGTCAGTCAGTGAAGTATTCTGAGAGAGGATGATTGGTGTATGTGTCTTTTTAATCCTTTTAATTTCATAATATACTGTAGTTGACTGAATGGGTTACTGCAGTGAGCAGATCACAAATGTTACCTATTTCCTGTTTTGTCAAGTAGATGGAAGTTGTCACAACAAAATTATAGTATCATATCCACCTCTCATCCACTTTTCAGCTTGGGAGAGAAACCAGCTTTCTGATGGTGAAACGCACAAGAGACGCTGTGGAAATAGTAAAAAAAATACCATGCAAACCACCATCAAATGCGACCTGCCATTTATTGGTTGATAAAATAAGTGGAGCTCTTGTGGCAGAAACACACAGTTATAAAGTACTGGGATGGATGTCATCACTTTGATGTGTGATGTGGTGATGTGGGGTTCATTTCTGAATATAGGGAATTTTTTTAAATAGCTATGGCAAAAACCACACTGAAACCTTAGTAAAATATTTGTCACTTCCTAACCTTGAATAGAAGATCACCTTAGTACAAATATTATGTGCGGATTATGCAGTTAGCTATCATAGGTACATTTATGTAAAATACCATGAACCGTGAACATCTCATGAGAGCAGGTTGCAGATCCACACAAGCAAAAACCAAGAGAAATCTGTTATACAGACAGCAGATAAAAATGCAAGAATGTAGAACAAACATAGGTGAAATACATTCTAACCTATAATAATAACAAAGAACAACAATGTGATGAAGATATCAGAAAAGGCAAAAAAGAAAGAAAAAAGTTGAGAGAAAAAAAAACATTTGTATTGTGTGCTCTTGTGCTTCATGTTCAGCATTTAAACCACTTAATGATTGAGCTGATACTCAAGAGAACCAATTCCATACATCTATTCCAATGTGGTTGAGGCAAATTGATTGATTGTTTCATTAATTTTCAATAGGTGAGTCAATTATATGATTATATTTCAAGAGGACTTCACAGAACTAACAGCTGCAGGCCAAACTAGCGTGTTATTGTAGCTTTTTAATTCTCTTTCTTTTCTTGTCTACATACTGGTAGCTTTCATGCACAGGTGAGCTCTGAGGAGGAATCAGACTCCTTAATGGCTTTTGTGATTTTTACAAGCAAATGAAAGGTACACACCAATGGTTATGTCTGCATACAGATGAGTGACACACAATGTGCTGTCTTTGTCTAGCACACTGCCATATGTCAATTCAGTAAATTATCCTGTAAAACCAACAGGTGTATTGCCCCTGAACCTCTTCGACAATAGTGACTTTAATGGCATAAAGAAGAATGAAAATACAGTGATTAGTCTGTTTGTATTCAAGGCAAACAACTGCTTGCCCAAAATAATAGTGTTTGCTGAGCTTCCATATCCAGAACAAATATGATGCTACACACATTCAGAAACACATACACACAATGGGCACACACACACAAATAGCCTACCTAATTGTATGCATGTTCATTATGTGAGTCAGAGCACTTATCAGGTGAAACAGAATGGAGGCGGTATGGTGTGATCAACATAGTATTATTTTTTATTATTACAATAGATTACAATACGTATCTTTGTTGTTCAACCACCAAATCTCATGATCAACAGATTTAGCAAAGATGATGCACTGCAAGCTGGAGCATGTGATGTTGACATAACGTTTAAACCTGATGGTCTATAGTAGTGTATTCAGCTTCTGCTCAGCATGCTACCTTGAACCCTTATCAGTGTTGTAACTCAGTGATTTGATCACATTATTTTAGTTTTGAGTAAAAAAAAAAGTGTGAAAACAATTATTCATAAACATATTTTACAGGATACACTTGGACTCAGGAAGCTGAAACTCTGCTTTGTCCGGTAGCCACTGTATCATCAAGAAGTCATTTAGTTTGGATGCTATGACCAGCAGGTCGTGAATACTATCATTGAGAGCAGTTCCATTCAGATAAATATACTGTAAATGCATCCCATAAATCAAAACACTACTTTCACAACAACTAAAAAACTCAGAATGTTGTTTTGGGCTTTTCCTCACCTGCAGTAGTTGCTGCCTGTACAACTGGAAAGTCCTCTTAAGTGCATAAAAAAGAAAAACTCAGCAATAATCCAGTTCAGGTTATTCATGACAAAATCAGCATTATCAAGCTTAATTACCTGAGTGATGGATGTTGATGTTCACAGACCATCAGTACTGTGTAAAAGTTTTAGGTACTTTAGATGTTTAGATTCCTTTTACATAATGCAATACCATCAGAGAGGCATCTGATCAGGCCCATATTTATTCTGCAGCTTCACAACTACCACAAACATACAGCCAGAATCATAAAGAACTGTCTTCAGTGACAAGAAGAACAAAGGGTCCTGCAACAGATGGTCTGCCCCCCACAGAGTCCTGATCTCAACATCATGAAGTTAGTGTGGGATTACATGAGGAGACAGAAGCAGCTGAGACATCTAAATCCACAGAAGAACTGTAGCAACTTCTCCAACATGCAGGAACAACCTGCCAAGTACCTTGAAAAACTGTGTGCAGGTGCATTGGGGAGAAATGGTGGTGTTCTAAAGGCAAAGCATGCCCAAACCACATATTTGATTAGCTAATACTATTAGGTTCATTATGTTTACTGAACTTTATTCATCAATTACTTCATACAAAGTAATTAATGAATGAAAACTATTCATTGTATTATTAAGCATCCTCAGATAGATAGATAGATAGATAGATAGATAGATAGATAGATAGATAGATAGATAGATAGATAGATAGATAGATAGATAGATAGATAGATAGATAGATAGATAGATAGATAGATAGATAGATAGATAGATAGATAGATAGATAGATAGATAGATAGATAGATAGATAGATAGATAGATAGATAGATAGATAGATAGATAGATAGATAGATAGAACACAGTCACTGATGCACCCAGAATACAAAGTTTTGTGCAGAAAGGGATCAATTTAGCGAACCGTGGCAGGGCCAATATGTGCATGCATTGGCTCTCTATGATCAGCTAAGCTATGAATAAAACATAAAAAATACCCAAAAAATGGATTTTGGATGGACTTTGTCTTATCAATTTCCTGCAAAGTTCAGAGATTAGTTAGATTTTTGTTCTCCACTCTGTTGGAAATAAATGGTTGTGTTGAAATCCTTTGCCTTGTTGACCTCAAAGAACAGCTAACAAAGGTTATTTGTCATGAAATAAAGGAAAATAAGCAATAGCTGCAAAGTCAATCAGAATTCCTACTTCAGTTAAAGGTAGCTAATGTTTAAACTTATATGTTTCAAGAGCACATTCACAGGAGGAATTAATTATATTTTTCCGTTTGTAACATTTCACAACTTAAGCCTCTTAAGTGAGATGGCATATCAAAATCAAATTGAACGTATCTATTTGAATGCTAATTTTCCATTAGTTCATATCTTTACAACATTGATAGTTTTGTGTACAATGTATTACTGTCCTCTTACTTTGGTTTAACATGAATAAAAGTTAAATATCTTTACTGTGAAACACTTTTTTTTTTTTATTCCAGAGTAGAAGAATTTAGGCAGGGAAATGTCATATGTCTTCCAAACATTGCAAGGTGTTGCCAATGGATGTATTATTTAAAATTGGTACTATTTGTGAGGAACAACAGATACAAGCTGTGGCTTAACCCCATGTTTACAATTACATTTCCAGCATTATGTATATTTTTGAGTCATATCAGGGGTGCGCCAAACATGTAAATGTAATGCCTTGGAGTCAGAATCAGCATGACCATCTGTTGCTTGCCACATAGCCCATGTCTCCAGTTACCTGGCTTTTCACTGTGAAGTGTAAACTGTCTTTTAAAACTGAAATGCCATGAAAATAATCTTTAAAAGGCCAATTCCCCAGAAATACTAGCAGAGTCTGGAGATACATTTCTCCTGTGAGAACAGTCCTGAAAATTGAAAATCTATTTTATTTTAGGTTTTAAACAATACAATGCATTTTTGACCTCTGACATTTGTTTTATTTTTTTGTGTTCCAGAAAACAAGTTGAAAATCCTATATTAGATGTGTTGATTGCAAATAGCATTTTGCTATTAGAGTTACAGAAAATTAATCTTATTATATGTTAATAATGTATATTAGATTTTGAAATAATCAACTAATTAAATGTCAAGAATAATGAAAAATGTTCACAAAGTAATGCCAGACAATAGTTTACTTAGTCCAACAACCCCTTGAATACCAAAGTAATTTTCAAGTATATAAAATGAAAAAATACATCTTGGGAAGCTGTTGAGATTTCTCTCCACCTCAACACAATGGAAGTGGATATAATTTAATTTGTGTTGTTCACACAATTGCAAAAAACAGACTGCAACAAGTATTTTCAGAAACAATGTCCTTGTTATGCTGGGTAATCCAGAGACCTCATAGTGTACAATTTTCATTGGAACTACTTGAGAAATTACTCCTTTTGAAAACATTTGACAGTGTATGATTTACTGAAAATTTAAAGGATGGTACAAGCAGAGCCCAAACCCTTAATTTAAGTCAACAAATCATGATGTTTCACCTTTTATTAAACAGGCACACAAAACCCCACACAATCTTTCTTAGCCTTAAGAGCACCGACCAAGCAACTGCATGGATTTTCTTCACACTGTAAGCAGAGTATGTTCAAAACAAAGATTGTGACTCAATTTGGTGTGGAGCTATAAACTGGGGCCATTTTTCACCGTTGCAATTTCTGCTGCCACCCCGATACAAAAGAGGTGAAGAAAATGTAATTTTATGGAAAACTAGGACATTGTTTGTTTTCAGAATTAATAGAATTTACCATGCAGACCTCACACTGAACAGTTTCGAGTTTGCATATTTTGATGATAGTGCCAATGCACACTGTAAATGTTGTAAAGGCCATTTTGAATAGAAGAAAGAAATTCCTGCATAGCTTGCCGTCTTAAAGAATTACTTTATTGGATGTAAAAGAATCTGATTCCAGATGGACATGGTTTCACCTTTCCGTTGAATGGAAAACTGGTCCCTTTAAATGTCTGTTTACAACCTTGTTATCAAACCATTCTTAGTGGTAAGACAAACTTCATAACTGCTACATGATACATAATCTGGGGGCTGAGATGAAATAAATACATCCAGTTAGAGTGGAAATTATGTCACAGTGGTAGCAGAGCTGCTGAAAAGGCATTTGGTATGCAAAACGGATGTCTTTATTGAAATTGAAATACCCCATGCATACAGAGTATCTCTTTTGCAAAGTGTTAACTTTTTGTGTAGTATAATGGATTTCCATTAACCAGTAGTAAGTAAAAATCTATTTAGTAAAGGTTGCCCTCATATGGTAACAATGAGAAAACCACCAACAGTTAAAGTATTCCAGCTATAACTTAGAACAAAAAAACAAAGAATCACCACTAAAAAGTAAAAATGTTTGTATAATATTCAACAAAGAAATACAGACATCTGCTCCATTTTAATCTTCAATCATCCTTTAAAACGTTTTTCTCTTTGTTTCTTTCATCACGCTGCTGAAAAGTATGTCTGTGTGTGTGTGTCTCTCTGTGGTGAAGGGGAGGGTGCATTAAAATCATCTGTCTAAACAGTTATGTGTGTGGAGCCTTAACACCTGTTTCTGTGGATTTAGTCTCTTGAGCTGTTGGTGTGCTTGTTTCAACAAAACAAAAAAACTTGAGGTGGACAAAAAGTACCTGTGTGGTTTAACCTTCACAGCTTTCACAAACACCTTTAGTTTTAACAGTATGGGAAGCCACATTTTCAACATGAGCATGCACTATAGCATTTGAATAATGAATGATAAAATAATCACAACATATTGGTAATACACTATGACAGCTAAACCTGCATTTGAAACTTAAGTATAGGGAATGTTATGGTTGCATAGTATTGGCATTTGTGTCTTATGACTAAAATAGTATGTGCGTGAGAATATGTTGCCTTAGTTCTAGGCCTGTCTGTACAGCTGAAAGCTGTCACTTCATTATATCAGATCATCTATGGCCTATTCATCTCATGATACATGACTAATTTCTTTGCTTTGATAATTTTCTAAGTTTTATCAAGATCAATATGTGTTAAAGCTCTTTGCATTTGCCAGTATTTACTTTTAGGCTTAACTTGGACAGTTCTTACTGCTAATAACATATGAAACCGCCTTAATGCCAAGCCAAACCATAGGAATTAGGCCTTTTATTCATTACATTTTATATGATTATAATGCATCAAACGGTCTTTAAGTCTCGCACCTGGCCGAGTTAAGTGAGAGAGTTTGTTTGATCTCCCGTTGGGCATGTATTTTCTCTCATATGAAAGCTTTCAGTGTGTGTTCCTCTTGTTTGCTGGAGTCTGTGTCAGTGCATTTCACCGATAATGACAGAGTGGGAGGGCCACTCTGTGCAACTAATAAGGACCGCGATCTAGCAGGCGATCCCACTGTGACTTTTATTTCCAAGTCCTGGAATCCGGAATCGGACTGATCGTTATCACTCATGGATTATACTTTTATCGCTGCTTTTTGTTTGTTTTTGTCTTGAAGGAAACTTTCCCAGCAACTGTAAGTACTTGTGCACCAATTTAATTTTTATAGTAGACTTTTTTTTTTTTTTTTTAAATCAGCATCTCTGCGTGTGTGAGGCATTAGACAATCCTGTAACGGACACCTTTTGCATCTTTTGGTCGCTCGAAATGAAGTGTTGAGGCTTGATCTTTCCAATTTATCTGCCAGCTGGGACACCGAACAGGTTATTTCTGATTTGTGGACGCTCTGCAGCAGTAAACATGTACCGTAGTATTGCATCACTTATTAACAACAAAGTGCGAAATGTGCAGGACACTGAGGGAAAATGGTCCGCTTCATTCCGTTAACTATTAAAAAATAAATCCATCCAGCCAATCAGTGGTCGCGCTGACAAACACGCTTCTGTGAATATTGCAAAGTGTTAAAGTGAAGTTATTTCCCGAAATGAATGCTTTGCTGAATGAATGATGGGGAGACAGGATAGATCACTTCAGTGTCCAAGCTTTAGCGTTGATCGGGCATTCTTTTTTTTCCAAACTGTGATATGTGTGTGATAACCTATAAAACACCTTATATTTAAGATTTAAATCCATGCAGATCTGCGGCATAAGGCGCTGCTGCGTGAGGCAAAATAACATGTGGGTTAAAAGTGCCAATTTAAATGCTATAAAATCTTTATAAGCCTGTATGAGTTTGCCATGTAAAGAGTTATGGTTCGGCTTTGGAGCTGCGTATGTTGCATGCATTTGCAGAACTGAGGTGAATAACATTAAGCTTTCACACAGACAAGGAATGTGATACCTCTGTAGTGCTACTCGTCTACGGCCCTTGCATGGTTGTAGTTGTAAGTGGCATGGTCACTTCATCTGTCGGCCCTGCATGCAAAAGTTCATGATCCAGTGGGAGAAGGCTCAAGTGCTTGCAGCCAGGCATAGTAGGAATTAATCACTGTGTCAAAATTAATTTGTATAAGACATACAGGGTCAGTTAAATAAGGAGAGTATCATGAAAAATTGCATTTGTCACACTTTGTGAGACTGCATATAAATAAACGTAATGTAGCTTTATAGTCTGTGGAGGTCAAGTTCAGTGCGCAACTCTCTTCAGTTTTTTATTCCCCAGTGGAAATGTCAATATGCGTGTGAAGGAAGGATTAGTCTTAAGTCACATGATCTGTGTTGTCATCAAACTATGTCAATGCAGTTAGAGCACGTAGTAATAAAGCACGTAGTAGTTATAATCTGTCACTTTATTTCATGGATCTGCAAAAACATCTAAATGATCTACCTGTTGAAAATAATAGCAAAAACAAATTGATTATATTCACATATTTATTCATTGTCACACTTAGATATAATGTGCTAAGATGTTTGTAGAGTTCTTTTTTCTAAGTCCTTGAAAGTCCTTGAAAAAAAAAAAAGCACCTGAGATAAAAAAAAAATTCACCATCACTGTTCTGTAACTGCACCAATTCTACTGGTATTTGCTGATATTCTGAAACTGTTTAGCTTAAGTTGGAAGAGTACACCGTAGTGTAATATTCAGTGATTTGACTGTACTCTGGATGAGACTCTTACATCCAAGATGACTGTAGGCTACCCTTAAAATTCTTGCCTTCTTTGCAATGGCATGATAGTGATGCAGAAGATTTCGGTTGGCAGCAAAGCTAAATGGTTTGAGACTTACTCGTAACTGGTTTCCAAGTTTTATCCCGGCGTGTGACGTCCTTGACGAAGACACTGCTGACAGCTTACAGATCAAAACACAACAGAGTGTTAATATAATAGGCTACTACAACAACACAGATCAAGGTTTTGGCAGTATGACTTAAACCAGACAAAAGAATACAAAGGGAGCTCGTAGTCATGTAATTGAATGTCTCATTGATATCTTTGTGACACATACTTTAAACTTAAATTGGAATATAAAATATGAACTTTTGAGGAGAATAGACAATGAAAAGAAAATTATTACACTGTAGAGAAAGTAAAATAATGATTAAAACTGCTTGAACCTGTTAACTTGTTGCATCTGTTTAACATGCCACATGCTGCGTTTAGCTCAACATCACACCTAGTAAAATCTCCTCATTATGTTTTTTTCCCCCCCATCTCTTTAAATAGGTGTAGTTGTATTCAGGACTGAGCAAGTGCATTGGCACAGCTCCGCAGCTAATTTGTAGTGATGACATACAAACAATGAATTACAAACTGTCGATAGAGAGTGAAAGTAGGCCTGGAGTATAATGATTTAGCTGCAGTATACGCTGTATGTCTATTCATCACTATGTGGCAGGTGTTCATGGAAACTAATGAATGAAGGGCTCTGGATATTATTCTCCATGTTGAATGACTTTACATAAATACACAGTGAGGCTTTAGGGACCTGTGAGTGGGTATGAGAGTGGGAGTGTAAAATGTGAGATTCATATATGATTTATAGTAACATTTGAATTCACAATAATGCAACTTAAAACATAATCTTGTTATAAATGAACAGACTTGATCTGAAGACAATAACATTGTGAAAAATGGTTGCAACTAGATATAAAGTAGTGAAACTTTCTAAAGTTTTACCTATATTTCAGGTTGCTTAAAAACTGAAACTGAATAGCGATCACACAGACACCAGATTGTTTCAATGCCAGGCTGCTTGAATGAATCCAAAGTCAAAGTTCCTGTTGTGCATAGTGACAACCAGCAGACGAGTTTATAATGACAATCAGCACAGCAACACGTTTTATTCATGCCAGCAGTTTAGTTGTTTCTATTAGTTGTTGTTAAATATATAGCTAAGATTGGTCTAAAGATATTTGTATAGTCATCATTTCTTTTTTAACATATATTCCAAGAAAATGTAACTATTCTATTTGCGTCTAGGTTTTCAAGTGGACTGCTTTCTAGTGTCAGAGCCATGATTTGCTTGCTAAGATGGACTGCTTTCCTTTGGACTGTAAATTCCATTCCTTGCACTTTTGGAAAGGCAGTGAATGAACGAACAGGTATGTGTGTTTGTTGTCCTCAACTTTTTGCCCCCCAAATGTTAAGGGACTGTTAGAATTTAAAAAGCCAGTTTCAATATAATTTTCAATGAAGCAGATTAAGGCTTGTCTTTACATTAGAGTCTTTTCTCTATTGGTTATACATTACAGTATAAACAAAAGACATTAATAGAAAAAAAAAACTGATTATATTGCCTGTTTTGATCTAGATTTAAGTTGTTTTTTTGTTTATTAAGCAAAAGACATTGTGGAAATTAATTCATGGTTTAAATAATTTCATTTTCTTTTATATAAGACTTTTCAAAACTGGTTCAAAATATAAATGTGCAGCCAGCACAAATAACTTGTTGGTGGCTTTCCTCTAGATGGCTCATGCCCCACTCTGAATGTCGAGGATCGCAGGTTTTCTGACATTTTAGACCGTCCCCTGGAAATCACAGGTACCTTCTGAATAAAGATAGCTGCAGTGTAAATAACCCACTATCGACTTGTTTAAATCTACTTAAACATTTTTAATCTGTTCACAGGATTTGATCTCACAGAGAAGTTTCTTCTTCGAAAGGGAACAATTACAGAAGATCTGCCTTCATTTCGTTTGGGAAGCAGTCCGCTCATTAAGCCGACAAAGTGAGTAGCAGGCACGTGTGTGTGTGTGCCTTTTTGCGTCAGGTGCTATAAGCTGGAGCCGTACAATGTTTGAGGATAAATCAGACAGATGGTCTGCATACCTACAAGGAACAGTAAACAATGTCCCCTATACTTAAATCCTACCTCTTATACCTCCCCTTCCAATGGGACTACAGCTCAATGCAAGCAAGATGCAGTCACTCATGTGTAGCCAAAACTATAAACAGCAGTGTTCATTTTATTACTTTGCTGTTCCCTCATGTACTGGTTCTAAATATGGCGTTTCTTACAACTCAAATATTACACTTGAAATAAGTCCTGCCTAAGATCAAATGATAATGTAAAACAACTCAAATTTTACAAGTAATATAAATCTGTATCATTTACACGATGATTGGGGTTTAAGCTTGCTTTCCTTCAGATCTGCTGATATTCTCAGAAAAAACCCCAGCCATAACTGGATTTCATGAAAGGTTGACTTGAGGCAACTCAGATATACGCTGCTTAGAGCAATACTTCCATTTGCCTTGGTTAATAAGGGCAAGCTGTGAGGTGAGCTGTTAGACAGGGAATAATTTGAACAGAATTAAAATATATTGCGTTTATTCAAGAAATCTCCTCAGGGCAAAAAGTGGGACATAAAGGAATGAAAAAAGTCTGAGCACGTATAATAAGACAGGAATATTAAAATAACTACATAAATGACACACTAAGGTGCCATTTACTGAAGACCTTTATTCCCTGGTCAACTGGTGGGATCACTGTGCGACTTCACCTCAATGCTGATATGATTATATATTAGGGGATTGAATCTGATATAATATTTATGAAATCCTTTCACATTTTTACATTTTGTCCTATCAGCTGTGGCAAGTAGAGCATACAGTATGGCTCTATAATATTTGCCAAATCTGGCTTTACATGAAGTTCATTGTTTTGTGTCCTTGGTTTGTAAAAGTGAGAAGGAACATTTTGTCATTCTTCTGGGAGGGGAGGGTATTTTTAGTATTTTTACATGACATGCAACTGTAAACATTTACTGCCACTCTCCTTCTGGCTAGGTGAAAGAATCTTTGAGCCAGGTGATTTGTGATCTGCTTCCCTGTTCAGTCAGCCTGTCGAAAATACATTTACTTCAGCCCTTCCCACAGTCGGGGGGCCATAGTGCAAGAAGATGCTGGTTCTCAATGACACTGCTGACAGTGTCATTGGTTATGGTGGCGAGACTGTGATCCCTCTCATATCCAATTATCTAAGTACTTTGACAGGTGATACTGCATGTCAGCTGAGGAAGGAAAGCGAGGGCAGTTGCACGAAGCAGGAGGCCCCTCTGCCACAACCACTAAAACATTGCTCATTTAACTCGCAGGATATGCAGCGATAGATGCGCCACTCTCTCTAGATCTGGCTAATGTTCTGCCAGCTTCTTGGCACAGTACACTTTATGGTGCATACAGTAGATCAGAGCTGACACACTTAGGGAACATTTGTGTGAGATGACAAATTGCTCTACAAAATGCAACATGTATTCTTAACACGATTCCATACAGTATTAAAGCCCAGTGTTGTAGTGACTCTCTGTCTTTAGAAGCATATCTGTGTTTGGTTTTGCCTGCTTTACATCTTGTATTAACTTCTGTGTCATATTCAGTTATGACTTAAAGTACATTTATATTAATAAGATTACATTAAGAATTAAAAATGCATGGTCTCTAACCACCTTACACATCTTCTTATAGTGAGGTAAGTCAAGTCTTACAAGTCTCAGTCTCAAGTCCTACATAAAGTAGCTTCTATGCTGGGACTATTACATTTTTTATTGGCTGATGATTTTTGCAAAGCAAGACATCACCAAGTATTATGGTAAAACACATAACTCTCTTCATACTTTTAAATGTGTGTGTGCTTTTTGTTGGCTGCATCTTTGTAAATGATGTGGCCTGTTTGTTCTCCTCTAGTGTTAGCGGGTAAGCTATGTCCACAAAATGTGTAGGTGCTGAAGAAGCATTACAAATGTATGTTACTTACAAAGGAGCCACTGAGACTGAGTAGCAGTATCAAATCACTAGGGTTTGTGTTTGTTTATCACTCTGTGGTTTCAGTGGTTGGCTGTCGTTTCAGCGAATTAATCATATGGGCTTACTGCGATCGATAGAGTATATCCAATTAACAGTTTTTCTTCTAACTCCATTGACAAATTATTTGGGGGGAAATAGTTTGAAAGTGTTTTCCTTTTACTTCTGGATTTCTGTGTAGAAATAGCCTATATTATGTCACAATGTACCTGTAGCCTCACACAATAGAGTAGTGTGGAATGCTTTGATATACTGTACCAGTATTTACTGTAAAATCCACATTCAGGGACTGTAACTTGTGTAAAAGTCACACCACAATTGCTTTTGTGACCAAAATGTACATTGTATTAAAACAATTGTATGTTGAGATAACAAATTAATATGAATTAATTTAAAGAATACACAGCAATAATTTACCCATTTCAGCTACATACAAGCATGCTGAGTTGTATTAAATCTCCTCTGTGGAAGAATTTCCTTCTACCAGATCACAAACATGCATTTGATTTGGTTTTATCAGTAGCGGTACTCTATCATGCTGGCAAGAAAAACACCTCCATTTAAACAGGAAAGAGGACTCATGCTGAGAGGAAGTTACAGTCTTTGCTAGCATGAATGATGCATTTAGAAAATAAACTGACATGATTGAGCCTACTTTGATCTGTTGCAGGATTGAGTGTCAGTGATAGGGATGTGAGCCAACTAGGGCGAACATTGGAGGTTTGATTGTTTCAACAAGGGCAATATGATTCCTCTGACTTATTTAAAAGTATCCTCCTGGATAGGATTTCTTGCTAGCCAGGACACTAAAGCCGCTTCCGGGAGATTCTCTGCCAGAGCGGTAGTGTTGCTGTGACATTCTGTCAAACCATTGTCTCTGATTATACAAGGTGTATTATCCGCCAAGCAATATGCATGGTCAAAGACATGTTCCAAGAGTGGTGACAATTTCCAGAAAGCACATAGCCGTACCTTATAAAAATGGAATTAGTTATGATTATAACTCATGTGACAGCCTGAAAGTTACTCTGCAATCTTTTGTGCTTCTACTGATTATTGTTATGGACGTATACTATTTTTCAATATACATATCCACAAGTAACAACACAACATGTTTTTTTTTCTGTTATTTTTTTCTGTTCTTTACTGCTGTGGCCGTTTCAGTAATTTGGCTTGGAAGCAGACTCTGCTACTTTCATAATCACATTGCAGAATCCAACCCTGAAATATTTGAATGTATATTGACTTGCATTGGCACAAAACATTGTCACTGAATGTAGTCCACGAGGTAATCCATTTATGTTTTTTCCAAAACATATAGTATTTGCCAATGCACATTTGATATATGAATGGAAATTGTAAGACACAGGGTTTGAAGAACCACATACTGTATATTGGAAAAGTTGTTTTGGCAAAGTGGCATGGGCGCCAGGGAAATGAATGCAAATCCTTTTTTACTCACTCATTATCGCTTACTTAAACATCCCGAGTAGTAGTAGTTGTCTTAAAAAAAAAACAGTGTTCAACCCAATCTACATTGAGTTCTGGGTTTAACCATTTAGACACAGATGGCAGTCAACACCAGGTCAAGAACTTTAACCTTCGAGGCCCTCAGAGATCAAGTGTGCCGCACTGTAGACACACCATGTTTTGAAATAAGAGCAGACTTAGCTGAGGACTTTGTAAGGCGAAGTGTGAACTCCACAGTCCCGAACAGAAAACAACCCTGCAGTTTATTCAGCAGAGTATATCAGTTACATTAAACCTGCTTCAATGTATTATGTTATGTATTATGTATGGAGTTCTCTTTGCCTATTGCATTAGTCTTTTATACTATTTCCTGTCTCCTATGTGTAGTACTTTCGGTACAAGCAGTTACTGTATATGCAGCATCAAAGCATTATATGTTGAATTTTTTTTTCTAAATCCTCATTTTTATAAACTGCCATGTCACATTTCATATTGAATTGCAGCTGAAATAGCCCTCTAGCCTTTAGGCAACAAATAACCTTCCCAGTCCTTGGCCTATCACAGAAACGTTTGATTTTTCAGGAGCTTTAACTTGGTGTATTTATCATTTTAGTCAGGTACCGTTTACACCGACATCTCAAAGAATTCGAGGGACACAATAGAAGAGGGTATGAAGCTCTGAGAGAATAGGAGATGATATATCGGAGTGAAAACTAATTTCCAACCTGTCTGAAGAAACTCTCTCCTCCTGGCTGTGCTTTGCCTTCTCAACGACCTTATTATTGCATTATTATTATTTTTGCTGATCTTGATTTATTATGTTTATGCTCTTCTGCTTTTGACTGTTAATCTGAATGTAGAGTTAAGGCTAGGGTTAGAACACTTTGAAGGGTACAATGTTTTGTTGTTTTTTTCTTTTTTTTTGCAAGGTATAAAATTAGGAAGGGAGTGTGGAGGTGGGCGATGAGTTACTGAATAAGCAGTAATTCATTTGAGTGGGTGTGTTGTGAAATATGATATAGTTTTCTCTATATATTCTCTATTTTCACTACATATTTTGCCTCTGCTGGAACACATTTTCAGCTGTGAACACAGAATTGTTATTTGACTTTACAGAGCAGCTGAGGTCATATACATAAACCGATGGCTGCATTGCACTCAGCATCTGTAACACTATAACTGTAGCACGTGGTATCCCAGTGAGGTAAAAGATTGGCTTCTGTGACAGGATCAATTTCTATATGTTTTCATTATCTGAATGACAAGGAAGCCAGTATAAAATCCATCAAGCTAAATGGCATCAGGTTTGTCAGGATTATTTATGTGAACGTCTTTCTGTAGTTGAAGGATATTGAAATGTTTTTTATTGATCATTGAAGCTGATTGGCTTGTTCATTGTTCAGCCACTCAAAACTTTAAAATGGTTTCCATTCAATATTGAGAAATAACTCTTGACACTATTATCTTTAATTTTTAGGGTATGATCATGATACATTTAATATATCTTATATATTTATCTTCAGTTGGAATCTGACAGTGCTATATGTTGTTGTTGTTTTAGATCAGTATTTCCAAACGGGTTTTCAAGTGAATACTCCCTTGTCACCATCTTCCGAGTAAGAAAAACTACAAAAAAAGACCGCTGGTATCTTTGGCAGATATTCAACCCATCAGGAGATGCTCAGGTGGGCCCCACTGTATGTTGTAATGTCATGTATCAGTTTCAGTATCTCCACATGTGCTAGAAAAATGATGAGATGGGTGTGAGTTTATGATAAGAACCTTTTTTTAAACTTGTCTTTGCTCCTCAGGTTTCTGTGGTGGTTGATGGTAGCAAGAAGGTGGTGGAGTTTTCTTCCCAAGGCCTGCTAAAGAACACTCTACGCTACACATTTAAAAGTCGTGACCTGCATGCCCTCTTTGATCGCCAGTGGCACAAGCTGAGCATTTCTGTACAGAACAACATAGTCTCCATTTACATGGACTGCAAGCTAATAGAAAGAAGACTGACTGATGAGAAACCCAGCATTGACCCCAGTGGGCGAACACTCATCACTACACGAATGGAAGATGGACGGCCTGTAGATGTACGTCCCACGCTAACTTTGTTCAACGTCTTTTGCTAAATCTACACAGTGTCATTTGAGGATTTACCAATTTTTAGTGCAGTCATTTTACTACTCATCTCCAGTTTCAAGGAATAGCGTACTTCCTGTCGGACACATTTTGAAATGCTCTCTCAAATTAAAAGGGATTTAAAACATGCTTCAGGGGCATATTTTGTTAATCTGTGTAAATCCTTTATTGTGTCATTTGTGTTATGCTCATTCTCAAGAAATGCCCCAAAGTGCTAAAAAGGTCAGCTATGCCATTTGGTCAACCAGTGCTTCTAAGTAGAACGTGGCTTAAGTAGCATTAACAGCTGAAGTCTGCATGATTTGTACAGTTGTAAGTGAGTACATCATAAAATGTGGGACAGTTCAAGTTCTGCTGTGAAGCAGCTGTATTTCATGTAGAAGTTAAAGCCCTTTTTGTTTATTTAAGTTTTGATGGGCTTTTGAGGTCATTGCAGACAGAGAAACTGGCAATGTTAACGACAACTTGAAGCTAAAACAACTGACAGTTGCACAGTTTTCACCAGTGAAGAGGAAACCTTTATGTCAGCTAATAGGAGAACATGAAGTGATGATGGAACTGTTTTATGATACTTGAGTGGTCCTTTAATGAGAGCTCTTTTCCACAGATTGAACTGAAACAAATTGTAATCTACTGTGACCCTTATATGGCTGAGATGGAAAATTGCTGTGAGATTCTCGAGCCGAAGGTAAAACATTTTAATGTCTCTGTACAGTACTAACAGCTACTCTATGATAAATGTCTGAAAGGGTGTATTTTAACCTGTGCAGTGTCAGCAGAGAATGAAAGTGTAACAAGGTTTTTGTCTCTTCTATGAGGACATGTGTCCCCATATAGAAACTTAATAACAGGGACCTTCCATCACCACTTAATCAATGAGATAATGTTACAGTGATTCCAAATGGAGAGATGACCTTTAACCCCATAGCATTACATTTCTCCACAAGCATGTTGTCCTGTCAGTGTAAAGTTACTCCAAGGGAATTGTCACAGGCTTGAGAAGGACTTATCACTCTTCACTCTTTGTTGTTCCACTGTACATGATGCATATATTTTGCTATTTGCAGCATGATGTAAATATATACCACATTAAATCAGGGTTATACTGTGCTATATCATAGTAGCTTTTTTTATACAGTATTCTTGCCATGTAGCAAACAAGACAAAGGAAGGTGTCTAAATGGTGAAATTTCTGTATTGATCCAGTGTGAAGCCGAGAAGACATTTAATGGGACTTCCCCTCCCCTGGTAACAGCCCAACTTCCCCAGATGCTGTCTCAGCCAGCCCCACAGTCAATTGACAGATGTCAGTGTCCAGCTGAAAAGGTATAATCAATTCCACCCAGCGCTGGTTCAGTTACAATACACATAACACTTACTCAATTAGGGGCCCAATTGAGTAAGTGTAATGTCTATTGTAACTGAACCAGCTCTGATGTACACTGCATGTACTCAATTCTTTACAAGCACTAAAGAGCCAGTTAAAGGACATTTGTACCAAAAAGTATTTTTCTCGTAAAACAACCAAAACGCAGTATAGCTATAATCTATTAGTAAACACAGGTGTAATTCTCCCAAACCATTCACACATTGTTAATCTGCACCCTGCTATAAACGTGTAAAAATGCAAAAGGATTCTTTCAACTGCAAATATTAATATTAGATTAAAATGCAAATTCAGACCTGAAAGCTTCAAGGCCCTCTTTGAAGGGAGCAGATGGTACAGCTCTAAGGAGATGGCCAATTCCACACCCAGCCTTTTATGATTTTTAAATTTTGCCTTTAAGTTACAAACAAAATCAGCTGTTCTTTGTTTGATTCCTATGAGGATGATATGTTTATATAAAGCAAACATGGCTAATTTCTATGTATAGAAATCATTTTTTTAATTGGAAAAAAGCAGAATTACAATATGATAAAGAATATACAAGTAACACACATGAGAAATTAAATTGTCAATTTGATTAGAAGAAATCTTATATCCCTGTTTTAATCATATAATGTCATTGTGTGTGCACAGGGAGATGCTGGTCTGCCAGGTATAGTTGGTCTGCCAGGACAAATAGGGGACAAAGGAGACAAGGTGTGTTTCAATATGATGTTGATATATACATTTATTTGTTATTGGCAAGACAACAAACAGGGGTGAAGTGAATGTTAGATGTGCCATACATTTTACTGGAGTCAATACTTAAGTAGGTGGGCAGCATCAAGTTCAGCAACCACAATTTGTTGTAAGTCATACATAATGCAAACAAATGTAATCATAGAGTATATTGCTGGGCCACTGTGATTTCCATTAGTGTGAACAACCATACCTTGTTTTGTTTTTTTTACATGTTACTCTAAACTGCTGTGGTGGGTTTTCTCTGTGTCCAGTACTTCTGGTTTCCCTGAAGTCCCTGAATGACAAATGTCTACTTTGTCATGCATTCATTGTCAGAGGAAGAGGAATTCATATCTGCCTCGGAAGGCAAATGTCTATGTTGTAGTGTCTGACAGAGTTTGACGTTCCACGGTTGAGGGTCCTTCAGAGATGCTACCGTACAATGTGAATGTTGTCCCACATCTCCCAAGATGTTTGATCTGGGAAATCTGTTCAATTTGTTCAAATGCTAGAGAAATATGTGTAGTTCAAAAAGAGAATGATCCTCGGTCAATGACAGCTCAAAAGACAAGTGGGATTGTAAATGGTAAATACCCAGTTTCTGAAAATTGTAGGTGTTATGTTTGTTGGAGGACAACAAAACACATAAATGAACCATCAAATACCCAGACAAAAAAGTGTTATTTTCCTCCTAGACAAATCACATCATTTGGAGTATGAAATCCCCTTTTAGCTGTCTGTGCATGCAAGGTTAAAAAAAGAAGCAAGGGAGAATGTGCTCAGCTATGAATGGAATTCATAGGAATGAACAGGTGGTGGTACTGTATACCTGATAAGACCAGATGGCTTTTGGGGTCAGTGTCCTAATTACTGTGATGTGGCTGTGGGATTAAGATATGCAGGTTGAGTGGTAGACTTTTGTGTCTGGGAACCTGCTCATTGCTGGAAGGCACAAAAGCGACATGTAGAAGAATGTTAAATTATATTACATGTGGAGCCCATTACTGGAATTGGGGTATTTTTAACTGTCTTCATGGAGCTCTGGTCCTATTGTTAAAGTGGCATTGTCTTGACTCTGGTTGAAAACCATAAAAGCATACGTTTTAGACAGAACTAGTGTCCGTATTTTACTGATTCTATAAACAGCACCAACCAGGTCTAATACTGTACTGCAAGTCTGGATACTTTAGATTGGCCTGGTATTTTAAGAATATTTCCTCTCAATGTGGATGTAGATGTAGGTCCTAGTGCAAAATGTATCCTTAATGCTGTCATTTCAGAGTTTTAAATGATTAAGAAAGCATTTCAGGTTTCCCATTTAATTGCAATGTTTAAGGCTTGCCATTGTTATATTGTCAATGTAACATTTGGAATAATGAGCATTGTCTTTTGGAACCTTGTTAATGAGTATATATGATAAAAGGTAAAATTAACAGTATATTTTGCTCTTTTAAACTATTGCTAGAGCTACTGTACTTAGATAGTGTTTTAGCAATGTAGTTTTTATGTTTTTCTGGTATTTTTTGAATATGGCATTAGAACAATTATTGCTTTTTGTATATTAAACAGGCTATGTGGGAGCCCTTTTTCTTTTGTATTTAGCAATGCAAGATATTAAATTCCAAATTGTGCGTGTATAACAACAGATTGTACTAATCAGGTTTGTAAATGTGTTGTAATTGGCCTCTAATGATTCTTAATTGACCTAGCAGGGATCAGCTCTCAAGCTGTAATGTGTCTGTGTATGTGCTCTTTGAGTGTGATGGTACTGGTGGTGATTAATTACTTGCAGCTAATTGATATGACTATATTCAGAAGGCAAGTTTGTCTCAGGTCATTTTAATTTCACAAAAGGGAGCATGTATGGCAAGCACTGCAACATGTTTGTCTTATTGTTTTGCATATTGTCATATAACCACCCTGTTAATGAATGTGAGAGTATGAGTATTTGCAAACATTACCTCTATACAGCAAAAGAATATTTAAAGTTAATTTACTGGCAGATTTTTTAGCTGTTATGTTTTAATACTCAACAATGATATAAACACGCTTTTCAGGAGCACAGGCCATTCCATTTTTTGTATTATTTCTGCAAGCCATGTCTTGTGCTGTGAGTCAGTGGCTCATACTGTTAACACCTGAAATCTAATTTCAGGTCTTCAACAAATCAATACTTGGCACCATTTGTTTACTTACTTACTTACTTACTCAACACCAAAATTCAGAACAAATCCTATTACAGGCTTGAACACTAAATCAATGAAGTTAAGATAAAACATGCTCGAGGAGTAAGACTAAGCCCTATAGTTTAATGGTGGTCTGTCAGCTCATAACACACCACTCTGTTTTTACCCAGAAATACAAGATTTTTATTTATTTTTAACTTAATATTAGATGTGGTGTTCCACTTTGGATTAATTGGATGCATGGGTATATGTGATTGATTCTGCTAAGAAGTTGAATTATCTCAATAGTGAACTGAAACCAAGTACAACATGTTTTGCGCCAATGGAAGGTCCTGATATTAGTAGTTTATTGTATATAGCTGGTACCTACTTCCTAATAGGGTTGGGTATATTCATGTTTTCCTGACTAACAAAGTCAAAGAGATACTGTGTAAAATGCTTTATAGGTTATATTAAACAAATTACTATTTACAGAAACTTTTAAAAAAGACAATGATGTAGTTGTACCTTTTGAGGAGAGAAACACTGGTGCATTTGTTTCCATATACAAAGCAAATGTGGAGTAAAATTGTCACGATTTACTGCTGATCATATCTCAAAAAACAAAGAAACAGCAAACACACTGCAGGGCTCTAATGTCCACTTAGAATTTATTGCATTAAAGTATTGAGTCTGATGTTTTTCGACATTTGTTCACTTTCAGCCCAGCACCTCTTCAGCTTGGATGTGCATGCATACTGCCTCTGCTGATCATATTTACCTTACTTACTTTTATTGTCTGAGTTCATTCAATATGACAAGAATTCTTGCTCCCAGTTTTACTTGAATTCATGGATTGAATTTTTTAACCAAATTTTACATTCATAACTCGAAAGGTACAAGCAGGAACCTTTCTGAGCTGATTCTCCATGTCAAACAATACATGTCATCTATAGCTGAATGTGTCAAAAAAACTGTTTACCATTTTCATTATTGACATTTATTTAATTGTAAATATGAAATCATTATGATGTAAATTTTCTAACCTCCACCTCGTTTCAACCCCATGTTTTTCTTCCACACTGGGTCTCAAGAGGTTCATCCTCTTCATTTCTACCTCCTCTTCCTTCTAATCCCCCTGTATATCTCCTTCATCTCGTAACACGTGCATAATATAATGATTTGTTATTAAGCTTGCAGAGCACAACAATAGTTTGCTTCTTCATGCAAGGTTAAAACATTTTCGCTATGAAAAATGCCACTTGTCATCTAAGATTACATTTTGATGTGATAATTTTCAGGGAGGGTGATATTTGTTTAAATTCTGTTAACATGTGTTTATTTGTGCTTTGAGATCTTTTAATTGATCTGATTTAGAGTTTGGATGAACTCATGAACTACATTTGCTGTGTTTTATTGATTAATGTGCATTGATTTCTGTGACACGTTTGATGTTATCAGTAAATAACTAGAAACAAACCATCTTGGTTTAACTGTGGTAGGTGGTTACATTATATTTATCTAAATAAAGCAGGTTGAGCTGCGCGTGCTTGGGTGTGACTACAGTCAATAAAAACAGTACAGATTTCACAAGCAAGTAACTTGAAAATAATTATCATTCTGACCTAGCACCTTATACTTGAAGACAGCAACATGTCACTGATAATAGAGTGAAAGTGTTTTCTCATGTCTTGTGGGATTTGCAGATGTTGATGTGCCACTTTACAGCTGAGAGAAAAGCATTAGAAAAACAGTGTATTTTGAGCCAACTGTGCAGTTTATCAGTAATGCCATGCTTTGACAGAGTCGTGTGTAGCACTTGCTTTCCTCTTATTCACTCTGACCTTATTGCACATGAATCGCCCTGGTAAAAAGTAGCAGTGCACTTCTGTTAAAGCATATTTAATTCTTATTGATCCCTACATTTTCAAGGTGTTCCAGTGATCATTAAACTATGCTGCACTCGTTTAGATTTACATTATAATACATTAAAAAGGGGTTACAGAGTCATAGCAAATAATGTTAATGAGGTAAACACATGAGACTTTCAATTACCAACATGAGAATCTCATTCTGTATAAAGATTTTAAAAAATAGTCAGAGAACGCTTATTAGCAATTGAGCTTGACTTTGTAGAGATTAATCAAAGACATCTCAGCAATTTAGAGCATTTAAAACACCCATAATGAGAACTGCAGGCCAATCATCGTGACCTACAGTACACCGAGGGCTGCTTGGGAAAGTGTGCGGGGGATTACTTTGGCTGTGTTACTTCAACAGAAAGTACTATCCTGAATTACAGTGAGAGTTTGATGGAGGATTCTAATGCACTGCAAAGGGATTAAACTTCTATGATTAATCCAGAATCCCTCGGGAAATTAAACAGATAAGTAGTGGGTTATAAGAATGCAGCTTACTTGAAAGGAAATCCATTTTCTATGGCCTTGCACATAAACCCTGGCATTACTAGATTTACAGCTCCTGCATACACACGCAAGAAAAAAAACAACAAAAAGCAAAAAACAAAAAAAAACAAGCACACACAGGCATTATAGTGAAATTAAACTTAACTTATTTTCCATTTACAATACCCTTAATTTGTTTTGCACCATTTACAACTCTATTGCCCTTATGGTTTGGGTTTTCAATTAGAACCGTCTTATTCAATTTATACACATTGTACCTCTAAAATGAATAATTCCAGGGATTTTATTCAAGACAGTTTATTATTGCACTGGCACTGAATTTTGATTAGTTGTCAAAGCCTCTCTTTGTTTCTATTGTATTCATCAGTGTTAAAATATTATTAGCGTTTCTAAAAAGGGGTCTGGTGTCGATGGTTAAATAGAAAATTTGAATTAATGGAAGCTGCATCGATGACTGTACTGTGCAATATACATTAATTCCCGTATGCATTTTGTAGGAGGTTTATCTATTATTAATGAACCTCCTCAGCAGCTGTGAATTTAGATTGTCTCTTTCAAAAGAAATGTAATTGCTGAGTTCATGGAAATCATTACATCCTTCCACTTACATATTATCCGGTCATGTCTTCCCTTCACCGAAGAACTGAGTTGTGTTTTTTTTCTTCTCTTTTTTGTATCAAATGTTAGGTATTTGCAAAAGGTAGACTGTGCATGTTGGAATAATGAGTTGATAATACATAGTATAGAGACAGCATCTCAGTTAAGAGGTTGGGCCTCATTTTCTTGTTCTTCTTAAACAAGCCTATTAAGTTATAAGAAGCAGGGCTTGTAATGAAGATGTGACCATGAATGGTCATCATGTTTAATTTGATTTTTAACTTGCAGCAAGATTTCGCTGTTTGCTTAATTTGTGGAATAAGTAGCTATCCCCATCTTATCTTTCTCTTAACAACTTCCTTTTTTTTCATTCCTGTCTTGTCTTATCCATTCCTGCTCAAAGATATAAGCTTATCTTCCATTCCTTGTCATGTCCTGTCCTTCTATTTATTAATTGTATTTTAAATAATACAATTATTAGAATAATACAATGAACCTTAACAAGCTGCTTGCTTTCCAGTTGTTGGGAAATGTATCCACATTTGCAGCTGCTGAGCCACTGTAGCAGAAAGAACTTGTGGAACAGCTGTAGGAGTGAGATCGCTGATGAAATGACAAGCAGTCATAAAGCTATTCACTAATGTGTGAATGAGAGACCTTTCACTAACTGTTCTCTGTGTGCTGTTTCTGTCTCAGGGGGACACAGGGGAGCCCGGGATTCAAGGAAATCCAGGACATAAGGTAGCTACTCATTGAGCAAAAAACTTAAAAAACCTTACCCATAAGATTCCCTTGTGTTGCTCTGACCTTACATCTGTTTTCAAAGCTGTGATTGACATCAACTTCTTTTTTCTTCATAAAGTTTGTTTTAATTTGAAATTGAATTTGTTTTTACTGCATGGTTTACAGTGAACTACATGGGGCACATTTTGTTAAGTGATTTATTGGGTTATTCTAATTGAATTACTGGCTTGCTATGTATCAAACCAATCACAACAAGAATAAAAACAATTTCAAAATCAAACTAAATCAACAAGTGGTTGCCTGGTTGGCACAGGGGTAAATACACCACTGAAGAGTTCAGTCATGGGCAGTTCTGGCACTTCTGCCTTGGCGAGGAGCCCCATTGGAAACAGTTGGCAGTCTTCCTCAGTGAGAAGCCAGTCAGGGATCATGTCCTTGTCACCACACTAGCAATACTAGATGGTTGGGCTGTCTGTCCAAAGAGGGTTTGGATCTGTCTGTGAACCTCAGTGTCTCAGTTATGCCTTCTCTGTGAAACTCATCAGTCATGCATAACTTTCTGTGTATTTGAGGTAACATGGAACTGTCTACACCCTCACCAGGCCAACAGTGGGTGTCGAAAGACAGAAATACATTTAATGGAAGCTTGCAGACGTTCTAAGTGCTTGAATTGTAATTCAGTGTTGCTTACACATTCTTTAAGTGTTCAGAAATGTGCCAGATGTAGCAGATTTCACCAGCTGACTATGTTATTGTATATATGATTGTCATCAGTAATCTTGTTGAGCATCAAATCAGGCATCTCTGATGTGGAAATCTGTGTTAATCTCCTGCCATAAAGGAGTGCAGGCCTAGCCACTATAGGAACCCCCACTTACTATAATGCCAGTAAGTTGGGTTTATTCTGGTAAATGGTAGTTTGTGGGAAAAATGCATAACAAGAAGGGGAAAAAATCCATATCCACTAGACATTTCATTGCATTCAATTGTACTGTAAATCATTGTGGATGCAGATTATTCAACCGCAATAAATAGGATCATTCCTGGATGTGAAAACTGGTTTAATCCTCAACCTATATCCACTGAAGATGTTAAGCTCACTGTGGGGTGACATATTTGCTCATGAGCCTTGATACATGGTATATGGAATAACACTTAAGGCCACAGCTTTCTCCACTTATGTTTGCTGAGATGAGGTTCAAGAGCCAGCTGAAGCCATTTAGTTACACAACAGTGCACAAGTAAAGTAAAAGGCAGTAATATTGATACTGATGCTATTACACATTATTGTGTCTTGTAATGGTTTATACCTCAGCTTTGCTCAGTATCAATAAAGCTTTTAATGTGTATGTATACAGTAGCCATTTATACACCTGTAAATGACATATGTTTGCTGTTCTGTAAAGATGACACAATGAACTTCTGGCCTAGTTAGTGAAAATGGACAAAAGCTAAATGACACACTTTTTCATGCTCTTTTAGTGGTCATACTGTGTGAGAACAACAATTTCCTGCAGCTGTATAACAGCCATGATACAGTCGCCTATGAATGCTATAATATGACAGGACCTTGGCAAGACATTCATTGGCCAGCTGAGGTCATGAAACTGTATAGGTCACACTCTAATAACAGAGCCAACAAATTCCAAGACATCTCACACATCTCTGGCAGAGTGTGTATAAAGTAGTGGCATGGTAGCTTCAGAAAAAAAGTGATCAGGAAGCCTCTAAGATGTTATATTTGAAGAAATAAGCCAACGGCGTATTCTCTGACTGCACATACTCTTACGCATGTTCTAAACTTTGCTGAGGCAGAAACGATGCAATGAGCTCACAAAACAAACAACATTGCTTGGAATTTGGTGTCCAGATCAAAATGTGATTCTGTATCAGTGTCACTGTGGTGCAAGTGTGTCGTTCATTGCTAAGCTCAATTAAAAGGAACTCTGAGTGAGTTTTAGAGTTTTGGATTTAACTTTATTGCATCTTATTACCATGGAACATGATTTATGTTGTTTTTAAGCTTTATTTATTCAGGAAATCTCATTTAGATAAACATCTCCTTTGCAAGGGAGACCTGAGGACAGGTTCACAATAAAATTATCAGAAAACCATCATCATACACAGTCTCAGACACAATACTTAAAAGAATCACAAACATTATGAAGAATATCAGCTCGTAAAACTACCTTAAGCCCCTTAGAGGAACAAGAGCCTCTAAATTCAGTCTGTTTTGCATAATACTGCAACTTCTGCATAATAGCTTCATAATACTGCAAACCAGTCTTCCCCAGTTCAGAGTTTGTATGAGAAACTTTTAATCCATTTGTGGGATACAATGTTTCCCTGGTGGCATCCGTGTATCTGTTTGTGAGGCAGCAGAGACATTCTTATAACCACAGTACTTGAAATACAATACACACGACACACATCTGTTTGTAGTATGAATAGTCTGATTACATTGTGGAGTTATTTGGTGTTTACATTTGCATGCTTCTGAGATTTTTTTTGTCTTGAAACTACTACTATTTTCTTTCTCTCTTTCTATTTGTCTATACTTTGTTTTATTTGTGTTATAATTGGGTTCTTTTAATGTTTCTTTTAATTTTTACTACAATTGGGTTTTATTTATTTATCTTTTTAATTGTATGTTTTATGCTTCCAATTCTTACTGTCAAATGTTTGTTTTTTCATGTAAAGCACATTGAGTTGCCCCTGGGTATGAAATGCACTATATAAATAAAGCTGCCTTGCCTTGCACTGCCTTACTGTAACTCCCTAATGGTTTAATTGTGTGTATGTAAATACCATTCATGTCTCATGTAAAATGAGTTCTGCTGACATGTAGTGGAAATATCTGTGGATTAATGTGTTTATTTGTTCAATTAGCATCTGTCACAACAGATTTTTTGAAGTGACCGTGTCTCTTATTTAATGTTTCTTTTGGAATATGGCGAGGTTGAGTCCAATAATGCCTTATAGGAAGTAGTATTAAAGAACTGTGCCAAATTGTTTAGACCTGCTACATTGAAATCTAAGAGAGAAAAAAAAGATTGAAGTCTAAACTTTTCAAGGGTCTTTTCTATGCCTTTTAACTTTCATTCTTGTCATTGCAGGGGGAACTTGGATCAGAAGGGCAAAAGGGAATCGATGGGGAGAAGGTAAGTAGTACTATCTCCAGCAGACATATATTCCATACATAGCACATCAGCCAGATCTAGTTTCGTCAGGGAATCAATTCTTATAGGCTTTTCATTTTCTGCGTGATGCCCTGGGGGTAGGAGCGAAGCAGAATTTTCTGTGTGGCTGTTTTCAGGTCCCTGTCATATCTGAAGTAGATCTAAGTGTGTTCTAGCCCTCAGTGTCCTTCTGTGGTGAAATTAATTGATATGTATGCTACCATTGGCTCGGCATACTAATGGACTAAACTCATTTTTCAGATTACTGTAAACCCTTTTTATGTCGTTACAGGTTAATCTTTATTGCATGCTCTTAAATTTGACTGCAGTGATTGAACTGTGCATGTACTGTAAACCAAAGTTTTGCTACAGTATTCATCAAGAAGCACTTGTAAATAATTATTGTATTATTATTTTTAACTAAACTCCAAATTAGATCACAGTTCTAGCCAAGATTAAAGTAGGGTGCAGTCCTTTAAAGTATTAGTTATATAAAAAGATGTCTTATGATTGTTGATTGATTGTTTGCCCACATGGCACAATCTCATTAGATGCTGGCTGTGCAGATGGTCAGTTTAAAGTGGCTTAATAAAGAGACATATTTTCATCATCACCTCCCCCCTCAGTAGACAAACAGCTGCTACAGAAATCCACCTCCCTGCAGAGGTTGTGAACCTGCACAATCAGAAAAACAAAAACAAAGACTAGACTAAGTGGAACCATAAGAGCATTTAGCTATACTAATAAAAGTACCTGATATCCCCAAATGAATTAGAACAAGTAGGAAAGTTCCTGATTTAAGATGTACTATCTGTTCAATTACAAAAAGAAAGAGAGTTTAGAAGAATCTTTTAAAAAAGAATAATTAACCATCTCACACTTGAATACTTTGAAAAGTTTTTTCAGTATTTGATGAAATAAATAATTTAGTAGAAATTAAGTCTGTTCTGTGTTGAGCATGGACTGATTAAAGGAAGGGCATGATGGATGACTAAATTGTTAAATTAAGTTTTCCCGAAAAACTAAAATACTTTACTGGTGTAAAACTTTTATATTTTTAACCCATTTCACAGACTGCTCTATGATGACATAATTAATGTTTTAAAATGTGGAAACTGGTTTAATCCTGATGGATTTTATATTCTAATGTAACCAAGTGATATTTCTGTTATGTTAATAGTACATTATCGATGATAATAAGAAAACAAGTGATCCATTGTCCTTTTTTAATGAAGAATTGAAGGAAGTTTTTTAAGAAGACTCAGACAGCGCAGATTTTGTACTTGTACCTTGTTTTCCCTGAACGTTACCCTAAAAGTGGTACCCTGCAGAAAATAGTCTTAAGTGTTACTGTGTAGTAATACAAGTAGAATGCAGGTTGAAAAGGGAAAACATTTTTTTTTTGTTTTTCAAAAAAAACCCAGAATTGGCAGGTTGGAGACTCAAGCATTAATTTGTCCCCCAACAACCAGCATGGCTTGCTTTGTTCTAAGGTAAGTAGGTATTGGCAGCTCAAAAAGCCAGTTGACGTCATGTGTACATTTGCATATGAAAGACATGATCAAGTTTATTTACATAGAAGTTTGAAGGAGAGCGAGACCACCTAACTAGAAATTAACTCCATGCACAACAAAGCTGTCAAAATTGTAGTCATAATATTATAAACTATAATGAAAGAGTGTGAGTGATTCCTTAGTTCAGGGGTTTTTATTCACCAATTGCTTCTGGTGCTTCATCAATCAAGAGAAAAGAGTGACAGAGACTTTGAGCAGCTGTTCCTGATTCTCTGATTGGTTCTAACAGGGCTCCAGTTGACTGCAGATCAGCGGTTCATAAACTGAAAACAGTAGGAGATGAAAAGTTGCAAGGTTTGTCGCTTTAGAGAAATAAAGTCAGCAGGCAGGGGTCTGAAAAGTGTAGTGATTTGTGGCATTGGATTGCCCTGCCCTCTGCTGCTCTCTGGCTTTGTGTGTATGGGAGGCATCGCCAGGGGCTCCAAGTTGCCAGAAATGAGATGCTGAATCTCATGCCAGTACTTATTCACTGATTAGAAATATGGAAACTACCAATTCTATTTTCCAAATGTTCTGCCACTAATCACAGTTATTAATCTATTCATGTGCAATTCAAGGTGCGCTCCACCATTTTTGAGATATAAGCTTTTATGCCAACAAATCCACAGTCAGATGACTAGATCAATATCAATTTCATCACAGTGTGTCCAGTACAGGGATAGGGCAGGGGCACTTATATATTTTTAGCAGGAAAGGTAGCTTGCTTTTGATCTGTGCACATCCCATATGGGCGGTTGTTCTCTCTTTGGTCACGCTGACATGGCTCCGATAGCCTTCAGTGAACTCACCATGTGTACCCTCCAGGGATTTATTATACTGTGCTGCACTTCCTTGAATGACTTGAAACAAAGAGAAAAGTAGATAAATGGGACTACATTTTGAAGTGCTGCTTGTAGCAGGCTTGTTACACACATTCTTGGAATCAAAGTTCTAATTGGAACATGTTTAGCCAAACCTTGTGCAAACTCCAAAGCTTTCATTCCTACCATTTGTTAGCTAGCAAGCTAGTCACCATTACATCCAAGAGTCAAGTGGACTTCTTTCAAGTCTTTGAACTAAGCTAAAGTTAAAGACCCCCTCCGGACATGTTTTAAGAGATATAAAAATATTCTGCTTTGAATAATAATTTATGTTGGATATGGTTGTCCATAAAAAAAAAGTTAAATTACCTTGTTAAGAATTCTTAAAATGACATATACCTCCTTCTACCTTATTAAAAAGCCAGAATCTATGAATATGCTCTATATGCAAATATTTTTCATTTCCAAAGTTTAATTGCTGGAGATAAGATGTCTCCTACTTCAATGAAAAGTCCACTCTTTTAGTGCACTGGAGGCTTCAAGTTTCTGTAGTTATTTCTGTAAGATGCTGGACCACGATTGGCTCCTAAATTAGTTGTGATGTCACAAATCATGCTCGTATGTACACACCTTAAGCTCAGATTTTTGGTAAGCACAAAGAAACTTTCCCCTTCAGCAGATGAATATGAAAACTGTCTTCTCTCGGCAGCCTCAGAGCATAGTCATACTGCACAGTGAAGGGAATATGTTCTTTACCTGTTTTAGTACTTGGAGTACAAAAACGCTCAACGTTGACACCTATGTTTTCAACTGACACTGAGCAAACAAGTGTATTTCCCACAATCCAGACTGTTTCTCAAAGAGTTGCCAGTTTCTGATGCTTGTTGAAAGCTTACACTGCAGTGGGTGCAGTTTAAAATTTTATGATGAACAATACTTCCAAGTAAAACAAATGATTGACTTAAAAGTTATGTACTATAACAGTGTATTTAAATCTGTTTAATTGAGTTTTGAGTTTTAGCCACTTAGGGGCAGGGGAAACAAGCTGTAAACACATCACATGACATAATATTGCCTTATAAGTTGATATGTTAATGTGTAGCAAACAGTTGTCTTCTCACACATCCAGCCGATTCTATGTGTTAATCAGAGCTTTTTTGCTGAAAACATCTGGCTGCTGCGGCTGGAAATGTGGCTAATGAGGATAGTGAACCAAAACAGTAACGTTGTGGGCAACAAAACCAATACTAAAGTGCTCCATTTTGCTGGTGAGAACTGATGATAATTATCTGTAGTCATAATCGTTTACTACTAGGAACTGTTTTCACATCATCCATTGTTAATATAAGGATATTAGTTATAGTGGCCATAAAGTGAAGAGATATAACAGAATTAGTCATTTTTTCCCCTGGTGGTTTTCTTAGTAAATAATCCCTGACTTTCAACCATTGATCATAATTGGTATAATATATTACATTTTCCTTGTATCCACCTTCTGGAAATTAAGTGGAAACAAAATACATTTAAGTTATTACACAATTTCCATACTGATGAAATGACCAGCATGAACCAAGCCGTGATGAGATGTTCATTAGTAGTCTTTTCCACAGCTGTACTATTTTCTCTGATTTATTTGATTTCTAGACCTCACTCGTGTATCTGATTTAGATTAATGTGAAGGCAGGATACTGGAGTAAAATATATAATGTACCTACTCCCATGTCTCATCAATAAGGATTTAGCAGTATGGGATTAATGGGTTAAAACCATTATCCCCAGTGCCTCGAAGTGAATGAAGTTGAGCTTCATTGACTGAATATGGCTGCAATAACGCTGCTTTCCTTAAACAGTCAATCATTTACAGCAATCAGTTCTAAGAGACTTAAAGGTCCCAGAGACATTTTTGCAGGACTTAGATGTTCTAGGTCTATAATGTAGATATTACATTAATTTTCTCAGCTATTAGATGGTTCTCTTTGAACTGTTAGAGCTTTATGAGAGATTTCTTTAACATTATCAAGGTGGTCATAATATATATAATATACTCATACTCGTAGATGTAATTGTATCTTCCATTAAGTGGTGGGTGATTCATTTGGTTCCGTTTTATTTTCCCTGTTTCAATATTGAGAAAAAGCTGAGCTAGTGAATGAAATATTATATCTGTTCCTTTTAATTCTCCCATCAAAACATATGATGTAAATTATGGTCATAATGCTCATATGTATATATATATATATATGTATATATTTAGAGGGTTAAAAAGGAGCTAGTAGAAAGGCACTAGCAGATCGTAAATATGTTAAAAATAATACATATGAGGTTACTTCCTTGATAGTAAATGTTTACAACGTATAAAAAAACTGTAATGTTGTGCAGTTAACCTATTTACCATGAATACCAGATTCTATTACTTGCTCACTCCCTTTACTGCAATTAGCTCATATTCCATATTTAAAGCTAGTATGTTATTTAAGGCTCCAGTAGACACCTGAGAAGCTAGAATTCTGTGTATGAGCATGTGATCTAGTATCGCTTTGCAGATACACGTCCTGTGGGACAGAAGAAGTGTACACTGTGTTATCTTGCGGGTAATCCCAATTACATTTGTGGATACATGATGTTCAGCTGAGGAGTGAAGTGTCATAGAAAAAGGAGTCAAGCAGCACTGATAGAACATGATATCCACTGCACCACAGGATCTCTGACAGTGCACTCTGATATCCTCACACAATGGCTCTTTATTCAGGCTTCCTCTGTAAACTGCTTTTATTCACAGAATGTAATAGACATGCTAATAAGCTATCCTTTCCAGCAGTCAATGTCAATGTGATCAGTCTTATATCGCACTGTATGTGGCAGAGTATGGCTGACCAAATGGAAAGTCGCAAAAGGCATTTCCTGCTGTAACCTCCCTGGCATTTGTAGGCCGGCACTCAAGATATCTATGTTACTTGGAGATCCTGTTCCACAGAGCTTTAAAGGCCTCTCATTCTGTGTAACAACATGAATGCCACCCGAATGTTCTGAATACTTATTACACCTACACTTTTAATTTAGTCTCTCCTTAATATGTAAAAGCTAGATTGTGATGATTAAATTGTGTGCAGTAAATTAAACTGGCAATAATTCCACCTCTTGTCAGAGAAGGACACTCACTTGCTCTGGTTAGTGAAAGGTATAAGTAAACATAATTAGACAACATTTGTACACCCCTGCTTCTCTGGCTCTGTTTATTTCCTTGCTTTAGTTGTCTTGCACTGGGGAGTTGCCAGATTGTCTTGTGGCCCCACCGCTACAGGAGTGACGAGACACAGTGGTGTGTGTAATTAGCAGGCAAGTGTACACAGCTCCCCACAGCGTTCTGACCTCATGCTGCAGGAACGACAGTCACACAGCCAGTACTGGCCTATTCCCTGCCTTGTTCATCCCACCACATAAATGCAACAAAGCCCACAGCTTGCAACAAAAGCTAACAATATATCCAGCCCCTCTAGTCTACATCTCCCTCTGTGTTACTGTGAACCCGAATTGGGCCTGTGGGCTCACAACTGACTTCATTAGACAGAAGGGCAGCATCACACTCTAGGCTGTGATGTGGAAGGTACAGTAGAGTTGTATGAAAGGAAAAAGAAAATAATCTGCCTTTTCCCTTAAGGCGTCATTAGATCTTTCCTACTTCAGAAATGGGTCTGTCTTGACAGTTATCAACAAACTTGCAGATCTTAATTGTAGAATTGAGTGTTGGTCAGTAAAGAATATTAAACATGTCAGTTTAGATGAACATTTCAGCTGCTGCTTTTCTAACAACTGTATTCAACCATTTACATTTTAAATTACCCTTTCATTTTTTAACATTAAGATAGCTGTCAATCGTTAGTAGGTAACAACTACTGCTTAGTTTCTGAGTAGCACATAACAAAGAAAAATCCTCCACCATACCATACCGAAATTGTACCATACCGTTTTGTTGTACTTCATGTAGGCAGTCAGCATTCTCTGTAAAAGCCACAACTCAGCTTTGTATTTTGTATGTGCCTTGTTTGTTGTTTTGCTTTGTAATGTGTGTTATTGTGCTGTTATATATTTTAACTTAATATTGACCTACTAAAGGGACTGCAGAAGAAAATTAGCCATAAGCTAATTATGTTACATCAAATGGTAGCATTTATGTTTAACACTGTAAATGCTCCAAATAAACAAATTACTACTGCTAATTACTACTACTTTTCATGAAGATGAAATGGCTTACCAGAGATTCCTTGCTGCTGTTGTATGTGTGGATAATCTGAAACCACTGTGCAGCTACAACAGCTTCCCATAGTCAAGTTTTCAGTTTTCAGTGACCCAGTTCGAAATGTTATATTTGGCCAGTCAATATAATATTTTTTCCCATTGTAGATTCAACTGATGTAGACTTTCAGTTTTGCTGTTATCTAACTTACAACCAAAGTCTGCCTTATTTCTGAGATATGTTTCACTTGAACAAGTCTTCAAAGTCTCTATAGGTACATGCACAGAGCAGGGAGAGAAACAGGAGGAGGTGTTCTAGCAAATAAACGTCAAACACTCACAAGTGTATAACACTGGCAGGTAACAGTTGACTGCACACATTTATGCAACATTTTCTGCACTGACAACAAGACAGTTTTAATTTAAAAAACTGTTGATTTAGTCCTGGGAAATTGAAGCCAACCTTGTCATGCATCAGTTTTATTAAATACAGTATTTGTTTATCAACTGAATTTCTGCTTTCCCAAAGGAGACTCTAATGAATGAATTGGAAATGTTTTCTGTTATGTGAGAACCAAATAATGGCAGGGTAATTAACACAGTATAGTACAAAATTAATAAGAATCACTTCTCAAAAATGATCACATAAAAGCTTTTTATCTTTGTTTTGACAAGCAATTGTTTTATAAACAAAATAGCAAAGCATGTACAGTCATGGAAAAAAAGAAATTTAGGCAATCAGAATAAGCAGTTAATTGTTTATTACATCTGTTTATTTTATGTGTCCCTGAGTAAGAGTGCAAAGTTTGCATTGCTGCCAAAAACCCCAGCCAGTTTTTTTGGCAGTACTGGAGGGTTCTTGTTATTTAAATAGTAGACAAGTCCAGATGTTTGTACTGTCCGGTATGACTTGTCTACTTTTTACTGTGTGGTCGGGATAATCCCATGGTCAAGACAAAGTTATTATCAAATATATTTTACTTATTGTTAACTGTATTTTGAGATCATCACATAGTTTTCAGCATCATTGACCAAGCAGCATATCTCCACACCTGCACAAAATTGTTCATTTAGTTTAGTTTTTTTCCTGAGTGAAAAGTATCTTTTGTCTCACAAAATTAAGAACCACAAACTCACACATGGGAAACGATGCATCAGTCAACATGAGGTGAGAGTGCATTGTTAGCATTCTGAGTCTCTAATTTAAAATGCTTTGTTTACTTGCAATTAAAATGCTCCCTGGCAGAAAGCATTTTTTGAAGCACACAGCCACACTTAGGCTGACTATAACACAGGTTTAGCGACGATCATTCAGTAGTGGGTGAGCATCTGATTGACCTGGATTCAGTTTGTGATAAGGACATGTTTTGCAATGGAAAAAATAACGTATCACTTTACGTACTTTTTTTTTTTTATTATTCAGTTTGAATTATGTTAACATGTTTTTCTTCTTTAGTATATACATACTGTAGGAAGTACTGGAGCAGGTATTAGTGCCAATGTAACAAACCCACTAGTTTAAATTTATTGAATTTCCAATTTTTTGGATTTTTACTGCAAGTCATTTCAGTTCAGGTCATCAGAGCTTCTTCTGTCTGTGGACCGAGTCAAGCTCTACTTCAGGTGAATCACAAGCCTACGGATTCAAAGAACAAACATATTCTGCAATCAAAGCAGTCAGAAATAATGCAGGACATTCCAATACATGTTATTTATTCAGTTGAAAAATATTGGCATGGACAGATACTATGTTTTCATCGACAGTTTCTGTGACTTAAGGTTAGAGGACTGCAACATGAATGCAGGAAGATCACAATTTCTATTGAAGTGAAAAGGGCTGTTATGATATTTTGTGGGAGCACGTGTTAATGGTTAGAAATCCTGTGGGAGTCAGCGGGTGCAGGAGGCCACTGATAAAATAATTGATCCATGACTCCAATCTCTTGTGCCCTTGGCTGCAGGCTTGTATCATATTGAGGACTATCTTTGACCACCAATATGACAGATGTCCTATCAAGCTCTGCTAGAGTACACTAACAGATGCTTTTCTTATTTAATGTTTCAGGACCATGCAAACTGCAGCTCTTACATTTCTTCCAAAGGGAATATCCATACAGTTCTCCTAGAAAACTATAGTCTAATAAAATGCTGATTTCATGCTGTTCTAAACAGCATATCATTTCTAATTCTCATTTACACTTCACGCTGTCAAAATCATGGCTTCTTTTTATACTTGAGTTTGCAAATGTACGATCAAATTCAGAATTACACCATTTTTTGCTGTTCATATACAAGGAATATTAAAATACCCCTGTGTTGAGCTGTGAATGTTGTGTGAAATTGCTGTTGACAGATGTCCTGTCTAATGAAAATGATGGTACTGTATATCACTGTGAATTGATGATCCTTTTTCAGTTTCATAGATGATGCTAAAGTATGTCTATACAGCTAAAGTGAATAATTTGTAGTAATGTTTGTGGCTTTAGAAATGTGTCCCTATGTGCCCTTAACTCAAAAAACACAAAGCTGTGAATGGAAACCAACTTCAGCCTTGAGGACTCGTTCTCAAAATAACAAGAGAAAACCACATAATGACTTTAAGAGGAACACAGTAACAAGAAAACATGTTTATATTACAGGACCCATTCACCATGATAATGGGACAATGTCTGCTTATTACGGAAATGGTGGCAAAATTCTTACAAGATTAATCAAATACTCTAACCACATAAGCACATAAACAACTCTAGTTGTTTACGTGCTTGTTATCAGATGAGCCTTGTACCCTGATGCTCCTTCATTTCTGCCACATATCTGGTTATAGCTCAAAAGAAATTTGCTTCTGGATCCCCTTGTGTCTTACTGCCCCAGTAAAGTGGTTAAGCTGTCGATTTAAATAAAGACTTGGGCTTTCATGTACAGCTATGAGACAGCTGCCCTATTATTGACTGTATGCATGGGTTGAAGGCCCGCATAAAGTTTTACAATCTGATCAAATCATGTCACTATAAGTGTAACTTACACAGCAAGCTGTATTAGCTGGCATTACCACAGGAGCAATTATTTTACACCAGTTTTGTCATGGCTTCTGTTTTCTGAATGGTGGCGTTTGAGATGAGGCTTGCAGGGAATAGGCAATGAATTAGTCACGTCTCTGGTGGAGCCAGACTTAATGTGATAAGGGTAGGTAATCATCTTCTGCAGATATATAATTCACTATTAATAGCCTTTCTAACTCTATATTTAACCATGACAAATTATTGTGTTTCTGAGTCATTTTACAGACCTCTCACACTCCCCATCTTCCCTGTTCTTCCCTAACCTATTTCAAAGAGTTGCTGCTACTGGCCCAAATGTGTCACACCTAACAAGCCTTGCTGCAAAATTTAGCCTGTCAATATGTGTCAAGTTTCATTCATCAGCTATCAGTCTTTATCTCAGCTGTCCCTCTTTCACATTTCACCACCGTGGGGCTTGACTTTGCCCCAAGCTTGCGTTGTTCAATCCAACCCCCAGGTCCTCTGCTTCGAGGTGTAAAAGCAATGACAACTACAGTCCTCGCTAGAGCTAAGTGCAATGAGTGAAAACAGAGGATGGGATTTGGCAGTAGACACTATGCAAGCAGCTGATTGTGAATCTCTCAGCAGAGTATTGGCACACGCTGTGACTGAGATTATCTGCTGTATTCTCAGTGACTGTTTGTGATAGGCATGAGAATCTCACACCTGCATGAGTCGAAAATAGTGTCAACATACTGACATACAGTAACACATGCTGGGCTATTTTTTAAACTAATTTCTAATTTGTCATTCTCTGTGAAAAGAAATATACCACAATATACTGTATATTTTTTGTTCCCAGGGTCTGAAAGGTGACCTAGGGCCAGTTGGTCCAGTTGGTCCTAAAGGAGACAAAGTGAGTGAGTCTGCCATTCATTCCGGGCTGGACAAAATTACACTGTAATTGTTTTCATTTTTATTTTTCTTAATGGAAATAGATACTTCAGGGAATTTGTTTGACTTTCATGAGCTTTAATCCCAGCCTCAAAAAGGTGTTTGCCCATCTGTTTGAAGTGCTGCTATGATTACTACTCCAAACATGGTCTGCTAAAGAATACTGTTATTGCTATCATAACCTAGCAATACCTAATTGATGGTCATATATAGTAGCTTTCACCCCGGCTGTGAGAAAAATGTTCCACTCATTACAATTGCACAGTATTTGTATATGCATAGGCATAGCTGTTTGTAATGGACATACCCAACAAAATCCCTTTATCTTGCCCTCTCTAAACAGTTTCTATGGGACTAAAGCCGGCAGCAAAAAAGTGGATTGCATATTATTGCCTTCTGGTTCGGGGGCTGCTCATAGGGCCTCTTGATTTAGAATATATTTGACATTTGGTCTCAAATATTAGGAATCCAACAGCCACGTAGGCATGCCTTGTGCAGAAGGCTGTGATTGGTTTCATAAGCCTGTGATTTAAGACACTGAAAAGATGGTGTGAAGTGCAGCAGAGGAATTTGATGCAAAACCTTGTTCTTATCTGCACCCCCTTTATAGTCTGTTCACTGTCATCACTGACATGAATTAAATTAACTCTTGTTGCAATGCAGAAAATATTGGTCTTTTTAAAGTTTTCTTTTCTTTTCATCCCACAGTGGGATTATTTTCCATGTATGAGATGAAATGTTTTTCCTGTAATTAGTTGCCATATCTCCTACTCTTTTATTTTTTTCCCCCGTATTGGGGCTTTTTTTTGTGTGTTGTTGTTGTTGTTGTTTTTGTCTTTTGGTAGAACTCACCGCATAATTGTAGGTGCAATGCTCTGTCTGCCAGCCTTGAAGTTATAATGAGGTCTGTGTGTTTCTGTGAAGACAACAGAGAATCACAGGGTATTTTATCCTATTTTCCGGATGGGGGGGTGGGGGGTGGGGGTGGAGGGAACGTTTGTTTGTATTGAAACTGACAGAGGGAGGCAGATTTGGAAGCATAAAGTAACGAGTCCCCTGAATATCCCAAGCAGGCATATTTTAGCTGTGACATTCATTTAGACAACAAAATGGATGAACTACAAGCACTTTGTTTTTTTCTCTTCATCCACGTCTGATAAAAGGGTATTGCCAGTTGTAAAGTCCACTGATTCTCAACTCCTACTGTGCTTTACGAAGCACTGTTGGGATTATGGTGAAAAGGGGGAGAACTGCAAAAATAGTGGACAGTGATGCATGAGTTTTATCTGAAAAGACAAAAAAGACAAGTGAGGCATTAAAAAGCATGTGAGATCATTGCTTACATTTGCTTATGCTGGCGTGAAAAGAGATCTACTTCTTTCCCTTATATGACTTTTCATGACTGCCTTTATGTCACAGTCACCAAACAATGTTATCATACCTGTCCATGGTTAATACCGCAAAGCTTTTACATGATATAGCACGGCTGCGTTTATTTTAAGGCCTGTCACATTTAATAGCACAAGCCCACCTGCCAGTTGTCTGACAGTGTGAAAGTCATCAGACAGGTTTCATTTCATGACATACTGTAAATACCAGTTAATGGTCTTCTATAGTACATACTGTAGTGCATTGAACAATAACTGCTGTACATGGTCAATCTTATTTCACCTGACATTCAGATTTGATCACAAACAGTATGGTGGGGCTTTGGGCTTGATGTCTAAATATATTATTGCATGAAATTTTAGGAGTTTTCACTAATTATTATCTTCATTCACAGGGTGATGTGGGTCTGCCTGGAGCCGCAGGTCAGCCTGTAAGTTCACATTATTTCACTTCCATCTTATCATGCTGTCTGTATTTGTAAGGACACGCAGAAGAGGTAAAAATGTTGAAATGTACTGATGTGGGTGTGACCTGAAAAGGCTGGACTGCGCTTTGTAAATATGACAGCCTTTTGGCTGACCACATGCTACATGCAGTGTTTAAACATCTGGCCCACAGAGATGGAAAGTGAGGCACTCAGGTGAGCAGTCTCTGTGTCACATTACCATCACCAGGGAATGGGTCAAACAAGAAGCAGATAGACAGGGCTCAGTGGGCATCCTCACTTGGGCCAAGAAGGATAGGGATGAGCAGTCAGGCAGAGAAAAATGGAGCTCCAAGTACTGGGGTGGGGGTGGTGGAGGTTGACAGGTACTGTAGCTGGTCGTATCCTGCGAGGGTGAGCAGTGCACTTATTGGTTTGGTGGCTGTCTCTGCAGACTTCCTGCATTTACAGACACCTAGGAAGAACTACACCACACTTTATGTATCTCGATCTTATAATTGGACTGACTTTTTCTGTGTTCCTGTAAAATCCAGGGGACAGAGAACATAACCCAGACATGTACTCATTCCTGTGCCCATACTCTCACACAAATTGAAGGAACATATGTCAGCAGTCAGCAGATACATGCTGTGGTGGATGCTTGCATTGTCCCCAATCAACACACAGAGTGAATGTGTGGGCACAGATGCGAACACACATACTCTCAATGAGTTGTAGCCAGGGAGTTGATGGGCACTGAAGATTAAAAGTACACTGCAGGTGGTTAGCTAATAATGTCCGCATCACGAGGGGATCAGCCTGCCATTTTCAATCAGCAGTGGAGTGATACAAAGACTGTGCTTCACTCCTTCTGGCTTGCCCCTTTTATGTCACCAAAGTGCTTGCAATACCCACAGATCACTGCCACCATCCATTAGGTATTCTCTAATGCTAAATTTATACTTACAGGGAAAGTAACAGTCTTTCTTTAACTAGCAAAGACAGTTTTAGCCAACTTTCTCACACTATGCCAGTAAATTGGTTGGCGAGTGTGAGGAGAAAATGTTGGGAGGAAGTTGATAAAGTGGTATGGACTTGCTGCTAGTGGATTTGCATGTATTGCTTGTTACCTAAGGTCAAAACCATGTGCTCACAAGCCAACAAAATATATACCGTTGTGCATGAATAATTGACAGACAAAGACATGTTATATGCTGACAGCTTTCTTGCTATTCTTATTTTATTTTACTTTTTGTAACTTTGCGTGAGGTCTCTTACTACCATGAAAGCCATATGTTGCGAATGTCCATTTCTGCAGCTGTTTCCAAGAAAAGTCAACACTGTTTGACTTTTGGATGCCGATTGAAAGAGGACACCAATTATTCGCTTTGTATTTGAAAGCTGAGATGTTGTATGTGGCCTTGTGTCCATTTTGTAGCCTGGTGAATAGACGACTGTCTGCCCTTTCCTGACAGTGTCCAGCAGGGTGTCTGGGGAGATGTAATAGCCATGTCCTAACTTCTCTTAAGGTCATTGTGGCCAAAGGATAATCATGGCCTATTGTGTTGTTTCATGTAACTGGGAAACATGTATTGTTATACCATATATGAATCATGTTTTTTTTTTCCTACTGACTGACATGTTTTGATTGTTTGTTTCTTAGGCTGACAACGAATGTCTTAAAGGAGATCAGGTACTTTAATAAGATTTACATAAAGTACCTAAACATATTGTTCTGGAAATTCATTTTTTGCTTTGTTTTCCTGTAAACATATATTTTTTATTTCCCACATTCAGGGCCACCAGGGTGACAAAGGAGAGAAGGTAAATAAACATCACATTTAGTTATTGTACATCATTTCCATTGTTTCTCTTGTTCATATAACATGTTCTCAAATAATCAAGCACAGCTATTAATTCAACAAGCAATTACTGATGTCAGCATAAGCATGTCCTTACACAAGAAGTCGCGTTGATTAACTTGCAAATAGTTCCTTATCAAGATACTGAATAATGGAATGAGGCGCATCAACCAAGGCAAATTGGCTATTAAGGTAATGGCGGAGATGTCACCTAGAGACCGTTCTTGAGTAAGACAGGAAACTGCACTTAAATGTATTCTATCTATTCACACAAATTTAACTGAGCTAATGCTATGCCTAGAACATGTGACACAAACATCTGTCTGCTTCAGTTTCCGTAAGAAGCAAGCCATAATCTCCCCATGCAATGCCAAATGCCTGTGTATGTAGCACCCAATTCACTATGATACATGTGTTTTCCCTAGGGATTGGCTGGGGTCCCAGGTCAGCCAGGGGAACCAGGCAAAGAGGGCAAAATGGTGAGTAAACAGAAACAGTCCACCAGTTGTGTGGCCTGGCGGGTGGTTGTACAGAGTGAGGGGACCTGGCCTGAGGAAAGGCCAAACAGCAGCTGAGTAACTGTTGTTGCTGCGGAGGGGGAAGATGATCGGTGGCAAAGGCATTCTAGTGGGCCTGCGAAGAAAAACTAGGTGGTGGGGGCTAGTTGTATGACAATTAATGAATGGGCTCCATGGTCAAAGGGTCACACACACCATGACTGGCAGCACACATGGCTATGTCCGACTGGGTGACTGACGGTATTCAGTTTGCAACTAGATTTGGACAGAGACAAATGCCAGTTAGACAATTCAAGTGTCAGGGTTTGTAATGCAACGTCTGAATCAAAACTTTGTATTTACCGTAATATTGTTAACTCTTAAAAGCTTCTTTTCAAATCTTTGTAACAAATTCCAGCTTATTTGTACTTTTAATTAATTTATTGTGTTCTGATCTAAACATTATAACATGACAGAGGGCTAAAGATTTCCTGGCAGCAAGAATGTTATTGTTCCTTGACATCATAGCTGAAAGGCAGTTTTCAAAGACAGGTGGAGAGTTTCCTTTTGTGTCCTGCTTAATTGATATGATGTGAATACCTTCGCCTGTGTCACAGTGATCAAAAAAGGCTCTTTAGAAGACTGAGTATTCCTGTTTGCATTACAGAAAAACCAGGAGGAAAACATTCAGCTCCACCACAGCAAAATATAAAATATATAGCAGATTGAGCACCCATAAGTGGGTCAGGCAAATGTTCTTTTCAGACTGAACTAGAGTCTAGATGATGCACAATACTCGAGACATCTGGACGCAAGTATCTTAAGAATTCCATCCTTCTGTGTGAATATATTCAAACTCAAAACTTGTTCCAATAGCATTAACAATTTATGGCCTATCATTGGTTGTGTTATTTCTCAATGGATCATTCTCCCAACCCTCCCCCCGATGCATGAGGTAACAGAATATTTTCAGGGAAAATATTCTCGGTCAACAAAAGTGAGCTCAGATGCTGGTGCAGATGTCTTTTTTGAAGTGTTTGCCTTTCTACCTCATTAGTTAGCTGTTATTATATCTAATCGGGGACAGAGTGTCAGAGGCATCAATAATGGTGCACACCTTTCTTCTTGGATATAATGTTATGTTGAATCTTTCAATCATAATTGGTTTTGAGGAAATGGAAAGTCGCTCTGTATTTGATGTTGTGGCTTTGTGTTTTTTTATATAGCGCTAATATTCCTTGCACTAGTTATGTCTTTGAATATTTGGAAGGTAGATATAGTGCTTTAAACTGGGCATTTCAGACTTCTGCTGTTGTTGTTGCTTAAGAAATAGTCATGATCTATTAATACCCTGTCTTTGATGGCTTGCTGACTTCACGGTGACTGTTAATGTGCTAAGGTTTCTGCTTATTCTTAGCTCTAGGAGTCACATGTGGCCTCCAAGTTGTTGACCAACCTGTGTTTCTGCAGTCTGACAGCCTATTTTAGGAAGCTCGACATGTATCATTATCAGGGGCTCGCTAGTGGCCAGCTGATACAGCAAGAGACTCTCACCTAATTAGCATCTCTTGCTCATGCTTGCAACTTATTGGTTTCACTAAGAGTCATAGCTGCTGCACAAATGATGCATAATATCTTGACGTAAACTGACCACTCCAGAACCTTCATAAAATAGCCGGGAGTGGAAAGCTTTCACAAGGCCTTAGATTCAAGCCAGACCATCTCTCACACTGTCTACTTCAATTTATTGTTGAGGAAAATACGACCACTCTAAGCCATTTAGATTTACTTCAAGGAGATGCGGAGGACATTGTAGTGGGGGAAAGAGGAATGATGCCATTTGCACTGATCCTTCTCTGAAGCTTAAAGCAACATATGCAAGAGAGGATATCAAGGGCAGTCACCCAACCCCTCCTGTGACCCCTTGTCTAACATTCACAGAATCTTGATTTTATCTTATTACGTTGATGGATGACTGGCTCACTTTGTCGGGATGGAGGTAAGGGCCAGTCCAACTATGTCTAGGAATTTATGGGAATGTATTGCCCCCACATTACACATTACCATTAATAGTAATGTGAATGGCTTGGTTTTATCTATTATGGATGGCATTGACACAGAATGACAGGCAAAGAGTAGGACTTTGGGAGCGAGTGGAACATTACAGCAGATCAAAAGAGAAGATGAGGAGTAACAGTAAAAAGCATATGTCCCCCTCGCTGACTGTAGTGTGCTAAAATATTCATCGGGCGCTGTAATGATGTGCTAAGCTCTGTGTTGTCATTGTAGGCTGCCCTGTCCTACACAGGTTGATGGGGTGCAAGACACACATGGTGAAGGGAACAACCTTGGAACTTACAGTTTTCAGTGATGTAATTTTAAACCAAGTTACTGTAAGCTCATACAGCATGCAGTGCAGTCAAGTGCCCACCTGACAGCCATCTTCAAATATGGGAGACTGCATAATGAAGTATTTTATTAATACAAAAGTGATGTGGGATATGGTGGCAGAAAGAATTGCAAAGGTACCAAATGACGTAAATTTGTATGCTCAAAATAGGACTGAAAACCTACGCTTGGTCAATGCACACTGCTTTTTGAAAGCCAAAATACACAGGAACGCCACGCCAAGCTTGGTTTATTCATGTCGTGCCAAGTCTTCCCAGCATACTTTTCTTTGCTTGTTGGCACAGGGTTGTGAGTGGGTTCAGTGCAGACATGGGTTCATCACTGGGCAAAGCAGTAGGTTCCTGTGGATTAATAAGTAATCACCTTAAGAAATCCCCCATTACAAGGTAGGTCTTGGAATTTTAATCCATGACTTAAACCACATTAAGCCTTATTAGCGGTATATATATATACAACTGTATAGAAAAATAAGTCTTTACTAAATATAAGTCACTGACAAATTCTATGATCTTTAAAAATTGAAAGTTATGTTATTTTGTCATATGTAATGGACAGTCATTTGTTATAGTTAAATGTTTTGGGACCATTACATAAGCATTGTAAATAGATTACCTCTATACATAGATTTTATCCAACAAGAAACAATGCACAGTTTTCTTTGGATGCATTTTGCAGAATGTAAATAATGTGAATGCAAGTGAAATCCACTTTAATCAGCTGAGGGCCTCAACAGTGACGAAGATTGCTTGTCTCCTGCTTTGGAAAATGCACACGTTTGACAGATGTGCTGCACAGTGTTTGTTCTTATTAGACATAGCTGTGCTAGTGCAGAGATGATGAAACTTCAGCAAGCCCTAGAGGAAGCAGAACAGTACAACTACTCTTTCTACGGATGTGTTCTCTTCAAATGAATTATGCAATAGCCTCTTACTGATTTATTCATTTATTTATCTATTTAAATTTAGTTAGTTGGTCATTTATTTAGTTATTTTGCTCAGAGAGTCAGCTATTTGCCACAGCTGGCAAATGATATGGATTGGTAGATTGTGAGTTGCAGCACATGCATGTATCATTTATTGTGCAGGAGTTGAGGACATTTCTGATGCTAAGAACAACTTATTATCAGGTAAGAGGTGACATTCTCAATTCACTGCCTTTTGATCCTCTCCAATATCTCTCTGCTGTAAAATGGCTCGTGTTCCTCATAGAAATATTTGTAGGCATACCTCAGCTAGGGATGTGGGTGGATGACACTGAGCCACATGAGTTGCCTGACTCATATGTCAAGGAGATAAGAAAGGACAAAAGTGACAATAAAGGTGGAAAGGTCAGGGGAGTGTTGCCAGCCAGTCAACACAAAATGACCCAGTGGAAGGAAAAGCCATTAACTGAGAGACTTTTAACCTGGGAGGAATAATTTTCTCACTAAATAATATGATGTGCCACATCAATACTACTGATAAAAGAACCCGCCCAGACAATCGATGGACAATTGATTAACCATTACAGACTTGAGCATTAAAATATGGCAGGGCTTTGATTTTACTAATAAGTTATTCTTCCTACATTGAATCAGCTCCCCCTCTTGGCTAATATGCAGCAAACCCACCATGGTCACTAATTACAGTGTACATGTCCAACAGATGATTATATATTATATATATATATATTATAAATGTACAAGTCATTTTGTTCTTACATCTTTTGTTCAACTTCAAATTATAATTATTAGAATGTTTCTATATTTTTTATATAGAGATATATTGATAGTATAATATTGTTTTATATAACAGATGCTGTTGCATAAGGTTCCTCTAAAAGTGACTTTAATTCATTTGTATCTGACTTAAGGCACTAGACATTCGGCAGCATGGAGTCTTATATTAGTGTGCTTTTTATTTTCCCACAAACACATATCAGTTAAGTCATGAGGCTGCTTAGACAGACAGGTGATCCTTATGTCGGAAGTTGAATGAAACCGGAGAACAACTTGGTGTAAACATGATGTCCACTTGTTAGTTGCTAGGTTTCTCAGTTCTCAATAAAGAGTTTCTCCTCCAGTTATATGTGAGAGATGGCTGTCATCACTTCAGATCATGTGACAGTCCCAGATCAATGCACGTCTGTAATTTTAGTGCAGACAGTTTCAGTTCTTCTACTTGTGTCAAAAGTTTGAAACAATGTAAGCAACGTCCACAACAGCTGCCTGGACATTTTAAAGTGGCATGGATATAATCTGTCAAAACAATAGAAAAGATTATTGGTCTTGTGTGTGTCTGGCAACTGGACTAATCCACATTTCCAAAGAAGAGAGACGTAATTGCTGTCTTTTGGGAAGTGAAAGTGGTGTTTACATTTTCTATTCATGCCCCATGCTGAATGACTGTGACAGCTGACTATAAGTACTGACCAAAAGCAAAGGCATTTTTTTTCCCACATTTTCCTAATTGTACCTTGTGTCATATGTCTCAAAGATTGTCGGTTCACTTAATGCTAAATTACTGGTCAAATATTTTCTACCAGCCAAGGAAACAGCTATGTAATCTTGTATTTTCTTTCCTACCTAATTGTTAGTCATTTCCTCTCAGCACAAGGCACATTGTGTGTGTTTGGCTTGACCAATTGCAAATGTGTCCAGATGATATCCCCAGAGAGGCAGAACCTTTTAACTGGGCACCAATGTCTTACTGGTACTGTCTATTGGATGGCATTATGCAGGTGCACAGAGGTCAAAACATTTGCGTCAGGTTAGATACAATAACATTAATCTACTTTTAAACTAAATCTATGTATGCCCATTGCATAGTTAATAGCTTTTGTCATTTAACATAATTTGGTTTGAAAAATATGCTGTTCTCCGAAAACCAAATGCATGCTGTAACTGGAATTTAGATGCATCTCCTCTACAGGACCGGGCAAATGTTGTTTTGACATAATTGAGCCACCACAGTATATATAATATTCATATTATATGTGATGGACTCGGCTCAGGTTTATTTGGATCAGTCTGTGTGTCTGTAGAGACCAAAGCAGGCAGTGACAGTGATAGGGAAGGAGTTATGGTTTGGTTTGTGGGGACTGGAACATTTGGCAGCGGTTTCTTGCTCCATAGGTAGAAGCAGACACAAACAGCGATGCAACTGTAACAGACTGTTGACCTCTACCAGAGCACCTGCAGGGGGAGATTATTGAGTAACGAGCCCCTGGTGAGCATACCAGCCTTCCTGCCAGAAGTTCTCCACAGGAGGCTACTGCTGATTTGGGTGATACAGTAAATGCATGAAATTACAGCAGTTATTTGATTGGAACCATGTTTTGTGTTGTCCAGGTCAGTATATGGCATAATGAGATCCAATTTTCTTTAGAAAAAATGAAATATATTCATTCTTTCCATAAAAGGCTTTCTTGACAGAAGCCTGTATGGCACTTACATGTCAGTATTTAAAATTGAGATTGAGTAGATTTTGTTATATTTTGTTATGCCTCTGTGCTGGTTCCAGTCAGTTTTAACCTGTTAATAATACTTTAATATCTTGGTATATATTTTTATATATTTTGTATTGAAGATTAGAAATCATGAAAATGTAAATGCACTATTAACTGTTAATTGAGGGCACTGTTTCGAGCTAGAACGTGTAATAATAATGCATTTTAAGTTCCACACACTAGTGTGATATACAATATATGCTATATTCATACATGCACATGTATGTCTATTATATTTAGTTTGACTCAATTTAACCAAGAGCCAGTTTACACGTGTTAAAATATGTTTTTCGGTCATCTAAACACCAGTGGATGGCTGAGACACATTGATGTTCATATCTGTCTTGAGCTGATCATTTTGTGTCATTGACTTTCGCCACTGCTGTGATAGCCACAAGACCCCGAAGAGTGATATGTGTAAGACCTCAATCTCAGCACTGGTGGGAGACATTAGTTCTTGGGACATTCACAGATGACCAGTGGTTCACGCATTTTCACATGCAATGTGACACTTTTGATATCCTCTGTTGAAAACATAGTTTACTTTTGAACTAATGCATTTATGCCAAACCATTCAGTTGAAGAGGAGGGTTGCTGTTGCCATTTGGTACCTAGCAATCGGTACTGACCTCAGAACCCTGTCTGAGTTGTTTGGTATAGGTAAAGCAGTTGTACACTTCTGTGTTTGGGAGGTGTGTGTTGCTATACAGGTATTACAAAGCCAATTCATAAGTCTGCCCAAGGTTGAAAAACTGCATGACATCGTGGACGGCTTTAAATCGAGATGGGGCTGGTGTGCTCTAGTCAAACACAAACATTGCACCTATAAAAAAAACAGTATTTTAAGCCTAACCATTTATGCACAGTTGGTCATCATATTGATGGTCTGTGTCTTTAAAGCGGTGTTTAAATACAGTAGCGTGATGTAGATGTGTAGTTACAGTTGTGGCACGACCCGTTGAAGCTCAATGGCAGAGTAACACGGAGAGAGGAATTTACAGGTCAGCAGGGCTCACAGCTGAGATTTTATGGCAAGATTTACACCCTGTGCAATTTTACAAGCAGGGGGAGGATGTGTTAACCCTTTGTTGAACAAAATGGAATAGGTTCTTCCTCTCTCTCTCTCTCTCTCTCTCTCTCTCTTTCTCTCTGTTCAAATTCATATTGAAGAAATACAGAGAGTCACGCTTTTGACACCTGTATTACACCAGGAGGTAACACGTTTGCCCATTGCACAAGGCAATTAATATTGTCAATGTCAAGTGCATTGGGAGGGAGGATGAAACAAAGATTTGACCTGATTGGCTATGAAAAGGTCTTACATTTGAGCCCAGTTGGGAGAGAGGAGGGTTACAGGGGAAAGCGTTTGGCACATGCAAGGACAGATGCACAGAGCTTTGATTTATCTGTCTGACTCTCATCTTTCCCAGAGAGCCCCAGTATGGCTACATCCATGGGTGTCCAGAATAAACACACATTAATTGGCCAATTAATTACAGGGACGAATACAGGGGGCGAGACTTTGAGAATGCCACTTTGATTGCACATTGTTCACTGACTTTTATAGTCACTGTGTCTGCGCGTTTGGGTGTCTGTAAATTGATGCGTCTACGTATACGTGTGAACTGCTGATGTTCAACAAGGGGTAAAGGAGGTCAACACATCCTCTGAGCATTAGATTAAATCGTTAGAGGCTTTGTATAGATAGCAAGAGCACGGCCCTCAATCGCACACATAACCTCACGATTTTCTCAGAAGACAAAGCTGTACCACACAGCAGGGAGTAATACTATACACGTCCTTGCCGCCCCGGTGTCTGAGTTCATCAGCGCCTTGCTTCCCTGTTGCCTGTGTCTAATACCTTTTCAAATGCTGTTGCAAAGTCTGCCAGGTCATAGCAACACTAATAGAGTGCCATGTGTCAGAAAGGGTCACCTGAACTGAATGCATTCGACTCATTGAGCTATGTCACTGGACAGGAGGTGATTGGCCCCTGTGACTGTTCAAGGTATCGAGGTCCACACCGCTGCTTTAGTCATCCAAACAATGGGATGTCTCTGGCTCCGAACAGTCTAGTAATATACAAAGACACTCTCCTGGTATTCAGGGTCAGTTTAAAGATGAGGCAGAGTTTGAGAAATGCTGAGAATGTAAATACCTTTTAAAAGGGTATTATAGATCAAGGATGCTAAGATTGAAGCATTCCCTCCTGTAAGCTCTGTGTGTATGTGCTGGTCAAGGGGAGGGAGGACAACCCTGGAAGCTCAGAGTACAGGAGGAAGGAGGCTGGTCAGGGAGGAGATGTAGACTTGAACACTTCAGAACACAGAGGCGTGGCAGTAGGAGGCTGCATCTTACAGCACACAGTTACAGCCTGCCATCCATATTCTGATTCTCCACACTCTCATCCTGCCCGCAACCAATTTAGATACATTCATCTGTGTCCACTTTAATGGCATGCCAGGGAGCAGCGCATTGACAGTGGCCTGATATTATACAGATGGTAGTGTGTGGGACCTTAGTGTAATCTGTTGTGAGTGATATGAAGCATAAGACTCGCCAAGGGCTACAGTACCAGGAGTGAGCGCCCTGTGGTTCTTTGCACAGTGTATTCTCTCTGACCTCAAATATTTAGTTTGTGAAATGAACCAGGGTTTATTCAAAGTAGATTTTCAGCCTCTCCTATTCACTTGTTGGATAATGCATTAATGAAACACTCAGTATCTGTAAACATAGGAAGGGAGCAATCTGCTTGGGATGAATAATACTGCCAAAAGTCCAGATGAGACTGTGAAATTTCTAAGAGCCAAGACTAATAACAGCATCCATTAAGAGATGAGAACATTCAAGAGGCAATGCCTGTCTAGTCAGGAGCCAATGTAATAGGCACCCAGCTTGCATGGAAACACTGCACAGACATTCAGCTGATCAGTGGGAATTGAGCTCATAGTTTAATATAGATTTATCATCTTCACCACATAAAAATGCAAATTCAGATAATATCATCAGCCCTCTTTCCTCTCCTTAGGAGTTGTTAAAGTCAATGAGCTCTTACAACTCATCGCTCAAGACGTGGCTGAGACGTGGCTGTTGTAAAGATGGGTCTGGGGGTCTCATGGGACTGCATAGACATCCACTGTCTTTGTTTCCTGTGTTTGCCTTTGGCTCTAGTGTTTGCATACTGTGCAGTAGTGAGGAGCTGGATGAGTGCTGAAATAACTCCATAATGGTTATTTTACCCAATGATATGCTGTGTTGTGTGACTGGGTACCCTTGTAATGCCACCTGTGTCCCTTTGTATAGTGTGTCAGTTGAAAAGAGGCATCATGCAGTATGAAAATGATTGTCACTCTCTCACTCTCATACAGCTTCTTGCTCTCAACTATTTCCTTCTTTTCTCTGCGTTGTAAGCCCTCTGCAGAAAAAAATCTCCTTTACGGTATTCAGCACCTAATTGCCAGACTCCCTAATTAGAGATGTTACCCAACACGCATCATACATTCATGCATTGAAGACATCCATCTTCTCTCAGAGAGAGCATACAGTCTCCTCATTGGCTTTATCCCCCACTATGTACAAGATTTGTGATGAAGCTAGTTTGCCATCTAGTGGCATGCGTACAAATCACCATTTAGTCACATGGGGTCGATGATTGAGTCTCTGTGAGGACAGCCTTCATGGAAAACTTTAGCCAAGAGACTATAGGTGCAATCTTGGCCAGCTGAGCTGTGTCTTAAGTCGGCTGCGGTGTCAGCCATCTCTTTATACGTCCCTGAATATTTAGATGGCTGGAAGTTAAAGAGAGCATTGTGTGCCAGTCAGAATGGTAAAATGCTAAGCTGCATTTGAGCCCCTGCCAGGCAGCTGTCGGCTTTGCCGTTCTCTTCCTGCCCCGGCCGCTCCTCTTAACCCTCAGTAAACAACTGGAACAAATCCTATTTTATTGAGGCTTTTACCAAGTGCAAGGGATCTCTGCAAGCTCCAGTGCCCAGGCATTTTCTGAGCTTGTGCAATGTCCTAAGATGGCATCCAGCGAGGGCAATCAGAAGTAGGGAATTTGCACTGTCTGTCCCTAATTGGATCCTTAATTTAGAAGCAGGTGAGGGTGCGGCCTCTGCTCTGCAGTGTGTTCTGTGGCATTTCAGGAAAGCAGTATAATCAATATTTACCTCAGAAGCGTTGATAGCTGATTTGACACATTGAAAACATGTTTGTTGAGGATTCTGCCTACTGCAGCATATTGAGCTGCATAGTTGGTGTGAATTCACTGAATATTTGTCCTTTTCTCAAGCTGATACTCAGAATGTTGAAGCATACGCCCAGATCCAGCTGCTGTAGTGTATTTGTGAGAAAGTATTATATACTATATAGTAGTATAAAGTATTATTTAAAGTTCAGTTGAGAATGGAGATTTATTTTCTTATAGAGACCTTTTTAAAAAACACACATAGTTGAACTAAACATGGTTAAATATTAAAGAGATTTGCTTCATTTTGGTATTGCAGAGATCAATTGTGCATACTTTATTAAATTTTTCCTAGTCTTGCTGATTCTAATGGTTCATGGTGCAAATTTTTAGATGAAAAATGTGAAATATTTTGCAAGGGGAAAAGATTTCAGAATTAATTATAGAATAAATTAGCTTTTGCTGGAAGTTTGCATCATTGTCTGTATCTTGTCTAAATGTAGACACAATAAGTGTTCCCTAAGTGACTGAGGGTATAATGTCTCAGTCCTTTTTTCCTTCTTTCACAGGTCAGACGCAGACAAGCATTTTCAGTGGGGAATAAATATTGCATCAACAAGTAATGGGCAAACTTCCTGTTACTCACTGGTGTTGTGTGTTATTGCAGCATGTGCACACACACAACAACCCCCAAGGTTTCATTAGGTAAAAATAGAAATCATTACACCACCTACTTTTTGTTCTGTGAATAGTTAATTGACTTAAGGATATTTTGACAGTTTATCATTTTCACTGTTTTGTACACGTGTTTACCAAGCAAATACAGCTGCTGCTCATAAGCTACATAGTCAGTTCCAGTTAAACCCTGCACAGCAGTTAGACAAAAGGCTCAGGTGGCCTGAGTACATGTCCCCAGAGGGAGATGGGAACTCTGCTCAGGCAGAAAGAGTGGGAGTGGCATGTGAGTTTTTCAGTCAAGAAAAGGTCATCTCTCCCATGAGCTACATAACATTGTCACAAAACAACTTGGCTTGGTAATGTCAGATAGTTTCCCCTTCAGGACATGAAACTTCTTTGTCATGCGCAAGACAAGCAAAGGAAAGAAAGGCAGTACAACAAAGATTTCTTTTGATTACACACTCCACAGTAGGTGTGTAAGCTGTTACAAGGCTACATGTGATTAAAGGTCAAGGTATGGTAGAGGAAGATGTGGTTATGTACAATTTGTGACTTATGATTGTGGTCACAAGGAAAAGCTCCTAAACTTCAAGGGCAAAATATAGCAAATGGTGGCTCCAACAAATAAATGTGGATGTCAAAGGTGAAACAGAGTGGATTTACAGTTTTTGTAGAGATTAAATGTACTGTAAATAGAAATAGCAGTAGTGATAGTCACTTTATGTGTTTTCCATAGAAAGACAAATCACTAATAATGAAAAACAAAAATGTGGTTTTATATTTGAAATATGACATAAAAACAAAATGTATATTATTAAAATTTTAATAAAATTGATCTACTGATATTATTCCCTGCATGTCCCTCTGTGCTACGTATCAGGGTTGAGTTGGTCATGTGGTGTCCATTGCAGTAGGTTTCCTTCAGCTTATCTACTGACCCCACTTGACAGAGGCATTTGTCAGGTGGATTATATGGCTTGTTCATGGTATATCTGCTTTATTGCAAAAAATGTGACACATTCTGCCTTCTCCATTTTGCACCACTGTGTTATCCCAGTTTGCGTAGTCGGACATGGAATGTCTCAGAGAACATGTTGACATTTGGGATAAGGATTATGGAGTCATCATAAACGAGTGCCTCTTTCTGTGTGTCACTGTCGTTGTTGACTTTACTCTCAGATCGGGGCTTGTGTTGCAGGATTGAGCCGGGCCCCATGTCTGTGCTTTCCTTTTACATTTCACAAGTCGCGGCAGAGTTGAAGCCAGAGGAGGCTTGGATCCGTGTGGATTAAGTCAGAAGTTCAAAATATGCTGTGAGTCTACTGAGGCCTCTTTAACCCAGCTCTAATGTGTACCCACTCAAGCTTTACTGCTACCATTATTGAATCAGTAGTTAATGTGTAGTACTTTTCACACTCCTTTTATAGGGTTTGCAGGTTTTCAGAGTGTGACAGATAAATAGAACATGTGAATATTTGTTTGGTGTTGCCAGCCCATCTTTCATTTACTCAAGAAGCTAGTTCATCTTTTCACTCATATTCCCTCTCCAATCCTCTCCCCCACAATCCCTTCATCTTTCTCCACCTCCCTTCCCTCCCTCTCATCCCTCATTTCCTTCTGTGCCTTCCTCTATCTCTCCCTCCCTCTAATCTACTGCAATGACCTGAAGGAGGGCTTCACACTGCAGCGCTCAAATAATAATCAAGCACTAGGATGTTGTCAAATTCATAGGACACTGAGCGTTGCATAGCAACAGAGATTGCCAGGGTGATCCAACAAGCGCTGGAAGTTGGGTGAGGGAGAAACAGGGCGAGTGACAGGAGGAGGAGAGGGATATGAAAAGAAAGACAGGAGAGAGGGACAAGATGGGAGTAATAGAATTATGATATTATACACAAAGGGAGAGATAAATGAGAGATAGAAAAACAAGAAGGGAAATTAGAAAATGAAGGTTGGATTAGCTGAAAGAAAAGATCCACAGACCCTGCTGGCTTATCTTGTGAGGTTGCCATTTTGTGGGCATGTAAGTTATAATTATCATGTTAGCATATTTTACTACAGCCTTCATGCATACACAGGTGGTATTAAGTTTAAAGGTGACTTGAATATAGTGTAGCAGAGCAAAGTAGACATTTAACTAATGATTCATTCTCAACTAGAGGCTGCACTCTGAGCTCAATACAAACCTTGTTTACCAGGGAAAACATTTTCTTAGTTAATACACTTGTTTGAGACGATGTAAAAAAAAAAAAAGGATTATCTGTTTTTCACAGTCTTTTGCAAGTTTCTATTATTTTCTTTTCCTCTTTCTGAAGTTGAAATCCTCAGTTTCAGTTTCCTGTTCATCCTTGTTGCCTAGAGACTGCTTTGGACTGCAGTTCACCTCTGACACTAATCGTTCTTCTGGTGCGGTCTCTACGTTTTTCTACCAGGAAAACAGTCAAAAAGAACAAGAGCACAAAAAAAAAAATCCCTGAATTTTGTTCTTTGAAACAAGCAGTTTTGACAACATCTTATTAAACTAGAAAACTTCAAATATACGTGGGCTACTCTCAGAGGTGAAATTGGAAATATTCTTAGAGAATTAAGGATACAAACTAGTTTAGGTAAAATAAAGTTCTGTTTTGGTGTGGTGTAGTCTAACCAGAACTACAGCATCCAGCTACTTTTTTCAATTTTGTCCATATGTATGTATTGTCTGGCACTATTTAAAGTACTGAAGCTAATGGAGAACACTCTGTAACATGACTGAAAATGGTTATAATATGACCTCAATTCAAAATGTCAGAGTACCCCTTCAGTCACACTTCCATGAAAGTCTAGGAGGTCCAAACATGACATTTAAAACGGATCAAATCTGGAAAATGATATTTGCTTGGTTGCTGGAGTATTTGGGTGCTTGTAGGCACTACGGTAGTTGTTGGCACCTTGATTATCTCAATATTCCAGAGCCAGTATGTCCCTTCTGAGGCAGTTATCTCACTGTGTCACTGGCAGGTGTTTCAGTTTGGAGAGTCAACTGAGTGCAAATGGTGATGGCAGCTGTGCTCCGGACTAATTATTTCTTGTCACTGTGCACAGATTTGTCTGGGATGGTGTACAAACCAGAGGTCGTCTGGACAGAAATGTGTCACTCTAACGCCAAGGTCACCTGGTGTAGTCTTTTAATGGATTGCTTTTTTATGAAAATGATTGTCTGACGTGCTGTCTGTAAGTATTTATTATCAATGAAAACAAACTGACGTGGAAAAGTCCACAACCAAGTGAATCTATACTCTGCTGCCAGTTTATTAGGCACACATAACTGATACTGAGGGGTATTTCTAATGTTTTGTCCACCCCATTTGTATCATTGAGGTCACATTACTCAGCATGACACAGTTCAAAACCACCATAAACTACAGTCTCCAAAATGGCTATAACATTTAATCAGCTTAACCGTTATGACAGTAGGATTTATATCATTGCTATTGTATTTGACTGTATTCATTGCAGCTAGGTGTTACGAATAAAGTATACTTTTATAAGAAATAGAAAACTATATATTTCAGCTTTCACAAACTGTTCATATTCTGACCCATCACAGTATCGCCTCATAATTAGTCTCTATACCAATTTATTTAACCATGAATCAATTATAAATTCCTCGTCAAATAAATGAGTGATTAATCCTTAATGAAGCTTTCAGAGAGCAGAGAGTTTGTTCTTTAGTTTTTATGTTTTTCCTTTATGGATTATAAACATTACAATCAAGCTACAATGTTGTAAAGAACGGGATAACTGGATCTAACACTCTACAAAAATGTATATCAACTGCACTAAAATGCTTTTATATAGTCGAAATGTTTTCTCGTCACATTAGAAGTAGTCATAAAGTGTGAGGCCAAAAAACTATTTAGTGTTTTTACTGCTCTCAAATGTTAAAATGGGTCAACAGTACGTAGCTTATCGGTTAAACAAAGATGTTGAAATAAAATCCTAAGCAAAATCATATCAACTTATTAAAACAAGTTTTATAACTTGTAGGTAACATGTATTAATATGGAGTTAACTCCACGCCATCATCAGTTGGTCTGACTTCATTTAAGCATCGTGATCTAGAGTAACACTATTTATTTGGATTATAATATGCAAATACATAAAATTAGTATGCACTTTGGAGTTAAAAGAGATATAAGGGCAAATGTGGAGAAATAATTTTGCCAACTGCATAATTCATGACCTGCTTGGAATAATAGCATATGAAATATTCATCAGCTAAATTACTTATCTATGTAATCTGCTTTTGTTGTTGAGTTCAGGGGAGAAAGGGCAGAAGTGGAGGCAAAGGCTTGAACAAACAGTCTGATCTTTTTGCAATGTAGCAATGATTCAGTGTCTGCCTATTCATTATTTGCAAGAGAGAAAAATAACCCCTTCCACCCTCAGCAAAACACTGTCTTTGTTTGTGAGAAATATGCTTTTACATAAAAGTGATGTTTTTTGAATCTACACATTGCACCCTGGTGCATGAGCTCTCATTGAATATGTTGGCTGCCACTTTGAGTACTCTTTTAGTGCCACAAAGGTAACACACTTCAATTACATTTCAATGGATGATCATTCCAATGTAATATAATGTCAGTCCTTTGAAGAAAAAGGTTTTTAAGGTTTGAGGGTGCCTTTCCTACACATCAACGCAATTCACCATCTACTTTTTTTCTGACAAAGCACTCATTCTTGATCACAGTAGCCTCAGAGCTTACATTAACACGGATGATCAAAAGACGCTGGCCAAGGCTGTGTTGGTACATCAAACAGCATGAACAGAGGAAAGCACACAATTCCCATGAGGAGACACTGGTTCCATTGTGTCATTATTGAGGTTAATATTTACTGTATTACACCTCGACTTCTCCTCTTTTCATAATCCAGTAATCTGCAGACTATGGACAGAGAAACACACACAGCATACAAGCATGAACGCACATGCAAACAGATGATTAAAAGCAATAGCTCTCAGTGAAGTTCCTTCCTTTGTCTTTGTTGCAGGCAAACGTACATGTCAAATTTGACCCAGTTAACCAAAGTCTGCATATACGGAGTGTCAGAGGAAAGAGTGGGGGCGTTGCTTTGTGATTTTCTACTTTTTTCCTTCAGCAGCCATTGATTCTTTCCTCTCCACAGAGCTACACAGCCACTAACTCAGTGGAGGAAGGAAGTGTATATTTGTGTCACCAGTACTGGCACATACAGTAGGAAAGAACTACATTGTTCAAATATAGCAACTGTGTCGGATGATGAAACTTCTATTAGAAAGAAGTAATCATATTTAGGCAGATATCTGTATTGTCTCATACTTCTGCCGTTGATTACGCTTCTGTACAGTGAATTGATATTGGCCAGAGTATTACCATCTCCTAATTGAGTTGATTTTACATCCGTCTTGCGCGTGTGAAAGCCAGTTAATTCCAGGCAGCCCTCATAACACGGAGCCAGTGATGCTCTGCCAGTTTATAGGATAGCTGTAAGGATATCCACAGAGCTTTATCCTCTTTTCTCACGAGGACATAAACCCTCTTGATGTAAATTATACCAACTTTGGTTTGGTTCAGATAGCATTACATCTCATTTAGATGTCAGCTTTTCAAGACTCGCAGACTTCCAAGCACTAAGGCCTTTTGCAATTCAAAAAAGAAAAAAAGAAACAAGCAAAACTGTTCAAAATGGTCACTTCCTCCTAATGTTGTTTTGCAATGCTGGGACAGCGTCGGCTTTGTCGGCCCAGTCGTTGCTGTATCTGCTCTGGGGTTGATTGATGCACCGAGGGATTCACACAGCTGGAAAGGAGGCAGTAAACCAGAGGAGGGAACAAAGAGTAGTGGGCCACACGGGGTGCAGCAATTAAGCTGTTTTCTTGTTGTTAATTAAAAGCAAATTAGAGACTGCGACAGGAGTTGCTGTCTAGACTTAATTGCTGGCAGCATGTATGCACAGCCACACCTGTTGTTGCATCTTCACTCACTCATCTTAATCTTTCTTCTTTCTTTTTTTTTCTGCGCTTGCCTACCTTAGGGACGGAGAGGAAAGACTGGGGAGCCTGGACTCAGAGGCCTTCCTGTAAGTGATATACAGTGACACTGACACCCACATACTGCATTGACACATTTGTACAGACATTTTGCTTTGCTCTTTTTCATTTAACACAAACTGAAATCCTTCAGAATATAGTAATCAGTACTACTGTCTGAAAATAACAAAACATATTGGATCTTTTCCTTTTTATGCATCCATTTCAACATTATCATTACCGGTTTGATATAAATGTCTGCAGTGATTGCAGATGAAAACCAAAGACAAACACTGAGCTTGGCTCAGACATCACAATCAAGCAGCATTTTGATCAGTAGGTTATTTTCTTCCTTTTCTACCATTCAAAATCAAATTTAATTCTACCTTTGTTTGACACAGAATTCCCTTGCGATTATCATTGTCGTTTTCAATTGAATCCTGGCTGAAATAGAACACATTACAAAAATTAAACCATAATCACGTAAGCATATTAAAGCAAACAAGCAGACAGAATACAAAATCCAGCTTAAAAAGTGCAATTACACTCCTCATAGGGCACATTACAAAAATTAAGTCATCATAATTATGTAAGCATATTAAAGCAAACAAGCAGACAAAATCAAAATACAGCTGAAAAAGTGCAATTACACTCTTCATAATGAAACATCTGTGTACACTTGTTCCATTATTTCCATGCTCAGGCTGTATCGATCTGTTTAGAATCTTCTCCCATTCTCCCATTTTGCTGCAAGCGGGCTATACTATTAGCACAAAACAGCAAGGGGTACATTAAAGTAGCACTTGAGAATGCTTGTATTGATGAGTGGGACAAGTCTGCCTATAAGGCCCGTTGACTCCTTGAATTATAGTCTTTTCCTCAGGCGTCCGAACCAATGCCAGACACTGTTTGTGTGTTTGTGTAGTGACCCACACACTAAAGGGCACAAACACCACAATCCGTTAAAGGAGACAGCTTGTCAGACTCTTAACTGCTCTGATGTCAGCACAAACAGGAGTGTTTAGGCATCATGTAGCTGCAATGCTTTGGATGTCCAATTATTTTCATGCACTATTGCCCTGATTACACTCTCGATCAGGACATAGGGTTTGTCTTAACTCATTTCGTCCAGATATCCAGGAAGATTCTGTTCTGCTTCTATCACCGTTATGCTCAATAGGTTCAATTATCTTTAGTGTAATTGAGCTACTCACTGTTAAACCTCTCCTGCATGAGTCAGTGTATCCCCTGCCTCCTTAATAAGTCATAAAGTTGTAGGACACAAAGTCGTAGGAGAAAAGAAAGACGGATAGAGAAGGTGTGACATTTGTAAATGGCAATGTCCTGATGATACCCTTAGCATGTGCCAGCTTTGCCTCCTTCCCCTGATATTGGCATTTATGAGTCACCTGTTTTTCTGAGTTAGAGCTCAGGGGCAAAATCATCTATTCAAAACACACACCAGGGCATCACTCTCTCTTGTCCATTGGCAGCAGGACAGTGCTTGCAGTTGAGGAGGGCAGCAGTTGTTTTTCAAAGTCAAATTAGCACTGCACCATAACAGGGAGTCTGTGAAAGGGACACAACAAAGACACACTCAAAGATAATCTATAGGCTGCTGGGGGGGCAGCCACATCTCCACGAGAGCCAGCATTAGTGCAAAGGTTAGAAAAAAGAAAGAGTGCAGTTGCTGTAAAGTGGAATGTGTTTTAAGTAAACAGGCATCTGTTTAAATAAATTTTGTAAAAAGCTCAAGATGGTTAAAGAGTACTAATAGAATAAATAACTATTCACAAGTGTTCATAAAATGGTTAAACATCATCTTTATGTGACAGGGGATACTTTTATGTATCCACGGTGTGAAAAGACTTTCATGGCGTATAATTGCAGGGTCCCTCAGGAACCTCTAAAGGAGCAAGTACCAAGGTATCACACAAAACGTTATTCATCACAAAACATAGTACTGACACGTGGCATTTAAAGTTGATTTGAGCTGTCTTCTTGTTTGATAAACCGGCCTTTACCTGCACTTCCAGCAAGGGTGAATTGTCAAAATGACTGAGCAGCGTTCAATGTAGCAGTCCTCCAAATAGGTGGGGTTTAATCATCTGCACAGTGTTGTCTATATAAAGATGTAAAGATGTATCATGTGTAACTAGTTGTCCCAATAAGCCAACCCAGACAAGTCAGAACCTGCTCTGTCCTTTACTGACATTTTTTTGTGTTTGTTGTCAGAAACACATCTCCCTTGTCGGAAATGGCACCTTTCAGTCAATTGTAGCCTATCTACTGTGCAAGTTAAATAGCTCTTCCCACCCTACGCCTCCTGCAGCGTAGCACAGCGTGACTCATTGCTCACACTCAAAACAGACAGATGGCCATTACATACAGCGCTTTTGCAAAAAGGGTCTGCCATCATTTTCATGAAGCCCAGGGGTGCTGTTGCTCACCGGAGGCACACGAGATATGTGGTGTAAAAAAATTCCGAGACATGGACCTCTACCAGGCCTCCCACTGTCTGTGTTGCTACCTGCTCCCTTCACAAAATCCACCCCCCACCCCCCCCCCCCCCACCCCCTTAGCTCCTATCCACCACCTACCAAGCCTCCAGTAGCTCACTTGTGATCATGCTGAGAGTGAAAGCTATTGTGTAGTGGCCAACCTCTTGACCGCAGCTGTTCATTTGATGTATAGTTGCATCAAGTGCTGGGGTGGCAGCTCAGGCCACAGAATTCCTCCTGCTCCCTCTGCCCAGAGGAAGGAGAAGTGTCAGCTGGCCAACCTTGAAAAGAAAGTTGTCTTTATGAGGACACACTTATTATACCGTGAAACAAATGGGATTTGCTGAAGGTATACCATAGGTGGAGACATTATGGATAGTGGTTTTGTTTGGATAAAAATATGCCACCATGTCCTAGTATGTCAAGCTTAAGAATGAAATTACAAAGAGAGGTTACCTTGATTAAGTTTTCATGAGTTTTTCTGTAATTGGCTGCTGAGCTTCAGCTTTGCTATCATAAAATGAAGCCGTAAAACTCCAAACTTAACTTAGCAGAAAAGGAAAGTTGCTCTGAGGTTGTGGATTCAGCATAATTTTTACTGCTTCTCTTTCATAGGTCTTGTGTTAAATAATGAGTGAGGAGTTTGAGTGGTGTAACAGAAACATAAAGCCAATTTCATGAAACAGCAACAAATGCGTATCTTGTGCGTGTTGAAGTTCTTGAAAAAGTAAACGAGCTGGCTCACTGTAAGTTGCAACATTAAACTGCATTCAGAATGATGAAATGCTGAGTAACACGTGCAGTTGATGAAGTCTCTGGGAAACAAAGCAAGCCATTTGAGATTCGATTAGATGTTACATTACGATTAAAGAATAAGATTAAAGCATTTGTTTTAAGACCTTTGACTCATGCTGGTGTTACTGTCATTGAGCAAAATGATGCTAAAAAAACATTGTTTCATTGATCTAATGCCAACATGAAATGTGAATGCCAGCCTTGCCCTTGTCATGAATCAGTCATGCCCCGACATTACGGATACATCCTTGCTTTATCATTATGAATTCATGCTTACTGTGGATGACAAGCAACCTCTCTTGTCCCAGAGAATAACTTCCCATTTTAATCTTCTATAATGGAATGAGTACAGCCATGCATTTAAAGGGATTTACACAGCCCAACATGAAAAGTGAGAGAAGCTAAACCCTTACCTCTTAAAGAGGAATGGAAAGTAATAGTTTCCATGGGCAGTAATAATTGAGCGACATCAGGGATTCTCGCTACCTCTCAGTGGCCATCCTTGTGCATTTTTTAGCTTGGACTAACTCAGACTAAACTGCAGCTTGTGTGACATCTGTGTAAGCTGAGCCCCCTCTCACTCACTCAGCAGAGTGTGAATGTTTTAAAGTTTAAAAAAAAAAGGTCTGATGGGCCCGGGAATATGGTGTACTCATGAATCACATCCCCATAACTGTATCTCCCACTGACAGTCTCAAACGGGCTCTGACAGAACACCGCAGATATTGATGGAGAGACGAAGAGGGGTGCAGACAAGCTTAATTGCAGTTTGATGACTCAGGGTGTCTCAGAGTCAACATATCACCCACAGACATCCACAGGTGGACCAGTTCCCTCTCCTATACAGTACATGCAGGGCTTTCTAATTGTGTATATACAGTGATAATCTGGGTAAATAGCAGTTGTTCTTTATTTAATCTAGTTTGAAAGGTTTGCTAACTTCCTCCTTAGTCTTCTGCCAATAAATTGACTTTAAGCTGATCTGCCATAGAAATGCAGCAAAGATAAGTTGCACATTTGTGCCAGAATATAAGATAGCACGTTTTTCTTTTTTTTTACAGCAAGGGGTATTCTGGACTAATACCAGGATTTTCATCCATCAGATGGGATTTACATTAAATGTCCCTCATAAATGATTGCAACTATTTTCCATGTACAGTATGAAATGTTTGTCAGGAAAAGGTGTCTGATTACAAGACAACAATGATATAGTTCATTCCCTGGTAAGATTATAGTGGTAAAGTAGTGATTTCCTGTGTGTTTGATAAAGCTGAACAGAATTCAATTAGTACTCAAAGTCAATTTTGCCACTAGTGTCCCTCCCATGCCTAAAATTTGAATAAGACAATCCAGCTGTTCATACATAGCAGTCTACTGACTTAATAACAGCTCATAATTTGGACAAGGAAACAGTGACTATATCTCAGTAAATGGATGCTATCACAGCGGCTGTCGTTAGCGAGTCAAAGAAATGGGGGAGGGGCTGAAATTGAATAGCAATTATTTTCTGTTCAGAGTCCAGGCGCCGCTAAGGAGTGTAGAAATATGGTGCAACCTCTCTCAGATGTCTCTCTGTCTTCTCAGATTGCTAAACAGATGCTCCTTAATGTCTTTGCACAGAATATCTGAAGCATTCCCTGCAATATTCACACATCATAGAAGACAATAATTTCTGATGAATGACCTATTTTATTTCATTTTTATGTGTTTCTGTTTGAAAAGGTGAAAAAACTAATCAGAACAGGTGTGCTTTATTAAGCTTGTCTGCAGATGTGAAATTATTCATTTATTATACAGATAGTTCAAATGCATTTGGTTAATAATTTAACAAATCTTTTCTGTATAGCTGAAATAATAGCTGCTAATGCCAAAAAATCTACAGTCCAAGACCTTGTTCTTTTTAAAACAGTAAGAATTATGAGCGTGAAAGCAGAGGAAGGTGGGAAATGCATACAGTATGATGAGTCTTCAGCTGAGACCTTGTATGAGAAAGTTCTCCTGCATATATACATGTGATTATATAAAATAGATATCTATCACACATATATCTAATTATTCATTAACTGCATGTCTCGACTTGACCAATGTCCAAGTACATGTGTTTTACAATTATATTTACTTAGAGTATTCCTCACATAACTAACAGAAAAAAATCCCATTAAAATACTGTTAGGGCAGCTCATCAGCAGTCATCAAGTGCCATCTATTGGCAGACAGGAGAATGATTTTAACATAGTAGCATGGAAAAGTGCTGCAGTGCAACAGGGGCTTGAGTTTTTTTTGTATCTTGCTAGACTCACATCACACTGTAACAGTCTCAAAGCCATGGTGTTTCTATTGTAATCATAATTACAAAGTATTTGGATCCTGACAGTATGTTTTGCTGATGATTTATTCATTACGACTGCCCTTGTTTAAGTTTTATTCCCTGAGTTTTCTGTCTTTTTGCCCTACCTTTGCTGTCAGTCACTAGTAAAGATCTCCTCTGTTCACACACAGAAGGAGAGGGGTGAGGCGGGAGTCCCAGGAGTAAAAGGCGATAAAGGAGACACTGTACGTATTTTCCTGCAGTGACATTTACAATGCCATAGTGCTACAGAGTCATTAACCAAGGCCTCCTCCCACAGGGTCACCCAGGTGCCGAGGGGGCCACCGGGACGAAAGGACAAAAAGTAAGTCACATCAATGTCAAGAGTCATACATGATGATTCCTTCTGTTTGTGCTGCCTGAGACTCTACCTCTGCCTCTGAATCACAGCTGAGGAGAGCAGAAAAAGAGGTGGTATTGTATTGTAGTTCAAGCAATAAGATTGGTTTAATACAATAGAATTCAAAGGCTAAACAGGCAGTTCTCAAGTCTGTTTATCCTGTATCCTTTGGGTCATCTAGCACAGATAATGAATTGGCAGCCATTTATTTAAAGTATTTTTGTTTACCTTTCTGAGGTTGGATAGGCTACATGTTATTGTGCTTGTCGATGTTCATATAATTTAGTTTGAATGATACTTTGTGGTGTTTTGCTCTTAAGTCTTTCATTACTTTATAAGACAAATCTAATGTTTCTTGCAGAAAGTTAGCAAGAACATATTACTATTTGTTGCAGGCAGTGCCAGCGTGGCTGTTTATAACATGCTATGTCTTTCTAGTCACTAAGATACATTTTTCTGGTTTTGGCAGTCCAACAAGCATCTCTCAATAGGTCATGATCATTCTTGTTTCAACGCTTCCAATCTAAACTTCACCAAAATTGGAACATAAAAATACACATACAATCATTGTAAACATTTTCTATTTGGCATAAATCTCCAAAGTTCTTAAATACCTTTTCAAACTAATTTAGATGAAAGTTTCAGAAGCAACCTTAGATAGCAGCTTGATGATAGCAAGGTAGTTGTATTTAATTATTGAGAAAGCTTTGTATGACTTCAAACCCTTCAAAATTAGCATGATTCTATTGTATATATTTAGATCCAAATCCAAATGTGGGTTTAAAACTTGTAAACCTTTTTTCCAGTATTAAAACTACAAATGTAGAGAATTGTGTAGGCTTTTTTATGTACAACATGCCCCCTCTGAGTGGTTTCAAGTTGTTAATGTATATAGTTGTTGTTCTGTGTTTTTTTGTTGTATTGAAAGCATGAAAATAATAGCTTGTCAATGTTGAATGGGAGAATGGATGCTCCCAAATCCAATGCATCACAATTAAGAACATTCTAAGGTTCCCTGGGGCACTGAGCACAGTCATTACAAAGGGTTATACTTGGTATACTTCTGCGATAAGCACTGCAACATTGTGCACATGAAATACAAACCATTGCAATATGTTTTTTTAATAAGAGTTCTTTAATGTTTACTTGCCACTCAAATCATGGCTTTCCTCACATCACTTGAGTCAGACAGTATTTTCTCTGAACTCTGGTCATGTTATTGCCTCTTTTATTGTTGCTCCAAAACATATTTAATGTAGCTGTAGTTGAGGTCACCTGTGGCAACTTGCTTTCAGAAGTAGATTCTCAAGAGTATTTTTCCGTACTTTTTGTACCCTTGTCTGTCTGCTTGTCCCTCTGTTTATCAGACACACATATGGTTTGTAATGATTGATTTTGTGTTTCTATTGTGTTTTTCTTAGGGCGACACAGGCCAACCTGGTCCTCCTGGTCCTGTAAGTACAATATAGGGCTGTAAGCTGACTTTAGGCTGCATTTGTAGTCCATGCAAGGAGTTAACAGAGGTCCCGCTGTATACTGTCAGCCTACTGTAGGTTTTGATTTATTTTGATTATATTATATTTGAATCTTTTTTTTATTTTTTATTGAGCATCAGGTTTCACTTGCTGATATCACCACAGCAGCACTGGACAAATGTACTAGACTGTATTATGCATTAATTTTATCCCCCACACTAACCATGTTAACATTCTATCATAAACTCTGTTATACAGAGCGATGATGGGCTACACACATAGAAGCTATGTCAGCTACAGTGTAGGCTACAGCATAACCTTAATGTACGTAACCCCTTCATGCAGAAGTATAAATCTAGTTTTACAATATATTGATTGTCAGTAAATCAGTGCTTCAATCTTTGTGACAAACCAAAGAAACATCCTACTATCAAGATTTTGGGGCCAGGGAGGAAAAAGCAACTGCAGTCCTATATTTACCTATGCTGTTACACTTCCAGCATGTGGCATGTTGTCTTGTAACCAATTTCCATTCTTTGACAGGCTTGCAGATTTATTGTATCTTTATATATATATATGGTAGTTGTTTCTTGTTTTTGTGTTGTTTTTCATCCTTATTTTTTCTGTGCCAGTCATGGATCAGTGTTGATAAAGGGCATGAAACATGGGATACCTTTTTAAGGCAGTTGAGATTAGTTATTTTTTGTTTGTTTGTTTTGATTTTTTAGGTAATAAACTCACTCATATTTGGCAGCAAGCTCCCAGTGAGTGTTTCTTTTAGTAATATACAAAGCAAAGAAATATGCACAAAATAGTTTGCATGGGCATTAAAAGTTGTGAACTTTTGATTTCCTGTGTATCTAGTGTCAAATGAACATCAGCCATGTATTCGTATCATGTTGTAATTTTTTACATAGGACAAAATAATCCTTATACTGCGGGCTGTAGAGCGCATGACGTCTTCATAATGTTCATAATCATAAATTATAGAGAAAGATTTTCCCTGGGTGACCTTACCTTCTATTAGTGGAGAAGCAGACAAAAAGTGAGTACCACTGACGTCAGAGTTGTTGGATGTACTCTGATGGTAACACAGTGTGGGTGTTTAGACATTTTAAAGTCAAAAACACAATATGACACATTTAAAGATCTGCAAGGGGAACAATGAGTGTCATTATTTTTTTTTTTAAATAGAATTTAACTATAATAAAGTGTCATAAAAAATGGTGTTGTAGCCCACATGTCATGAAGAGCTCTGGCATTTAGATGGCTTTTTGATCTGCTGCCTATTGAGTCTCTGAAGGCTTCAGACATGAGCTTGGAAACAAATGTTCATGGCTTTTATTCCAACTCTCACTCTTATTGCTTGTTAGTGAGAGATTCATATGAAAATTAGACAACTTAATTATATAGTGAAAAAATATCACTCACTCACGCTGGCTTCACTGTTTCTGTCTAACCAACAAAAAATCTATTCACTTAATAAGAATAGATATCAATGTAGGCGGTTTTAATAGCTGTTCAAAACACTGAGGTCTAGTTTTGCAATTATTTTTGAACAGTTGTCTCTTTTCCCTAAATTTAATTTCAACTGGTGGGGAAAGATAAAGAAATGTTCTATAAAAACTAAAATGCTCAGTTGTGTTCAGTGTGGTGTATTGAGGTGTGGGCCACCCAGGATATAGGAGATGTATTCTATAGCACACAGTCAAGGGGAAAACATTAGTAATTTGATGAATGAGGCTGTTTGAATATTTAGTACCATTCTCTGTCTGTGCTCTCTGCTTTCCTGTGGCAGATAATTTTGGCAGTTAAGCATTGATTTCCCTTACACAGCAGAAGTAAGGGTTCAGATCATTACCCTCCCTTCATAAACCTTCTCGTGCCTCTGTTTATTAGTGACAGGGAGGAGCAGTGGTCTTACAGGCATGCACTGCCATCACTTTCTCCAACACCCTTAAAGTGGCAAAACAGCATTTTCTGCTCTGAAATAGTCCTGCTTTATAGCTACCAGTATTCACTGTACAATAGAGTTGTATCATCTTTTAAACAGAATTTGTTATTCCACACTATGTTTATCTCCATTCGGTCACATACTGGACTAATGGCACTGAGACATTGCTCAGTATCCAGCAGGAAAATTTACAGAAGCTGCCCTGGATAATGACTGCAGTTTGAAGGTTGACTGATTATGCACACACTCCACTGGGACAGTAGGGGATTCAGCGCCTTATTTAAGGTTGCTTTGGCCATTGTTGCTGTAGGTGGAAAGAGCGCTTCATGTCAAGTTTAGTTTATTTGTATAGCCCTTAATCACAGCAACACTCTCAAAGAGCTCACAGGCACGCTTTACACAGGAAACAAAGGCAAGTGGATAAGAAAGAAAAACACAAAAAAACTTTTATTCGAAGAACATGGTAATAAACCAATGGCAGTGCTCTCAATAGAATCCACCTCCTTTCAAAATGTAGGTGCCATGGGAGCACCAAAATCACCTCACATCACCTGAACATTGCTTTCATTTCAAATGTAGCTTCTATTGGCTCTTTTTTCTTTTACCGTCATGCTAAAATCTCCAAAGACTGGACCGGTTATAATCGCATAGGGCCAAACATGTACAAAACAAAGAGCCTGAGGATATTTATATTGGATGAGTTCTAATGATTATAAATAGATTTTAGATTTTCTTTTTCAGGTCTTAATATATCAGCTTTACTATTAAAACCGTTTGACTGGTTTACACTTAATTTTAATGTAAATCTGAGATATATGTTGTATCTAATTGTGTCTGTGCCACCTGCGTTTAACATATGTGTAAAATCTGAACATGATCAGTCCAACTGAAACAATCGCTTTTAACATCTCTGACTGTACATTTCTGCCTGTACCTGGTGTTAGGGTGTCTTAAAAAGATAATTGTGGCCATTCTTAAAAGACCATTGTATGAAACTTATTTTTATTTATTAAAAATGACAGCAAAGGAAAATATGGGGCCAGATAAAATTTAAACATGCATTTGCATGTACATTTCTGCTCACTGTGGTTAATCACTTATGTCAATAGTTGTGACATGAGAAAAAAAGGGAGAGAAAAAATTCAATTTAATCTAGCAGTAAGTAATAATGTAAGGTATGTTAATAGAGTAGTAAATAGAGTTTATAATTTGATGTGTACCCTTTCTACACTTTGCATCTTGTTAACTGCTGCTTTAATTTGGGATTCACCATGGACAGCTGGGGAGTTTCTTGTAGTCACGTGTAGTAGTTCCAGGCATCAGTTCACCTGACTATAGTTTGTCGGTCTTGATCCTTTCCCATCCGTTTCATATAATTTTGTTGTTAAAGGCTCACTGCCCAACGGTCAGTATCCTCATTTATTGGTTCTTCTGAATATGTAAAAACCTTCAGTAACACGATTTACAATGTAATTTGGTTTGTGAATCACATACTATTAAAATACTTACCGTTACCTGCTATTACTGAAATGCAGATACAGAGGACAAAACAGACATTTTGGAGTGAAAAATAAGTATTTATAAGTAGAAGTAATAAGTATTTAAGTATATGAGTAAATTTTTTAAGAAATACTTCTATGGGTGACATTTAAGCACCAGTTAGGACTGGTAAGTATTTTGTATAATGAAGTGTTAATGTTAGTGTATAATAAGTATTTGTGAGTCAAGATGTAGTTGTTACATGACATCTATATTTGCTTTAAAAGCTTAACTTCTAAGAGGAGTTATTTTTCCCTTTCTCTGATTTTTACTTGTAGTAACTGCAAGATCAGAGGTGTTTCTTTCTTCTTCTTTTTTAGAAAATCGTCTTTTTCATTAATTCTAGGTGATGACAGCTCATGGATTAAGACAGCTCCCTGCAACTGTAAGCAACAGTTTATATCATTAAACCTAAATATGTTGCATCTTTTTCAAATTGTACACAATATACACTCTTAGAATTATATCAGCAGCTGAGTCACATTTTCAAGTGGTCTGTTTTCTCTTGTGTTTGAGGATGAAATGAAAGAGAAAGCCCAGAAGGGAGAAAAAGGGGATGTGGTAAGTATTTTCCTCATTATTTTTTTCTCAGTGAAGACAACTGAACCATAACAAACTCAGTTTTCAAACATTACACCACAGCACCACAGCATGGAATATGTTTCCATTCGTATGTGACGTCAAAAATAGCATTGACATTTAATTCAGAAAGAGCATTTGAACATCACCTGCTGTTCAAATGTAGAGTTCTATGTCGTCTTTGTGCTCTGCAAGAGCTGTAACACAGAAAAAAGTAGGATGCAATTATTGTTTAGATCTCAAAACAACAGATGCAACTGTTTTAGAAAAGAACATTACAAAGGCAACAGTTGAAGCTATTGACCAGACATCAAAAGACTGTCATTTACAAATTACATGTTGAATTAAAGGAATCAAATCAAATAGTGAATTATGGCAGGTACTAAAAGCAAACACTTAGTAAAAGATCATATGATACAAAGGCAAGAGCAAAAAACATAATGTATGACAACTCAGAGAATATATTTTTTGAAAAAGTTGATGTTTTTTTGTTTTTTTTCCCACACTCTCAGAGCAAACTAGATAGATAGATATATAGATAGATAGATAGATAGATAGATAGATAGATAGATAGATAGATAGATAGATAGATAGATAGATAGATAGATAGATAGATAGATAGATAGATAGATAGATAGATAGATAGATAGATAGATAGATAGACAGATAGATAGATAAATAGATAGATAGATAGATTGATAGATAGATAGATAGATAGATAGATAGATAGATAGATAGATAGATAGATAGATAGATAGATAGATAGATAGATAGATAGATAGATAGATAGATAGATAGATAGATAGATAGATAGATAGATAGATAGATAGATAGATAGATAGATAGATTTTTGTATGTGTATTTAATGGCTGTCTATCTCCGTCCTTCCCCTCTGTAGGGCGAGAAAGGAGCTCAAGGACTGCAAGGTTTCAAGGTAATACGTTCAAGACTGAGCACTAACACAAAAACATGAGCATTGATATCCACTAACAAGGAAATAAGGCTCCTTTATCCTTTATGTCTACCGAGTAGCCCTCTGCATCTGTACAACAGCAGTGACAACACAATAGTGCTCTGAGGAGTATACAGATTATTCATCAAGGTCATTTTTATTGTAAAAAGGTATCTGGATGAGGGGTCTCTTTCTTTGGCATACAGTAATTTCAGGGCAAGAGTTAGACATCCAAGATGATTACTCATTTTGTGAGGTGTTTTGAGCTGTTGTGAAAGGGTCTAAAATGACTAGCGACACATTGGACTATCTATCGTCCAATTGCAACAAAAGTAAACCTTTATCACTTTCAGTGCTACAAAACTGTCAGAAACCTTCTTTGAGGCACTTCTGCTGCATGTTGAATTCACGAGGACACCATATGATGTGTATATTGTACTATAGGCTTGCCCTCTGCAGTAGTTCAAGAGTCAAAGTGTCAAAAGTCTGATATTTTGCCTCCCCCACACCTTTTTCTCACCCTTTTTGGTAATGTAAAAGGGAAACATTGGGCTGCCAGGTCTAAGGGGAGATCCAGGACCCGAGGTGAGTCTTTGTATTTATCTCATGTCTGCTGTGCCACTTACAGTAGGTCAAAAAGGGGCCTCTAAAAACCTACCTAATATAAACAATGGCGAGACAATAACCAGATACACGTAGGTGAGAAAGTACCGCAGCTGTGACTGGGGGGGGGGGGGAAACTGGATATACTAATGTATGAAGCTTTCAGGCCAATATTAACAGGTGAACATGTCATTAAATTGATAAATTTAACAAATTAAACTGATGTTTTATTCAGTTTGTTTTGGTGGAAGTAACTGTGTGTGTTTCTATGGCAATAGTCATGGGATATTTTTAAATGCAATATAAAGAAGAATGTAAGGATAATGTCTTGTTTGTGCTGCATATGCATTCACTTTATACACACGTTTTTAAATGAATTGAACAGGAAACTCTTATCTCTGAGGACACACAAGTATTCTTTTGAAGATAGTCCATGAAAATATCATAAAATGTTTACAATAACAAAGATACCTTTTTATGAAATGGGGTAAAGATAACAGCCAGGCTGCTTATGCTTATGTACGGCTTTTCTCTGTTGTTATGACATACGCTCAGTTTCCATGGTAATATGTTGAACTTTCAATTCATCTGTGTATACAAAGACAATAATGAGTCAAAAGGGGGAACACATGTAAACAGCTTATCTAGAATAACCAGGATATACACTTTTATCTGAAATAACATGTGCATGCAAACCCACTGCTACTTGAAACTGGGCTGGTCCGTCAAGATGATATCCTTAGCATACAGGAAATGTCATGAAACTAACCATGGTTTATTAAAAAGGCGGCAAGGGCAGCACTTGAAAAAACATTGCCATTTGAAATGATCTTGAAAGTCAATGTCTACAATGTAGCTCGCTGGGCTATAACGTTCAAAGCCTTGACAATTCTGTCACCAAACAAAGGGAGAAAATAGCCTAAAGTGTCGGTCTTCCTTTATGTTTTGCCAGGGGAAGCAAGGCCTGCCTGGACCCACTGGACTCACAGGCGAGCCAGTAAGTATACTGGCACTAGACACTAGCACTTCATGTCAAGCCTTCCTTTCTCTCATTGCCTTATCTGTCACCTTGCCATATCCTCTACTCTCTAACTCAGCCTGCCAGAGTGAAAGAGAGAGATAAACAGATAAACCTCAACAGGCAGCGACAGAGACGAAGTAGGGAGAAAAGTCCATAATTTTTACACAGACGATCAGTAATCAAATTTAAGAATTAATTAGTGGAAAGAGGCAAATCTAAGCGCTATATGCCAGGAACGGAGGCAGAGGCCCAATCTGTTCTCCACACCTGCTTCCGTAATGAGCATCTGTCTTTATTCAAAAGCAGGGAGGGAAAAGAGGCATTTCATAAATCCTGGCTAAGGGAAATTATGTTGGAACATGGCAGCCCGCTGAAGCAGTGAGGAGGAGGAGATAAATGTGTGTAAGGAGATGAAGGCCTGATGATAGATGTGTCTCTTTTCTCCACTATTTACAGGGCTCGCCAGGGAAGCCAGGGGTGCCTGCGAGAGATGGCCTGAAAGGAGAAAAGGTAGGCAAACTTCAAATCAAGTTCTCACCTTAAAGAAAAAGTATGAATCTATTATGTTTTATCACAGGTTGAACATGCTAGACAACTTGTTAAGACACCTTTCAGATACAAAAAAGATTGCTCACCCTGCACACCATCCTAAATCACATTGTAATTGTGTGCTATTGTTTTTGATGCTATTCTGTTATTTGTACATAATTTTCTTCTTGCAGCAGGACTTTCTCCAAATACTGTGCTGAAAGCGGCAAAGAGGAAAAGTGTGTAGTTGACATTCATGTTTGATGGGGTTTGTCACTTGTCAGAATAAATGAAGCTTTACTCACGACTCCCCGCCCACTGGAGTCACTCTGTTATACTCCAGGGCAAAGAAGTAAACCTAAAGTGCTTAAGCCTCCTACATACATTCACATGTATAATCCTCCTTTGTCATCTTTGCTATACTACTGTCAACTCTGATCCAAGAGGCAGCTGCGGTTATACATTCATGTGGTAGCCTTTGTGTAAAAAAATACAAATAATTTGAAGTATAAAGCTAAAAGAAACGCAAACATGAACTAAGGCTCTAATTTATGTAGTTGAAAGTGCATAAGAAAAGTTAATAGTCTATATTTCAGGGGTAAATGAAAACAAATTAAAACTTCCTGTCGTGGTAGAACATTATTAACATGTGGGTCAACTAATATATTTGAGGCAGGAAACATAAAACCAACAACCTTGTTATGCCTTGTGGACAGCAATTTCCAACATAAAAACTAGTGTTGGCGTTTGATGGGTTTGTAACAGTCCACGCAGTCACAAAAACTGTCCCCTGTAATGAACCATTTTAATGTTTATACCTATTGATGTGCAAAATGGTCCTGGCCTGTAAATGGCGTCTGGTCCTGCTTCAACTCCCAGACTCTCCAGCACATCTTTTCATTGTTTTGATGAAAGACAATATGACGACTTGTCCATGTAGACACATCTGAATACTGTTTGTCTTTTTGAAGGGGGACTCTGGAGGACAGACGGGGCCACCAGGACCTAAGGGTGAACCTGGAGAGCATGGTGGTGGATATATGGTAGGTATCATATTGAGAGTTTAGACACGTTCATCTGACCTTGTTGGCTTCAGTCATCGAGTCACGGGACACAAAAGTAGAAGCTGCTAGCGTAGAACAGAAAAAGACTGAACATTTTACAAAGTTTACAAAGTGCAGATCATCTGCAAACAGCTAGATCAGCAGCAGACAAGTTAAAGGAAACTAGCTCCTTTGGATGCGTAGCTGCCATGACATTATGGGGATGCAATGTCATTAGGTAATCCAACATTGGATAACCTCATCCTGGGTAATCACATATCCTCCCATTTTGGAGCTTATAGCTGTTGAAGCACTCTCCTTTATGGGCATGGCTTTGCATATAGAAAGTTCATTATAGCTTTACCAAAAAGACGGCGCATGTGCAGCCAAGGCCTCAGTCCTGGTTGAGAGCACGCACTCCTCAATCACTAGCAAGTGCTCTATGGCTTTAAACAATCATGTTTGTTTGTGTGTGGAAACGCTAAACTGAACATTAAGCCCAACACAGACTTACTCATCAAGCAAAGGGTACTGCGTTCAGTAGAGCAGAGCAATAACGGAACGATTGCATTCAGGCAGAGGTATTTAAACCTCTTGTGTTGAAAGGAGATGTTTACCGCAGGCCAACGACCCCTTATGTTTTTATGTCGGCCTAAATCTACACAGAGAGAGATGTCCATCGTTTAGAGTGGAAGCATAGATCCTGAGTCTTTTGATGAAGGTCATTTCTGTTTAGGGGCATTGAAAGACAATGGATTTTTAATATGGTCTTTGTTATGTAGGACAAAGAAAGGGAAAAAGCAATAAACAGAATGCAATGCAGAATGTCTGAGCATCTTTAATGAGTCAGCCTCCCCAATGATTTTTCCTTTAAATGAATAATGAGCTATTTACCCTTGTTTCTTTTTACTTGTATTATTTGCATGGATTAGCAATCTCCTTATACTGTGAAGTACTAATATAAAGGTTTTGTTCAGTAGAGTGCCAGTGCATATTTTGCATCTCATGAACTTCTGTAGTTCCTAAACTTCACTGTGTTTTATGTTTGGATACATTTCACCTTAAACTGTAGAATTGCTGTCTTAGTTCAAATCCAACTTCTCCACAGCTAATTTACATTGTGCAATGTACTGTAGGACTTGTAACACTAATAGATGCTGACCACAGAAATCAATGTCCCATCCGAGCTATACAGTAAATAATGCTTTCAGTGGTCTCGATTCCAATCAAGGATTTTTTTTTTCTGTGGTATGGTATTATCAGTCTGCCATTGTACATAGAACATATTAAAAAATGTAAACAATATTGAACATGAGCTCATAATGCAATGCTGTGTTTAGACTGTTTGCACTGTGGAGTGGACTGTAGCTCATATAAATTCAATATTCCTGTTTAAATTCCAGCACTAGAGCAGAGTGCAGTTTTTTTCAGGCTGCACCTCGGGTCTCAAAGTGAATTGCTGATGAAGGTGCAGTGTATCCATATTCTGATTTCTTCTTCCTGTTGTTTTATAGGTTGATGGGTTACCTCTATCTAGAGGGTCTCGCGGACCCAAGGTAGGAAGCACTAAGGTGATGGTGGAGCATCACCAACACATCCATCCTTATAGTGCCCAAATATCTTAACTTCAGCAGACAAATAAGTGATTTTTGTAGTAGCTGTGCTTGTTTCCCTTCTGCACTGAAGTTGAAATTTCAAGGTTTTACTGATGATATCATGCCGAGCTTTGAAAATAATGCACTGAAGATGCACCAATTAATGGTGTTGTCATGGAAAAAATAACGGTACACTTTAATATCCCGTGTTCCTCAACATATTCATGAGTTCAAATGAAACAGATAATGAACATGTGCATGTCACTGGCCTTGAAAATAGTTGTGTTTCTTACCCTTGAAACTACTAAAGGCAAAACATAAAGGGAAAATGAGTGCCAGCAGAGTCTAAATACTTAATGATCATGCAGTGCAGCAGGTTTCCATGAGCGTTGGATTCACTCTCACTGAAACTCATCTGACTAATCCCTTGTGCATATGCCAGGGTGAGAGAGGTGTCCCGGGACTGCCAGGAGATCATGGTGAAAAAGGCGAACCTGGAGAGAGTTTAACAGGACCGCCTGTGAGTATGATGTTGGATTGCTTGGTCTCTGTCTCCCACATTCATTATTTAAACTATGTTAACTTCAAATTCCTGTCATTGTGCCCTGAACGAGAGAGATCCTCTTTGAATATGAGGATCGGTGTTCATTAAACATTCTCGCCAGTCATTACTATGAGGTGCAGCTGTATTGCCCTCTGCCTTCATCATATATGCTCTGCACAGCCAGTTTGAACCTCACAGATTTGATTGTGAGTGAGTCTGCTTTCATTTTTGAAATACAGGATTGTTGGAGACAGAGAATCGATAATCACAATTCCTTTATTGGATCCTGGGTGCTAGAGGGCAAATGGTGTTAACAAGATGTGTGATGTGTTCTTAGGGCCCCATGGGACGCCCAGGAAAGCCGGGAAATGAGGTCTGTGGAAAATTCTCTGAATCCGCAACACACATACAATATGTTCAAGTTTATTTTCACCGATTTTCAGCTCACTGGTGATGTGGCCAGCAGTATTGCAATTATCTCACATGACAAGTAACACGAGGTAGCGTTTGCCAGTTGTTAGTCAGCTGTGTTAAGCAAGATTGTTAAAATCATCAGTGTCTGGCTTTTTTTCAGGGTCTTCGTGGACCCCCAGGAGTATCTGGCACCAATGGAGCTCCAGGAAAGGAGGTGAGTGAGATCAGTCTGTCCTTCCACTGTTATTCACTCCCTCACACATCTGCTGATAAAAGACGGCTGGAAGCATAAAAGAATGTCAGCTCCCTACTGTGGATGAACAAGTACGATGTATCACAGCTCCTGGACACAAATCCCCACCAACTGAGATGGGTGTGAAAGCAGAGTTGTAGTGTTGCATATCTGCTTGATATCATAGCCAGCAGGATTGTTAACTCTGTCCTTTGTCTCAATTAAAGGGCTCCCCTGGCAGGCCAGGCCCCCCAGGCCCTACAGGACCCCCAGGTGAACCAGTAAGTAAGAAAATCTAATTCCTGCTATCTGCAGTTCAGCATTACTTATCTACAATTAAAGCTCCTCTGCTTACCTTCAAATTAAACTAGCTATTTAGAGTGCAGTTTCAGTTTTGGGATAATTAGTAGCTAGTCCTACTGTTTACTAACCAACTGTACTTTAAGGAAAATTTTGCACTTTATGACAAATTGATAGCATTCTGTTGTTAGCACGTTTCAATGTCTTTTCATGTGTTTCAAGCAGGCAGCCTTTAATATAGTTCTGGTAGCTGTAGTGTGAGTTCCATATGAGTACTGCTGCTGCTGCTGCTGCTACTGCTTTTGCATAAAGCCTTGTAAATTCAGCATTTTAACCTATTTATATTCATGTGTTGTAAAGACCCATGAAACCCGTTTAAAGTCCATTTTATGTTCTTAAAAAATACATGGGCTGCAATTCAGAATGTTTTGCTCCACTCCGGAGAACAACAATATTTTGAAGATGTGAGGATTCTGTCTTCCAGCAACAAAGTTATTATACTGTTTCCTCAAGCGTTGCGGATAAAAACTTAAAATGAAACACTGAAACTGAAATTTGTTAAAGATGCGTGGGCTAAAATCATATTCTTTAAAGGCATGTAAGACAGGCTATAATAAATTGATGTTTTGTGCAATTTACATCAGATCAGTTGGTGTAAAACTAAAGAAACACCAGCAGAATATCTCTGAAACTCTGAAATTAAGACTGTTCTTTCTTTTTCTTTTTTTGACAGACTGCCCTGCCAATTGTTGGAGACATGAGCGCTTTACTTAAGGTATTTTATCTTCATACAGTAGTAATGATAATTACTGTTTTTTTGTTTTTTGGTGACAATAACATGCAAAGGCTTGCCTCAGTTATTATTTCAAAATGATCCATTCTTATTCATTTGAAAGAATACTATTCATCTAATATATGGATACTATCAGTATAGAGTGCATATGAAAGCCCTCGAGTGCCTCCATCAGGACGACTGGGAGAAGTATCTGTGGAAAGATGTTCACTAATCTCACAGTAATTCTAATAACTCCCTCCTTCACCACAGTCAAGCCCTATGACAAAAAACAATTAACAAAGACTTTCAGTGGAATGTAATACAGAAATATAACACACATATAGTGTTCTGTAAATGTTCAGTGCAAAACAGAATTATCAGAAAATACACATGAAACCCTCAGCAGATATGCAAACATACTGTTTTTAAAGTACTTCTTACTGTATGACAGTTTTCCTCCCACTATATGAAGTGTCATGCAAAGTCCAAATAATAAAAGCCTTTTGAGAATAGCTTTCACTTCTTCTGCGATTCTAATGATTTGATTTAATTTCCCCTGGTAGATTCTCTTGTCACTTAAACCTTTATCCCCAATTATCAAACGTTTAAACGTTTGGTAAGGATGCTAAAACACTCCACAGATAAGCCTTGAAGCTTGTACCTTCATTCTTTCCCTTTGAAACTGTGTTCAAACACATTCATCACACATAAAGCTTATTGCCCCCTAATCTTGTCATCACTTTTTGCAAACAACACACAAAGATCCCTTCTGACCAAATGCAGAATCTACACTGTGGCCAGAGCTAATGTGAAACTATTTTCAGCCAGTATTACTTGAGCATTAAAGAGTCAAAAGTGCTATTACAATTTTAAATGAGCATATTCTTTCGAAATACTGATATGCTTTTTTTTCATTTGATTAAAGAAGATTAGTCACCTTACACCATGTTGTTATCTGCAGGACAGCACTTAGCTAAATTCAAGCATTTTCATTTTTGATACTTAATGCATGTCAGCTGTGACAATAACTGTAATGCCTTCATATGACTAATTATTGACAGATAAAGTGAGATGGCAGTAGTCTTGCAATTTTCTGTCTATCTTTTTTTTGTTTGTTTTTTATCATTAAGTGCTCTGACAGATCAGCCTACAGTTTATAGCCATCATCAGAGTTGCTTAGTGGCATTACCTTCAACACCTTAATGACAGCTACAAAAAAGGACTAAAATATTCAACTCTGGCATTTTTTTCTTTTTATTCGTGAATTCAATAATAATGCTTTATTTTAGTTTATTAGTCATATTTTTTTGGGCTCTTGGAAGATAATTAAATGACAAGGATGTAGAGATCTGTTTCTATTCTGTATTTTAGACTTAGCTCTTATTACGATAAATGCTGCTTTTTCATGGTGCAGTATATCAGTTCCTGCTGTATAGAAGGTGTGGTGCCTATGTGTAGACTGGATCAGGGACAATGATATTTAAGATTCTCACCCAAATGTCACAGTCAATGAGTTTGACAAAGTTCACCACTCACCTAGATGAGCGATGTTCTTGGTGAGTTCACATTATATCTGCTCTGCAGACATTTAGGGAACACTTTGTGTCAGTTGGGGTCTTGTCCTCCACCCAGGGGATGTGACATAATAAAGGGCGAAAATGCTCAACTTGATGAAATCTTATCTGTGCCACCACTTTTGCTTCCTGCCTCGCCTGCGCTGGCAGAATGCCTGCAGTGTGTGCCAGATGAGAGTCCCAGGGCTGCCTGGGCAGAAAGGAGAGAAGGGATCCCTCGGGGTGCAAGGAGTGGAAGGCATGTTGGGAGAAAAGGTAAAATTAACTGCATGGCAGGGCAATTAAGAGAAGACACTATGAACATATTTATCTGACTATCTTACTTTGCATTACAAATGCACAACTCTGTATATCTAGTTGGGGTTGCATATTAAATACTTTGTGTACATCTGTGTGCATATTCAAGTGTGTAATTCTGTCCTTTACAGGGGGATCCAGGTGTAAGAGGCCCTATGGGTAACCCTGGGAAAGAAGGCCCAAAGGTAGGCAAGGAAATAAAAAGCATAAAACACTTTTTAAATGTAATGGTTTGCATGGATCTTAATGAATTATTCAGCTTCTCGGCACGAACTCTATCTGAACAAATACAAAACAAATAGTGTCATTTTAACGTTATGTTTATTGAAATATGTGTTTAATAATAGTGGTTTACACTGACAAATGGTTTTCATAAATTGCTTTTTGGATTATCTCTGGAAGCCTAACCAGCTATTCTACAACTCATATTATTCTGAACACTCTTACCTGCTTGCTGCAGAAGTTGTTGCTATGGATACAGTGTTGTACCTCGATGAAACAGGCTAGGCAATTTCAAGTCATGTGCTGTAAGAGGAGAGCAGACATTTTGAAGTTTTATACCCATCAGCCTTTAGTTTTAGGCCTTTTCATGTCTGGTGAAAAACATTCACTTTTCCCTCCCTCATTGGTTCTGCCTTCCTGCAGGGAGTAAAAGGAGAGAGAGGCTTCCCAGGCCCTACAGGGGATAAAGGCGATGAGGTGAGTGAAAAAAGTTTAATCTAAACATATTAAACCTGTGGTTATGTAGCCATCCCGAAGTCACTGTGTCATTGAGAGGTAGTTTTCAAAAGAATGTAAATATATTGTAATGTGGGCCTCATCTTAAATCCTGTCTGCATTGAGAGGGTGTTTTAAAAGGAAGCTATCAAAAACTATCCACAATGCTGTGTGTGCACTTTGCCCTATCTTTTGCACTCTGAGGACTACCTTATAAAGAATGTAGCCTGCCCTTGGATGTGTGTGTGTGTGTGTGTGTGTGTGTGTGTGTGTGTGTGTGTGTGTGTGTGTGTGTGTGTGTGTGTGTGTGTGTGTGTGTGTGTGTGTGTGTGTGTGTGTGTGTGTGTGTGTGTGCTAATTAAAAAACACAAGCCACTCTTCAGCAGAGCTTAAAAGCATTCCATAGGTCAACTTTCTGTATTGAACTGCAATAGCAGGAGATTTTCACTAATAGGCACACTTGTTACTAGATTTTATAGGTTCAATAAAAAATGTTTTATAGTCCTGCTATGCTTAAGAAATAAGAGAATCTCTAAAATCAAAGAAATAGTACAGAAACATCTTATCTTTGCAAATGCAGATGCTGCATCTAACAATATCACCACGTATGTCACAGTAGATACAGGATTGTTTTGCTGTTACATTCAAGGGCACCACAAAATCAAGAAAATACTCACTGCAGTAAATAGAAAATCATTTTACAAATTCCACAGAAATCAAATTCAAACACAATCATAGAATGACAGGTTTACAATTATAAAACAAGCATGCTTTGGTGTTTAAGCAGTAACTTATACATTTGATGTGTTTTAAGTTCCTTGTGGCCTAGAAGTTGAACATGCATGTAATTCCAATATCCCTTGTTTAGTTCTGTCTTGGGACCTTTGTTGCATGTGTCCTCTCTGTGTTTATCCACCATCATCTGTCAAATAAAGGTTAAAATGCCAAAAAAAAAAAAAAAGAAAGGAAAGAAAGAAAGAAAGAAAGAAAGAAATAATCTAAAAGAAAAAGTAAGTTCTGTACTCAATGAAGTAGTAATAATTTGTTAAATTAAACTATGGGAGGAAGCTTGGTGATGTGTATAGAAACTGGGGAATAGAACTTGAACTTAGATTGAAAGTATTAGACTACAAATTGAATAGAATAAATGTTTTACCTTGCCCATAAGAGAGCAGATTGTTAGTTGCTCAGGCTTCATTATATTTATTACTTTTTTAAAGGAAAAGGAGACTATATTTATCTCCCATTCATCCTTGTGTGTCATGTTTCTGGACAACTGGCAGTATACTGTAGGCCCAGTGTTGCTGTAAAATTTGAATATTTTGCCGTTGTGAAAAATGTTGATATCCTTTGTTTTCCTCTAGGGGCCTCATGGAGTGCCAGGACTTCCAGGTGTGGCTGGTCGCACAGGGGCCCCGGTAAGAAGAATGTGCTTAATGTGGTCTAATATTATACAGATTCAGTATCATAATTTCACACAAAGTAACCTTTTCATTATTGTGGTTATTTTTTATCTTTTTTTTTTGTGAGTTAATGCCCAGATTAGAGTTCACTGTTCCGTTCTGTTTGCAGGGGCTTATGGGTAGACCCGGACCAATGGGCCAGTCAGGAGCTAAAGGAGACAATGTAAGGTCAATCGTCTTTATAATGTAGGCACTGTGCATGTCTCCCTTACAGGATATTTTGGCTAATTTTCTTACTAAAACTCTATAATTGCTGGTCAGATAGCTGTAGATGAATGCCATGACACACTGCCTGAAATTAATAAATAGTTCAGACTAGAACTAAGTATACCATTTCTCATATATTTTCTTTCAACTATATTTAAAAGACTGATTGGTAAAATGGCTCCATGGTTGACTAGTAATTTGTGTCTTGTGATTTTTTCACAAAAATTCAATACAATTACCTCCTTTAAAGTCATTGAAGTCCCCATGACATTACCTCAAATTATTTCTACTTCCTGTAAAACAGAGTATATCTTAAATGGTGAAATCATCCTGCACTAGTTTGCGTAAATTAAAATTTCAATGAATAAAACCTTCATAAACCTTTGAACATCCTCTCTTATCCACCTATCCTTTAACATAAAATTGTGTTTCTCTGCCAAATTGATATCTTATTGGTTTACACTTGTAAATGATCATTCCCTGCACTATGCCCCACCCCAACATCCTGTTTCAACAGGAAATACATAAAATCAAGGAAGTAAGAGTGTCATTTCATGGGGACTATAAAAATGACTCCTTCTCCTTCATTGTAAAATGCAGCATCTATGAATAGGCAAATATTGTCTAACTGCTGGACACAAGATGTCTCCTACTTCACTGTAAAGTGTGAGTGCACTGGAGGCTTCAAGCTTCCACATCACACTTGTGTAAGCTCCATACTGGACCATGATTGCCTCCATACTATCTGTGTGGTCACAAATCATGCCATAAACTCAAATTTCAGGTGAGCACAGAGGAACTTTTCACTTTTAGCAGATGGATGTCAAAACAGCCTTCAAGTGTCAAACCTCGCACATACATCATTCTGCACAGTGAAGCACAAACATCCAACTGAAGGAAAAATATATATATATAATTTTGACCTGAGGAGAATCTTAAAATCTCACCATTTACTGTATTTTTGAAAAAAACAACACAACACATTAATTTGTTTCTTGTGTTTGGCAAATGAGTTTCCATATCATGGGATTACATTAGCCTTGAACTGTGCTTGGTAAATATTTCAATTTCCAAAGACATGTTTAAGCATTCCTCTGGTCTGTGTTTGGCAGGGAAATGAAGGCCCCTCAGGCAGACCAGGGCTTCCAGGGCCTCCGGTGAGTTCTTCCTTTCTCAACAGGGGCCAGCTGGTGATAATAAATCTCAAAACCCACCTTAGACTTACAACTTCATAACCCATATACAGTATATACACTTAAATTAACTCTCTAATATTGTTTTCATGTTAATGTTATTGTAGTACACACACTGGCTTTTCTTAAGGATATAGCCTGGTAGTCATCAATTCAGCACACTTCAGTACATTCAAACATTTAAACATGATGTTGCCTACTTTAATCAACACTATCCAAAGCTATTCTATGCCAATGACAAAGTAAAGGTTAGAGCCAGAGCCTTGCCTTGGCATCTGTTCCTACTGAAATGACCATGAGTGTGCTTTTATTTACCCCAGTCTAACAGTATTTAGTGTAACACAAGAAACACAACTGACAAACAAGTACAAATATGATGAAATTGTGGCGACCTGCTCACTGGCATTGAATCATGTTCCCTCCTTTTAAAAGGCCAGTGAGTAAGCACTTCCAAAGGCAAATCTATAATTCATCAGCCGTCCCCTTGAACCTGCCATGCCACCACCCCCACCGCTCCCACATACACACACACACGCACCCTGGTCTCATAAACTGCAGTCCGGGAGGACAGGGGGTGGCTCAGTGGCCTGAAAAGGGCACAGGCATCCACTTGCTTCCAAATGAGAACCTTGACTCCTTCTACATTTACAATAGCTGCCCTCTACCAATCTATTAAGGGAAAAAAACATTCTTTATGTACTAATACTAGCCAAGAAGTCTATCTTACTTAGTTCTCATACCCAAATCTATTTTAATCAGTATGCTCTTTTGTATTTCTGAGATACTCTTGCTTTTTTTTTTACTTACCAGTGGCTCAAGGATTATTAAGTCTACTGTTCCCTGTTTTTTTTCTCTTCTTTTCACTCCTCACTCTGTCTCACTCTCTTTCTCTCTCTTTGTGTGATCACCAAATGAGCTATTGATCTCTCTCATGTAGCTTTTAAGGGCTTAACAGTGTATAACTGCTCCAGACCTACTGTACAGTTTTCTGTAGAGTCTTGGTGCCTAAAGCTCACAGAGCAGTGAGGAAAGTCTCTAAGAGGAGATGTCTGATTTACTGTTGATTGTGTTTAAGGGTGTACCCTATGTGGAGGGCAATGGGATGAGCAGTCTGTACAAGCTCCAGGTAAAGGCTTTTTAAGTGACTATTAATCTGTGATAATGTCATTGTGATACAGTGATTCATTGAGTGCATGGTGCTGTGCTTTCAATCATATTGGCAGAAAAAAATGTGCTTGTGCTTAAAATGTGTTTGACCCATATTGTAAAATATAAAGTCATAAAGTAAAAAAAAAAATGTCTTTTCAGAGTGGTGGAGCTATTTTAGGAACCCCGGGAGCTCCTGGTGCTCCGGTAAGCATAATCATTGTTATGCCTGAAGCAAATCCTTTACAGTGTACGGTGAAGAAGCACTTGCACACAGGCATGTTGATACTGTATGAGCCGCAGAACCTGGGAGAGCAGAATAACAAATAACCTGACCAGCCCTGCAGTGTTATCTCTGCTTCTTAGGCCTTTATATCACAGTCAGTCATGTTCATTGAGAGCTGCTGCTTGGTGAAGGCTAGGGGGCTTCCTGACTCTCAGACAGGTGTGTCTGACCCGCCCCAGGACACACAACATCATTGTTATGCAAAATGGACTTCGAAGTTCAGCTGCTCTGCACAGTGCCAAGCAGAAGTGACCTGATTTGCTTATCAACCCTCCCTGCTCCTCCTTATCAGACAGTTTGTAATCTTGTCCAGTCCTGTGAGACGTTCACTCACAGGCCCTAGAGGGATTTATCCACCACAACAAACACTTAAGGTGGTGACAAAAAAATAGACAATCCAATATCCACAGTGCACAATGCACATGAACCACAGCTACATCTTGACAACACATGTGCCTGTGCTGAATCCATCACAGACCTAACAGCTCCTCTGGAGCAATCAATAAGATAGCATCTTCATCAGTGTTATAAGGGACAAGGCATCCAATTTATCAATAATTCATAGATTGTTTCATTTTATATCAATAATTCCTAGTTGTTGTTTTTTAATGTGGAAAGATGCAGAAATGTTTCACCAAGATGTTTAACATGCATGACAGTGTTTTACAAAGATTGGGTGATAAAAAAAAGAAAAAAGGTTGGTTTATATTATCTTGATCATTTTAATGGTGTTTAAAAAGGTCACAGTTACATGTAATGCAGTACAAGCATGATTTACAGACATAAACCTGGGAGAAAAGAGAAGCTATAATGAACATTATACAATTTTAATGACAATAATAGACAGTAGCCGCATGCCAATTCAGACTATATTTATGATTTTTATGGTAGCAGTTGTCCCATTCATGGGAGTAATCTGTCCTTTTTTCCTTTAAGGGCCCCAAAGGAGATGAAGGACTTGCAGTGAGTTGAAGCTTTTCATTGTGGATTATGTTTTGATGAAATATTTGTCTAGTTTTTGTGCTGGCCAAAAATGGAGAAGTCAGATCGGCCAGTTGCTTTCTATCATTGTCTTTGTGATTCTCTAAAACAAAAGTCAATATACCCCCAAGCCTGAGCACTTAACCACTTTAGAAATCCAACATACAATGAAAAAATGATCAAGTCTGCTGCAAATATGAAACTGTTGTACCATATTGTCTTGCCAGTGGGAACCTATGAACTCTCCCTGCACTTCAAATATCCCCACCCCCACCCCCATACTGATGCCTGAAAACAATCCACACAGACATGGAAACAATTCGATGCTTCTGCCATCAACTTGAATTCTTTATTCTCATGGGGCCAATTGCATTTTTTATTGTTTTGTTGCACAGTGATTTTTCACCAGGATGTTAATTTGACATTTTAATAAATTGTGTGAGCGGCTCCAGTGCTGCGGTGGAATTGCCCCAATCCGTCTCACAGCTGATCCTCTGGCTGGCCCACTCTCCTCTTAGCCGCACTCGCTTATTCATGACAATCTACATGTGTGACAATTACCTGCACAATCTGTCTATGTCAGCACCGGTTGCCCCTCTATTCTGTGTAATGGCATTTCTCCATGGCAGCTTGAGCAAGATGAGGTAGATAGAGGCCATCACTTGTTCGTGCTCTGGGGATGGGTCTCTATTTTTAGTGCAGAAAGCAAGTCTGATTGTGATTGTCAAATGGGTCTCTTTTTCCATCTCATCTATAGCCTACAAGGCGTGACACCACATGTCATAGATCATATAATATAATACACTGAGGCTGAAGTATTGTCCTCTAAGGATTATCTTCATATTGACAGATGAAGGGTTGTATTAAAACCTGACTGAGGATATCTAGAGGAGAGATGGAATTGTGTGAAATCTTGGCTCTTGCAGAATTTAATTTACCGTCCTTCGGGTAGCTTGGATCTATATTTGCTTGTTTACGCTTAATGTTTACTGACAGCCTTATAATAACACATCTACCTTCCAATAGCTCATCACCAAACTCGCCCTTCTATTGATGGCTGAGAGACAAAAATAACAAGGGGGGAAACAAACAGCAGTGAGACTACAGTGGTGGTGACTTTTTTGTCTTGACACAGCAGGTGGTGTGTTTTTTCTCTCATAGGGGGAACCAGGGGCCATGGGATTACCCGGGCTCGAAGGACTGCCTGGTGCCAAGGTAAGCAACAGTGTTGGCTCAGAGAAGCGTCTCCTCTACCATGATATAACCTGATTAACAGAGTGAGGGAAAGAGCTTTCTCTATACTTCATTTTCATTCAAGAGTTTCTTATATCTCATATCCAGCTCTTGGAAGAAAAAAAAAAGCTCCCCAGTGTGAAAGTGCAACATATTATGGGTTCCTGTTATGAGTCGACTTAAGGGAATATAATTATGTTTAGGGGAATCCAATCGCTTGTCATTTTTTAATATTGGCTGAAGGAATTTAAGGTTGAAATTTTTGAAATAAAGTAATAGCAAGGCTCAAAAATATCCCTGCATTTAACTTGTCAAAACTTCTAAAATCTAAGTCAGAGTGGAAAAGTTGGCACTGGCTGATCATGTGTTTTTGCACGTTTGTCTGAGTGAGTGCTGAGGAGGTGGAACATTTCAGTTTCTGTGACATCCCAAGTAATTTATCCTGTAGGGGAATACTGACACAGGTGTGACATATGCAAAGTGCTTGCTGTTGAAATATAAAGAAGGCTTATGTTCATAAAGAGGTTTTATCATAAAATCATGCTTGTGATTGTGAATAGAGATGAAAACTGTTTTTGCTCTGCATTTTGTCTCAACAGCAAGGAGCCGAAGAGCATTCATTATACCTGGGTTTATGCCATTTCTGATATCAGTATCTATCTGTCTGCTTGACGTGACAGTGATTTATGTGTATTATTTATGTAATGTGTGTGTGTCTGTCAACTGTCTGACATGTCTGCATTGTTTCCTTCAGGGTGATATTGGTTGGCCTGGTCCACCTGGGATACCAGGTCCTTCCGTAAGTGAGATTTCTTTTTTTTTCTTTTCAACTAATTTACACCAACTGATACTACTCCTCAATCAATCATCTGTGCTGTTTCAGTCTGTTTCTGGCAACAAGTCAATGATGTACATAGAATAGCAGCCATCAAAACACAAGTCCCACAACGGTATGATGCTTCGATTAAGAACTAAGATATAAAGCCGTGTTGTGTTGGATGTGTGTGGATTTTCTCTGAAGCTATAGTAGGCTGGTTGGTATATTATAAATGGAAGGCTGCAGAGGTGCTGTAGATATGACACCATTGAGGACCTGTCAAACACAGGCTGTTCTCTTCATATGTTTGTGACTGACAGGGGAAGCCCGGCGCTCGTGGAGAGCCAGGGATCCCAGGAGAGCCGGTGAGCCGCAGCCTCTAACTTTCTTTGAGCTGTCAATCCATGCGTCATTCCTTTGTCACTGCAGACTGACACATTGGCTGTCTCTGTTCTCTGACAGGGTGAGAGGGGGCCGCTCGGAGAGACAGGATTCCCGGGGCCCGAGGGACCCCAAGGTGTTCCTGTAAGGATGATACATGAATTCTGCTTTCTGCTCTTTCCTTTCTAATCGGTACTAGATGTTGCCAGAGCACCTTCCACTGATGTCCATGCTGTAAATAGGGCTTTGACTAACACACTGCTTCTTTGCTCCTTAACTATTGTTGTTTTAGCATTATGTGACAAAAAAGTACATGATTCAAGGACAATATGGATAAAATATGTATGTTAGCTATCACTTGTCCTGTAGATGATTACATTCCTTTATGTAATTACCATCAGAGATGGTTTCGGTAATTTTCCCTGTAGGTGCACAATGGAACAGTGTTGGCGCAGCAATTAGGATCATTATCCCTTGGTTGAGATATCTCATTAACTGTGGAGATTACTAGGAGTGCAACAGTGCTGATTCAATCGAATGTGGGAGCTGAAACAAAATGTCTTTGTTTTTGTTGCGCTTCTTGAGCAGGGCAGACCTGGAAAAGATGGAACTCCTGGATACATGGTGAGTTGTGCGTACACGTTGCAAATCCCCTTATAGAAAGTGCTTTACATCAGCGGAGCTACAGAAAGATGGCACAGCAGATTTTTATCCCCCCCTCAAGCTACAGCATCCTGAGTGCATTAAACCTATTTGCATATTTGAGATTTTAACGATAAAAACTAAATGGAATCCTGAAGATTTAAGGCTTTGTTGACTTTTAGTCTTTTTACCCTAATTATACAGTTAATGCTTTCAGGCAATGATAAAATGTTTGTAATAGAGGGCAGTAGACATTTCGATTAAATATGCATTTTCCTGCCTGATGAACCTGGCTAAAATTGAAACAAATACGGCAGCAAAGTCTGCTTTTAGGTGACTAATGAAATATATATACACTATTTACTGTGTAATCACACAGAATGAGCTCACAGCATGCAGAACAAATATGCCATTAATAACCATTTCCAAAACATTATACAATCCACAATACCCAAACTGGGTTGATTATGAATATTACTGTTGTGTCTTTGATTTCCAAGATTGTGTCACTTACCACCTTCATGACAACCCCAACAGTTTATGGTTTTCTTATTATAATTAGTTAATATTCCTCCAGTGAAATCTCAGCATTGCACAGAGCCATTCCACAATCTTATCCTCTTGTCTTTAAGCCTAGCTGTCTGACATTTTGGTGTGGCAACAGTGCCATCTAGCAGGTAGTTTTTTACTCCCCTACCCACACTCCTTGCACACTGCTTTGTGGTTTAATGTAATGCTCAGGGAAGCAGATTTCAGTGGGCAAGATGATAGATTTAAGCCTCCCATCAGGCATTGGGGAATACAGAGTACTGCAGATTAAAGCAGGCAGGGGAGAACAGCCTCACAAAGAGATGCCCGCTTTAAAACCACATCATGCCAGATTGTCTTTTGCATGGCTCCTGTAATCCAGCAGGAAATTGATACAAAGATGCTCCCAGAAGTATTGCTGTGAGCGCAGTAAAGGAAAGCAATGAGGAGTGACAGGGAGGGATTGGAAGACACAAGATGTTGTGACATGAAGCCAGAGACAGGTATTTTCTCTCCCAGCTCCTCCATACAGTAGAGACAGCTGGTGGGAAAGCAGCCGTTTTTCAAACGAAATAGGAGTGATGCAGAGGAGCCATGACATTGCAGAAGGTGAAACACTATTCAGGGAGATATTATACAAGCAATACACCTGAGCTGAGTAAGAAGTATATGTTTTTCAAAGTCAAGTAATTAAGGGAAAAACTGAACGGAAGCTTCCGCAAATATCAGTGTAAATATCAGCAATATACCAATTTGGCAATTTAAATAACATATTTTTCACTGTATATGCACAGATTTGAGTAATTTATTGTATGTGCTGCTGCATGTAAGTTAACATCAGTAGGCTGCTGTGTGAAATGAAAAGAGATTAAAAAGCTTAAGTGCTAGCATAGTTTTCTATTATTCCGATGTTACTGTTTCACATTTTTCAATGAAAGTAAAGCATTCAAATGTGTTTTTTCTTACTAAGGGAGCTACAGGTAGACCAGGGGACAGAGGTTCCAAAGGAGAACGTGTAAGTAGCAACACCTCTGTTTTCCTAAAAAGAAGCTGTTTTTATGATTCAGAATATAATGCACAAAAAAGGTTTTGATGAATAGTAATGAAAGTCTTCACTTCTGCACAAATATGACTAATCCCCACAAGCACATAAGCACTATATAAAGGCATTTAACGCTCCGCACAGTTTCCTTTTGTATTTGCAAGCCTAAATTAAAGAGCTCTGTCACACTTCTGCAGTAATCTATTGCAAATGCTGGTAATAAAGGATGCAAAATGAGGCTTTTAGCTTTATAGTTGGCAACACAATCTCAGGACAGGTGACAGACTGGACACATTATGAGAAATAGGTCAATGTGCACAGTATGTTAAGTGATACAATATTGGGTATGAGTCAGGCCAGAAAATAGTAGTTGTTAGGAAATTTTCCATATTAATGGGTCAGGCATGGACCTTGACATCACAGTGAGGGCCACACTATCATCTTGGCAGAGAGACATACTGTTTCTCTCCTTGAGATGGTGAAGGCAACTGTCTGTGGTGTTTTGGGGAATGCAGGAGTCACTTTGATAACGGTGGTGCAGCATTGCTGTGACACCTAAGGTCAGAGGATATGACTGACTCCCTAACCCCACAGATGTGTTTCCTTGTTTGTAGAATAATTAACCAGTAGGCTATTTCCACTACTGTACATGCATTTAGTATGACCATTTATGGGCATAGAGTATTCGTGGTACTATTTGTGAAGGCTTAAAGACTATCCACGGAGGATAGTTTCTCCAGAATCGTTGTGACATCATCCATCAGACGGGTGTATTGATAATACTTTGATTCTCCTTGGCCAAGCTTCAATAAATATTTTCAGCTTAAGACATCCTGGGCTCCTGCAGGCACTTTCTCCACTGCTGAGGTTAACCATTGACAAACAAATTCTCCATAACAGTAGTGACTATGGTATCATTTATGCCAGCCAGGAAATGTAGCTATGGATGTTATACTGCAGAATGCAACTAGATCTAAACAATTTGTTCAGTAATTCACCACATAAATATTACATACTGTTTGTCTGGGCTTCAATACTGCAGGGTGACCCAGGTATTCCTGGAGAAAGAGGTGTTCAAGGCGAGAGAGGACATGCGGGGGATTCTGGCTCACTTGGACAGAACGGACCAAAAGGCCAAAAAGGTGAACCTGGCCTTCCAGGACAGTTAAGTCTCCTGGTGAGTTGTACATTTGCAGATATCTTCCAAACAATGCAAACAGACACTGTCCTCCCAGATTATAAAGAAACACAATCTGCCTACTTCCTTCGCGAGCTTGTGTAACTATTTCAGTTCTTGTTCCCTCCATGGAAAATGGTGCAGGCACAGATTTCTGCATGAGACATCAAACAAGGCTAGGGAGGTTGCTGTTCTCTTTCTGCTCAACGCTTCCCACTCCTGATCATCTAGGCGCAACAGAGGGTCAGAGAGGGAGGGAGAAGGAGACACAGAAAGACAGAGATATGTGGGCGTGCCTAGAGCTCTGCAAACTGCTAAAAACACCTCTGTGTGTCACAGACATTTTAAACACAGTGTGCACAGTCACAACAATTATATAACATTCACAGCACAGATGAAAAAGTGTTTTGAATGCGAAGATTCAAGGTCCAAGGCTACTATTATTTTCCATTGTTACTCGTGCAGCAGCCCTAGGAAGCTATAATAGTGCTGTTGACAAGGGTGCACATGACTGACACAAAGTGTACTGTCTATTTAAACCATGTTATTTGTCAAATTGTTTGAGTGGCAGAGCATATATAATTATATATACTATGTTACTGTGAAAACATGTAGAAGCATAAAAAGCTGGCATGACAAGCTACAATTTTTAGCCTGAGGCACAGAAACATAAATATTACTGCAGAAGTCGACATTAAATAACACCATGAAATCTCTTCATAGCTATCGTTCATGTCATGTTTCATTCAATATTCTGCCTCTGAATCCATTTTATTTCTAGCTGTGTTTAAGCCACATATGTTGTGTTACAGTATAATGTAGTGGGGATTTAACTGAACAGTTAGAAAAAATAGGAATTTTGAAAAAAATCTAATTTTAACAGTAATCTCTTCTTCCCGGAGTTGTGTTCAACATGGATGGTTTCCACAAGCTGTTCAGTCAAGAGATTGTTCAGTTGAGATTCATGACAGACTTTCATTTGATTTTCATGCTGTGATGGCTATCATCTCTGCTCTATCACCTCTGCTGCCACTTCTTTGTGTATGAAAAATGACTTTACTATTGTCTCTTAATTGTTTTTTTTTTTTTTGCTGCTGCAGTTATTAAAAATGATTAAGTAAAGTGTGCTTTAATCTCTCTCCTCAAATACAGGATGATCCCAGCTTCATGGAAGAACTCAAAATGTTTATCAAAAATGAAGTATTGAGGATCTTTGAAGGTACAACTTGTTTAAAATGTATTTTACATGTTTTTTTCTTTCTCTGTTGTCCATCTGTATTCTCTTTTTTCTGACATCTGTCATCTATCCAGGCATTCTAAATGTGAATTTGTATTTTTCTTACGTTGTAGAAAATATATCAAACACTGCCATGCTGCAGAAGACACCTGCAGGCATCTTAGCTTCGCAAATCCATGGTCCTCCAGGACCTTCTGGCAAGGATGGATTACCAGGCACACCAGGAGAGCCTGGACCTCCTGGTCCTCAAGGTAGGACTTCAGGCTGTCAGGGTGAAGCTCTGGATGTGAACGCCACCTTCTCTTAAAAAATGAATTAGAAATAACACTCTTAACCTGTGACTGCTCAAAACTATTGGTGAAACGTTGTTGTCTGTTGTTTGTTTTGTTGTCTAATGTTAAATATCTATATATGCACATGTGTGTGTACGCTTCATTGGTGCTTTAATTACCTATTAGTCCAACACAGTATGTTGTACCATATCTGTTTATTTGAAGGTGGCATCATTTACAACTGTACACACGAGACTGCACGTTGACATGAACCTTGCAAAGTGAACTTCCAACAGCCTTCAGTTAAAGATGTTGTGTTTTAAATAAACATCTGGGATTAAGCATTGGTGATTAGATTCGGAATGGGGCTACCAATGCAGGCTGACAATTGTATTTTGTAGGGATTCATGGGTATTTTTCTCTTGCTTAGACCCATATATCAATGCAGACTGAGGGGCGGGAAGCAGAGGAAAGGCCAGGAGTGTGGTGCACAGCGACTCTCTGGGAAATATGAAGACATACGAAGAATTGGCTGTGAATAAGAGAAAGAATTATCAATGTGGACAGGAAAGAGCCCCAGTATTGATACCTCACTCCAGGAAAGAAAGCTCTAAAATACAAAAGGAGCATAGTCAGGAAAAGAGGGTGGACATTCTTTATCAAACTGATACAACTTCCTGACTGCTCATACAACACTAATGGTGGTCAGGCTTTATACCTCAAACTTGCTTAGGATTGTATTGTGTGTGCAGCAGAACTAAGGTATCTTAACAGTTGAAGAGGAGGAGGTGTGTTACCTGTTGGTGCAGATGAAAGCACCACTGCACTGGCCTTTCTCTTTGAGCTTTGTATCTACCTCACATTATTCAAGACCATTTAACCCACTGCTATAATATAAGATGATGCTTTCATTCATGAATATTATAGTTAATGTAGGCATCTACTGGACTATAAATATGTGTGCTGTGTCAATGCAGTTTGCACTACACATGTTCTGGATTTGTTTTGCTTGTTTTACTTTTTTATGCTTCAAAGGTGTTTTATAGGTGATTCTTGATGCAGCTTTGCAATAAATATTTATTGAAAATAAAGAGGAAAGTTATTTCCCTTGATAAATCAGAAATTCAACAACTTCCTAATTTTTTCTTTGTTGACTTGTGCCTCCACTCAGCTGGGGAGAGAGTTTGGGGTAATATTTCCTCATTATTTCTCGTCATCCTCCACTGGAGATTGTGCTCCTCTGGAATATCCAATTTGACTTCTTCTCCAATATGCCAAAATGAATTGTTTATGGAGAAAAATAACCCCTCTGTTGAATTCACAGTCTTTTTTCTTGCTGTGGTTTGATTTCACATGGGCGAAAGTCTCTGTTAGATAATACCCATAAGGATGCGTGTCGAAGAGCATCATTTCTTTCTTTTTTTGTTTTTTTCCCACTCCTTTGTTGTGATTGAGTGTCATTTATCATTCTATTCATTTTTTAAAAACGTTTTACTTTTGAGATCATTATGAAATTACTCACTCATGTAAGTCATTGTGTTTAAGTGCAAATTTCATAAATTTTACATTTTGTTGTTTTGACATTCATTTTTGATTTTGTATCTCAGTGTCTTCTGTATATTATTTTATCTGACTGAAACAAAATCTGTCACATTATGTCAGGCTGTTAAGTGTGGATTTCAGAGCTGCTCCTCTTTGTGCTGTACAATATGGAAATATCAGTAAATATCCCACAGTAAATGGTCTTTGATGGAGCAGCTGCTCAAAAAAGGTGTTTTTCCCCCGCCTTTTATAAGACATAGCCTGAATAAATAGGTGTTGCTGTTACTGTTTACAACAGTGTACAACAGATGACTGCAGTACTATCAGTCAAGCATGAAAAGTAACTCTGTGGCAAAATGATTGTTTTTTTTAACGTATTTTGTCCATTAGTGCCCCTAGAAACAATTTGTTTTCAACCAAGTACAGACACACTATGGCATTTTCGATTTATCAGAGTGCACCAATCCAGCGTGCCACCCAAGCTTATTGCCCTGTGTGCTATTCAGTATTTTTTTTGCTTAAGGTACAGTGTTCTTTTCTCCATGGAACGTCTGCTCCCCGAATGAATGCCCCAGGCTCTGTGAGTGTTGAAAGAAGTCTCATTATTGCAGCAATGTGTGGATAGCCCCTCTCTCTTTGAGACTCAGTTTTGGAGCATTCATAAGCCTTTTTTCTGAGATTTCCTCTGACATGTAAGCGTTGAAGCATTTCCCCTTTGGGCCAGGCGGTGCAATGCTTGATACTCCTGTCAATGTTTCTGATGCACACCATGCAACCACTGGTCCTGAGACTCCATTACTTTAAGTGCCTCATGGGGAAATATTTTCACAGTCCCTCAGATTCTTACTTGGTATGCTGCTGTTTTTGAACTGTAAAGACTTACTGGCTTTGCATGGAGTGAGAAAGCCTTTATAAAACATTTGTGTGCATGTTGCTATAAGCAAAACACAAGCCGGACTGAGTTGAATGCTTTGATTTCCGTACACAACAGCCTCTTTTTTTGACAGACTAAGCATGTGCTTGTGAATATCACTGCTTGTGGTTACCTCAAAGATTTTTTTAAATGGGGTAACAGCAACAGCCGATCACCATTATAAAAAACAGATAACATATATTAACACAGGAGAATCTAGTTTTCTTTCTGTAGCCAAACAGAAAAACAGTTTTTATGCTTTAGCTTTTATTCCATTTTATGATCATGTTTATGTTCAAAAAGGAATTGCATCTCCTTTGAACATTATGAGAGTTGGTTATCATGAATAGACATGATTGTTTTCTGCATCTGTTGCATCTATTTGTTTCCCCTAGAATGAACCAACCTTTGATTACGCCTGTCTTTTCACTCTGTGATTGCCTTTAGTGACCCTCGAGTATGACCTCTGATTGAAAAAAACCCTCTTTGCTCTGTTTTGAAATCTTCAAAGATATGTGCTTGTGGTCCTATTGTTGACAGAAAGCTGTATAAGCCCACAACGCCTCCTTCTTCCAACACTGATGCACAGATGGCTTGTTTGATGATTTCTATTTTGACAGGATGTCAGTACATCTTTTATTATTCAAAGGCTTGCGACTGAAACTGGGAATCCAGAGTAGCCTGTTTCTACACCAACTACCAAAGCTTCTCTTCTCAAAATGAGTGCAGAGATGATGCCTGACATTATCGTCTCATTGATGTTATTTATATCATCAAGAAGCTAATCTGTATGTGTCCCTGGACAGTTGAAGAGGTTGCAAAAGTGTATCCTTACCTTGAAAGTACTTGGATTATAACGTGTTGTGGCGTTAGTACTAATCTGACTAACTGTACACACACCGTAAAAGAGACACTATAGAGGTCTTCTTCATCTTTCTAGTATTTGTACTTTGTCCAATCAGAGTTTTGTGTCTGTCCTCAGGATACAGAGGTCAGAAAGGAGAACGAGGCCAGCTTGGTCTGGGGTTACCAGGAGATCCGGGAGCCATGGGGCCACCAGGTAAGACGCATTAGCATCAAAAAGCCTTACTAGTTCAATGATGTCATTTACAGTATGTGTTTGGACATTTGTGGAGAAATTAAGGTTTGGCCTAGTGGTCGAGCTAAACTCTGCAGTTTCCCTCAGCTCTACAAAGACACTTTTATTGTATATAGTCACATAATAAGCAGCCATTGCCCAGTTAAAAGTAAAGAGGCAGGGCAGCCCTGCCTCCCCTACATTCTACCACTGTCTATCAGGTTTCCTAGTACCTTTCCATTGAAGAGAGGGAGGTGTAGTGTAAGACCTCACTTTGATATCAGAGAACTGAGGCCATGTCAAGCCTCAAATCCTAAAGTTTTTCCAGTCTTTATTTAATAGCTCAACATGTTGGAGATAGGCACAGCTCCCAGATTGCATTATATTTTATAAAACTCGGGCGCTGCTGTGACATAAATGGGACCCCAATGGAGGACAAATGCTGCAGTGACAGATTGGTGATGTTCTATTAAGTAAAAGCACAGTTTGCAAAGTTTCACGGAATGCATCCTGACATGTCAGTTTGTCCCCTGCTCCTATGAACCAAAAAATAACTTCCCATACCCTGATTTAGAGAGGAGACTTGGCTTCCAGCCTGTGACAGTAGGAGTTTATCACTGAACCTAAGTCCCTCACCCTGTCTACAGTATGTACAGTATGTGCATAATGTACATGCAAGGCAAAGGGAACTTGGCCGTAGGTCCTCTGAAAAGGACAAATTGAAAGACATCATCTATAGGGGAGCGCAGTGATAGAAAACACCTTCAGCTCAATGTGTTGAGAGAGTTGGAAAGTACTTGAACTCTCTGCTACAACAGAAGGAGCCATAACACCAAAACATTTCTGCTAGCCAGTGTTTCCTTTGTTGTTTCTTAGTGAATCATAATGAAGGGACAGCTTATACTCCTAGACATCCACATAGAACCGGTTCCCTCTGGACCACCTACAGATTCATGCGGCCAGTTTGTTATTTGCTCTCAGGAGGACTTTGTAACACTGGAGAAAAGGCAGGAAGCATCTCAGTCAATAGAGAGAAAAAACTATCATTTTAGGTAATTTATGTGAGAGTGACCGTAATGTCAATTTGCTGTCTTTGGTTTAATAGCTTTGTGCCCTAATGGACTTTAGACTTACACTGATTCATCAAATGAAAATTTGGACTAATACTGACACTATGTGCAGCCACACTGTGGTATATGAGCAGCTATGCAGGAGATGGATGTGGGAGTGATGAAAAGGGCAAGTTGTATTTTCAGAGGGAGGAAAAAGACAAGGTCTGTGATTCCCTTTGTCTAAACTGTAGAGGAGGAAGGCTCTCATGTTGTGCTATGACTAGTCTGACTGATGTAATGGACACTTCTAAGCTTGGAGGGCTTTTTATAAAGGGTTATAGAGATAAACCAGGAAAAAGTATTGTGTTTGGCAGAAAGAAACAAATAATTTGTGTGTTTTTGTTTGTGCTGTATGGACATACAGTAATATGAGACAAAGCAGCCATGTGGACTGCTTTGCCACTTGTACTAGCTGTTGCTAAGTAACATACTAGTATCTTATCTGCTTTGATGACCTCACCATATTGGAGAGCAAGGAAATGTACTTTGCTGTCCTTCATTTTCATTAAAGAATTACAATAAATGTATATTAGATACACAGCTTCTGAGAAAAAAAAGAAACTGACTATTAAAAATGCCTGTTGGCATTAAAGTGAAACATATTATGGGTTGAGGTACACAAGGAACATTTACGGCTGGATGATGAATATATGACCACATCATCACTGTATGATTCAACTGAAATTATGGTCTAGAACTCAATCACATTTCTGTACAGCTAACGTGTGTATTGACAGTGTTTATTGACAGTGTGTGTGTGTGTGTTCGTGTGTGTGTGTGTGTGTGTGTGTGTGTGTGTGTGTGTGTGTGTGTGTGTGTGTGTGTGTGTGTGTGTGTGTGTGTGTGTGTGTGTGTGTGTGTGTGTGTGTGTGTGTGTGCGTATGTGTGTGCATGTGTGTGTGTGAGAGTGAATGTGTGCTTCTGCCAAACCACAGTTTTTAATTTTATCACTAATGGAAAGCTCTACTGAAATGATAAAGTGCAGCCTGCTGCAGGAATTAATAATGTCTAAATCTCTGTCAAGGACCTCCTGGGATCACTTCTTCTCAGGGCCCCCCTGGCTCTCAGGGGCCCCGCGGACCTCCTGGGACATGTGACCCCAGTGACTGTCTTCTTCCATCCTTATGAACCCCAGCAGAGTGGTTCGAGCTGGCGCGATGACGGCCATCCAGCTCTGAGCTCAGTACTGCAGCCAGACACAATGAAAAGCAGGAGAGGGACGGCCTCAATGTATCTGACAGCTTTCTCCGCTCTGGTTTATCAAACACACTCACAACTGACCTCTTTTGTTTGGTTCACTATAACATTTGGATGCAGTAGGGGCTTTTTTTCTGGGATTGCTATTGGGTTTGTTTTGACTACAATAGAAAACCTTTGAGATTTTTTTTGTTGTTGTTGTTCTTTTTTCCCCCATTGCTTTACTTTTAAGTTATTTCTTGATTTCACATCCCCTACTGTGATGTAATGCATTCCTTGTCAACTCTCATTATGTCTTTCAAGACCATGAAATTACTTTGTTTTTTGTCAAGTGCAGTCCTGTCTGAAAACATGATCTTAATAATTTGTTTTCCTCCTTAATGGGCATGCCTATGCACTCTTCTGTTCTTATTCAGATAAGCCATTGTGCTGGCAGAAGGTACATCTCATGTGTGTGTGTTTATGTGTGTGTGAGAGAGAGAGATTAGGTGAATGAATGTACTTCTTTTATGTGTGGGCGTGAGAAAATAGGATTTTTGAAACTCCTTATGCAACCAAAGTGCAGCAGATGTGTCTGATATAGAAATTATTTATTTTGAGGGCGTTCTTCAAGAATGTATTTAAAAGATGGTACTGATAATTATAGCATGAACATTGACTAATACGATTACCAGAAGGTGGATTCACACATTTCTGGATTACTGACTGTTTTTTCAACAGTCACTCATGACAGATCTGCATTGTGCATGATAATCATTGTTTTAAAACACATATGTGGTATAATCATTATTAAAGATGTCTTCCAATTTTCTTTAGGTTATGCATTAGTACACAATCGCTCATCATTGAGATTTGCCATAGCTTTTATAATACAAAAACCTACAACTCATACTGTAAAAACCACATTCACAACAAGGGAATATTTCTACACATTAAGAGAATGTACCTTAAATGTTGTTTATGCATTTATGTGACGTGACCTCATTAATCTGTTAATAATTTAAACGAGTGATTGTTTTTTCTTTTTCCTTTTTTCCTGTCTAATGGAGCTTATAATGGGACCTGACAATATAATTACATAAGCAAGTTATATCATTGCAATGATGTATTAAGGTTCTCACTTTTATTATCGATCATACATCATTTGCAAATGTTGGATATTTTTTTAGTGTGTGTGTTTCTGAGGTGATTTATTAATATTTATTGTTTACATGGTGTTGTGTATGATGATTCCTCTGCATGGTTTATATGTATATTTTTGATTTCCAGCCACACAAAGGTAATCAGAATACTACACTGCAATGTCAGACATTTTGTTTTGGTGAAACACTGTACTCAGAAATCTACTTGAACTTTCTTGTTTGTTAAACAGTTAACTTCCTGGTTTTTCTTTTTCACTGACCAGCACTGTGTGTCATTATTTATCTTTGGGTTTTGGGCGCCTTATGACTGGAGTTTTGATTTAGTTGAAGGTTTTGAGTCAACTTTACCTAAATAGGCCATATGATATATTTTTTAATCAGAAAAGATTACCATAACACTTCATTTTGATGTAAATTCACCTATTAAAATCACCTATTTGAAGATTTTAAAGAAAATGGCATTTTTTTCATTGAGCAACAGCCACAACTTTTTAATCACACAAAAGTAAGTCTATCTTTTATATAAATAGATAATTACCCTGTATTACTTTCCTTGAGCTTTTCATTTTGAGTGCTGTTTAATGAGAGTTTGACTCAAAGGCTTTAATTTTACTTTTAAGTGTCCTGCTGTGGTTAATGTTTGAAAAGTTATGTGGGTGTATCTGAAATTCAATTCTGTCTGTAATTCATCCTTCAGATCTGTGACACTTTTTTTTACTTCATGTCTCACATCACAGAAAGTCATCATGCTTCTCTTACACATGTAATTTATAACTCATGTCTCACTCTGAAGTTGCAGATGAATTATATATATTTTTTATTTTTTATTTTTTCTCAGCATGTCGGCTTGTTTTTATTTTTATTTTTTTTATCTCTGCCCAATTTTATCATTGTGAGTGGGTCTAATCTTAAGAGGGGTGTTTAGGTGCCACTGTCTTCATTTATGAGTTGAAAGAGCCCCCTGCTGGACATGTATTTATTTTCTTCTTGCTTGCAATGTGAATGAAAAACAATCTTTCTTTGGGTTGTAGACTACATAAAACCCCTCCTCTATTGGTTTCTGTCCTCTCATCAGACTCATTTTCATATTCTGCCTAATGGGTTCCCCTCGGAGACAATAACGCCGACCTTGACCAAATTCAAATGAGACAGCACCAGCAAACTAAATGCGATCTGAACTTTTTTGGTTTTGCTTTTGATGAGAGCAACTCTCGCTGTATATTGAATTTAGCTTGAATTAATATTAATGTGCACTGGTTTGTGACTTCAATTTAGCTAAACAGTATGATAACTGGGGAGGACACAAAATGGCTGCTGATGTCACAGCCCACTTCACTTGCAATTTTGTGCCAGTCATTTTACATAGCTCCAAGTTAAAATCCATTTATTCTAAGTGGAAAATGTCAGATAAACGCAGACTCAAAGGATGGAGGTATGGCACGTTGTTGCATCCTCTGGAAATGCTGTTATACATCCTCGGATAGGCTGATCAAATAATGCAAAATTCACTTAGAACAATAACATCCATCCACATATTTCATTATTTCTTATTTTTACAGTAATGTAAGTTGATCCTGTTGCCACATATAATCTAATCTTGTAAATAAGCTTGTAATGAGGGGGAATATGGATCAGCCTCTCAGCATGGTCCCTCGGATTAAAAATGTTTGCCTGCTGCTCTTTCTGTAACTCTGCTCCACTCCTTTCATAAGCTCATGCCATGCTGAGTGACTTTAATGTGTGTTTTTTGAAAGTCTTTGTTTCGTTGAATATCTACCTCAGTCTAATTTGCCACATGTCTACAAAATTAGCTACTTTGGGGAAAAAATATCACAACAGTAACTGTTGCATTTTTACTGAAAAGGCAATTAAAACCTCATGTGTATGTGAAAACAGTCCTGGATGTTCACATTAGTATCAATGAGTTGTTGATATAGAGGAGGGCCGATAATGTTTCTGTGGTGGAAGATGTAATATTCTGTTCCTTGCCTGCGTGGCTCTACACAACTGATAACTAAATAGATGTACTAGGCACTAAAAGGGTTAAATGATGATCCAGACATGGAAGCAATGTTGAGGGCTGTTTATTTGTTTATCTTTGTAAACTTGCTTCCTTACATTGTTTTTTCCAGAAACTCTGTGAAAATTAAAGCAAATACACAATAAAATGTTCATTAACATAAGTAACAAGAGTGTAGAAATGTAAACACTTGCTTGATACAACAAAATGATACAGATGGCTGAACTACACGTGGCAAAAAAGGGTTTAGGTGATAATCTATAAATCTCCCCAAATATGAAATAAAACAACAAAATGTGCATTATTTAAACGTACTCATATCTCAAGACAAAATAGCTATAACCATACCAATGTGACCATAAATGACCAAATAGAGAACAATGTCATCTAAAGCTACAGTACAATCAACTGATCACAGTCTTCAAGCAGCCACTGGAAGATGCTAAAATGCTCTTCAATTTCTACAAACAGGACACCCCAGTTTGTTATGCATCCTTTTGTACACATGTGATGATGATACCCTTTGACAGTGTATCAGCTATGTGAGGCTTTCAACAGTGATGCTAACCGTTCTAATTTTGTTAGCTGCTGTCCTTTCTAGACCTAAAGGACTGAAAGATGTGGACGAGGTAGGCCATAGCTCTGACAAGGGTTGCAATGTGAAAAAACCCTTTCAAGGTGATGCGAACCAATGCCTCTGTGGGAGTCTGTGGCTGTAATGGTGTGGCATCGAACCTCCATATAAGACTCTGAGTTGATTAGGTAATTTGATGTTTCTTCAGCTTTGTCTGTTTTCACAGAATGTGCCAGGAAATCTGGACCAGTAAGCCAGTTGGTGTTTAAGATTTGAACTGAAGACATTGGCTTGGTGGCAACATCTGCAGGGTTCTGATTGGTGTGGATATAATGCTACTGTTCAGGACATGTGGATTTCCTTATCCACTCCACTTTGTTTCAGACGTACACCTCCTGGTTTCATTATAGATGTATCCCAGCGCCACCTTGCTGTCAGTATAGAACTTCAGACTGTCCAGCTCACTAACAACCAGCTCAGCAATCTCCACTGCCAGGACAGCAGCACCTAATTCAAGTCTGGGAGCAGTTTGGGCCAACATGGCATTTACCTTCAACATCCATCATCTTGAGGTGTGCCACTGTGCAATGGCCCTGTCTGAAATGTGTGGATCTCTGTTTGTTGAGCAGTGAAGAGGGAGACTGCAGTATAGGTTCAAGGGGTTTCAAACTGCTCTAGATCTCGCTGTGAATCTCTTCAAGCAATCCATTCTGCCTCCTTTTCAGGTGGGAGGGGAGTATCCCAGTTTCTTGTACGACTGGTGAGCTGTTGTAGTAAGAGCTTCCCTTGGATGGTAATAAGAGCCACAAGACCAAGTGATTCGAACAGGCTACTAGTGTTGGCAACAGAGAAAGTTAAAGTATCATTCAAAAGGTTTTAGCTTAATCCAAGACTGCACTTTACAGGAGGTGACTCGATGTCTAGATCAAGGTCTTTCAAGTCCTTTGCATGGTCTGTTGATGGAAATGCCTGCATGACAACTGGGCAGTTGGATGCTATTTTATGGAATCTCAGGTTGGAAATAGCAAGCATACATTGGGATCCTCCCCATGTAGAGCTACCCGCTGTAGCCCATAGGTAGCAACTACCAGAGAGGGGCAATTTCCACTTACATGGAATTTGATCCTGTATTCCACAACTTCCCTGGTGGTTTGACTGTCTTTGAACCAGAGGAATCTGAGGAGGTTCCTGTAGTGCTCCCTGACAACTAAGATCTAGAACATTGGTTCAGAATCTGACATTAGTGCTCCCAGCAAGCTGTTGTTTAATTCCAGTCCTGTCAGCGGCACATCAATGGGATATGGAGCACTAGAGTCAAACACAACACAGATTTGACCAGGCTTGCTTAGCTGATACCAGCATTCTTCTCAGTTGTGTAGAGGTGGAGCCCATTAAGCATGATCCTGGTCAAAGATTTTCTGCATGAAGCCAGAAAATGGCTCCTCATTTCAGGCTTTCTTTTGATAGTATGGCAGAGCCTGGCTGACTCCTCTACTCTCACTTTTTCGAGCATGAGCTTGTTTTCTCTTTTAACAAAGGTGGAGCAAGCACGTACTGCAAATTGCACATGTTTTAACTGGTGTTAGACTTGCTGAAGATTTGCTAGACATGTTAGAACTATCAACAGATCTGATCACGTGACTTTACAGATGGATTTGATATTGAGCCTTCTGTTGAACTTCTGTGTTTGCTTTGTTGTCTATCTTTTGTACGCTCTACACCTCTTATTTGGTATGAAAGACGCAATTAAGATGAAACAGGGCAGTAAATGAAGTGCAGCTGTCTTTGTTTGCAGGGATTGTTGTGTTGACCCGGCCATGATACTGTTTTTTCACTAGTCTTTCTCCTGTGTGGGTAGCTCTACATTAGGTGAGTGATAGCTGAACAGATGCACTAGGCACTGAAAGAATTAAATGGTGACTCTGATGTGGAAGTAAAGTTGAGGGCTGTTTACTTGAGTATCTTCGTCAATTTGCTTCTTTACAGTGTTTTTCCAGAGACTCTGTGAAACTGAAACTAAATATACAATAAAATGCTCTTAATGTAGGTAAAAAGAGTATAGAAATATAAATACTTGCTTGCTACTACTACATAACTAGACAGGTGGCTGCGCTACATGTGGCAAAAAAGGTTTGAGGTAATTATCTATAAATACCCCCAAATTTGGGGTAAAACAACAAAATGTGCATCAAACCTTATCCATAAAGATGAAACATGTGATATAAACTTACAAACAAAGCTTCTCCAAGGCTCAACACAGGTGGATGCAAATGATTGAACAGCCATAGTTCAAAATGGCTGGTCTCAAACTATGACCATGCCTGTTAGATCACAAATGAACAATGGGCTTGACGTGGTAATTAGTGTCACTGGTGTTACACTGTGTTCAGGCATATACTAGCTACATGACTTGCCAACCGCCCACACTGTTTTTGTTTCTGTTTTGTTTTTTAAAAGAAATAAAACCCATTTAGTTCATTTTCACGTAGGTGCCCACGTTTATCAAATACAAAAAAAATGTTATTATTTAGTCAAATATTATGTTATCAGTACTTAGTCTGATAATAGATGCTACAATTATAAAATGAGACTGTCTTCTCCATGTAGCAGAGTCGCACAGAGCAGAGTGAGACGTCTGTCCTCCCTCCTGCTCTCTGCTGTAAACACGTGTAGCTGTTAGCGAGCAGCTGCTCTCATGTCTCCCAAGGCCTCAGTGCTTATTTAGCTACTGCAGAAACCATCCTGCTGTCAGTCTGCTCTCAGTGTGCCTCTCTCTCTGGCGGGTTGCTCTAGTGATGGTTCTAAGCAGCGGCTGTCCTCTGGCTCGTCCCCAGGTCTGTGTAAACCGCAGCCCGGCTGTACATGGAGATCAACCCACCAGTGATCCTAAGCAGTAACAGTCTGTCATTGTCACTAACTCATAAAGGGAAGAGCTACCCTAAAAATCTAACGTTAAAGATTAAAGTAAAGATATTGAGCGCCATTGACGAATATCTTACCTTGTAAAATGTCTGGTGTAACTGGTTAACAAGTTTATTAACCAGTGCTAAAATTCTCTTCATCTATATGTAACATCACATCCAGTCTGTGTGTGGTAACCAGGCATCAGAGGTTGTATTTTACACGTTTCCTTGTTGCATCTTTTATTTACACTGATTAATGGCACCTGCTTCACACTTGTGCAATAAATGTTATTCAGTGCTTTATTTCCTGTGTTCTGTTGTTTTTCCTACACTAACAGCATAAGTGAAAGTTCTTTTACAATAAGTCTCTATTATATATAGAGATAATGTTAACATTAATAACTCATTTAGTAATATCAGTTGCCATGCAAAAAACTCACAATCAAGGTTTCTTTGTCCTGCCAGACAGTTGAGATTGTAAGTAAGCTTGAGTCTTTAAAACTGATTTTAGATGATTATTAGAATGCAATTATAATATAAAACCCCTTTTAATTAAACATATTAAACAGTTGAGATATTTTTGAGTTCATTCTTGATCTTGAAAACAGCAGGAGGCAAAACAACCTCATGCCGATTTAGTAGCTGGTCTGTAGCTTTTTGTAACTTGACCTTGTTGTTCATGAAAATGTAGACAGAAAGTCCTTTAAGTTCCCAGAAATCTACATTTACATCTGTTCATGAATACCATGTGATGTGATAAAAAGCTCCAGAACAGCTAGGTGAGATCATTCTGTCATTTTCTTCCTATTTTAGAATAGTTAAATAAACAAAATTTGGAAAAGCAGGTAAGACTATCAGTTCATACATTCCTCATATTTGCAACAAATAATTTAAACACAGAATGGTACCAGTATGCAGAATAAATTAAACACTGCACGTGTTTTTATTTTATTTGTTCCATTAATGAGGATTTCCCTCATTAAAAATATTCTTCCATATATGCACACCTGCACTCTGTTGTTATTCTGTACAATGAGGCAAAATTTCACATCAGGCTGTTTCGTAGGAAATATAATTAACCACAATTCAAACATTTTTTTTTTTTACAGATTTACAACACACACTGAAGTCAGTGTGACTTGATGACAGTTTAATCCTCTCTCTTTTTTATTTTGAACTGCGGAGCTGAAAAGATGGTCAGACGTGTAGACATAAAAAAGGAGTTTTCAGCAGGTTTGTCTTTGGTATGTTAGCACATACAGCACAACTGGAAAAAGGCACTCAAACCGAACATACTGTGGTCCAATCCTGATTTGCTTCTTGGAATTATTTGAAGTGTTCTGTGAGACAGTAGAGGAGCTTTTACTTGAGAAAACAGTGTAAATAGAGAACACAAAAAGAAAACGCAGACAGAGGTACGAGGAGAGTGGGATAAACAAACATTTCTGATCATTTCATCTCATCTCAGAAATGTGAGCACACCTTCCTGAAATATCAAAAATATCTCTTGGGTAGAAAAACACGACAGAACAAGCTAGATTTTTTTTGCAGCACATAAAAAACTATGTTTCATGTGTTTTTTACAACTTGAAGAAGCAGACTCCTTCTGATGGAGATGCGGCTGGCACAAAACATGCTTGCAAGACTAGAGGTTAATGGATTGAAGGCACCACAAACCACAGCCCCTGAGATGAAAGTGTGAAAAATGTGTGCTCAGGGAAGATAATCCAACAGTCTTTCCATCTATGCCATAGAGACTCAGTTCCCTGCAGGCCCCTTCACATCCTGGTGGGCAGCTCCTGGCTGTAGGTTGCAGGCTGATGGGTCACAGTAACCATTAGGACCAGCTGAACCAGGAGGCCCAGGCACACCGGGCTGTCCAGGAACACCGGGAGGTCCCCTCTGCCCATCCCGACCATCTTGACCGTAGCCAGGTTTGCCTGGTTCACCTGTGATCACAAAAATCTTATTAACCAGGATGTTACTTGCTAGATTTAAACATAACAAATAAATTAAAAAGGTAAAATGTTCTCACCAGGAAGTCCAGGAGGTCCTGCCTGACCTTTAGGTCCTCGCACAGTGGGTCCTCTAGAGCCTCTGTCACCCATTTCACCTGGAACACACATCATGTAATGAAGATAGACATTTCTCACCCAAAACATGGGCACCTAATAACACTATATATTAATTACCTTTGGGTCCTTTCACTCCAATAATTCCAGGTGGTCCTTTGAGTCCTGGAAGGCCTCTTGTTCCTGCCTGCCCAGGGAAGCCATTGTCTCCCGGGGACCCAGGAGGCCCTGGAGGTCCAGGTTTGCCAGGTAAACCAGCCACGCCAGACTCTGGCCTTCGTAAACTAGCAGCTAACTGGGCCAGCTGTTCTGTTGGAGCACAACAAACATAATATGATGAACCATGAGATGTAGACCTAGCAGCTAAATAATTGCAGTCGACTGTTATCAAGGGAGATTTTAAGACAGTAACACTTTGTAGTAAATCATGCCATAGCATAAGAAGGCTCATTTCTGAAAGCCCAAAGCAACTCTGACAAAGGAGATGGTATAGGAGCTCTTGTTTTTCAGTTCAGAGTGAAGCACAGTGAGGTGAAACTGTGTTCATGATATCCCTCGAGCTTCTCCTGTTTTCCAACAATATTTCCATAGAACCTCAGTAAATTGAGCAGAAAGGAGATAATACTCTTTATTTCAAGCAATCAGCGACAGGAAATTTATGTTCATGCCACAACGGATCTAATATTAATCTCCTGTGGCTCCTTGCTGCATGGTATTTTGCACTTAAAGATTCCAGTTTTCTGGCTCCTGATGAAAATTCATGCAGTGGCTGCTTGACTGCTCTTTTTTAAGATTTCCTTTCCAGGCAGACTCTTTGCTCGGAGCGGAGGAGTGCAGGTCTGCTGGAGGTGAAATTAATTTTTCAGCACATAGGGTATAAAAAAGTCATGAGTGTAGGAGATGAGTTGTGAAGACGTAAGAGTAAAGAATGAAGAGAACAGAGGTTGTGACTTTAGTGAAACATTTCTAAAGCTCGGGTTAGGATTAGAGGAAAATCTTTCATCAATCACATAAACAAAAGCTGAAGCTTATTTCATGTTCTGGTTATGAGACCTTCTCTTTTCAATGTGGGAGTATTCAGGAACCTCCCAGATCAATGAGACAATGGAGGGGAGGCTATATGTGTGGTTGTATAATGAGGCATTCTGGGAAAGATTAAAGTCATGAAATGAGGCACAAGCGAATGATAAACAGGGTCAACAGCCTATCAGTTCTTACCTTGCATGACTCGCATACAAACTTGCTTGATGTGCTGATCATTTGGCTCTTTACCCTAGAAGAAAAAAGATGACAGAATATATTTCATGACAGCGTCTAAAACATGTACATCAAGGTTCCATAGCACTTTTACCAAGTGAAAAGAGTACTCCTATTTTAGTGACTTGCCTTTCTTCACCACAGTTTAAAGATCATGGTGTTAGAGAGATCATTCGCTTACAAAACATACTTGATAAACTCAAAGTAAACTCTGGTGAAGCTAAAAACGAGGCCTCAAATCCCTTGATAGGTTGGTATTTTAGAGATAAACGGATAGTGTTTTATAACAACTCAGATATCGAATTTGAGTTGGGATTTTACCAATCTCGATAAGAAAAAATGTTCTTTTTGCGCACCTCCTCTGCAGAGATGTCAGAGTGCAGGTGAGCTGGAGCATTCAGGGCTTCTGATTTCCTGAGGCAAAAAGTTTAAATCCCAATGAAGCACCATTTTCAGAGTATCTTGCTGACATAATTCCCTGCATTCCCCTGCTGCTGCAAAATATTTTTATATTTTATAAAATTATAAAAAGGACATCAGAATAACAGAGATAAAAGTGTGTAGGGAGTAATCCAGAGGGCTTCTACTTTAGAAAAATATTTTCTGAAGACTTATGTAGAAATTACCCATTTTAACCAAATGAAGAGCTTAGTGATTTAGTGTTTCTCTATCTTATTGAAAATTAGCCTCTACTGGTTAAGTGTTTGGGAATATGAAGGTTAGCATTAAAGTGTATCTGTAATTTTGTTTAAGTAAAACATGAAATAATATAGGTTACAGGGAAGGTTCATTTACAGTCTTTCTTATATTTATATATGTATGTTATTTAGGCAGAGTCTCTGTGTCTGTGTATTGCTTCCATTTTAACCTGTACAAATAAACTCAAACAATTATGAATCATTATTTAAGAGTGTGAGGGTTCAAGACTCTGTCATGGCTTTTTGAGTGGAACTTCTGTTTCTGTAGTTTCTTAATGGGTTAAGTTCTAGGAATTAGAAGTTAAGTGTTTAAGCTGTGGCATTGGCTGTCACATTAGTGTATAGATATGGAACATTTTCTAACAAGGAGGCAGTATTCCATTTTTGAACTTTAACTGTGTAGAAAACTAATGATATATCCCCTTGTTTGGTTAAGTAAACAGCCTTCTATCTACTGCGAGAGAGACTAAAAGGACTGTTTACATTCATTTGTCTACTCCCTGTAAATATTAATGCTGACATAAAAGTTTTAGGCTTCTGAGTTTTTGGTCATAGTTTATGGCACTCTGATGCTCAGGTTTTGTTGGTATACAGATACAGTCGGGTAGAAATGTTTTCTTTAGGACGTACCGCAGGACCCTGGGTCCCTCTGACTCCAGGTAGACCCCTGTTTCCCTGCATGCCACGAGGACCAGGTGAGCCAGGAGGCCCCTCAATGCCAGGCTGGCCTCGACTTCCCTCAGGACCCCTTCTGCCAGGCTCACCAGGATTACCAACCTGGACAGAAAATAGGGTACCATACCAGAGAATTATTACAAAACTCTTAATAGTTTGGCACAACAGGAAACACAGAGCTACTATGTAAAAAATAATCCACTTGAACTCACGTCTCCTTTTGATCCACTTTCTCCTGTTTCCCCCTGTAAGACAATAGGTAAAACAAAAAAGATGGAAACAGGGTGAATTGTACTTTTGTGGATGAATAACTGCAGAAAAATAATAGATTTTGTATTTGTATGACAACTTACAACATCCCCTTTGTCTCCAGGGTTTCCCTCATCACCTGGCACACCCTATTAAATTGCATACTGTAAGTTATTTATGCAAAGCAGCCCACTTTTTTTTTTTTGGTAAATGCCATGTTGGTGTTGGTAAAATTAATATCGGGATTTCATACCTGCTCTCCTTTAGGTCCTGCTTCTCCACGATCTCCCTGTAATAAACAAAACAAATGTGCTAAGTAGTTAAATGCTCATTGCAACAGGCCAGAGTGTTCATTTGTCCACACTAGAGGGAGCTGCTCATCTGTTTGTTGATAAGAATTAATCTTTTAAACAATAGCCTTCAATCTGAAAATCTTTCTGAATGGGATTGTGGTGCTTTCTTACCCTCTCTCCTTTCACCCCAGGCAGGCCAGAAGGACCGGGAAGACCAGGAAGGCCGGGGTCACCTTTGGGTCCCTATAACAAATTAACAAGCACATCTCACAACTAAAACTCCTAAGCTCAAGTTTTAATGTTGATAGGATATGTTTTGCGCCATAACATCCACACATTGTGCTCATAATTAACATTCAGCATTGTGAGCTATTCTCTCGGCCATGTTTGTGTGTGCCATTCTGCTTTGATCGCTGACCCACTGTCAGGAATGCCAGGAGAACAGAGAGCTCTTTCAGCCTGCTGCGTTCTAGTCTCCCCTTACTGTGAAAATAGACCTCATGTGAGATCCAGTCCAGGTCTATTCTGTGACACATTCCAGAGAAACAACAGCCAGGACTCAATACCCTTGTGAGGCTTTTTTCCATTTTCTGCTTCTTTCATTCAGTGTCTTATTGTTGAGTGCCTCTCCTTGTCCATGTATTCTCCAGAGGTTTTTCTACAGTATGTGACACTACAATGATCAGTGCTCAATTGTTAGATGACACTGGCCAACAAGGACATTGTAACTGTGCTTGTTTTCAAAATAAACACCTGTGTACAAACTATAAATAATCTTTTAAATCAAATTCAGTCAAACAATCACAATACACATTCATTTAAATTGTGTTCTGCAGCATGCATGTTAATAGCTGATAACTTACCCTGGCACCTGGCTTGCCGGCTGGACCTAAGGGGCCTTGTTCTCCCAGATCTCCCTGTAGGAGAGAAGAGGAAATAATAAGAACGTAAACTCGATGTGTGAACAGAATTTAAACAATGGAATAAACAACCAGGAAAAATACTCACAGAATTACCAATAGGTCCAACAGGTCCCACCTCCCCCTGTTCTCCGCGCTCTCCCTGTGTTGTGACAATAAAATTACACAAAAACACATCAGAGAGGTGATAAAAAAAAACACGGCTGTTCTTTCTGTATGTATGATGCTAATACTTACTGTTTTGCCAGCAGGACCCAGTGTTCCCGGGAGGCCTCCTAGACCAGCATCTCCCTGCATACAGACAACCAAAGCAACTCTCAGATTTTGAACATTTAAAAAGAAAATTTAAAAGAAAACAGCTAATATTTAATAATCAGTCAAGCAAACAACCTTAGTTCCACTTGATCCTTTTGGTCCAGGTGAACCGGGTAACCCCTAAAACAGAGAACACATTTAGACACAATAACCAGGTTAACATTTTCTCAAAAGGAAAAAATAAACCTTCCAAGCAGTGTCAGTTTTAAAAGGAAAAGCTCCATGTAAGAATTACTGTGTACTAAAACAAATAAATAAATAAGCTTCAAGTGATGCAAGTGCTCTCAGCGTTTAAATCAGGTGATGACTTTCACGCCTACAAAATATTTGTTAATGCTGCCACAGTCAGGTTATCCATGTTTGCCAACTGATTCTCACTAGCACCTTTCATTTAGCTAATCACAGATTAGAGGGGTGGGAAATGTTTTCTCTCACATTTCTGCCTGAGGAAGATGGTAATTATTAACATGTCGTATTTGTCTTATATCATAGATGGATGGAATTCAGTATTTACTTTAAACATTAATGTAGATAAAATAGGTCAACTTCAATTTTCTGGACTTTTAAAAAATAAGACATGCAATAAAATTATTTTGAGTGCTGCTTGTTTAGAGTGTTGTGGTGCAACACAAGTTGTGGTGCTTTAAACTGCTTGAGAGGAGTTTACTCAGGTGCATCCAATCAGACTCAGTCTTGACAGTTTGGGGGTCAAAGGTCATACTCACTGGAAGTCCCTGAAGCCCAACCTCTCCGGGAGCGCCTGACTTCCCAATCTCTCCCTGTGGAGGGAAACAGTCAGTGAAGATAATTATTCTACTAACAGCGATGCCTCAGTGAAAGTGTTTATGACAAACTGAAACTGATGTTTTTGTTTTATACATGTAAAATGTAGAATTGACACTACACCTTTGCTCCTGGCATCCCAGGAATACCCTCACGACCATCAACACCCGGTAAGCCCTGGTGGAACAAAGGGGAAACTGGAATGAGATTTGTCTGGACAGTGTATCTGAACCTTAAAGTTTTGTTTGTCATTATTGATCAGACACTCACGGCCTCTCCCTTGGGACCTGGAACTCCTGTGATTCCTCTTGGCCCTAGAATACCCTGAATGACAAAACAGCAATACATTTTTAAAACATATGTTAAAACAGTAAAAACAAAATCCAACAAACCAACGTGTCCGTCCTAATGCGTGTCTACTAACCGTTTCACCTTTGGGCCCAGGCTCACCCATCACACCCCTCTGACCTTGATCCCCCTGAAGTAATGCAAATAACCATATATGACTCATACAGTACATCCTGCATTTGTTGCAAAAACAATAACATCTTCATTATTGGACAAACTTACAGTTGCCCCTGCAACACCCTGGGGACCTGGATCTCCATCAGGGCCTCGAGCTCCCTGCCACAGATTAAATGATAAGCATTTTATCAGATACATATTAATGTGATTCACTCTGTATTGGCAAACGATGTGTATAAAAGGTATCGCGCTTGCATAGAAATCGTAAAACCACTTACCATTTCTCCCTTGGACCCCATCATTCCCATGGCTCCACGAATCCCCTGAGGGCCCTGAAATAACAAACCGATCCAGCAGGTGAGCAGGGAAATAAAAGAAAGAGAACATGGCACAGCAGAGACCAAATTGTAAATTGAAAGGCTCCAAAATCATCAAATAAATAAAGCTTCTAACCGTTGGTCCCTGAGATCCAACCTCCCCTGAAGCGCCCTGGTCGCCTTCTTCACCCTGAGTGTGCATTTGAGAAACAACATCATCAGCAGAAGTAGCAGTGGTGCAGAAAAAATATAACTTTTTTTCTAAGAGAGAAAAAAAATAAAAAGAATGAAACCACATATTAAAACATGATGCAACTAGCATTTAATCTATGCCTCACTTTTCAAACGGAGCCAGCTTGTTCCAATCAGCTGTGGCTTAATTAGAAAATGAGCCAGCATTTCTTAAAAGTGTTTAATGCCTAGTTTTTAATGGATTGTGAAGTGGCAAAAGCAGACGATTTAACTCCAAATTACTGTTCTCCACATAAGTAATGTGCTGACTCTGTGGTAGACCTGCGGAGGGATATTCATTGAAATAGATAGCCTCGTTAAAAAAGGCATTTTTTTTCTTTTCATTTTGCATATTACAATTTGCTATTAAGACAAGTAAACAGGACATTTCTGACCGTCAAATATTACACAACAGACGAGTGAACATGGTGAAACAGGTCAGCATGTGTTTACATCACAGAGCAGAGCAGAGGGGGGATTTTCAACATTGTCTAAATTCAGTCTGATTCTCTCTGCTGGAAAATTCAACAACCCATATTCTTTTAATAGAGACAATGTTTCTGTTCTGCAAAAGGAGGAAGATAAAAGCTTGAGTCAACTACACTGCTGAATGATTAAAGGAAATGTATTCTGTTTGTGGCAGGAGTGGGATATCTTCAGGTTTTTTGTTTCTTTGGTTTTAAAGTGAACAAAAATCACTAATATTGTTGTATTTTGCATGTAATTACTGTAGCCTCTCATTGTTTCTGTTCATTGTTTGATTACAAATGCACTCTGTGCACTGCATGTTTTGTGTGTAACTGGGTCGCACAGTACTCACATCTTTTACCATTACAGTGTGCACTACTAAACAGTCTGTCAAACACTAATTTTATATTTCAATATTCACCTCCGATACTGTGGACTAATAATAAATGTTCAGCCCCATCACATGTGTCCGTTCCATTGTTAACTGTAAATATCTTTACATTTGTGAATTTTTGAATGGAAAAACAGGCAAAAGGTCGCTCAAGTGAAACTTTCAGTGGAGGAGAAAATCATTCCGGGGGACAGAGCACAGACTGACAGTAAATCATATCCTGGCACGAGGTGATAAAGGGAGATAGGCCCAGACTCATTTCCATTTATATAGTGCATGGACACATTACAGGGAAAGGGGGTAGTTGTGCTTGAACATCATTTTAAATAAATCATCCTCCGTGCATTACAAGGAGTCAGGGGCATTACACACAGGCATGTATCACCTCCTCTTGAAAGAGAGCAGAACAAATAATACTCGTCTCAAAGGCGCCAGGGAATCCCCCTTTTCACGTTTAAGTCGTACATAATTTTTGTCTGATGTGGCATGTGTGACAGTTGTGGAGGGAAATAAATTTTATGTTTTTATGTAACCGTTTAGGCAGTTTTATGTGTGAATGCATTCACCATGTTGATCTCACTGCAATAGGAATACTTACAAAGATTATTTTCCCCAAAACTGAATCTATTTTACCTTGTGTCCTTGTTTCCCAGGTTCTCCTGCTTCACCTTTTACACCTTTATGGCCCTGGAAAAAAGATGAGGAAAAGAAAAGAGGGGACACCAATTAAACACACTAGATCATGTCACAAGCGTGATTTTAGTACAACGCAGCAGACTTGACTTCAACTGACCTTCATGCCAGGAAGGCCAGGGTGTCCGGGGGTCCCAGGCGGACAAGAGTTTTGACACTAAATAACAACATAAGTTAGAAAATATTTTAGGGTATGTTGCACAACAAAAAAATCATAGTCATAATCTTCAGAGAGCAAAGCTTTACCAGGTCAGCACTGCCTAGCATTCCAGCTGCACCCTGCAATTGAGAGAAAACGTGTTAACACCTTCGTATCACAGTCTATCAACATCATGATGAATCTTAGGAGCTTATAAATCACTAGAGCGAGGACGTGCATGTGCAGTGCACTTAATAATAACTTTAGTTCATCCCTTATGAGATAATGGGTCAAAAGTATTATTGTCCACATCTTGATCTGTCAAATGAAGTTGTGTCACTCACTCTGGGCCCTGTTGGTCCATTAGGTCCCTGTGGCCCTCTCACTCCCATTGCCCCCTGTGGTATTAAACAAATAGTATTAAAAAAAAACACAAAAAGAAGAAATATACAGTGTTCTCTACCACAACAGAATAGTAAGCCAATGCCAGCTAGACAAGCTTGCAGAAAGATGAGAGCATTTATTTATAGCCTGCTCTTTACTACAACAAATTTAGGACAAGTGGAATCTCGTGATGCAGCTTTTGGCAAAGTTAAAATGATCATATAGTTCTCTTTCAGTATTTCAATCAACTTTCATTCAGCAAACAATTTTCTTTCAATTTTCATTTCTTACACATGTCAGGTCACTTCTTATGTGTCCTATATGTTACCTCAGAAGTCCATACTTTCATGCATGGTGATTAAAATGTACTGTCACTCATTAATCTGATAGCCAAAGGGAAAATGTATAAAACAAATAAATCAAAGTCTTAATTCTGAAGTATGATTTCAGGGACATGAAATGGCAATAAATAAACTACAATTTAATCACATGAAATTCTGAATATTTACACATTAACACACTCATTGCTAAATTGAGAACAATACTCGACTTTCTGTATAGAAATAAAAAATGCTCCACTATTCACCAGAGAAAAAGAATTATAGAAGCACTATTTTTATCTGTTTTGGATTATGGGGATGTCATTTATGGAAGAGCAGCTGAATGCTGTGTACCACTCAGCCTTAAGGTTCATAACCAATGATCCTTACAGTACCCACCACTGTACTCTCTACCAAACAGTTAGCTGGCCTTCCCTGGCAGTGAGGAGAGATCAGCATTGGTTTTTATTCATATATATAAAGCTGTGTTACAGTTACTGCCTCCTTATATTTAATCTCTGTTAACCCTGAAGTCATATGATGTTGGTACGAATTGGTTGTTGCTCTGTACTCCATTAGTCAAAACCGAAATAGGAAAAATGTCTTCCTCTTATAATGCTCCTTACACATGGAACAATCTGTAAAAAGGCTTTAAAATGTGATTTTTTTTTTTACCTTCAGTACAGCTGTTCAAAAGCCTTATCTCAGGCCTGGTTTTATTTGATTGTAAATGTTTTGAACTCCACCGTATCTTAACTGTTGAACTGTAATTATTCATTGTTTTATTTTATTTTATATTATTTTTATTTTTCCTAATATTTTCTTTTATTCTTTTTCTTTTCTAATATTTTTCTTTTATTCTTTTTCTTTTCTTTTCTTTTACCATATATTGTTTTGTGTGTTGTTGTGTTGCTGTTAATGTTTCTCGACACCATTGAAAATGAGGATTCCTTCTCAATGGTCTTTCAAGATAAAATTAAGGTTAATAATAATATTATCACTTTTTTTAGCACTTTTTGATTGATTGTACAGTATATGGTACACATTGCATGTGTGTGTTTTGTAAAGATTTGTGAGGTTTAAGGGGTTGCACCTCTTTCAGTTTATGAATGCTAAAGTACTTTGAGTCTTCATGAAGTCAACTTAGACTGACTTTCACTTTCTTGTTGGCTAACACATGAAGGGGAATACATCTGTCCTGTCATTGGCCATTGTAATGTTTAAGCTTATCAACATTTTGCAGCATATGCAAATAGTTTTTGATGTTTTAGTCTTAATTAAATTAATTTTAAAAATGTATTAGTCTTTTTCTCTGTACTCACTGGTGGCCCGACTTTTCCCACTTCACCCGGAAGTCCTCCAGGCCCAGGTGGTCCCTGTTAAAAGTCACATTCAGATAGAGTTGAAATATTTATTTGCGACACAGTTTTGATGTACACTGATGAACACTGAGGTTGTGCAATAGAAACTGTGGCATTAACTGTGTTATCATTAAAAAATAGACTTACAGGGGGTCCATCTGGCCCAACACCCTAGGAAGAAACATACACAGTATGACTTAGTGTTTTGTACAGTTTGAGGCACATGTGACTAGAATGACTTGGAGATACAGAACTAAATAAAGGTGAAGAGACTGTTTGTAACTCACAGCTGCTCCACGAGGTCCAGATTTTCCAGGTTCACCCTAAAATCAAAAAAATCACATTAGATAGATAGATAGATAGATAGATAGATAGATAGATAGATAGATAGATAGATAGATAGATAGATAGATAGATAGATAGATAGATAGATAGATAGATAGATAGATAGATAGATAGATAGATAGATAGATAGATAGATAGATAGAACTGAGCTGTGAGAGACTGCAGCCAGTCCAAGTTAACATTCCTCCATCTCATCACATGACTGAGCTGGCCACACTTGACCCAGCAATGTTTAGCTTAATGAGGAGCGATGCTGGAGCTTCACTCCCCACGGAGATTACACAGAAAACTTGCAGGATTAAGTCTCATTTGTCATGAGGAATTGGTTTATGCACTGCAGCTCTCCCTGCCATGCCAAAAGACCGGACAGCAGCTTGGCACCATTTCACTGACGGCCTCTGAAGCAGGAAGGCAAAGGCTCATTAGTCACTCACTTTCTGTCCAAGGGGACCGTTGGGCCCAAGATCTCCAATAGGGCCGGTCAAACCCTGCAAAGAGAAGAGACATCAGGCTTAACTAAAACATCATAACAAACCTTAGAGCACTTGAGCGCTTCTATATTTTAACCTGGTGTGTGAATCTGAAAAGCAGCATGAAACACTGGTGTCCCTCTGTCAATATTTCTAAATTCAACATTCAACCCCTATAGGTTACATCATTATAACATAAGCATGCTCCTTATGGGAGGAGCCCTGTGTTGTTAATATTAACAAGTGGGATTAACTTGACTAACCGCCTCCTCTAAAATGTTTCAATATATACTGCACTGCAGCTTGCTCAGTCAGATTGAAATGAAAACTGTTTTCAAACACGTCACAATGCACACAAGATCGTGTTCAACCTAACAGACTAACAGAGAAGTCAGCAGCAGGGCAGAGGGCAACATTCCTTTGGCTCATTTCAAACAAGCCCACCGACAGAAATCATTCCACACTGTTTTGAGGATTCTCAACAGGAGATACCAACAGCAGCTAGTGAACAAAGCTGCTATTGTTTTCAAAATCCCAGTCAACACAGACAATGAATCAGAAGTCGTGCATAAAAATAAATACATTTTATAACACATTCTGTATGGGCATTTAAATAAACCATTAATCACCAAAATAACTGTTTTTTATCTGGCTAAATATATAAGGTGAATGAAAGTAACTAGAGTACAGCCTATCTACATCATCTGGACCAGTATTATGTTTGGATGTTTTTTTAACCCTTTTTTTTTTTACTCTGAAGCAAGTCAAAGTTAATTATACTCAGGCCCTGGTTTGGACAAAATGAGTGTCTCACTGTTACAAAGGAAATTTGTATTTGTTCATCCTGTTTAATAAATTCCTCACATTCTTGTACACATTTATCCAAGATCCCCTGCTCCAAAATTTCATTGGCCCATTATAGAAGACTAATAAGAATGTTTATGTTAATATATAGTGGGAGGATCGTACTTTGTAGTTCCACCCCCTTTGTAGCCTGGAGTGTTGCATGCAGACCTCATTGAAGCAAACTCAAAAGAAATACATTATGAATAAAAAACATAGAGTACTTACATCATTTCCAGGAATCCCAGGTAACCCTGAAGATCCGGCTTTACCTGCGTCTCCATCAGGCCCCTAAAAATAAAGGGTTCACATACATGAAAAGCCCTACAATAAAGAGCAATATTGTACATTGTTTAAATTTGTATTAAATGTTATAATTACAGGAAGACCATCGTCGCCATCTGCTCCCCTTTCCCCCTGAAACAAAAGATATTTATTGTTTTCAGGGAGCACAAACAGTCAACTATTTTCCACATGATATGAACAAAGTTACAGAGCTGAGAGAACTTACAGAAATGCCATCAATTCCCGGGACACCTGCAGGTCCAGGAGGGCCAGCAGCTCCTTGACTCCTCTGAGTAATAATAATAATAAAAAGTATAATATGAATACACCGCTTTATATATCTGTAAACCACTTTTTGCCACGTTCGCTTTTGCCATATTGCTACACTATCAATATGGAAATGTTAAAATTGGAACAGGTGCACCACCTTACTGTATGGTGTTAGAAGACTAAATTATCTCTTGGATGAATTACATATGTTACAGCCTACTGAGATTGTATTAATTCAGCATTATATAGATTCAAATTTACAAAAATATAAAGTTAATAATGAGAACTCCAGACTTAATTTTTTTTTCATGTGACCAATAAACTTTCAAAATGAAACAGCCCCAAACTCTATCCATAATTGCAGGTGAAATCAATGTTGTTGTTTTTTAGCACAAGCATCAAGAAAACACTCACCTGCACTTCTGTCACATCAGTCTACAGAGACAAGGAGAGACAAGAAAGACAGACAGAAACATAATAAGTCTTACTTGACCGGAGCATATAAGGACAAGCTGTAGGAGCAGCACCAGAAGTGGCCCTCTGAAGCTGGGGACCCGAGCCATGATCTTCCCGTGAGCAGGAAAGGTACACATTGTAGTCCTTTCTCTGGGATTTGTTGGGCTGAAGGAGCCCCCGACAAAAAAACCCCAAACTGAATCCGCTTCAGCTATCTAGACCGTCCGAGGTCCCATCGCCATCAGGGGCTCATGTATATTCATGAAATGTTTGGTTACAGGAAGGGATTGGAGGGTTAGCTGAGAGGACACCGCGGGGAGGGGTCACACTGCAGACACCACCAATAGGCAGGATCAGCGGGTTATTTAACCTCTGCTGTGACCCAAAATGATTTTGTTTCAACTAAAACCAAATGTGACCAATTAAAGTTTTTCCTCAAATTATAGTAAATAGCTTATGAAGACAATTATATGGAGACAATATCAGAGACAAAGATAACATTAATCTCAACATTTTGTCTCACGTCACATCTTTTACGCACACAGTTTGCATGATTTTACGCACATAACTTGGATAGTGCTTGACTTTATTTCGCTCTACATTAACGGCAATTTAGGCTCCTCTTGCTAAATCAATCTATTTGAAGTTTTGCAGATTCAGATTGTGGCTCATTGTGTGGTTTAGTTATTTTCAATCTCCTTACCGATGTCGTGGCTGGGAGGTCGTAACAAGCTTCAGCTCGGGCTCGTGTCACATCACAATGAATCAGCATCGATTGGAGTTCAAACTTGATGAATAAAACAAAACAAAACAAAACAACACTAAATTAGCAGTGACATCAGCAGTCGATGTAGGATACCGTGTCGTCCCCCAACACTGGAACATAAGTTAAAGATCCACCAGGCCTAAACCTCAAGTGCAAGAAGCTGTTTCCATTTATTAAGCCTTCGTCTGCATTTTCTCTTGCATACAGGAAGAGCAGAAAAAAGGCGACGTTTGCACAGTAGATGAGTAACAATCTGGGACTCATTATGAAAACATGACTATGGGCTATAAACGCTTATATAAGAATTATAATGTGATCAAAGTTGGGAAATACATTCATATGAGTACACAAAAAGGCGCTCATAACAAATCTTTGAAAATGATGCACCTTAACTGCGTGGTGTGGTATTGCAGGATTGTATGGACTGTGCACTGTATGTGTTCTTAGACAGAACCTGCAACAATCTCCACATATTTGTCTGTTCAACCTAAATGAAGAGACAGCAGACCGCAGCTTCTAGACATTGTCACAGACAGACCAAACAGACTGGTGAGAAAACGCAGGGATTCCCAAACTTTTTGCATTTGTCAAGCACCCACGAATGAAACCTGAAAAGTTTCTGTACTTACTAACCAAGCAAGGGTTTAGAAGTTTAAGAATCAAAAGTTCAACTTCTCATTGTGGATAGTCAAACACATGGTTAGCACTGTCCAAGGAGTAACTAATAAACAAGCATTTCAAATCATGCACAGTGTCATGTAAAATAAATATACAACACATTTAAACAATATATATGTAAGAAAACAAAATCAGAATAATATTAAACAAATTGTCAATTTATGATATTAACTAGACAAAACACACTGACATACAAAATGTCTTTAAAGTCAGGTAGGTCTAGTAATGCGTAATATTTTATGCCACTCTACGTTTTGCTGGCTAAACTATATTCTGTATACTAAATTGTATATACTTAAAACCTCTTCAAAATCTGGCCAGGGACAACAGATGATTTTTTATTCCCAAACCATTTTTTTCTGTCGATTAATCAGTATAAAGTAAGTAGGCTAAATAAAATATAATAAATAGTTAATTTTTAAAAATGCCCTCTACATTCTTCGATTAAATGTGAGGGAATAAAACTGCAAAGTGACATGAAAATTAAAATAGTCTTTAACCCTTTAGCTACTTTAACTTTAGCGCCTGAGGGTCTCAAAGGCCCCTGCATGTGTGGGTGAACTTTTCATTGAATGTGGATAATTGTGACAGACAGTTTCACGAGACAATGACCACTGGATTGAACTCCTTTAAATAAATAAAAATTAAGTTTAGCCTAGGTCTTACTTTGTTTGCAACAGAAAATGAATGTGTAAACAGACGTACCGGAACGGCCATCACCGGGTTCTCCTTTATTTTTCCAATCAACGTGAAACCATCCAGACTAACTTTTTGTCGGGGTGATATGTTCTGAGAACCAATCATGACACAGTCCACGAAAAGTGTTACAGAGCGCCTGCCGACGTCCAGCAGGACTCTGTGCCACTGGTCATCGAAAATAAAAGACAGAGAGCTGAAAACAACAGTCTGCCTCCCGGTGTCTGTCGCTGTGAAGGTGAACTCCAGAGACTCAGACTCCCCGTTGAGTCTGACTGACAGCTGTTCGTGTCCATTCACATCTTGCATTTGCCAGATATTCCAGTTTTTAGTTATGGTGCTGCCACTCATGCGCAGCACCGACACAAAGGCAAATTTCTCCGGTAAACCCAGAGGATACGCTGATCTGAAAAGGAGGAAAAAAGACTATTAAGACCCCAGCTTGAATCTTCGGGAGGAAAAAAAAGATATTACCGTGATACTGAATATTAATTTTGTATCACCTTATAGTCGTACGAATACTATTTTTTGTGGTTCTTGATTGGTTGCAGTGGTGCAATACTAGTTTTATCATACAAAATGTCATAGTTGTATAATGTATATATTTGAATGTATTACATATGGATTGTGATGGTGCAGGTGCACCCAGTCTTAAATATTCAGGACCATGGACAGGGTAATTCTCGTTGTACCAGTTCAACCACTAGGCGTCACTGCTTATTCTTCATAACTCCATTTAAAGGCCCTGTTCCATGCAGAACCACATACCTCGTGTTTATTCTGAAGTTGAATGCTGGGCCTATTTGATAAGCAACATGCTGAGGAGATGATCCAGCAACCTTTTTAACAGTGCCTCTTCGCGCCAGCTCAGCAATGTGGAACTGGGACAGGATGTAAAATCCTGAGGGTACAGGGACAGAAGAGAGGTTAAATCAAAAATCATCTCACAGGTTTTGCAGTAGTCCCCTTAAGTAGATAATAGGTACTACACAGTGAGGGCTCTTTACTTCATTCTTTAAAATATTTATTATGCTATCAAAATATCCCTATAATGTTTCTTTAGAGGAAAATGTTTTTATCATCAAGCTGCAAGCAAAAAAAAACCCAAAACGTATCATGCTTTAGTTGCTATTGTATTACTTGATGACTTTAACAGTTTAAATATACAGCAGCTAGTATTTATGCATAGTATTTTTAAAGTCCACCTCCACTCAAAAATGTATTTTGCTAATGGTTACTTTACTTGGATATTTGATTTTTAATGTGCATAATGATCTATATTGTAAGAGTTTGACACTAAGTCTGTCTTCAGATTCATTCTCTGTGCTTGACTTAAGTCTGAGTTGAAGACATGCACATACAAGCATGATGTGTAGCATCACGATTAGTTTGGAAGCTAATTGTGGTTTACAATCAGAGTTACACAAGTGTGATGGGATAACTTGCAGTGGTGTGAAGCAATTTACTCAAGTACTGTACTTTACTGGAATATTCTATTTTATGCTACTGCTAGTTACTTTTCAGATGAAAATTTGACATAATAGGAATAGAACACGGTTTTAAAATACAACATATTATTAAATATGAAACCAGTGGTTTCCAACCTTTTTGGCTTTTGATGTTTTACAAAAAGCAGTGTGTTGTCAGTGGCACATTTCAGATGTCCATGAGTTGTTAAAAGCTTCACCAAATAGTGATTTTTTCCTCTAAACTTCTAACATGGTTTCATTTCAGTAAATGTTCAAATGATCCTATATCTCATTATCCAAAAACTGAAAAATAGATTTGTGTATCAGAGCTTGTTTCTTCTTCTTCCTCTATCTCCCATTAATCATCTCACAACCGTTTGGATTTATCTGGTGACCCTCTGGAGGGGCCCGACCCCTAGGTTGGGAACCACTGAACTAAACTAGCTAACTGTAGTTGAAATTACCGCCAACCCCAGCAATACAACAGTAACATGCTGCTTACACACTGATGCTTCAGTATTAATAACACAGTCATGTCATTTATAATAATATATTAATCAGATGGACCAAACCACTACTTTTAATGCAATACTTTAACTACATCCAGCTGATAATACATATGTACTATAACTTAAGTTAAATTTTTCATGCAGGACTTTTACTTCCAACAGTTTGTGTCCAGTGTTAAAACTTTTGAAATGAGGCAGCTTGACTTGACAGCTTGATTTAAGAAATTTGTTGCAGAGCAAATTGACTTCTTTCTTGAAACAAATGACTGCTCAGACATATCACGGCACGTTCTGTGGGAAGCACATAAAGCCTACATTAGAGGTCAGATAATTTCATACACAGCTCATCAGAATAAACAATGCAACAAACGTCTTTCAGAAATTGAGCAGTCCATCCTGGACATTGATAAAAAATGCTCAACATCTGCCACATCAGAGTCACAGAAAGAGCGCATTTTGCTTCCGATGGAATTCAATAACCTCTCTACCCATCAGGCAGTAAGAAACTTACTTAAAACTAAACAAAAACTTTACGAACATGGAGAGAAAGCAGGTCGACTACTCACACACCAACTCCGTCAAATAACCAGTAACTCCCAAATTACATAGATTAACATTGGCCCAGGTGTAACTACATGTGACTCGAAACGTATTAACAGTCAATTCAGAAAATATTATTCAGATCTATATACTGTACATCGAACACATATGCAAACACATGTACAATACAATCTTTTTTAGACTCTCTAGATATTCCCACTCTTAACTCAGATGCTCAAACCTCGCTTTATCAACCTCTTACCGCTAACGAGATACAAGCTGCAATTAACTTCTTAACTAACTTGGTTTCCCATCGAATATTACAAAACATTTGCATCCAAATTAATATTACACTAATATTGAAAAAAGACAAGAATCCACTTGGCTGCTCGTCTTATAGACCCATTAGTGTCCTCTGCTGTGACTATACAATCTTGACTAAATCACTGGCAAACCGACTGAATGATGTGATACCAACACTTCTACACCAGGATCAAATTGGTTTCATTCCAGGTCGACAGACATTTTTAATATGAGGCGACTTTTTAATGTAATGTACTCCACTCACCCAATACAGCTGCCTGAGGTAAAACTATCACTTGACGCCGAAAAGGCCTTTGATAGAATAGAATGGGAATATCTACACGCAGTCATGAAGAAATTTGGATTTGGGGAAACGTTTTGTAATTGGATTAAAATTCTATAGGGCAACCCTACTTCGGCTGTTAAAACAAATGGCTTGATATCAACATACTTTCCAATATATAAAGGGACACGTAAGGGCTGTTGCTTGTCACCATTTTTATTCGACTTAGCCATAGAACCTCTTGCTATTGCGGTGAGAGGTGACGAAGGAATCAAGGGCATTACGAGAGTAAACACAATTCATAAGATGTACACATACATGCCACAAATACACAAAAGAGAGCATAGCATTCAGTAGCCTCATAGCGTGCAAGCTGATCTTAATGAACTAGAAATCCAACAAATGTCCACCTTTTAAAAGATGGATCCAGGAGGTATTGTCTTTACTCCAACTGGAAAAAAATCAGGCATACATTAAATGGTTCAGTTGACAAATTTGTGAGTGTTTTATTGAATATGTGAAGGAGTTAAATTTCTAATCGATCATGTCATTCAAGTGATATGTATAGTTGATCTGTCTGACTGGTCCACTGATACTGTACTTCGGCATTGACAGTTTTAATAATGGATCCTTTTTCATTTTTTCTTTTTTTAAAATTCTGTCATGCTTTGTCTATGTTTAATCGGTCGTCATTATCATTATCCGAGGTTCACGGCCATTACCATGTTTGAAATCTTGTCAAATGTTGATGGGTCTGTTTATCTATTTATTTATTTTTCGATTCATTTTTTTATTTTTTATTTTATCTTATTTTATTTTATTTTTAATCTATTTATTTTATTTGCTTCTCTCTTTCTCTTGTGTGCTCTTGGTCCCATGGGAGGGTATAAGGGGAGGGTTATGGGGAGGTATACGGGATTATGTTCACTGATGTTCTGTATGTCTGTAAATGTTTACTTGTTCATATAATTGAAAACCTGTTAAATAAAGTCTTTAAAATTTTAAAAACTTTTGAAATGAACAACATTTGCATATTATTTTCATTTATTTTTCCTCATCAAGTAGACAGAGTATCATTTTAAATTTTTTTAACAAGATCATTTAACTTTTTTATTGAAAAATCATATTGGCCTTAAATTACTATTCAGAAGTATTTAAAACGGAATATTTTATATATGTCTTAAAACATTTCTGGAGGGGACTGTTAAGTTTTTACTTTTCCTTTTTATGCAGGACTAATATGTAGTTATTTTCTTCTATGATCAGGGAAAATGTCAAGCAAATTAAAAAAAGCAATGATAGTTAGTTGTAGTGAGTCCACCTGGGAAACGATCCTCCCCAACGTTGATCTGAGGGCACATGTGCTGCTGCTCCATATGAATACCAACTTGAGATGAAAATCTCACAGCTGCAAGATGGAAACAGAAAGCAGCCCGTTAGTAGTCAAAGAGTGTGTGTGTGCTGTGGAGAGGGAATAAAAGCTCAGTGTTTGGAAAGCTGCACCACTGCCTTGAATAAATATTAGGCTATATCTAACTGTTTGTGGTTTCCTCTTTAACACTTAGGCTCTACTTTTGCCTGTTTTCACACATCTGGACAGGAAGTTAAAATTCTTTATCAAGTTTGAGTAGATGGCTCACATAGCCAGCGACTGATTACAGCATCCTGCAATTCTCCATTTTCCAAGCAGGATGCCAGCATTGTAAGCATTGTTTTAAACACCTGACACCGTGTAAATGTATGAATTAAGGTTGATCCTGTATTGTCATCTGATGCTTTGCCAGTATTGCAAATGATCAGTGTATTTTACTCAGCAATTTCTATTTAGTTGAATCTATAACCATAGACACAACCCAGTGTTAGTACTGCTAAACGAACCCACACATACATGTCATAAAATATACATATGAGCAGCAGTACAGTATGTACAGAGGGGGGCCAGAATAAGGGAAGAACTTGGAAAAGGACTTGAAGCAATGTTCAGGTAATAATTGCCTTACATAAATGAATGCCAATTAGCAGAACTGTGAGCTATCATTAAGGTCCTTGCAGCACGAGACAGCTCATTTGACATTTATGAGTAAAAAAGAAAAAAAAACTGCACAATTATTCAACATGTTATGAAGAATATATGCTGCAAAAGTAAACCAAAGAGAAACCACTTCAACAAAGAGGAACAGCGGTCACAAATGGAAACTTACCAGCAGGGATGTGATTAACATATGGAGTACACAGAGGACTGACTGATACTGTTAATAGGTATGAAGGTCCACATGACCCTCCTTTACAGCAAATTTTTTGGATGTGAAGGCCTTCATTGTTGAAATGCTCACATTCATTTTTCAACCCTTGTCATTGTTATCTCACCATTTGCACCTACCATGCAGTGCATTAGACTACTTACCCTGAGAATGGAGTCCAGTGCAGAGATATTGTGGGATCACATAACAGCAGCACAGTGAGTACAGAAGTATATTTCTGGAATGCAATCAGAAATCGTCAACCTTAACATGCATTATGATTGAGCAATTGTAATAATTTACATTGTGTCTGTCAGTGTTGAAGTCAAGCTATCAGACTGTCGGTATCAGTTACATGACATATCATTCATACAGTCGATCTTGAGTACATTTTTACCTTTTAACTCCACCCATTTCATAACTTGATCTGGAAAATTAAAAAAAAGAAAACACCTGCTGCTGGATGTTTCTTCAGATTGGTTTCCCGGAGAATACAAGACCCTGGACAGTTGTTCCCTCAGCAGGAATGAACATCTTCAGGTCATAGCAGTGAGGGGTCTCTTATAGGCTTGACTGTTGTAATTTATTTGAGGGAGTGAGTCAACAGTCTCCACAGTGTCAACTCTACATTCCAATGGAGTTCCTCTGCACCCATCTTAGATAAGTAATCCATGCTTCTTGAAGCATCCACTTACAGTAATACATCACATGTGCAGTTCTACATTCATGACTGTGTATTATGTATAACACTAAATAAATTATCTGAGAAAAAGATCATGTAAACCTGTAGTGGTTTTATTTGCTTGGCACTACTACAAACACATTCTCTGTGATCTCTATGGTTACACAGTAGTCAGAAAGCATTGTTTCCAGTGCAGTCCAAACTGAAAATCATTGCTGACTTAAAGGCAGTTCAAGATGTGTGCATGTCTGTATGTAGGCCAAGTGGCAGAGTAAAAAAAAGGAAAAAAAGAAGCAAAGTTCTCATCCCTTTTTAAATGATAGGTTCGTATTTGATGTTTTTATAAGGTAGGACGGTTTTATAATGAAAGCTGTGTCAAGAATTTGTAAATGTTCATTCAGGGAAACAAGACATGAAAGTGCTGATCATATGTTCCTCCCCCGCCATTTCCTCTTTGATTCTACTATGTTTCATTTGTTTCAAGTGATAAAATGGCCACTAGCACAGACAAACCAAATTGTACTATCTGAACACTAATATCTGAAGTATCTCAGGTGATTATATTTTTCTTTCATAACAACGTTGTGTATGTTTGCACCAAATTTATGATCAGATAAGTGTTATTTAATGTATTTTGTCCAACATGATCTAAGTGTCATTCTGCTTGCTAGCAAGAACCAACCAATATACACAAAGAAGTGCATTTATACAGGACTCTTGTTAATTGCATATAACAACGCTGTGAGGATATTAAAAGTACATACAGTATGAGGCATGCAAAAATAAAAGTTTTGCATCACCTATTATTAACCTACTTGCAGTAAATATTTTAATTTGAGGATCATTTGGGCTGAGTCACCATTTTAGATTTTTTTGAACACTCAAATCCCATGGCACTAAGATCTTTTTAGGCTATTCACAGGTATGCAAAATCAGATATAAGTATGAAACAGAACAAAACACAAGGGATACACAGTCAAGCACAAGACAGAGAATATCATTTGACAAAGACATGCACAGCCACATTGCTAAACCCACCCTATAGACTTGACTGACCAACCATAGATCCTTAAACACGGTCAATATTTAGGTATTCTTAAGCCTATACTTTTAATAAATGAAATTGATAACATTAATATGGATATAGGCTATTATTTAATAACAATTCGAATACTTAAAAGCTCCACAAGAAATGGCAAATGACACAATGAATGATTAGCAGTGTAATTTGTATTTTTTTTTTAAATGTTATTATTATTATTATTATTATTATTATTATTATTATTATTATTATTATTATTATTATTATTATTATCATGTACCCTACTTCTCTCAGCTGTGTTACAGGGAGCAGATTGGTATGTGGCGTCAGCTGCGCTTCTGGTATGTGCAGTAACGCGCAGTTAAGCGCTCATAAGCGAGCAGCTGGGGCTGCTCTACAGATTTAGCTCTGTTAGCTCGATGGCTAGCAAACAACAGTATTCTGAGGGATACGTAGCCAGTCTGTCATTTGAAAGGTGTTTCCCAAGCAGCGTTAGTCAGACTAAGAAGTGAAACACTCCCGCGGAGTAGTGTTTTCTGTCAAGACCTCAGAGTGAAAGGACGACGAGAGACCAGAAATTGGAGCTAACGTTGGTTAGCTGCTAACGTTAGCTTGCCAGCGCAATGGTGAGTAGCGTTAGCTTGCCCGAGCGGCTAATGTTAGACCGGCGACAAGTGTTCAGTGGGTGGCTAACATTACCGATAGCTAAGTGGCTATCAGGGCAGACTTTTTGCATCGTTGGTCAGTCCAAGAATGGTGTGGCTTTGTCGGACCGTTTCTGACCTTTAGTGGGCCGTTAGCTAAATTTTAATTTGGTTGCTACCCACCTGTAACCCACAGATGCCCCTGCTGAGATTGTCAGCCCCGCAGTTCGGGACCTTTATCATGTCACTCCAGTAAGAGCATCTAAACCGAGTAGCTTAGCTCAGCTCTAAGTTAAAAGCTGCTTCTTGACTGTAACAAGTGGAGGATTTATGCCCTTCTTCTTTTTTTGTAAAAGAGAAATCAGCGGAGACCGGTAAGGCCTTGTGTCAATGTGTTTTAATGGGGCTAAGTTTAGTTAAATGTTTTGATTTCACTCTCCGATGTGGACTGTTTCCCTTAATTGTCTTAGGTGCCAGTTACATGTCCTTATTAGTCAATTTCTGGAGTGTTGGAAGGGAAACGCATGTCGCTTGATTGTTGCAACGTTAGGCATAAACATACCTTTCAGCAGATATGTATTACATTGACTGGTTTATTAAGAGAAACATTTCGACAATCAACGAGTTCAACCCATGTTGACACATTTTCCTGCTATCCATATTAATAGCCTTTAGTGTTACACGGTGTTAAATCTTCAGACAAAACTATTGGCTTAAGCCCAAACCTTACAGACCTGTTGCGTATAGTGTTGTGCAGTTTTGTGCTTATGGTTTGTGACAGAGCTGTTTGTGTAAACATTTGCACATCTCTGCATATTGTAATGTTACACTTTACCATTTTTCTCCTTCTCTTTCTTCCCATGCCATTACTGTAGACCTTGTAGCTTAGCTTGAAAGTTGGCTCAACAAAAAGGCAGCTGTCATTGATTTGATATGATTCTTATGACTGGATGCTTTGTCAAACTTGTGTCACAGTTTGTGGTAAAATGGGTCATGCATGGTTTCAATAAAGGGATAAACACCTAACTGTGTCAGGAACAGGTAATTCAACAGTTGAGCAAATACTACTTGTGTCCTTGTATGCCCTCAGTGCCATGCTCAGTGTAGTTTCATTTTAACTGACAGCTTTCAAAGATCCCTTCTTCCTGGAAGGGACGCTATGTGGATATTAACATAACCTGCTACTATTTGCTCTACACAAGGTGCCTGTGTCGACCAGGTCAAATTCATGATGCCTTTTTGTGTCTCCATATTGGTTTTCACTGGCATGAGCACAATAGCATGTTGTCACCCAGTGGATGATTTATTCATTTCATACATGACTAATTTAAGGAGCGTCTGTATGGTAGTTATTGCCAATTCAGTTTTCCCCCACTACAGCCACAAAGAAATAAACAAGGTTTCTTAGATTAGGCTTATCTTGAGCTAAAAATGTCTGTTTATTTTTAACATGGCCAATTGGTTGATATTATATTTCAGGCCTATTTTTGCATTGTTATTCTTAGCATTTTCCCGGTCATACTAATGCTATAACCAGCTGAGCTGTTAACCAATTAGGCCCACAACACTTGACTGTTCCTATGCTGAATGTAGACTTCATGCCCTAGCAATAACTCCTCTAAAAAGTTGACCATCACCCAAGTCTTACCATAATTGTATTTTTGATCGTAAACTTAATCTTGTGATTGTGTGGCCGCTGCCATTGGCTTCCCATTTCTTTAAAGTCATGGGGTTTGGCAATGACCTTGGATGAATTAGTGGATTGCTTGCACACAGAAATGGTAGCCTAATTTTAGTGGAAAAAGTATATCTTAATCAAATGGAAAGAAAGTTTAATAAAAATCTGTTCACTTTATCCAAGAGGGTTTTTTAGGAGTCCAACATCTGAGGTGACTAATTTGATTACTTTGCCGTTAGGCCTACAGGTGTATCGCAGATGATGTAAGGCACTTCTGCCTGTAGAGACCACGATGACTGAAGTCCAGGCCACGGTGGAGTTTTCTGTGGAACTCCACAAGTTCTACAATGTGGACCTGTTCCAAAGGGGGTGAGTATTGTTTGATTTCCTCTGCATTGCTTAAAAATCTCAACCTTTTCTGGCATGTGTTTCCAGCAGGTGACAATTCACTAATGCTTCAAAATAACATTTATTGTCAAGAATACATAACATACAAGTTTACCTTGCTAATTAAGTCAATTTTAATAGTATGCTTTAAGGGGACTTGAATGAGCTTTTGTTAGCAGCTTGTGGTGGAGGAGGACCAGGATGGATTCTTTGTGCCCCAGTCAATCTAGGACAGTTGACAATATCTTTGTAGAGCTTCAGGGGGCTCAACAATTGCTCATAGTACATACAGCATTGATTATTCTGAGCAGTGTTTGAATACACTATATATATATATATATATATATCTGTGTTAGTTGAACGATTCTCGGTTACTATGTGATGATGATGGATTGCTCTCTTATTTGTCATAATGAATGCATTGGATAAATAATCAAATGAAATGTGTGACTGGCCATTTTTTAAGTGCCTGGTAATGGATGTAGACAATTAAGGAAAGTAGTCAGAACTGCTGTGCACAAGTATGGAGAAGTGCTTCTTTTCCGAGTCACGCAGTTTGAATTTGCATCTTAATGACTAGAGTGTTGTAAAGTTAGCTTTACCAATATACTGTCTGTGTTTAAATGAAACTTAAAAATCTGTGTCAGCATAGACAATGCAGTGGACAACAGACATTATGTAACTTTGACATTAAGATAAGCATGTTTTTATATAGCGTATTAGGACTACTGCCCCACAGACAGAGCTTACAGTAATCATGGCAGACAGATAAATAACAGACAAGCAACTGTTGTTTTAAAGGCACTGAGCCCATGTTCCACTGTAGCATATTACACTGAATAAACTATGGCGCTGTAACTGAGTGACTTTGTTTCTCTTTAACAGGAAACAAGATATGGCCTCGATTGTCCCATTGAAGTAAAATAGTCACTTCCTGCTCCCTGATACAATTGTGGTTGTGACACTGTTATATATGGTGTCCAGTTACCCTGGACCCAGTCAAATACATATGATTACAATATCTTTCCTTTTCTCATATACTAAAGTTCTAATGAGTTGTGTTGATGAGTAAACTCAGGAAAACTACTCCAACCAAAATACAATATTTGCCATGTTTCATGGAAAGCTAAGGAGGAAAAATGACTCATGGCTGTAACGGTAGTGGTCTTTAACATCTGGAAATTCTCTTTGCAGCAGCAGTGTAATGATACTTCACTGTGGTGCGATAAAACTCCTTCTCTGTGCTCATCAGTGCTTTAAGGGCTCAGGTTTACTGCATGATTGACTACAAAAGAAAGTGCTCATTATTCATTTATGAAAGGTGTAGTGTCATTTTACGAGTAGAGGCACTTGTAGCTAACTTGTGCAGTTTGTTCCTTTCACCAAGCTTCCAATAATGTGTTGGACCGGACTAATAGGTTTAGTTTTTCATACCTTTGTTCATCTACTTAACAGAAAACACAATCTGCATTTTCAGGTTCTACCAGATTCGTGGCAGTCTGAAGGTGCCACCCCGGGTTCCACATAAAGTTGAGACCAGTCTACTCCACCCAGGAGGTAAATTCATTGTGTGCATTACCACTCATAAACTATACACACACCTTTTCTGCAGTCTGAAAGGTTAGGTACCCTTCATGAATGCAGTTGGTCAACCCTAAGCCCTGCATTTCGCCCTGCATTCCTCCCTCCAAAGTTTCACTTACAGCTGACTAAGAACTCCCTCATCACTTAAGTTTAAGTAACATTATCATCTAAATTCTTACTCTCTGTTATATTTTAGTCATCTGCAGTATACCAAGTAACACCCTCTTGCTTTCCTTGTCTGCTCTACGTAAATGCAGACGACACTCTAATTAATATAAAATAATGTTTTCTTGAATTTCTCTGGTGCTGTTTCAGGGAAAATAGTTATTGCCAGAGCAGATTTGTTTTACTTATTGTTGTGTTGTCAGGGAGCTAGTATGGCCCTGGCTTATCTCGCAGGCCACTCCTTGTTCCAGTATTTCTCTAAGGCTTTGTGCATATCCCTCATCCCCTCGCTTAGAGAACTGCACTGCTGCTTTTACACAAAGCGCCCAATTCCTTGTTTCATAGATAAACAGGCTCAAGAGAATATGTTGTTCCAATGCTTAGATGTTTTATTTTCCATTTTTATGACTTTGTGAACCTTGCTCAATAGCATAGATGGAAAACTGCTATGTTTGGCTTTTCAGTTCAGATTTGATAAGATATACCTCATAAAATAATTCGAGGCTCTGGTTATAAAAGATAAAACCTGTTTTTTTTTATGGCTAATGTATAATCTGTAATTTATAGTTGGATCTGAAAAGTCCATTTGGATTTCTGTTCATCGTAACAAGGCCTGGCATATAAATGGTTCTGTGCCTGATCACAGCATCAAATCATGTGTTTATAAAGACTGGCTACCATCACTGAAATGTTTTGTCCAGTAACACACATTTAAGTACAGCTTTGTTTTTGTCTAGGCTCTGATCTGGCATTCCCTGCTTCTGTCCAAGATGATGTCATCTCCAGCAAAACTTTCCAAATCCTGTACAAGAATGAAGAGGTTGTCGTCAACGATGTCCTCCTCTTCAAAGTGATGATGCTGCTGGATGAGAAGAAGGTGGGTTTAAGAACGAGAGATGGCGATTTAAGTAGAGATCTCTCGATCGAGGGTTCTGTATTTTTGCTTGTGTTGCCAATCCAAAATATTTGTTGTGTGTTTTCCAATAGTAAGTCATTAATGTCTTTCATATAGCTGCCTTGTTTTTATGCATAAGTGCTGTTTTAAGTCTCTTTTTTTTTTTATATATCTTCAGGTGGAAGAGTCCCTCAATGACATAGATTTCCAGCTCTTCTTGGATTTATACTTCACAGATGGCGATTACTCGTAGGTGTTGATAGATTTGAACTGTGACCACTTGAATCAGTGATTATGAACAGATATGTGCATCTCTTATGCATATTAAGCACTAATTCAAGTTCTGATGTGTCTTTCTTCTTTAATTTCCATAGGCCAGATGACCCAAGCTCTCTGCAGAATATCAGTGGCCGCACACTTCGTTTGCACTTTAGCCTTCAGCGAGGCATCCACCAACACATCAATGTCATGTTTGACTACTTCCACCTTTCTGTCATCTCTGTAGCCATCCATGCCTCTCTGGTGGCACTTCATCAGCCCCTTATCAGGTCAGACAGCTACGTAACTCTAGAAACCTTATAGACACTCAGACACTTATATAAACCCTTATTTTCACACAATGTATTTATACATTCATAGATGTTAGAGCTCTTTCTTAAATCTCCATCATGTTATTTACTATTGTTGTTTGCAGTAAGTTCCAACACATACCTTTCTACCTACTTCACACACCAAATTTAACATTAAAGTTGAAGTACACAGAATTTTAACTTTCACTCCTTTTGCTTGCCTAGTTTTCCTCGACCAGTGAAAACCACATGGCTTAACCGCAATGCTCCAGCACAGAGCAAAGATTCAGTCATCCCACCTCTGGAGAATGTGGTGTTTGGCAGCACTTATGTTAAGCAAGTCTCACCAGATGTAAGTAAAAGCCCCTTTTATATGAACAATAATATCTGTGGCAAAGCTCTTTGTAGATGCTACTAATCAACCTAAAGGCCTAAAAAGTTTGAAAGAAGCCACCGTTGTATTATTTTACAGAAGTTAAACTATATTATGTCATGTTAGATTAAATGCCTGATTAAATGATGGTGATGACATGTCATAAACGTAATGTTACTGAAGATGTGTGTTTTCCTTTTAATCAGGGACTCATAGAGCTGAAAAGATAAAAAGAGCCTGGCGTTTATCATTTAATACAGGCTTTGATTATTACATGGACATGGCTGTGGACTTGGATAAGACGGTTCTACACCTAAGGAAGAATGATGTATTATATTCATTGCATCTGAGACATAGGGGAGATGTCTCAGGCTGTTGACAGATAGGACAGAAGAAGTGAAAACTATCAGACCACTGTCACATTTGGCCAGGAGTAATTGGCCTCTCCTGACAGGAAGGTAGCCAACTAGAGCTGCCTCTAAAATGCAATAGTGTGAATGTACCAAAGTTATTCAGGCAGAACAGAGGCAATACCCCATCACTAATAGCTCAGGAATAACATCATTGGCCGCTTTCCATTTCACCACAGAAGCTGCTATAAAGCAATGCTATGTAAAAAAAGTGCACACAGAAGAATTGTCAGGAAAATATCTGTTGTGATACCAGAGTAATGAGGCACACACTATGCTCTGGCATTTTATGTAGAAGTATAATATAGGTATCCCCCTATAGATCAGTGTTAACTTCAACAAGAATTGTTTTTAGAAACATTTTAGGTGAGTTTGTCTTTTTTTCTCGTGGCAGTGGCTACGAACCAGATGTTTACAAGGGTTAGAATGTCCAGGAGAGCAGTAATATTGTTTACCGAATTAAATCATCTATAGCCTCTTCTCTGTGTCTCTCGTGATCCCTCAGGGCAGGACATTCCTGGTTTCTGACCACTGTCTGCAGCATGCCTTCAGTCTACACCACAACCTGTGCTCCAGTCTCCTGCTTGCTTACCAGGGCCTCTTTGGCTACTTCACCTCTGTTACCAAAGACCTGCCCTCCTCGCACCGTATGGAACTAGGTATACTGCACTGTAGCTTCACATCAACTCATTTCAAAGCACAGTGTGAAAAACAGGTGCTTACATCTATTCTAGCCTACCCTTATGTTGCCATTTCTGTTGATATAAGTGAACCATTTAATATCCTTGAAAAGTGTGCTGCAAAACAATGTAATCTGAAATTGTCATCTGGGCACTTTTTGATAAAAATCATAAGCACTCAAATGTTATACAATTCATTCTGATTATTTGTGTAGATTTTCATTGTTTTGTCTTTTCAGCATTTGTGTTTGTGTTGTTTATTATAAGTTTTTGTTTATTTCACCTGATCCCTACTCATTAACATATTCTACCCTTTAAACAGACTACACACCAAGGAATCCATCGAGTTGATTCAGGAATCTAACTGTGGTTGACTAATTTAAAGAATTATAAAAGTTTTCATAATTTCATTCATTAGATGTCTCTTAACCCCTAGACTAAAACCAAATCATAACAGCTCCCAAACATGACTCACCATTATGATCAAACCTAATCCAGACAAGTGAACAGATATTAACCCATCCCAAAGGACCAAGTAATAAAAAGGTTAAACATGCCTATGTGTGCAATCTTACTAGCCAAGCCGAGCATGCAAGTCCTTTATGAGAGAGTACTCAGAAGACCCTATCCCCGAAGTCAAAGGCACGTCTACATAGGTATGTCCTGACCCTTACAGTAACTCAAATCAGCCTTTTTCTCCCTTTTACTCTTCACTCGAGTTTCCTTCTTGTGGAAAACACTATTTCCTCTCTATGCCACACTATCCAGAGACAATATATATTCATAAACTGCTATCATTCTCATCTTTTGCCTCCTGTGCATTCTCAGCCTTTCTTTTAATCTTTTAAATTAGGACTTGGTCAAAGATTCTCATAACACAGTGGTACTGTAAAGTTTGTACACTGTCTCTGGTCTTTTCAAATAAATGTTACTGAAAAGTACTTCTTGACAGCATCAGTACTGTCTGACACCACTTTCCTTATTCAGCCTTTATTACAGGTTCTTCTGACATCCTTCTTTATAATCATTTAATAAATTGCTAAAGTTAATCGTGCTAACACTGCTCCTCTGCGTCCTCAGAACAACTCGACTTAGAGGCCCGTCTTGCTGAGTTATCTGAACAAGTCAAGGTGAGACCTATTGAGCACTGCTATTGTCTGTCTCTGATGATTGGTGTTTTGTAGGCAATGATGCAAAACGTTTATAGGAAGCAACAAGGCTGGCATGCAATCAAATTGGTGATTAGTTTGTGTGAAAGGAGGAGGTTAAGAGGAAATGTGGCAGAGGGACATGTAAAAGTTGTTTGCCGAGAGAACATTTTTGGATTAATGTGTCAAGTCTGTGACTCTTGGGCATGAGTGTGAAGTCCTGATTTACTGGAGGTTGTCAGTCTTTTAAAAAAAAAAAATAAAGGATAGAAGTAGATGGGAGATTGACTGGGGATTGTGTGGGCTCAACATTTTTCTGTGATGCTACTGTTTTAATTTTTGACAGTTTATTTTCTATAATGGAAACAATTGGTACCATACATGCAAACTGGGTATGTTGCTAAATGTAAGAAACATAAGAACATTGTTTGTATTGCATCAAGGGATATAATATGAGTTGATAGCAAGTGATACTGAATTGCACAGAGAGCTCAACTGGAGTCAATAGTGAGTACCACTTGTCAGGTGACTCGAGGAGTGTCAGCAAGTTATGGAGAAGATTTGCTTCTGAATCCTCTGTGCTGTTAGAGCATTTACGAGCAGATTGGCAAGCATACAGATGTTGTTTTTGGTTACGAAGATGTTGTTTTAAAACTAGTCTCTGAAAGCATCTTGTAATTGTGTAGGCGCGGTAACCAGGCTTTTGTGGTTGAGTCCTTGAGTCCTGATAAGTTGGCCCTCTTCAGATTGGATGTGATAGGCAATGTTTTGCAGAGCTGGGGAATGATAGGAATTTCTGTAGATGATGGCAGCAGATTATGCAGGTCAAGTGCCTCCTCTGCTCTTCAGGGTATTGCACTTTGTTCCCAAATATAGTGTTTCAAATGACATATCCAAGGGCAGAAAAGATTTTAATTTATGTCAGAGACTTTATGGATTTCTCCACTTCATGATTTATTATCTGTCAGTATTGCAAAAAGGAGACAGTGAAGAAGCAAAATGTCCTACTTGTCATTGCTGACGTATTTACTGTTAGAGAAACCAGTGGAAACTAAGCCTTATAGTATGCTAATGCTCTTGATGCTTCAAAGGTCTAGGATGCTTATTCATTTTTGTTGGTCGAGTCACAACTGTCCTGAGGAGAGAAAAATTAAACTAATCAGAGATTAATTAGTTGACAATTAAGAACATTTTATAACCATCTATTTTACTTATTGTAAAGCAAAGTTCTCTCTTTCATAGAACATACCGTTGTTCATTATGCTTATGTTAAGGAAATAAGCTCACATGTGCCCTCTGGTGGATAACTACTGTGTCTTTTACCTGCAGCAGAAAGCGGAGTCCCCTGACGAGCTGGCAGAACTCGTGAATATGAACCTGGCTCAGCTCTGCTCTCTGCTTATGGCCCTCTGGGGGCAGTTTCTAGAGGTAGTGTCCCTGCAGGAGCATGTTGCTGCCCTTCTAGCAATGGAGCACCATACACTAAGAGTGAGTCCCAACCTCTTAAATCATCTGCACATTTAAATATCAGACTAGTTATCTTTGAATGATGATAACCCTTTTCTTTTCTCTAAATTACTCTAAATTTTGAGCAACAGTATTGACTGAACTTTGCTTGTATAGTCTGAATACTCTGAATAATAATGGTGTTATTTCAGGTAAGGCGGTTTGCTGAAGCTTTCTTTTGTCTTGAACATCCAAGACAATCTGCTCTGGCGTATCAAGAGTTACAGTAAGTTGCGGTGGCATGTTGATGATTGTGAAACATATCGTTGCTTTATCAAGCCTGTGCCAGCACTGACTTGTTTGAAATACTATGCCCCAAGTCTGGAAAACCCTGACGCCCTTTTTTTTCTCTGACTCTCTGTCTCATTTCCTCTGTTCATCAGTGCTCACAGTCACCAGCAGATGACTAATGCTATCAAAAGCTCCAGCTACTTTCTGTCTTTGCCTCCACTTCCAGTGGAATGTGCTGACCTGGATGGTGATGTTAGCTCCCTGCCAATCATCTTTGAGGATAGATACCTGGATTCCATCACTGAAGGTCAGTAACACAGTGATGCTGTTCAACTGGACTGGAGGCTCACTGACAAGTTTATATAACAACTATGTTTTGTTTTTTGCCTATTTTATGTTCAACCTGGTGTGATTCTAAAGATCGTGATGGACCCTGGCTGGGCATGCACAATACTAGAACTGGTTCAGTGTCCAGTAAAACTGACAAGCCCAACTCCAAGGACTGCGGTGCAGCAGCCAGCCCCTTGCCTGAGTCTCGGTGTGCCCCTACAGAGAACACTTGGCCAGACAGCTATGATCCACCACCTAAGTCCAAAGGCAAGTCAGTTAAACTGAAGAAAAATTCAAAGACTGACAACTCCAAGAAGCTGATTAGACAGGGCTCCAAGGACTCCGTAGTTTTGGTAGGCTATAAGAACCTCAAAGCTCCTTATGGTGATCCCAGCACAAAGTACAAGGAGGGGGAAGCCCCCCTAAACCAAGAGGAGGAACGAGCCTTGCAGGGCTACTCGGGTAGTCATTCAAGGACTAATACCAATTCTGTTTTTGAGCCTGGTGCCACATCAGCACATTGTGGAAACAGTGTTGTTGATTCAGTTGCAGATGACAATATAACTACTGCTGCTTGTCAAAAAGGTTTCTTCAAAAATCCTACAAACTTGGATGCACAGAATAATCCTCAGGCAGGTACTGGGGCTGTCGCTACATGCAACCAACCACTTAACAAAGATGAGCAAGTTGAACATTGTGGCCGAAAGCTGCCACAGTGGCCTGCTGGGCTAAAGCTAATTGAGGTGAAACCAAGTCACAAAGACCCATACCAAGGGGACAAAGTTACAGTTCTTCTACCGTGTCGGACTGATGGAGCTCTTAGCAGTAATGTTCCCGAGATTACCCAGACAAGCCTCTGTGACTCAAGACAATCTGTAGTGGACTCTATGTTTGAGAGATCTGGTAAAGAGGCAGCACAGCGTAGCCAGTCTTGTCTGGTGTCAGTACAGGTAAAAAGTGATTGTATCAGGCTGCCAGATGGAGGAGCCCCCAGTGCCTCTTCCCGTCTCTCAGACTCAGGCATTGAGAGTGAGCCCAGCTCCTTTGCCACTCAACTCGTTCCCGGACCACAGACCTGTGCGGGGCTAGGTGTAGCTGAATCAACTGTTGCTGCTCCACAGCCGGAAAGGCCCCTCCTGAGTCCTGCACCAAGGCCTGCTCAGCCAAGTTCAGTGCAGAAGCTCAGTGGTGCAGCAGAAATTCTTTGCGCAGAAAATACCAGTGCCGTCAGTGGAGTTCAATCCTCTCTGACTTCCATCAACTCCTTGCCCTCAGATGATGAAGGCGAGGGTTCCTCGAGGGGCTCTAGTGGGGCTGAAGTCAGTGGTCGGAAGTCCAGTGTCTTGGTGCAGGAGCAGAGTGTAGTTTTTTCTGGGGATATCACTAAAAGATCAGCCATTGATGTGGCCTGCACCCCAGACTCTGCGACAGTTGATTCCCTTCTTATAAAACCGGCCTTAGACTTGGAAACGGACCCCAAATTGATAGGTATTTCTGAAGGCGGACTAGAGGGAGCATCTGGCCCTGGTGCCAGTAAAGAATCCCGGAGTGAACCCCACACTGCCTGCCCTTCCAGTAACTCTGCCACCAGTAGCACTGACCTGGTAAAACGTGGGATGGTAGAAAACTATTTTGGCTCCTGTTCTAGCACAGACGTGTCTGAGATCAGTCCTGTAGAAACATCTGCTATCACACTGGGAATCCAGACAGGACTTCCAGTTGAGGAGGATGAGGATGAGACTGAGCATGAGATGATCGAGAATGGTTTCTACGAGGAAGGAGATGGCTACACCTTTGTGAATGGTGTTGCTGATGAGGATCGAATCGGAGACGCAGCTGCTCAGGAGACATGTCTTCTGTTTGAACAGCTTGGAATCGGCTACCTCCCCGAAACCAAGGATTTATCAAAAGCTCCAATCTGCTCCAATCTAGCCTCTAGCAGTGCCGAGTATAGCTTGGAAAGACCCCCCTGTCCCTCAGCCTCCCGTTCCTCCAGCCTGCGGTGGTATGAATGTGTACCCACACCACAGATGAAAGCGTGAGTCATCCTGCATACATTTCCCTTATGTCCCACTTTATGTTATTCTGTCTCACACGTTATAAATTAATATTCACCAATGTATTTATTTATACATATTATGCAGGTTCATCAAGGCCAAGGAAGAAATGAAGCAGCTAAGGTTACCTGGCTTCTTGTACAGTGAAGTGCCGGAACTGGCATCCACTGTGCCCTACTTCAGCTTGGAGGAAGATGAAAGCTGTGAAGAAGGCATCCATCTCATCGTCTGCGTCCATGGCCTGGACGGTAGGACAACTCTTCATTGGGAATGCGTGTGCGTGTGCGTGTGTGTGCGTGCGTGTGTGTGTGTGTTATAAATACATGGCTCTTATTTTACTCCCTTGATTGCTGCAGGCAACAGCGCAGATCTGAGACTTGTGAAGACTTATTTGGAGCTTGGACTGCCCGGTGCTCGTATAGATTTCCTCATGTCCGAGAGGAACCAGGTGATTGGATAAACACACACTGCTGTCTAATATCAATATTAAACACATTTCCCACTGAAGTGACTTGGAAAAATCTATACTTGCTGTTGGGATCAGTTTAAATTAGAACCAGGCCTTGAGCCTGTTCATGATCAGCAGTTCACAGCTGTGCAGCCACCTAGGCTGAAACACCTGTTAAAAGAATCAAACATCCTAAAACATAGTATGATCTTCTAATGTAATGCTCCTTTCGTCCACAGAATGACACATTTGCTGACTTTGAGTCAATGACAGACCGTCTGCTGGATGAAATAGTCCAGTACATCCAAATATACAACCTCACAGTGTCAAAGATAAGGTAAGATGCACCCTAATGTATTTTTCGTTTTTTAAGTCTTCAGTTTTACTCCACTTGAGGTTACATTAATGATTTATCATGTTGCTTCAGCAGTAAGACATAACCATCTGTGTCATATTTTATTTACACTGACGAGATACTGCAGTTTGTAGCCATTCACTGTTAACTATGTGTTCTCTAAAGCACAGTAAATGTTACCTTAGTAACTAATTACAGTTTTCATAAGACAGCCATGCATCTTTTAAAGCCCACTTTATCACTAAGATTTTATACACTTACAGTATGCCAGTGACAATGTTGCATTTGTGTGTTATTGTTAATTTATTGCAACTGTTGTTTGATGTCTCTTTAGTCTCTAAGCCTCTGTATTCTTCTTTTGTAGCTTTGTGGGTCATTCCTTGGGGAACCTTATAGTTCGCTCGGTACTGACCAGACCCAGGTTTAAATGTTACCTGAGCAGGCTGCACACCTTCCTTTCCCTCTCTGGACCTCACCTTGGTACACTGTACAACAGCTCTGCTCTGGTCAACACAGGTTAGTGTCCAAACATTTAGCTGATGCTGATGTTGCTTGTTGCTGTTGGATCATGTTAAATAACAATTGAACTTTGTTCCTAGGTCTTTGGTTCATGCAGAAGTGGAAAAAATCTGGGTCACTCCTTCAGCTGACCTGTCGTGATCACTCTGATCCTCGTCAAACCTTTCTGTACAAACTCAGCAAGAAATCTGGTAAGCTTTGCTGTTTTTTAGTTTGTTTTGCTGCTGCTGCTGCTATTTTTGGACAACTCAGACTGTACGTGTGGAATATGAGATTGTAAAGATAACTTCTGTATTGATCTGGTTTTGAAGGTCTGCAATTTTTCAAGAATGTGGTGCTTGTGGGGTCGCTGCAGGATCGCTACGTCCCCTATCATTCTGCTCGAATAGAGATGTGCAAAACTGCATTAAAGGACAAACAGACAGGTAAGCTAATGCAAGATTAAAAGAGCAGTTTGAATTTTCACATATGTGTATTCAGTCTGGTTGGCACACTGATGTAATGTCTTGCCAGGACAAGATGTCATTCGTAAATGCAGGTGGTGTTCAGATTTTAAATTGGAGAGGAACATAAAAGCAGAACTAGCACAGTCCTAAGGGCTCTGACACACTAAACTGCAGTCTGATGTTAAGGCTGTGTTTCACCCGTTTAAGTACAGTTTTTTTTTAATTGTTTTTTGCAAACTACAGTGAAGTCTGTAAGTTTTTGGGGAATGTCAAATCTTTTGAGTGCTGCTATTTAAGGGCAACTGGGAGTCGTCTTCATTCAGTTATTTTATCCGTGTCTTCTCAGTTATTTCCTTATGTTCTCAATTTCCTTCTATTACAGATCTGTTTTTTTAATACACAAGGCAACAAAGACTAAATAGGGATTGCCTAATTTGCAAACTAAATCATATGCCGTTAGAATAATTTGAAAGATGCCCTCATCACACAACTTTTCACATAGTTGCTTCAGTCACCAAATGGAATAACCAAACTGTTTGACTCTTGTCTTTACCAGGTCCTGTGTATGCTGAGATGATTGAGAACTTGCTGCTACCAGTACTTCAGAACAAAGACTGTAATCTAGTGCGATATGATGTCATTCACGCCCTGCCCAACACAGCCAATTCTCTTATCGGCCGGGCCGCCCACATTGCCGTCCTTGATTCTGAGATCTTCCTGGAGAAGTTCTTCCTTGTTGCAGGCCTCAAGTTCTTTCAGTAGAACTGCAGCAGAATCAAACACATGGATGAGAGGAATGTGGAGCTAATACCTCATTGCATCTAAACCTTATTTCTAATTACAATATCTGGATTATCACGTAGTTTTTAAATACTTCTATTTAGTTTTCAAAAACATGAGAGCAAAGTCACAAATCCTTTTGTTTTATGTTGTTCATATTGGAATCGCGGTGGATATGGAGATCGTCATTTTTATTTTTCTACTGCCATTTTTTTTAAACACTAATTTTTTTTGTGTTTGGGAAATCAGTTACCCCCATCATATATGCTATATTTTCAGTGTTATTTATGTGTTATGTTTCTACTTGTATTTTTCTCCAAGTTTTTTAATTAATTTTAGATGCTGAACTGGAAATGTAGCTGCTACAAAGAAAAATGGCAAGTCAAGTCTGCACATACTGTTTTCACCATTGCAAATGTTTTTCCACCAATTTTCACTGCATTAATTTGCACCACGACTACATTTTACAAGCTTTTGTACTGAAAAATGGTCATTTGTACAAGTTACTTTTTTATCAACTATTTTCCATCATTTTTAAAGGCAAAGATTGCATTTGAAATAGGATTGTTGTTCAGACTCTGCATCATTGGCTTCGTTCTTAATACATTATGCTGTTCTTTGCCATTGCAGCATTCTGCACAACATTTACCCAGCCTGGTGTTGGGATAATAAAGCTTTGCCTACAACATGACAGCATTTTATTACAGGGGTTTTAAGCAATGATCACAATTCAACAAAAGCACATGTTGGTAATATGAACTTGTTTTATTTTGAAAGTATTTGGTTGGTATCATTTGGTGATTATTTATGTGTTTCAACTGGAAAGTATTGATTGGAATTAAAACAATGTTTATCTGACAATTGTTTATATACCATTATATTATACCATTAAATATGCATATTATGAAACTTGTTTACTCACTTTCTTTAATCATTAGTTCATAGTTACATCTGATATCATGATTTTGCACATTAAGACAGCATATTTAATGTGCATGTGATTTCATGTCACCTACAAGTATAAGCTTTGCTGACAAAATATGATTGAATGAGATGTTCCTTGAGATTGGGGAGTTTATTTTTATTTGAAAGAGCTAACCCAGTTTTTTATGTTGCAATGTACTTGTCTTGTATCAAATTGCCCTGCAGATGGCAGTGTCGTCACAGTAAGATACTCTGGATGTTCTTTTACTATGTTGAACAAAATGTGGCATGGAATTGGGGTGGACTATTTTGCAGTGCACCATCTAATGAGTAGAGTATACTGGAGCTCATGCTATTTTAATTTGAAGTAAAATGATTATCAAGTTGTATTTTAAGGATTAAAGTATCACTTACATTTCTATATATGCTGAAAATCTGTGTGCATCTCATTAGACTGCGTTTGTCAATCTGTTTTCATAGGAGTGTCACAAGCAGTGTTATCTCTAAAAGAAGCAGTTTACCCAAATCACTTGAAAAGGTCATAAGTATGTTTATAAATCAAAACCTAGTGGCACATTATAATGACAGATTAACCATGCCCCCTAGTCATATCAATTGAATATAATCATAATAAAAGTACATTTGTTAAAAGAAACTAATTTTCAAAACATAGACGGAACATGGCAAGGGTAAAACAAATAGTATTATTGATCATATAAAACAAGGTAACAAAAACACAAATATATCCACACAGATAAATATATGCACAGAAACAAATATACGTGTAAACAGAAGCACACACACAAAAATACATTTCATGGTATTAAAGAAAAATAGGCTATTTAACACTTAGAAATAGAGCCTATGTACACATAATAAATGAATACATTCATTGGTGGAGCTAATTGGTCATGGGGTGATACATTCACCATTAAAGGAAACCTGAAGGTATTCATCACTGAATGGAAACAGTCCCGACCGGTCCTGACTTCCAACAATTGGTGCTTGGATCTCTAATTAACACGGCATTGTAATACCAATAGAAAACAATGGAGATATGTAAGTTTAGTACCGTATGCAAATAAAGACTTTCTTCATTTTCCTAATCTACGAAGTAATGTATGTATTCTTTGGCAGCCTACATGCGATTCAAAACAAAAATATTTCCTAAATACAAAGTGAAAATTGTACGAATATTTCTAAAAGGGATTCAATTGCAACAAAACACCCCCAGGCGTAACGTGACTTGGTATGGCTCAATCTTTTGGTTCTTCACGGTCGGTTACTGAAGAAGTTGCAACACGCAATGGGGAGGGGGAGAAGCGGGTATCCTCCTTCTACCGCTGTCATGATTTTATTCGGATAAAGAGTTAAATGTCTGCGTGAACAAGCTTAGAGAAGACTGAAATTTGAACTCCTCTCACTCGTGTGAAGGTAGGTGAGTTTCTGCTTCCTAGTTAGATCAATGAGAAGAGTTAATTAGGTGATGCACTTGTTGCACTCGGGTTGTTAACTTTACCGACCTCATCCAGCTAGACACAGACTTTTCCCACAGAAAAATGTTGTTTAAAACTGTTTTTCTCCTCAGACTATCGCTGCTTTGTTGTTTTCAAGGAGCTCATTCATTAATGTTTAATTTACTTTGTGTATGCTACAACTTTGACAGAACTAGCAGCTACTAGCTTAATGTTATGATGCGTGAACGTTAAATCAAGGGACCATTTGATAGTTAAGATAATAAAGGAAAATGGGAATTTAAATACACCTGAATTATCTCGTTGTTGTTCAAAACCCAAGTGAAAAGTTCGTGAAAAGTTGTTTGATAAATTAGTCCCTAATGTACATTTAAGGCTGACATAAAACGTGAGAAATGAACTGCTTCCCATAAAAAAATTTAATAAATCAATTTTACAAGCATTATGAGCGTATATGTGCGTTTTTCCTCGTTTATTTCCAGACGCACCCTTCCTTTCTCACGTCTTTATGGTTTTAGCGGGCAGTCAGGAGCATTGACACTTCCCAGAGATTGCACAGTGCTGTTGGGATGTTGTTTTTTTTCTAACAGCCAGCAGTGTGCTCAGAAGTAGGGATTATAACAGTCTTGGAGGGGTATTAAGGCATGCAGATGGCTGCTCACATGTGATGCCAGGTTTCACCGTGGTCAGCAACAAGGGGGATGTTTAAATACGTCAGCCCAAGACTATTAGGGGCTGATAGTAAACTTGTTTTGGTGGTGAGATGCATTGAAGGTTAGTGTAGCTCATATACTTTATAGCACTCTGGATCTGTGTGGCTGAGTAAGGTTGGTATGGCCTCATTCCATTTAATAGTGGCTCAGTAGTTTCCATGCTTTATACCAGCTGTTTTGTTCGGATTATTTTGGTGCAATAGGACATCACTGAAAGCTACTACTGCGTGTTATTAAAGATTTTGCTCATTGAAACATATTGCATCTGTCGTTAACAGCATCCTTACTTCCTACTGAGCTTCCAATTGAGCACAGCAAATGTAGGTTGAATTTAAGTTAAGTTAGGAAACACTGTCTTCAACGTGAACAAATCAAATGCTACAAGAGGGGGAAATGATTTGCCAAACATCACAAAGCTGCAACAATGAGTCAATCAACAGACAATGACCATTTGAAAATGTTGATAATCGATTAATCGTTTTGAGTCATCTTTAAAGAAAAAAATGCTAAAGTTATCTTGGTCCAGCTTCTTAAATGTGAATATTGTTGGTTTTCTTTAGTCTCTTATGTTAATAAACTAAATATTTCTGGGTTCTGGGCAATCGGTTTAGAAAAATACAAGACATTGTAATTGTAGGTCACTCTGCTAAATGACATTTTCCCCCATTTCATGACATTTTATAAACCAAACAACTAATTCATTAATCGAGAAGGTAATTGACAGATTAATCAATAATGAAAGTAATCTTTAGTTGCTCAGAAACAGCTCGTCTAAAACAGCTCGTGCTTATTTCTTGAAGAAAAGTGTTTTGGTTATTGAAATGTTTATAATAAAAACAAACTAAAAACAATACAAAGTGATTTAATTTTCACTCTAGGCATAGATTATATTAGGGATATATTAGGGAGTAAACTATTTTTTTTTTTTAAACATAAATTGGTTATACATTGTTGATATGAGGATATACTTCTTCTGAGCACTTTAAGCATTTCTTGTGATCAGTGTACATGTACAGTAAAGTTTGACTCTGTCATAAACAAGTCAGCCAGTTAAAGCTACTGGAATTTCAGGTTTTTTTAATGTCTGTTTGCAGCGACGCTCAGATGTGGGGCGAAGCTCTGTTGGAACATGTCTATAAGTCATATTTGGTAAGGCACATATTTTTGCCTCTGAGACAATGACACCATTCACAATTTTGGTTCCCACAGCTTATTTTGTACACTGCCAACATCTTTTTTATAGTATTTTATTTCCCTACATTTTATCCTAGCAGATGCCTGCTGTCTGTATCTGGTGTTATTAAACTTATGTTATGCTAGACTTCAGAAGGTTTAGGTATTAAATGAAACATGCAGACACAATGACACAGCAGTTTCCAGGGGAATCTTACCCGTACCACGCTATTTTTTTTGTTTTCTCAGATGAGGCTAAACGATATTTAGAAGATTGGCACAAGTGTGGGCATTATTTGTTGTCTGACCCCTCCTTGTATGTATTTATTTATTTATTTGTACTGATTATTATCCAGAGCAGGATTTAAGGGGATCAGCGTCAGCGCGCGGCAGTAATTAACCTGATTAATTGATTCTGAGACGCTAATCAGATGAGCCTCGTACCAGTTGGGGCTTTGGGTCAGTATAATAGGGCAAGCTTCAGGTGAGTCTGGGTTACAACCAGAACGTCTCCCTCCACTATGACCATTTGATTTTGGTGTTTTTCGGACTATTTAGAATTACGAAGTCTGATATAATAGGGTTTATTTTTACATTGTGTTTTGCTGTATTTAGTGTTAGAATAGATGAGTTATGTACTAAATGTACATGTATTATGTATGCAGATGCTTTGGGTCAAGATACCCTTTAAGGTGGACCTTATATTGTTTAGTTGTCTTATTCACTTGTTGGTTGATGCATGGGGAAGATAAGTGTGATGGTAATAATTTGACTTCCAGCCCTCCTCTAGAGACAGGGCTTGTTGAATTAATCTTGGAGGTGGGATGATGGGAAATCCATGTACTTATGTCTGAGGGGATTTTTGTTTTGACTGATTTGACAAAGTTAAACATACATGCTAAGCAATAGATACTCAAAAGTTTAATTAAGGAGGTCTGATCTCTTGAGTCTCTTGCAGTTCACTATCAGGTCTTCATAATCTATTGTAAATCCTGTTCTGCTTTCTTCATCATTCACATTGAAATGTTGTCTTTGCCTCTCTCACTCTGATGTCATATCTTTGTTTAGATACAATATGGACAAACTGCCCTGGACCAGATAAAAATTGAAGGAGAGACAGAGGAAGAGGAGACTGAAGCAGTTTAACAGAGAGAGGGAATACTTATCACAGACACACACAAGACATCATGTCCACCTCGATAAAGCAGGAGAGAACCATTTGTGTTCTCCTCCCCAACAAAGACCAGCTGGACATCACTGTCGGGGTGGGCCTTTAATATGTTCCTAGCTGTCATCAAGAAGTGTCTTAACAGAAACAGATGCTCAAAGTTGTATTTATCACAGCAGAGTTTTTGCAAATTGTGATTTAATATCGAATACTCTTTGTTTTTTCCCCTGCTCCAGCCAAAGTCCACAGGGCAGGACGTTTGCAACCGTGTGGCAGAGCTTCTTGGAATCAAGGAGCTGCACTTCTTTGGCCTCACAGTGGTGAAAGGTAAGTTCACTCCTCATTGGTCCCTCAGCCTCAGAACTTTGAAGGACTGTTCACACTAGACTACACAGCAGTATCATCACAAGGCTGAAAAATAGTATCCAAGTGTAGGAAGTATGTTGATTAGTTGATTGTAGAGTAGAGCTACAATGATTAGTCAATTGAAAGAAGAATACATGGCAACAATTTTAGTAATTGATTAATCAGGTCAGTGATGTTTTTTCAACCAAAAAGAACCACCAAAAATCATCTGGCTCCATTCTTTAAATGTGATTATTTTCTAATTTCTATTATTATATTGTATTGCAAACAGAGTATGTTTGGGTTTTGGACTGTTGGTCATACAAAACAATATATGAAGATATCATCTTGGGATCTGGGGAATTATGGGCCTGTTTTTTCCATTCCTTTTTTAGACATTTATACCCCAAACAATTAATTGATAATTAAATCAATTGCTAGTTGAAGCCCTGAACAAGAGCATCATGTTTGAATTGTGGCAGTCAATAATTGCAAAGCATTGCTATTCTATTTGTGGCACATGTTTACATAATGTCGTTGTCGAAAATATTTTCTGCCAAAAGGCTTTTTCACTAAAACCAAGAAAATGTCACTCTGCCCTCCCAGTCTGCATAATTAAATGGTGTAATCCACTTTAGCCAACGAGCAAAGTTCTGAACTTTGTGTTTCCTCGTTTTCTCGTTCTCTTTCTTTATATAAATATGTTGAAATGCCTCGGTAATCTTGTGTGGCTCACCTCTTAAACAAGCAGCCTTTTGTTTTTGTGGTGTTGGTTCAGCGATCACTTAGGCCTGGATTCCTGCAATATTAACTTCATTAAGCCTGGAATGCACACTTGCATTCCTCCTCTTCACTGAGGGGAGGGATGGATTGATGATGGGAAGAGGAGGGTGGGAGTGGATGGAAAAGAGGCAGGGGGACTCGTCATGACACAGGCCGGCTTACTCACTTTTTACTCAAAGGCTTCAGTGAGGGATGAGAGGTGATGGAGTTGGAGTGAATCATAGTGGGAATTGGACAGGCTGAAAAGAAAGATGGATGGTTAAACAAGTTGTGAAATAGCTCAGCAAGCATGATTTGGCTATGCAAAGTTGAACAAAAGAGATAAGGTGGATCAAATACAAAATGCCCATGTCATGACTCACAGGACCAGGCGTAGAGTGATACAACATCCTCATTCCCAGCAAAGTCTGAAAACAGGTTTTAGCCCCTCTACTGAAACAGAAATCAAACTTGATTTGATAAAACAACAATAACATTGGATACATAATAATATTAAGGGGATATGGAGGATAAATAGATAAATCTCTGGATAAAAACTATACTATGCTGCATGCATCCATCTATCACTTAACATACGTAGATACATTAACATTGGCATTGTTGTCCTTAGTTTCCGAGTAGCCTCGTTCACAAACGGAAGAACAAGGGCTTTTTTCTTTCACCCTAATTAATCCCATTGTTGGGCAAATTTTACGCTTGGTTGCATTATTGTTTTGTTTGGTTGCTGACAGTCTGCTTGTTTCCTGATTGTCTTTCTTCATCCCAGACAATGAGCACATCTTTTTAGACACAGAGGAGAAATTGACCAAGTACTTTCCTAAGGAATGGAAGCAAGATTCATCAAAGGTAATGCAGCATGTGGCGAGGGGTTGCAAATGTTAATCATGTACTTTGCTTTGACCCACTCTTCTAACTGCTGTACACGCCAGTTAAATGTCAGACATAATTCAGTGACCTACATGTCTCAACTTTTCATTTAACATGACAAAAAGATGCTAGTACACACAGGACTACTCTAATATGCCTCTCTCATCATACAGGGATCACAGAAGAGACCCCTGCCTATGGTGCTCTTCCTAAAAGTCCAGTACTACGTGGAGAATGGTAGACTCATCTGGTATGTCCCTCTACATATGTTCTCTTCTTGACAAGCTCACTTATTCATGTTATTGCTGTTGTACTTCTGATTTTCTCTATCCATCTTTGTCCTCCTCACTTTCTCACTGACATCTTTCTGTGCCCCTCCTACCACATTTTTCTGTGTGTATATGTGTGTGTGTGTGTGCGCCTGGTACCAGTGAACGAAAGGCACGGCATCTATACTATTCTGACCTGCGGGAACGGGTGCTGCGGTCTGAATGTCGTCAGCAGGAGGAGGTGTACTTCCAGCTGGCAGGTTACGCCCTGCAGACTGACCTCGGTGACCACCAGCAGACAAGGGCGGATACAGAGGTCACTCCTTACTTTGAACCCAAGGAATACTTTCCTCCATGGGTAGGTGTCACTTTAAGACAGCAGCACTTAACAACACTTTTAAACAATCTTGATCTTAAAAATTGTGATTCCTGTGTCATTATTAGGTGTTTATGTTTTGAGGTAAGGTTGTGCTCTCTGACTACAACATGTATTTTCCTTTTATAGATTATAGCCAAGCGTGGAGTGAACTATCTCCTGTGCCATGGGCCTAAGGTGCATCAGGAGCTGTGGGGCATGTCTTCTCGTGATGCCACCCTGCTCTTCATCAGGGAGTCATGTCGACTGGAGGATGTACCCGTCACATATTACAGACTTCAAAAGGTCATGAGTCAAGTGCAAAACTTGTTTTTCAGTGTCATTCATGTCAGTTTTGGTGAATTTAGCTTTTGTAGCTGATACCATATTTCATAATTAATTGAAATACGTAAAATAAGAAATGGTGAGGATGATTGTTTACACTGTTGGATGATTGAATTTGTATGAGCTAATTTTTAATCTGGAGCCATTCCAGGTATATTTCTCTCTGACTGAAATGCCATCTCACCCTACACAAATACAGCTTGGCTTCATTTCAGCTGTGCTGGACAAATGACTATGGGGGAGTTATGTAACCCTCCATCTATTCCAGTTTATTGTCCTCCCCATTTCAAAATCACTCATCTCCTGAGTGATATTTTGAAGGCTGGCCCATCCATTGCGTAATGTGCTATCACTTTTAATTTGTTGTCAGCGGCAGTCCAGTGTTTCCCAGTGAGCAAGGAGAGGAGCTTAACAGTGGGATAGCTTTCTTATCTGAAGTGCTCAGATGCTTCTCTGACATGTCATCATTCATTTTGTCCAGGATAAAAAGGCGGAGAAAGGAACGGCATTGCTTGGACTGACCCTGCGAGGAATGCAGGTTTATCAGGTGCGTGCATGTGCGAGTGTGTTATTAATGCACGGTGTGTACATCAACACATACGTCCACAAGAGTGAATCTGCGTTTGCTCAAAGATTCAGTCTGTGTATCTGTAGTACTATAAAACCTCTGACTAGACGTGTGAGGAATGTGTGGGATTGCCACCAACAGCAGTGCATCAGGAGATAGGAGCTGTCTGCTATGCCCGTCAGTTGTTTGATCTGTCCATCAGGGGCCATCTGGGGGGGATTAGGGCTCCAGGCCTGGCTGATTAAAGAGCCAACAGACCGTGAGATGCCTTGAGAAGCCCATGGCCTCTTCGCCAAGTCCAGATGTCTTCTGTGAACAAAAAGACTATTGATTATTAATCTGTACTTTTCAAATATAGCAAAGTAGATTACTCATCCATAATGGCTTTTTTCCAGACACAATGCCAGTCATCAATACACAGTGTAATATGCCAAAAGATGATGATGATGATAACTTATAAGCATTTGAATCTCCTAAATGATCTGTTTGTGTTGTGTATTCATAGGAAGTGAGCAACGTGCGACAGCTGCTGTATGACTTCCCCTGGGCAAATGTGGGACGTCTCACCTTTCTGGTAAGCACACTGTTCTTTTTCATTCACTGTTAAGATTAAGTGGAATTGTGGTAATTATTTAATAGGCATTGGCTACGTATGCACACTATATATTTTATGTTTTCCTATTCAGGGTAAGAAATTTGAGATCCAGCCAGATGGCTTACCATCAGCCAGGAAGCTCGTTTACTACACTGGGTCATCGTTCCGCTCTCGCCACCTCCTGCTGCACCTGAGCAGCAGCCATCGCGTCTACCGCAGCCTCAAGCCTGCCCTCAAACACCTACGCCTGCTGGAAGAGAGTGAAGGTAGTGAGGGAAGAGTAAAGTACAAGGACAACATTAGTGTCAGGGGTAATTACAGCTTTGCTGGGGGCAGCTTGTACCCTGGAAAACACTGGATATAAAATGCACAACTATTTTTTCCTGCACAAAATATCATTAGTTTCATTTAATTTGTAATAGAGATTTTTAAATATTTGTTGTTTTACACATCTGTGGTACATTTGGATTAATAGCAAATGGTTCCATAAGGTGCAAACTTGATGAAAATGCATCATATAAGATAAAAAGACAATTCTTGCCTCAGTTGAAAGTATTTTGGACTAAAAGGGCTTCCAGTGAAGCATGTCCAGCATTTTAAATTAAGACACTGACAACCGTTGTATTAACTTCTAACAACTTCCAATGTATCAAGGTTATTATTCTTGGTGTGTATTCAGTTCTTTCTATCCACTTCAGCTTTAGATGAAAGGTACAAACCAACAAATACAGTCAATTTCATTTTCTTTACTTATGCACATAGTTTTTATAACATTTTCTTTCTTTTAGAGAAAAAGCGTTACAGAGAGTCCTACATCAGTGATGAGCTGGACTTGGACCCCCAAGGCAGTGAGAGCAGCCCCGGTTTGTCACGACACTCCAACAGCAGCTCTGGCATTGAGGCTGACACCCGCCAGCACAGCATCTCCACAGAGATGGCCTCCATGGAGGAGGAAGTTCAATGTCAGGCTGAGAAGCATTTCCGCTCAGTAGCCAGCCACGGAAGCTCCTGTACCTCTGGGTTTGATGCAGGCAGTAAAGTTCGAATAGAAGATGAGTGGCAAGAGGAAGGTGAGAGGATTTTTATACTGAAACATTTGCACAGGAAATTGTATCTATCCCTTGCTGTGTTTTTGGAGTAAACTGAGGCCTTGTTTGCAGAATGAAATATGTTAGTCGATAGACATGAATGCAGCTGTCTGCCATGTTCATCTTGCAAGGCTTATGAGTTATTTTAGATACAGTTCTTTATTCAAATTTTGTGAACATCTTTTCCAGCAATCAAGACTAATGTTGGGAAGGAAGATCTTGTGGATGATCCTGATGAGATGTTCCAGTTGGCTGATCTTCTTGAGGGTGTATCAGTGGATTGCTCAGAACTCTCCTCAGAGACTCCAACATTAGGTATGAATAATTTGATTGTTAATGACAACAGTATTTAATTTGTTCTTCTTACATCCAGTGACAACAGTTTGCTTGTTTTGCCAAAAGGTGTTTGCTCTCTTCTTTGTCAGACTTGACCTATACAATGTGCTCTACAGAGAATGTGTGTCCCCCAGACAGTGATGATGATCTCAGAAACTTAAGGAGCAAGGATACATTACAACAGGTTTGTCTTTGTTTCTGTCACTTCCTGCATTTCTTTGCTTTCCTTGGATATATCTGTAATATAGTTTTAACTTTCATTTTACCTCCTGTCCCCGTGTTAGATGCTGAACTCAAGGGCACAAGTATGTGTGGATCGGCACAGCCACCACCACCACCAACACCCCTGGGGACGACACTGCCACCTGATTCCTCCCACAGCTATACCTTTGGGCTCCCAGACGCCTCAAAAAACACAAAGACCCCTGTGGATAACGGTTATAACCCCCTTTTGCACTGCCAAGCCAAACCTTCCTTCTATGGTCGCAGGTCTACCAACTGCCTCTCCCTGGACCTGTTAGGGGATGAAAAGTTCCTGGAATACATACTTTGATTACATTAAGCGCAGTGTCCACAAATTCACCTTTTGTTGATGTACAGTGTAACTCAAATCAAAGGTTGCCAACATACCATGCCATGTGTTGCCATGTGTGCACTTCAAATTGCAGAGAGACATTTTTGAAAATGATGGAACCCCTCATTTCTCTAGTATGTCTACCACTGTATTAGAAAGTTGTGGATTAGATAACAGAGACCTAATCCAACAACATTTCAGTCAGCAAACAGAGCATATTTATTGATGTTATTGTATATTGTGTACATATTACTTGCACTATTTTATTATAGTTCAACTTCTCCAAGCAAACACATTTGTTATCAGTTTTATTGTCTTTTGTAAAAAGTCTAAATAGGTTGATGCTGAGAACAAAATATGACATTTTCAAAAGTTTTAAAAGGAGGCAATGCTGTCTTGTGGTACATCGAGTATTCATTAGATGGGACTTTCCATTTAACCTAATGTGAACATTTGTTTCATTCAGGAGAATTTCCAGTAGCCAAGTTTCCTAATGCTCCTCTATTCCTTTATCCTCTCTATTTTTAAAGTCATATTTTATAATATACTCTATTTTTGTACAGTGTGCTCTGTCATGGTTTTCCTATTACTCTGCCGCTGCGATGTAGCTACCGATGTGGAAAATTGAACCTCTTTAAAGCTGGTAATGCATTCATCCAAAGCTCTCCCATTCTATATTCTCATCTCACTTTCATAATTACTACAGAAAAGTATTATGTGTAAAGGGCTATTTCTGTAACCATTAAGTGTACAATGAATGTGCAGTATTTTTGTATTATGTAACCCCCAAACAAAGAGCCTCTCAGACATAATTTTCACTGTTTTGTAAATATTAATTGGTCTGCAGAAAAACTGATTTAGCCAATATGAGCTCACTTGGAAAGAATGTCCATCATTAAACACAGAAAAAAGGTTTTTCTCAATGCCAATAATGTATGAACAATTTATTTACGACTTATTTTACAAGCTGAACAATTCATTTTTATCTAAAGCACTGGGTTTTTTTTTTATTATAGTGAAAATAAATTCCTTATGCCACTCAATGAAACCAGGTGTTTGGTCTCTTTGTTCGATTTTACATGTATGCTGTTGTGTTTAAATTTGATATCCACTATTGTTTGTGGTTTTATCCATCGGCACAAACTAGTGAGTGTACTATCCCTTTACTATCATTCACACTTCTCGCGAGAGTTGACGATTACGTTTGCGGAAGTTTACATCCCGTTAAGTAAAAAACGTGTGGCTCCTGGCAGCTGGGAGAAAAGCTGGATTCGGGCTATCCTTTAACTTGCTCGCCCCTGTTAGAGTGGAGACTACCTACAATGAATTCCGTCTTGATTCACGCAGTCTTATCCAGCTCTCCTGACTACGATGTTTTGTTTAAGTCTCTGTCCTGGCCGGCTGGGACGTGGCCAGAGAATGAGCAGACGGAGGCGCTGACAGTTTTCATTGAAGGACTCGGAGCGCTTCTGTCCAACTCGAAAACGACTTATTTTACAGATGAGAAAAAACGACTTATTAAAGATCAAATCGAGGCAGTCATTTGGACGCAAGGTCTGCCTCTACTCGCTAGAATATCAGCAGAATCTGAAAGTGTGCGATGCAGGGAGAGCACCGCCGCTGCCTGCCGGCTTCTGAGTGTCTGTGTCCCGCTGTGCGACGCTGCTGTAGCGGGTCGAGTGGCTCAGTCCGTTCTGCCGTCGCTCCAGCTTTCAGAGGAGGAGCTACCCGGTGTGGGAAGACTCAGTATGGAAGTTGCCAGTGAAGTAATAGCTGCTGTTATACCTTCTCTATTAGGGGATGAACAGCTCACAGTAACCACCTTGTCAACTGCCTTGTCCTGCATCAAAACTCTACCTGATGCATTGGTATCCAAAATCACTGTCCGGCTTCTCTTGACCCTCCTGAGTTGCTGCAGAAGTGAAAGGCTTGGCAGCATCCTCAAGTTGATCCTGGATGATATGTGCAGCTGGCACTCCACTGACCGCACACCTGCAATAACTGAGCGGGGACTGCTGTGTTTGACCGCCCTGTCAGACCACCTGCTCAAATCTCATGGTCTGCAATCCTCCTCATCTTCCTCATCCTCTGTGCCCGACCCTCGTCTGTCCCTCCAGTTCTGGAGGATGGTTCAGGATGGGCTGACGCACAGAGACAGCGTGTCACGTAAGAGGGCGTTATACCTGCTGAAAAGGTGTGTTGCCCTGTCAGAGGAGAAGGGGGTGGACTGTCCTCAACCTCTATCAGAGGAAGGTAAAATATTCACATTTTCTAACACTTTGTAAAGGTTCACTTGTGTTGTATGGTCTGATTCCTCACTGCTTTTGACATTGTTGCAGATGAGACCTTGTTCAAATGGGCCCCAAACAAGAGAAAGTTGCTTAGGGAGTTCTGGGAGGATTATGCGCTGGTGATGGAGACTTTGGAGGAAAATCAGGTATAAAATCCCATCTGAGTGTTTGTCTTACAGCTGTTTCAGTGTTGGGCATCATGGTGCAGCTCAACGGGACGGATTGTTGTTTCTTCTCTCTCTACAGATTCATGTCGTCCAGCCAGTGCTGAACAGAATAGATACGTTGATTCAGACAACAGCAAATGATTGTCAAGGTAATAACATACATAAGTTTACGTCACTTTGGGCAGGTATTTTCTGACATTTTATAGACCAAATTAAGGAAACAGTCATCAGATTGACCAATAATAAAATGAATCGTTAGTTGCAGCCATAATTTATTCAGACATTTGTAGCTCTGGATGTTGGAGTTTATGACACTTTTAATTGTCTTTTAATGTTTTGTAAGAATAGTTTTCACTGAATTAAAAACCTAAACCTCTTGTAGGCTTGACATTGTAGGCAGCATTTTAAAGCTCTGCTTCACTTTCAAACTCAGTAGAAAACAATGTTTAGTGCCTAGCCTGGTTTCTGCCTTTTTTTTCTTAAAATCTCTGTCTTGTATTTTCAGGGCAGGGTCTTTTCCACCCCTCCTGGCTGTTGTGTGTGTATCAGCGAATGTTCCACAGTGAGAATAAATCCTTAATGAAAGAGGGAGTGTGTCACCTGTTGGAGCTGCAGGTCCTCCAGCAGCCGGCCTTTGCATTGGCTTTTTCTCAGGTGCAGGCTCATACACATTTCAGTCAGCTTGATTAAGTGTAGGTTTTTTCATTTATTTTCATTTACATCTCCCGAAGTGACATGTGTGGATCACAGTTTTGTTTCTGTTACTTTGTTTCCTAGTTTGTCGTTGGCCCCTTTATGGATGTTCTGTCTGAAACATCTCTCTTCCACAAGTGAGGGTCTAAAATCAATACACCAAGCAAAATAATGAAAGTACTAGTGTAAAAGGTGTTTTTGCACCAGCTCTACCTAACTCAGTTTCTCTTTATATTCAGGGCAGCTGGCCAGAGTGTTGGAGATTGTCCCGAGCTGGCGGCTAAACTCCAAGTTTTCATGACCAACTTCTTCAACAGCCTGCCATCAGAACACAGAGGTACCGAGACAAAGCTCTGACTCACTTCTCATGGCTGAAATGCCCGTCTGTCTCTCACTGTTGTGTTTGCTTTTTAGGCCCTGTGTTGCTGCAGCTGATCCAGCAGCTGGGCTCCAAGCACTGGTGCGCAGTACCCCTCCTCTTCGTCTCTGAGGCCCTGTCGAAACTCTCTCCAGGTCCACTGCTGGGGGTTGATGGGCTCACTGCTCTCAGGTGGTGCAACATTGTGTTTACAGTCAGATATATTGCATCGTAGTCTGTAATGTTTGATATGAATGCTGTTTTTTTTCTGTGGGATGTTACAGGGAGGTGCTGCGCTGCACCATGATCACTCATCAAGTCCTCCTAAGAGGTGCTGCCCAGTGCTTCTTACTGAAGAGTGCCCTCTGTCTCATAGATGTGGTAAGACATGATGAATGATGCACATGATGAACATATTGTACTGGACAATATTGTTAATGGCTCTTAATTAACGCTCATAATGTTTTGGGTTTTTTTTTCTTGAGACTGTTTAAGATGTTAAACTTTATGGTATTTCCCAAGTAGGGCTGCAATGGTTAACTAATTAATCAATTAGTCAAATGGGCTTAAAATAATTGGCAACTATTCTGATAATTGAGTCATCATTTAAGACATTTTTTGAGCAAAAAAAATCCAAACATTTCCTAGTTCCAGTATTTGGATTGTGAGTATTCTCAGCAAGAATTAAAACCAACAGATAGATCAGTGATGAAACTAATTGTTAGTTAGCTAATGTTGGTTATTTCTGAGGCTGCACTTTGTGGTGTTAAAATAGTAGATTCAAATTATATCAAGTGATAAAGGATACAATTACTGAGATATTTGCTTAACAAGACTACAAACTACATCCTCAAAAAGTCTTGAAAAAATAAAATATTACAAGCATTTTTAAATCACAGATTTGTACAAAATGTAGCACTGTTGAATTGCATTGTTTGTTACTGTGATGCTGTCTACCCTCTATGCATTCATACAGCTTTAAAAGTTGAGTACAATAACATTTGAACATATCTTTTCAGAGCACAGTGACCACAGATGATGTTTTTAGTGTCCTGATGCATTTCCGGGCAGATGAATCACTGTGCAGAGGGACGCAGCTTTGGAAACAGGTGCGCTCATCACAGAGACATTTGACACAGCAGTCTACCTAACCATGTCAAAATGGCACATTAGAGAGTTCTTACTAACTGATTCCTACCCTGTTGCAGTTGTGCATCTGGCTATCAGACAATGAAGGCAATTTCAAACCCAGGATAATGACTGGAGATTGTACTCTTGCTACCACAAACAAGGAAACTGTAAGAGCCTATGTTCAAGCTGAAATATACACTTATCTCCGAGTCCCAGCCAGCACAGGTATGCCTAAAGTGATGTGAATGAAATGAAAGTGAATGATTCTGTTTATAGTGTTTAGGTTCTATTTCATAGACTTGGATTAAGTCAGTTGTCTTTCCCTCCAGGTCAGGCAGAGGGATTACCTGACTCCAGAGAGGCTGACAAGTTGTCCAGGTCCATTCTGCTGTGTGTGGACATGGATAGTCGAGCTGGAGAAGAGGTCGGTAACGTCTTGGAGTCATTACTGTCTCCGCTGCTGGACACTCTGAGCAGAGTCAGCACCAATATTTACTTGCCTCTGCGTAAGAGTGACAAGAGCCTGCAGCTCATGCTCCAACTGTTCCAGCTTGGAGGATCACCATGTCATCTGCATGGTGGAGAAGAGCAAGGTTTGTAATGATAACAGTGAATTATTGTTATAGCTGTCAGGTCCACCCTCATGCATATCAGCAGTGGTTACAGTATTAACACAGTCGTTTGAATTATTTAAATATTCTTGGTATGGAATGAATAGCTGATATGATCAATGATAATAAATACAAATAAGGGATGAATTGGGCTCCATTGTGGAAATGTGATTCAGCATTGTGTACTTACAGTTAATACAGACTAGTACTGAGCAGCCATGTAAGCTTATTTTTAAATTTTAGTTCTCCCACACAGGTTAAGTAGCCCTTAAGATAATGAAATGAATAATTAATTGTGAACCACAGTACTGTATTCCCTCTTCTTTGTTCTGTGTTGTTGTATAATGTGTTGCTGCTGTTGTGTTTATATGTCTATCTTGTATAAATGTAAAAGTGTAAATAGAAAAAAATATGTTATCATCAAATAATTGATCATAATTTTATCATGAAAACACATCTCAACCCTTGAAATTTTGTCAGATTTTTACCCTTAATTTCTCTAACGCCCTCAGGGAACATAAAGTTCAAAGTTATCGAGAGACACAGCAATTTGCCACATTCATCTCTTTTCTTTCTGCTCTTCACAGTGGATAATGTGATGGCTGCCATAAAAAAACATTGTTTTAAACTTGTTGATCCAATCCAGGAGTTTATCTTGAGGCGGCTGTGTGGGGAGCTGCAGGAGGTAACCAGCAAGTCAAGCAAGTCACTATCACTCCAATTAGCATAGATGCCCCTAGTGGCCATCTCTGACGTGTACATGTGTTGTTTTTTTTAAAGCTGGTTGACGTGGAGCGGGCAGAGCTGTATCTGTGTGTCCTGACTCAGCTGGCAATCATGTACAATTCTACACCTCTGCACATCAATAAAATTCAGCAGACCTATTTGCCTAAACTCATCAAGTACAGCCTCAAGGTCCTGAAAGAACCGAGCCAGCAGGTACTAAGATAGCAGGTACCCCAGTCATCCGGCAGGAATTTAACCTAAAATCAGTTTTTCTGCCAGATTATTCATCATTGATTTTTGTTTTCCATTGGCAGGTCCCCTCTGTGGCAAACCAGGTGACAAGAGCGGTTGCCATGGCATCCCTGGCCATGGCGTGTGGTCTTGTGGAGCAGCAAGGGGTTGACATGCAATCAGAGACCTTTTCTGTTCTCAAATCACAGAATGACTTCTTCTACAACACAGTTTCATCTTCCTCACAAAGTCAGTCATCTCTGGGATACTTCAATAGACGTCTGCTGAAACCACAGACAGACAATTCCAGGTCAGTTAAAGTTTGTCAAGTTGTCAAGAATAATACTCAGTGTCTTTGCTGTAGCCTGGCATGATAACACATCACCTTTTTTTTTAGCGAAGTAGGAGTGCAAGGTACTGTGCTACAGGACTGGGGACGGACAGCTGCCCATTTCATGCGGGACCAGTGGATTTGCCTGAGCTTTCTGATAAAGGTTGTTGGGATTCCTGAGTCTGTAGAGACCTCCAGAGTCCGTGAGACCCTCCATGCTGCCCTGAGCTGCAGTGTGGAGGCCCTGGCTCTGCTGCCCAGTGACCAGGTGCTGCCTGTGCTCACTTTCATGGAGACAGTGCTGCCACAAGTGAGTCTCAATGTGTCTTCTGTTTATAACACAAAGAATTTTTGAGAGATTATCTGATCAATTTTTGATTACATGTATTTTGGTGATATTTTGATCACAGTTAGTGGATGATGAGGAGGCCCTCTGTGTGGAAGCTGTGACTCTCAGCTGGCAGCTGGTGCAGGGTCTGAGCACTAATGCCCATGACTTCTGGCCAGCTCTGAAAGGCTTCATCTCCATGGCTTTCCACCATAAACTGCTCAAGCTGACAGACACTCAGGCTCCAATGCTCACAGCAGCCATGAAACAGGTGATGATACAAAAAAAAGCTTGTCGATCTTAGCAGGATGAGTATGCTGATTTTCATTTTTAACATACACTTTATGTAATCTGTGCAAACATGCAGGTGTTCTGTGACTATTTTGTAGATTGCCACTGAGCTGATGGAGCTGTCCGAGTCCAAGAGTGGAGTGTTTAGTGTGCTGCTTCAGCACTGCTGTCAGACGTGGCTGCCAACAACCCTTGGCGGTGGGGACCAGGCTGACACCAACTTTTCTAGTGTTTTCAGCCACATCAACATTCTCACAGAGGCTTGTGTCTACGGACCAGTATTCAGGAGAGATCAGCGGTAACTGACAGCACTTCAATGGTTTGTTCAAACTCTTCCTCAGATCTACTGTTTATTTACTGACTATCTCCCAAAGGCTCATCCAGGATGTTCAAACATATGTGGAGCAACTGGGTGAAGAATGTCCGGCTAATGTCGTGGTCGCAAGGTGAGCTCTTTGTTCTAATATTGATCTCCATCTTGGCTGTGATATAAAATAATGCCACTAGGTGTCTCTCTTGCTATAAAAATGTTTTCCCAGTTGAACCACTATCTTTTTTTCCCCAGTGATAACAGGGACGATCAGTTGCCCCGCACATGTGCAATGGCTTTCCTCAGTCGCCTGGATTCTTCCAACCCGCTGCATGAAAGACTAATGGAGGATCAAGTTATCAGTCTGTTAAAAAAGGTGGGCTATAGATAATGCTATAGATCATGATTCTATACATTAACCTATGCTCCACTGTTGACATTTTATATTGCAACCTAAAACATATTTTAACCCCTCCTCTAATGTTCTAATCCCCAATTTAAAAGAACAGAGGTAAAGATGAGTCGGGCTCTGATTTGCAAACAATATGTAATTTGCTTCATTAATGTTTGAAAACAAACGTTTGTTTTGCTATATAATGTTTTGAGTTGCTCTTGACATTTGACACAATTTTCCATTATCTCTCTACACCTCCCACCTTTACCCCTTCTCTCCAGGATAATACCATATCAAAATCAAAAGTGCGTTACTATAGCAACTCCCTTCAACATCGTGTCAAAAACAGAGTGTGGCAAACGCTGCTTCTGTTGCTGCCCAAACTCAGAGAGGTGAGACAGTGACAATCACTTACAGTCACACAGGAAATAAACACTCAGAGAATAACTGTGTGTGTGTGTGTGTGTGTGTGTGTGTGTGTGTGTGTGTGTGTGTGTGTGTGTGTGTGTGTGTGTGTGTGTGTGTGTGTGTGTGTGTGTGTGTGTGTGTGTGTGTGTGTGTGTGTGTGTGTGTGTGTGTAGGAGTTTGTCACCACTTTACTGAAGGGCGTTTTTGAGGCTGGATTCTGCAGTAACCAGGCCTCAGTCAAATACCTGATCGAGTGGATGATGATTCTGATCCTTATGCAGTATCCACAGCACATAGAAAGCTTTTGGGCCTGTTTCAACATGGTGAGCTCCAACTCTGGACACTTATCTGCAAGAAAATGCTGTTTCTGACCAAAATTGAGCAGTTAACTTCATGGCCAATTCCTGTGCTTTCTCTACAGGATCACGAACGAACCAAGACAAGCATCTGCACCTTCCTGTCAGTCCTGGTGCATTTCAGTGTCATCATTCCTCTTCTTAAGGATCAGGTAGTGCCTTTGATATATTTTTTTTTCTCAACTCAAACATTCTTTTTGTATCGCCTCTCAGTAACTACATGATGTCTCTCCCTGTGTGTTAAAGGCAGTGCAGTTGCGTAAAGCGCTAGATGTCATCTTGCAGTGGTGTTTCAACCATAACTTCAGTGTGCGGCTGTATGCCTTACTGGCCCTGAAGAGGGTGTGGAGCTTGGTAGAAGTCCGGGGAGAGGAGGCGGACGATGATTTCAGGGGGCTGTCTACTGTGATCAAGGCCTGTCTGAACCAGGCTGAGGCCATGCAGAGCACCGGGTGAGAGCAGAACAGCTACAACAGTTGCAAAAAAGCTTGTTATAGTATGGTGATGTGTTTATTTTAGAACATATCTGCTGTCTCACCCTTTAGAAATGCCAACAAGAACTGGATTAGGATTCAAGAGCACTTCTTCTTTGGTGCCTTTCATCCCATCAGGGATTACAGTGCTGAGGTGATTTAATATATTTCTACTGAACAGATGAAGCATGCTAACTTTTGTAATCCTTAAAATACAACAAAACACTGTAATAACAACCATTACTTTCTTTCTTTGCACATTTTTCCTTCCTAGACCATCTTCTGTACTTTTCCCAGTCTGTCAGAGGTGGCTGATGACGAGTGGATTCCTCCCTGGAAGTTTGAGAAACTGTCGTGTTTCTCTGAAAGTCCATCTTTTCCTTTGAGGAATCCTGCACCTGACCTGAGCCAGCTCCAGCCTGGAGACTGGATCCAGCAAGACAAAGGTACACAAGCGGTTGAACTACCTCATACAACAAGAATACATTCATCCTGCCTCATCTCTGATTGAGTGGTCACAATGTTGTACCTCCCAGGTGAACAGGATAAGGAGGAGCGCTGGGCTGAGGTGCAGAAGAAGATCACACCCTGGAGGTTGGGGATCCAGGAGCAGGAACCAGAGCTTCAGCTGGTGCCACAACAGAGAGCAGCTCGACTGGGCAAACTGCATGGTGCCCTGCTGGTGGTCGCCTCACTTATCGATAAACCCACCAATTTAGGAGGTCAACAAACTAAAATCCCATCATAATCATCATACTCTTCAATGATTTGTCTGTGAATATCTCCTTTATTCATGTGATATTGTTAATAACTCACATTACAGGCTCATTTTTTGGTTTTAACAGTTCTGATCTGAGCAAAAAGGTCAAACACAGCTGCTACTAAAACCACTTGAGCCCTTATCGTAGTTTGTACAGGGAATGTACAGCTTTCATCACAGATATTCCTATTTTATGTACTCTGCAAGTGCTCTCCAGTGTTGTTGTCTCAGATGATAAGGGCCTGAATCAATCAGAATTTGTTTATAGAGGAAAAGACCCATTTAAAAAACTAATATTGGTACAGTATAATGTAAGAGAGAACATTAGCTTGGCCAGTCTGTAAATATTTTTTTTCTTGAAATAGCTCTCTCTTTTGCATGCTCTTTTTTTTACCTGCCTGTGCCCACAATGATGGACTCTGGCCATTTTCTGCTAAATCATCACTGCTATGATGATTTAATGGAAATACCCTGCTCACATTTAGACAGATCTCACTTTAAGGATTTGTCCTTATTTGTATGTTGTGCGTCTAGGTCTATGCAGGACCTGCGAGATCTTCGGTGCCAGCGCTCTGGTTCTGGATAACCTCCGCCACATCAGTGACAAACACTTTCAGTCCCTGAGCGTCTCGTCTGAGCTGTGGCTTCCTCTGCTAGAGGTGAAGTGCATGAACACGTGATGGTTTCATTAACAAATTCCACCTTTTCTGAAGTGTGCCTTGATGGTGATTTAAAAGGCTTAAAGATATGCATGTTTGGGAGGGGGGGGTTTTCTGCTTGATTAACAGGAGCGTATTTTACTTAAATGTTTGGATTTCTAGTTGCCCATTCCAATTCAGCCTCAGACAGATTCCCCCTTTGTCCCCCAGTTTAGTTTTTATTGCCAATAACAGCTTGGATGGAAAGGAGCATTAGACCAAAACCCAAGGCTTAAAAAATTGTCAATTTTTAAACTTGTCAACTATATTTTTAATATTGTCAACTATTAAACAACAAAGCACAAAGCTCTCTGAACCTTTGTGTTACCCTGGTGTTTGCATCCACCATATGGAGGAGAAAAACATGTGGGTTTGAAAAATGGTATAATGTGACAGCCTGCAGCAGATTTCCGCACCAGCGGCTCAGTGTGAGTGAAATCCTTAAACAGCCAACCATAATACTACTGAGTCATAGGTGTGAAAGGAGATTAAAAGGCTTTTCACATGTGCTGACTGTGCTTACTTTTCACCTTGAAAAAGTAGTTTTCAAATGTTTCCTTCCTGATTGTATTTTATCTTTTTTATTGTTGTAATTGTCACAAAAATAATGTCTAACATCATAAATTGTATCTGTCTGCCCTTCAGGTGAAGCCATTGGAGCTCACTGTCTTCCTGCAGTTGAAGAAGAGTGAGGGGTACTGTATTGTTGGAGTGGAGCAGACAGCCAACAGTCAGAGCCTCCAGGATTACCAGTTTCCTGAGAAGACTCTCCTACTTCTAGGGTATGACAGAATTACATTTTCTCTCATGCAGTCAACTTAAGTCAAAGCACAAAAACACTCCAAGTCCAGTTCTCTCTTTCTCTGTAGTCACCTTCACACAAGCTAAAACATGAATGCATGCAATCCTCTTCCTTCCTGTGCCCTTGAGACTCTCACACGGATAAAGGTGTGAGCTGACGAGGCTATTTAATGTTATCTCACCGGTTTAGAGTGTTTCCCTGCGGGGCCTGCTCCTCTCCTCACCATCATGTTGGGGCATGCTGGGCTGTAATTGGCTCTCCCTTAGGAGAATAGCACAGGAAATAAATCACATGAATGATGATAGCAGCAGGAAAACCTTAACCCTCTTCTAGCATAGTTTGAGTTGTGACGCTGCTCAGTGGCTTTCATCAGGGTTCAGTGGCACGCACATTTTCATCACACTCAGCCATTTGTAGCCACTCAAAAATTAACATAATTATAACCTTGTACAGTTTGTGATAGTTATATGATTCACTCTCCTTCCTGAATGTGTGCTCCAGCTCTGCAGCTGGCTAGGCAGAGAGGGAGAGAATAATACTTGCCGTGTCTGTGTAGGTGTCCTGTTTTGTTTTACCCTGTTCAGTCACAGAGGTGTGAGCAGTGCTGTTAGCTTAAACCCACTGTGTGTGAGCTGAATCCTGAGTGCTTTCACTGCTGCGTACTCCCCAGCACAGCATGGCACCGGCTCTAATCTTTCATCAGGTCACTATTATCTCACCCAGTTGCACTCAAGATAAATGTAGCTCATCACATCACGCTGTCTCACTGTGTGGCACCCTCTGTAGACTCACTGAACACCAAACTCATTACCTCTTGATGTTTGCTTTGCACGACCCATATTGCTTGATCTCATATACGCAGTTGATTACAGTTTGAATGGCTCTTACACTCATGCGTCATCTGTATAAAAAATGTATTCCTCATAATTATAAGGACTTGAGAAAATGAAAGATTAACTGATTGGCTGTCATCATCATAATAGTTCTTAAACTAAATCAACTGCATAGCATCATTATGCCAAATGAAAGCTGGAATTAAAAACATCACACAACACATCTGATGTAATAAAGCAGAGCATAGAGCAGTTTGTGGTCAGTCCTGTATTTATTTCCTTGATATTTTGATTACAATTAAGTCATTTCAGTTTTTAGAAATACATTTAGACAACACAGTAGTGTCCCCTGCTACTGAATAGGCAGAGTAAATTACCCTTTCTGAGGTTGTTCGTATTTCAATTAAAGTTTCTTGTCACCTGTGTTGATCTGACTTCTCTTTGCTAAACTGTATCTCCCTGACAAGAAAACAGCTATAATTCTTGCCATTGTAGGCTTTAAAATTGTCAAATAAAAAAAGAATAGGGTGATTTTTAGGAAACACATTTGCTCACTTTCTAGCTGAAAACTGGATGAAAAGATTGATACCACTCTGATGCCTGTATGCTAAATATGTAACGTTAGTTGGAGCCAGTTAGCTTAGCATAGCACAGATACTGGAAACAGGGGAAACGGCTAACATTGTACTGTCTGACAGTAACACACATACTACCTCTAAAGTTCACTTCTGTACTTAAGAGGTTATGGTATGTGTGTTTTGTTATCTTCAGATAGCAGTTTTGCCAGTTCCTGTAGTCTTTCTGCTAAGCTAAGTTTACCATCTCCTAGCTGTAGCCTCATATTTAATGGGCAGATATGAGAATGGTACTTTGACTCTGAGCAAGAAAGCAAAAAGTGTATTTACCAAAAAAGCAAACTATTCTTTTTTATTATAAGCATAACATCTATGAATTGTTTCATTTAAAAACAAATATAGACTTGTGACCTTTTTTAAGTATATTGTGCTTCACTTTCCCTTCACAGCAATGAACGAGAAGGTATTCCCGCAAACTTACTCCAGCTGTTGGATGTGTGTGTGGAGATCCCACAACAAGGGGTCATCCGCTCACTCAACGTGCACGTGAGTGCTGCGCTGCTGATCTGGGAATACACTCGGCAACATCTTACCTCAAGCTCAAGTGAAGCCAACTCAAAACACAGCTGAAACAAAAAGCAGCCAGTGCAGCGTTGAAGTGACACCTGACCTCCAGCTGTCGACCTTCCTTTCTCATCTAATGGAGCAAGTGTGAAAAGTGTCTGAATGTAAACTTCAGTTTCTGTACATGACAAGACTGCTGTCAAGATTTTCATCTGGTCTGCGGTGTGTTGTTGTGGTGCCTTAACGAGAAACATGTATAGAGATCAGCACAGGTTATTATCTAAATATTCCACTGCGAATGCTGTTATAATAACGGAGACAATCTCTGTGTGGGCAAAGCAGCAGTAAACTGAAATGTTCCCCTTTGATGAGGAAGTATCTTGTTTATGTGAGCAATTATTTTTTTTGCCTTACAGCTTGGGAACTGGACTATAATATCCATACCCAGACATCCATTTGAGCAGTGATTTAATGAAGGTTGTGATTAGATTGTTTTTATTGTTTTATACATTTTAAACAAATAAAAGTTGGACAATGCAAACTTGTTGTAATTGCTTTTCTTATTATGGTTTAAGAGAGGCCATTAACAAAAGGAAAGAAATGAATGGGTTAAATGAGTTACAGGTGTTCACAGATCCTCCTTCCCTCCACTCCCCTTATGAGAAACAGGTGGTTCACATGGAGACAGTCTGGACCAGATGGAGTGCATTTGATCACGCTTCTCTTATTTTCCATCAAGTAGGCTAAGGCTTGCACATTGCACATCATGTGAGGACAGTTAGTGTGTTTTAGAGGGACATGGATGGCCTGGATGGCGGCTGGTCAGGGCCCAGGCCGCTTCTGCAGGCAGCAGCTGCAGATAACTCGAGTTGGCCAGGCGGTGCAGGGCTCGTTGTGTCTCCACGCACCAAGCTGGTCCTGGAGATCTTGATGGTGCTGATGTGTCTGGGCGCTGTGACTGGTAGGTGTTGTTGACATTTTATATATATATTTATTTTTATTTAACAAAACCTGACCTTTATTATTCAGTTCCAATTTATACTAATTTAAACATGTTCCAAAAGGACATCTTACATTTGTTGAATGTCGCTTACATATAAAAGGTAATTTCTACAGTATTTCTTTCTTCCAGCACATTATTGATAATTCACATAACAGTGATCATATTCAATTTGTATCTTTCATAATTTTAGATACATTCTCCTGTAAATCAACCTGTAATATTTTTTATAAAGAAAACATACTAAACTTATAAACGCCTAGTAACACTCACAAGACACACCCTTTACACAATGGTGTCGTAACTAATGTCTAATAATAATAATTTACTAATGCATAAATCTTGCATTGAATTGAATTGAATGCTCCCTTTTCCTCCATCATATAACAGCAGACTTGATAGATTGTTATACAAACATTAGACATGAATGACTTATTTATTCTTAAAAACTGTATAATTGGACTATAATATAATAAATTATAAATGACTTGTTAACATGTATACCGGCAGATTCTTTTCTTTTTTTTTAACTGAGTTATAAAAAAACTCATGACCCAACAGTGGATACAGTGATTTGGAAACCTTTTTTCTTTTTTTTCTTTTCTTTAATAATTTGCCAAACAAAAGTAGTTCATAATGTGATCTATAGAGCAATGTCCTCTACTACATCCATTGTTACAACTTCTTTCTGAAAGATGATTTACTGGGAGATGGTACCTCTGTGTAACATGAATTTCAGATGATGAAGTGTGTGAAGCTGAGATTAAAGGGTTTCACCCAAATTACAATACTAGAATATAAAATAGTAAAGAAAAAACATCTTGTTGGACTGTCCAGAAGTCCACAATAATGCCCAAAGACAGCAAAATGGACATACTGTTTCTGGAAAGTGAGCTGTTCATTTTTCTAATATAACACTTTCACAAAAACATCAGTCACATTTCAAAACCTGACTATTAAAACCAGAACTATTTGAAAGTTCAGATAAGCTACAGGTAAAGTGCGCAAATGTGATGTTTTGCATTTTGGAAAAAATGACACTTTAAATCAAGTAGGCTACGATTTATTAACATAGATAAAATATACTTGCCTACTGTATTTAAATCAAACAAGAACATCACAAACTGCCCATAACTGTCTGAATTGAGTATAGTTAAATACTGGTTTACTTTTACTACTGTGAAGCTTTTTATCTCTATTGGTGTTGATGGACAGCATGCTTGTGTGGTGTAATCCAATCAGTCTGACCTCTATGTCATTGTGTGTTGTTGTATTTTTGTGTATAGGTAATATACTTGTCATTGTTATTGTTGCCACAACCAAGACTTTCCACTCGGTGACATCAGTGCTGATCATGAACCTGGCGATCAGTGACCTCCTGGTTGGCGTTGGAGTAATGCCATTTGTTGCTTTGTCCATCATGAACCGTGGATGGGTGGACTGTACTGTATGTCACCTTTGTCTGAAACATAAAATCACAGCTTTATTTCCTTTGGCCCACTAGTGATGATGTTCTGCTTCATACTGATGTGTTTCTCCCTCTCCTATCTAACAGGACCTCTGTTTGTACGTGGGTTACACCTCCTCTGTGTACTGTACAGCCTCTGTACTGACACTGGCTGCTATTGCCCTCGATCGCTACCACTCCATCATGGACTGCCTGCGCTACAGCTCCCGCTGCACCCTGTGGAGGACTTGTGCTGTGGTCCTGTGGATCTGGCTTCAGGCACTGGCCACCAGCTGCCCTCCCCTGCTTGGCTGGAGCTCTGTCAGTTATGTGGTTCCGATGTACAGCTGTGCAGTCAACTGGGCCAGCAGTCCCAGCTACACAGCTTTCATGGCTGTCCTCTCCTATGCCATGCCAGCTGTGGTCATCCTCTTCTGCTACGTTAACATTGTCAAGGTGGCCCGCAATCATGCCAGAAGGATTCATACTTTGGAGGACTCTGTCCAACGCAGCAGGAATCCAAGATCTGCCTTCCCTCCTGGTGATTCATCTCAACAGCACTGTGGGAGCCTTCACATCCCCTCTACACTGATCAGTCATGTAAGTGGACAGTTTGTTTCTGAGGTCAGTAGTGAGGAAAGAAATTATCACAACCCTGCTCTCCCTGATTCTACTATAGAACAGAGTAACCCTTCATCCAGGCGTCTGTTCTCCTTCCTGGCTCAGAGCACCTCCCAGCCGCCCCTGCAGAACTCCCAGCAGCACCACAGTCACCATGGAGTGGTGCGTCTCTTTCTGGTCATCTCAGCCTTCTTCCTGTGCTGGACACCTTACATAGGAGTTGCTCTGGTTCAAGCCACAGAAACTGCTATCTTAGGCCAATCCAGCCTTGTTCCGCCCTCTGCTGTTACCTTCTCCTATTGGCTGGTGTTGCTGAACTCTGACATCAATCCTCTGCTCTACGCCTTGCTTAGTAAGCGTTTCCAAAATGCTCTACAGGTACTGAGGCAAAAAATGAGAGCCCACTTTGGTAGTGTGGTTGGCAGGGGAGGGGATGTCAGAGCGGAGGCTGATGATGGCCGGACCAGCGACCCCTGCACTCTGATCACCACCCATCGGTGTCCATCCTCCAGCTCTGAGAGTTCAACATGTGATGACTCCAAGTATTGCTCCACAGTTTTCACTGTTAGCAGGGACTTTAAACGTCATTCTGAACATCTGTGTAAAGTGTGTCATCCAGAAAGTACCACCGCATCCCACATATGGCAAGACTCTAGTGGTGACAGGAGGGTGAACTGCCTGCAGGTCCCCTCTAGGCTACAGGAGGGCAGCAGACTACCTTTCTCTGCTCTGACCAAGGAGCGACAGGCTACTTTCTTCTATGGACAGATTACAGTGAGAGTGGAGCATGATGTTTGTTAGTCTTCTGCAGGTGCTATTGCAAGAAAATATCTACCAGTGGAATTCAGATATTTCTCACTTTCATACATTGAACTTATGGATATAAAATAGATTTATAGCTCAAATCTCTACATTTTTTTTTAACATATTTGCTATCTTGTGATGATAGCAGGTGAAGAACTACATGGAAAAAGTTAAGAAGAAAACAAACCTGGACAATGAAATGTATTGAAAAGAAATATTTTATATAGTACAAGTGATTACACTTGAAGACACCCAACAGTAGATCTAATAAACCCATCATTTATTCACACTCTAAATATTTCTTCCTCAAATGTGATAATAATATGTTGCATCTCAGTGTAAAAATCATCATTCCTTACAAAGGTTTACATTTATGTCTAGCAATAATTCCAGAGGAATACAATATTATTATTTATTGTCATAGAGAATGACAATGGGAAACAGTGCTAATGTACCCTATTGCAAAACAAAGAAAAAGGCAGTGAAGTGGACTTGTCAGCTGCTTGTACAGTATGTGCATGCTCATCCTGTAGATGTCACTCACAGTCTCCTCAGGTTAGTCAGCAACCAAATGCAAAAATATAAAAGAAAAGGCTGTTACGATGCGACCAGAGTTCGCTCCCAAAAAGAATAGCAACTTGGTTAGATGAGTACAAGAGGGGAAGTATTAACAGTCTCTCTGCAGCAGTCTGCGGTGGCACTGTAAAAAAAAAAGATAGCACATAGCGAGCATGTGTGGTCGAGTGATGATCATACATTCACAACAAGGCAGGTTCCACCAATTACTTTACAAGGCGCGTGCCTCCATTGCTGTCAGGCTCATCTCCGTTGTAAAATTGCCTCAGAAATGTAATAAATGAAGACAGGTACAGTAAGACTTTTTTTTTTGGACTTGACAAATGTGAGCCATTGTGTCAACACACCTCTTTTAGAGCCACAGTGAGACAGTTTCCATCTACTGTCTGTTATTGTCTCCCAAAATAAATGTTTAACTGATGATTGCTGCAGATTTGTTTGTGTGCATATGAGTCTAGAAAGCTAAATGTGATAGGGATTCAAAAGGAGACTACGTGTTAGCTATGTTTGATGTTCAAAGTGGTTAAAGGGGTAATTCCAGGTTTCCTTAAGCCTATTTGCCTTTTTTATGAGCTGTTAATGCTTTCAGTCCATACAAAGATTGGGTTACCTGGAGTATTAATTGTGAAACCTACTTAATAGTTTGATAGCTAATGGACAGTGGAAAGAAAAAAGCTTCATGTGTGGACTGAAAGCACTCACACTTCATGACAATCCAAAGTGAGACAAATCTCAACCACCCGATGATTTGGAAAGCTATGCAATAAAGATACGTTTTTAGGTTTTAGACCTCTCGTGACTAAACTGTGGGCCTGAGCAACGGGTGTCAGCATTGACTTTTGGGGACTCTAGCCCCAGGAAAGCACATAACCACAAGGGGCCAATCAGTGTGGTCAAAAAGGGCCTGATTTCCTCTCACTGGCCAAACAGAAAGAGGCAGAGTGGAAGCCTCTTGAGCGCAGATTGATCCTTAGACGTCCAGACAGGTCCCTTCACACCAGATGAGCCCATCAGGTCGACGGCTCCAGGACATCCAAGGTGTGAAATACAGCTATATACAGTGCACGAAAGGCAGGTATTTGTCATGAAGTTTGCACCTGAAGGATGCCACTGTGGGCCTCCCTTTTGTTTTCAGGCATTCAGCATATTTAGGCATTTGTCTTTGGATCTTAAAGGTGTGTATATGTGTACATGTTAAAGCCAGCAAGTCCACAAGGTGTTTAGTCTGCCTCAAAATGTGTCTGTCTCTTTTTCTCAGAGAATAGAAGAATATCAGGCAAGTTGGCAAGTCTTCCCAGGTGCAAGGATATAGTGAACCAATGGAATGATTAAGAGGTACAGCAAAATGTATAAATGACCTAATCAGTTATAACTGATCATTTTTGGGGTAGGAAGGATTACAATTGATATGAGTCCATGCACCGACTCGAATAACTTCTGAGTGGAATGGACAGCAAATGAAGGAACAATGATACACAATCTGGGCCTCTTGTGCCGCTCCTCTTTGCCAAAATGTTACAGGTCAGAGGCAGTCCAAAAATGTTTCACCCAGGAAGCTACAAGAAAGAGAGGGCAGGGTACCAGGCAGGTCATGGCAATCAAATGTCCTGACATGAACTCTAAGATGTATAAAGGTGTCTTTATATGTGTGTGTGTGTGTGTGTGTGTGTGTGTGTGTGTGTGTGTGTGTGTGTGTGTGTGTGTGTGTGTTTGCATTGTAATATTTCATGGTGTCAGTGTGCAAATGTTGACATGGAGGTCCGGGTTCTCCCTCTCCAGTTGAGCCCTGTGGTGGAGTTTGCCTCTCCGTTGCCCTCTGCTGGCTCATCACGTTTGCGCAGCTTGGTGCTGAGCTGGATGATACACTGGTCCCAGTCCTCTGGTAGCAGCAGCATAAGGAAGCCCAGGCAAATGATGAACACAGCAATGAGGCGCACTGTGTTGAAATTAATTTCACATGTGTAGAGGTCCACCACTGTACATGAATAAGGATGCATTAGTATAAGCGTATGCAGAAATGTGTAAATATTGCAATAAACAATTACATTTTACAGTATTCGTGTAAACCACAGTGCTATGCAAATCACTATAAATCAGTTAAAATGTTACATACAATGACAAATATACAATGAAAAGAAACCCAATTTGAAGCTCATACATAATTAACATAGATGACAACTTTTGGGGGCTCTCCATTTCAATAAATATTAAATGGTGACCAGATCTAAAAAGTTAGGTCTGGGATGAAAACCAAGACACTTACTGGCATTTACAGGAACACTTAAGACGATGCCAAGGGAGATTAACGTTGGGTATGTTATCGCAATGCCAAAGTTCACCAGGACGTTGAAAGCTGTGTGAAGAAGCAGAATCAGACCATCAGCAGCACACACACATAATGAGAGTGTCAAACTGGGCAAAAAGATATTTATGGATTATCACTACAGCATCAGATTCATGTACAATGTTGTGTCATCTTTGCATACCAAAAAGCAGGCCTGCAACCCCACAGAGGTAAGCCCAGGGGATGTCTTGAGGTGAGCCAATATACTCCACATGTGTAAAATACAAGATGATCGGCACAAAGCTGACAAAAATAAAGTTGGCGCTTCCAACGATGCTCAGGAAGAGTGCAGCCTCTCCAAATTTGGCACTGCCCAGGACCATCTTGAAGAGCACCTGAAAAGAAGGAAGGAGCAGACTTATCAGGAGAGCACTTGATGAATGTACAGAATCTGCCCCCTAAGAAGCAGCAGGGTTTGCAGAGGGCACGCCTGCCAAGTACCTGCCATGTCTCTGGCACAGAGCTGCGGCTGTCTGTTTATCACATTAGGCAGCACAGACAGCAGGGCTGAGGAGACCAGAGCCAGTCAAAATATAGCTATCTATCCCGTAACCTCCTTGATCAGGACATCACAGCCTGAAGCCGGCGAGCAAACACACACATCTCACCCATTCACATCTCACCCACTTCAGCTGAGCCTCACACTTCATAATCCCCTCCTGTCTTCTGCCACCTGGTTACATAAGTAGAATGGAGCTAGTCCAGGATTTCTTATATAAGACTGAAGTATTCATACTCATGTTTAGCTATGTTAACATTTTTTATTCCACTGCAAATGAAGGTGTCACTACAAAGGAGTTATATACTAGAACACAAGCTATTTATTACATAAAGTTTGATGTAAATGCACTTTTCAGTAAACCAAAGTGCAAACAAATACCTTGTAGAGCGCTGACATCGAAGCAGAGGCGACGACCAAAGTAATGCCAATGACCGAGTGGCTGTGGAATCCATCTGCATAGGTCATCATTACGATGCCTGCTATGGCCAAGATAGCTGCTACTATCTGTAGAGAGAGAGAGAAAGAAAGTGAGCGGGAGGAACATCAGAGAAAGACGGATGGACAACATGCTGCTCACAGTGTGGTGATAAAGATGCCTGAGCCGTTGCTGCTGTGTAGGGACACAGCAGGCACACATGGCCTCTACTTTGTTATTCACTGCAGAAATCACAAGCCTCACAGGTCCAGACTTGTAATGATATAATTAATATATGGTTTTATTTTATAGATAGCAGACTGTTGTTGTGGTATTAATGCAGGCAAATACAAGCACACAACGCTTGGAATAAAGTCTGCTCTCAAATTCCCAGTGCAAGTGCTTCCAACACAGGACAGGCAGCTTCTCCAGTGTTGGGCTGATTGTCTGACATTGATTTCCGTTGCTCAGCCATCATGTTTACATACCAAATACCTCCTTGATCCACTAGCCCCCTGCTTCTTCTCACATCCAGTCCAACTCATCTGTGTATCTGCCATTATCACAGCTTCAAGACAGCACCAAACTATTTGTTCTGTTTCCTACCAGAACCAAAGTCTTTCATCTAATACATCTACAGTGTTTGTCTTTACTGCTTGTTCCGGTGCATGTAGTCAAAACTGTACGTGCAAGTGTGCTAGGTTGAGGAATATGGCAACAGGGACAAGGCACAGTCCAGCTGAGCGGATTAGTTCTGCATTAAGGAGGTGTCAGGAAGATAAATGAGCCGAGTGTTTGTGCTTGGCCAAAGCCCTTGGGCACCTTTGGTGAAATGACTCTTTCTGCACTGCAGGCTGCCTGTCAGTCACAGCTACACCTTTCATTTCTACTGAAGGGATGTTTGCTTATAGGGTCAGCGACCCTGCTGGTGTTAGTGTTTTAGTTTCTCAAGTTTCAGCACAATGTGAGGGGTCAGAGGGGGAAAGGACCGTGACTACATTTAATCCTGTGCAGACTCAACATGTTTAAGACACACCTGCACATTGGGCAGCATAGGCGATTACAGTGATCACTGAGACAGCTGGCATTGCTGTTAAACAAGGATGAATTAGCTTCCCCCATCTCTCTCCCTCCTCCTTCACTTTCATGGCAAACTCGTCCAACATCCCCTGCATTGCTGCAGACATTCAAACACCGCAATCCGCACCACCAAACAAGAAAGAGAGAGAGCGACCGGGGGTGTGAGAGAGGGAGAAGCAGGATTACTACAGAATTTGTCTCTTACTGAGGCCTTTCATTACAGAGAATGGGGGTGGGAAGAAGGGGGTAGCACTGGGGAAATATATGGTGGTTGTGAGTGTGAAAATCCACTCTGCAGAGTGCAGGACGGATGCAGATATGAAAGGATCTAAGGTGTGTGGGGGGAGGACAGTAGGAGATACCTTAATTCACAAAGCTAAGCCCTCACTCTTGCTGCTTTCCTCTTCTCATCTGGACAAAAACAGTGACAAACAAGCAAGCACTTGCAGCAAGGGGCACATTTGAAAAACATGGTGATCACTGGAGGGAAATGAAGCTCTCACAGTAACATACTCTCTGCTCAACTGTGTTATTATATGTGTGTAACTCATGCATGCACTTGTAAATTCAGACAGAGAAACCCAACACGATGAATTACAATTATGTTGGCATCATGATTGACCTGCTACAGAATAGAAATGAGAACACAATTTAAAACCACATTTAAACACAGAGCTTCGGGGAAATCCTTTCGTTCCACCAAAGCAAAGTGAGACACAGTAAGAAGCACAATGGCAAGTGAATGTTATCTTGTTTCTCTCATGTTATCCAACAAACATATCTGAATGATATATCATCAAACAATATTGGCTTCTCACAAATATATCTGTATTGGTGCATACATCTGCAATCTGTAATGCAGACATAGAACATCTGACATGTGTTTGTGTAAAACAGTATCAAGTATCAGCCCATAAATTTCCTTTTTTTTCAAACACTTAAAAATATTGGCTTAATATCATATTGTCATTTCTGAGAACCAAAAGATACACACATATATAATAAGTAATATGTATATTGTTCCCACTACATTATGTAAATTAGTGTCTTTGGTGCATATGCCAAAAAAAGTGTTGTGAGGCTCACTGAATGTGTTCCCCTGCTGGTCACGCCTCTAAGTTCCTGTTCAGCCCATAGAGTTTACATTGTGATAACATCATGGATGTTCCTTAGGAAAGTTTTACAAATATAAAACCCCCATGGATAAAAAGTTATAATTGACCTTGTTTGCCGGTCGAGATGTCTTATTGACAGTTTTACAGACGTCTCATTTACAATGGTAGGCTATGGGGGAAATGCTTTTTCAAAAATAGCTGGAAAAAATAGCTGAGCAGCGGTGCCCAATACATCCATGCTAAAGTCGGTGGGTCCAACATTTTCTCTCAGGAAGTGAGTAAAATCAACAACAAAATCCCACCCAGTCCCCCAACACACACAAAGCTACTCACCCTGACCCCCATGAAGCGGTCTCTGAGTACAATCCAAGAGAGCAGGAAGACAAAGGCCTTGTTGCAACAGAAGAGTGCTGACACATCTGTTGTGTTGATCTTCCTGAGGGCCTGCAGGTACAGGTAGTTGGTGAGGATCCACAGCAGGCCAAAAGGAGCTACCTTGGTGAAAAACACTTTCGGTGTCAGCCCATCATCCCCGAAAAACCTGCAACACTCCCTATGTAAAAACATCACACAGAATGCAGTGTTAGCATTTTGAAAATACGATATAATTAATTTAAGAGCTGATACATAATATTATGGTCTGGGAGTTTAATCAATGTTTATGAACATCAAACATCTGCCCAAATAAATGATTCCAGCGAGACCGCATATTCTGATCTGTGAAGGGTTTGTAAATGAAAATCGCATTGCAATCTATGACGGACCATATCTCCTTTACAATAAAAAAAAAAAAAGTAAATATTTATGAATACAATCTGATCTACCAAAAGGTATTACACTTAAATACCTGAACTAAAATTCAGCAGTCTCTATTAGTTAAACTCCCCTGGTGTTTTGTCTTTGCCAAAATCTGGTTATGCTGTTTCCACTTGAGTGTAAATAACAATCTGGACAGGTTCCACGTAGAAAAAAGAGAGTGCATTGTGTTATTAAACTGTGCAAAACAATTTGATAATCTGTCTCTGGCACTTGGTCAGACAGATGTGTGCTCTTTGGGAGATGTAAATGTAGCTGACAAATAAACTCAGCATGAACAGGTGCTGGGATAGTTTCTGCTGCAGCAGCAGCAGGGCCTAAAATGTTTGGTGAATCACAGAAAAAGCTGGCAGTTCACTGTAACCAGAAGCGGAAATCTGTTGTCTCCTGATGCTAGCTGCCTGCCATTGAGAGAACAACATATTTCAGTAAAGCTCCTGTAAAGTGCAGTGGCTTAAGTCCAATAAAACAGTCACGGCTTTTATGGAATAATACGTTTGATTGATTGTGTGTTACATAATGTCAGACGAGGCTGACACATCTGAAAAGAAGTATCCTTCTTTCTCTCTTTAGCATTACTTGAAAAGACTGAGTTAATTTTCTGGATGTGAAGCTCCATGTGGGTGTAATGCTGGAGGGTCTAACACGTCAATATTTTATAAATCCACCAGGGACATTCAGTGCATACATATCTTTTTCTGGTATTTATGCATGATGACTCAGACCAGCTGGATTAACCCTTTATTGTTCTCTCCAAGCTAATGTGTGCAAGATGCAGATGCAACGATTCAAGGCTACAGTGTGATTTTAATTTCTGTTTGTTGACGACTTTGTGGAATCTAATGGGAATCCAAATAAAAAATAAAGTCTATATGCAGTCATAACTGGCTGGGTCTTGATGGAGGCACTGAGAGCAAAAAAAACCCTACAAACTGAATCTGATGAAAGACGATAAACAGTGGTGACATTTAGGAAATGTTATCTTTAAGAAACAATTCAACCTGAGAGGCTGATAACTGAGACAAGTGTGAGGCTTAGTCCCGAGAGAATGTTTCATCCAATATCTCCAAATTCTGGCATATGTCTGGACAAAGGAGTCTTTAAATGCATACAAGAGAAACTGTAGGTTTTGAAATATGCTAGTGTAAAAGAGATTGGCCTGACAGCTGATGTGTCCCCCCCTTGTAATGTAAGAGAGTAACTGAACTATGACATTATGAATCAATATCAATATACCTGATAGTGATCTGTCCACTCTCTTACTATGTTTTGAAATGTTCAGCTTCACAAACACTTACGTTGCACCACACTAATGTGATGCCAAAAATAAGATGTATTATTTCACTGTCAAACTAGGACCACCCCCCTTTTCCATATTCTGTCAAGAAATAACATTAATGCATTTTTTAGACATTTTGACTGCTACTGTTTACATTGCGCTTGTGTCAAATCGTTTCCCCTGAAAGCATCTGGCCCTGAGAAACTGATGAAATAGCAACAGCAACCGAGGAGTGGCAGGTAGCACATTTGGCGGAGAGTCCTGCTGGATACTGAGGAGCAGTGTTCTTATGAATCAGCTCTGCTGAGTCTGCATGGCAAATGAGCCTTTATAAATACAAATTCAGTGAATATCACATTTAAGTCTATCAACATTTCACAGAGACAACAGATACAGTACACCACCTTCAAATCAAAACATACAATGATAATTTAGACAACAGTGTGCAAGTAGTAAGAGCCTTTCCTGTTTTAACATGATATTTGCCCCCGTGTACTCAGTTTGGTGTGGAAGAAAAGACCTGTAAGTCAAACTGGGCTGATTTAATGGTATGCACACCTCATGAGCACACAAGTAGTCAAGTAGCTCACCCTCAATGTAAGGGAGTAACAGCAGTTGGAGAAAGGTAAAAAGCAGGAGGAGAAAGAAAAAAAGATGAGGAAAATAAGAAAAAAGAAGAGGTAAAGATGGAAAATTAAGAGAAAGACAAGATGGAACAGGAACAAAAATGGATGACGATCCGAAGAAAATTAGGAGGTGAAATGGGAGGGAGAGAAATAAATGAAGAGAGTGCAAAGAAAGAGGGTATATCTGAAGGCAAAGAAGAGGGGGGAGAAAACAGAAAATTGAAGAAGCAACAGTGTCATTATCTCTTTCCCCTATTCCTGAGACAGGTTTTGTGTTCAAATGCTAATCAGACACCAAAACACAGAAAGTTATCACGACCACAACCATTTAATCTTTCATCACGTCAATCACGAGGTAAGCAGCAGTAGAAATAGTAAAATGTCAATTGACAGCTAATTAATTGCCAGATGTTTTGGTACAGACATTCATGTTCCCCTCAGGATGGATTGTAAAAAATGTTATGATTCCCCTGACTTGTATCCAGCATCATGATGAGATAATTTCTTTAATCTGTCTCATGCAGCTCCAATTTGTCATATCATCTGCCGACAATGAAAATTCTTTCAACTCATGTCTAGGATGAAAGAAGCTACAGTAGCTATTACCAGTCTCAGGTCTCTCTTTCCACAGCTGCTGTTTTATATAGAATGACAGGACAGCTGTCAAGTTTTGGTCTCTATTTGCCTGCATTGCCTGAGATTCACCTGCATGTGCGGTTTGAATAAACACAAAGGAAACTGCATGTTTAATATTCAGAGCACATCAGCTGTGGCCAAGGAGTGGGAGCCCCAGATTCTTGTGTAAGTCCTGAAATAGGAAGAATTACATCACAGACGTGCATCAGAAATATAGCATCAATCCCCCCCGGCTCACCCACCTACCACATCTTCTACCCTGCCACCTTCTTTGTCTCTTTGTACTAATGTCACTCAGCAGATAGCAGAGATAAAACTTATATCTAAAGGTTATGATTAATGCACTGTTTCAACTGAGAAAGTACTTCTGTATGCTGCAGTGGCACAAATAAAGATGGCACACAAACCTGATATTACAAATTAAACAAGTGGGCGGCCTATATTGGAAAGCAAATTATAGACAGGGAATGATTATGCATGACTAGAAAATGAAAAATGGAAGGTAAACAGCTCTAGCACAGTCAATGAGACAACAGCAGGCTTAAATGATGAGAATACTGTTAGTGTATTTGTAATCAATATGACAAGCTGATTTCTTATTGTCTTATCTATAAAGTTTAATGTAGTTTTGTGATGAAATGTGGTGTAACTAACTCATTTCTTGGAAACATTTTAGATCAATCATATAGTTTCTCCAAAAGGCTTTTCATCTTCAGAGAATGTTTTTGAGCATATCAAATGGCAAGTTTTATCTCTACAAAGAGCAATAAAACAACTTGTTCCCCCTCTGCAAAATGAATTCTAATGATGGCATTTCACTGGCCTACTAAAGCTCATGGAAGTGGAAAAATCCCTTCGCTTCTATGACATATTTCCTTTGTTTGTTGTGCGACTGAGCATCGTGCTCTTTGACTCTAGTCGACTTGACGTTTACTGCAGATATTTTTCTTGATATGTTCTTGATAGTGTAGCTATTATTGTATTTTCTTTTGAGGCTGCTGGAGAAAAATGTTGACCTGACATAACACTTGTGTATTTGTCTTTGTCTTATCAGAATGATAAGAACAAGCAGTAAGAAAAACACATATTTTGCAATAAACAAATAAACCAAAGAATTAAAGACAGTGTGGATTGTTAAGTAGACCCCAGTACACTGACATTCTCTGTTATTCTCTCGTTTATTAACGGTACATTGATGTATTTTCATCATTACAACAATATAGCACTGCTCCGGGCACTGAGATGCAGTTTTTTTTTAGTTTAAGCTCCATGTAGATCTGCTTCAGTCCTGCTTTTTTCAACAACAGAACATCACAACATTTTATTTCAGCCTCAAGATTTGTGAAAATGAATGCATTTATTTCAGCTTGTTCACCTGACTCAATAAATGTTCCCTATCTGGACTCCAACTGGTACAGATCTCAGCAGCAGGTCTTTTAACAAAACCTGATCATAGGTAACACATTACTCCAGTTTTAACTTCAGTTCACTAGCTCTCTGTCACTGTTTGACCACTGGCAGGAGCCTCATCTCTTCAGAGCAGGGACCTTTTATTGTTCCATGGTCGAGGCTGAAAACTAAAGTCATGCTTGTGCTGTAGATTTCATAACTTTTAATGTGAAAGTCCTCTCACCTGAATCTCTGTCTGGGTGTCTGCCTCTCCGGACTCTTGCACAGGTGGCCAATGTAATAGAGGGGGAAGAAGAGGCAGTTCCAGGTGGTGGCGAACCAGGTGAGGGTGAAGGGGGCATCAAATTGCTTGAAGGTCAGCTTGGCCAGCTGAGTGGAGCCTGCCCAGGACGAGCACACACACATCACCATGGCGACCCCCCACAGGGCCTTCTGTACCTGTACAGTTGTTATTCTGATGCAACAGTGGAGTTTCCGTCTGTTGGAGCTGGATTCTGCTCCTGCCACACCTGCAGTCGATTGTGCGTCTGTGGTGCCCACCACATTCTCCCTGGTGCGTTCTTCTCCTAAAGGTGGACACACATGTGTTATATTGACAGGTACGCTCATTAGCACTGCAAATTTCCTCTCTGATGGAAATATATTGCCAGTGTTCTTTCAATTTGTTTTCATATACGACCATTCTAATTCAAACACCCTTTTAACTGCAGCTAATTTTGTGCAGAAAAGAATATCATACATGTATACATTATTTTATTATCTTTTTAGTAAATCTGAATTCACTGCTCAGTCAGGAGACTCTTTTATCCATCTCTTTTATTTGTGACTTCAGGTCACCCATGTCCTAACATCTTTTTCTAGATAAAAATAGCTGCTTTCACAGTTTAATTGAACCTGAAGGTAATCAATCAGACATTTGAGTTAAAAGTGTGGTGATCGAGTGTGACAGGGTGCAGCCAAACAAAGGACAAAAAGGGCAGATCTGATATCCAATCCAAGACGACCTCTTTTCCTCACCACCTCACGAGTTACAATGACACGTGTGTGTGTATGTGTGTGTGTGTGTGTGTGTGTGTGTGTGTGTGTGTGTGTGTGTGTGTGTGTGTGTGTGTGTGTGTGTGTGTGTGGTGGTGTGTGTGTGTGTGTGTGTGTGTGTGTGGTCTAGATATTCCTCATGTTGTGGGGCCTCATCTCTGAACATAAAATGAATATAAGTCAATGTAATGTGTTTGTGTGTGTGTGCGTGTGTGTGTGTGTGTGTGCGTGTGTGTGTGCGTGCGTGCATGCAGCATGTGCGTGTGTCTGTGTAACAAAATGCACGCACATAACAACACTTAACCTTCTACTGCTCCTGTCAAAACTTGATAGCCTCCATATTTCTTCAATAATGTGTGAATTCAAGCAAAATGTTGCCATGCTGCTTTCCATCCCACTCACACCCACTCTGTGCTTCAAAACTGATTCACTCCCCAAGGTCATTTTGCTCCCTCATGTCATTTAACTTACTTCAGGATACATTGTTTCTAACACAACATCAACTCCCTTAGGTCCTCTAAATGGACATTTATTCTGCGGATACAACAAGCTACATTATTCATGCAGCAGCACTTAATGTAGACATGCTTTATCTCTCACTTACATTGGTATTGATAATATATTAACATACTATCTTGGCTAAGACTAAAGATAACACTAACACTATCACCAGCAAAGCCCTATTAAATCATTTTGACAATTTTTCTGCCAAACAGAGAACAAAACTTCAAGACCACAACTTTTCCATCAGAACATATTAAACAACAACCCTGTATTAGCTATGTTTCATAACACTTGTACAATACACATCATGCATCTCACGAAGCTTCATGTCTTCCAACAAGTTAAAAATGAGGGATCTCCCTAATGGTGTTTCCAGGGGTAATGATGTGCCGCAGGGAGCCTTTTGCCAATTCATCTGCATTGTACACTGCTGACTGGAATACAGAGTGCACTTCAAAAGGCTTCCATGAAGCAGGAATAAATCTAACTTAAAGTTAGGCTGCATTCACACCAAATCTGGCAATGCAGCACCTTCCTGCAGAGATGTGCATGGGTGCGGGTGTGTACTTTTGTGCTTTAGAACGTAACCAACATGAAACAATCAGCAAATAACTTTTTTTTTCTCTGATTCACTCTTTTGTTTTCGCTACTGCCGCTCCCTCTCATACGCACTCTAGCTCAATCAACCACCACTGGTGGCTTTCTTTCTGTCTCAGCTTACTTTCTCTCTCTCTCTCTCTCTCTCTCTCTCTCTCTCTCTCTCTCTCTCTCTCTCTCTCTCTCTCTGTTTCTCTCACCTTTTTTGAGATGACTTTAGAAGCCGACAACAAAGTCAACAAGTAAACATAATTATTCTTCCCGTGGCCATCTTCAGTCTGATTGCCAGCTTACATGATTGGCAACTGCAGTTTGACATCAGATTTTGTTTCTGCAAAAGCTGATTTTGGCTCAACTTCTTGCTGGGTTACTGAACCCCATGTGGTCCCCACTCCCACACCCTAAATGCACTACCTCCATTAAAATGAATGAGAGGTTTGCCTTTTTTCCACATTGCCAGATTTGGTGTGTGTCAGCCTTACACTGTGAAAATGGTTGCTCAGCACAGACTCAAATTAGGAGGACTTTAAACCCAAATATATTATTTCAGTCACCCTGTGTCAGTTTAGCACAAAACCTACTGTAGCATGTCTTCATGTTGATGCAATCAGTGTAATCAAAGGGACACCTATTGTCTAATATAAACAGTTTGCTGCGCATTTTACAAAATAGCTGAATGAGGGGGCATCCGTCACACCCAATGAAGTAGCTCATTCTTCCAGGGAGAGCTGCCTCTGACCTTGCCAGGTGGTCTCATCATATCACAGATTAACTTCTCTGATGACTATCGCCTTCTATGCTAATGTGCTGGCTTCCCCAGGCTCTCTGCTGAATGCACAAGAGATTCACTTTCTATTTATATTGCCAAAAAAGAAAAAGAAAATATGTTGCAATGAAGATTTAATTATACTGTAGTGTTTGTGCACCCTTTACAATACTCTCTGCTGCGGCAAAAGCACTTGACAGCACTAACAGTCCTAAGGCAAATTTGGCATCAATGAAAGATGATTCAAGATCATTGTCTGTTGTTGCGATGAAATGATGAATCAGCAAAGACCAATAACAGACACACATAGATGTCTATCAAAGTCTTGGGCTCAAGGGTGAGAATTGAGTTTCTCTATTCTGAGCTCCGAGCCTCTTTGTCTTGTTCTGAAGGTCATCTCTTGTTTACGCTGCCCAGTTTTTGTCCTTCCTGGGCCTCTGTCCCACATCCCGTGGCCCTGGCCACTGCTCTGTACTGCAGCACAGTTTAATCTTCCAAATGCAGTGATGGGCCGAGCCAATCAGCCCCCAGAGAGGTCCTGGGGCCCAGCTAAGCATTTCCAGTTCTGGCACATGTCAACACACTTAGCGAAGTGTCATGTCAACATTAGTGATATTCCTGTCACATAGCCCACACTCTACAGTAAAGCTGTTACCATGATACTCACATGTAACACATTCTCTCTATAATTAAATTGGACACATTTGTATAAATTATTAATTGAAGCTGCTGTTAGTAAATGCTGAGATGATTTTTTACCCACTGTAGCATTGTTGATATAGGGGAAATGCACTTCTTTTACATGTACCATGACAGTGACAAGTGATACTATATCAACCGTGACTACCAGTGATGAACAATATGGAGCGTCACTGAACTCATCAGTGTGAGAGCTGGGTCAGTGGAGTAGCTGAGCGAGATTGAAATGCTCCGCCGCTAATGACATCTGAAGTCTTTATTACCATGACCGAAACACCTAGAAAGAATCTCCGACTGTAACTGCTAAATGATTAACTGAAAGCTCTTAGCCTTATCGGTTTTTAATCAAATGTCAACTGTCAAGGTCAGCTGGTGACGCCAAGATGACTGCAGTACAGTGCCTGCAATTAAATACTTGGTCTCATTTCATGTGTTTTTATATTATTTTATGGTAAAGGCTATCTGAGCCTATTGCATACAAAAACAGATTTAGATTAGGCTTAGAAGCAAAGATGGTTAATTTAACATAGGATGAAAATATCTCCAGTCATTTAACACATTCTATGTCTAAATGTACTTAGAGGAACCTAAAAGGCATCTGTGAAATCGCTGGAGACAGGAAGAAAGTGTTGGCATCCTCGTAGGACTAACTCTGACAGCTGTATATGGCTTCTCCTTCTTGCCTCCTTAAATATATTCATCCCAACCACTCAGGCATCCTAATACCATGGAATTCAATATGTACATGTATACTCAAGACTATATACTTTAAGCATTTATTTACAGAAAGGATAATGTTTCAGCCATTTATCACAGCTAACCATATATTTTTAATTACATTAACATTTCAGGAGGAATTTCAGCTTCTTTGAGGTGTCGCCTCTCCACCTGTGTGAAAATCTGTAGATAATTACTTACCACTAAAGGAACAGTAAATCAATCTTGATCTTATAAGGTAGTTTGTCTGCATCTAGCATTTTAGTACCCTGAGCTGAGCACCACATAGGCCGGGTATTGAATATATGTCGTACTCCAGTGGGGTTGGAGCTCTACGATTGGTGTTGAGATTTATCTGGCCATTAGCCAGCCAGTTTTCCAGTTTTTCCTCCATCTCTGTCCACGCTTCCCTGCTTCCCGTCCAGCCTCATTCCCACTCCACTCTCTTCCCTCCCCCTGCAGTCTCTGCAGTGCAGATCTCTCCTGCTGATAGCTGCAAATCCCAAACGTGCCAGCAGAGCCCTGCCTGACTGCCTGCTCTCACACTTCACAGAACCAGGCCATGACAGGCCGAGAAAGCCCCGCTATGTCCCTTTTTCCCTGAACAGGCCACCGCCCACACTTTCCCCCACTTTCTCTCTGCTGCCCTGCTTCTCCCTGTGCGAGAACAAAGATCTTCGCAGGCAGCACTGAGGATAGCATCGGGTTTACCTCAGCCACTGAGGAGAGAGTTGACTTGCCATGGTGGTCGTACAATGTTTTGTGAGTGCAACTTAACTAAGTGAGAGACTAAGTTAAGGTTTGTCTCTTTGGTTATTTGGCGACACCTCCGCAGGAGTGAGAGTGCATTGCAGCGCTCTGCCTCAGTTATTCAAGAATGTAAACAGATCAATCACCAAATACACACTTCAAAGGATCTCCTTTACCTGTCTTACTGTCTAACTGGGCCTCTGAGTGGTGATGAATATGAACTGACTAGAGCATCTTACTCACTCTGTCATGCTCATAATAAAACATTATGGTGTGACGTCCTTGTTTGGCTACATGCACACTTAACCTTCTGGGTAGATTAAAAAAACTAAGAGCTTCTTTGCACAAAATGGATGCAAAAAAATGTTGTTCTACTCTCTGGCTGTCACACAACATCAATCGTTGAATCAATACCTTAAAATAAATCCTTCAAACCCATGTTGACTCATGTGGTTTGTCGTTTTTGACATGCAAGTCAAAGGCTGAGCTTTAAAAGCTGGTAGACTTAGAATCTGTATTTGTTTATCAAGTAAGACCATTTCAAGAGATTTGTTATGAGCTGTGAACTACGGATGTCACATTTTGGAAGGGTGGTGGTTTTGTTATGGCAGACAGGTCAGACAGACAGGTCAGACAGACAGGAGTCACTGTCTTTGTAATCTCTATGCCTGAGAGACAGTGGGAGTCTGTGATACTTGACTGTGACAGTTTGGTCAGGCCAAACTGTCAGTCGGAGGCCTTTCAACCCACCAGAGCAAGCTCATCTGACGAGCCTGTCCCGCTCAATAACACAACAGAGAGACAGGCGGAAAACACGCCCTGCTGTTTCAACCAGCTGATAGGTGGGACCACATAGGCTGACAGGACAAAGGCCCAGGAGGGCAGACAAGGGCGGAACGGTTGTTACTGATCCCGTTCTCCTTAATTCCCAAACCGTTTTCTCCTTCAACCTCAAAGGACAACGGAGCAAGTTCATCACCAAGTGTTGTTTGTCACTGCCCTAACCTGCCCAGCTGGTTCAACAGATGCTCATGATACAGGTCAGTGCTGCGGCCCCATGGTGCCTCATTGGTTAGTGACACGCCAGAACGCTGCGTGCAAGCATCCCAGAATGTTTTGTGCGTGTTCATGCACTGCGTTTTAAAGCAGCACAATAGCAATTAGTCATATTTGGCACTGGGCACACTGCCCAGCAGTATAGGCTATCCCCCAGTCCTCTAGCATCCCTCTCTCTCTCTGCATTCCCTATAACAGTGAATATAGTGTGATGGACCTGCAGTTTAACTGACTGGCAAGAGTCCCAGCACTTTCCGCGACAAATCAATATTTAAAAGATTGGCCACAGCGTCCGTGTTGAAGTAATGGATAGGCAACCACCGCAGGTGTACACTCTGAGTGTCTGCCCTAACAGCGGTTTTACTCCCTGCCTTCACTCCAAGGCCACTGATAAGGGAGGGGCTCTATCAGCATTACATAAACCTGACTTAGGACTTTACTATTTAGAGATACATCTTAACCTATTACATGACTCGTGGAAAATGATCATTACAGTTTGAAGACTAATTAGTTTTTTAATTGCATCAAAAGAAATTTTATTAAAGTAAAAAAAAAAAAAGATTTAGACGGAGTGCCAAGTCAGTGATTTTGATAGACGAAATGCAACAAAGCACACAACACATATTTGTGCTGATACATTTTGCAAGCAAGTCGCAATTACAACTAAAAACATTAGGCCTTAGGCATGGTGGAAATATTTTGTTTGGTATAATTTGCCTTCTAGTAGGTACACCACAAATGTACCATCTGGTCTGCTGGCTGCAATAGAAATCTGGAGGATAGGCAGCCTGAAGAAAGCTTTCGGATCAGCTCCCTGATTTTGGATTATAGCTTACAGCTTCCTCTTTACACATTTTGCAGAGGGTTTTGGTGGAGGATGAAATACTACTACAGTGTTACAGAAAGCATTTCTTGTACGAAACACACAAATGGGATATGCAGCAAGGACGTCGTGACAGCTCACCACAAATAAACTCATACAATGAATCAATTTAGCATCACACATCACCACTAAACATCACTTCATCTATTCAATCATATCTCTCTCAAGCCAATGTAAACTGATCGTGTTCTCTGCACACACTCTACATTTGTTCAACCTGAACAAATGTTCACCTCTTAATAAAATAAAAAGCCCTGTCACACACGCTTATCAAGCAAGAGAGGCCTGTTTCAGCTGCTTTTAAAATGAATTTAGCTTTGACTCTCTTGAAAGTCAACACCAATTATCCTCAAAAGATAAAAATACGACCCTACATATCAGTGGAGCTCAGGGAAGAAAATTCCAAGTATAACGCCTTTATTTCCTCTGGAGATCTTTTTACACAAGTAACGGAGTTTTAAGATACATGTGTGTATGTTTGACCCTTGATGCAGCCTCATCTACATGCTGAGGTTGTTGCTATTTACACAAAGCCTGAGTAAAAATCTACATACAAATAAGACACATGCAGATGTACCCGCAAGACTGAGTTTATGTCTTTTGTAAGTGTGTATGAAATACCCACATTTTACTGAGTTTGTGATGATTCAGGTTTTCATGTTCTGCACCTCAAATCATGTTAGAAAATTGTAATCATACAAGCTTTTTGCTCACTTGCGCAGAGGTAAATGCTGCCGGCCTCCTGCTGAATGCACATATATCATTAAGATGAATTCTACAGTCATTAACTGTGCGCAAAGAGTAAGGCATTACGTTTACTAACTAACATTACATTCAGTACTTCAAGCAGTATGCACATTAAGCATTTTGTCCTATACTGAGTGTTAAAGTCCCGTTTTATCAAATCTTTAAGAAGCACAGAGAATAAAGCAAATTGGATGGTCCACAAGAGAAAAACTATCCTCCATAAGAATTACTGCATCAGGTTTAATTTGACAAGCGTGCAGGCTCATGTATATCACCTCAACGGAAAACACTAAATATTACTCAAATTCAATTTGTTAAATGATTTCATTATCGGGATTTTTGACCCAGAGGTCTACATATGTTTGTGAACAGTAAGAATCTGCAACCATTCAATGAAAATGGAGCCCTGGAGATAGGTTTGGTGTGGTGAAATACAACCTGCTTCTTGGGAGATACATGCACGCCAAATCACTCTTGAAAAAAGATGCCTGCTCTGTTTCAAAGCTTTTAATTAGATTTTAGAGATTAAAGGGACTTTTATGAACGTATTACCCCTCCCACTGACAGCACAGGAACAACACAGACATTCCCCACGGACATCATCTCTAAAAACACATTTGAAGAGAAATCAATGATCATCATCCACAGGGCTGCTGGTTGGGTTAATGTATCACAAGAACATAGAGAGAAACCGATAAATAGTCCAGATGAAGACAACGAATCAGACTTGTGGCTGAAGGAGCCAGCAGCACCTATTCAGAAATTGACTTTTGTTACAAAGCCAAAACTAAAGGAGAAAATGATGAACTGCCAGATGATAGATTGTTGTGTAACTAGCCTAGAGGAAGCAACTGTGTCACTAAGCCTGATGTCAAAATTGATGGGTGGCAGTCCCACCTTTCCTTCAAAGCACCTCAAAGCTATCTGACTTGATTCTTCCTGTGGAAACTGAATTCACAGCACAAGAAATGTAAGAAAACAGCATCATGATGAAAACATCAATCTAGTTTGTACTGTTTAAAGACACTGATTCTATGTGGAACAGGACACATAAAAGAAGAAGAATAATAAAAGAGGACCACTGAAGATCCCAAACTGAAAAAAACCTCTTTGACAGTTGGGCACAGGTTGTTAGTGCGGAGAACAGAGGTTTTAGAGTTGGTGTTACATAAGCAGCACAGTCTCTGAAAATCTGTGTGTTGATCCACTGTGGCCCCCTGTGATTCCCTCCTTCTTCAAAGCAGCTGCTGAAATGGGGAGATGAACGCTCACATCATAAACTCTACAGCTTTGACTCCCTTCAACAATTTACAATACCGTACCCCCCCACCCCCCACTGACAAACACACATTTACAATCATTTCTCTATCCCCAGCCATATGTCACAGCACCACGGCTTCTGCTAATACTCTCTATTTGAGTTCGTAAAATAATAGCCTACCATCTCAGTCACTCTGAAAATAAAATATTTTGAGCTGACATACACGCTAATAAGTTTACAATCATTGGCAATAAAGCCGCAGTGATTATTTGGGGGCCTCACAGTGACTGAATACATGCAATGCAGTTTAAACAACTGCAGTGTCTTGTAAATTAATCTGATTTTTGCAGTGCTCGTGTGAAATAGGATGGAAATGCTTCATTCATATTCTAGCAACTGGTCTAGTCATAGATTATGAATAATGAAGTATTTTCCAGATATTTTCACAATAATATCCCAAACAACTGGAGATCAGACAGACAGTAAGCTTCACTGACAGGTCTTAGTCAGCAAGCTGAAGTTTGGACTGCCAGAACTCACAGTCACAGTGGGTGAGGAGCAAACAATTTCACCTGCGTTTGTCATAGTCCTCCTTAAAATTAATTTTTATATTGAATATAACTTTAAAAAAATGTTTTTCTAGAGGCCAAATATACATTTTGAAAAATGTCCACACCAGTAACTGTGATTTTACATTGAAGTCATCATAACCTCTATTTTCATGCAGCGTGACGTGTGATAGATTTATAGAATAATAAAAACTATAGATGTAAATGCATGCTAAGAATGTGTGTCTGCAATTTCTTTATTTGTTTAATTTAGTCCTTTTTTTCCTTAAGCCCCTGAAGAGATGCAAATGAATGTGGGATTACTTTAGATGCATGGTGCTTATACCGCTCTGTTGTGAGATCAGCTTGCTAATTCCACTGTGATTCAGTGTTTACTCTTCACTTGTCAAGCACAGAGACATTCAGTAGACCTCTGTGCTGTGGGGTAGATTAAAAAATGCATAACATCACCCTTCTGCAAGGAATGAAGGATGAGGAAGAGATCAGAAGAGCTGCACTGTACAGCCAGGACGGCAGCTATGACTCTATACTTGTTTGAGATGTCACGACAGGTGCGTTGGAGCTGATGCAACAACACCAGCACATACACACGCACACACACACACACACACACACACACACACACACAGAGCATCACTACCCCACAGGAGAGGAGCCTTCCCCCCTAATGATGTCAGCAGGAAATGTCCGTTTCATAATTGTGCTCCTGCAGATAAGATAAACAGGGAAACCCAACCAGAGGCAGACTGAACAGCAGTCATTTACAGGGACCATTAACATGTTTACTGCTGTTTTCCTGTCCTGGCTGCTCTGGCGTGATGCTCTGGCATTTAGCTGGGACTCCTGTAGACAGTGACTGAGTGGAGGGTGGAGAGTGTGAGGGGAATCCCTGCTGCAATAACAATTTAGGATACACCCTACTGACCAGTAAATTTAGCACAGTATTCATCGGGCCAGCATGACTCAAAAGACTCAATGCGTCAATAACATCATTTGGAGAATACAAGAATGTTTCAGGCTTCATTTGTGTGTGTGTTTTTAGCAACACATCACATCATAATAGGAATAATAAACAGATAATGTGGTTTATATAATATGATTTTATGCAGAAAATAAATGTAAGCTGTCCGATGCCAATTTATATCTGTAAATGTTGGGCTAACAATATGGATTTAACGGTAACTTGCGCGCTTCGTTTAGTCTGCGTTACCTTCCTCACAGTAAGATTTTTCAAAAGTTGATCTTGAAAGAGGCTTGAAAGAGAAACGTGAGTAGAATGATATATTCCAGCTGAAATCCCCAATCAGATCAACAGAAGGAGGTTTCTAAATTTAGGGTATTCTGTAGGGGGGAAATAACAAGCTGCCCAAGAGACACGCACCAGCCCCAGTACGCAGCGCAATCGGTCTAAATCGATATGAACTCCCCCTACCTTCCACTTTGGTGAGGGTGAGTACCGGACTGTTGCAGGCGGACAGCGGGGCAACCCTTGCGGAGTGTTTCTTCATGATGATGAGCTCGGATGGGCTGAGCTCGAAACCGCTTCGACTACATCCCTGAAGCTAATTTGGTGCAGACACCAGACCTCTTGATGGGACCCTTGATGTTTCTAGAGTCGCCCTCCTGCGCTCTGTCCCCTCGCGTCCATCCAACTCCCTGTTGATGATTTTTTTTCTCCCTTCCTCTGTCGTATCCCCCCACCCCCTTTCCTCTACTTGTCTTCCCACCCCAAATCTGCTGTATCCAGCGCGTCCTGGCTGGTCTCTCCTCACGTACAGTTTGGCAATTGCTGCAATTCGCCAACGTCACACATCCATCAGTCCACCTACAGCATCACAACCACCTCCCACCAACCCCCCGTCCCGAAGCAGACCTCCTCTCCGACCTCCCTGTGGCCGTGTGGTCCCTCCAGGGCAAGACAAAGCTCCGCATGGGACTGTCTGCATGGACGGATGCACTGATATGACAGGGTGCAGGCAAACTCTGTGAAAGATATAATGGGACCGATGCAGTTGAGGTTGGGGATGGTGGGGCAGGGGATGGATAGCCCACAAACACTCTAAGTGGAGTGTTTCCCAGTGAATTAATAATCCGTCTTTTATCTGGGTATCACGTTGAAAACCCGCAATTTAAACCCATTTAGGGATCCTGAGTCCACTTTGTAATATAGTCTATTGCTTGGTTTTTTTTGGCCATGGCTTTTTTTCTTCATATACTCATGTTCCTGAATCTGTGTTTGAGACTTAAAACGTATCTGAACTCAATTATCTCAATTATTATTATGTTTCCTGAAAACGCCAGTGCTTATTTTGTTTTCAATTGGATCTGCAGCTGATCACATGTAATCTGTGATTTGTGGGTATATGTTAAGATGTTCATGTACAACGTTAAGTTTAAAGTCCCCCTCCACTCAACAATGTGTTTTGTTTTTTGTTCATTCACTGATGCTTGAGCTTCACTGTGCAGAAAGATGTGTGCAGTGTGTGTGTGTGTGTGTGTGTGTGTGTGTGTGTGTGCTAGCGTGCGTGCTAGCGTGCGTGCGCGCGCGCGCGCGCGTGTGTGTTATAAACCATATTAGACCCAAATTATTGTTCAAACTATAGTATTTTTATAGACATCTTAAAATATGTGTGGAGGGGATCTTAACTCAACAGCTAATATTATCCACACAAAACCCATGAGAGAGATTATATTCAATCTGCTTTTACTCACAAATAAATTGAAAGTACAACAAGGCATATAAATCCTATTGGATTGCAGAAGCTGCGCTCATTCTTCTTGTGCAGTTTTTTTTGTTTGTTTATTTTGTACAACTGCAGTAGCATCTAGTACTTTTACTGTGGTTGACCTGACTATAAAGTTGAATCTAATGTAATTCAAAAGGAGATTAAAATGTTCATTTGTAATCACTGAGAATAATGCAGCATCACATTCATAAGTCTGTAGGTTCCTTCGTAGGTCTGTGGATACAGAAAATTACATCTTATGATAATTCTCATATTAAATTTACTGACAATACAATTAAAGTAAAAGTAAAATTAACATGCCAAAGATTAGTAATTTATATTCTAAATAACTGCGATAATAATAAGATGCTCTATGACCCGATAATCAACTGTTGTTATGGTACAGTACAACACAGCCCTGAACAAATTGTCAATTAACTCTATAATAGTACCTCAGCTGTTCAGTGTCACAGTATCCTATCAACTGTAATTGATTGAGACTTAAATTCCAGGTGATGGACTGTCTGACCTGCAGGTAAGGCTTTTGATAATGTCACATTTCACATCAACTCTTCTGTGTGCATGTTCTGTCTTTGACTTTGACAAAGTCATTTCAGTTCAAACTGTACTGCTTTGAAGTAGGTACCATTTTCAGGCTCATCCATGTGGCGAATGAGAGGTGCTAAAACACATTGCTGAGTGTCCCAAGACCCTTCTCTAGGTCTTTTTTTTGTTTTTTTGTTTACTACCAACATCATAAATTGGTATTGCAACCTAAAGTAACAATTCAGAGCTTCATTTCTACTTTCATAACTCTCTAAAACTGAAAGAAACTGTCCAACACACTCAGTGGTAGCAGCTGTTCAACTGTAATTGTGCCTGACACCCTCTCTGTATAGCTTTGTCATGTCATTGTCACTGCTGAGCTAAAGCCATAACATACATGCAGGTCATATTTCACCGGAAAGTAGATGGTTATCAGTGGGACAGATTGGACCGCTCAGTATTGATTGGAGGATGCCGCTGCTGTCCCTGTGACCCTGCTTTAATGTCTTTAAAGACATACATGTGTGTGTAAAATCTGCTGAGTGGGAGCATGCCTAAAGGAATCTGCACTGAATAATTCACTGCTAAGACTGTACCTCACACTCAACCTAGAATCTCCTGCCCTGCCAAACTAGGACAGAGGGCTCTCAAAACACTTTCTTCCTTAGACCCTTTCTGACGTCCTTCAGCAACCAAATTCACTGGATCCTTCAGTATTTTCCATTGCATCCCACTCCTCATGTGTTTGGGTTTCAGAGTGGGAAATGTCAGGAGCAACGGATGGGAGGTAATGGATGAAGTGCAAGAGCTCGCAGTGAACAAACTAAAAGAGCAGCACAGGATGTTTGATGGATAAACACATGAAACATGTCACCTATGAGTTACACTGTTCCATGTCACATTTTATGTGTGTGTCTGCATGAGTCCCATTTGAGCTCAGCAGCTGCCAGCTGTCTTTTGGGAACTAATGTTGCCAATTTTCAGGAGCTTAGTATGGTAAGAACATGAAGATTGAGGCAGAGAGTATGCTATTATTGATAGAAAGACAGGGAGATGGAAATAGGTGAAGCGGGTGAGATCATTAAAAGATCCCAGTCAGTGACTCATAGACTTTTATCTGTGAACACAGAAGAGGATCAAACTAGTCCATGCTCCGAGACACCACATGACAACTCTCTCTCTCTACCACACATTCACATGCTGTATATGAATAGAGATAAGTGTGTATGCGCAATAAAGACGTGTAAAAACAGGTATCCTTTGAGGTTCCTGCATCAGTGCAATCTTTTGAATCTTTATTTCTACCCAGAGATTGATAGAGGCCGATGAGGGGAGATTAGTCTTCCGTGTACAGTGAATGTTCTAGTGCGCTGCAAAGAAAGGCTTGTGCTTTTCTTGCATGTGTATTCATGCTGAATAATGAGGGAAGCTACAGTAGCCAGTTTCCAGGTCAAACAATCTTTCTGGGCCTTCTGGGACAAAGTAAAGGCAACCATAAAAGGCATTATGTGATATGTCATTCCAACTAACTGTGCTGATATGGATCACCAGTGTGGCTAAACATTAAGCTTGTAGCCAGCAAAAAGAATACAACAAGAAATGGGCACAGTTAGATATTGTTTAGGAAATGTTTTCAATGAAAAATGCCTCTCATAATATGACAAAGAGTCACTATGTTAACACTGACAATGCTAAAATGCTGATGTTTAGCAGATAATTTTTTGTCATGTTCACCTATTAGCACATTGTTAATTAGCACTAAACTAAGTCAGGCTGATGTAAATGGCATTCATTTTGCAGATATTTAGTCATGCAAGACAAATCTAAAATCTAACTTTTGATATGACTATGGTGCTGAATGAAACTTTTACAGATCACAAAAGTATTGACAATGCATAAGGGAGACATAAATGTCAACAAAAGTAATGATAATCCATCCAATAAAGTTGTTAGCATTTCACAAACAAGCACAAATGTAAACCTCATGGTGGCACCAGAGAAAAAGTCACAGGGTCCCCAAAGTCAGAGGGATGTATCCTCTGGGGACCATGAATGTCTGTTCAAAATGTCATGGCAAACGCTGCAGTCTGGACCAACAGACATTGCTAATCCTAGAACCACGCTGCTATGTAAATGGAAGTAACACTTGCTTCAATTGGTGATTTAACCTCTAAAAAGATTCATTTCTTTTGATATATGTGCTCCAATTAATGTGTTCACCACTTTCAATATTATAAATCAGCAGTTTACTGTAATCCCACAGAGCAGGGTGGGAGGGATGGAAATGAGGTGGTCTGAAAATCTATTTTATTGATTATGTATAAAAGAGCTTCAGCTGCAAATCACACTGCACAGAGTTCTTGATAGTTGAAGATGATTGACTTAGAGCTCTAAAAGGTGTGTGTGAGAGTAAATGATTTCTCACTGTCTGATCTGAATTAACCAATGTAGTCAGTGTGAGTAAATGTGTACAGCTGCTGGCTGTTTGCTACAGACTGCCAGAGCTGTTGTAGCTGCTCTTTGCCAAACAGATCTGTTATTCGCCTTTCTGTCCAATGACACAGCTAAACCTGATTTAAAACAAATCAATTCCTCGTCAAACACCAATAACAACTACTTAATGTGAACCTTACTCAGCTGAAATGAAGTTTTCTTACAAAGGCAATAGTTAACGAAAACACTGTCAATGCTCTGTAAATGATTCGGCCAGTGGGGGACACAAAATCCTTTTTCTAGATCAATGACAGTGGGCACAATTATAACTGTATAACATTATTTTCAGTTGCCACCAATTTCAAATTTCTATTAAACAAGATGCAGCTCTCTGAGACTGTATGCGCAGCACTGCTTTGAGCTAAATGCTAAGATCAATATAATCACAGTGACAATGACAAAACATGATAATGGTCCTATATTTGTACCAATCCTTCAAGAAGTTGTTGAGACACATCACTAACTCCTTATGGAGGCATTAAAGGAAAAGTGAGTCGATCACAGAAGTCTTTAGGAAACATCGTGGGGGAACTAGGAGTGTCTGCACAAAACTCCCTGGTTATCCATAGTGTATATCAAGAGGAAAGGTCAGTTGGCTTCCTCATCTTGGGAACATGAATGTTTCGTTGTTGAGGTATTTCAGCCTGTGTTTTCTTTTAATTAAACTAAAGAGAGATTTTCAGTATTTTCTTTTCTTATCTGTACCATCTCTTCCTCCGCTGTTCCAGTTCAGGTCACTTCTTGCTTAGCATGGACAACAGGCAGCGGAGCAGTAAATATGAAAGCTGAGGGGTTCATTATAAGACTGAAGAGGAGTCCATCTCGCTGCCCTCACACTTAATAACAACTCCCAGTGCGTGAGAAGTGTTGCATCAAGTCCTAAATAATAGTTTGTTTCAAGTACCAGAGAGGTCAAGTTGAATTAACTTTCCATCTCCATGGGCCCCATACATCTTCAGAGCAGACACGGCTCATCTGTGGAGGCAAGCGGTTGTCAGGGTACTGCAACCAACAGCAGTTTATTGGATTAATGGTCTCAGCGGGTTCCCATGGGAGGTAGGAAAAACTGTTGCCAAAACACTTTTACCTTTTTGTGTGCAGAGTTACAGTACATGGTGGCCTGCACTTGCATTGATTTTTCATATGCACCTGAAACCTTATACTAAGAAGCTGTAACTTAAACTGCAACCGCAATGACTGAATATTGATTAATCTAGTAGTGAATAGTAGCATATAGGCTGACATTTTTTTGTAATCAAGAGAGAACTTTCACATAAAATATACTCATCAAAAAGCTGGTGCAGATCCCTTGTTGTTTGGGGGAAACCTCAGTGCATTAATGTAATATATTGCCTCTTCAAGAGAAGAGGAGCATGAAATTATACATGGGCGTGATAGTAAAAGTGCTGTTAATACATTCAAAGGAACTCCAATGTAATCACGTTATTCTTGATTTTCTGCTGAAGTTTCTGTCCACAATGGTTGGTAGTGTTGTTTTTTTTTTTAAAATAAACTCCCTTTTGTATTTCTTTTTGTGCAGCCTGAATGTATGCTGAGTACAAAATGTGCCTCCAGTAGCTTAGCTCATTTGCTGGATGTATCAATGGCAGCTCCATCAAGTTTTAAACTTTTCATAGATGCAGTGCAGGCCTAACTAAACTACAGACTATAATTACTTAAAGTATCAACTATGCTGCATAAATCTCTGTGTTCGCCAGAAACATAAAAACATCCATAGGTTTGTCTTCGGTAGGAGAAAATAGTAAAATCTGCTAAAAAAAAAAAAAAAAACACCCCCCCCAAAAAACAACACACTAAGTATGTACTATCAGTGCTCACAAATACTAACAATTATTTGCATCATAGATTAATCTGCACATCATTTTCTTGATGAACTGATTATCATTTGCTCTGTAAAATGTCAGAAAATAGTAAAAAACGCACATTAAAAGGTCAGGTATATTTACCAGCTGTATAAATCCCAAAGATGACCATCATATATTTACATTTGATAAGCTGGTACTCATAATTGGGGAATTGTCACTTAAAAATGACTACATAAATAGGCTGTTCCACATATGCAGTCTAACAAAAAAACAAAAAACAGTCTGACTGGGTGCTTGTTTGAGAGAGGAGCTCATGGGTCACAGAGCTTATAACCTCCTCCCACTCAAAGCCCAGAGCTGTCTAAGAGGAGGACAGAAGGAGCCAGACTGGCTGCTGCTTTAAAATGAAGTAATGCAGGAACTCCTCTTAATTACAACCACAGCTAATAAAGTCCAGCAGCATCTATTAAAAACTGCCAAGTTGTAATACCTGATGATAGCCCTTATAATCACACTCCATCCCGGTGGCTCATGCTTAATCAGGGAGAGTGAGTCTCCATTAAATTTACATCCCACTAGAGGAATCAGCCCCTTGCAGCAAATGTCTCCATTCCAATCAAGGTTGCTTCACAGCAACAGCATGTGGCGTGTAAAAGTTGTATTTGCAGATGTTTCTAGTACAGTTGTAGTCCATTAGAGGCCTTTGTGTATTGAAAGACATAATGACAGAGATGCTGAAACAAGAGTGATTCTGACCAGTACCTGATGCAATAAAACCAAACAAGAACAGGTCAAAATTGGACTTGTCACATAAACAGGCAGATTGGAGACTGTTTGTGAATCTGATCTTATGGAAATATGACAGAGACCCACCTTCAAAAAAAACAGATAACCTACAGTATTATTTACGTATGATACAGTGCATACTGTACTGTTTTTGTAAAGTAAATGCAGCAGACAATAATGCATCCATAATCATTATATACTCATTTTGATTTCCTTAGACATCACTTAGTATCACTTTCATGGCAGTGGTAATTAGATTAAACAGTTTAACATCATTAAAACAGCAGGATGAGAGAATAAATTCTGCTGGCTCCCTCTATTGTCAAACTACAGTATTACTATTTAATCTTTAACAGGGTTTTTTCGGCAGGCAATATAGTCTGAAAAACATCATACGTATTATAATGTACTTTCATGATAACTTTGATTTTAATTTTACACCTGTCCAGTGTTGCTCCACTGTATGCTTTATGCATTCATATCATTCAAAGTTGTCCGTGCTCCTGAAACAGAAAAAGCCTCCCAGCTGTTTTGCTGAAAAGTCTAATCTTTAAACAGCACTCATCTCACTGTGCTTAACATTGTTCAGATTGTTCTCAATTGCTGTAATTATGGGGCAGCGTTTCCAAAAGCTTCTCACTGCCACTTGCATTTATATCAGGCTATTACCTGAGCCTGACAAGTGTGGACTTAGAGTTCTAACATAAGATGTTACATAATCGTTTCATTAAGCAATAAAACTGTTTCTTTTACTAAGAAATTACATTCTTGAATGGTGCATTTTGTTCTAGTTATTACTAACTCTTATGTCAGAGCACCACGTAACTTACAGATACAACCCTACCATGTAATAAATAGTGAGACTAACAATTATTGTTGCCTGTTTTTTGCTATTAGTGTATGATACACTAGAAAATGGAAAATAGTGGTTATTATGTGTGGTGCTGCTGTCTCTAATTATCTACAATATTTAACGCACTTCTGTAAACGACATATCATTGACGCTGCAGAGCCTCCTTTCTTCCTGCAGGGGGCACTGTGACCACATGTACTTATTAATAAAAACTTGCCATAAAGACACTTGCTCTGGGTCTGGATGAAATATGACCAAGAAATCAAATTTGCACCCCAGCAGTGGAGCAAAAAGTGGGGCAGCAGTAATGAAAGGTGGAGAAGCAATGACCCACATACACAGAAAATACAGACACTAACACACACTTCACAGAGGAACAAACCATTGAAGTATATACACGCACACACATACACAGAGGTGAAAAATAGTAACAAACACAGTGGTGGCTCTTTGTGATCACCTCTCCCTCTCACCTCTCTTTCTCATCCTTTCAGATGATTTTGTTAGTGCTCTGTCACACTGTGAAGCACTGTCTTCCTTTTTTTCTTGTTTTTTTTCAAGGGAGTTTCTTCATATTGAGGAGACAAAATGCTACAAAAAGATGGACCTGAAAAGGCACTGCCAACTCTACTAGCAGCCATGTACACTGGGTTTAAAAAATGGAAACATATCATGGAAAATTACATTTAGCTTTACATATGACCTCACCTTTACAAATTAAATTAAGGGAAAACACTGAAATGAATGAGAATTAATGAAAATACTGCGGTTTATATTTAGTTGAATGACAATTATCAATAAACCTGCTTTATGGCTGAAAAATAACCTAACCTCTCACTCACTGCCAGCGACATGGGACCCTAAATGAGGGATTCAACTAATCTCCATCTTTGATGGTACCATGGAGACTGCTGACAGAATTGTGTGAACATCCTGTGCACAAATGAGACCAGTAAAATAACACACCTGGGACTGTACACCTCAATTATGCATATATTTGATGATATGAGTCATTTTACTTGAACATAATCGAGGCTGGCAGACTGACAAAAATTGGGCATAGGATTCTGCCTTTTGTGGTAAATAATTCAAAGCTAGGGAATACATCCAAACACCGGAAAAGAAACTAGTTAAATACAGTTGGCAGTTGCAGCAAAAACATTATAAAAGTCTTTCTCGGGGGGGAATGGTATTCATTGATTGCCCAATGAAAAAAGGATGTTAATTTGACATTGTATAATCACATTACCATTAAGCTCTAGATCTGTTGGTTTTTGTCTTTGAAGTGCTCAGATTTGATGCCGGGTCCAGCCGAGTCGCTTTCAACACTGATCAAGCTGGTTTCTGATCACTAGCGATCTTTCCATCTACCACAGCAGCAGGTGTTTGGAGGCCCTTCAAAAGGCCAGGAGCAGGTGTGAGTGCTGTCAGTAGTGTAAAATTCACACTCTTTCTCTCCTCTATGTCCACTTCTCAGTCCAACCTCAAACAGCTAGAGCAAACAGGCAAATAGTGAGCAGAAGCATTGGACAAAAATAGAACTTGATGCCCTTGCAAAGCTGTAAATGCTTTGTGTGCTTGTTATGAAGTTTGAAGAGGTTGGAAGAGCTGTTTTCTTCATCAGCTGGTGATGGAATCACCAAAAATGAGGCAATTTATCACTCCAATCAGGGCTGTTCTCATTAGAGGGACATCTCTTCTTAATAAGTGTGGCGTAAGCAACATGGGTGTCAATTGTCACCTGAAGTCATGCTCCATTCTCTAAAGTAATTACCGTGAATTCACACTGAGAAGAAGAAGCGAGGTGCTCTACATATAAGGGTTGTGCATTGTCTGTGTCTGAGCTTGTTTGAATTGTTTGGACAGGAAATAGAATCAGCTTTGATGAAGTGAGAGCATGAAGAAAAGTCTGATTTACAGTAGACACTACAATGAACTCAGTAGCCTGTGATAAACATTACACTTTCCCCTCACACACAAATTCATTCTACTAATATTTAAATGTCAGGCGAGATTGGCTCCAGCTCCTCTGCGACCCTTTAGAGGTTAAGTGGTATGGAAAATAAATGGATGAGTGGAGTATTTCAAATAATAATATTGTCACAGTGACCTTGTTTTTTCTGGGTCAAAGACAGTAAAAGCACTTTGATATTTTTGGCAATCTTGAGACAAAAAAAACACAGCTTTGTAAATGCTCAGTACAATATTCAGTCATAAACAGTCCTTTCAGAGTACTGTGCTTACACTGTGAAGTGATTGTGCAAAGTAAGTGCTTGAGCAAATGGAGTCCTGTGCATTGGCTTGATTTAAATAAGCATTGTGATTAAGTGGTTGTTCTGTACATGTAGTGGGCTGAAGGATGTGGACCAGTCAGCTCCCTGAGGGGGAGAGGAGGTTCAAGCCTTCCTGGCTCCTTCTGCACTCCCCCTTTGGCTGTCGGCTCTCATCCATGTCCACAGCTCCCTTAATTGCCTGATTCTTGACCCACGTTGAATACTTTGTACTGAGGGCTGGGGGTTATAATAATGACTTATAGTGACATGCATGGGGAAGACTCGCTCCCTTGGCTATCACAGCTCTCACCGACTGACTACAGCCCCATCACAGAGCTCTTGATTTAATACCTCATATTCGTCCGTAGAACTGTGCTTCTCACAGAAAAGATTCTGGGTCTGTGTCAGGACGGTAAGACTATGTGACACCAAAACTTTCACATGAAATCGGAGCAAAATGCAGTTGCACGTTTTAAGTCACTTCAGTTCAGATCTCTGAAAATGAATAATTCTGCCTTTAAAAATGTTTTTATAGGACAGACAGATAAAAGTATAATTCACAAATATTTATATAATTTTTTTGTGCTGGAATAAAAAATTGATTAATCAATTAATCAACTTGATTGATAGAATATTTATCTCAAACAATTAATTGATAACTCAACTAGTTGATATAATTAACATTTCAAACTGTAAATGGAATGTCCTTTGGACTTTTTTCTAGAATCTAACAGATAGTAATTGATTCATTATGAAATTACCAGCTGATTAATCAATAAATAAAAATAATAATTTAGTTACAACTATAGTTTTTTTTCTTCTTGTTGTTACAAATACACATTATTATGTAGCTATATCACTGAACATGCATTGATTATTTCCAATTGTGACAACAGGATTGAGGATTGATCATCAGATCTGGATGTGATTATACTAAAATATGATAACTGATAACAACAACTCTACTGTAGTTTAAAAAAAAACAACGACATAAAAACCTAAAATGCACCGTTTCTCCCGTGTTCACATGTTCTAAAGCAAACTAAATCTCACTCACTGTCTTCTTGACAGTTATTATGCTTTGAGAGACAAGATGAGAGCGCAAACATGAAATATCTTTTAAGTCATGTTCTGCTCGTCATCTTGAACAGTTTGTAATGTACTGCATAGAGACTTTAAAGCACTTAAGATCTGAGACGGTCACAGGACTTGTGAAAACTTGTCAGCTGGGGAGTTTTCCATGCTTACACAGTGCCATTGTTCACTATTTATGAAACTCCCCATGCAGTGAGGAACCAGAGAGATGGTCGGATGCGCTTGCTCATGGCCTTTGCATTACAAGGGAAATCAACTGCTTACATTCTCGCTGTCATTAGTGATACTCCTGCAAGCACACCAACAATCTATGAGACAGAATGAGCTATTGAGAAACTTAGCTAGACTTCGAAATGTGTTTTTGATGTCTAAATAATCGCATGTGTTTCAATTAAATTCCACATTTCCTGCCATTTGAACTGTTGACACCTATCTGCAGCTAGCTGTTTTCCAAATCTCCATTCACATTAATTAAATTTCTCTCTAACCAGCTTATGAAACCAAATGATAACTTTCAAACACGATTCAAATTTGAGAGCATGCAGTGTTCAGTTGGAATATACCCCTTTGAACAAGTTTAGAAAAAAACAGACCAACTGTCCAACATTTACCAAAGATAATTTTTTCAGTGCAGACGCAGCAATTAGCTAGCCTATCACAGCCTACACAGACTACAGAGGCAGTATAGGGGTCTTTATAATCTAGAAATAGATTCATCCAGCAACATCCTAATTCTCTGACAGAGAGTTTAGACTTTGTTACCTCTTCCAGGAGGAAACTCTCTTATATACACATGTACAGTAACCTATGTGTCAATCTATCATATCATAAATCACATTGCTTGATCAGCAGTAAGTGACAAAAACATGAAGATGCTTCAAAATGAAGAGATGCAAAATGACAGCGTGGAAACTCAGTTACAGAACATAATCTGATCCTCCCCTGGTACCACCAGGCTGTGCCTTGGGGGCATAACTGTACTGTTCACTTCCCCCACTTTGCCCTAGGCTGCACCATCATCGCCTCCATCCCTCCTCCCTTATAAACCCTGATCAGGCATGTGCAGGGGAAGGGAGGGTGAGGGTGGCCAAGCACCTGCCCCTTTGCCCCTTGATGTCCAGTTTCTTTTGTCGCTTCAAGGAGCGCTTGTTTTGTTTTCCATTTGGACATTGCAACCCCCTATGAGACACTGAAGCAGCTGTTACTGTTAACATGGAGGAACTAACAACCACTGCCCACTCCTGCTACGCTGGTGTTAAAACAAACAAAACCTCTGTGCTAAAGCTAGCAGGCAAACTAGAACTGCTTTCATTAGACGGACGGATGAATCAGAGTTCAGAGGATGAAATATGACATTAAAATGCGAAAATCTAATAATCTGTTAGACAAAATACAACTAAGTAAGAAGCAAAAACTCACATTACATTACATTGCAGTAATGTTAATGTAGCTTTATAATTTGGATAGCATGACTGCTGATGCATTCCCACTGTGTGTGGTTTGCCCACAATTACTGTAATTATACCATACTGCTCCATGATCTGTCAAATTTTTAAACAGAACTTTTTTAATTTTTAAAGTGAGTGAAGGAATTAGGAGTGAGGAGATGGAAAAGAGAAAAATTGCAGCATGTAATGCTATTGAAAGAAAAACAGAGAGAATGTTAAAAAAAAAAAATTAAAAAAAAATTTACAAAGGAGAGAAAATCTAATACATTTCTTTGATTCAAGATTTAAAGAAATGTACAGTATTAGATTTAAATACATTTCCATTTAAAGTTTAAAGAGGAAAGAACGACATGAACCAATTCAAAGCAGGAAACCTATAAGGAACTTACACCCGTATCTAAAAAAAAATAATGGAAAATATTTTTAAAGGCACAATTTGTTATCCAAATGTAAACTAAAGGGCATCCCCACTGGTAAAAGTCAAAGCTCAAGATGTTTTATACAGCTATTAAAAGTCGTTGACTCCAGTAACTATGTTAATACAATGCCAGTGAGAAAAACCTTGAAGATATGCTGATGAAAGGTAGAAGTAGCAGAAAAGTACTGTATATATATCAGAAGAAATACAGTGGGAAATAATAACAATTAACTTTGTTCTCATATAGGTTGAAAAATATATATATGTACATATATACATATAATATGTTTATAAAAGATTCCTACAAAGTTGAGTCTTTTTTTCAGTGACATCTCCAATTAAAAATCCAACACCCAATAAGGTATTTCAGCCAAAATATGAAATACAACAAATGGTGTCTCAAGGATTTGTAACTATATTTCCAGTGTTGCTTGCAGCTGTTGCACTACTTTTGATACTCTTTTTAATAGTCTTTAATGATTCTCCCCTTTCCATCCCAGTTATTGTATGTCTTGTAGTTTTTTTTTAAGTGCCTGTGTAATTATGGGATTTGAAGAGATACATGTTATGCTTTGCAGAGATTGTCAGCATATCAAAAGCATATTCTTTGTTTAAAAACCACATATATGTCTGTCTTTACAGGAGTAGCCTTTTTTACCATTCAGGGGTTTTTGTTTTTGAAAGCACAGTTTATCTATACTGTGGCCAGTGCTGGGAGCTCTTAGCATGCCTTGTCCAGCCTGCAGAGAATGTTGCCTTTGGCTGTGTGATGTTTAATAGGTGCCAATAGGACACACACACACACAATAGAAAGCAAATCATAGCCTACCCTTCCCATTTCATCTAGTTGGGGGACAATGATGAAGTTTGATGCAGTTTGTTGTAAGATTTTATGTTACTTTCTGTTTCAATATAGGTTAATATAATTCAACAGGTTATGCTGTAAATGAGGTGTACAGTGTTCTTGTTCCATGTGCACCTTTTTAACTTTGAGAAACTGCCTCTCTAAAGGTCTCTGCAAGGCCATGACTCCATGGCATCAGCACTGCATCTATATATCAATGCCAGAACATTCTTGAAAACGTGGTTCTCCCAACCATAGTGTGAAGCAATATACCTAAAGCACCATATTGCACTGTGGGCTGAAACACAAGCTCAAGTCTGCAACCCTTTCCAAAATAACTCCATAACAGTATGTATTGACTTTTAACTAAACAACCAGAAAACAGGCTGTTTAACAGATCTATTCTCCATATGCTATGCATGGCTGCTTTTGTTTATTTCTCTCTGGTCTTAGATAACAGAAGCCTTTTCCAAATTAATCTCAAGTGCCACATGCTGAGCCTGCTCAATTTTTACTGCAGTGAAGGAAGAACACGTTTCTCTTCTCCACGTCCCCACCTGCTTTTACCTTAAGTGACTAAGACAAATAGTAGAGGCAAACAAGGACAGAGAGGATGGGACTGGAATAGATTTAAGCTAAAAAGTATGTACCAGATGGATTGATCAATGGCGTCACCACTCTCACCCTGTTGAAAAAATTCAGTCACACATCCAATATATCGGAAATGGCAGTCAGACAAATGGAAACAGACAAACAGTATGAGAAATAGGAGGATACTGTAGCTGGCATGAGCAGATGTCGCATGACTGTGCAGGGTAGAAGAGAGGATAATAATAGAACATCTTCAACGAGGATCCTAGTAGAGAGTCAAACTACATTTGCAACTCTAATATTTTTATATTCATCATCATTTGTAGCCTATAGCCTACATAAAGGATCCGATGTAACTCAAACACTTGAGACACCTGAAAAAAAGCAAACAGTTGTAGATCATGGAGAGTTGTTGAAGAGTAAACTGTTTGTGACTGTGGCTTTCTTCATCTTTGCTACCAGCAAAGTCTTGTATCTGGACCGTATGTAATGCTAGCATGCAATGCTCCCTGGTATAAAGTGGTGCTGTGTGGTGCAACACAGCAGTAACTGTCGGTAGGTCAGTGGTCTAATTGTTTCAAGTAGTTTTGAATTTCACTTTATTCGTTGAATCAGCTAGAGTATCACACCAGACTGCAATCTATGTGTAAGAGCCAAACATGTGAAAATATTGTAATTTGGTACAAAATAACAAAAAAAACATAACATATATTAAAGAATGACTGTATTTACTGCATATACAGGAGTCTTTATAGTTATGAATCCACTGAATGTAACTGCTTTTTAATAGTGATTTGCCTGAGGCAAGCAGACAAATCATCTATCAGGGACAACTGAACAGAAATCTGCAGCATGGCACAGTTTGCTGACAATACAATCAGGCATAATTATATTTTTTACCTACATAAATTTAAGCATCAATATAACTTGAGGTCAAACAGCCATGATTTTTTTTTTTAATGCACCCCTCTTCCCTCTGGAACATGTTGTGAAATTGTTTCTCGTCACCATTTATCCAACGGGGCAAAGTATCAGGTTTAAAACAAACATGTATCAGCACTCGAAGAATTAGTCACCATCTATTTACTGTCAGCCTCTGGAAAATATGAATCACCAATGCTGGTGAAATGAGTGCTGACCCTGAAGAAGGCTGACTGTACGCCATTTGTTTACTCACTGTTTACATTATATTTACTGTCCTTTGTTCTGATTTGAAGGTGGAAAACTGACTGATGTTCGTCACTACTGATAAATCTGAAGGACTGTATGATGATTTGCTATGAGGGTGAAATTTAATGCAGCAGTCATGCATGTACCCCTACATGGTTTGTTGTTTCATGTGCTATTCAAACTAATAGTCACACTTATATTGTCAAACTCTCTACCAATGAGAATCACCAGCTGCTCTCTTGCTGTCAAATATATATTTTTGGTGGGTTTTATAATAACGTCTGTCTATGTTCATGTTATGTAATGTTTTTAGCAGTTAAACCATTCCTGCCCTCCTATTCGCCCATGTTTGAATTGATCAACTATATTAGCCTTTACAGTATTTGATGTATGTATATGTGTTGTTTGAGAAAATCAGTCAGAGAGATTCTTGCAAAGATGTACAAGAACACTTTGAAGACACTTTGTGAAAAACAATTTTATGTTTACTACAAAATTCCATCATAACAACAATATACCACATAATTTATTTTGTTAATATACTGTGTTCAGTAGTAGAACAGTCAGTAGCATCCAATAAATCTTAAAGCACCATTAATTGATTTTCCTTCTTTTGGGAGGTAGGGTAGAGTGGGAGCAGTTGGATTGACAAAACAAGCTGTTATAAGAGTATTGATATTTTATACCCTAGTAAAAATGTTATGACAAATGTTTTAGCGAGCTGTTCCCTACAGCAGTTCCCCAACAACACTGATGATACAAGTCCAGTGATAACTTAGCTGTGTTTGGATCAACCCGCTCCTGAGGGAAATGATTGCGTCTGTAGCTGCTAAATTCTACATTAGGTTGAACAGCTGCTAACTTTGCCTGTTTGCTCTTTGCTGTTTGGTGCTAGGCTCCAGTGGTAAATGACATGAATGAGAACGGTGAGAGTGAATCAAAAGAGTTAAGTTGAGGCCGTGAAATCAAAACAATGAGCTGTGTTTGTCACGACGTGCAATCCTTTTTACATTACACATGCTAATTTGACCCACAGATAAAAATGTAGTAATGTAAATTAGATATTAGATATTAGATATAGATAGATAATTAGATATAACTCTACTCAAGATAGAAAAGCAAAATCATTTGCAGACTACACAACAAATGGTGTGCCAATCGACTCTCTTGTGTTTTCTCACTGCACTTCTCGTCTCTAATTGGAATCATCAGAAAAAGAAACAGTGTGACTAACGCCTGTGGATTAGTGTTGGACTCTGTAGCATTTGGCGCTCACATGCAGCAAAAAGGTCAGCTGTCGGTCATGCACCAGGGTTTACACGTATCCTGCATAATGCCTCAGGAATAAATAACCGCAGGAACATAATGTCATGGTGATGGGATATGCAGAAAAAGGCAAAGTAGGCTTTTTCTCTGAAAGTTTAAGATGTTTGAAAATTTTAAATGGAGAGGAACTTTTTCTAGCAAATAGGAGAAGAGGTAAATGGATATAACAGTGCATGCCATGGACAACCTGACTTGGACTCTAAACACCTCATTTCTAGCCAAGACAGCTCAGCAGCACTTGCACTTCCTGTGACAGGTGAGGAGAGCCCATCTCCCCCTTCCCATACTTGCCACATTTTAAAGAGACTGTAACTGCATACAGTTACAGTTAAGAACTTGCAGGTTCTGTATAAGCTTCTTTTCCCACCCACCCAACACACACACACACACACACACACACACACACACACACACACACACACACACACAAACAAACAAACATGTGCATCCACTTACTCTTGCATGCAAACTCAGACTGTGCTTTCATCCTGTGACATGCAATTTTATTCATTGTGTGCCATATACTCATAATTGTGCAGTATTATATAATTAATTAATTATTTTTTACTTTTGTCAGTTTTTCGCTCTTTTTTTTCATTCTTGAGCCAAGCGTATAATTTTGTTCTGCTGTGCACTTGCCCTGGGTCTGAATGACGAAGTTAATCTTGAAAAGTGGTGCCCAACTTTTCATGACTATAAGCCAGTAGATATGTGTTGTACAAACCTGCTTAAACTACAGGACTGAGCTAAATATTGAGATGATTTTTGTTTCTGTTTTCTTTTTTTTTTCTTGTTTTTACTCTTTTCACATTTTCAGTCTTGACACTTGGCACAAATGCAGGTGTTGTCTACTTTTTGGACCTTTTTCTCTGCTGTATCAATGATGTCTGCTCTAACTGCGTCATGGACACAACATGATATCTTCATAACTGGCCAACAGATTCACACTACTTGATCACAGTTGGGGAGAGATTGCATTTGTGTGTACCTGTGCTGCTAGGTGCTGTCGATGATTATCCTCTCCCATCAAGATGTCCACATAAGCCTCCTAATTACTTGCATAACCCAATTTACACTTTGCGCTCTCAGTTCCTGAGTACTGCTCCTCTGTGGCCAACACAGACAATGATGTGCTTTGTATGGTCACAGCAGACCCAGGATTAATTACGCAGAGGTAGGAATCATCACTTCACAACTTCTAATTAACAGCAGGTAAAAGGAGTGAGGAGGAGAGAGGGATGACACCAGGACAGGATTTGGCATTAAACTGGCAGGATTTCAATTTCAAGAAAGAGTGAACACTGAGGACAAAGTACTACAGCTGTAATTCAGTTACTACTACTGTCTTCAGGATTAATTCTGAGAAACACCAACAATGGCAGGCTAAGGCAACTCGTTGTCTCAACTATTATGCAACTTACTGTATAAAGATGCTACCACTCTGCTTTCCATCAAGGAAAGTGCCCCTACCAAAAGGTTCCTCTGAGAAACATTCAGCTCTACAATATTGTTACAAGCCCTGTGAACCAACTGTCTCATTTGCTCTTCTTCAGGCACTCTCCTCTATCCTTGGTAATCTCCATCACTTTGGATGACACTGACAGCAAAGACAAGCAGCTAAAAGAAACAAGACAGGGGTTTTTCTTCTTCAAAGTCATATAGCTGATGTGCTGTTCCTCCAGTCCACTGGGCACGCTTCTGCACTACATCTGTAGCAGGTGTGTGATGATGATCTATGCATCCTTCTCAATTATAGATGTGATGTTACGCAACAGAAACTGCTTCTACTGTACTGGAGGTGGCAACAAAAAAGCCTAAAATACACTTGTTCAGAGAAGCCTTGACTACACCACTATAAGACAAGGCATGAAACTACTACTGAGTTTGTAGTTACTTTGTTTTAAATCAAACTAAGCTCACAAAATACCATCAGAAATGTCTCTTGCGATGAATTCTATGCTTGTTCTTCTCGCTGCTGATTTTCCAGTCCTTCTGGTTGACTGAGACTGCGAGCTGAAGCAGGATAATTTGCTGCTCAGTAGCTCTGCTCCTGTAGAGGCAATGCCTCAGCTCCTTTGGCGATGGGTTCAGACAGAACATAGTTATTGATACACAAACGCACAAGTGAAAAAGAACTGCATGTCTGAATAATCCCATTCTGCCATCATGTCAGATGCTGGCATGAGTACCATATGAATTTGGTATATACCCAAAACTCATAAATATGTGTCCCGCTGTCATATAACCCATTTACATTAAATATTAAATACACCATGATGTTCAAGTCTTTTGGGTACTGATTTTTTTAGTATTTTGTATGTTATGCATATCATTTAAACATGTAGCAGTATTTAAAAATGTATGCATAAAGACACATTAATAAATAAATTAAACTGTTTATTGTAATAATGTACTGCTGCTGTCTCCATTTCCTTAATCGCTTTTTGTTTTTGTCTCCCTCTGAATAACTGTGCATGCGAGCATGGGAAAATGTTTTTGTGTAGGCGTAATATTGACTCTGTTTATCTATGTATATGATATGGCCCCTCAACTGAGCATCAACCTATGACAAGACCTCTGCCTGTAGTTGTTTGGCTTGAATGAAGGCTACTGATATGGACGTAGTTGATGAATGTTGTAGAGGTTTCTCTTTAAATCTAATACACAATGTGAAAAAAAGAAAAAAAAGGTTATCTACCCACTTACTTCATGAGTATATCTCTGTGTGCCTATGACAAACCAATGAATAGCCATTGCTCTCATAAAGCATCATTTTCACATCATCAATTAAATAATGTCAAGACTACAAAATTGAAGCAACATTTTGCCCACTTACACTCATTTACACACTATATTTCTTCTATTTCAGCAAGTAATTGAAAACATGTCCCAGGGTGAATTTCCACAATCTTCAGACAACATGCTCGACCATATTGCACTCTATTGTGGGTTATAAGAGAGCAACAGTCCCTCAATTTGGGAAAAGATCAGTTTGTCCTCTCAGTTACATTGCATCTTTTGGCTGCATTTCACTGTGGTCTGTTGAGAATATATGGTCAATAGAAAAACTATCATCTCTGCATCTTTAATGATGCAGGTGTAAAATGGAGGAAACTATTGAACTTCAAGGAGTTTGTAACCAACCTTCTATGCAAGCTGGATTTCTTTGATACAGACATCAACACTTTTTGAACTGAGCAAGTGACATTACTGTTCCCTTCTTTCTATCCCACTCCAGCTGAGTTTAAAGGAGTCATTTTAGTCATCAGCCACAGTCAACCGTACCTTGCCCATTCCTTCCAGCTGTCCTGTTACTTCTAGCAGTGAATGTGAAAATCGGGTACATGGGCTATCTCTAACCTGCTCCACTGTGCGTCTCACCATGGCCAAACCCTGAGCTCAAAATAGAATCCAACCTCATTTCATGCCTCGTGAAGCTCTAAATTTGCACCAGAGGGGACGCTACATTTGTGATAGATAGTGTGAGTAAATTAGGAAAAAGAACAAAGTCTCTTTGTCTGACAAATGTTTCCCTTCTGTGGAACTGGACGAACCTAAAGGGACAATTTCACAAAAATAAGGCCTAATCTTAGAAAACAGGATTTATTTCTATGACGATCAGAAGCAAAACAAGCTTCTCAGCCTAAATTCGATTATGGAATTAACTCATGACTAGAACTTCAATCATTAAGATGAGCAATAATAGTGCAAATGGCAACTAGATCGCCTGATGTTATGTTGTGTTCCATAAGAGCAACTATAAGCATGGACATTACTTCACTTTTTGGAAAACTGTTTCAGGTGTGGAAAAAAAACTCTTTAAAAAAGTATGTTTAAATTGTCCCTGCTTATTGCCAAGATCAAGTGAATGCCTAGACATTTAATTACAGCTGATTTAAAGTGGCTCAATCTGCTGATGACATTCTTGACATTCCATTTGAATCAGGTTTCTACTTTTCATTTCTACTGTACGAAGAAAGAGGTCCGTATGAGTTAACCCCCAGCAGTGATATCAAATTAAATTTCTTTTTGGGCAAAATTCTAATCAGCTTAAGAAGAGAACACTCATTTATGTTTTATTAAACATGATGTGGGTAGGTTTTTATGAGATGGCATTTTGTTCGAATTCTGGAGAAGTATCATCCATGGTGGATTAGCATAAATGAGGTAGATAATATCTCAGAATTCCTGCAGGACTGCTTTGATGTCTTGCTACTTTGAGTCAAAGCTGATCTAATAAATTTAACTTCAGTGCTTGGGAACTTTGCTCTGAATTGCACAGTCAACAGCTTCTTTGATTGAACTATAAAGACTACAAATCTTTATCCATGGGGTTCAACAAGAGAATAGAAGAATGCTAGATCAAATAATGATGGCCAAGTTTCTTTTTATGACATATAGATACACATTTTTCTCCAGTAACCTTTCCCCAGTAACCAGCGACCTTTTCTTTGATACAGACATCAACAGTTTTTCTCTCATGGAGAAGGAAATAGATAACTGGCATTTTGGCTGTATTTCTATCTTAATCGATTTACAGAGGAGAGAGAAGAGAGAGCATTAAATGCCATGTGAGTCAATCTGAGATGAAAGCAAACAAACTTGTTTAATAAACTCCTGTCTTGAAACTTAATTCTGCTTTGAGTTTGCATGCACTCCACTTATTTGAAAGTTACTCACTCTAGCAGGGTTTTCATGTTCTGTTTGGTACTTTTACACATGCAGTTATGCTTGGGTGGCTTCTACAACATCCTGCATATTTTTCAAACTCTGCAGTTTCATATTCAGGATATAGAGATGAGCCATTAAGCCAGAGTAATGGCTGACAACTAGCTTTACTCTCACTCTCACTCTGCTTACTCCTGTGTAAAAGAGCATACGCGCCAATCTGGAGAGGTTGGTGGTAAATGAAACAAACAGTCTCAACTGAGAAGTACTCTGCCTCCCACTTCCCTTGAAATTGGCTGCCTTCAGCATCAACCCTTCACTCTCCAGCCATTACAGCCATTTCTTTCTACCGAGTTGCCAGTGGATCCTGAGTAGTCAGGTTGTGTGTGTTGGAGAGGTCTGTGGGCTGCTTTTGTTCAACACATGGCACGCAATTGTGTGCAACGTGTGACGAGTGAGACTTCAGTCTCTACAAAGCACAGCTGCAACTAGGTGGGCCACAGTGAACTGATCTGGCATATTTTTATTTTGCTTTGGGTTCGGTTTGTTTGAAACGGAAGCAAGCTGAACAAACGCGCAAACATTACCTGAAGGGCAAAATGCAGCATCAATTAATTGAGAAGTGACATGTCCCATGATGGCCATGCACACAGAGAAGTGTCTAATACAACAGTGCAACTCATCGTGAAATATTTTATTGGCAATATGACAACATAAAGTAGCATTCAAGAGGAAAGACTGCACTATATAAATAAGTTAGCAGGTCAACATTAAGTGTTTTGGAATTAAATAAAAACAATTTTCCCCATAAAAGATGAAGTGTCTGTGCTTTTGAGAGAATGGACACTTGTCTAATTCAGCTGAATGAAAACAGACCCACTCTAACAAGCAATACTCGCTATTACTGTAGGTCTGTTCCATAACAGCCATTATGATTTGGTGTTTAAATGGAAAACAACAGCTACACAGATAATGAATTGCTTGAATCATTCAGAAATACAGTTTTTAGAAGCAAGTCTAAATTACCTGCAGATAAACAGCAATGGCTCCAGGCTGGGATTAAAGCAGACAAATCAAATCAACACACTAGCTGGTTAAACAAATGATTAACGCTTGCATGAATAAACAAAATCTCATAAATTCGTCCATCCATTTAGTATTTCAGTGGTATTAGTGACCAACAACAATCCGGATGCTTGAAGTCCAACAAGACTTCTTAATATGCCCTTCTTGAACAAATCAGTATATTAGAAAATATACTGAAAAGTACTGATGTCTATCAAAAGACCTTAATACAAATATGTGTGCAATAGTGTTGTATATTTGACTACCGTCGCTTTGGCACCCAGATGGCCCCAGAGAGGACAGAATAAAGTGTCATATGCTTATATCTAATCAAATTTGAATTTAGGAAAACAAAAAGGAGAAAAAAAAGTATTATTGAGTCATGGTCACCAGGCTTAAAGTAGAGTAACCTGCTTCTTGTGGGCTATAGCTTCCCCTTCTATATGATCAGTAGAGAAGAAAGAAGTAAAGACAAATTAAAATGTGAGCAGCAGCTGCCCTGTGAAGTCTGCAGTGTTCAGTGGTTAGAAGGTATATGCCTATGAATTTTAAAGTAGCCTGGCAGCTATTTAATATTGCAGTCTCTCTTATGAAATTTACTAAATTTGCCACCAGCTTGCAGCTAAAGGTCATCGAGGAGCAAAATCATACTGAATGTATTCCCATCAGTGCAGCAATGACAAACAAATGAATGAAAGATAGACGTGTTGTGGTTTGTGCTCACACCACCTCAGAAAACTATAGCCACAGAGCAAGTGAAGCAGGACTGTGTATCCATCATAGCATCCAGCCTGGATCAGTAGCAGTTACAGCTCAGGCGTTTATTGCTTTGCGTGAAAAATGATGCAAATCTACTACAGTGATGCAGACAAAGACAATGAGAGAGAGGAAAATAAAAGCTGCGTCGACAGCATTTCTTTTCTTCTTCAAAGAATCAACTGCTCCAAGCAACATTTCCACTGTGTGACTCCAAGCTCCACCGAAGCAAACATTAGCCCCATTGTCTACGGCAACCAGAAGTAACAGTGATGCTTTAGCATCTAATTCTCAGAGTCAAGGGAGAGATAAGATTTCAGTTCAGTGAAAACAATAACAAAAACAATGATTATGTGTACATCATTATTTTCTTATCTGAGAGCGATCTCTATCCCCTGAATGCTTTCAAACTTAAGTCAATGTAAGGATTCAAAGATGGATGCAAAGAAGTTGAGTGCTGTGATTCAGAGGGGACACATCATGGGGCCCTTAAATGCCTTGTATTGGTAAAAGAATGGAACAGGAACATTTCCATTATCCTATATGGACTCTCACAGTAACACTGTGAAACCTGCAATTAGTGCAGATTTATACATTTTTCTGAATATTGCCATTATTATGTTCCAAATCCTGGTTGCATGAGCCAACAGTGCACCTACAGACCTACTACTACACTTGATGTTCTACAGTGGCAGAAGTTAACAACCCCATGCATGTAAACTGCTGTAACATTGCTGGACTCACTCTTGTAGCTCGCATTCCAAGGCTGATATCCATAGTAGCCAGTGATCCGCAATATTCGCTCCTCTATGGACGCGCTGTTGATGTCCTCAACTGAGCGGGAAGACTTGAGGTCCTCTTTGATGGCCTCGTCCACCACCAGGTACTTGAGCTGTCTGAGCTGAGGGCTGATGTCCGAAAGCCTTCTGGGGCTCACGTCGGGCGACTTGCGCATCCCGCTGGGAAGAGAGAACAAAGGGTGGCGGTGGTACAAGACAAAGTGAGAGCTCTGGGAAAAAAAGAGGGGAAATGGACCTACAGTATGAATATGACTTGATGATAGAAGAGTTCTCCTTGGCTAAAACAGGGAAGTCAGTGTTGTATGTTCCACAGAGACCAGCGTTAAGGGCCCCTGCAGCGCCTCTCATCATCCTTCACTGGCCTAGCGCCCGCTGAACAACAGTAAGAAAAGACATTAAACGAAAGTGACTGGTCTTGCAATTGTTGTATAGGCCTACTATGTACTGTGCAACTCATATTATAGGCTTATAGGAATTTGAAACCAATGAATCGATCATAAATGATTTGTAGAGATGGAGACGAAACACTTGTGACAGCTCCGGGCTTCCTGTGTAGGCAATGGAGCACAAAACTGCGCCCAGCCTGCTCATACTCCACAGCCTATCAGATATCATTTTGGTCATTTAGAGCAGAGGAGAGGAGATATATGGACTACTTTTCACTTTGCTTGCAGCAGGTGAGGTAAAACAATACAAAAAGATTCCTTGAATATTGCACAAATAAAGCGTAAAAGTAGGTTAGCCTACCTGACATAACCTTAGAGGCGCTATGAAAGCATCAACATCTGAAAGCAGAGCATGATTTACTGAAGCACGAAGACACAAATCGGGGTGTAAAATATTACCCTGTGCTGCCATATCGTTGCCCGATCATATATTTTTGTACAGAAGTGCACAAACTAGTCCAAGCAAACATTATAAGGCAATATCCCTCAGTTAAATGTATAACGTCAATTAAATTAATTAGAACAACAACAACAAAACATTCGAGCTATTTGTATTCACAGCATCCCTGCCCATTAAAGTCAATTTACTCAATCGATGCTCCTGCAAAATTTAGTGCGCAACAGGTGTCCACACTTCTGTCGTTCGGGCTGCAATGCATCTTTAAAAAAAAAAAAAGTTTAAATATCTTACATGGGCATCAAAGTAGTAGGAGGTCCAAGGTAGCACATACAATCCCGGTGGGGCCGTGCGACCCGGTCCCACACAGTGCCCTCTCCATCCCCGTACATCCTTAAGGCCACTAAGAGAGGCAGCTACTGTAAATCTAAATCCTCATCCGGGTTGACTGAGATAAGTAACATCGTGCTGCTCCTTCTCACCCTTACAAACATATGCTGAAGTGGCCAGCTTCAATACAGACTGTTACAACGTTAAAGGATGCGCGCTACTTTGGATGCTGCTGGTTGTTGGAGGCACTGCAACAGCTCCATCTACCGGATTCATTGCAATGTTCATTGTTCGTGGGGACTCTGAGTTTGAGATACAGAGAAGAAAAATACCTTGAGCTCAGATATCTGAAATAGCAGACAAAAGCCTTATCATTTATCTTCTTATACAAGGCCTTCCAGAAATAAACTTCCAATGGTGAAATTAAAGTTAATTGAAAGTTGATTTGGCTTTCCTTCTGGAGCACCAAGGACCCCTGCACCTCACCTGACTCAGCTCCGTCATTGCAGCTGATGTGAAAACTTATTTCTCTGAGGCTCTGTGACTCAAAAAGTCCAACCACTAATCTAAAACGCATTCAGAAATCTGCTCCAGTCAAATTTTACAAATGAGCTTTCTCCCTTTCCCCTTTATCTTTCATTTTCAGACAGGCGGCAAGTCTCAGTGGCTCAGGATAAAAAAACAAAAAACATGCATAACATTACTCTGAAGTGTGAAGTACAAAATATGTGTGGCTCAGAACAGTATTGGGTGTTCTGGATGGTGAGGTTTTTATTTAAAAAATCTATCAAGCATGAAATGGTTTGGTAATGTGGGGCAGACAACAAATAATTGTCTTAAACGATGATATCACTGTCTGTAAAAGAGTGACACCCCTGTTTGTCTCTTGTGAAATCACTTTCATTTATCCTCCTCTAAATTTTGGAACATTTCTCAAAGGGAATCAGTTTTCAGACTCTTTCTTTAACTGCCAAATCCCACATTTATGGTTTAGAGGGAAAGCCAGAAAAGTTATTTTCCTGGTGTTTCTATTGTTTTTGTCACTTTTATTTTAGGTGTTATTTCTTGTTATCGTGCAGGGTATCACAAGAGTACTGAAAACACAATCCTGTCAGTTTAAGAAGCCCCATATTTCTAATGTCAGGGTGCACAGAAAAGCAGATGGTAGCGATGAAACAGCAGAAATGTTGTTACTGTTCAGTCCCACAGAATCAAAGACAATTACAGGGATGTAGTTAATTGCATCCAACAGAGCAGTGCTTCCAGTAATGGGGTAATCATGTGCACTGGTTGTGATTATATCTACTTGGAAATTGAAATCAGGCGACTGTCTTCATCTCATGTGTTCAGAAGTGTGAAATGTGCAACAATAACAGTACACTTAGTCAGATTTTCATACTGTCTCATGTTGAAAAAACTCATGATTGTCACAGTATTCAAATGTTGTTATATTTGTAGCATAGGAAATCCCCCCGTAGCACTGATTAATACTGACATGGCAATTAAAGTCAGTTTAGCTCATCTGAAGACAAAAGTTTAGTTAAAGTGTATTATATATTTTTTTCTGTCCCTAGATAAACCTACGCTCTACACATATTAAGCAGAGTAGAGGTCTACCTTGCATGAGTGTGGTGATGTCCATAGGTCCCAGGTCTGTGGTCCACTCGCTGCATTGCGTCGGCATTCTGTGGAGCGCAGAGAGCAGCAGCACAAGTACACTGACTGTTTTTCGAAGACAGGTTTTGCATCGATCAATGACCAGCCACACCTCACACATCGACACAGTGGAGGGGAACCTGTGCTTAGTCAAGCAAAATGAAAAAAGAAAAAAAAAGTGGAGTCCAGTCATCAATAAACAGGTCAACACCTCCCATCGACAGCCTTACGGGGAGGAGAGGATCAGGTTCATCTTGCATAATGCACCTCTCAACTTCACAGCTCAGCCAAACTCAAATCAATTCTCACCGTTCAACCTGCTGCTTTGCCAAAATTAAATGGACACCTTGCCTGGGAGGCACAGCTCATAAAAATCAAAACAGCTGATATAAAAGAGGTGCTGATATATTCAGCTCATTCATCGCCGTCCAGCTCACCATCTTCCACTTCAGCAGGCCACTAATAGCGATGTAATTGGTGCCCCAAATGACAGGGCATTGCACTCCTTTCTAAATGTGGATCAGAGATAGGCTGAGAGCCAAAGATCAAGGCCAAGAATCATAAAATGAGCACACATCCAAATGTTGCTTCACACATAAGAAATTGACTGCAATAATAGTTCCAGTGGACCTTTTTCACAGCAGTCATTTTCCCATTTTCATAGCAGGAAAAGCACAAGGTGTAACTAATACAATCAGTGATGACTCAGTTCCATTAAGTGACCCAATACTCATCCCAGTGAACCTGCATACACAATAGCAGAGCCTGGATCTGGCTGATCTGAATATAATGCAGCTATTTTTAATAACATCTGTGCTTTTCCTGCTATGACATGCTAAAGTTGGTGATAGTAAAGTTGGTAATAGTTCTATAGACTTCTTTCACAGCTGGCAGGTGGACCTGTTTAACACATGTAATAACATTAACAGTATAATAGCTGCTCTGTATTTAAGTGGTCCCGTCAGGGTAGCTGAGACATTAAAAGGAATGGAGCCATCATTAATGTTAATTATTACACCTGTGCTTTTCCTGCTCTGATAAGTAAAAATGTCGCTCAGAGAAACAAATTATGCATTTAGTACTACATACTATCTATTACAAGTTTTGGCTCAAATTGAAGCTCTGTATTTCCGTTTTATAATAATTAAACCTGTAGCTTTTGGATTGTTAATGTCTATTGATGTTGTGATAATGTTAGTACAATACTCAATCAATACAACTCAATACTAATCTTAGTAATTAATGGGTATTGGTCAGTGAGAATTCATCAATATATTCCCAGGATGTCTCCAGCTTACTTGTGGTGTCTGTAATCATGGAGAAAATAGTGCCAGATGAAGATTTCACTATCCTTCATCATAACCTCCCATTTAGCTCTTTTATAACTTCAAAAGGTCATACACCTCAGTGCTTTGTCAGAAAACAAAAGCCAGAATATTAGAAACCTTGTTGTACTTCTACTTCCAGTCATTTCCATTATTTCTTTAATCCTCTTGTGTCCAGTTTCATTAAATTAAAAAAAGTATGATGTAAATTCTTGCTCTTCTTACCATTAATATTTAATGCAGCTCTCAGCCTGGAAACAGTGTGACAAGCCATTGCTCATTGGCTGATGCAGGAATAGAAATGAAACTCTTAGCCAGTAATAAAGGTACCATTTATAACTGTGAATTTAAGTACTACAAGTAGACGTTTCTGACACAGTTTATTTCTCATTACCCAGTGATTAATTGATGACTTTTGTTTTGCATATGCTAATGTGAGGGAGAAATGTATTGATATAATTCAATCTGAATTCACATCTGACTGAAGAAGGACCTATCTGTTGAAATGTTATTTCAGCCAGAAGGAAACATAACCTTTATGGAATCGGCACCCTGTTGTTCCAAGAGCCAGTGTGATTTCTTAAGGGTATGTTTGTTATTCAGGTGCCATTATTGGTAAGGTTGACACACAGCTGGAGAGTAGCAAGCAGAATCTCTATGGACGAGAGGACCTGCTGATGCTATTATGTGTCAACATCATGAAACAGTTAGTTGCTCAGGCAAACAGGTCTAGTGGGAGGGAAAGATTGGTATCCTCTGCCTTTTTCTCTGGCCAGCCTTAACTGGTCTGATTTCCATTCTTAGATATTCCCTTTTTAGTTGTGCTGACAAATAAAAAAAACACGTCCAAAATATGTGATTAAAGCTCTGGGGTGTATTTGCATATTCCTTCCTCTGTTGTGCCACTATTGATATTGAAAGACATTTCTGAAATACCACGACAATGACACTTCAAAGGTGCTTTTCAGCCAACTTCACAACAGAAAGAATGTATGCAATCAATGCATACAACTATCAAATAAATATAATCAGTGGTCATCTCCATTGTAACGCATCACTTTTAATCATTAGAGATTCACAACCATAGAAGAAATGTTATGGAAACTGACCTACAGCTCTTGAATTCTCTCCTTTACACAGCACATACATATGCCATGTGCCATTAAAGCTCAGTTTCTTTCATACATTGTAAATCTGTCGTCTGTTCTTTAAATGTAAATCCTCATGCTTTTTGTGCCTGATGCAATGTGCATCTCTCCCTTCATAAATGTCTACTTTGCATTTTTCTTGCCCAATTTGCCAAAGGGAAATGGCAGTAATTGGTCACCCCATGCTGATGAGGAACAATTCAGTGCTGTGCTTCTTCTGATGTCCTGAAGGTTGCCTAACATTAGCCACTTGAAACAAGTGATTGCTTGTTTGAATATTTATAACCAATTACTTTTGGTGAGTTGTTAGGTGAGAAGATGAGATGTGGAGGATCAGGTCAGTTTGAGGTTATTGTAAGAACACTCTGATAGCATAAAGTGATTGACATGGCAATTAAATAATTCATTATTTAGCCTTCACATGGATATGTTTGGTTATATTTTTAGGCTAATTGACTGACTGACTTTTTTTAGCATGTTCACCTGCTTGCTAAACTGGATATCATACTCAGATCTGATTAACTTAGGTGTTAACTTTAGTGGATAAAACAGACTGTTTTATTCATCTGTCTCAGCATGACTGATGTTTCAACTTGTTTTTGTCTTTATCAGAAGTTTGAACTCTTGGGAAAACACTAAATAGATGTGCTTGTGCTTTTTTCTGAAAAAGACCCTCTGATGTAAAGAGGTATGATACATGAAGGGAGGTAACTGTGAGCCCTGATGGTCTTGAAACCTCACACACTGCAGATAGGGAGGTTTCACTGCAGAGAGAGAGAGAGAAATAGCCAACAGTATAGCTGCAGCACCCACTTACCATTCGCCCCTCCTTCTCCTCTCTCTTTTCTCCTTCTGGTCCTGTCAGGCTGTCTCACATTTTATACATTCAATACAGAGTTAAATGGGGCAGTGTGTATATCCTGTTAAGTGTCTGCAGTTGCATGTTTCTACATACATATACAATTTTTATGTCAAGCACATATGAAAACCTCCATGATCAACAGAACCTCAAATACACGATTGCATTTATTTCTTGGGTATATTAATATAAGCAAATACACATACATCAACGCTTCCATTACATATTAATGCATCATGTTTGCAGCAGCAGATGAGGGTGGTTATAGAGTTGGCAGTGGGGGAATGTTTGTGCTTGAGGCCTTCCGCATTCCCATAGTCCCAATGTGTGTGTGTGTGTGTGTGTGTGTGTGTGTGTGTGTGTGTGTGTGTGTGTGTGTGTGTGTGTGTGTGTGTGTGTGTGTGTATGGGTGTGAGGATATAAATAGAATTGCTCCACCATCAGAACGCAGTGCTATAGGGTAGATGCCAGTCGTCGCCTCAGTCCCAACCCACAGCCCTGTCCTGGATGACCCCTAGGTCCCTGGTGCACTAGCATATGAGAAGCCAAAGTTGCAACAATGGAACTGACTGATGAAATGTCAGGCATTGCATTGCATTCTCCTGGGTTTTTCTGTCATGTGCGTTACTCTTGGGCTTTGCTGGAAAATATGGGTTTGATGCACGCACAACAAGCTGGAACACAGTCTTGCATTATTTGCAAAATACATTAAGTGCAAGGATGCATTTCTCACTTTTAGCACACAGATAAAGATCCTTCCAGTTGGTATAAACATAAAGCTGAATTCTTTTTATCTTAACTACTCAGGCTCAGGTAGTTTCATGTGTGCATGAAGAGAGATCAAATAGCAATATTAATGACAAAAAGATGCTGGTGCATTTCAGTCCGCAGTGTAGAGCTGAGCTTTCAGGGGATAGTCCTGTTCTGCCCTAGTACACTCCTGACTGACAGCTCGGCTCAGTCTACTGACAATTGTACATGTAGTGTTCATGTGCAACTACAAATTGAAAGTAAATAAAGTAAAGGAAGGGTGCATTACATGATATGTTGCCCTAAAGTGGAGGTCACTTAAACTGGCCACGTGCCATCACTGAAAAGTATTTTGTTGGAGTCTCTGGAGTCAGCAAATGCAATCTCATTCTGTAAGAACAGACCTTGCTTGTACATGCAGAATGTTTAATTTCCAATAAGGGGATCCTGTCTTCTCTTTTTAAAAAACACTTTTTTAAAAGCATATTGCGAATGTAGCTTGTAATATATTCACAAACCACAAACCATAAAACCCTAAACACATTCCCAATGAGCAGGCTACAAAATCTCACAAAGGAGCACTGTATTCTGTCTCTACACATAAACCTACAGGAAAAGAAAGCAATGGCAGCAGCAACACTGTCACTTCCAGGTAAAATGTATTATAACTGCATAATGTGTGTGTGTGTGTGTGTGTGTGTGTGTGTGTGTGTGTGTGTGTGTGTGTGTGTGTGTGTGTGTGTGTGTGTGTGTGTGTGTGTGTGTGTGTGTGTGTGTGTTTGGTTATGTTTATATTCTATTCTAAGCTTGTGCAAAGTGCATTTGAAAAAAATAAATACAATCTCAGAAAAGGCTCAGACCACTGCTCTAAAAAGTGAATTAGAGTGTGTTGGCTAGCCTTCTTCATACAGTAAATTTGTTGGTATTTTTCTGTTTTGTTATCGTTGAATGTTCAATACTATATTATGTATTACATGTTTTTGCATCTAAGTGCAGAACCACACTGTATATTGTTATTGCATCGACTAATTGTCCATGTGATGGTTACCTGTTTAGCTTTTATGGGATTAGAGCCAACTAAATGTATTCAGTTTAATGGGGCTTACAGTTCTGCACATTAGCAAAATTGTATTAAGCGAGTATTTTGCAGCTTAATGGTGACCACTGAATGTAGCATATCCACTTGTCCTGCCTCTCAATGCTTTCACTGCTAAAACATAAGCAGTAATATAAACCATAATTCATAGTGCGCAAATTGAATGAGGGTGCAGTTAGTTGCATACAGCTTTTAGTTGTTCTGTTGTTGTTTTTTCAGTCTCTTCTGCAACATCTCAAGTTGAACTCCCAGAAATGCACAGTCCATAACATAAACTCAATATTCTTGAAAACAAGCATTATGATCTGATTATGGCAATTTGTTACAATCACATTATGTAAATGAGCAGGCATGATTACTATGACTGCTATCTCTGAATGTGGCAAATTTGTGTTGTATCACACTGGCTGACATCCTCACCATCTTTTTCCAATTATTGTGCGCCCACAGGTATTTGTGTTCTGACAACATGCATCCAATAAATAGTTTGCCAGGAGCTGCCTTCCACCTCATCTTTATGCAGGTGGTTTAACTTGCTAACATGGATGTTGGCTCAGTCACTGCAATACGATGTGCCTGCATGTAATTTAACTTCTGTTCAATAAGAAATACGACTGCTGAAAACCCCCAAAATATCATTACATTTTCCTTCAAATTTGTTAGGCAAGGAACCCAATTCAAATTGAGAGACATTATACCGCCTGTGGCCATAAGCACAATATCCTGTTGTTCACGATGAATACAGAGGTTCAAAGGCATCACTGACAGATCAGTATCGATATATTTATAGCCAGATATGTGCTTTATTTAGTTTTTTCCTTTAATTTCCATTACTTTTATTCTACATATTTCCTTGCACCATGTGCAGTCATATCAAATCCACTAATATATCCTCCAAATTCAAGAGATTTGGGTCATGTTCTTCAGAGGTTCTCATTATAAATCAGTTCCTTTCATGAGTGAACAATGTCCTTTCTTGCAAGAACTGCACATATAATGTGTCTGATGTGCAAATCATTGCTTTTTATGCTCACTTCCTGTTAATCACTTGTTGTGATATCTGTGTACTAATCACAGTTCCAGTTCATATTCAAAGAGGAGATGAATGGCCATAATAGTGTATTCAAGTACCAGTAATTAGATTCTTTCTTTGAAAAAGCCACCGAAGACTCTACAGATGATCATATTCACTGCCATTCTCACTACTCTTCTTTCTAGTTCACCCAAGTGGTGTGTGTACAAAAGCCTGGCTATTGTCCATAACCCTCGCCCTTTCTTGTATTCACTTGAATTACACTTTCATGGTAAATACGTGTTACATAATCACAAGTGTTGCTGCTGGCAGTCAGCCGGACCTGCTATTAGAAGATAACATCCATGTGTCGGCTAGTGTCAATACTTTTTAGCATTTCAGCGTAAGTGCGAGTGTGAGTCCTGGATAAAAGAGGGATACTATCATTGAATAAGAATTAAAGCGTAAACACTTAAACCACAGACAGATCAAGAAAACAGACACACCAATTTTGAGTAAATGACAAGTCAGATGAATAAACCAACACTTTATTTAAGACACACTGATATCATACAGTTCATGGATTCATCTTTTGTGCTGAAATGAATTTCACGTAAAGCCTCCATGGTGCTCTATGGCAATCCTGTATTACAATATGGATACTGTAACACCAAAATACTCCAATGTGCAAAGTAACTTATGCACTAGAACAACAGAGGAGATATGTACATATGATTCCAAATATTTCAAAGGTTTTGTCAGCTTACATAAATAACGTCAGTTTGTTTTCATTTGTAATCCTTGAAACAAAATGTACTCCCTAAAGAACTACGTCACCTGACAGCTCCCACCTTCAATACATACTATATGTGAACGATGACAAACACAGTAATGCTGAAAGGTCAAAGCCTTGACATCAATCTATTCAATGTAATCTACTTAACAGTGAAACATATTACAGTAATAGAGAAAACCCAACTTGGCAAAATTCAAGTTCTAATTTTTTCTCAGCAGACAAGATGGACACAGTATCAATGCTTCACAGTTTACACCAAGGCCCAGACTGGTGAGGAAAAATTCAAAAAAAATAAAAATCCCACTGATGTATAAAATGCAGCGTTGGGGATCAGTTAGTAACTCAGATGGCGACACAGTCATAGCTAATTTTGCAAGCAGGCATGACACCTTGCCAACTGTACATACGGTTTCCAATAAAAATGACACTACTAAACTAACAGAGCCAGTAGAGCAGCAGGTGCTGCTCGCTGGTCAGGCCTCGAATCTGACTGTAGCAAACAGCATAAAAAACATTACATTCAAGACTTCATAAAAGGCTACGACTGTGTCCTGATGTGGCGATGTGGCAGAGAAAGATGAGGTCAGAACTTCATCTCCATACAGAGACTGAGACATTGTTAAAATACATAATGTGTACTTCTACTTCATGTACTAAATAGTACATGCGACAGATGAGTCTGCTTTAATGTGGAATGCTACACTATGTGTGGTTGTCTGTTTACCCCAAACAGAATATTAGAGGATGGATAATGGCATGAAATCAGTATTTTTGTCAGAACATTTTCCCTCCACCTAGAAATATGTTTTTTAAAATACAGAGGAGTCATTTATTTATATATATATATTTATAACTTATACGCACCGATTTAAATTCCAATCATGGAGAGTTAGTCTTGATTGATGAACAGATTAAAAACGTGTTAGATTATCAGGAGTGAAGGGATGTTGAGCTACACTCCTAGTGCTTTAATTAGTTGTTTCAAGTCTCTCTAATGTACCGTTTCTAGTACACAATTACCAAAAATTTGTAAACCTTCCATGTTTCATATTTAAAAATATACATCTCTACATTCAAATTACATAAAGTAAAATAGTTTCTTCTTGCTCTTTTCTTGCCAAGGGCAAGTATCAAGCCATTACAGATCATCCACAAAAAAAGTAACATTACCTGTTTAATGAAAAATATCTCCTGTTTTTAATACAGATGAAATCTTTGGAACCGTGTTCCTTTTCGTTCAGAGAAATCCAAAACTGTCACAACATTTTTCTGTACCTCTGACTGGCTCCTGTACATGTGCAAATTGAGCTCTCTGTATCAACAGTAAAATGAGCGGGCCAGCCCTTCGTGGTTCCCTTTTTAGGTTGGACTAACCTCACTTCCCTTTTCACACAGTTCAGCACACATAAGGCCATTCAGACAAATCAATAAATTATAGTGCTTCACATCACAAATAGACAACTTTGAAACAGCATTGCGACATGTTGAGAAAATACACATACGGTACCTGCGGACAAATATTTTCCCTCACAATGAAATGTGACCAAGTGGAGCACAGTTAGAATACGAAACACCTTAATTAAAGAAGAGCCAGAGATTCTACAAAACAAGCAACAAAGCATACAACATTTTTTAAACTATTACCTTAAAATGTAAAGTGAAATGTTTTGAAATCTCTTGACAGTTCCTTAAACAAAGCCTGTTGTCTTGCAAACCCTAATTTTCATAAATACAGAGCCCAGTACATTTAATGACCATAAAACTCATTGTCTATTCTTTCATGTACTCTGTAAAGCATTGACCGAAACCTCTCTTTCAGTCAACCATGCAATCAACATTATGCAATGGAAAACAGGCTTCTGAAACTACTCAAAATCAAAAGAAGCCAATTAAATTGAGAGGAATGCATTCAAGCTTTACAGAGTGTAGCCATCAGCAAACTTTGATCAGTTTGCAGCAAGATCTGCCAAAAACTGGATTTTAAATAAGGCTGCATGATATATTTCAACATTTTCCCTTCAATGTTCAATCATAAATAATAATGTCACAATATTTCTGAATTGTAGTTAATTTCTTGAGTTATTTTTATATCTTGTGTCTACTTCTGTTCATCAACAGGTGTCTTAATTCTAGATGGTACTATACTGTACACCTTTAAACATTTACCTGATTATACACATTCCACATACCTGTCATGTATTTATACTGTAAGATACATATTTATGTACTAATTTGAGACAGACTACAGAGAATGTTCCTATATTTAAGATCAATTTTAGGAGACCAATTACTTTCTAAAATGTTCCTACATATGCTATAAATAATACAGCTCACAAAGGAGCTGAGCTCTTGTGAGTCATAAATACAGCAGAAGGCTTTTCTTTTATCAATGACTATGTTTTTATAGTCACTGATAAAATATAAATTTTCCCTTTTTTAATGTACATATATTTTATTTCTGCAACATGGCAGCGTATGGTTATTATTGTGGTTGATAAAGGGGATAGTTTTTCTTGGTCTGAATTGTCTCAACTAACATACTAAAATTTGCAGGAATGAGTTTTGCAGGATGCCAACAGCTTAGATTTATGATCTACTCATTTTATCTAGTCTTGCGTGCATTATCCCTTACTTTAATTAATTGATCCCTCAATAATTGTTTGCACTGCCGATCTTTACTGGATCATGGGATCATCGTTGGGAGAGGACAGAGTTGGGACACCAACAAATGGCTGGGTTTTGTCCTCACTGTGGGCCGCAGCTCTGTTGGACACCGTAGTGAAGGAGAGGTGGTCATGCTCCAAGATAGCGAGGCGGTCTTGCGGCTTCTCCTTCTTCAGGTAGAACATCTTCCTCAGCTGCTTCAGTTGCTGCAGCTCACAGAAGGTCTCCAGCACCACCAGCATGACTATCAGACCCAGGATCAGGTAGACTTTTGAGAGAGAGTGAGAGAGAATAAATAGTGTGTAGTTTTATTAAATGACGAAAACAAGCCATAAGCATAAATTTACTAAATCTGCGACAAGAAACCAAAACCTAACAAAACCAGTTGTTTTTACATATTGACACACGAGGGCAGTAGATAGCTAACCATGCATGATGAGAGGAGGACAACATTTTCAGACAATGTTGGAAATCCCCCATTCGCATGTATTGTTTGTTACTAGGACCAGCAGAGACACCTTGCCCTGCTCTCTGACAAAAAAAACAAAAGATTCTTGTGCATGTCAGTTTCTAATATGAAACTTCCCCCAAAATCCCCCAGAAACTTAAGGTGTGTCTAGGCTCTACTGGTAAAGTATAATAATAGTACAGTATTTCTACTTACATAGATAGTGGTAGCAGAGGCACCTTGAGTCTGATACAATTTTGGGTTTACACTTCAGAAAATGACACAAACTGTTGGTTATTTGTGGCAGACCATGCTTACATCTTTTCTTCATGCTCTTCTTTCCAAATGTTATAACAGATAGCGGTGATATAATCTCTGACACGGATGTGCAATTTTACACCAAGGAAGCTGTACAAATGTGTCGGATGTCGTTTGTGCGCATAAACACATTCTGTCACAATCATCTCTCCTCCTCCTCTCCTACAGACTGACACATTGTTCCCACTGGATGATGTCACTCTGGGTGGTGTGTACCGCCCACCCCTATCACACATGCAGGTTACAGCTCATTTGAGTAACGCACAGCATTTACGCACAAAAACAACTTGTCAAATCTCCATGGGTTCAAATTGGTTTTAACTGTTGTCAAGTCGCCATTAGCCCTAGCAGCGCACTGCAGCTGACAGAAAGCTGCACAGGTCATCCAGAAGAATCAATCAATACCTTTTTCTGCCCTCCATGGCCCAATTTTCCTCCTGCACTGCGCTCCTGACTTACCCGACTGATTATAAGCGGCTTTTAAAACAATGCAACTCGAACTGCTATTGCAAGTGAACCCCTTTTAATGAGCTTTGCACTGTTCAGAATTTTGCAAGCTAAAATAGTTTGTAACTAATTAGCAATTTCAACAGCAGATTTAGAATCAACAGCAGTTAATAGTTGTTTTTTGATTTTTTTGCAAGTTGTAACAGCAACCCATTTTTAAATCAATTCTGATGCTTCCTATCTATGTGAAATGAGTAAAATGCATATTGCCTTCTGTTCTGCCTGGTTGGTACCTGTAAATCAGGATTCATTTCAATCTTATTTAAAATCACTTTGCTATATGTGATATTCTAACATCACTGAGTCATTAGTACAATGACCTTTTAAAAAATGAGACCATCACTGCACTTCCTTTTTTACATTGTGTAGCATGAGGTCAGATTTTGTATGAATGCTTTTGCTGGATTGCTTTGTAGCTCAAATGGAAGAGAGAGCTGCTCCTCCAATAAAAACAAATAAAAACCAAGTGGTTACATCCTCTTTGAAACAGGAAGCAATAAAGATTGTGAGAAATGAAGCAGAACTGCTGCTTGCAGGTGGCCTCATTTATAATCTCTTCTGTTTACATTGATAAGACCACGAGTATCACATTAAGTTAGACAATTATAAATGTTGTTTACAATATTACCATTAAAAACAAAAGATGAAAATAGATGGTAAAAAATCTCATCAGCACTTACGGGTGATGCCCACTTTGTAGAGCTCCCTGAACCTCTGATTAGCAGCTTCTCCAGGTACGTAATCTCCCAGGCCAATGGTGCTGAGTGAAATGAAGCAGAAGTAGAAGGACTCCAGGAAGTTCCAGTTCTCCTCCAGGGCTGAGAAGATGGCGGCCGGGATGAGAAAGAAGCAAGAGACGGACACTACACCAAGCAGAATGGCATGAACAATGGACACCAGCGGTTTGGACAGGCCCCAGCGTGTGTGGATGTACATGATCGGCCTCCGAGTGCTGAACACCATGATCCTTTGCACCACAGCAGTGAGGAAAAGGAGAGTGAAGGGGATGCCAATCACAGAGTAGATTATGCAGAAGGCCTTGCCACCATCTGACAGTGGTGCTGTATGACCATATCCTGTAGTAAAACACACATGACAGAAAATATCTCAGTAACAGGCATGATCTTGTCTTGCTTGCTTTAGCCCTACTTTCATTTATTGATCTTTTCTATTGAACCTGTCAAACATCTAATCATGCTGTCATATAATATTCTGTGTATTCACTCTAAAATGTCATCTAGCACTGTTAAAACAGTATGCAATATGGAAAAGAAATCAGATATGAAACTGTACACATAAGATAGAGTGGGTATTAACCTACAAAAATGCGTTTTAACTACATAATAATGTGTGAATTATTTTATCAAACTAAAACTTTTGACTTTTATTTGATGGTTACATGCTGTGCCAGGATAACCCACTAAACAAAGAAGAGTGGATCATATTATGACTTCAGATTTTAGCATTTTTAGATAGAAAATTAATCAGCAGCTATTTTGACAATTGGGTAAATCACATAATTTAGTTTTAGTTTTTAAACAAAACGAGACATTTGAAGACGTCATATTGGGCTTTACTAAATTATAATAGCCATTTTTCATTATTTTCTGACATTTAATATACAAAAAAAGATTGATTATTAAATCACGAAAATTATAAACCGATTAATTGACAATGAAAATAATTGTTTGTTGCAGCCCTACATTATGTTTGAGTGAATTCTAATCCATCAGTCATTTCACATACTATAATGTTGGCATACTCATCAATTTCCACTCTTATAAACACACTACTCCTACAACTACTACAAACAGACTAACAACTATACAATAACATAATTCATGCATATATTATTTTATACGAGACAGGTTGACTAAGCATTAAGTGCTCTTTCGTAGCATTGTCCTGTTAACAAAGAACTGTAATGACATATGGAGTCATTAATTAAACAGAAGCATCATTAAACTGATGAATAGACAATAAGCAAGATCAAGCAGGTTTCTAAAGAATGACTAAAACTGTTTTTTACATTATGGAACCCTGACATAAATGTGGTATTACCGTTTAAACCTCATGTTCTAGTTAAGTGGAGTGAACCTAACCAAGAGCATTAAAAATACCATGGCTCTCTAACACAAGTGTGCAAATGAAGAATTTATGTTTGTCTGTGATAAATGTCTTTAAAACTCCCCAGAAATGTTATTTCAGTTTCTGCTAGGTTTTTAGTAAAAGGAATGCTTCTGTTAGGAAAAACATGAATCAGAATGAATGAAGAAACATGAATTTCAGTAAGAATTGAATTACTGGTGTCTGGTATGTATCGGAACAAGTCTGTGGTTACTGCTAAGAAATGATAATAAAAAATAATCAACTGTAATCAAAAGCAGACATTTAATCTGTTATTAGTAGAACTGAGGATCAAAATAATTCTGACATACAAAAAGTTGGAGTCTAAAAATAAGACATGTCTATTACAAAGAGTCAGGTGTCTGTCTGATCTTGATGTCCCTGTTTAGCCCTCAACACAGTTATGTTGAGACTTAAACAAGACACAGACAGGCAGCTACACGATATCTGCATAACTATGTATGATGAAACCTCATAGATAACTGCTGCCATGTGGTCAGACTAAAGTTCTTCAGGTAATCTTACTGACAACCATCTGCAAGCCTTAAACTTCTGTGCACTGCTTAGATAAAAAACAACCTCTGCTCACAGTGGCGTGCAAAACTGTTCCTTTGCCTTAAAGAAAAAACAACAACATTTGCTTAAAGAATTTGCCTAAACATATTAGACTAAGGGATGAGACTGTCAAACTGGATAGGGAACAGCTTACTGTATGTCTGGAATAAGCAGATACTTTTAGTGTTGTAGTCAACACCACCTAACATGACATTGAGTCAAGACCAAGACCAGAGCATACCAATACCAAGACAAGACCAAGACTTTGAGGGGGGCGAGACCGAGTCAAGACCGAGACCAAACCAATGCGAGACAATTTTGATGTCCATTACTGTAATCATAATAATAACATTACTCCTGTGCTAAAAAGAAAAGCATTATTTAGTAATGTTAGTAAAATACAAATGGACGATATACAGTCACCGGCCACTTCAGTAGGTACACCTAATTCAATACAACAGCTCTGCTATAAATTGTACTTTTTTAAAAGTTTATACATTTTCAGTTTTTTGCTAACATTGTCAAACAGGTGATAATTCTATTTTATGTTTATTACTGAGGTAGTACTAAGTAGTGATGGTGTACTGGGGTGTATTATATTGACTGCTGCTCCTAATATTTTGGCCCCCTCATGTATGTTAATGGAGTGGACAAAATATTAAGAAGACCATTCATCACCCACTATGACCTCAATAATCTTCCTGACAATGTCAACAAAAACTGAAAATGTATTAAGCTTCATAAATGTAGACCGATCTAGAGTGCTGCAACACTAGGCTCTAATTTTACAGAAATGCCATAGTAACCAATAGATGTGCTGGCAGAAAAAAATGTTCACTGTGCTAAAAAACAAAACAAAAAATAAAGACAAGACAAGAAAGCAGCTTTTGAACACAAATAACCAGAGATAACCCACTTTTTTCATTTGAGGATGATACAAACAGGTTTGTAGCCTGATCCTGGGATAAGCAGTGTTGTATAGAATATAGGGGAGGTGTAAGAGGGAAAATTAAATAGACTATTACTAAACACACACCACATTACCACAAATTGTTACATAATGACATGTACCACTACCTGCCCATTTTCAGTGAGCAGGCCGTGTTTGTGTGGCCTGGTGGTGACTCAGGTAACCTGCACGTCTGACGAAAGATTGTTTTGCAAAACATGTTGAAATGCAGACAGAAGTAAGTCCAAAATTGGAACCCTAATAAGCACCAAAAAATGTTTAGCATATGGCCTGGACACCACCGTGCAGCATCACCTGCACTGTCCAGTCTGACCCTTCAAACAGCTGAGACTCACCTGTGGTGGACAGCACGGTGCTCGCAAAAAACAGCGCAGAGGTGAAGTCCCAGTTCCAGTTAGCTGAGGCGTTATTAAGGATGGAAACCCCATAATTACTGGCATCAAGGGCTTTCTTTAGAAAGCGCTCCAGATGCTCCTCGGTTAGGCATTCATTCTCCAGGAGGAACTGTTTTTTCATGGCCCGCAGGTCCTGGCGCAGGAGGTCTTCATAGGGCAGCTCGACCGAAGAAAAGACAACAGCGCCGAATATAAGATAAAGTAGATACCCCAAAACTAGAGACACAAAATACCACATCGATTTGTGACTCTGTATCAACCGCACACACGAATTGCTGGCCAGAGACTGAAGCATTTTCAAGAGGTAGCCTGTATTACCTCAAGTTTAGATAAATATGATAGCCCTGTAAACTAAAACTGAATGTAACCACCTGACGTGCTACACAGCCGAAATATCTCCTACAGAGGGGGAATGTTAATAAAGAAAAGCTGAAATGAGGATCCTCTTCCCCCTCCACGAAACCTGCTGTGGCAGTTGAGACTTTCAGGTGCTGTCGGATTTGACGGTGACGAGAGTAGCCTAGTTAGACTGGAAACATTCCGTGATTGTCCACTTGCGCAGGTATGGTGTGAAATTGTTTATGTACACTTATAAAATAACCTAGTACTAGTTGCAAGATAATTTTGCAGAATATTTCAATCTTATTTAGCTGAGGCGCATTCAATCTTGTTTAAGTTCCCTTCTTTTGTCACTATCCCAGGCTATAGAGTAGCACGCTGATACTTGATTGCTTATGATGACAGGACACAGCTACGCTATTTGTTTCAGCCTACTGGGTGTATTGTATTGCTATTTCCGATAAAAAACATGACTTCGAAACATTCCCGAATCTGTAGTGCTCTTATTTCCGAGCTTCTAATGTCCGTGAAGGCGGCCAAGTGATGTGGCGGCGACAGAGGCCGTGTGACGTAAGAGCTTCCCTTTCTCTCCTCCCAGGTAGTCGGGTCGGTTCGTCTTTCGGTTTCAATGGCTTCAAAATCATCGAAAAAACGTCAGGGATCTTTTGTTACCATCTACCTCTGTCGCCACAGAAGGTGACAAGATGACGAAACATGTGGGGAGTGGAGACAGGTTGAGTCGTCATTTAGGGAGAACTGGTCCATCAGGCTGCAGAAGAAAGACACTTTAATATAAACTTTTGAAATAGGCTAAATAGCCTAGGCCTGTAGTTGTAGGTATCTTTTTTATAGTATTCTTGGTCACTACAAATTGTGACAGATACAGTTCTGATGTATTTTTTTTTAACACAATATCACTATAGATTTGCCATTCAACCCTCACAGTACTCCCACATGTTGCTCTTAATTTCCTCTTCCCTATCATAAATAACTCAAATTGTAGAGATATCTATTAGCTGAGCTCCCAAGGGGGTCTAAAATGGCCACTGGCTCCCACATTTTTCAGACGGGCCAATATTCGGGGAATAAGTTATAAAATATGTTCACCCTGTCAGGAGATATACATAACTGTTAAAAAAAAACAACTTTTTTAAAAATTAAATTGCAATATTATAGTGGGAAATTACATTTTCTGAACGGTATGATGCACCAACTGTATTCCCCTCCCCATCCTTAAGGTTTCATCCCTCCATGAAGCCTTGTTTAACTGTACACAACATCTATTGAGGACTTCTGGCTCTGGAATAAGACAAAAAAATCTGTTGATCCACATACCAGTTAACGTCTTCTCTGGGACCAGGCCAGAAGAATTTGTTTATCCCGTACTGGTGCATGTACATCCATTATGCTGTGCTCTTCCACTTCAGTGATAATTAGCCGGGATAGGTCTCATCATCATAAAACACCACACACCATTCTCTGATGTGTTTGGCTTCAATGAATTCTGGACACCATCTGGTTTCAGTTGTGCCGTCAGATGCAGGGACATGGTCATCTTTAATCATTTATAAATTGCCTCTAAAAGTCCAACAAACCTGCTTCTCTCTCATGCAGAGACATGTGATGCCTCTGCCTTTTATTGGAGTAATGGCAGGAACCTGGTGTGTAATGAGAGGAGAAACTATAGAAACTATATTGAGAGTTCAATATAGACATTGCAATAACAGTAAGAGTGGTTGTATAGTTATGGGGGATTATTGGATTAAGAGACTTTATATCCAACATCTCTGAGATATGCATTGCCACAACTATTTTCTTTACAGAATATACAGATGTATAAGAATTTAGATATAAATTCACATTACATTTTAATGTGTTAATCAGATCTGGTAATGTACATAGGCAGGTTGGTCATTTACTTTATTTTTATTCTAGCAGACCAGACTAGGTAAGTACATACTGTAGGTAGGTATTTATAGGTATTTCAGTTCTTCTTGGATAAGCACTGTATATAAGTAGGTAATCCACTTTTTAGTTTATTCTTTTTCTGCAGTGTCACCTGGATAAGTATAAACTGTGCTGCAGGTATATTCTGTTTCAGTTTATGTAACTGGGTAAGTATATATATAGAAAGGTAGGTATTTTGTGTATTATTCTCTTTCAACAGAACTAACTGATTAAGTATAGGCAGGTCATTTACTCTTTGAGTCAACATCAACTTCACTTATGTAGAATAAGTACATTTCAGTTTTTCGTAAAGGATCCGCGCTTAGGGATTTTCTCCTCATGTGCGATGGCTCTGTCTGTTGATCTCTTCAGTGCTCTACCAACACTATCTGGTGCCCCCTTACCATGTCTTGCCTTAAAGTGACAAATCCTAGTTTATATGACTCTGTGGAGAGTATGTAGAAGTTTCCTTTTTGCCAGTACTGGGTGGCTGGCCCATCTCTGAAGGAGTAAAGTTTTTATTTTTAATTTTTTTTTTTTTTTTACTTCAGTGACTTATCAGCCCGAGTGCTGGGTTAAGGTGGACCCAAATAGTTGGAGGGACATGCTGTCTACTTGGAGTAATGGAGCAGAAGGCGAGCAGTGACTGGTCTCCAGCAGTGTAAAGTATACTTGTGTATAGAACAGCTTGGTGGTGAGCTTGGTGAGATCCTTTCAAAGTGGACTGATTGAATTTCTTGGCTGTATTTGCACAAGTAATTTCCGCTAAAATGTGTGAGCATGCACTCATCTCTGTTTAGGGTTTCCCTGATGTGCCTGTAGGCTGTATATTGCAGATGTGTTGCTTAAATCTGCTAAGCCTTTCTTGAAATTGGCAAACCAGGTCAGACTCTGTTGTCCAAGATCTCTCATGACTGTAATCCTGGTCCAATGTTCAATTTATACAAGTGTGATGTGGAAACTTGAAGCCTCCAGTACACATCATACACAGAGAATGGACTTTACAGTGATGTAGCAGACAACTTGTGTCCAGCAGTCAAACTTTTGAAAATAATATTATATAATTTGTACATAGATTCTGGAGTTTTTAATGAAGGAGAAGGAGTAGATGTCATTTTAAGGATGTTAACATGGAAATATTATACTTTTTGTGTAAAAAAAAAAAAAAGAATCATAGCAGACACACAACATTGTAGTATTGCAGTATAAGATAAGATCATGTCAGATAAGTAGGATTTATCTTTATTGATCCCCCTTGGGAGAAATTCAAATTGACACAAGCAGTATAGTGTGTAAAAAAGTAGTAGTAAGGGTGAAAGTGACAAAATAAATAAATACAATTCGATAAAATACTAAATACAATCAACAAATAAATCTGCAATATATAAATGTGCAATATGCAGAAGTTCCTGATATTATATACATGTGTGCAATGTTCGTGGGATATATTTCTACATGTCTGAATATTAAGTTTGGATTTTCAATGAGCACAGACAAAATTTCTATTCGCAACAAATGAATATAAAAACAACCCTTTAGGCTCAAACTCTGCACATGCATCATTCTCCACAGTGTAGCTCAAATATTCAACAAAACTTTTGCAGAACAGGTTTGAGTGGAGGTGACTTTAAATGTTCCACTGCACCACACAGCATGTGATTTACAGTATTATAATACATCACTGCGGCCACGTGGTGAACATATGATAACTGATTCACTTTGATTGCTTTTGTGACTGGATGAAAACAAACGCTGTGGGGCCCTGCAAAACCTATGACCGCAGATGACCTATCCGAGTTGCCGTAGTAATGCAATAGCCTCACAGTGGCACTCCTCCTCAATGAACGTTTGGAAAGATGGCGACGGCATATGCAAAGGCGAGAGACAACTGTGCCGGCGGATAGAAAGTGCTTCAAAGAGACTAATATCCGCATTTTTTTGCAAGCATTTAACGGTGCAAAGTCTATCTGATATCGCTTAGACATGGTTTAGTCCATGCACGGCTAGGAAGAAGAAGTCACTGCTTTGCTATGGAGCCTCCGGATCGTAACAAGCCCAGCAGGTATGCGAATTTGTTGAACAGACACTACACCATCAGGACCTCGCACTTGCCAAATAGAGAGCTGTACGTGACACCGCAGTCGGCTCTATGGGGGCGCTTGCGCATCCCATAGAAAGCGACTTCCTGCCAAATAGTGGTACACGTGCAGTTACTGCATTTGCAACAGTGGGGAGTTGCAAACTTTTTTGGAGCAACATTTTCTAGCGTGTTTTCTTCGTATATATTTGCTTCTCGTCTGATTTCCGCTCACTTGGAAGAGAGATAAAAACAATGCTCGCCACATGAGAAGGTAACATTACGAGCAACATGTCAGAGAGCAAGCTAGCTCATATGTACTGTTAGCTTGTCTAGTTTATTGTTCACCCGCAAGTTTACTAACAGGGTCTGAGCGAGCTGGAGATAGTTTTGCATTTTGGGCTTGTAAACTGGACGTGAATGTGTGTGTTTTTTTGGGATGATTTGACTGCCAGACCAATGTATTTCATCCTAACACAGGCACAAACTTCACTGGCTTTAGCTAGCGTGCTACTCCACTGTTTATTGTTAATCCCACCAGCTATACTTGGCGCTGTTGTTGTTTTTTTCACTATATAATAATGTAATGTAAAACGTTATTCACATTTTGATTAGTGTTTCTTCCCGTGTATGTCTTTAACTTGGCTGCAGCTGCACGAATGATATGTGCGTCCAATGCAACAAGGTTATAATGTCTGCATTTCGTTCAGGGGGAGTGCGTACAGACAGTAAGGAGATGTTATTGTTTTTAAGTGCGCATCTCCTAATCAAAATTTGCCCCTGACCGCCAGCGACAGACCCTCAGGAATCTGCTGTTATGTCTTCCTCCTGTCCTCCCTCCTCCTCACATGCAGTTGTTTGTCTGCAGAGGAGCGAGTGTGGGTTTGCATTTATCGTGTTGGTTCTGCAAAAAAAATCCCGGTTTTAACTTGATGTGTGACTATTTCAGTCACAATTGAGTACCAGCCAGTTGTTTTGCTGTTGCACCATTGTGGCCACTGAGTCCGAAGTGGACACAAACAGCTCGCATGATTGTGCAATACTGGCCCTGTTAATGTTGTTGCTGCCCGGCTTTGTTGCATGAAGAAAAAAATGCATGACTTATGAGTCTGTTGCTGCTCTTGCTTGTTGTTGTTGGAGGCGTGTTTGTGTCTCAAGTTGACATGAATACAAGACACTAATTGTTCATGTCTGTTAAGTGTGTGCATAGTGTTAAGAGGTGGAAGGTAAAGCATGCTTTGAAGATCTCAAATCTGTGCCTACGTTTGGCAAAGAGTACACTTACAGTGAGTTTGGCCCAAAAATTTGTTGGACTTGTTGGTAATTTGTGTGGTAATGACATTTGAAATTCTTTTGTACACAATAACACAATAAGGGTGACGCAGCCTGAGTTGCATGTGTTAAGATTGCATATCTCTATAATTAAACTTCAATTTCAGACTGGAATGACAGGCCACACACCTTGCAAAACATATGTTGTCATTTACAGACATATTTGCCTTTTCACCTCTCTGAGTGTTTGCCTCCATACTATTGTGAGGTTAGTTCACCCTGACTTTTCTTTTTGAGAAAGATGAGTTAGACGCTTGTGTGGCAATTGAAGGCTATCGCTATCATTGCAGGCACAGAGGTCCTTTGTCAATAATGTCTTGTTCTCAAAGCCAGTCTGAAGACATTGTGGCTCACAAGCATTCCAGAGATTTCAGGATGTGGTGTACTGTGCACAGTGGATAGCTGCCTGGGGCCCTGGAGACACTCATGGCTAGAAGTCATTAATGACTGCATTTGCCAGGAGTCAGGCTGTGGAATACAGATGGACTGTCCTCTAGCATTTCCTAAGTCCATCCTGTCTCTGCCCACACCTGCTTTAGAGAAATTAATGCAGCTCTCACATTCTGTCACTCTCATCTGCTGTTTCCTTTTCAACAATAGGATCTTTGAAACCACTAAAACTGGCAGTCGATGCTGCTAAAATGCCACAGGCGTAAGATAATGGGTGGTAGAGAGGGAAATTAAGTATGGGTAAGCACTTCAGAATAACATGTTATACCATTTAATGTTACATTTATGATGTGCACAAAATAAACTGAAATGCAAGTGGAGGCTGATGTGAAGTGTTTTTTCTCACTTTCTACAGTTTCATATTATATTGCAAAGGTGGAGCAGACAGCTGCCTGCACTGCATTTATGGTGCAATTGACATAAGGTGAAAAAACATGTAATTTACACCGTTTACTTCTGGCCCACAGTCTGCAAGGAGTGTCTACATTTAGATGCATTTAGATCATGTGACTTGTTGTGGTTAATGGCATGAGCTGCCGCTGGTACAGTAAGGTCTATGTCTTTTCTTAGACTGAGGATGTTCCCTGGTGTTAAGTAATTCATAAGGTCAAATAGAAAGCACAGCAAACATTTAAATGCACAAAGTGGCTGTTTGCATACAGTTTCACATCTTACAAAAGAAAAATTCATGTTGTGCATCTACAGTATGCTTTGTACATTTGCATGTAATAGAGTCTGGGAGGTCCATTCCTGGCAGTGTCATACTGTACCAGCGAGGGTGGGGTCAAGTACTTTGTGTTTTGTTGATTTTGATCTCTGTCAGCCTATGGTACAAATTCTGGTGGCTACATCAGCTCTGCATGTTTACCAGGGATCGGCAGCTGATCAGAGATGCATTCTGTTGGATGCATGAGCTTTCGCGTGTACAATTAGGTTTTCTGTTCTCACTGCCTTACCAGTTAACTCTCAGCTGAAATTAGTAGCCAGGAGACACATCCTTTTTTGCAATGGGGGGTCATCAAAATCTGGCTGTAGCCTACAGCGCATCAGTTATGCCAGCATGACCTAATTAGTGGAGAGTGTGTTCTTACAAAACCTGGGCCAACTTTTCCTCCTTTTCCTCTCTCTAAAAAAAAAAAACCCTTTAGTTAGGGCATTGTGAGCAAGCGTGCTCACTAACCAGCTGTGTGCTATTCAGCTGTGGGCCTCACGGGCCACGTGTCACAACTATACAATAGAGTGCCCCTTCCTGGTACAATAGTGTGGATGGTTGGGTGTCAAAGGTCAGGCCCCCCTGACTCTGGCAGCTCTTGGTATCACTGCTTCAGTCACCATACAGAAAGGACTCTCGATTTTTGTGCTGTTTATTATGCACTCAGTGTTTCTGCCTAGGGGCTCTAGCATTCCACAGGCCTTTATTGGAGCCCCAATGAGCCATCAGATGAGCCATTGAGAGCGGCCAGACACCATCTGCAGTGATAATTCACTAGTGGCAGCCAGCTTGAAGACCGCAGTGCCACTATGGTTAACTGCAGGGCACGCAGACCACTAACTTTCTCTGTGCGGTCTGCAAGGAGGTTTTTAGGATAAAAGCAAAATAATTCAGAGGAGGAATTTGTACGGCCCTTACTGCAGCACAATCTGTGCTTCGAGTGTCTCCTAGCAACCAAACAAACAACCGGCAGTGATGGCGTCATTGGTTCCGCTGTCATTCCTGAGTGATTTAGTCATGCTTTTCTGCGTAGAGAAGTGTCTTTTAAAAACTTGGTCTCGTTCCCTCTCTCATGCATGTACTATTTCTGTCCTCAGCCACCATGCAGCCGTGCATGCTCTGGAATGTTTACAAATGTACGCACAATCTGATCATACTTGTGAGGTTGATTGCATAATTGTTTGAAATTACTTGCATTAATGAAGGAAATAGATTACTGCACTGGCTTTGACATTTTAACTTTATCTGCTTTCTTTACGCAATTTCCTGATACCTGTCTAGTTTTTTTGCAGTACAAATGCACAGTGGCATGTCTGTTGATGTTGTGATAAATGCCTTATTGTCACACACAAGATTGCTTACTGTGCCTTCTTGTGCCTGCATACTGAAAAGATCGCTGTCATGTCCTGCTCCTGCAGAACAAGCCCCTTCACAATTTCCCATACAATACACTCATAAAGGCACCAGTGTTCTTTCATGCAAGAGTTCTTCAGTGATTTCGAGACTATTGTGGTTAAGGTAGTTGCGCTATTTGACAATGTTTTTTGCAGTATGTTGAGTTCATGAAGTTTTGATTGCATCTGGAATCGCTTTGCATTTAAATTCAGAGGATTTGCAGCAGGTGTCCGTCTGCTTTCCTTGTAGTTCCACAGCTGCTCCCAGGGGACTCTGTGTGCATGCATGTCTGTGTGTCTGGGTATACAGACATATTCTGCAGTGGGGCAGATGGGCAATAGAAGTCTTCACCCTCTCTCTCTCTTTCTCTCTCACTCTCTTCCTCTCTCTCTCTGTTTCAATCTCTATGTGGCTCCTTCAAAAGCTTAAGCAAGTGATTTCCAGATTAACCCCCCCCCCCCTTAACACTCACACACACTCCTCCAGTGAAAGTGATACAGCCTTGCCCCTTTCAACTCCATCCACACAGATGCTAACAGGCGCGTGTTGGGGAATGCCTTTCAGTCAGATGATCGATGGAGGGACTCATGGTGACCAGCATATAGAATGACGCCCATATTCATGCCCTCTTCTCTTCTTTCTCTTTTTGTTTTTGTTGGCAGGGTCAGACCCCCTAACCTCTCTCTCTAATCCTATTAAAAAACCCTCAGAAAGGCATTAGTGAACAAAGCTCTGGCGTTGTAATCTGGAGAGGCGCGCCGTTTGCACTCTGCCTTTTCTTTTCTTTTTTCCCCCTCTTCCTTTTTTCCCAGAAGGAAGTGTTTCTAGTGATTACAGCATTTTCTCTCTGCAGAACTAGCTGCATCATATTCCCCTGCGTCCTTTACCGTCAGTGAAATTCACTGACAGTATGTTGTTAAGCTTCCTTGCTATCCAAATCTTAATATCATGTCTTAATTACATTTAAGTGACATACTGTTGCATTAGCAGTCTAACAAGTTCCAAACACTTCTGGTGAACGAATCTCAGTGTATATGACTAAGCAGACAGTTAATGATGGTTACTTCTCTCCTTCTTCTGGTTAAGCCATTATGTTTACCTAGACCAAGAGAGGGTGCCAGTAGCCAACCCACAGCTTATTATCCTGCGTCTGGATGGCTGTGGTCAAACACACAGCATTGCTGCTGTACACTTGGGAGACAGTCAACTTCCAAAGGACAGAGTACTCATCAGTCTGCTGTAGTTAGCAGCAGACATGCAGTCTAGTTGCAGTTTGGCAACCTGTTTGCTGTTGCGTTAAAGGAGATTTGCTGCCCACTCTGTTATGTGTACACACAACCAAGTACTGTTCGACCTTGTACATACATTTCTCTGGTTTCCTTGTGACGTGATTAAAGTAGTTTCATAATGCCGAAGCATTTCCTTGCTTTTAACATCCCTTCCAGACATACAGTGCTTATTGTTAAGATACAAAGGTAGCCCATGTTAATTGTTTTTCCTGTTTGTTTTTGTGTTGTTGTTGATAGGCAGGCCAACCCAGCGAAAGATGCATCCCAACAGAACTCTGAGATGGATGAATCCTGGGACTCTCCCAGTGAGGAAGAGGAGGCTCGGTACAGCACATCACCTCCTTACACCCCCCGTCAGATGAAACGCATGTCTGGCAAACATCAGAGAAACAGCCAGGCAAAGAGTTGTGGTCGTTCACCCAACAAGAGTACGTTAGTAGAGCAAGAGAAATATATTGTCTTTTTAAAAAAGAAAAAATTGTGAATGTGTTCCACCTGCATTGCACTGACTGAAATATATGTGTGTTTTTTAGCTGACCTAAGCACATCTGTCCTGAAAGAAATTCCAAAGCCGACAGACACGCCTGAAGAGCACAGCTACAAGCACGGCAAGAAGCAGAGGGCCACCCTTCGTTCCACAGAAAGAGACCACAAAAAAACCTTTGAGGGCTCGTTCATGCTGGATCCACTGTCAAAGTCGAGCCCTTTCGGTGCCCTCAACATGGATCCCAGGAAGCATTACTTAAGCTTGGGCTGCAGCAGTTGCAAACTTCCTGTGTCTATGCCTCATATTGTCCGGACCCACCGCCAGACCTCCAGGACAGACTGTCCTGCCGACCGCCTCAAGTTCTTTGAGACGCTCCGGCTGCTGCTCAAACTCACGTCTATGTCCTCCAAGAGGAAGGAGAAGGAGCAGAGAGGCCTGGAGAACATGCCCTTCATGGGTCACAACAATGAGGTAATTTGGTTGGAGCTGCAGGCGTGGCATGCACGACGTTCCACCAGTGACCAAGATCTTTTTCTTTTCACTGCCCGCCAGGCCATCCCTGACATCATCAGTGAGGTGCTGCACTTTAAGGTCAACTACGATAGCCTGTGTTCAGGGTCCCAAACAATCCAGGGGGAATATCAGACTGTCCCAGCTCTACTGTGTGGTGAGGAGAGTGAGCCTGCTGTAGCAGAGACCAACCACTGTGGAGTAGATCCCTGGGGCTTTAGCGCCTGCCCCTCGACTGCGATGAATGCAGCAGAGCCTCTGGGCTCTGGTGCTGACTGCAGGGAACACCTTCAGCGGCAGCGGCTGGCATTTGAGCAGGTCAAGCGGGTTATGGAGTTGCTAGAGTCTGTGGAAGCTTTGTATCCATCTCTGCAGGCCCTGCAAAAGGACTATGACAAGTACGCTGCGCGAGACTTCCAGGGCAGGGTGCAGGCGCTCTGTCTGTGGCTCAATATCACCCAGGACCTCAACCAGAAGTTGCGGGTTATGGCCACTGTGCTGGGCCTGCATGATCTATCCCGTATCGGGTGGCCCGTGTTTGAGATCCCTTCACCTCGCTGCTCCCGTGGCAATGACGAAGAGGAGAATGAGGAGGATGAGGAGAATGACTCAACAGCCACTTTCACAGCTGAAAGCGATGGAGAGGACAGGGATGTTGAGGAGGACGAGGAGGAGGAGGGGGGAATGGGACATATAGTAGAGGGAGAGTTGTCTCCCTCCCTGACACCTAAATTTTCCCGATTGTCGTCAGAGGATGAATTTCTCCCAACTGCTATAGCAGGAAGTGTAGAAGCATCTGGGGGAAGCAGCGTATTCTGCCCCACAGCTATCTACAGACCATTTGTGGATAAAGCTCTGAAGCAAATGGGACTGCGTAAACTGATCCTAAGACTGCACAAATTGATGGACCGCTCTCTTCAAAGGTCCAGGGCAGCGCTGCTCTGCCAGACTCCTGCACTGGAGGTTAGGCATTTATCTCTTTAACTGCACATTTAATGATTACCATACCTCATTCTAAATAATATCACATATAACTTAACTAAAAGGAACATAATATTATTACAGCTACGTGCAGAAAAGCTCATAAATCTTTGTTTATATATAACAGGATGCTCTGTGGCTCTTAAAAGATAAAAAGTTGTTTGAGAGTTGTTTGCCTTTGACCATGTAGAAGTACATAATTCCACTGCTCCTTCTCAACACTCTTGTACTGTCTCTGACTCACGCATACACACACAGGGTAAACTAACAAACTAACTTATAGTTTTCTATGACCAGAGTCAAGACTATATATGTCAACATTACTGTTATAACTACAAGCACATTTAACAGCTCAGAAACAAATCAATTCTGGTAAATTATATATGTCAGCAACTGTTTATAGATGTAATTATTGACGACTGCCCCCTTTGATGCTCATTGTCACATCCTAGTTGTGACAGTAATACGGTGCACTGCTTGATTGATTTCATTTCTACAGAGTTGAACGATTAATTGAAATACTAATCTGTGGCTAACAAAGCCACAATTCTTTGCTAAATGCAAAAGTATTGTGATGCTACAGAGATTCCCTGGCAAACAATTTGTATATTCTCCAGATGTAAGAGACATGTTTGTTTGGTACAGACGCCACCAAGATCATATCATCATCTTTGTAGTTGTTTATCAGAGAAACAATCAAAAACGTATGGTGCAAAAAGGAAGAATCATTTGTTTTAAATTGTCCTATCATAATTGCAATATCTGCCAAAACCATTGCAATGTGACTGCAGTCTGGAATAGCTGTGAAGTAGAGAGACAAAGCAGCTAAACAGCTATTTGTAATGTTTGCTGTGCAAATGTAAGTAAATAAATGAGTCACGCAAGGAAATAGCAATTTGAGGAGCTCTCACAGATAATAGCTTTCAAGAAGTCTGAGGCAATAAAGATCCAGTGACTATGCTAGAAAACAAGAAAAAACAGTAAAAAAGGAGAGGATCATTGAGTTTATTGCAGTGGATAATCAGCTCATTTATGTAAGGGGAATGGTGAGCTTTGATAAAGAGAGGTTCAGAACTGCCCTCCTTGAAATGTACAACGAGGAATGTGAACACTTGTTGAATTGCTGATTTGTTGAAGGTGATTATGTTCAGAGGCTGTGGAGCAAAGAATGAGGAGGAGACACAAGTAGTAGGTATACAACAGGGACTTTGTAGCAAGAGTAAGTGGTAACAGCAGTCTGCATTTGCACAATTCTGGGCTTGGTCAAAGTTTTAGTAATGTTCACAGTGTTAGGCAATGCCATATAAATGAATCTTTACAGAACATTTGTATCCCTCTGGGGCAAGACTCATGCCTGTCTCGCAGATATATGTAAGCTGCAATTGATCATTCAGACATGGTTTTAAATTACATTTATAATTGTAAGGTAAGGTAACTTTATTTGTACCTGAAGGTAGATTTGGTTCACAGATTAAGTGATGATTTGGCTTCATCCACACAAAACAAACAAACAGGTCAGACACAGTAACATAATAACAGTAAAAAGGTAAAGTGCCATCAGTGCGTCCTATCAAAGTGCTGGATCAAAAAAGGGCATTTAAAACCATTGTAATAGCAAAACAAATTTGAATTCACTTTAAAGCTAAGCGTTAACTCTGTTTAAACAGTTTGCACTAATACTGGATGAGACATACTAACGTAACTTCACTGGACTTATCTTCCAGCTGCAGTTTGCAGACTTCCCAGACCCCATGCTGTACAGTGATTACCTGCCAGAGCTGTCGCGTCACGTGTCCTGCAGTGGTTCGGCTCATCCAGAGCTCGGAGCAGACCAGGTGTCCTGGGAGGATTTGCTGGACATGGACCTCCCATCCTTCCGACCAGCATTCCTCGTGCTTTGCAGAGTCCTTCTCAACGTTATTCACGAATGCCTTAAGTTGCGACTTGAACAGAGGCCTGCTGGAGAGCCTTCCCTGCTCAGTATCAAACAGGCAAGCCTTACCCTTACCCTAAGTTCCTCTTCGAATTGAATTTAAGGAAAAACTGTCACCTCATATGATGATGCTGTTTACCATTTTTTCCCCCTGAACTATATTTGATGATGGTTTACATCACAGGTAGTCCATATGGAAGTGCTAATGTCTATGTTGTTTGTGCTCTGCAGTTGGTGCGTGAGTGTAAGGAGGTCCTTAAAGGTGGTCTTCTGATGAAGCAGTACTATCAATTCATGCTTCGTGGTGTGGTGACTGATGCTCAGGGCTTGCAGACAAATGCCAATATTGATGAGTTTGAGGAAGATCTTCACAAGATGCTTGTGGTAAGACTCCTGTTCCTTCCTCCTCACTGTTACTCCCCAAAGTTAAAATAGGGTTAGGGTTAGAGTTTGAATTACAGTTTTTACCATTAGTATATAATAATTGTAGAGAAATGGTAAGTTGTGTATTAAATATCATAAAACATTTGTCACTGTTCTTGCAGGTTTACTTTGACTACATGCATAGTTGGATCCAGATGTTGCAGCAGCTGCCTCAGGCCTCTCACAGCTTAAAAAACCTGTTAGAGGAGGAGTGGCACTTCACCAAGGTCATCACGCCCTACATCCGTGGAGGAGAGGCTCAGTCTGGGAAGCTTTTCTGGTCAGTAGCCCTGATGTCTATCCTGCATATATCAATTTAAAAGCCCTAGGAGCCAAATGGTTACTGCGCATGCCGCAACATCCAGCCAGAGACCTTTGTTGCAAGTTATAACCATCTCTCTCTCCCCTTGCTTCCTGTCTGCCTCTTTGCTTCCACTGTCCTGTTAAAATATTCCATTCCTGTTTAAGTCACATCATGTTTTGCAAACCAAACTGACATAAAAGGCTCATTCTAATGTAACAAAAGAAAATTAACTCTTATTTTCAGGTGATTATACACTAATTAAAACATGCTTATGAATATCATAGTCCATTTCTGTCAAGTATGCTCTGCTGAATGCCACCAAATTCTACACACTGCACCTTTAAGTAAGTTAAAGTAAGGCTTATTAATTATGTACATGAAATTGAAGATTGTTCTTTCTTTTTGCAGTGACATTGCTGGGATGCTGCTCAAATCCACTGGAGAGTTCCTTGATGCTGGACTGCAAAAGAGTGGCAATGAATTCTGGGAATGTGCAGATGACAGCACAGCCTCAGATGAGATCAGGTAAGGGTTGACATGGTTATTATATCTGTGTTTTTGTTGATATTTTATGTGTCATCATTGATGTTTTTAACTTTAAAACTTTTGATTCTCTCAGGCGGTCAGTTATTGAGACCAGTAGGTCACTTAAAGAGCTGTTCCACGAGGCCAGGGAACGAGCGTCCAAGGCTCTCGGCTTTGCCAAAATGCTTCGCAAGGTGAGAGACTGCAGGAGAGTTTTTATTCCCTTCAGCCAGAAAGCTGTGACAGCACTGCAGTTTATCTGTGACCCTGTATTTTCTGCTCAATAAAGAACTGGGACTGTGTCCTGACACACACTCTGCTTGCTTCTGTCTCTGCAGGACTTAGAGGTCGCTGCAGTTTTCAGTATCACTAATGGAGTGCCTTGTCTCCTGGAGGCACTAAAGAAGAGAAACTATGTCAAGGTGTGTTTCAGGGAATTCTGCTTTTTTCTGTTTTTATATATCTGATCTTTCCGAACCATCTTAACCACTTCCTTTTGTATCCAGGTTCAGATTCTAGGCTTGGAGGAGCTGCAAGTTTTTGTCCCCTGTGGGTTGATGGATCAGCGGCCTGTCATCCTGCAGCTTCTCAATGCTGCAGCCGGAAAAGACTGCTCCAAAGAGCCTGATGAAATTGCGGAGGATGAGGCCTACTTGCTAATGACTAAGCACGGAGCTGGGGACTCCACCGCTGATTCTGACTGGGCTCAGTGGGAGGGAGAGCTGCTCAAACTGGTTCCACAAATGGAAACTGTTGACACACTGACGGCCATGAAGGTATGTAACATTTGTAAACTTAGACTATAAGTGTGTATGTGCATGTGTGATGTTTTCAAACCTCCCACTGATCCACTGTGCTTTCAGGTGGAGAACATGCTCTTGATAGTGATGCAGTCAGCTCATCTGGTGGCCCAGCGGAAGGCCTTTCAGCAGTCCATGGAGGATGTGCTCACTCTTAGCCGGGAGCAAACATCAAGTCAGCCTCTCATCGCAAGTGCTTTGGAAGAGCTCAAGGTACTTACATATTGTCACGCTATGGTTTGTGACCTTTTAAACCACCTATTTATTTTGTGTTGTTGCACAGACAGGTGCATGGTGTCCTACTTTCAAATCAGTTTTTCTCTGCATCTGCTATCAGTTACCAAGAATTTCTGCTCTATTTATATTACCTCAAAAAAGACCACTATCAGAAAAGATTTGAGTAAGTAAGTAATTCTCAAAAGGGAAGTCACAAAACTTTCCGACCTGTTGCATTAACCCACTGCCGCATGCAATTTCTCACATGATTGGTATCAATTTGCAGTTTTGTTTTAGTTGGTTTGAAGTAGAGGTTTCCTTACGTTAAGTCTTTTTCTCTTCTTCTTTCACCTGCACACTCTTATGTCACTTCCCCTTCTCTCCCTTCTCTGTCCTACCACAGGATGAGGCACTCCAGTTATGCATTAAGATCAGCACTGCCATTGACCGTGTGGAGTACATGTTCACCACAGAGTTTGAGGCAGAGGTGGAGGAGTCCGAGTCAGCCACCCTGCAGCAGTACTACAGAGAGGCAATGATACAGGGCTACAACTTTGCCTTTGAGGTACAAGCCTGCAGGGTTCACAGAGCTGTCATAACCAAACTACATTAGTGTATGTTACAGTAGCACATGCTTGGCCAGTTTTACTAGACAATAATGTAAATATTTACCAAATCCATATTACAGGTATTGTTGAAATTTGAAAGATCAGGAGGTTATAATAAATGTATTCATGTAATTTAATGACAGCTGCTTATCAGAAACAGTCCAATTATAGGTGTAGTGGGTTTCTAGACTTCAAGGCTCACCAATACCTCTCAGATGCAGGAATACATTTTCCTGCATCAGATTGAGAGCACTTGGGCTCGAGCAACATGTACCAAACATTTCAGTAAAACAGCAGATACACATTAAAGCTATTGTTGATACTTTAAAATGACGGAATATATGAGATATATTTAGAAAAAGGCCAATGCAGGTAGAATGAGTTCATTGTGAAAGCATCTGATGTGGGCGGGAGATGAGACTGAAATACTAAATTTTGCCTCATTTGCATTTTTGTTATTCTCAGTATCACAAGGAGGTGGTGCGACTGATGTCAGGGGAGTTCAGGCAGAGGATCGGGGAACGCTACATAGCTTTCGCCCGCAAGTGGATGACCTATGTCCTAACCAAGTGTGAGAGTGGCAGGGGCACCAAGCCCAGGTAAACCATCATTTACTGTTAATTCAGCACACATACAGTACATTTTAAGTTTAGTAAGCATTCTTCATTTACTCCTCTTTTTTTTGTCCTCTGGTTGGGGCACATGGTCTGTCAGCTAGTGTGGCGTCACAAGGGAATAGGGATGTCCCGATCCAGCTTTTTGCACTTCCGATCCGATACCGATATTGTAGCTTTTAGCATAGGCCGATACCGATACCGGCCGATCCAAGCATGTATTAAAGATTAAAGATATTTACTTATTTTGTTGTTATACTCATGTTGAAAAGGGTTTTACTCTTAAGAACAACTAGCCAACTTAATTAGGTTAGTTTGAATAATCCACAATGGTTGGTAATGAGAAGCAGACCTGTTTATTCTTAACAGGGTTAAATAAACACAAAATAGACAAAATAATAAATAGTCAATTAACCACACAAACTGAATTGGCATCAGTGCTCTGCTCTTGAACAACAAGAGTGTAAACCAAGGCTTAAAAAGCCATCAGTGCAAACAATATTGTAAACTGTATTAAAAAAGCAAAACACACAAAAAAGCTGAGTAGAAAATAAATAGTGGGATGCTGGACAGGTCGCTAGGTGTGCTGAAAAACGCGGACCGGATTTGGTGGGAAAAAGCTGAAAAAAACTGGAATGGATTACCTACATCGGTGCGCTGGAAAACACGGACCGGATCGGGAGTCCGGATCGGGATTTTCCCGTGCAGGCCGATCCGATATTGATATGCATTTTTTGCTAATATCGGCGGCCGATCCGATCCAAATATCGGATCGGGACATCCCTACAAGGGAACATTTAAAGGTTTAAGTGAGTTGCTCAGGGATGCTGTTGGTGAAAGGATTTTGAAGACAGGCTTACTGTTTTGGGGCATTTACCTCTCTAACAAATAAGTCGTCCTACTACTGCTGTTAATCTTATCGAAATAACAGCCAAGAATCAATGTTTCCCTTAACCTTAAACAAACTTAGTATGATAAAAGCTAAAAGTAAATAATGGGGGTTATGTTTGTGTGATACAGTCCTTATTTTACCCTAACCTTTCAGAGTTGTTATTAACAGTCAAACCAGATATATTTATGATCTGTCTAAAAGCAAAAACCTTAACTGAAATACATTATTTAGCTCTGTTTGTCAACAGCTTTTGCTTTGTGCTGTAACAGGCTACTATGGCAAAACTGCATTATGCTAATAAAGTGAGGCATTAACATGACATTTTAAAGATACACTGGATACTTTAAAAAAAAATATTTGACCTACATGCAAACAAAAATAGTCACATTCATCAGTGAGTCAGTTGTCATCCTTGCTACCGTCTTACCTACTGTTTTTACTGTGGAGGAGAAAAGGAACCACTAAGAACATGTTCCAAAGGATGAGGATACTTAAATCTGCTCCATGACAAATAACAACCATTAGATGAGTGCTCTGTACAACAAAATCAACTGACATGGTTCTTAAAAAACCTCAAATGTCATCTCCAAATCATCATTCCATATCTTTGTAGTAGTTTTTGATTACCTCAACCGTGATGAACTTTGACTGCTACATCTTGACCTAAGAAGTGTTACATCTCCCCCGGTGCCTATTTCTTTCCTTTCCTTCTCTGCTGTGCTCAGTATATCATGTTCTTTTTTCTTTCCTTATGCTCACACCCTGCTATATTCAAAATAGTAGAGAGGGAAAGGAGGAAATGAATAGTGGACACACTGATTGACTGCTGTGTTTTCATTCACAGGTGGGCAACTCAGGGTTTTGATTTTCTTCAGGCTATCGAACCTGCCTTTATATCAGCATTACCAGAGGATGACTTCCTGGTAAAAATAACCTCTTTTGATCCTTTTGTCATTGTCTACACACTACACAATAAGCATTCTTTGAATATAATGGATTTATGTATTATCTACTGACTCTGGATTGACCTTTTTTCCCCTGCAGAACTTACAAGCTTTGATGAATGAATGCATTGGACATGTGATTGGAAAACCTCACAGCCCGGTCACCGGCCTGTACATCCGTAAGTTGCTCTTCTGTGATGAGACCTGCTGGTGACTTCCATATCTGGAGTTCAGGATTTGGATCAGTGTTTGCATTATGTTGCAAGTTTATAGCCCGGGTGATATGGCTGTTACACAAAGCAAGCACAAAGAAAATTAAATAACTATTCGGTTTTTGTAGAATAGCACAGGAGTATGTGTATTGTAAGTTTTAGTCCTCTCACTGTTTAGGAAGAATTTAAGCCACCCATCAGACTCCTGACCTGATATCTTGCTGCTCAGTGCCAACCTGTAGAAAGCTATGGTTGAGCTGTGCATGTGTGAAGTGTGTAACTATGACTGTGAAGTGGGCTGAGTGTGTTTGTTCAACAAACCTCTCCTGATGAAATAACTGTAAAATAAATTTGATTAGGGGTAAAACAATGAACGATTATTAAAACCAGACAGGCCAGCTGCAGAATATCAGACACAGGTCTGTCCCTTCCATTTCATGCAGCCACAAATGTAGTATTTGTAAAGTGATGTTATAGAAAGGAAGAAAACAGGTGATGAATCAAGGGGGAAAAAAGTAATGTAAAGGCTCTTAAGAAGATGAAAGCCACAAACCGGCAGTAAACCGTTGCTGCACAGTCCTACATGTCAAAACTCATCCGTTTTGCGGTTGGATGAGTTAAAACAAAACAAAAAACTGCTTCCACATAGTTACATAATAACCAGGCACCAAATACGTGGTATACGTGATTATAAAAGCACTTTGGCACCCCTAGAGGCAAATGAACTTCTCTCTTCAATGTATATTTTGAAACAAGATCAACTTTCTTCCACAGCTACATTCAAAAGTACATATAGGATTATTTGATAATTAATTCTTAAAAAGACTTTGTGGGCAGTTATTTGCGTAATGATTTTGTGGTGTAGAATCCTCTTTTTGTAGTTTAGTAGTTACTCTACACTGATATAGCCTTCCACAAAGTCTGAGAGAGGCTCAATCAGTGCACATCTTTAAAAAAGTTTCCTAAAACCCATTTCATTTCTTTGCTTGGTGGCAAAGCTGGCTTTCTTGCTACTGCTACATTATTGTACTGATATACATTACTGTAGCCTAATTATGTACACTCATGTCTTCAAGTGGATCAATACATAGCCTGTTCAAAATATTTCCTTTTTAAGGTTCCTTGACTAAATTAAGCATTTGTGTTTTTCTTTCTAGCTCCCAGAAATAGCCCTCGTCCTGTCAAAGTCCCTCGCTGCCATAGTGACCCTCCAAACCCCAATCTTTTCATCCCTAATGCAGAAGGTTTCAGGTTAGTGATTGCATGTCTGCTGAAGTTTTTACAATAGTCTTTATGCCTACTGTGTTTTACTCTGTCCTGCATGGCTTTTGGTGCTTCAGTACCTTTGCTTCTTGTGGTTACTGATGGTGTTGGCTCCTGTATAGCTTGTGTGTGTGTGTTCTGAGCTTCTGTGTGTTTGTGTGTGCTTATAAGAGTCAATACTCCTTTCATTCTCTTTGTCTGTGTGGTGTCTGAGTGAGTGAGTGCGTGGGTCGTCCCTCAACCAGCCATCCAGTCACACACACGAACATATGTAAACATCCATCTCAAGCCAACCGACTTCCCAAGGCGGAGCTCCTCAGTTTGTTTTTTCACCACACAGCTCTCGAAGTCTCCCCTGCGACCTCCGGAACCAGCTGTTCCCCAACGGCCCTCGCCCTGTCCCGCAGGGCCCGGGGGAACACAGCCACACCAAAGCACCTGGCAGCACCCCCAATGACGTCAGGTAGCCATGCCCCCAAGTCACCTGGTAGACAATGTTGGCAAAACAAAGGTCCAGATATAAAAACAAAAGCCAGTGCTACTTTTGAAAGCTTCTAAAGAGGAAATGCTTCACTTTAAGATTTGAAAAATGTTACTCTAGGCCCTACCACATTGTTCTGTATCCAAGAGGATTCACTAAATCCTTTTTTGGCTATAAACACAAGCCCAGAGCCAAAAAGTATTTTACCCATCCTATCAATTCTGTGATGTCTTGCCAGTGTAAAGCTTTAACAACGAGTTTCTAAAGGTGGAAAGAATAAAAATTATGAAAGCATTCTTACACAGGACCATATTTCATATTACACAAGTTACTCTTACATAATTCATTTTTTATGAAACTTTTTGATTTAATCCAATTTGAATGCATCAATGCTGCATTTACAGTTTGGCCGTTCAGATTATTTTACTCACTCTAATTTGCTTCAGCTTAAATGAAGTGCTAGAATAGGCATCTAAATAATAAGCATGGCATTAACGTAGAATACAAAATATTTTCTTATCAAAATCTAATGAAAAAAGAATACTTGGAATGGATTTTACAAGCACTAATTTCAGTCTTAAAGGTTTTAAGCTTTTACAAGCTCCACAAAATGTCACCAAATCCGAAGAATGGCCTTACACAAGTCATCTTACTGGTCAAGGGAAGAGACTGTGATTGTGCATGGTGTGAAAAAAAGAAGAACACACACACACACACACACACACACACACACACACACACACACACACACACACACACACACACACACACACACACACACACACACACACACACACACTACTTCAATGAAAGAGTGGGCTATGATATTCTGCTTTTAGTGCTATTAACAACAGTCTTGCTTTGATGCTGGTGATTCACTGCCGTTAGATTTCTGGCTTATTTGTGTGTGCTTATGAATCAGTATATACACTCTAGAGATTTAACCTTTCAAGCAGTATGACTCTGATGCATGCTGAAATGTTAATGGGTTTCAAAAGGCATACTGGGAATGAGGTGAATTTATGTCTTGTCAGATTGTTTAGTCACTTTTTGTTTGTTATTTGGAAACTCTAATGCTTCCTTCTCAGTATATAAGTGCATTATTTATGTCATTTGTATATGTACGGACGGGATGGTTGCTGTAATTTCGTTGTATTTCGGTACAATGACAAATAAAGCTATTCATTCATTTACAGTATTTATTCAATCTTGTTAATGCTTTAAGTGCAATTCCGGGTCATTTTCCCAAAAGCACCTTTTGCTTGAAATTATCTTCGTCCAATTTTATGGGACATGTTTATGGGATAGCTTTTACAAAGAGAAGCTCTGCACTGTTTAATTTTCTAGCATAAAGAGACCACTTAGCACTTCACCAGACACTCACTAAAATTCACATGAAGTCTTACAATACCTTCAGTCCCCTTCAGAAAATAGTATTTTAGAGATCATACTGGGATTTTATTTTGTATTAATTCGTATTCTGTCCATTATTAGGTAAATCCCTAAACATCTGATTTATCAGGTTTTTTTTATTGAACCACAGTTTTGTATTAATTTCCACTGCATCCCTGCAGGGGATCCAGTTTTCATGAGAATGACCGTCTGTCATCGGTTGCAGCAGAGTTGCATTTCAAATCTCTGAGCCGCCATTCCAGCCCCACAGAGGACAGAGAAGGTAGGTACAGTTAGTGATCTGTATAGTGTCGTCCACATTGTGCATGTTAATCCACCAGACTGGCTGAATTTTCTCTTGCGATTTCTCTCCAGAACCCTCCTATCCTAAGGGAGACCCAAACAGCGCTGCACGCAGAAGCTGGGAGCTCCGCACCTTCATCAGCCAATCCAAGGGTGAGATTGGTGAATAATGTGGCATGTTGGATATAGACTGCAACATACGATAAGGGACCATGTTTGACTTTTTTAGTAACTAGTATATAGTATATCAGGTCCTTTCCTTTCTCCCATCTTAGACACAGCAGCACGGCAGAGCCCCATGGAGGCCGTCCGTCGCTCCATTCGCAAGTTTGAGGACAAACGTTACGCTATGATGAAGCAGCGCAACATCATTGGCCAAGTGTGTCACACACCCAAGTCCTATGACAACGTCATGCATGTTGGGCTCAGGAAGGTGACCTTCAAGTGGCAGAGGGGCAACAAGATAGGTAAGGCTAGCTACTGCTTTTGTTATGACGTATTTAATGCACATTGAGGTAGTGATGTTTTGCCCATGTTTATGATAACAGGAGAGGGCCAGTATGGAAAAGTGTACACCTGCATCAATGTAGACACTGGAGAACTAATGGCCATGAAGGAGGTATGTACTCCTATAAGACCTATTTAATATGTTATGTTTATGTTCTGCAGATAGAATTTCATTTCTCACTTCTTTTTTTTTTTACCAGATCCGATTCCAGCCGAATGATCACAAAACAATCAAGGAGACTGCAGATGAGCTGAAAATATTTGAAGGCATTAAGCACCCAAACTTGGTGCGTTACTTCGGAGTTGAGCTCCATCGGGTAAGAGGCATATATTTATATCAGTTCAGACATCACACGTGATTCTTCAGTTGATTATGGTGCATGTGAAGCAGTTTTGAATTCATCTCCATGCGATCCCCTGTAGGAGGAGATGTACATCTTCATGGAGTACTGTGACGAGGGCACGCTTGAGGAGGTGTCCAGACTGGGGCTGCAGGAACATGTCATCAGGCTTTACAGTAAACAGATCACTACAGCCATCAATGTCCTCCACGAACACGGCATTGTCCACCGTGATATCAAGGGTCAGAGTCAAATACTCTTTTTTTTCATATCTTTCTCTCTTGCATTTTATTTGAAAGTGTGTCTAAAGCTTCCACTGTCTATTCCATCTCCCCTCTCTTCATATCAGGAGCCAACATATTTCTGACTTCGTCAGGCCTGATTAAACTGGGTGACTTTGGCTGTTCAGTAAAGTTGAGGAATAACACTCACACCATGCCAGGGGAGGTGAACAGCACACTTGGAACAGCAGGTAAGAAATTATATGTTGTGTCAGCATACTACCACCAGGGGTCACTGTGGCCTGTTTTTTTATTGTTGCCCCTGTTCATCAATTTTCTCAATTTGTTTTCTTAATCAGCATACATGGCACCTGAAGTCATCACAAGAGCAAAGGGTGAAGGTCATGGACGAGCTGCAGACATCTGGAGTTTGGGCTGTGTCCTCATTGAGATGGTGACTGGAAAGGTAAGAAGTTTCATTTTTTTTGTTAAGTTTCCAGTTACAGAAAAGGGGGGTCAGGCTGAAATACTTGCATTATTGTTTTTTTTTTTTATTCTGGCTGTATTTAATGCAAACAATAGAGTCATTGTAGATGAGCTGTGGCTGCCACATTCAGTCTTCATTGTGGAAGTGGTTATTTGGGTTATTAGAAATAGCTGTGCAAAAGTTGCTAAACTTGTTAAGCTTGTTAAATGCAAATTAGTGCCCACATGCTCAGTTTATTTCTGCCTTCTTACTACGTACGGAAATACACTACACCAAAATCGGAAGAATGTGAAGGGAGGAGGGGGAAACCACAAGGAAATAACATTGAACTTACCTTATCTCGATCTGCAGAGGCCCTGGCATGAGTATGAGCACAACTTTCAGATCATGTACAAAGTGGGCATGGGCCATAAACCGCCCATCCCGGAGAAGCTGAGCACAGAGGGGAAGGACTTCCTCGGCCACTGTCTGGAGAGTGAACCCAAACGTCGCTGGACTGCTAGCATGCTGCTAGACCACACGTTTGTTAAGGTGAGGCATTACTATCACAGGTATTTTAAAGATGCAGCATTTAGGGTTTACTGGCATCTAGCGGAACGGACAGATGGATTGTGGACCAAGTAATCACCTGAAAATAGAATAAGAATAAGAATTGTGTTTTCATTACCATAGAATGAGCCCTTCATATCTACATAGGGAGCGGGTCCTCTTCCAAAGAGCCCAGCATGTTGCACCACTATGTTTCTACAGAAGCCCAGAACGGAGAAACCAAGCACTGCCTCTAGAGAGGGTCTTTCATGTTTTTCACACAAGTTTTGCAGCCACCATAGGTTCTTATGCACGCTTGGGAGAGTGGGGAAAACGATGCCACACTATATCGTACCACACTGTTAGATGCCACTAAATCCTACACACTGTGCCTTTTTAAAGCATTTCTAACTAAAACCAATTAGTAATCACTAAAACTCTAACCAGTTTATTGCCATGACCTAAATTGAGCTTCAAGCTTTTGAGAGAAAGCAAAGCACCTACTTAAAAAAAAAAAAAAACTTTTCATGTTTATACAGTTGAGGAGTATAAACTGATGACAGATGGGTACAATGATCCTGCAACAAGTTCCCATTACAGCTGCTGTCTCTTGTCTGTTTTTAGGTTTGCACGGATGAAGAGTGAATGGAACCTCGCTGGGGCTTTTACGTTTACAAATTAAAGCACTACTGTACATTCTGTTGGCAAAAGAAAAAAGAACTGTGGACGCAGAGAAGTGGAAGTTTCGGCTGAAGGCACATGGAGTTAAACTGAGGAACTAATACATTATCATTTCAGCGGACAACTGGACCTTTGGAGTAAAGGGTCATGTCTGTATTGTACCCATGGACTGGGGGGAGGAGGAGGGGAGGGGTGAGACTGTAAATACTGTAAGAATAGGATTGGCTTTAATTCTTGTATAAACAATATTGTAAAGTTAAAGTAATTATTGCCATATTTGTTCTCACTGGTGAAGAGACCTCTAAAAAGGCATTGAGGAATACTTTCTTTTTCTTTTTTTTTAACAAAAGGGAGGGCGGGGGGCATAATCTATGGCACTTTTAAACTGTTTACCTAAGGGGGCAGTTGAGTAGAGGAGGGAGGAATCTTTTTTCAGTCACCCTTTGAGGCTGAAAAAGGTGTGGTAAGCCTCACTGAATGGAAGGAGAAGATGGTTTACCTTTTATGAAATGAACACCATCCAAATATTAAAATTAATTTATCTCTTGTCATTTGGCAAGCACGGGCACTAGGAAGGAATTTTTTAATGTATTTTTCTTTGCCTTTGCTAAGGAGTAAATGTCAAGTTGGAGCAATGTTCAAGTCTAGTCGCTGGTGAAGAGCTGTTCATGTGACTGGAGCGTAGCCAACTCAGAGGAGAAACGGGGCCTGCTCTCCCTCCCTGCTGCTGAACACGAAACATCCACACAAAAGACACAGACACTGACACACAAACACAACTTCTGGTCCTCTGCTGCTCTTACAGTGTTTGCTATGTACAAACAATATTAATAAACCAATCTTTTTTTTAAAAGAAAGTGGCACGTGTATTGTTTTCCAGCATGTACATGTCATTACAGTAAATAAGAGCTTTTAATTACATTTGGAAATTAAATATTTCTCAACTGCACTGAAATATGAAAATATTTGCTTTCTTTATTTTTTAACAATCTTCTTACACTTGTTCTTTTTAATGGCTTATACATCATCTATAAAGCATTAGTTATAGATTTATCAACCATTAATAAAGCCATTACATACAACATGTATACCCTTTATGAATGGGGCCTCATTAGAAAATGGTACTCGATACCAAAATCCTAACCAGAATAATATTGCACTCAAGGTTTGTTCTTTAAAAGCAGTCAATATCTCTACAAAGTGGGTGAGCTACGATGCTAGTACCATGTTTTAATGTATAACATTAGCCTGTTGAGAGTAATGAGTCACTTAACCAGCAATAAAGTTCATGACCTGTCAAGTAAATGTAATGAGAGAAGTGACAGAATTGAGCCATGTCCACCATAAACATATTACCTGTCAAGTAAAAGTAATGAGAGAAGTGACAGAATTGAGCCATGTCCACCATAAACATATTACAGTCTGCATGATTTATAGTAGAGGCAGCCAACTTGCCTTGAATGAAAACTAGACTTGCTCAATTACAATTAATTATTCAGCCTATTGTATAACTGAATTCAACACAGACCAATACTGATAAATACTAGTACCAAATATACAGCATAGTCAATTTAGAAAATAAAATGGGTGGAGGCCGATTCTTTTACATGTGCACACTCATGTTCCACCCCCAAATAACTAAATACATTAACAGTTCACTTATAGGCTATAATTCAGTATTGCATTTAGTCTTGGCATGGTCTTTGCTTGTCCTTGTTGAACAATAATGACGAACAAGAAAACCTATAAAATCTTTTATCTTTCTGATTATTTCGGCATTATAAATCATCCACAACTTAACACACATACAGGCAGTAGCATCATATATGTGTCGATGAACACAGGTGAGGTCAATGTGGGAAGTTGTACATACATCAAAGGGGGCAGAGGAGCCCAGCAGCAACTTTTTTATTTCCCTGAGGCCCCCCAACCAGATTAATCCAGCGTTTTTTAAAGCATTTTTGTATTGTTTTTTTTCTGTGCGACTTTGGTTGTTCAAGTCTGTTGAGGAGCAGGTTTTAACAGCAGGATCACATTTGCAAGATCAGCACCCTTGGTGTAGCAGGTAAAAAACGTACTCAGGTCAGTTGCAAGCTAACACCAGGGGTCACTATTTTTTTATATTTCTTGGCCCCCATTTCCATTTAATGTCTGCCATCAATTTACTTTTTATTGCATGTGGCCTTGTGTAGTCCTGGTGCTGAGCATGTGATAAAAGTTTAAAAATGTTACATATTTTAACACATATTTGAGCACTCCTTTCATGCTCTTATTGGTGTAGCACGTATACTACTGTTTAATACTTCATACTGTATATTACAATTTTTCATATATTATTTTCCTCCATACTTTATTAGATTATTTGTTACTGTCATTTTTATTTCTCAGACCTACATAATTTAAACCGCATAATTTTATGTTTAGATTATTTTTTTTCATCAGCATACATTGTACAGTAAAGATTTAATTCAAAGAGAGGGTTTTACACCAAGTTTGACGGTGAGGTGTTCTTTTCATCAGCTTTTTTTTTTTTACAGCCCATCAGCAAACCCTTTGGTTATAAAAAAAATAAGTGTCTGAAGGTTACAAAACATACTGGTAGTTCAGGTCAGGTCACACATGCTTAAGGTTTCATTTTTCCCTTCCTCACATACCCCTTAAGGAACTTCAGTACACCAAAAACAGAAGTATGTATATAAATAAAAAACACAACATTGAGTCAGATGTTGACTCCCTCCTCTCAACCTGCATCTAATATTTTTAATTTAGAATTGCTATCTGCTGCTTTGCCTTTTCACACTAATATCCCTGTTTTGCATTCTATTCAATAAAGTTGTCGGAAAAACACCCCAGAGAAGCTGATTGCAGAAGAGAAGTCTTTCTCTTTGACAAACCACAATGAGAACTAACCAAGCAGTGTTAGACAGTGAAAATGCTGCTTAACAGGTGCTTTCAGGGGCTTATTGAGGAAGTCTTGCCAAGTTGTTCATACATCTGGAGCACAGCCAGCTGATGCATAGACACTGGCACACAACACGCTGGTGTTCTGCTGCTCTTACAGTATTTGCACATTATTTGTACAAGTTGACTCTTGAACTCATTTTTCACTTGACTGAACTTCAATTTCAGTTTGAGATACCAGTAAAATGTTTGTCTGGTCTGTATTGAAATATTTGCATTTGATTTGAGGGGAATATTTCACCTAATTTCAAATTCCTGTTTATTTCTCCAAAGCAAGATGAACACAAGCTTGTGGTCCGGTCCAGTTATATGATCTTACATCTTGAGCTTTTGGAGCGGAGCTGCAATACGAGAACACGCTGTCTGCATTGTGCTTTGAGGCAAGTTTGCACTTGTTTATAAATCAGAGGCCTGTCAAACTGGTGCTGAGCAGTTTGCAGATAAGTAGTTGTGCAAAGAAGCTGCTCTGAGTAGGTCAGGCTCTCCTAGTTCTTGTTTCGAGGAGTCTCCTTATTCCCATAGCTTGAGCCTTTGTTAATCTCAGTCTGGCCAATCATCCAGCGAACTGCCAGTGACCCTGTGAGGGAAACACGCAGAGAATACATTTAGAATATTACTTGAGCTTAAGTCACAAAGAAGTGGTGTCAGTTTTGAGATCATGTACAGGACACGGTTATTCCCACACTAAATTGTTAATTTATCTAAAAAAGCATGAAGACATTTAATAATACGAATTTAGTTGTATGGTTAAAATCAAGCAATAAAGAAAATCAGGAGAAGCATCACTAATGTAGGCAGTGATCGGTGTAGTACATTTGCTACATATCAACTATCACACAAGTAATGTCGCTTTAAGATTGGAAGCAACCAATTTACTGTTAGAATTGAAGTGAAAATGTTGAATGATGTGATTGAGCTGTCTACTTTGAAAAGTCAGAATTTGACAATTAGACTCAAATCACAAACATGGGCCCTCATTTATGTGAAACTGTGACATGCTCCTCACGAACCCATGCTGTTAAAGAAATCATTTTTCCATTTAAAATGTCAGTGAAACTATTCACAATGATGAACGCTGCTTGTAAACACACTTAAGGGCATGCCTGAATGCTCATCCAAGAAGGGGACTTACATTTTAGTTGTCAAATCTGCTGCTTTATGGAACGTTTGGACAAAGAGGAGCTGGTTAAACTGAGGGAACGACTGTTATATACCCATTTCAGGGTGACTTCATTTTGGGGTTGAATGCATGAAACTAACCTGCAGTGCAGAGAGTCACAGAAGCTACAATGGTCAACATGGATCCAGAGCTGATGAGTTGTACCAGTAGCAGGCCCAGAGGATAGAGGAGCAGGCAAGACCAGAACAGCCAGTTGATCAAGGCCCAGGGACGGCATGGAGGGCTCACTATGGGACTAGGAAAACACCCAGTCTGTATATAGTGCTCTTGAAAGCTGTCCTGTGGATACATTCAAATGAAGATGTTTGTTTTTTTTAAATACACATTGCTGTCAAGTTCTTTAGAAAGTGTTTGGAGCCAAAATGTAACTTACTTACTTACTTATACTTTGTATAATATATTACATTAGACTGTTCAGATTAATACATTACTTAAAGTGTGTGACCAGAAAAGTAATGACAGAAGCTACAGAACTGAGCTAAATCTACCAAAAATATGTGATAGTCCAGGGTCTATTTTAAAGTGGAGGTCCACCTCAAGAACCAGCTCTGCTAAAATCCTACTTATATCCACCAAACTCTTCATAAAATAAGATAGTAGCACTCAGAGAAAGGAGCACAGGCACTATTCCTCACAGCAAATGCCACATATTTGATAAGTCTGGCTACTATTCAGGCTGTTGGGATCAAAGTGGCTAACCTCCCCCACAGAAACCTTGTAACCAATCCAAAACTTCTACTTTCAACACACTTCTAACCTTTTCCTGGTAGAGTTTGTGGAGCCAAGCAGCACACTCTGCCTCATCCTCTGGGATCAACTCTAGAGGGATTCTCCTGCAAACAAGAAGGGAATTCAGATCTCTCAGATAAACAATGAAGAAAAAAAACACAACAAATGCTAACAAAACAGGATATGAAATGTTGCAGGTGCTGCAGCCGTCCTCACAGAAAAATATGTTTCTATACCTCACATATAAATCAGCGTGATATTTCTTCCCTTTAAGAATTCCAAGCAAGGTTGGCATTTCGTTGTTTCTGAAGTTCAGCGTGGAGTCATATACAGCTGCAACTACACAAGAGAAGATAGAGGAGCAATTACCGGACACTTGATTTGCAAATCAGGGGCTTTTCCCTCTCAAAGACACCCAGCACACCACATCTGATATTTACTGGTAGCCATGGAAACAATAACTAACCAGTTCCCCTGAGGTTTTGGACAGTGATCCAGAATCCTTTGGTCCTGGGCAAAAGATGGTACTTCAGCTTGGGTAAACCTTTGCTCTCTGCCACCTGCATGCTGATCTCATGCTTCTGTGGTGTGAAGCGTGTTCCCTCACAGTAAAGCAAGAACTATCCCAAGGAAATTAGATTAGTTCATTACCAGTGACATCCTGTAGTGATCTCTGTGTTATCACTCTCTCTGTTATCTTGACTTTAAAACAGGGTGAAACCTACCCAGAATTTTTCTGGATAATCTTGCAGGTTCTGGAGACTCTGAGCCACCGTCTTTCGGTCCTCCTCCCACTTTCTCTTGCAGAAAACAATCTCCAGGAAGTACCACATCCAACCAATTATTGGTACATAAGCCAGCTCTTTTTTGGCCAATACTTTTGAACTCTGGAAAAACATCAAAATTAAAGTTATATTTACTAATGGATGGCACTAAATACAAATAAACATAGGGTTGTTTTTTTTCTGGGACACTTTCTCTTACCCCAAGAACTCCAAATCTCTCACAGAAGGTCCAGCCACACAGGAAGTCTATCTCAAAATTGTGATTGAGAACCACAATTGCATTTTCATTTCCATACAATGGATAACTCTTTGGGTCTGTGTAGAGCGAGCACTCTGTTCCAGACCACCACTCCAGGACTGCTACCATCTCTGAGGATCATGAAAACAAGTATGTATTTTGTGATCACTGACATAACTTTTGTTCTTGCCAGCAGCAGAACAAACTGTACTAACAACAGACTTCATATATGTGGCAGAGAGTAAGAACAGTACTTACGGCTACTGACGCAGTAGGCCAGTCTGCAGTTGACCTTACGGGCCAGCTGCTTACTGACCAACCACAGAGGTAAAGTGCAGAACTGCAGTAGGTTTACAATGAGGCCGCTGAACAGGAACACATAGCAGATGATCAGGTGGCTCAAGAAATGGGATTTCAGCCGTTCCAGGAGGCTCATATTGTCCTGTAAAAGTTGCACAACTTTAACAACCAACCTCTCTCATACACGCCTCATTTGAGACAGCATATTTCATCACTCAGCGCATACAAACATAGCTATCAGCTAGTGTTGCCCAGTGTGGGGACAGCACTCACCCTGCTCTGTACATAAAGGTTTTCTTTGATTGGACTCCTGAATGGAGCCTTTGAGCTAGAATGACCATAAACTACCAGTCACAGGGCAAACGTTTGCTCCTAACAGCACGCATGACTTTTTTCACAGATATGAGAGACCATCTCTCAACTATTCGTTGACCATCCCATACTTACATGCTGTCGTTTTGTCAGAGTATTTCCTAAAAGTCAAGGTATTATCAATTTACATCCATGCTTTGTGTTATTGGATCTGAAAGGTCAGGTCATCATGCAGTTTCCCATTTCAGTTATTACACAGCATTATCCTTATTAACCATCAAACTGTTTTTATGTTAAAATACTGGTCTGCAAATATGCAAAATAAGTGGCAACACGCACACACACACACACACACACACACACACACACACACACACACACACACACACACACACACACACACACACAAAAACCTTTAATCCTAAAATGAATGATTTACATTAAAAGGACTATTTGTCCCCATATGGTAGGCAAGTCCCCACATGACTTTAAATATACTGAAGTCCCCACATCACGAGGAATACCTAGAGGGACACATACTAAGACATTTAAGACTTATAGGCCTAGCAGTATTTAGATGTAGGTGGTAAGATTAGATGGAGTTACAGCTAAACAAATCATAAATATGATTAATATTATTTCTACAGACTGATGGGTCAATAAAAGGTCATTTTATTATTCATCTTGTCTATAACAAACATAAAAGACAGATGCACACCTTTAGTTTGATTTAAAACACTTTTACATTTACCTTTTTCTGCCCTTCCTCAGAGACCTTCAGTTTTTTAACAATGGGAAAGAAAACAGTTTACTCTATGTCCATGCCACTTGAAGGTCCTGTCCTTTAGATTAGAATATGAATCCACTGTTAACAGAAAACTTCCCGGTGTAATTGCCACACCCATCTCAAAACCACGCCTGGAACCGATGGAGAGTGCCGGGTGAACGAAACCATTTACGAAGATCGTTTATTCTCGGCAGGACCGCAGTCTCAAGTCACTTTCATACCATGATGACCAATGTGACAAATCAGTCTCAACAACAGAGCCTCAAAAGCAACAGCTCATTTCACCTCAGGGTATGCTCTGTGGGTCAATGTGATCCAAGTAAACCACTACACGAAATATATGGTCTGCAACAGGATGCCATGATAAATCTCTGATGATGCTGTTACAAGCCTGGTCCCGAAATAGTGAATGAGTAAGACCTCCTACTCTTTTCTCTTCCTCTCAGTCGGTCCCTTTATATTTGGTAACAGGAAAGGCACGAGGATGGCAAATTGGGAGTGGGACATATGGGCAGTGGCCTGTTCCTATTTAATTTAATAAAGTATATTGGCAATAATGAATGTAACTTCTGCATGAGCAAAAAGTCACTTTGTGTAATGTGGTCTCAGTTTGAATGACCACGACTACACATCAGCGTCGTCTTTCCTTCACAGCTGGGATAAACAGATCTTAACATTGGTGAACAGCGACCCCCGCTGGTTATGTTTTGTCATTGGACCTTTATTGGCATCTCACCACAGCTCTATACTTTTCAGTGTCAAGTGCAACTGTGACTCCTGGGCTTGGTGAAAAGGCAGTATGAATGCACAAGGAATGGAAAAAAAGAAATACACTCAGTAATTAATCAAAATGACAGGATTTGGTTATTAAGGTCTGTAAGGTTAAGAGGTTAAGGGGATAAAACATTTTGCACCTAAACACATAAATAATAATTATTAATAATACAAAAAAAAATAGTTTGGGTTTTTTTTAAATAGAGGTTGGTAGGCTACTTCTAAGAATTATGTCTTCCAAAACTACAAAGCACATCCCATTTTCAGTCACTTCTCTACTAGACTCACTAGCCTGTTTAACACTTCCTTTTAAAATTCCTCTCAAAGGCTTGGTTTAAATTAAATATTGCACTCTTGCTTAACTGATGACACTTAACCCAGAATGCCATATATTTCATGGCTGCATCATATCTCAAATGGAAACATTATATGTATATCTTGTGCAAGATTTGTTACACTATTTATTAAAACCATGTCAATGTAAAAAAAAAAAAAAAAATTCAGAAAGCTTTGACTCTTGTGTTACTTTGTTTTATATTTATAAAACAAATTTTTTGGATATGAAGTACATTTTGATAAAAGAAATATGAGATGAAGTAAACAAGTAACATAAGCAGGCTAAACAATAGATATCCCAAGAGGCATAACAAACGTCATATTCAATTGAGTCAAACTCCAGGCCATCACAGAAACAAAAATGCTGGATTAGAGACTTTCTCCTCTCACACAAAATAATACCAGTTTGTAGCTGACAGTAGAACAGAGTAGACGTGGAAAAAGCTACTCTCATCATCACAATCACAAACTATTCAAAGTAAGGGTGGACCCCAGGACATCAGCTGTCAGAGGAATATCTCACAATTTCCTCCTCCCAACACTAGAGGGAAATAAAGATGCATTGAGCACAGCTCCCTTAGATGATGTTGATGAAAACAAAAAAACAATAAATATCCCTGCACACAAATAACAAAGCAGTCTAGCCTTTTTATAGTGCATACACAAATGATCTATGTTGTTAGTAAAGATGATATGTTACCTCATGGAGCCTTCAAACCAAGTCAAACATTTTTTGCAACATAGAGACCCCTAAAAAAAGGTTATGGGGTTCTGTGACCATTCCACCTTGGGGGTTGCTGAGAAGTGTTTCTAAGCTCTCTTTTTACAGGTCCCATAATGCTTCGGCCCTCACTGCCTTTACGACCAAATAACCTTGAAGAGAGGACATGCATGTCTGAAGAGGTCCAAACATACAGTGATGTAGCTCAGGAAGCTCTTTATGTTCAAATACCAAAGACAGGGAGTGTGAAGGGTCTCAGGGGGATAATAACATAGAGTTCAGTAAGTATATTGTGTGCAAGTACTCTTTGTAACTTCAGAAGTGATGAAGCACTGCAAGTTTTACACTGTGAACTGAACTGAGAAACTAGAGTTAGAGTTTCAGTACATGTGTTAACTATTTCAAATCCCAAAGCACCTTTACAAAGCTGCCAAAGTCAACACTGATCTATCTGAATAACTTTAAGACACCCATTTGACAAATACTTCAGAGTGAATCAGATTAGTCAAAGATAATCATTTCTACAGCCAAGTGAAATGCTGATTAAACGTGGATTTTCTTTATCCAAATATTACTTTGGACAACCTCCTGTTGAAACAGGATGCAAATAATGATGATGATGATGTAGAATGTAATCTACTGTGAGTGCAAAGGGGAGGATAGATAAATGATACCATTTGCATTCAGTTTACTCAGGCCAGGTCATCACCTTGATTTTACTGTTTCCTTTAAGAAAGGGGAAATACTGGCATCATAGGCAAAGGTAAAAGGACAGAGATTAACTAGACAGTGAATGCCTCAGGTATATCTTAACAAACTGTATAGACTGTAATACTATTTAAGGGTGTAATCCACCTTTATAACTATTCATATGGTATTTATTCCAGCATTATTCACACTGCCTGCACTCTTGCACTATTTGTACCACAACACTGTATATTAGTACATAGCAAATATCTGACCTACATGTCTTTGTTTGTAAATCTGTTTGCTGCACTGTGTGTAAGAGCTACTGTCAACCAGAGTCAAATTCCTTATATGTGTCATCATACTTGGCCAATACAGTTGATTCTGATAAAAGTAACAATGTGTTATTTCTTCTTTTAAGTACATACATACAATCAGCAGGAATACGTGTTATAGTATGTTGAGTAAAGCTCTTTGTATTGTCACTGACAGAGAATCATTTGTGCAGAATCAGGGAGCACACGCATCCATTTCCTTGCAATAAAATATAAGTAGGTCCAAGGTTAATAGCCTCAATATTAAAAAGAAAACTTATAAGTGCATGTAACCAAAATAAACAGACCCAGCCATCCAATATCTGACTGTTGTATAAGTGTACTCTAAGAACTGCCTATACTGAAACACTGCAGGACACAGTTGAAGCACAAGAGGAAAGGAGAACGACTGTTAAATGGAAAATGTAAATCACAGTTAAAACATACAATACGTCTTGAAAATTGGTTGTTGAACTGAGAAGACTAACCATCATTATGCTTGCTACTCAAGTGGATAGCTGGGAAGGAGAGTACCTCATTCACATTTCACTGACTCTTTAGTGGAAAAGTGCAGTTGATATGAGGTTTGCTGGAATTAAAGATTTGTTGCAGGGGCACCTCACCACAAGAAGTTACCCTGTTCCAAGAAATGTCCGATTTCATTAAATGAGTTATGTGTTACTGCTAAAGTTGCCCTTCTAGGGCCCTCCTTTGGTACTGCAGGCAGTAGGATTCCATATAAGAGCAATGTCGTGAGTTCGAGTGTGGCTCTTGACATTTGTTGCATGACATCCCTCTACTCTTATTTATTGTGCGCTTTTAAATCAAGCAGAGAGGTCATAAAAATAATTTTAAAAAGCTTCCTTGCTAGATCAAACTAAAGACCAGATGTAATGAAGCTGGACTACATGCTTCTTTGACATGTGGTAAAGCCGGCCAACTCAGCACCAAAACATCCGCTTTCATCTTTAAGATCTCTCGGCTGTCACCATATTAAGGGAATGGAACACATTTTTAATAGCTGAGGTTTGTTCCCTTTATTTATTTATTTAGTTATTTAGTGAAATGAATTAGTTACTCCCCTTTAAAAATCAGTGGTTACAGCTGACATTTTTCAGTCAAGATGGAATCAGGTTGAAGCATCAGGCCAAAGCCAATAGCTTTCAGCCCGAGAGAACTATACTTTTGGCTCAGCAACACAGTGTGATTTGGATGAGCATGCTGTCTAAAGAATGCACAGAGGATTAAGTGAAATCACTGCATAAGTGTGATTTATTAGCCATTCTGCATCAACAGACTGTGACTGGCTTCTCACTCCTTTTAACTGAAACAAATTAACACTCATTCGACCCCTCTGCATAGCTCTTGAAAATAGGAATATAGGTCAATCGGCGGAGGTTTCTCAACCATCGCTAAGAGGGTTTGGGTTTCACTGTGAGAAATCCTACGTGCATATTGCTCAAAATGCAGTCGATTTATTTATTATAGTACAATTTGTGGTTTATAAACAGATGTGTGGCTCAATAACCGATATCCAGGTAATAGTAAAACCTGATTTGAAAGTATGAGGAAAAGAGTTTAGTCACATACATGGCACAAATTATTTGTGCAGACGTCCTAGTCAGCTGCATTAGTTGGTATTCTGATTGGAAAACTGCTGTGACTAACTACATTTGTGCAGATGGCCTAAATACATCAGGAAGGACCCGAAAATGGAAAAAGCTGCATTCATTCAGGTTTTGTGCAAGCTTTGGTAAATAGGGCACAAAATCTGATTAAGTTATTTTTGATGACTACATGTTGGAATGTCATGAAAGGAGATGATGTGCTTAGATTTTCTAAATGCAGGCTGTTAGACATACAGGAAAAAAGTACAAATCAGAGAAATTGACAACATACCCTGGGGCCTATACTTTATTTGACACAGTGTATATGTGCAGTAAGCCAGTAATGAGATCCTGATGTATGCAGTCTGTTTGTAACCATGGGCCCCACTGACACATCCGACTGTCAGTGAAACACTGGGAGGTTTTTGTGGAGACACCTGCTTCGCTGGGGCCCATGCATTAGGGCCTGACTCAAGTGCCAAAACGCACTGGCCTGAGTGAAGTTATTTGATGTAATGCCATCACCAAGGTGAATCAGATTTAAATACTGCATGGTTATGCAATTACATGTCCTCTTTTTCAACTTTTACTCCTGCCTCCGTTGACAGATGTCAGAATTGGAATGAGGAATGAGAAGGGGATTCAACATGAGGTCTCATGTGCATATGTGTTCTGGATGTTGGTCACAGCACATGTATGAGAGCAACAGTTTGCGGTGTCAATGTAATGTATCCAAATGAGAATACCATAATATTTTTTAATGTTCCTGCAATGCTAATCTAGGGTGCAAAATGTGATAGTGTAGTTGCAGTAGTTCAGAGGGCAGTAGCAGGAAAAGTTCCTCCTGATGGAAGTGAGCAGCATCCTGTATAGAAAACATACGCAAGCCAATCCAAACACAGAGTATTTTGTTGATAATACCTGAGGATATCTGGTTTTTAAATGGCTTAAGGGATGTGTCTGGATTTTCCAGTTTGGAAAGTCATGCCGGTCTTAGCTGGCTGGAAACATACTTCGTGGCAAGAGAGTTGTAAAGCATGAATTTAGCTTGTCTTGCAATTTGACCATAATTTTTATACATTATATGAATATAATGTAGAATGATGAGTTGTTGTCAGAATGACTGGTGGTTGAAAGTAACTACATTTACTCACCTATTGTACAATTTTTGTGGCACATGTCGTTTACGAGTATTTACTGGCATTTCATTAGCAGATTAAAATTAAACATAACTTATTATATGATCTACTTATTATGCATATTTACAAGTTAAACTATATAACAGTATCTAAAATATTATATCAACTACATCTTAAAATGTTGCTTAAAATTCATTCTGCATAATCAGTAGTTTTATCTTTGATATTTTAGAGAATTGATACTTTAAAAAGGTGACTGGTCCTTTGTTGTTAAAACCCCCAAACATCTTTGGTGTCTTTTAAACCTAAAATATTCTTTTATTGGGAAGCTTTTATGAATGTGTGATATGTTAGTGTTTTATTATTATGGTGGTGTGCACTTTTATTCCTGTGTATCCCCTGTTTTATAATCTGTTTTTCTTTTGCTTTTAATTCCTTTTTTCCTCTCTGTTAAGCGCTTTGTAACTTTGTTAGGAAAATGGCTATATAAATCAAGTTTATTATTATAAAATAAAAATGAAATAAACAGCCATACAAAATGAAATATGCCAACAGTACTGAACCTATAAGCTAAAAAGATAGAGTGCAAAAGAGAGGGGAAAAGAAATTTAAAAACATGTCACTGCTCTCATCAGCATTGTATCCAGATGCAGCAAGCAGCTGTTTGTGGTGAAAAAAGCTCTGATGAACTCACTGTACTCTAGCCGACCAGCACCAAATAGCAAAGTTAGCAACTACCTTCTGAACATAGTGGAGCATTAAGCAGCTAATGAGACAGATATTTCCCTGAAGAGATGGTGTAGACCAAAATGTTTGCCTGTACCCTGACGCAGACAGGTAGTGGCAAAAACGGTCTTTATTTCACCAAAGAACTCAGTTGTGGAGATAGTCTTTAAAGGGTGGCTGGGTGGCTGGCAGGCAGGCAGGCAGGATCCTTGAACAGAAATAACAGGGGTTCAGATGGCGTAACTAGCAGTTAGGACAACTTCTCTTTTTTTTAAAAAACTCTCTAAATAAGGAGTTCAGAACTAGAGCAGGCATTTCTCTACTGTGAGTAGTACAACAATCTGGCAAGGGCTGGCGGTCTCTGCTGGCCTCTAATGGAGTTGTGGTGATTGCTTGATTACAGTCAGGTGTTGTCTCAGGATGCAGAGCAGGTGCAAGCAAGCAAGCAGACAGACAAAACCAAACACATCAAGCACAACCCAGCCACACAAAAGGCAGAAAAATAAACAAAAACTCACACAACAGGCAGGTTGGAGTCACAGAGGATTGACAAGGGCAGAATGTATGACTATGTTGGTCATGGGTTTCATACACTTTATATAATAAAGCATCTAAAATCTTAAAATGGGGGTCTAATGTGTGGCAGTTTAGAGGTTCTTGATGTGAAAAAAATTTGAGAACCACTGCTTTAATGTACTGAGTTTTTCTTTTTCCTTTCTTTTTTTTCTTTCTTACACTTTAGCCCTTAAGTTACACATGATGATTAGTTTATGAAATGAAGGTTAACCCAAGAAGAAAAATGTAGTAACTTACTCCTCACGAGTGTTAAAGTCTGCTGGACCACCAGACACAGTGAGGGAGCCTGTAGCTTTGTGTCAGCATTCTTACAAATGACTGAAGTTATCAGGGTTTTTTTTTTACTGCTCCAACAAGCATAAAAAGGCCATCTTTTTTCTGAGACTATTCCAACTGTTTGGTAATGAAAGGATTGCCCAGACAGATTTTCATCACACACGTTCTGACGCACACACATTCTGACATTGCTTTGTTTCAGACAATGCCAACACCAGCTGTGCTTCTGGACATGTGTGCAGCCAACAAGCCTCCAACAGAAGTCGGAAGACTGTTAACATATTAAAAAAAAAAACCTTTCTTGACTTTATGACCAGCCAGCCTATCCAGCTATATCATTAGTTTCTGGAGGTATGCAAGCTGGCACAGCGGTGAGTGCAGTGACAGATTTCAACACATATTCTTTATGAAGGATTATTTAGGTTGAAAACCGCTACAATTTCTCATTTTCTCACTCTTGAGATAAGTCAGTTTCAATCAATCAACATGTGGTAAACTGAAGCATTGGCAGAGAAGTGAGCAGTCAATTGAGGACACGTGGAAAATGTTAACGCCAGTTTAAGTTTTGTCTGCATTCTTATCACTTAAAGCGTGAGTTGACTGATTTTCAAGCAGACTTTGTATGTTTCCTTTGAGGATTTTAAGAATAAAAAAGAAATCAGAGTTCATGAGGAAGCAATAGCTTTGTCCTTTTAACCTCACATAATTGTTTTCTCTTGGCCAGTGTCTTCAAAAGAATTTAATATTGTCTCAAAAATAAATTAAAAAAATTCTTCAGAATAATATCATAAACATGTTGGTAAAGTTAAGTGTTTTTTATTTCTGGTTTGGCTTGTCTTAACGGCCAATTCTAATGAGTACGTTTTTAGGTCAAGAGAATGATTAATATGTGGTGGAAAAATATTTTTATTTGCATATCTTCAAACATTATCTAAATAAATTACTTTGGCATGATGTGTGGAAAACTCAGATTTTCCTGCGGTTCTGTAATGGGTAAATGGCAAAAGGGAGAAAGTCTGATATCTTTAAATAGCTTGCCATGTGTATTTTCATGAGTGGATGTTCCATTACAGCAGAACGCAACATGGCTGAAAAACCCATCAGAGATGTAAAAGGATATGGTGTGTGATCACTTGTTTCCACTGGTGGAAGAAGTAGGGGGAGCTTGTAGCATTGTAGTGCCGCTCATAAAGAGCAGACGACACACTGCCCTTGTCTCCTGTCACAATGTGTCTGCTGCACTGACACCGTCATATTGTCACTACTCTTTTCTAAACATAACCATAAAAATGCTTGAAGAGAGATGGTTAAATGATGATTCTTAATTCCAACACTGCCTGCTGTAGCTTTTATAAACAGTATATAAATAATGAATTAGTGGTTCATAACTCACTTAAATGTAGTTTTACACAAATTGTTTATTGTTATTAGTGTTATTTATGTATTTATTTGTAAGGTACAACTTCCCAATCAATAACATGTGGCCATCTGTAGCTTTTGCTGTTGCCCAAAAGTAGATTTTTTTCATAAATTGAGGGGAAAGTGTAGCTTCATCACTTTAAGTCTCAAGACCAGTCTAATGCACTACATTGCAAAATTTAAATGTTAATTAACATTAATTTAGGATCTCTGGACAACTACAACGCTATATCGTCACACCTCTTAGCAATCGTAAACAAAGAAATATATTATTCTTTTTCAATGTGTCTGTATCCACATATGTTTTCTGAATCTCTTAAACCTAATCTGTTTTCGTCCATTTTGTTTAGTTTTTTAATCGTTTTATTTGATCACATATGGCTGTTTTTGTATGTATGTGTTAAAAAGTTGTTTGACAACAATAGATGCATGAACAGATAATGGTTGACAATAAAACACAGTTTTAAAAATATGAAATCAATATGAAGTATCTATGTATCATCTATGAGGTATTTGGTTTTTAGAGGTACTTTTATTGTATTTGATCATAAATAAATCTATTCATTTATTTACTTAACTATTTACTTATTTATTCTGTGACAATTGAGCAAGTTACATATAGGTTACTGTAGGCCATGAGATGTAGCTGAAAGGTCTGGAAGGAAGGAAGTGGACCTTTTCTAAAATTGTAATTTCTGATGTCAAGAATGAAGCTTCAACATCCTCACATCCTCAAAAAGTTTGAACACATTTCTAAAAGTAAATTAAACTGATTTTAAAGTGATTATAAATGCAAAATAAGGTGGGTTGCAGTAGTGTCTTACTGATGTGCTGTTCGTTTATAGCATCCGCAGCAAATGGAGCAACATGCAGATTTCACTTTACTGACTGTTGTTTCAGGTGCAGATGGTTAATGTGATGTCTGGACTGTGTAAAAGTGTTTATGTGTGCCAAAAGCTTTGACACTCCTCCACATGCCTCCTGTGAACAGCACACGCTGCTGCGCCCATCACTGAGCGTGGCATAGGTCCGCAGCTGGAACTTATGAATCTGTCACACACATTTCAACTTTCATTCAGACGCAGTGTTTAGCTGCGCTGTACATTCGGGAAGTTGTGTGATCTCTTGGTTTGCAGCATGCTGTTAATGTCAAATGATGTTTCATTTCAGAGTGGTTCAGTTTCATTTTGACCTTTATTTGACCCGAACAGTTGACTACAGCAGGTGGAGACTGCACATTGCTCAAGGACATTTAAATGGCACAGTTTCAGATTGAGTCACGCCATCCAGATCCCAGATCACCTCAAATAACTTGAACCTCCTGTTATGTTGACGTGACTCCAGTATCACAATATTTAACAATTTCTTGGATGTTTGCATTGTTGGATAATACCTTTAAGGACAAAATAAAGGTGATTTATCTAAAGAAAAGGAAAACAATGGGATATCTTGATTGTCTCTCCTTTCCTGAAGTTATGAAGGCTGCATTTGATCTGAGTTTATTTTTGCAAGATGGATAAATCAGAAGTTACGCTGCCTGCAGCTATCTGCACTGTCTGGCTTTGTTTTGTGCAAGGTTACTGCCAGGCCAAGACTTCACAACCTGATTTAATGGGACCCAATGCATCTGTTCTCAGTTTCACACCAGTGCCATCAAGACCTTAGTTGAAACAAGCCTTACTCTGACACCCTGGACTTTAATTTGGTTGTCTTGAATATACACAGTACATCCCTAAAGATGAGTGTATTTTTCAGCCTGAATTTGAGCAAATGTCCAAATATATATGTTTGAACATTTATATATAATTCATATGTAATTATATATAATTACTGCTCCTCACTGGGAAGACTTCTTCCTTTTTCTTCTCTTCTACTTGAAAATTCCCTCTACGTTCTCTAGCTTCTTGACCAATGTACCACTTTCTGATGTCAGTCATGTAAAGCATCTGAAGTGAAGCATCTCAAATCCATGAGTAATATCAAAGAGCTGAATTTACGCAGACAGCTTGGAGCCCGCGTGCTGCAGGACCTCAGCCTACAGCCCAACACTTCTGGCAACTCTGTTTTCTGGGAGCAACGAGTGTGCGCCCCTGAGATTGGCAGAGAGAAAGACTGTGGATATTTTCCCAATGACTAGAGGAACTCATACCCTGAAATAAATGACTTACTTTATTTCAATTGACAGACCCACTTCTTTACTAGCACACTTGCTTTTGGCAGCGCTGCAGTCACTTTGTTCAGCAACAGCATAGGATCACTCATTAAAGGAGCCAGTGGGAGCACTAAAGCTGATTTCACTTGGATTCCAGGAAGCAGGGGGAAAAAAGCATGTTTCCTGGGAGACAATGCTTGTCTTTGATCAAAAAAATGTTCCTGTTGATGCACAGGAGAAAGGGGCAGGTTTTTAAGCATTGGTTGACATTTCATTATCAGATACAACAAACCAAGGCCTGAAGAATCAGTTCACGGTTGTGTTTTACTGGGGGTTATGTGCTGGTGTGTATGACTGGGATTAGCTTCTAAACTAAGCTAAACATCTGTTGGCTGTAGCTTTGTGTTAATACAACAAATATAAGAATGATATTGATTTTGATATTTATGGATCAACCCACAAATATCTTTCAAAAAAAAAAGAAGCTGGAAACAAATGAAATCATATCACTTACTGACAGATTTGTGTTCTAAGAAAAATATAATTTTTGGACATGAAATGAACTTTTGGATGGATATTTTTGGCTTTCAGCAGTGACTACTATTGTTGCTGAGCTCACATATTTCCTGAAAGCCATTAATTTGATTCAGACATGTTTGTGTGCTGGTTTCTTAAAATAGGCTCTACATCAAGTTCTGACTTTATCTTACCTCCTTTCTCAGGGCTTCTCCTTAAACTGTCTACCTTCATCAGGTAGGCTACACCATGGCGGAAGATCTGATAAATGGGCATGTGGTAAGATAAAGGAGGAAATGGAGGGGGTATAGAGTGGAAAAAAGTCTGTCAGTGGAATATTATCTATAGCTACAGTATCCCAGTGTTGGACAGACTGGTATTTCACACCACTATGACTGAAGTGGAGCATTACACTGAGAGCAGTTCTCTTTTTAAACTTGTGTTTGAATAAGAGGCTTCCCTTTCCACTCTCAGTTTTCTGTGTGTTTCTCTGTGCTGTTAAAACTGACAATCTGGTGCCAAGCTCCACATTCAAACCTCCAAAATAAATAGATATCATCTTCACTAAACTATCTGATTTTTAACTCGTTCAGCAACATGTGCTTATCCTTGGTGTCAGTATAAATGGCTCACCTTGTCACTGTTTCACTGATAAACCACTTGTGAAAGTGAACTTCCCCTGATGTTCATTCAGTTAAGTGCAGCCAGCTTACTTGAGGATATTCATGCTTTTAAAATGCTTGCTGGTTGCTAAATACTTGCCTCAGCAGAAAATTCTGGTTTACTGTGTCACACATTGACATCCTCTGGCAGAGCTCTCTGAACCACCCTGGAACGTGCTCTGGGCTTGAAACCAGCCACGATTGCCAGACCCATATAGCCAGTCTTTGGTGTACGCCACGTGGACTATTCCAAGAGCCTCAACCCAGATATCTCTGCCATAGAGCTACGAGAGCAAGGTTTTGACTTCCCCATTTTCCCTAATAGCGCATTTTTTTCCTGGCTTCAGCATCGTTTACTTAACCCCTTCACTACGTGCTTTCTGCACGGTCTGGTGAAAAAACCATAGACAACATCCTCCATCAGGACTTTTTATCAGAATATTTAAACAGTGAGATTCTGCAAGTTCAGCTGGTTTTGCAGAATAGTTGAGGAACTGGACATGCAGTGGTGGGAAGTTGGCTTTCTTTAAAGTAGAAAAGATGGAGGCTTTCTTCAGGACAGTGCATTTTATCTCATTTATTCTAATGTCCATCCCAGGCATGGTATGCTTAGTAAACCTTTGTAAACCAAAATTTCCTAACAAAATATTAGCAAATTATTAAAGAACATACGAGTGATGTAAATAGTCAGATTAACATTGGTAAGTTTTACAGTTTACCACAATGTTTGAGGACTCCTCTCAACAGAATTTACATTTATGGCATTTCTTTGCTCATTTCATAAAATACAGTACATCTATAATGATAAAGCTAAATTATTTTAACTCATTGTATGGTTGTACATGTATGTTAATCTGACTGCAGACTATGTGCTAACAATTGTGCCACAATTGTGCCACAACGAATTTTTGTGACTGGCTTATTTTTAAGTAGACACTAATTTGATTTGTGTTATAGCGAACTGAAAATTGTGAAACTTTGAGGTGAAGAGGTGAGGTGGAATCAAACTTAAAGGATAATTCTGGTGATGTTAAACCTTGTTCTTATTCTCGACAAGTCCCATGAAATTCAACGAAACAATGATGTGATACTAACAAGTGCCTTCCTGCTGCTGTAAATGCTCACTAGTGTAATACACAGATGCAGCCTGTTATCACTAAATGGCATATAAATAACACAACAATGTCTTAAGTCATTTAATGTATTATGACCTATTTTTTTGTGTCGCCAAAAACAACCTACGTTTGAGTGACAAGGAAAGTGACACATTTCAGGTACCATCAACATAATGTGACTTTTTTTCTTTTATATGGGGACTTTGGCTTATTAGGAGGAGGTGGCTTGGATGGAGGCGGGTTGGGTTGATGACTAGATGGTTAGTTCGCAAAAAGTTGCTGAAGAGATAGAGGACCACTGTTCGAGATCAATAGCCAAACTTTTGTTTCAGTCACATGGGGCATTTTGTTGTAAAATCGAACATTTTTAACATCAGGCTTGGACAATTTTACTGCATTTTACTGATCATTTGAACCCAAACCATGATCTTTCCCTAGCTCTGTGTGGTTTGTGTGCCAAACCAAACCAAAACTGTTAAGTGATACACAAAAAGCCTAAAATGCATGGACATGACACACATGTGGCATGCTATGCTAATGTTTGTTAAAAAGTACAATGCCCAGATGTTTATAACATATTTGAAAAAGCATTTGAAAACATCACCAGAGTCTAGGGATGTCTGAGAGAATGGAGAGATGTGTTTTACACTGTATCAGTAATATTGATTAAAAATCATTATGTTAATAGTTAGGGTTAGGGTTACAGAAATGATGATACCTGGTAATCGTCATGCAATCAACAAAATAGTGTACAAGTGATTTATTTATGAAACAGGACAATCTTACACTAATGTTTGTAGAAAATGTATATCTAACAACACAAGTATACAAAAACATTTACATTTTGTGCATTGCAAACTCAATGAAATGAACAAGCTGGAAACCAAACATGGAAGAAAACGAATGCTATACAGACTAATGACAACTCCTGGATCCACACTATACAGTCACACAACCACACTTTGTCTTCAAAGACCTTCATCTGGATTCCTTTTCAACTGACACTATAAAGTTTAACAACATCCATAAGTGATACTCATGACTATAACATATGAATGGAAAAAAGTATTTTGTAGTAGGTATTCTCATTGTAGTCATTGTTAATAATGCCGTCACACATAATGACTAAATGTTAAACCTCAGACTCTCAGCTGTGATATGGTACTTGGTACTTTCCACTGTGTAGCAGACACACCTGCAGCTCCAGAAAAGTCAGGGTTGTGAAAGCAACAATGTTAAATTTACTGGGAATCAAACACTTCAACTGCAACTTCAATTATTTCACTACCTTTAAAACTGATGTTATTGCCAAGAATAATTAAAGACTAGCAAAAAATACATAGTGTTTCAATATCAAGTTAGAAAACGGTGCTGGCTATATTGCCAGTAGTCCAATTGGCAGCCAATTTTGGTGATGGACCATTTATAAGCTCCTATAGATAAAGAGTATGAGCACGGAAAAATGTTCCACGTGTACCAAAGTGAAATTTGACTTCTGGGACAATGAGGCCCTGTCTGGACAGCTAAGAAAATAAACACAGTGGCTTTTTTAACATACACATACAACCAGAATTAACTCTCTGGCAGGTCTTATCACAAAAATAAACACATGCTGTGTTTATGTATGTGATTATTTAAAAGCAGCTGATGTTGTATCCTTCTCGAAGCTTTACATTATAGTTTATCTAAGAGAGGAGGTCAGATGACACTCATTTCGTAACAAGTAAGGGAAGTGCATGACAACACAGAATCTTGCAATACTATAATGTGTTATCTTAACATTTGTGATATTCAATCATGCGTTTTGTCAGTGTAAACAAATAAATAATTATTTACAAACTCTAGCAAAAAAATGCAAACAAACACAACAAGCAAGGCATAAATAATTTACAAAAAGGAATTATAATACAGACTTAGTATAAACATCTTTGGCACTTACTAAAATGGCTTATTAAAATTGTTCACTCAAGTTCTCCATAGAAAAGCACATTCAGGATGAAAAGAATGAGGAGAAACAGTAATGGACTTGAGACAGCTAAATGGTAATGTTTTTGGTTACAGTTTATGTTTGTTTGACACTGTAGGTTTAGTTGTTCTGCAAGACAGAAGCCATGAAATGGAGCCGGCGGAGAGCAATGTATCAAAGATAAAGAACAACTGAGTCACTTACAATTTGCAGAAAGTAGGAAACCGTAGGAAAGCACATACAACATGTAAGTGGTTGTACAATGAATCCTTTAAAAAAATGTAGACATAAGTACAATAGTTATAATTAGATATTGCAGAGCCTTTTTAAAACTTGTCCACTCTCATCCATTTTTCTTTCCCAGCAAGGGGAAATGTATACGAGTCACCAGGAAAACTGGAATGGACCATGGTTTCCTCTCCAGCGGGTGGATCAAGGCAAAACACGGAAATGTATGGGAAGTCTCATTTATGCTGAAACAGATTTAGTGATGACGTGATGTTTACTTTGAGAGATTCTTGACTTTGTGTCTCTCTGATGTTTTTCTATCCAACTTGATTCAGTTATCTGTGGAAAGATTGACAAAATAGCTTCCATTACCACCATATTTATAATCAAAACTAGGACAATCAGCGAAATTCACACAGTAAAAGTGCCAAAGTGCAGCAACAACATGTGCATTGTGTGCATCAAAAAGCGTATCTTCAGTAACATGGCTGTGATTGTGAAAAGGCTGCAGGCTCATTTTCCACAGTTTAGTGCTCAACAGATCTGGACCTTGGGCCAAACACACAAGGCCTTTCACAATGCATCTGGGGCATTGCACATGGGCAAGCTGACAAACAGAAACATAGCGTGACTTTTTCTTGCTTCAGCCAACACACAACACATAACCACCTCATCATTACCTTGTTAACCTTGTTGGCAACTCCGGCTTATCTGAGTATTGAAAAAGATGTTGAAGGTTTAAACATCACATCATTGTCTCCCTCTGTTTTTTTAATATTTTTTTTTTTATGTCTATACATGTGCCCACATATGTCTATACACAGTATGTGTTCACTTTGCATTCACACAGACACATACATACATAAACAGACATAAACACACACTTAAGCTTCCCTATATATTTATGCATAATATATATGTAATGTTCATGTACTGAAGGTATCTAGTAGAGTTTCAGGAGTGGAACCACACCTCAACTGCGTTCACTTCGGGCATTCCTTTAAATACCCGCCTAACCCACGCCTCCTCTTTCGCTCTCTGCGCCAGAACCGAGATCACGTACCATCTTCTCAATTGCTTTCAGAAAAGTGTGCTATTCTTCCATCCTACGGGCAACATCATCCATCTACTCACTTCACCTTGAGTATGGACTTTGTCTCAGTATCCATGATGACCTATTCAGACAAAATCCGGACGATCATGTCCAAGGTTTGCATCAGCCCGCGATATCAGACCTAGTGACACAACCTGAAAACTTCCCTGTTTCCTCTGTGCCTGATGCCCTGCTTTCCATAATCCAAAAGCCACCAATGAAGCGCATGAATCCAGCAAGCCTCAACACAGTCTCTTCCATGGTTGGTATCTTGCCCAGTTCATCTCTCCTCAACATACAAGACTACTACAATTAGTCTGATGTAACCTCTGCATCCCCCAGCCCATCCTCATCAGAAAAGAGGGAACAAGACAATTCAAGTACAGTCTATCACCATTGGGCTTCATCAGGGCTTCGGCAATGGTGTCTCCCAATATTACGTCCACTTTACTGTCCTAAACAATTCAATGAGGTCACATGCTAGGGCAAACTGGACAATGAAATTTACTGCAGCATCTTTACCACCCACACAGCCCTACCATGCTATATTTGGTGCCTGGTCTCATTCACTGCCTGCTCCATTCCTGCCTACACTAAGCTACATCAAACCCAAACAAGAGTTTTATTTGCCCATTTGCCCTTTTCCTAACTTCTGCATCAGCCTCCTTGGTATTGCAACCATGAAATACTGCGGAAAGAAATGCATTATCATTAATCTTTCAGGAGGGTACCATCGCCAGCTTTAATAGCTTGAATCTGAACGATGACTTCTACCTTAACTACGTCACCATCAACCATGTAAGAGCTTCGTCAAACTCTCAAAAGCAGATATCACCAGCGATTTCAAAGTTCTCCCTATCTACCCTGACTTCTGGACTTTGGCGTCCACTGGCAAGGTGCATATTACTTTGTTGTTAGGCTCACCTTGTTTGCAAAAACAGCCCCAGCACTCTTCTGGATCGTGCCTAATAATTATAAAATTCTATTCCTTGTCCATCTCTCCATTCAGATCTCAAAGATCTCAGATCTGCTCAATCTTGTTTTAGGTAACTGAAGGTTTTGGGGGTCTGTGGTGCCTGGGTGCTACGGCTGATTCACGACCAAAACTTCCCCACAACGCAGACAGCAAGTGGAAGAACTACAAGCTACTTTCAAGCCTTGGACATCAATCAGTAATTTAAATGCCTCTTGTTGATGGTGTGGTCCTTGCTCATGAAATGTGCATTATGGTTGTACCACTTTTATACCACAGTGTATTTACAGTAAGTCTTTGTTTATGCACTTGATGTAGAAGTGGATATATAGTTATTATATGACATGTTGCCTTAATGCATTTTTTTCTGGTTCAGAAAACAAAAGATCAGACATTAAAGAAGGTTGACAACCCCCAAAGAAGGTTTGTTAACCCCATAAGGAAAGTCTATCATGTCCTGGTTATAATGTAACTTCATCCCTATGCCAGTTAACAGCTCCTTCACACAGAAAACAGTGGGAATTACAATGCTTTGCTATATGACAGTTGTGTCAGTAAAAACATTATACAGTGCACTTTCCTTTGACCTGGTTGCAGTTACTGCAAAATGTATAATATTGAGTTACTTTATAAAGTCAGGTCTCTTAGCAGTTGCATATAGATTTCTAAGCTTGTATTTCTGCATATGTACACATATAGACAAACACCATTTCTGTATTGCAAAACAGAACAGAAATATATAATTATAAATTTAAAGAAATTGAAATTGTTTCTACTAACCTCTGCACTCATACTTGAGATCGGAAAAGAAGACCAGCTCTTGAGAGAAGACAAATAAGCCTAACCTTCCTCCGGCAAATGTCTTGTCATAAATTGGTCCTGAGTCAGCCATGATCTGTTTACCTTCATAGACCACAACCCTGCAAATGACATTACAGATATTTTAGATTTCATTGTGTTAATAAAGCACTTATGGATACTGTAGATCAGTGGTGAGCAACAGAAAATAGGCAAAGAAATAGGGGCCAATGTTTTGCTTAAATTTGATTATTTAAGCAATTATTATTATTATTATTATTATTATTAGCACTTTGGTAAACTTCTTTGTTTTGATTTGTTGTCACATTCACATTATTTTACCTATTTTTCTGTGAGTGATTACACATCATACATCATACAAACAATAAATACTGTACTACTCTGGACTGCTTGGTTTTTCTTAGCTGTACCTTGCTACTTTATTTCTTACCTGATGAAACCAGTCTTTGGTCTGTGGATGAGATGCCACCTGTAGGCTGTGTAATCCTTCCATCCAATGTTTTTGGGGTCATGCCACAGAGTACGCACCTATGTAAAATCATTAACAACACTTACAAAAAATACTGCCACAGCCTTTCATACAGACCAAATAGCATATAAACCTCAGCCCACCTGCCCAGGAGTGTTGCCTGTGTGCCACAAAGCATTCCTGAGGTTTTCTCCAGTGCCAGTGGTCGAGTTGACGACTTTGAGTGAAACACCAGAGATGCCAAAGGCCTTGGAGGGCTTGTCCTCCCAGTAGGTCTGTGTGATCTGCTTCCACATCACGACATAAAAGCGCCCGCTCGACTGGTAGCCAAATACAAAGCCTGCATAGTCATCATCTCTGTCTGTGTTCACGTACATTGTGCCACTGAAGTCCACAGCATTGAACTCATCAAAGCCTATGAGGGTGAGAGATGCTTAATGTTAGGACTCTGTTTAGTCAAAATGGTTATTCTATAGAGTAGTAAATCATCAATAAAAAGTTGTTAGCAAGCACAGATTTGGTTTACTCACCTACTGCAATGCCTGGATCAGAGTTGGCAGTCTGAACAAGCTCTTTGCCCTGGTGTCTGACCACCCAGTTGGGATCAATTTGAGTGGTTCCCTTAGGATCCAAGTGGACCATCTGGAACTTCCTGAAGTCTGTGATACTGATGGCATTGTTTTCTGGACACACGTCAAGAATATCCGGGATATTGTCGTTGTCAAAGTCGTCTTTGCAGGCATCACCTCTTCCATCGCCTGTTAAAAAAAACATCAAATATATAAGTATCTATAGTATGGAAAATTCTCTATGGCAGCTAATAAGAGTGTCATGATACTTCCACCGCAGTGAGTGTTGAGAAGCTCCTCCAAGTTTATATTAAAAATGGATGGAAAAATACCTGTTCCTCCCAGGAAATTGGCTTTAATACCCTTGCCAAATCAACTGAGCCAAATAAGCCATCTTTTCATGCTGTGACAACTTCCACTGATACTTGTAACTGTCTGAAACCTGAAGTCTATTAGAGCCAAACTGCAGGCCAGAGACACAGAAGACTGGACGCCAGTGGCTAATGAAGGCCACAGCGTGGAAGTAGCTAGCTGCTTTCTGTCATCATCTTTGTTATTGCACAAGGGGCTAAAATGATTCCATCAAATAAACACTATCTGACGAGCTGTGAAGAGTGTGAGAGTGTTAGCGTCCAGGGCCTTCCTCCTTCGCCATCTGTTTCCAGTTACAGGCAGCTGTACAAACTCCAGGTAACCCTGCTCAAATTGGGCACTGTGGATTAATCAAGAGCAAAGCCTGAAGGAAATAAAAACTTCACAGCCTGGCCTGTGCCCTTCTGGGCTGCTCACTGAAGTCATGCAGAATGACATCACCAATGCCAGCACAGTACTTGACTCTTTCCACAGCCACATTTCACACCTGCTGTAAACACACTAATTGCTAACTGTGAAGACATCTGGGAGAACTGAAGCAAAATGTAAATATCACTGTGTGGATCTGTGTGCATGGAGTACTGTCTGTGTACTGTTGTGTCTAGGCATGTGTAATAAACAGGTGATAATTGTGATTTTAATGGCATTAATTAAATGACTGCATTTAACTGAAATCATAATAGCTGCATCAACCCTGATCATGTGTTAGTATGTATTTTCTGCTGACTATAGTCCAGCGGCTCCTTCACGTCTGGAGGCTGTCTGACAAACCTGTTAAAGAATGACCAGAATAACTTTTATGACCTTACCAAGAATATCCTATTCTACCCAAGATGGGCATTGTACTATATTTGAGCAACTGTGTCGAAGGTATAAATATTAGGATTCTTTAGACAATCCTTGTCTTTGTCTGAATGCATGACGGCGAGAACCGAGCTCGTATTAAATCATGCATTAAGCTGAACTCCTGATCTGACTCATCATTGCCACAGTTTTCGCACTATCATCATGCCTGTAGCATTAAATATTAAAAGTACAATGTATGGATGGCAAACTGTTTTTTAATGTACAACTGATCTAAGCTTGGTCAACATAAGCAATAAGTAATTCATCTTGCCACAGAATTATAGGTTTGCTCTTGGCTTTGTTGCTGTCTGGCTACCTAGTTTGATAGTCTAGAAACCAAAATCAATATCAGTGTCATCTTATCTTCCAAAAATGTATTAGACAAATGTTTTTTTACATTTCTGCATTTGCATTGAACAGTTAATAATAATGAGCATGCACCCACCCTGCAACAATTAAACCCTTTAAAATCTCCCTTACCATCAGAGTCCAGCTGATCTTCATTGGGTGTTAGTCTGCAGTTGTCCTTGTCATCAGGTATGCCATCATTATCATCATCATAGTCACATGCATCTCCTTTGCCATCCTTGTCGTGGTCGGCCTGGTTGGCGTTTGCCACATAGGGACAGTTGTCCAGGTTGTTCTGATGGCCATCTTCATCAATGTCTTGGTTATTGTCACACTGATCTCCGACCAGGTCATTGTCTACATCAGTCTGTTGGATAAATAAGGATGTTAAACACTTCCTGTACGTACTCTACTGTAACATGTGACTATAATATATACAGTGTGTTATAGTACCTGGTCAGGATTGTGCAGCAGTGGACAGTTGTCACACTGGTCACCAACTGCATCCATGTCAGTGTCCTTCTGCTCAGTGTTGTACACATATGGGCAGTTGTCATTCTCATTCAAAATTCCTGAGAAAGACATGGGTATATCATGACATTTGCTTGATACTTTAAGGTAGAAGATATACTAATAAGCTGCCCTGTATGGACTAATTACAATATTTTAGCTGTTTAGTCTTTGCTAAGATGTAATTATTTTACCATCTCCATCAATGTCCACTGCACAGGCGTCCCCTTCTCCATTGTGGTCAGTGTCAATTTGAGCAGGGTTGTGCTCATAGGGACAGTTGTCACAGCGGTCACCAACTTCATCCTTGTCAAAGTCAAACTGACGAGGATTGAAAAGGAGGGGGCAGTTGTCCTGTGTTATAGAGTACATGTTTGTTAGTGACTGACACTAATCACCCTGAAAGTGATGATAAATACAGATGTGTTAAAAACTCTCATACCCTCTCATCGAGGATTCCATCATTGTCGTCATCCTTGTCACAAGCATCTCCTTGACCATCTTTGTCAAAGTCTTCTTGTCCAGAGTTAGGCAGAGTGGGGCAGTTGTCCTGAAAAAGTTGTGGGAGGTTCATCAGTTTTAGAGGCAACTTCATCACATAAGTGCTGCAGACTGATTCGTTTGTTGTTCTCCATTAATGATGGAAGGAAGGTGACAGATATTTCAGTGAAATACCTTCTTGCAGTGATAAGTGGTGTTGGCGCCACACACAAGGTTCTGATTAGGCCAGCCGTCCAAGTCTGAGTCTTCTCCACAAATGAAGCCGTCTCCAGCATAACCAGTCCTACACTCACACTTGTACATTGGGTCACTGAAGTGGCTGATGTAGATGCATTCGGCGTATTTGTGACAGTTGTGCGTCTTGTCCTTGCATGGGTTCTCTGGCTCACACACCTGGAGAAAAGAGGGCAAGTGAAACTGTATTTTGAGATTTGCCTTTTACCAATATGATCTTCCAGAAATAGGAAAAAGTTGGCCCTCCATGTCCCGGTCATCAGTTTCTTTTTAAGTGGTTTCCATTTTGTTATGGTTTCAATTCTGTTGTTAGTTCTCTTTCTTGAATGCCCCTCCAAACTAAACAACAACTCCAGAGTGAGGCGGATGGTAAAAGGTGAGATTTTTGACAGCCTTAGTCTGGGGCACTCCTGGGCGATATCCCACTTAATGCATCATACATCCCACTATGACCCACTATTGCCACTTAACTGCAGCATAAGTTATTCACAGCTGCCACTCATTACCAGAGGATGAATGCAACTCCAGTTTGGATGCCACTCCATGAGCTCATAGAGCAGAAAATGACAGCGAGAACAGACGTTTGATCAAAACTGCAAAATGGAGCCCTCTAATGCCAGCGATGAGACAATTCCCTTTTTCCCAAATCAATTAGTGAAATTGGGGCATCAAATCAAAGTCAAACAGCTGCAGAGGCCAGAGAGTGACTAAATGGTCCATATCAGCGACGTTGGAAGTAGGACAGCTGAACCAAACATTTTTTTAAATCAAGAGTTGGTGCTTAATTTTGTCTGACATATGATTTCTGTCTTAAATAATACTAGTGATGTCAGAAATTATAAGCCTGTCTGTCTCCTGCTCAAAGCACTTCATGCCCTTTTAACTATGTAAACAAACAGCCAGGCCAGCATGGTTTGCATCATCTTGATCCAAGTAGGGCTCCTGAGCAACCTAGCAAGAATATCTGTTGACCCGTGTTAATAAAGATGAATGTATCTTATGCAGTAGGTTATATGTGCAATCATAGAATAAGAAAAAAAAGAAAAGAAAATGTCTGCAGTCAGTAAATGGCACATGCTAACATGATGTCAAATATGACAAATAGCAATTCTGATGAGTTAGAACTTTTGATGCGTGCGCATATTGACTAGGTTAGCTAGCAAGTGAGGTCAAATAAGGCTAGCGGTTCAAGGCAATGTCACGAAAGCCATTATTAGATTTATCTTCAAAACCTCCCTCTGAAACAGCTAACTAACTAACTACGAGAGAGAGAGAGAGAGAGAGAGAGAGAGAGAGAGAGAGAGAGAGAGAGAGAGAGAGAGAGAGAGAGAGAGAGAGAGAAGAATCAAAGAACCAATCTATTTAGTAAAAATATAAACTGCCTCTGATCTTACAATGAAAATAACAGATATGAGTAACATATGTTTGTTGTTAAGAGTTGCTACACTCTCCCCCACTCTCCCTCTGCTCACTGACACTGGGTCAAGTTGTCTCACATTCATATATGGTGGCCCTGGGCCTCCCCTCCAACCCTGTGCAAACAACCACACTGCAGGTATGAAGCTGATAAATCACTCAAACTGCAGCTTCAAGTGTTGATAATGGGTAATCCAATCAACAGCCTGTTGCTGGCACTGACTCACCTGTTTGTTCTTCTTGGCAGCCTCCACCCCCATACCGAAAGGTTGGGTGCCCTTGTACCGCTTTGGACAGGGCAGGCAGTGGAAACCTGGATCAGTGTTGATGCAGCGCTGCGTTCCACTCACTTTGTAGCAAACATCAGACACCATGTCACACTGGGGAAAGGAAAGACAGGAAGCAGCAAATGCAAACAAATGTTACATGAATGAAGTACTAAACATACGTTTGGTTTGTGCACCTAAGGCAAACAGGAATCCTTACCTCATTAATGTCTTCACAGTGGGTACCATTTCCACGAAAACCAGCAGGGCATGGGCCACATTCCCAGGAACCATCTGGAGAACTGTTGCACTCCACTCCACCGAAGCACGGGTTAGACAGACAGCCATCTGCAAAGGATTTAGACAATAACAATTCATACAGGGAAACTGATTTAAATATGCTTAACATATCTGTATAGTGTGTCTCCAAATGATTCAACTTTTGTTCGCAGTATACAGTTATTATCTAATGTGATAATTCAAAATAAAGCCCCACCAACTGGAACAGACTTTAAAGAATTAGTTCACCCAAATTACAAAACAACATATTTTCTAGTTAACCGTTATCAATCTATGCAGATATTTTGGGATTTGTTGCTGATTTTTCGCGTTTCATTGAACAAATTACATTTAAAAAAATTCTACAACATCATCTCTTTTCAGAAGCAGTAAACTTGTTACCAGTGAGGTCCTGCATTCAGTCAAAATAGGAAAACATTTAAGAGTCAGCCATGCTATTCTGTAAGCACAGGGAATGCTTAGTACTAAATGCTAACATCAGCATGCTAAATCCCAATGCCAGCGTGGTGATGTTAAGCAGGTGTAAATCTACCATGTTTACCATTTTAGTTTGTATGTTAGCACGCCAACATTTGCTAATTAGTACGAAACACACACACTGATTATGGATTTAGAGAAAAAGTCAGGGGGTCACCAAACTCAGTAGTTTTCATCATCTAGACGCCATGAATGTCATGAAATGTTTCATGGCAATCCATCCCATAGTTGTTTAGATATTTTATTCTGGAGTGGTGGACTGACAGAGAGACCAATAATGCCATTGCTAAAGCAAAAACAAAATGCAGAGGGACTAGTGCTTACCAATAGGACAGGCCTTTTTGTTACAGTTGTCACTGTCACTGGCCTCTCCAATACACTTGTTGCCGCCATACTGAGGTTGAGGGCTGTTGCATTCACGCGTCCGACTTTTGATTCCACCTCCGCATGTTGCTGAACAGGTTGCCCATGGAGACCAAGGACCCCAACCCCCATCAACTAAAAATAAGACAAATGTTTAGTATATATACCCGAACAATATCTGAACCATAGCTCTGTGTCACAGATTTAAACTCTTTGTTTCCAAATTAAATTAAAAGTCCTAATTCTAAAGAGCAGCTGGAGAGTCAGAAGCCTGGAACTTAATACTACCAGAGAAAACATACTGAGCTGATTTGGGTCAACATTTCCTGAAAGACAGACAGGAGGCCAGTGGGGAATGTTGCCTCTGGGGAGCCATGAGGCACGAGGAAGTCTGGTTGTTTGACACAGACACTGCTGTAATGGAGATGCTGCTTTGAGCGTTCCACTTGCGGGCTGAAATACTTACCGGGACAAGGATTCGCAGTGCAGCGCTGAGTCTCTCTCCCACTTCCTTCACAGTCTTTGCCCCCCAGTTGCGGCACAGGGGCGTTGCAGTGTCGTATTCTGGTAATCTGTCCCTCTCCACAGGTCACTGAGCAGGACGACCACGGTGACCACAAGCTCCACCCTCCGTCCTGACGAACTGGGTATCAAACATATCAGTCAAAGATCACCAAAACACACATCATGTGTTATCCTCTAGATTTCCATTCAGTCAAATAGTAACAGACACGTATAATCTGCAAAGGTTTTAAAAAATGGCAACCACATTTTCTACAAGTAAACATTATGACATGTTGGTGACAATGGCTCAGTTTCAAAGATATTCTAAGATGCTTGTGCCAGTATTTATGTCATTGTGTGTAAACTATCCTCTAGCGGTTAGATTGATTCAGTCGCTCACACAGATGCAGTGTAATGTTAGCTGCAAGCAATAACAGATGCTAATCACACAAACTATCAAACACCCAATTCATCAGTTTCAGCATCCAGCACAAATCTAGCAAAAACCCCAACTCATATATAGTAAATCTAATGGTCAAATTCTTTAATATTTCATATTTTTGCATGGCAGGCAGTGGTGAGTCATTGCACTGTGGAACACCCTCTAAGCCAGTGATTTATTTGGAATTAACTGTGACTGGGCACACCCTGCAAGCCAACCATGCGATCCAACTCTTCACTCAGATTCAGCCTCACTCAGATGGATCCATTTTCAACAGATTTATGGAGGCGTGAACTCAGTCCTTTGCACTTAGGAGGATCACATCTCATATTTAACTCAGTGCTGAGTTTTTCCACATTTCCATCACGGTTCTCCTTCCCATATGTCCTATTGTTGTTTGTCTTCGATTAGTGTGTAGCTGCGGCAATAGCACACACATACTTTGATCATGATAATATCACAGCAATGAGGTGGTTACTACTGGAGATAAATTACTCAAGAAAAAATCCTCACCCCGGCTGTCACATTTGCCCAAGCTGCACTTGCGGGTCTGGATTGAAGGTCCGGTGCAGGGGTTACTGGTTGCGTCACATGACCTGCCCCTCTGTTGAGTTCCTGTCCCGCAGGTGACTGTGCACTCTGTCCACTCTGACCATGGAGACCAGCCATCCTCGCTGTCTAATGCTTGAATAATTTGAAGCATAGAGTCAACATTTTTTTCCTAATTTTGTTTAAGAGACACTCCCATATCCACTCACTGCTAAAACAGAATAATAAAAGTTCTGAAATAAGACAATTACTACACAGTCTTTATGTCTGTCTGTTTATTACATGACCTCATCTGAAAAACCCACAGTAGCCATTTTGAGTGTCTTATACTTTGACCAATAAATATGTGGTTCGCTCACAAAGACAAACTGGCTGCAACAGAGCTGTGGCTTTAAATTTTAATATGCGTAGAATATTGTTTTTTACGGCATATTGCACCATTAAATTAAAATAGCATGCATGCATAAAACTGTGTGTGTGTTTATAACTGTGTTTATATGATGAGTGCATTAGCATATAGGAGGTGCTGACTACTTACGTATACACACGGGGCAGCACTCGCCATCCACAAATGAGGGGCTGGCACAGGCCACTGGAGGGCAGGTAATTTGGTGACACACTATCTTGGACTCCTGCCATCAATGAATATTGAGTGATATATCAGGGTCATTCATATCTATAGCAAATAAGTACATATTTCCATACGACTGGGCTCTACCTGGCAGGTACATTTGGTGCAGCTGTCTACAACCCAGTCTTCCTTATCGTCAAACAGTCGGCCATCCTGCCAGCACATGTTTTTCTCCTTTGTGTTCTTCATCCTCCCAAGGACCTCCTTCATGACTGTGTTCTCCTCTGTCTGAACATACAACAGCAGACATGTTTGCAGTCAGAAATGATTAGGATACGCTCATGATAATGATACACCACATTCCAATAAGCAGGGAAAGGTATGCACCTGCTGGCAGGGTGAGTGCTTTAAGAGAGGACGTGTGAAGATACTTTTCGCCAGGTGGAAAGAGAAATAGGACATTCTGCTCAAGTAGAAATACTGCTACTTACTTTAATATTACTCATGTAGAAAAAATATTTCTTAAGTTTAAAACCAGTTAAGTTATATGCCTAAATTTAGCCTCTGTGCATATAACTTTTAAGGGTTAAAAGACCATTTCACCAATAACTATAACTCTTAACGATTTTGAAAAAATATCTAATTGAGATTATTTTGACTGATATTGCAATTGCGATATGATTTATGATATTTATTAAGAAATTATAATGTTTACATCATTATTCTAATTTTCATTAAAAAACATACTGTATTAAAGGATTATTGTGTCATTTTTGTGGGGATCTATACCAAACAAAGATGTTTTCTTAAGTCTGTAGAATATGATGCATAGACATCTCTGCAGCACAACAATACTTATTTTGACACACATTTAATCCATAACAAATATTGCACCTTCTGCAATTTGAAGGGTGCAGTAGGGTATATTGCAATTTCAATACAATTTAGATTAATTGTTGATGGGTCACATCTTATACTGTAAACTAGTTATGTTTCCAACAGCTAAAATGGCATCAAAAGCTCATGCACAAGGCTCCTGATAGATGTAGTGCTCTACATGTGCTCTTTCTCAGTCAATATAGCACACACTGATAAATCTATTGCTTCAATTTACTACATTTACCGTCATTACTGATTGGACATCCACATAAAATGTTGCAAAATTTCCTTTTAAATGTGGCATCCTGTCATTCTTTTAGCACATTCTGCAAACCTGATAATCTGAAATGGAAACCACCATATATTTTAAAGAAATCTTAGATTAAAGAACCAGAAAAGTTCAACAGACCAGAAAGAGGAATGACTGAAAGAACACCTATACAAAAAGGCTCCTATTTACGAGAATACTTGTAAAATGGTAATTTTGAAGTGTGCTTCTCATTATTACAAACACTAAAGCTCTTTATATCTCTACTGTGCTGCTCAGTAATGAACATTTTAACCTCCAACCCAATTGGAGACCCGGGATTCTCTGGCTGGACTCCTGAACACTTGGGAGCTGTCAGTTGATAAACTACTGCCAAAGGTTTTTTGTGTGTTTGAGTGTGTGTGTGTCCTTTTGTTGGAAAAGGGAGGTAGCAATGTGCAGCACTAGAATCTAAGACACCACTCGGTCTGGAAGAGCCTCAGGGACCCTTCTCATCCCAGCCAGTTTTTTTTCCCAAGGTTCATGCCCAGACTCTCTTATTGCTGGGAGGCTCCCAGAGGAAACACATGGGCTGTTTAAACACAGCCAGACATTAGACTGGACCCCATCGCTGCCAGGGGAACACTTCCTATATCCACATGTAACATGTCATAAAATCTGTCTGACTCACGCTGCCACAGATAGCAGGAGTCAAAGGGATTCAGCCATCACAGGCGACTCTATAAACAGCCCTGTGGCTACTTACTGTTTCCTTTCAAACCAATGTAGGTTACCTAGTAACCTAATTCTTACCGCCTGGCTGCCGCACAGAGGATTGTATTATTTATTTTCCTAAAATGTCAATTTTCTCTAGAATGTAAATTTTCTTCCCACAGTCAAAGACAGCTTTGGTGATTTCACATTCATCACTGAAATTGGCCTGTGAAATAGAAACAAAACAGGCAGTAGCCCATCTAAATCAAACTCAAGTCAGGATTATTTACACTATGTAAACACTTCTGATACTTACCACTTTTTGCAAGCCGTCAATAAGGTTACTGACAACAACACGGAGGCCGTTGAGCTCCTGTAACATAGTGCTAAGTTCCTCGCAGGAGCGTTCACACATATCTGTGCCCGTTTCATCCGTCTTCTGACCAATGATGTTTGTGGTGATAGAGGGACTCACATCCACAATTTCTGTGCTCTCGATCACAATATTGGCATTATCTGGAAAAGGAAAAGGAGACGCACCAGGGTGAATGAGAAAGCAAGCAAATGAATGAGCTACGCAGACTGCTGATGGAAAACATATTTGAGAGATATCATAATTGAAACTCAAGGACTCTGATCGGGGAACCAAGCGATTTCCTGTTTTCCTGTAGCCGGCCAAAAGATCACAACAATGTGGTGATTATGATGTTTATTGTGTTCCTGAAAACAGATGTTCAGTCAACAGTGTTTGATTTGAACAATGTATCTGTTTGAAACGGTGACGGTAAATTTTTCCACAGGAGATGACAGCAGGATTGGCTGTGGCAGGACGCGGGAGGGAAGGGATTGGCATTGGGGACCTCAAAGCAGAAATCTGGGTGTTCCTTGTGTGATGAGAAAACCATACCATCGTCATAAATTGCCATGACCTTTCAGATAAGTGAACACTTCCAATATGAACTTAACAGACTGGAGTGACCACACAGATGGATTTACAAGGAGCCTGTGAAGCTCACAGTCCTTAAAGCAGATCATTAGCGCAGGCACTACCTTTGTCTACAAGTTAACACAGTAAAATCTAAAGTGTTTGAAAGTCCCTTGAGTCACAGCATTTATCATTTATAAGTTGACTGACTCCTCTCTTCTTGTCTAACCTTTCAGTGCATAATGTGAAAGGGAACAATCTTTAACCAGAGGGCTGCTTGATGCGTGTTAATAGGCTAAATGTTGAGTGCTTTTTGCACAATCTGCAAATCTTGAGCAGGAAGTCTAGCCTAGAGTAAACGCGTCTGCCAGCTGTGATCTTTGCATAAAAAAAGAAAGGAAAAGATCCCAAATGCAGAGGATAGGACATCTTGATTGAGCATTTATTCCTTCATGTCCCCTCACTTTACTACTTTATTTTTCCTTTTCACCCCAACCACTGAATAGCACTTATGGCATGATGACCTTTATGAATGTGTGATAGAGAAAACAAACACACAAGTCGCATATCAAAGCTCCATGGAATGCCTGTCATTCAGCCAAAGCACAGGGCATATCTGCAACTGCTTTGGATCTTGCAATGTAAATTGGTGAAGATTAATAGCAGACTGGGGACACTGAATCAAGAAGTCATCCAAATTGCCCAATGATATCCCACTTCTAGCCAGCCCTGTGTTTTCTTTCCTTTTCAGTCTGCTGGATTCATTCAAATCTCAGGAGGGCTTCACGCTGTGTGTGCATGTGAACGCGCACTTGCTTGTCTGTGAAAGTATTTACACATTCTTTTCCCTCATGATAGATGTGTGCTACTTAAAAAAAAAAAAAAAAAAAAGCAGATAGAGGAAAGAATTAAAAAAGGGAGCAAAAGGTTGGGTAGTTTTAATACTGCTCATTAATGTCCAACATGACAGCTTTTATGAGTGTGGTTTGTGTGGGTTTATGAGTGTCTTTTGGCATTAAAATTGCTACCAGTGCAGAACCTTGACTGGTACCAGCCAGCATGGAGAAAACTTCCAGGCCTTGGTGACATTTGTTAAACAAATAAACTCATTCAGCTGGAATTCAACACTGCTTGTGGCAACAGCCGCCCTATCACGCACAAACACCTCATATGGATTTGCTTTGTCACAGTGAGCCAAAGACACTGTTTCCAGATCTGGTGACCTTTGTTGAAAAAGGATGATTATCTTCATATTTATTCTTTTGAGTTGCAGCCGCTCTTCGTGTGAGCCCCGCTGAGTGTCATAAGGTACTATTCCTCATGCGAGAAAAGCTTCAGCTGAGAAAAGTAAACCAATCAGCCAAATCATGACTTCACTGTGTGTGTGTGTGTGTGTGTGTGTGTGTGTGTGTGTGTGTGTGTGTGTGTGTGTGTGTGTGTATGTGTGTGTGTGTGTGTGTGTGTGTGTGTGTGTGTGTGTGTGTGTGTGTGTGTGCAGCTGGAAGTGGAAGCTCCCTGCTCTGCAGTATAGCATTAATTTTCTCTTTTTTATTTTCTTTCCCAGCGCATTATCCTGAGTCCACTGCCAGTGGAAATAAATGTAAGCATCTGTATCTCCTTTTGTGCACCACGCACACTGCGCAACCTCAAGCTGCTGCGTCGATGCTGCTGTTTCCGTAAACATGAAGTAATGTTAGGAAATCTTGCCACATATGAAATCTGCAAGCTTATGTCCCACTTCAAAAAACAAAGAGTTAAATTTATACTAAGTGAGTCAACTGAGAATGCTGAACTGTTTGGTCTGGAAAGTTGATGTGGTTGATAGGCCTACTTAACAAAACACAGATACTGTGCTTTAGAGGTTTGCGTGTGAGAGACTTTCCCACATCTGCAGAGCTTGAAACAGTTTGCTAATACAATTATTTTGACTCATCTTTTGGGTTATAAAAATCACACAAATTGAAATGGTTCCCACAGATGGAATTTAGTAGGAAAATTTCGGTCAATGCTGGCTTAGGCACCTTACGAATGAAAATTCCAACTCTTACCTTGCTTGGTAACCTCACAGTCTCTGCTCAGGAGGATGTCTTCTACTGTGGTGTCAAAGATGAAACGTACATTCTGCAGAAGGCCCTGTTAAATAAGCAGAGACTCGTTATTACCACTGTAGTAGCAGTTTCTGTTAATGTTTTGGCTGCATTATTTCAGAGTTATCCACTTTCCATACAATTCAAGCATGCATTGAGCATCAGCCTGGCACAGCTCACACACAAGTGCATTCAAACTTGAGCATGGAAGTTCATTCTTGACCTTTTCACGCACATTCACACTCAGCATTACACACAAGGGGCAATTTGGAGTCTAAATTTGGAGTCCTCTCCACACAGAGGCAACACTGAGCCACTCTGCCACACTTTAAAAGGGTGTATGTTAGTCTCAGCTTCAGGAAACTGTTGTTTAAAACGAGCTTTTATTATAAGCTTAGGTAAAACCACAGTTTTGTTTCCTGAAACTTATGAGACGTGAAAAAAAAAACTGCAGGGGCCTCTTAACATGTTTCACCCAGCATGGCTGAGTCACACAGGGACTAAAGAAGAAAAGCAACTTAAGCTCCTGGATCTTCTGAAATCCTGGTCTAGCAAGCAGAAAGCCATAGTCTCAATCTTACCCTGAAGTGGTTCTCGCGGATGGATCCCTTTGCAACATACATGTGGCTACCCTCAGCCTGCAGGTGCTCGTAGAAAGGCTCATCCAGGATGAAGCTGTCTATTAGGCTGCAGCCCACATACAAATTTGCATTTTCCCCATGAACATGAAGAGTGATATTCTTCCACTGCGAGTCAGACAAGTCAACATCCTCGAATGAAACTACGTTCTGTGAGCCGTCCACCCAGTACACCAGATCCAGAGTGTTTGCCCGTCCATTGGACACAATCTCAAACTGCCGCCGGCCATCAGAGCTCTCCAAACCAATCAAGGTGCCCCGTGAGGCGCGGTCCTGTCGTATGCTGGCCACAAACACAAAGCCCTCATTGTTTTGGATCTGTTGCAGTATTTGTTTTAGTACAGGGGCTCTCACTGGGGGCAGGTGGTCAAAACGGATGAAACGGTATGCAGGGGCATCTGAGTTTTGGCCCCGGAACTGTTTGGCTCCCAGAGTCCTGCGTGAGATGTGGCTGATATCAAACAAGTCAAATGATGTCTCGTCCTCCTGCTCACCATCTAAAGTTCAGACAAGAGAGGATGCAAATGGACAGTTACTTGAGAAGAGAGGGAGAGCTGATCAGTTTTTCCCCCATTATGAAATTCCCATTTTTAATATCAAGGAACAATGACAAACTAACAACATTTTTTCAGAGGGTTTAGTCTTCAATTTCACTTTTTTGCCTTTAAAAACTTCACTGTGGTGTTTTATTACGCCACATCTTTGTGGCAAGAGTTGCATTGAGCTGTTTTCAGTTATCACATAATACATTTTTAGACACTATAGTCACATGTTTTTCATAAATTTGTTTCTACTTACCTTGAGGTAATGCGTGGAGGAGATGAAATGATAAGAGCAGTAAGTAGAGACTTCTCCTGAGTATCATACTTCCTTCAAACACACAAAAGAAATCATTTTTATTAGTTTCTGTGTCTCAGACTTATGTCTTTTTTCGACAACCTGGGTCCATCTCAATTGCTGACTTTGCACTTGAGCCTCTCATGGGGAGATTTTTTTTTGTGGAAAAATTATATAATGAATCCACAATTTTAAAAAAGAGAAAAAAGAAGAAATCGCGCTTATAATAACTTGCAGTCAGACACCACAAAACCTACAGACTCTGCACTGTTGTCTAATGACGTTCTGTTAAAGAATGAAGTCGCCATCATCTTTGAGCTTCATATTCTGCTGTTTTCATTACTTGTCGAGCAGATGTGTTAAATTTAACTCACAGCTTATTCTATCTCCCAACGCTTAAAAAAGTTCAACAATAAATAGCCCACTGCGTCGTCCATTGAACTTACCTGACAGTGCAGTTTTATTTATTAAGGCAGTCAGGTATCCGGCAAAAAAGAAATGAAGAAAAGCTGGAAAAAAAGAAGACTTATTTGACCGATGGTTAAATGGATGGTGAGTGGTATCTCCTGTAACCTCCTGCGTAAAAGCGTAAAGTCCACTCTGGTAGACTACATCCACAGACCGAAGGACTGGAGACTCAACAGTGACTGAGCCACCCACCTCCCTCCTCTTATATAGAGGCTCGGGGAGAGTCTGTCAATCAAATCTTTGGGGTACGAACCGTTTGTAGCCGGTTGTTAAGAGACGGGGTTACATAATTACCTTCCGATGGCGTAATTTTCTTACCCGTGCTCACACAGGGAAACTAGTATGGGGGTGGATGTGTGACCCCTCCCTTGCTCTCTTCCCTCACCGTGATGCCCACCCTACTTATCACAGACACCCTTCCATGTGTGTCTGGAGCCAATTCACTTTCACTGGGGAGAGAGGTGGAGGGAAGCAGGCTGTTACATACTCTGGAGAGACAAAGTGTTGTAGAAACCATAACCAAAAAGTTAAATACTTTGCGGCACTAATAGTAGGAGCACTAAATAATCTGCACAATTATGATAAATTCAGAAAATTTGTGGGTTGTAAAACAGCACTTTCACCCCCTTCTGGCAATGCTGTTATTCACTTTCTTGAATATTACAGGTGATCTTCAAAGAAATAACACTTGGCAAGCATAAAGTAAAACTTTTCAGTATGTAGGTGACTTCATTTTGACCAAAAAAGTAATATAATTCAAAACACACAAAATATAAATAACTCAAACTGAGAATCTTTGCTATGTCAACAATGTGAGAAAGGGGAAAAAACATGAAATGACCCCTAATACAATAGATACTTTGGATGCTTCCACTTTGCTGGCAAGAAGTGTCTTGCGGCTGGAGATCATCAGGTTATTGCCAAGGCTTCCCTATGCGGTGTCAGACAAAGAAAAGCTGATACGTTTCATTTTTGGAGCCCATGTTGAGGGACTGGATGTGGGTATTCCTTTGTGTACCAATAGGATACGTAGCCGGGATGGTTTGCGTCAATTGGAAATGTTCATTCCATTTAGAGGAAAAAAGGGGGTGAGTAACAGACAGTTTCTTACCAAATTGGGTGACTGCCTTTCAGCAAAATGGATTCACTAGCCTGACATAAATTAGAAACAGTAGTGAACAGTTTGTCAGACGTACAAGAATATAATGATGCCCACTGATGATAAAAGCATTCTGCAGTGACCAGAGAACATCGGATTAATGCTGTCAGGGGTGGAAAAACTTGAAATGCTCCCCAGACTTGCACTTATTAAAATTGGTAGTGCAACTGTCAGTTGTAGTTTCTCAAGATTCGGGGTTCAAATCTGCTTGAATTTGTTGCTTTTAAACCATCAATCATCGAGGTTATAACATTGGTTAAGGAAGAAAAATACTGTCAAGTTTTGAGTGCCATATAATCGGATTGTAACCTTTTGCTGGATACATACTCAAATTACAAAATACACTTTTAATACTACTTTTAGACTTTTAAAATTACACTTTTTATACACAAAAATGCAATCACTGTCAGCATTTACCCAGTAGTATCAATGGAAAATGGTTAAAATGTCAAGTAAACTATGCAACTTCAACACCACTTCAAAAAATGGATTTACTAGTCAGTTTTCAATTTAAAAAGGTGGAACCACTGCAGAGCAACTAGAGGCAGTGGAAATTAAACTTATTGCAATTGCAGTAATTACAGCTGGCAAAAGTCACGCACTATTTACAAATGGGGAGAGAAGAATAATAGGTGGCAATAGATCCGTATGCGACTTGTTCAAACCAAACTATGCCAGAGAAAAACATCAAGAACACATTGCTCTAAAATCTTGACCAAAACAGAGAATTTACGCAACCTAAATTTCCATCTTTATCCCTTAAGATATTTTTTGAAAACTCTTTCGGTCATTTGGACACACCATGAGCCAATGCTTGCCTAGTACGCAACAAAGATCCATGCATAAGCTTGGACTCCTCTATTAATGCAACAAACACCAGAGATCTGGAGGAGTCATGAACTGAAGGTGATGGATGTCAGTTTGGTTGATAAACAACTATAGTTTCCACTCCTCTTCTCCAAGTTGTGACTTCACCATTGACGTTAATGTGTTTTTAACCAAAAAAAAGAAAGAAAAGAAAGGTTCAGTGTGACTCAGGAGCGCAATCCAAAGGGGAAATCTGGCACCCGAAATGTTTAAACTACTCAGAACTGGAGAGAGTGACACATGTAACATGCAAATCACATCCTCTGTAAATTACAACAGTTTTGGGAGTGAGAAAAAGAAAAGAGTTTAAATAGAAATGGTCTTTTTAAGTAAAGATTTACTTCAAATAGTTCCTTTATGTTGATCATGCCAGAAGTTGAGTAATGCCAATGAAACAAATTTGGCCAGAATGGCTGGCATTGTTAAATATCCTTGCATAATCTCCCAAATGGAATGACGGCTCTGTTTGCAGGACAATCGATATGTAAAGTATTTAAATATCTGGAGAGAAGAAGCATTTCTTTGGATGTCACTGTCCTCTTTACTTACTTACTGTACTCTCCACTTTCTACAGTTGCTACTGAGCTTAGGTTGTTTATGATTAAACCATGAATCTTGAAGCTTCAAAGCCAAAGTAAGTGTGTGCATTGCTTTCATTAAGCTCAATACATTCATATAAAGAATACACTGATGTAAAGATAATCAAATATTTTTGAAGGGCAGTGTCAAAACTTAATAATAATAGTAATAATTAGTAATAATCATTGATAAGTTTCATTTTGTTATAGTCTTCACCAGCAGCTAAATGTTTTAGACCTCTGCAAGCCTAACAAACCTGCTTTTATTCATGTGGCACCGTTTGTGCAATATTTCAGCATAGTTCACATCACTGGCACAAACAGGCAGAGTTCTTCTCAATGCTGTAGCAAACAGGGAAGATTAATCTACATTTGAAAAAGAATAGATTGAAATGTCGATCCACCGCTCTGGTCAGGAATGAAATATTTTAACTAACCCATAACTGCTAAATGGATTGCCATGAGATATACATATTACGCTTTTTATGATTTGCAAAGATTTTTTCTACCTTGCAGATGAGTTGGGTTTGCTTAGGTTTTTCCATATGTTGTTTGTGTTGTCCACATTTATATTTTGGATTGGGTTCAGGGTCTAACGTGTGCGGATGCATTTGAGGAGTTGACATTTTGACTTGAAGGAAAGAGAAAGTATGGATATCCCACTATACCAGTTTGTTGACGTGGCATATCAGCTGATCACAACAGACTGGACTCATCAGGAGAAGGGCCTTATGGAGACGGGCTTAAAAGGCGTGTTTCAGACTGAGGTTGAACTGAGGGACTGCATAAAGATAAATTAGAAGCTTTTGGAACTGTTAATCATGCAGAGATATTCGAGTGGAGTCCTAGATTAGATAAAATATCCTCTTTAACCCTGTGAAATATCTCAACATCTACTTGATTAATTAGCACTTTCACACATTAATGGTCTTCAGATGATGTATCCCCTGACTTTTCCTCGGGAACCACCATAAGGTTGACATTATGTGGCTTTGAGTGAAATGTCTCAAGAGCTATGAATTGGATTAACTCTGATCCCAGACTTTTCAACCTCACAGAGATATACCATTGTTGTAGACATAGTCTGCCTAAAAAAACCAAAGCTGGAGATTCAGACCTTTTTTTCAAGATGTTTTATAATAGCCATTTTCACTGTCAAAATATTATACTGTTTCCTTCCTGACCTGCCAAACACAGGTCACTCCACTGTCACTGACTTCATTTGTTTTTGTCTATTCCCTAAATTTAAACACTTGCGTACTCTGGCTTATTTTTTGTCTGCAAAATGTATCTACCTACCATGCTCCTTCACTTGACCTGATGAGACAGTTTATGGTTTATGGCTGATGTATGGAGCCACATCACAGCAACTACCAATCAACTAGCACAATATTTACTACAGTTTCTGTGAGTCAGTGCCAGTTTCTACACATTTTCATGACAAAGCAGCAGGGGTGGGATGTCATGTCTGGACACTTCGTTCCCAGAAGCTCTCAAAATGTCACTATGACACGATCCATATTCATAGAATTCCTGAAACATCACCACAATGTTCTGCCAAAAAAGGCCAGATTTTGTCAAAAAAAAAAAAAAAAAAAACCAAACTTGTTTCAGAAAAGAAATTCACAGCTTGTGCTCTCTAAGTGAGATGGATTGTTACAGGTAGTCATTTACAGCAACATTTGAGTCACTCGACTCGACCACAGGCTTCTTTTTACAGAACAGTGCTCTGTGAATTGTTCTCACAGGTTTTGTGAGGCAATTGAGAAGTCAACGGGGAACAAGAAAACTGTATTAATCATTAAAATGCAACACTGCAGGACTTCCATTTTGTTTTTCAGCTTTGAAGTTCTAACGGTGTATTGACACACTAGACATCCTATACTTCACCGAGCTGGGACCAGTGATGCCAGAAAGTAAACTGCACTGTCATCAAGGGTTTAATGGTGATCTAGAGCACTAGTATCAACATGATCACAGTACAAGAACTAAAATTGTAGGGATAGTGGAGTCTTTTACATACAACGTGTATAAACCAACACAAAGATCTTGAGTACTTGTTTCCAGGGTACCACATGTTTGCCTTCAAAGCTTCTAATTCCAGTTTTCGTATAAAAATGGCTCACATATCTTGGCTTAGAAAAGGCATTACATCATAATGAGATAACCAATGTTTGACTTGTTCTCCTCTCCAGTTTATATGTGACCTATGTGGGTGGGATTTGTTGATACATGATTTGTGAATTCAGCACAATCAGAATATTTCCTGAGTGATATTAAACTTGGAATCCTAACAACATAGGTTAACATCATCAGGACAATCTTTCAACTGCACTGTCACAATGAGAACAAAATCAAATGCTGCTGCTGAAAATGTCGACCTGCCAAACTTTTGTTTGTGTGCTTAGACAATATCCTGAGTGGAAGGATGAACACGGGAAATCTTGTTTACTTCCTTTGTTGCCTGAAGGATTGTTGTAGGGTGGCAGGCTGTGAGGACCCCATTAATTGCATGCTGGTTGCTCATGTTTAGGTGCAAGACACTGCCAGCTTTATTCAACGCTGCTTGTCATAGTGATGTATTCAGGCGTCAGACTGTTCACTGGACTAAGGTTTATTCCCAGATGTGTATTTGAGCTGCTGGACTTGAACACAAGCAAAATGCCCAAGGAGGGTAACCTCCAAAGTCAGGTCTGAAATACAACCAGGCCAGGCTTAAGTTCTGAACTTCAAAAAAATGTAAGTAAATGAAGGAAAGTAGTAATAGTTGTGACTCCCTTAGTTCGCATTGACCATACTTACCTACATTTAAGTTAATGGTTGTGGGATTACATGAGAACAACCACCATTTCACTTCCACCCTCTTTTCTCACAATTTCATTTTCATTTCGAAGATGCAATCACTTGGTAATGACTTCCAGATTCCCATTTTCCTCCTTGTGCTGATGGGATGTGTAGAGGTATGACAGAGAAGTAAGACATATTGAGCAAATTCATAAAACCTTAAGAAGTGGGAGAAATATGGGTTCATTTTACAGAAAACTGACAGAGAAATCTTGAGGGGATAACCACGCAGGACCTAGAAATACGTTGATGTGTGTGGACACTGAAAAACGGCACCATGAACAGTGTTGTGTGTGAGAGAGAGAACAAAGTAAGAGTGAGATCTCTTCAGTGTAGCGGAGAGGAGGAGGAGCTCTGGCCTTGGGTCCCTGGGCACAGAAGGTGCTACAGCATAGCTGAATCTCCACTGCCTATACAAGCTCATCACTGCATTGTTATGGCTGATGGTCCAGAGAAGAACTAAGCAAGTTTACATTCAGCAAATAATTATGTAACAATTCAACATCTATTTCATACTACAACATCTATTTCCAGTGGTGGGAAAGTAAGCAACATCAAGGACAATTCCAGGCTACATGTATTTAAGTTGATTATTTCCATTGATTGCTACTTTATACCTGCACTTCACTTTCTTCTTCACTACATTTATTTGTTACATATTTTAATACAGATCTTTTGTTTAAACAAAAAAAGGCTTTATAGTAAGATGATCTTCATAAGTAAAATCAGTTGAGCACCATTATTACAAAGCACCAATGACTGTGAAGTGAAAGGGGTCCCTCACAATGACAAAACCATAGAGACCTATTACCTGATTAAGCTCTATGGAGAATCTTTCTGATCACTCATTTGGTTTTATAGCACACAACTTTACAGTTTACCATTGCCCTTTTGAGTGTCAACACTCATCATCTTATTTATTTTCACTCATTGTACAGTACTTGCCCAGTACCACACGCCAGGCAAACAAGCTTAACGAGCAGTTAGCAACTAGCTGGTGAACACAGTGGAGCGTTTAGCAACTAAAGACACAAAGAGCCACATTGCTTACCGTAAAATCATTGTTTCTTCAACCACATAAAGTATAACATTTAATTTGAACTACTTCCAAATGCCACTCCGTATGGTTTTATAGTCAAAGCACATGTTTTTGGCTATCTTTTGTGGCCCATCACTGATCAAACCTTTAGACCAGTCTATGTAGCTTATTACTTTTGTTCTTTGTCACCATGCACAAGTGTCTATTTGGTATACTTTGTGTCAAGTGGACATGTATGAATACACACGATTAAGCTCTTCACATAAAGTGTGTCCAAACTTTTGTCTTTTGACTGGTACTGTATGTGTGAGTAAGTGATACACAGTGCAATAAGTAACCCTCTACTTAAATTAAAAACATTTAAAGCAGCATTAACCTGTTTTTTGGCCATTTGGGGGCCTGAACTCCACAACAACCTGAACATCACACTCTAGTTACATGGCTAATATGGCTTAAGTGTTTGCAAACGGCTGCCTTTTTATATAATCAGCAATTTTAGCCCTGATTTGGAGTCAGTTTTATGTCAGTCAAATTTACTCTCCTTCAATGACTTTCCTTCTGTCCCTGTCTTCACCAATTCCTGCAAAACATATTACGGACCTATGTTTGGCTTCTTGCTGTGGTTAATGAGAGTGGTGAGACTCAAATTAGCAGGTTATAAAAACCAAAATAGGAAGGTCAAAGCTATTAAAATGCTCTGTAGAGCTGAGAGAACCAACATCGGGTGTCAGGCCTCTGCAAGTTCATCGCTATGGGCAAACATTTCTCACATTACACATAGTGATTTAGTAGCCTATGTAGTGCAGCTTTAATCATTATTTTTTTCTCTAACACACCTTTTACCATTTATCTTTAAAGCTACAATAACACATTTGTATCATTTAAACAGCAAAACTGGGTAATATTTTGCCTTTGGCACAATTCTAAAATGAAACCCCTTAGTTTTGCATATATAAGTGGGGAAGGGAATGTACTGCCTGTTGGATTTTGATGCAATATCATTGCAAACACACTGAGGATAGGTGCAGTTAGCAGGAATGATATGTTGAAGAATACCAAATGTTCCAGAGGAGAATTTCCTGCTCATTATTGACTCCAGGTTTTGTAGCTGGCATCCTGCTTCTGTCTGTACACCAAAAGGTTTTAAGCATTCAGGGTAAATTAGTTTGATGCTGCCACAGTGAGGGAATAACATTTGTCTATGTCTCTGCAATAGCCAGCGCATTCAGTGCTGAAGCAAATTAGATTTTGAAACATTTGCCTCACTGCTGATTTGGAGTTCATTTGAGGGTATGAAAGCCTGACACAATGTGAAATAAAGCAATGCCACGACCTGAAGTTATTCCTAGAATTTAAGTTAGTCAGGCAGGTGATAGCCATGGTTAGTTGGCAACCACACAACCTGAAAACTAAGTTCAAGTGCAGGATAACAGATGACATATATATATGTATGGGTCTTTAAATAGCTTGCTTTGATGCTTTGATTTCGAGCACTACCAGCACACTAAACCTGAGCAGTAATAGTGATCGCATCTTTCTCTTCAAAGCTTTTTGTTTGTTCATTTTATGACAATAATAAAACATTAAAAACAAAGGCAAAGAGTTTTGTAACTGTGATATCACACACCAATAGCAGCAAGATTAAAAAGCTACACACGGAGATATGCATACCAATCGCATCCATCCACTGAAGTGCAGCTCGACCACATGTGCTGTTAATTCTCCAGATTGGTTAAAAACGATTAGAGAGGAAAACATAAAATTGCCTCTTTTAGGGAATAAATTCAGCCATAAAAACAAAGGAATTTGCTAATGGTAGAGGTTGATGTCGAAATGCTATCTCTGTGTCAGCATACGGTTGGAGTTTAAGTTGATGGGGTGAGTTAATGAACCTGAGAAATGTGCAGAGACTTGATGGTTTATACTCAGATGCCAAACTATCATCTCATCTCACCCTTGCACCTTGGCTTAATGGAGCAGACGAAGAGTCTTAACCTCATGAGGACCCTGCAAAGACCGTACGCTTAGCAAACCAGTTCTTCTTTTATGACTCAAATAAAAACTTGGAATATTCTTTACTGCAGCAAATATGCCATCATAACAATGTTTGGATTCAAATATGGCTCTGATAGGCAAACGAATGTAATGCAAACAGAGCTGAAGAGATTTTAAAGCTCGGCAGGGTTCCTGAGTGGCCCCAGTCTTGTTCAGTGCTCTGGCACCTCATATTACGTGCTCCTGTTTTCCCCATTTTCCTTGCTAACTCCACAAGGGTCTTGTGTTGATTTATCTGAGTGTTAAGCACTTGAATGTTTATGCCTTGTACCCTGGATGACACCATCTGCTACTAATCTGTATTTCCGTCGTTGTCTGCACACGGCAGCCCAGAAAAGCTGAGGACACACTCAAGTACAAAGACACCGGTTTCCCGGTCTGGCTTTTCCTTTGTCTGCATATTTCACCAATCTATACTAGTCACTCTATAACTTAAGACCCATGTTCATCCTTCACAGTTAACTTGTATGTACTTTGGTCAGAGACAGAAGGCCTACACCGGCACATGTGCTGTATCTATCAAGCCAAAAATATGATTCTGTGTAATTCATAGACCAGATAAGGATAAACACAGGCTGCCTAACACATGTGCCACTTTTTTAAAAAGCGCACTTTGTGAAAGTGAAAGTTTAAACACACACTGTACAAAGAAGTATATGTGAAAAGTAACAAGAACACATAAGGGGAAGACATGTAGGGAGAAAGTGTTTTCACAGTCACTGGTACTTTTATTTCCCTGTTATGAATGCAGACTTATGTACAGTTATACTCTAAAATAAGTGCAACTATTTCTGTGTGAAGACTTTAGGTGAAAAGTTTCTTGTAGGTATTACAGTCAAATATTTTTCATGATTGATTTGTGATTTCACATAAGTGATTCCTGTTTATGCTAATTACCCATTTTCTTCCATGCATGCTACTGTTGCTGGAGTCATGAAATGTATCACTTCCTGTGCAACAGATTTTTTTACCCCAGAAAATGTGCCGGTGTTAAATTACAGGACACAAACCTTTTAAAATGGTCATTCCGTCACATTAAGCAGCGATTACAGAATCATACATTGTTGTTGTAACTTGATGGTGTGACACTGCAGACTACAAAGTTGAAAACCCCTCAAACAAAAACGTGACATGCTAGCCTTTTTGTCAGGATGTTGTGAGGTATTCAGATGTGACATCACACAACATGTAATAAAATTAACAACTGTCACGCCCAATACTCATTTTATTTCCCAGCGCCTCATAACTGTTGTGTCAGGACTGATATTGTGTTATCTGATCCCGACATTATGCCAGGAGCTGGTTGCACCACATGTTCAGAAGTTGAAACTTCTGCTAGTTATAATGCAAGAATTTACTTAGTGGTGGTTTACACATCACTAAATTAAAACCAATTGCTTAACACAAACAACTGTATATTACAGCTTTGTTTTGATGCTGCATTGACTTTACTGTAAACTTTATATGTTTACATTCAGTTGCTTTTTAATTGAATGCAACACATTTACACATTACTAAAGTGTTCACTAGAAAACACATTTTTCTTATGTATTAAAGGACCCGTGTGTAAGACTTATGTGCATCCAGTGGTAAGGTTACAGATTGCAGTCGACTGAAAAGCCTTTTCCTCCTCCCGCCCTTTCAAGCCTGTAGGCGGCCACAAAACTCAGAAAAATGCAAAAGGCCCTCTCTAGAGCCAATGTTTGGTTTGTCCATTCTGGGCTACTGTAGAAACATGTTGTTGGAACATGGCATACATATGATGAACATAATAAATAAATAAAAACATATAGATTTTCAGTTTCTGCCAATATTTCTGATCCTTCTAAATCTTACACACTGCTCCTTTAATGGTTCAAGCTGATTTAATAACTCATTTGATGAAACTAGCCAATACTTACTAAGAACTTGAGAAAGACTTAACACAAGACTAAACTTAATGATGGATTTACAAACAGCTGGTGCGACAGTCCAGGTGTTTAACAAAAAAGCAGCATTTTAAAGCTCTAATCAACTGAATCACTTTTGTGTTTGTGCAGTCAGCCATAAAACCTTGCAAAACAGACATTACTAATCTCAAAGATAACCAACTCAATATCTTTCAGTCTGGCCACTTAGAAGCCATATGATATTCAGAGAAGATTTTCGTGAGACTTGCATGAGTCCCGGCTATATGACGGCATCTTTTGATATGTGTGCAAATACTCCCCTCCCTTGACTGAGTTCCACTAAGTTTGTGAAAACTAAAGAGCAGAGATCCTCAAAGGTTTTTGGGGGATCATTACAGTGCACGTGCCTCATGATGTATATATCTTGGTCTACTTTATATAAAAGTATTCATGAGGGAAAGCAAAGACTTGCATTCAGAGATCAGGCCAGGCCACAGACCAGAGAGCCAGTGAACCAAAATACTTCACAGGCAAGCAAGCATGCAAACACTCTATTTGAGTTGTAGATGATGCTGAGAGGAAAGAGTTCAATCTAGATTGTTAGTTTTGCACTAATGTGACTGTGCTGTGATGTGGCTGTTCAGTTCTGTCTTATATCTAGTGTCCTACTACTCTGCAAAACTGGAGGCGACCAGGTTCTTCTTTCTGTCAAATTGAATGACAAAGTATTGTAAGAGATCAAATTTTGGACCAGATTGCATTATGATGTACGGGTGTGGCTGTCCTTTAAATCCTTTTATTTGCAAGAATAAACACGCCATTCTTTAGTGGTGAGATCAATGCAGGGAGTGCACCAAAAACGACCTCACAAAGACAAGGAATGTGCGTGTATACTAATATATCACTTTGAGAATGTGCGCTGACTGAATCTTGATGTAGCAGGTTAATTCATTCAAGGGAAGAAGATACTGAGGCACACACTCACACAAACACACACGTACGCAGACTCACACACATTCCAGCACATTAAAATGGAGAAAGAACATGGCTACATAAATTTACTCCAAAGACAATAATTTATAATGTTTTGTTCCAGTAGAAAGTCTCTGCTGCTCGAAGGAACACTAAAGCTCACCATGACAGGGCAGAGTCAGCCTTGCCAGCTCATACCTATATTTGTGGCATTTAAGAAAAAACAAAAACAAAACCCACACACATACATCCACAATGTGGTGTATGACAAAAATAGGTACCACTCCATAAATCCTAAGCAGCTTTAACTCTGCTTTCTTTAATGTATAACAACTGGAAAGTGATATTGCACAACTTCAGTTATATTTCATCTGATCGAGACTGGTCTTCACAAGCAGACTGCCTCTGTATCAATTAAAGAAAACAGTCCTCCATCTGAGGGAGTTAAGATGACCTATCAGTAGAGTTATCATTCTATCATCAGCATCAGCGTTACATAATGTGTCAAATACAATGTCTTTTCCTAATGGACTGTGGATGAGTAACGCTTGATATTCCATTCCATTCCAGATAGACAGAATTTTCCGTCAGCTTCTTTCAAGACTTAGCTGTGGGTAATAACATGTTGACAGTGATAACAGTAGCACAGTGAGAGAGTTTTCTGGTCAAGAAAAGAGGAGAATTGTGCCCAGAAATTAAAGTAGCTGCCAGTGAAGCATCCCACATGAATATTAATCACTCATCAAAATGTGATTATATTTAAAAAAACTCTTAAACAGTACAAGTTACTATATTTAATCGTATAATGTATTGTATTCAATATTTCCAATATAAACAGACATGTAGCAACAGCATGCATACATACTATATAGAAAAACACAACACAATCAGGCAGCCAGTAAACACCATTTTATTTCACAGACACATTACCAACATTGTATCACTTAAAAATGTAAAATTTCACTTTGATTATTATGTTCTTATAATTACATTCTTATTGTTATTACAGATCAGTGTGACTTTGTCAGCAACATTTCATAGTGACTGAGCTACAGGGAAGTAAATGCACAGCTCAGACAGTGTGGATGGGTGTGTCAGTATACAGTAGTAGCATCTGTGTGTCTGGCAGGCATCAAGGTCGCACCCAGTTGATGTCATAGGCTTGTGTAGCTGCTCTTCTAAGCAGCGGTCACAGCCAGTTATATAGATCTACATCTGTTCCACATACTGAACAAACAAAATCTGATGCTTGACCATCCAAAATGCGACTGAACAGACGGCAATAATGACTGTTAATAAAATTGTTTTTGGCAAATTTAGCTGTAATTATCTGTAATTGGATAAATATTGCATCAAGATGATGCAGTTAAATGAATCTGGTAAAAACCTAACACATTACATCAAACCATTGATATCCCTTAGTGGCCAAATGATGTGCATATGGAAAGTTTAATAAAGACCAGTGCAGTAAAATAGGTGGCCCCTTTAGACAATGTGAAACCAAGAAGTAGAAGAACACACAGGAGCACATGTAACAAGAAACACCAAACATAGTTGAACATATCTATTTTTGATTAACGGACAACAAAAAACAGAACTTTCCTTTACCAGTGAAACCCTAGCCTGGGGTTTGGAGCTGTTTTAATGAAACCTGCATGGTCTTTGCAGCAGCCTGCTGTAATTACACAGTCATGTTGGGGACGCTTTGCATAGCAGCACTGGTGTCATGAGACAGTTGGGCCCCACTGCGGGACTGAAACAGTCTCAGCTCCCCGTCCAGAGTCCCAGTCAGCAGCTACGAGAGAAAATAAAATGACATCACATTCAGCTTTGGCTCTGTGGATGATAATTCCCAGGGACTGGGACATCAGCACACCTGCTTCCTTAAAGATGACTAGCATCGCCAAGGTCAATATCCATACTGTGTTTCCCATAAAGATTCTTGATTTTCCATACCTGCCATTTATCACAAAAAAACATGAAACTGCCTGGCCTGAACTCTGTTATATAACTTTGTTTAATCAGAAGTGGGACTTAAGGTTCTTGCCAGTGCTAGTCATGGTGAGTCAACTGTTTACTCATTAATAAGGCACCCACATATCAATAAACTAACATCACAGCAACCATTTCAGCATGTGCACACACACACACACACACACACACACACACACACACACACACACACACACACACACACACACACACACACACACACACACACACATACAGACACACCACACACACTTTAACTAACATGTGGATGCAGCACACATGCACACAATCACATCTTCGCTATATTTCTTAAGAAAGGAGCATTATCTCATCTCTTTCTATCAGCCAGTGGAGCAGACGAGGGTGAGCGAGCGTTACCTCAACACTCTGCAAGCCAATCAGCAGCTGTAGCAATAGGAAACCCTCCATTTGAGGTTCAGAACGTGGCTCGTGATGCATATTTCTATCTGTAGCAGCTGCTGAGAATACAGTATACTGTATAATATAATTGAACGACTACGCACTGTTTTCACTTGATTTTCAAGTGCTGTGTAGGACCAAGGCATATACTGTAACAAACCATTTCAAGTCTATTTCATACTACTCAAAGCCAAGGTTATATGTTCTGCCCTTAATCCCACTTACAGTCTCAAAAGGTTTCATAAAGCCACCATGATGAAAAATAAGTGAAAACAATCCACCAACACACACATTGCAAATTAAATGGGAATGCTTGGGTAAATGTGCAGATCTGTTGTGGAGCATCAATGTCATATGATGATTTCAGAGATTTTAGGTGCTTGTAAAGAGTAGAGTGTCTTTCTAAAACATAGCCTTCTAACAGTGGGGATCTTGGAAAACAAGTATTTGCCAAAGTGGTTATAAAAACCACATTTGGTTCAATAATAGTCCAACATTTTTTCCCATGTACTAAAGCTGTTTTATGCAAGAGAAATCAACTTTTACCAGCAAGCAGATGCCTGTGCTGGGAAGGGGAGGCACAATAGTGGAGGTCTGAGGATGACTCAAACATACAAAGAATAAACTGGGGTGGATTAAATTGTTCTTTGACTGGTAATCCCTGCAGCCCTGCTCCTATCAGCATAGAAGGGATTTCTAGGTGTGTGTGGGTCCTGAGGACAAGCGAGCACAGACAAAAACAGCCATAAAACTATGTGTTGTACTTTTTAGCATATACAAATGTCTGGGACTCATCCACAGGACAGTTTGAGAGCTAATTTCTCCTTTTTCACCAGCTCAAGGACAATAGCTCAAAAATAGCCTAACTGTCTGGGTTCTGCCTCTGGGCTGCTAAAATAGCTACTTAAAACTTAAAGGGGTCAGAGAGCAGCTGCATTAGCAACTACAGCTGCCTTCATTAACTGCCATCCAAAACCATTACACTGTGTAATCACCAAAGCATTTCACTCAGTCATTCCTCTATTTAAACATGAATTGAAACTAAAGTACATATTTACTAAAAAGGTGCCAACCACCTTATAATCATTTTTTACATCATGCACTTGCAGCAACCACCTGTAATCTGACACATTCCATCTCTGCAACCTTCAACCCTTTGTTCACTGAGGCTAAAGTGAGCTAAGCTGATGAGGACTGAAAGTTTTGGGCGACCTTTAGGGTCAGAAGTCAGAGTTTCTGGTGAGCTGATTCACTGTAGAGCAGGGGTCATGCTGGGCCATCACAACGGAGTTATTTAGCCTTCCTGAATGTCCCACTTCTAAGAAACACAGGTTTACAGGTTACAAGTTTCTTCTTTTTTTTGTTGTTTTGTTTTTCAAAGTAATGTCATTAACAATCCATTACTTTGTTATCAATTTGGAAGGATTCTTTTTATATGGATGACACTCCATATACTCAAGATGCAGGCCATGCAGGAGAAATAATTTCGAAAAAGTGAGCTGCATCTCCTTATATAATATTTTTGTTTCCTTGCTTTCATTTTTACTATATTAAAGTCTCACTCAACTTTTGAGGAACCATGGAATCGTAAATCAGATTAAGAATTTGCATGGTGTGTCACGCACATCACACAATCTAAGTTATCGTCAGGCATGCTGACTCAATACCGCGAAAAAGGCACCACAAATCAATAGTTCAAAGCAGAAATAAAAATGATGATTAAGAATGCAATGTGGGCTCGATTTTCAGCGGTGAATGCTTATTGTCAAATATTGGCCTACTGGTTGATAGAAAATGTTCGTCTGCAGGAACTGGTATGGACAAAAACAGAGGCTTTGAAGATATGAGGAGCGATGTGTTTTCCTTCCAAAAGGATATATCATTCATCACTTGTAGAGCACAGACTTCACAAATACCAACATAACAGGATGTTCTGTACTGTACATTCTGAGCGGGGAAGGAAGACACACGAGAGATGAGAAAAGGAGCAGACGGTCACTGTGGTCATCTGTGAGATGAGTTCACAGAGTTCATCAAAGTATCAGTGAAAACAAATCTACGGCATTGATAGTGATTTAAACAGTTGAAATATGGAAATTAACAATAAATTCCTTCCAGCTCAGTCTCTGCCTGTTCATCCATATGCCATCCAGCCAGTGTCTGACAGTCTGCGTAGGTAGATGCCATTAATAGATAGGAAGATGCTCATCTGACTGAATGTAACAGAACACTGAGAAGCACTGATATAATCATACTGATAGCGTCCGTGTGTTTGCCCCAGGAGCTGTGTGACAAACATGTCTTCAAAAAAAGCGCAGGGAACACTTAAAATAAAAAGATCAGCAAATTCATTAAGGCTGAAACAATAACAGAACATATCATTTTTCAATATGACAGTGTTGAAAGTACGAGACCCGATTGGTCAGCTGTTTCAAAAGAAAGTTTGACACAAGTACAAAATTATTGCATAAAGAATACCAAATATAGCACAATTGAATGGTTAATCCCAAGCTTTCACCTAAATTTTCCATATACTGTGTATCATATTTTTTAAACACAAATTTAGATGATGCATACTGAAGCAGTGAAATAATAAAACCAACCAAAGTGTCACCAAGGTGGTGGAAATGCTGCAGTCCTGTGGTGAGATGCATGATTTTCAAAATGAAAGAATGAAAAAATATAGAAATGAACATGGACTCCATCCATGCTCCTCATCCCATCACAGGACAGACAAATCAACTGGTCTTTATAACGTCACAAAATCACTGGAGATAGACCTAAATAGTAAAAAAAGGTTTGAAATGATTTATGTCAAGCACCACCATCCTTTGCTGCTGAAGACCGTGAGATGTGGTTTCGTGTATTCCAGTAAAGAAAGGACAACACTAGTAACTAACGCCACACGGCCAACAGAGTAGAGGCTTTCTAACACATGTGAAACGTTTTGATACTTAAAAATGCCCCTTGTGACTTTGCAACTGGACCCAAACTCTTTATTTCCTCACTTCCTGTTCATTGCTGTTCCAGCTGTGCTGAATACAGGCCAGTTGAATTCAGAGAGGCTGTCTCAGCTTAGTCTGCGTCTCACTCTGATGTGACATTCTGGAGCAGACAGCAGAGTCCACCTCTGTATTTGCTGTCTGGCCACCAAGAAAAAGAGCGTTTTGCTCTTTGGGGTCAGGAAAAGAGGAAGAGAAGAGAGATAAAGTATTTTTTTAAAAAGACTAAGCAGTGCAAATAGCTTTTCAAATGCCAAATGGCCACAAATGAAATGATACAGTAAAAAGGTCTAGGGGGACACCAGCTGCGTTTTTTTCCTGCCTGCAAGGAGCAGAGATGATACATGCTGACATATGGAGACAAGAGTAGCAATGAGTTTGAAAGCCAATGGGATGATTCACTCATTGTTCATCTTCCTAGTTGGGACGGTAGTGCATATTAACTTTTAGAGACAGCTGCTGGTGTCAGTAAGCGGTCATAGTCCTGCTCTAACTCCAAGACATGAAGAACAAATGAGGTCCCAAGTACTTGAGGAAAAGAGTTCAGAAACTTAATCAAAAGTATGAAATTGACACCTGTGTTTAATAGTTCTTACTTCATTCTGATTTGATTGTGCTAATGTGGCTTTTGTTTCCTTTCATATCCCCTTCCAAAAGTACACACATGTGTGCATTTAAAAATTGAAAAAAAGACATGAAATAGTGCAGTGGCGTCTTTGGAACAGAGAGGGGTTGACTTTCTTGCTCAAGGATACACAGAAATTAGCATATTGATTCAACAACAGAAAATGTTGCTGACTATGACTTGAGTTTGTGTGTTTTCTCACACATGCTTTCCAATTGTACTCTGTGTCAGGTTACTTAGCGAGTTTTTCTCTCATCTGCTGATTTAGTATTTAGATTAAGTATGGTTTGACCATCTTACTTTGAGTTTTATACATAATGCCTTTGATATTTAAACATAAGTGATTCTTCATGTACTCTTAAATCTTCGTCAGTCATGAAATTCTCTTTTAAACTGATGACAAATATGTTTCTTTTTTAAATTTGAAAATGTTTAACACATATTGAAGATGACGAAATGGTAAAAACTTGACCCTTGTTGATTCAGCTAACATCAAAACTCCATGCCAGGATGCTAAACACCACCTGCCGCAAAACAAGCACACCTTGTCGAGGATTATTTAAAGCAAACCCTCATTTTTTTCATTTGATGGCTCTGGCTTTTACGTAAATGTCTCCACTACACTATTATGTCCATGTCGAGTTAATCCTAATAAAATTTACATCTTTTACAAATTTTCCAATTCATGTGGCATAAGCCATGTCTGATGAGGGCTGAAACTACATAAACACGCACAGTCATGTCCTCTCTTACGTCTTTTGTATTTTCTAGTCGGTATCACTGGAAAAATACAGTACATGTCCAGGCATATGAGTAGACAGTCAATCAGTTGTTGGAAATATTCTGTTTCTTTCCTGTTTACCCTTTTTTGAGTTTTGCTTTACCTGATACTATGTACATTGTATTTTGTTTATTGTTTATTTTTGTTGTTTTTCACTGAAATTCATTTCATTTAATGTTAACTTTGCTGATTGCAGGAGATCAGCCCCACGAAAAAGAGATGCTTATTGCTCAATTACTGTACACTCAATATCCAAACCACAAAGGCATCTCCTCAATCACAGACAGAACAGTAAAACAAACAAACATTTTCAAGCAACAGGAGCTTCTGAGATAAAATCTCAACTTCAGCTTTATTTTATTTCACAAGATGTTCACTTTGAGGCTTACGTGAGAGTCACCAATTAAAACTGTACGGTATCTGTATGAAGAAACAGAATTATTTAGCAATAAAAGTAACCATAGACAGGGGTTCACTAACTTTTATAATAACAATAAGTAATAAATAAAATACATCAGCATGGTTTTGTCAATGTTCACAGCAAGCACATAGTGCTATGATAAAATAAAGGAAAAAGAATGCACACTCCTCTGTCCTTTGAAACGAATCCACTTCAGAATAAGCTGATTTTTTTGGAAATACTATGAAGATATATTCACTGCTGATGTGGAACAATGTAATAGGAGCTATTGAGAGCTTAAGGTGAGACAGTAAAACATATAGAGCACAGCCCAGTGAAGTCTATTTCTGTAGTCTGAACCAGTAACCTGTAACTTTGAACTGACTGTTGATTCTCCTCAGGCTACAGCACCTTTTGTTTTTTACCTTTAGTTATGCTCCTAAAGCTTTTAAATTCCAAAAATCGCTGAAGGAAGTAACCGCAGATACAGTATCACCTTGGTTTCAGGCACAACTCAAATTGGACAGAGTCTAGCTTCCTTCACACAATCCTAATCTGCAAAAATAAATAAATACAGATAGAACATTATGTATCAAACCAGGAGAGACAATATTACTGTAAAAGTAGAAGTGTAAAGGTACTTATTTGCGTCTACTTTTATAGTTGCAGATTTAGGTCCATCACAGGGGAGCTTGCCATAACTTTATAGAGGTATGCCACATGAAATCCCGCAAGATTTTACAAGACAACAAAGTGAAGTGACAGTAAAAGTTGGGATCTCTCATTACAGAGTTAAGTACAGGAATAAACCTGAGGGAGTGAACTGTGGAGGTAGATCTGCCCCCTTCTTGGTCTTTTAAGTATTCGGGTGGAAAACATGAGTGAAAAATGAGTGGAAAATATGCATTGCATTATCTCTCTATGCCTTGCATCGGATTGTTCTCACAGCAGTAAAACATCTGGCTCTGAGATGTGGCCGAAAAAGTGAGGTGAGCACAGGCTAGGGACACGTTTTGGTTGTTTTTTCATGTATTGGTAAGCAAACCCACAGGTTCAGGAACTACAACAATGATATCATTATTGTATAACATGTCTTTTGTCTTAGTTAATTTTAAGACTGAGCAGCCATTTCTGAGGACTTCCTGAACTTCTAATAGTTTCTTTATTTACAAGTCTTTTTTGGCTATAAGCAAAAGACAAATACAGTGGAGTGTGTATGCATCCTTTACAGTCAGACATTAGATCAACTGAATCATGGTTAACAAGAAGCAGCCTCACAAGGCTGAGCCAGACGCTCAGCATATCAGTGTCTAAGATAAAGTGTCTGAGGAATAGTGAAGAAACACTTTCACTGACTCTTTGTTTGTTTGTAAGACTGAAGTGACTTATAAAAGTGTGTAACAATTAAATGATTGGAGAAACTTCGACAGTCACAGTCATATTATAAAGAGATATAAAGAGAGTCAAAGGTGTAAGATTCTGGATTCTATTAGACTCAACTCTGCAACATCTTGAAATAATTAGTAATCCCGACGTTTTCCCAGACACAAAGATTCTCTTTGACACAGATTGAACTGTGGTTTCCCATGCCTAACCACTCCTTGTGGCTGAAATGTTACATTAGGAGGCCTCAAATATCTCAAGCTATCATATGAAAGGTGTACAACAGGAACCTGACATAGTTAAAAACAAAATAAATATGCAGCAATGTAGGCTGCTTCAGCTACTTTTTAATAGTTATTCACAACTGTATCACACCCATCTTATCATTTTATTAAACCACAAGACAAACTGTGGCCACATAACAAACCTATACCATATATCCTTGCTAAGCTGATCAATTGTTTTTTATATATATGTAAACTTTTCAGAGTATAACATTTTTCTTGAATAAATGAGCTGCCTTCTCAGTTTGCTTATTTGTGCATCTATCCATTGTTCTATTCATCCATTTTCTGCTGCTTATCCAGGGCTAGGTCGTGGTGGCATTAGGCTGAGTAAGAACCAAGACATCCTTCTCCCCAGGAATGCCCTCCAGCTCCTTCTGGGGTATGTCAAGGCACTCCCAGGCCAGGGGAGATATGTAATCCCTCCAGCATGTTCTGGGTCTGCCCCAGGGTCTCCTACCAGTTGGACGTGCCCAGAACACCTCTAGAGGGAGGCATCCAAGAGGCATCCTAACCAGGTGCCCAAACCGCCTAAGTTGGCCATCAGCCTCTCCAGCTCCTGCAGGATCCATCTGCCTCCAGGCACTGACTCTATAGTCACTGTTAAGTGGTCCATGAAGGCCCGGATTGGTGATCGGCAGATCATGGACTTGGTTGCACTCTGGTTTAGCAGATTTCACCAACACTTTCATCAGCAGAGTAAACAGGATCAAAGATGGAATATCCTGTGATGATTCCCACCTCCTGTCTGTTACATTCAGATGCTAATGGCTCTGCTGAGATCTCTGCTGTTTTGCCTCTTTTTCAGATGTCTTTAAATATCCTCCAAAGCCGATGTAGCAGCTTTGGACAGTGCTTGCACACCTTGTTGGATGTTCCACTTAATCCTGGACCTGGTGCTGACTTGGACCTTGCTTTCTTTACCACAGCCCGGATTTCTTTCAGTAGTGGCTGCCTCAGGTCAAATGCCTTAGCTAGGAATATATACTGTATCTTCTTGCCTCGTTTGAATCAGGATGTGTCTATTTGAATATCCTTATTTTGAAGGTGGGAAGATTTGTCATGCCACTTTATTTGGCGGCAGACCCTCTGGAGCCCCCAAACTCTTTCATACATTTGTGAATTTTACAACTTCAATGTGGTTAAATCTTGGCAGGTTCCTGTAATATGTGATGTCAGTGACACAAATCTGAGAATAGAAACTGATAGAAAGTGTTTCCAATAAGAGCTGACCTCATGACCTCATGAAAACTAATTATATTGCTAAAATTACATTGAAGAGAAAAGGTTTATTTAGTATTTGCACAAATTAATGTGGAGATTTTAAAATAAAGTTACCAGATTTCCATGTGGAAATAATTTGTCACGGTATTGCTGTACAATGGTCACATTTCTGTCCTAATTTACCATGTAAATTAAAATTTTGATAAACATTTTCTTTTTACATATTCAACCTAAGACACCTGATGAAAGTTTATAGTACCGACATCTGTTGATAATTTAGATTTTGTCCTTTGGTGGCATGTCCTTTCAAACAAAACAGAATGTACAGAAGTTCTGATGGAGAGTGAACATGCTCTGATTGATGAAGTGTGTTTTCAAACTCTGCAGATCACTGTCATTCAGCCAGTGAACGGCCATGGATCAAACTTTCCACTTTGAAACTTGGAAATCTGAATGTATCTTTGTGAAGCAAAGTTTAACTGAATGGAGTTACACAGATGGACGTGCCGATTTAAAACATGTGCCTCGAGTCCAAAACACAGTCAACAAGAAGACTCATGAGACATGAAGCCGAGGTTGCAATACTATATTTTAAAATGTTTATTTTGCAGAACCAAAATGCTTTGAACAGTTCCAAAGGAAACCATCAACTGGAAAATAAAATGTTTCCAAAGAGAATTGTTCTTCTTTGAGAAATGCTTTACAGATTTTGTTGGAGACACTGAAAGGATGCTGGTATAACTTAGCACTGTAAACTTTGATTTTTATTTTCCTGTAATGGTAGGTCAAGATAAACAAAAACCTTTTTTCAATGTTAAGGTTTATTTAATGTTTTCTTCAGTGAGACTACCTAGAGTCACTGAATTTATATAGATATCTACCAGTTTAGTTTAGTGGCAGCTTTAAATTCATTATGGGAAATGACCAGATATAGTGAGTACACTGAAGCATTCAAAGCATTTGCATTTTGAATTTGAAAAAGCATTTGAAATTTCACTCTCACATAATATCACTAATACTGAATTTGATCTGCATCACATTTAGATAGAATGCAATGGAATAAAATAACATGAAATTATACAGGAGCCAGTGAAAAAATGTTGAACAGTCAACAGCAAAGGTGGATAGCAGCTGCTGTTCCAAACAAGCAAAACACTGCAAAAATCTTTTCTTGACTGTGAGACTGTGCAACCAATCACATGCTGGAACAACCCTTCAGGCTGCCAATCATACAAGTGGGTCAGTGTCAAGTACAAACAGAGTCAGATCGCACAGGGTAATGGCACGGAAGAGCGGTAGTCATTACCTGATTGGACTATAAACTGGCCACCACTAGTTAAACCCACAAACGATTTGGGGGGATATTCATCTGAAATGAAAATGATATGGCTTAAAGAGGCTAACTCGTAGATTTAAAAAAGTGTTTATATGTGCAAGCAGCATTTTTGTTTAGGCTTTCTGCACTTTGAACTTCAATCATTCTATTACATTCTTTCATTGTTAATGGTAGAAATTCTGCAGTTGTCTGAGATAAAAGTCCACCCACTCTAAACTGGAATGTTAAATCAGCCCTGCTATGTGACCTCAGCCTGAGGATATCATTCCTGCTTTGCAAACACTTGGAGTGGAGAGCAGTTAGAGACCTGTATAGCCAGCTGACTAAATGTAATATTTGATACATTGGTGTAAGTATGACTGTGCTCTATTTCTTTGTACCGCATCCTTCATTCACTGTTTGAATGGCAGTACAAAAATATTACAATAAATATCAATAATTGCCTAAAAATCATACAAAACTTATGACATTTGAAAATGTTGTTCAAGTAAAATGCACATCTTCATTCCAAAGAAGTGATGACCACTGACAGACATTGCTTTTCACTGTGACCTTTTATCTTTGCTCTTAAACATTTTCTCTTTCCTTTAATCTCGCATACTTGTTTCATACCTAAAATACTTGAAGATATAGAATAATACAGATTTGTACACTGATTAATAATGTTGTAGTGGCTGGCGTGTGCAGGGAAATGACAGTCCCTTGTTTATTTTTAAGCTCATTTTGTTAGTCAAGCAGGCCAAGTGTAACTTTAGAGTCAGAATAAAACCCCAGAGGATGGTGATGGCCATTGGCCATTGACCATGGCCAATGTTTACACAATAATTATGGGTGGAGTGGACACATCAGCATTATTTCCAACTCTTAAAATCAAAATAAGATTGCATATCACCTGGGGTTTTGTTCAAGTTCTGGAGATTTAAAAAAATATCTTATTTGAGTTCACCTCTTTTAGGGGTTATCAATCAATGCTGTCTGATAACTGATGTTAGTAGATTCTGAACCTGCACAATATATTTACTTTGGTCAATAATTACTCAGATGTTGGAAAAAAAAAAAAAAAAAAAGTATGTTTTTTGTAGATATGACAATAAGACTGTCCAGTTCCATGCGATGGACCATTGAATGCAGGATAAGGAGTAACATAAATAATACCAAAACTAAAACAGATAAAAGGTAGAGGAAAACAGATTCTCACCTCTGGTGTGGCAGGGTTGAAAGCCACACTGAGCACTGTCTCTGAGTGTTTCTGAAGTTTGTAGAGGTAGCTGCTGCTCCGGATATCATATACATAGGCCTGCAATAAACGAGATGGACTAAATGAACATAAGTAGACATAAAGTGTAGCCATGCAGTGGTGTACTGATTTAGGAGAAAAACCTACGTAAACTCTGTTTAGGCTAACCCAATTTGAAGTTCATTTTGGGTGTAAAATAAATACAGCACACAATTGTAAGTAAACATGTGTTCGAACTGAACAAGGAGCAAATATCAAAGACAACACAACTGCATACAAAGTCAATGGAAAAAGACAAAAGCAGACAAGAACAGATGTGGATTCACTTTAGGGACTGCAAAAGTTAAAAATCTTCAACTTTGAGTGAAAACTTTGTGCTGATCCCATTTAATTTTGAAATCAGTCCAGCGGACACATACATAGGGACATTCCACACACATAGTCAGAGTGTGTAGAGCTAACATCTGTGCTGTTTGTGGCAAAGAAAGTGTGCTCAGTATGAACATTATATAATTACTCATCATAGTTTACAGCAACATCTATCACCTTATCACACTGATTTGAACTGAAGTTTTCTTGATTATCCCTGGGAGTGTGTGATTTGTGCTAAAGACACTTGGCTCTTGTTGATATCATTAAACAGACACATAAAATTATGCAATATCTGTGCCAGAACCAGTTATCTCCACTATGGACTAAATCCAAATAACTCTGTAATAAGTTAAATGTTTTTTGTTTTTGTTGTTTTTTTTTTTTTTTAATATCTAGGGCTGGGAATTGAAGTTGAATGTGTTTTTAGTACTGTACTTTATCGAAAATGGTCCAGTCCACTCACATTCTCAGTTTTTTTCCCCTGTGATCAGATATTTCCTTATCTGAATTAGGACCGAAGGGGTAGCGTTTCAGTTGAGGTGGTAAATCTCCTGGTTTACAGGCTTAAAATACACTTGTCATACAGTCAAATATTGAGCACTTCAAAATTAAGTGGTAATTGAGACTAGTCGTAATAAACCCCTGTAGGTATAATATTGTTATTTTCTGATATGAGACGGTAAAAACCATACTAATCATCCCTTTACTTGAGGGAGCTATGTAGATGTGGATTTTGTACTTGCAAATAATGTCACAAGACATACCCATGCAGCTTGTGTAGCGATCTTAGAGTCACTGTTCAATTAGAAATCTCATAATAGTTATGTGAATGTGTGTTATCAGCACAGTTTTTTTTCCTAAATACAATCAATGAGCTTGAAGACCCTTTCGTTTGCTTCAGTGCCATGAGCACAGATAAAAACAGATGTGGGGATGTTTGTTACCAGACGACGACTCATCAGATTCCTGCAGCTGTTTTGTGTTATGTTTCCCTAAAAAACACTTCAAGTGAGCTCTGTCAAACAGTCCATGGGTCTCCTGTCTAAGGCATATGACATGTGTGGTGCCTAAAAGGACATCAGATAGTTAGAAGAGAAAGTTCTTTCAAGAATGCTTAACTATCACAGGGAACCTCCTATGTATGAGTTTATATCAATATTAACTAAGGTGAAGAGCAGGGCCAATAGACCCTGGGCAGTGAAATATGTGAATATGAAGAAAATGCACCTTCCGATAAGACAACAGGGGACATTAAAATGGCTGAAAAATCATATATTTCAACTGTATGCACAACAGGTTAATATTGACCACACTGAAATGGTACTCCACTCAGATTGTTTTTGGCCCTATGTTTTTCTGGAAAATGTGTAATATGAATCTAGGGAGTCTTTTTAGAATATTCAGGTTCTTTTTTCCCCATGATTGCTTTTTGAAATATTAAGACAAGTACAAATGTGTTTGGCGTATAGAAGTCTCAGGGCAGCTACAAATAAATATGGTGTAGCTCACTACCATATACGCTCCTGATTTCCAAGAAATGCTGGAAATGTCCAATCTCGACAGGGATGCTCTCAAATGTCTGTGCTGTGTGAGTCCCCATAATTAATAATAACTAGCAGCATGTATATATTATTCCACTGCTTTCATCAAGCACGTACACCAGAAGAAAAGAGAGATGGATAAGTAAAAAGGGAGGCAGTCTTCCGAAAACGTCTTGAAAGCAAGTATAAGGCACAGTCTGGAAAAGCAATTAAACAGTTCTGCTTCTACATGAATGCTGAATTTGACTTCTATGGAAAAAGGCCTGAGTCCAAGTAAAAATCTCTGAGTCAAGCACAAACAGTCCTTAAATGGAGGTGAGATGATAAAGATAAGCTACTTTTTTCATTCTGTTTTACAACTTAACAAAGTGGATTAACATACACATTATGCACAAGGTAACTAACTGTGATAAGGCAGTCTATGCTTCTTGATCAACAAAGTCAATAGGATTAATCCATGAACGTCTGTACACAATTTCATGGAAATCCATCCTATAATTGTTGATATATTTCAGTCTGTACCAAACTCGTGGATAACAACCAATACTGCCACCCCAAGAACCATGTACCTAGCATGGCCGCAAATGATTGACTAGCATTGATTTAAACATTGTCAAATTATTGTGGAAAAACTAAAAGTCTCACCCTCAACTAAAGAAGTACATGGAAGAATAAAGCACATTCTGTGTAAGGAAACACTCAAAGTATTTACAACTTACACACTTATCCTCAGAGCCAGAGGCAATGAACCGGCCACATGGTGAGATGGCTGAAGAGCATGGATGGCAGCGATTTAGATGGTTCTCATAACGCCGTACACACCTGAGGAGGAAATGTGCATAATGATGAGAAATTAGGTTTATGGAACTTATTAGCAAAGACTATGAAATAGAAAGTACAATCTTTATTAAGATCAGTATTACTATCTGATAAACGAAATGATATTGAAATATCTTTGGTTGAGGAATGAAGTGTTTCAATCAAGTGCAGTCATTTTTATATTAAATTGGTCTGTTATCTCATAATAAGGTTGTACAATGGGAATGCGTTGTCTACTAATATACCTATACTGGCAGGAACAAAATATCACCATTCAGTATTCATGTTTTACAAACATCTGAACCACTTGAGAACAAGGAGTTAAGCATGACTCGAGCAACACACAGGAAAGAGAAGGTAGTAGATGACGAATGGCCCCCTCGTGCAACTGCTGTGCTGTTTCATTTGGTTTGCAACAGCATGTAATGTCTTTGCCATGTCTCTATATGGGTTGGCATGTTGGCAGGACAGGCCTTTGACAGGATCTGGTGAGAAAATTTCTTTGACATTCACATGCTAATGTCATTAAGCCTGGCTAAAAGTAGGTCATATTCACTGGTGACCATGACGGAATTTGATATACCCATTTCCAGTGAGTTACTGAAACATACACGGGGTAGACAAATTATAGTACTCTGTGGACACTTTTGTTTTTTGTGGTGGTGTTGTATTGAATGGTATTACTGTATTTTGTAAGGTGTTCCTCTCATACTTCCATTATGTTGTCACAGCCAGCTAACTACGGCCCTTAAGAGAGTAAGTCACAAAGTCTAACTGGCTGCAACTGAGCACCATTTATACAGCCTGTCCTCACAAGAAAAACGATACAGATCTAAAATTCAGGCTGGCAAAAACAACCTATAGTTAAATTTATGCCATCTAGCAGCCGTAGTAATTATGACCCAGGAGAATGATGCAGTTCAGATGACGTCAATATACAGTGACTTGATAATGAATTTTGCCGTGTAAGGAGAAGGTTGGTTAAGTGGATGGCTAGATAGATAGTGGACCTTGCTGCAGGAGACCACTGCCCGCCTCAGTACAACATTGTTTACTGTTGCCATGACAATGACGTTTGCATAACTTTAAAGGGGACCTATTATGCTCATTTCCAGCTCTTTATTTTTATTTTTGGACATGTACATTACTTATTTTACCTTGCAGTGTTGTGAAATGTAACAGTGTTGTCATACCACAAAACTGAATTATTTTAATAGTGATTTATAACAGTTTTGGAAAGCCAGGGTGCATGATATGTCCACTAAATGGCATAAATGTAACTAGAGTTTGTTTTTGTTGGAGTGAATGTTAGACATACCACCATTTTTTATGAGAGTGTGTAGGCTGAGAGAGCCACAAACCTATATTGTCTTGACAATGCTGAAAAAGGGCCTGATTGAAAAACTAATGCTGGAGGGGTCTCCTTCTTAACAGGCTTGATGGGACTGGAGAGTGGAGGCAGCTATCATCAGATCCAGCAATACCATCAGCTAGCACATGCTGGCAAGAGTTATAGACCAATGTGCAAATCTAAAATTCTTTACCAGTAATTAACCCAATTTATACATTCATTTAAAAAACAAACAAACAGAGGCTTACAGATGAAAATTGGGCATTTGATGACGTGTTTTACTGATGACTGTCAGGGCCCGGTTGTGTTGTGGTGTATTTTGTAGGTTCGGTTTTTGTCTTGTCTGCTTCCTGTTTTATTTTGGTGTGTTTCCCTTGTCTTGTCTAGCTTCCTCCCCTCATGTTTGCCTCCCTTCCCCTAATGTGTTACACCTGTGCCTCGTTGTTATCCAGGGTATATATGTGGTGTGCTCTTTCCCTTCTGTGCCACATCGTCTTGTCAGTTTCGTGTCAGAGTTCTGGCGTTCATATCTTGATTTGAATTCTAGTGTATCGACCAGTTTTGCCTTTTGGATCCCGAGTTTGCCTAGTGATTTTGTACTTCTGCCTGTGTATTGGATTTCCCGTTTTTTTACTTTTGGATCGATTAAACGACTTGAGAACTCTTCATCCCTGTGTCCCTGTCTCTGCATTTGAGTCCACCTGGTCTGTGCTTGACAATGACAAAATCTCAAAGGACTGATAGCTAATGCAGCCTGAAGTCTAGACTGTGAAGAATAGTGCTGAGTCTTTGCACCCGCTAAAGCCAGGAGATTCTGCATACTGAAAAAAAGTTTTTAACTTGCAAATTACTTTTGCTTTACAATTGGTTAGCCTGAATCTAAGAATTTATTAAATATATTTTTAAAAAATATACTCACTAGGGTTATGTTACCTTCTCAGTGGGAGCTACTCATGATATAAACTCTGTAAAATCTGACCTTGAATCATTACGACTACATAACAAGATGGATGAGAAACAGAAGTATCTGCGTCTACAGTAAATCCCCCTTACTACTTCTGGGCAAACAGGTCTGCAGCTAAGCATTCTAGGTCAGAATGTGGATCTAGTGTTTTGACTGAAGGAAAGGAGATGCTGGACTGAATCCCATATACACACATCCTCAGTGTTGTGATTGATGACTATCCGGCAATTGCCCGATGACTAACACAGACTGCATTGGAGCGTCTGATCCACTTGAGTGAGAGCCTATAAGGTTACTGAATCCACCTGGGTATTCAGTGTCAGTTATCAAGGTAAGCAGAAGGCTAATCATGGCTCATTATTTGCAGCAAAAATATTTCACCAAATTTAACTGTCAGTGCAAATCAAGTGAAAGCCTATTTTTTCCTGCATCCTTCAGTATAAATACATTATTAATCTATTTAGTTACAGAATTAATTGCTCAGCATGAATTTATCAGATGATGGAAATTAAACATCACTGAAATATGGAAATGCAGACCACAACGTTCTCTCTCTCATTTAGAATTTAGTGACTGAGTATGATTTTAAACTATGTAAATGCTGCTGTATAGACCCTGTACACTTTGACAAATGATGGTTTGCCACATCATTTGGAAATGTAAGGAGAGGGAGCTTAAAGAAATAAACTATAACCATTGCAGTAGTTTACTTTGCTTATGAAATTTGTAAAGTGTGTCAAGCTTTCAAAAACCATTTCCCTAATTCACAGGTCTTAGATGTTTCCATGTGGGTATCATGTATGTTTGTGCCTGTGTCTGAAAAGGAAGTGGCAAAAAGTTCTGGGGATTCTCGGGTGACAGACCAAAATAAAATCAAGATTGAGTTTCACTAGTTTCAAATTAGAGAAATGTACATTTCCAATTGTGTTTTTTCTGGAATTTTCAAATCTGATCAAAGCATTTACCTCAGCTTTTAACCCAACTTAAAGGTTTTATGAATGGGAGATACTGTATGTGTCTACTAAGAACACTATTGTATTATTAGCGTATGATGGCTATGCCCATGGCCATATAAAGCCATTAGATATGAATGTATTCTGTCTGGCTTTAGATTGCTTTTACTCAGACAGCCATTCATCATCAGTGTTTATAGACAGGCACAATAAGGTCATAAAATTACTCTGTTAATGACATTTTTCAGATGGCAACATAATGTATTACTTATTTATAGATAAAATAGCTATGGCCCAATACAATTGTGCATTTCCAACTAAATATCCTGCTTCAAGTTTTACAAGATAATGCCTTTGGTGCTGGTTTCTTGATTGCCTACGTGATTTAATGCCTGCCAGCCAAAAGTCTATACACGTAGGTATAAATAGCCTAATAAAAATAGTTTCATTGCAATTATTTTTTTCCCCCAATAGCTAGGAATATGGGTCACATTAGGTTTTATATGCTGAGGTTTAGAAATATCCACTGTCTTTTCAGAAACAATGCCCCAGTAACTGGCTAATCCACATATCTTGTTTTGACCAATTTTTATTGGAATGTGATTAGTTTAAGCATACTCTCAGTATGCTGTTAATATACGGAAGCTACTTAGACTCAAAGCAACAAGTATATGAAATGGTCAAGCAATACATAGTTTCACTGAGATAACGGACCTACAATATACTGAAAGGAACACTCTGACTGATTGTCCTGAATAGAAGTTACATGAGCAGTTATGTAAGCACATTATTCCAAGAATTTTTATATTGCCTAATTGTGTCGAGGGGACTCCGAAGAACACAAAAGCTGGTATGTACCTAATTACTTCCATTAGCTGGAATTTTTATATTGCTTTATTATGTCATGTGGGGATTCTGATGAAAACAAAACCTGGTATGTACATAATTATTTCCATTAGGTGTTAGTCTCGAATACCAAAGAGAAGAAATAGAAAGAAACAAGCCAGGATGTCAGTATCCGGCACAGATTTGAGAATGCTCATGAATGATGCAGATGAGTAAAACAGTTAGTTACAGGCTCGCTTAATGTTTCCAGCATTTTGAACATGAGAAATCATTGTTACGCTGCTGATTATGCTTCATATTGAGTAACATATTGAGTTATTGCTAAATTGACATATTTTGAGTCTATTTCATTGTATATGCAGCCGGTTTTGTGGTCAGAGATTATATTCAATCAGCAAATTAGTCTTGTTAAATCCTGCTACCTACAATTCAGAAATATTGTAAAAATCAAACAAATGCTCCCCAAAAATACAGCTGAACAACTAATCCACACCCTAATTTTCCGACCACCTAATTCATTATATTCTTGCCTAAACGATGCAGCAGTTGACCGTCTACTGTTGGTGCAGAATTCAGCAGCAAAGCTTCTCACAAACACTCAACAGGGAAGGGAACACCGCAGCAGCCCTGGCCGACTTAAACTGGCTCCCCATCCGTTACATAATTCAATTTAAGATTTTATTACTTTTAAATCCCTACATGAGCTGACTCCGCTTTACATTTCAGAACTTTTAAATCCTTATTCTGCACGGAAACCCCTCAGATCTGAGAGTCAAATGTTGTTAAAAGTTTCGGCTGAAAAACAAAAGCTTTTACTGATTTTGCTTGCGCTGAAGAACAAACTCGCCTTAAGTATCAGATCAGTCAGTGCCCATGTTAAAAACTGCAAACACTGGCATTTGTATTTTTATTTTCTTTTGTCTTTTCAAATGTTTTAATGTTGATTTTTATATATTGTTTTATCTCTATACAGTATGTTTGACCACTGTTGTGTATTATCTTTGATTTTTTGTTTTATTATTCTGCTTTCTTATATTTAATGGTATTGTATTTTGAAGCACTTGGTAACGGTAACTTAATTAGTATTATGATTATTATTGTACACCCTCTGAGAGTGACAGCTACACCTCTACCCATAAACCAGGGGCCGGTTGCAATGGTAATTTATGTAAGCTCATATTTTATGGAAGATGTTTATATAAGACTTACACAAACTAGGGACAATTTATGATCAATGATAATATGACAAGCTTACTCCGTATTAGTTATAATATAAATGGTCTTAATAATTCAATTGATAGGAAAAAGCCTTTTGGGCAATTAAAGAAAATACATGGTTCAATAGCATTTATTCAAGAAACTCACTTATCAATAATTGAACACAGGAAACTGTAAAGGGAATAGGTGGACCAGGTATGTAGTGTTTTGTGACCGGTTATTTTTATTTAATAATTTTTTAAATTTTACTCAAGAAAAGGAAATTGCAGATGACCGAGCGAGGAGATACCTCATGGTCATGGGGTCAATTGGAGGAATAGAGTTAACTTTTCTATATTAAAAAAAAAAACATAGCCTCACTTTTAGCTGGTGATGCCAAAGTAATTATTTTTTATGGCAAGACATTTTAACTGCGTGCTAAATTCAAAATTAGATTAATTCCTTGCAGATAGCGGACCCATTTCTGAAAAAAAAGAGAAATACTTCACTTTTGGGTCAGGGGTCCATGGTAGTTATTCTTGGATGTATTTATTTTGTACTTCCAAGCAAAATATTGACAGGGTTGCATCCTGTAATATTTCATCTCAGATCATGAACCCATAACTCTTCAACCTTGGAACTAATACGACTTGAAATATTGGCAGCTCAATGTATCCAAGCAGTGTGACTCGCTCATGCAGGAGAGGATGAGTTGATAACTGAAGAGTAATTTTGATTCTAAAAATAATGGGAGTGTTTTACCTTTAATTTTATGGGATGCGTCAAAGTCTGTAATGATATAGCACAGTGTGAGGGACAAAATTAAGATGACTGAAGTCGGCGGAGGATATATGCTTGACGAAGCCAGCAACTGATCAGGCCATTGATAAGCTCACACTGGTAACAGAGACGCCAGTAATGAGGAATGAGAAGCCGGCTATTCATTTGATCAAAATGGTAGCTATGTGTCACAGCTAGCTGCAGTATCACACACCAGCTGAAACAATAAGTGAGTCTCCAAACTGAGAAAGAGGATGTGCACATTTACACTCGTGGTACAGTAGCAGTAACTTCATTAACACTGGATCTGTCAGGATCTGATGGCGATCGATCTAATAATCGGCAACACAGAGCTTTGCATTTATAGTCGCACAACACACGCGCGCTGTCACTCTAGTGCGCGCTCTTGCTCGTTCATTCAGATTCCAGGAGAATACGTCTAATTTGTGGGCCTCATAAAGACGCTATCAATATGCGGGAGACTGCCGCGCACGGGGGGGGGGCGGCGGCGGCGGCGGCGGCACATCTCCGGCACATCGCCGATCTAATAAGCGGCAACACAGAGCTTTGCTGTCGGACCAACATCGGACCAACCCTACTTCACTGTTTTGGAATGAGGCTCATTAGCATATAAAGGGCCCACATGTATGCATACTATCTAATATACATACATACAAATAGCAAACGAGCTCTGAGACACTATTTGGCAGCATAGTTTGGGGTGCATTTCACCCTTTGCTGGTACTTTGTGATTTATGTGGTTTCTTTTTGACTCATTTGCAGGTTTAAGGGCAGCAAAAGACTCACAATACTTTACTTAATTCGCCCCTTTATTATATGTATATTTTACCCATTCTCATCTGGTCTTCCTAGGTACTGCTTATGTGCAACATTAAGGCAGGATAGCTTACTTGTTAGCTACTTCCATCATTAGCTTCAACCAAAAATGTAAATGTTTCATTTAGAATGTTATCGATTAAGATACATTTAAAATGTATTTAAGTTTTAACATGTTCTGGATGTAGTCCGATTAGATGTATGAGTATATACTGTACTGTGACTTATATGTACATCACATCTATAAGCATGAGTGAGACATACATGGACATATACACTGTATATAGTTTACATATTTGGTCATTTATCAAGTTTACATTTGTAATTGTTCACTATGAAGAAATAATCTTTTTGGCCCTCATACAGTGCCAATATTTGCATTTCACTTATGTTAACCCTCTGAGTGTTGGTACACATGAGATGGATTTATGATAGATATGATTGTTTTATATACCTTATCAGACTACTTTCTAGCTCTTGTTAATCATTGACCAGATTGGCCTTGACAAGGATATAGCCTCTGCCGACTCCACACTAGTCTTAATTTTGTCCCTTACCCTGCGCTGTAGTAATTGAGAGGTAAAATTATTTTGATGTCAACTGTCTTAAAGAAAATAATACAAGACAACAAATAGTTTAGAGGGGAGGAAGTTTTAAAAGCTCAACAAAAATATAGACACAACTAGTTGAGCTATTGACATTTAAAGCAGAAGGGGCCTTTAGATTTACTGGTCTGACTGGCTATGAGATGGGAAACGGGAAGCATGCTTTTGGCATTCCAGGAGGTGGATACCTATAATTCTGTATCTGTCTGAACAGAAAAATTCGTATCATAATGTATCATTTATATTTTATTTTATTGTGTGTGCTATTCTCTTGAAATTATATTTTTCCCTCTAAAGAACTTTGCATGGTTATTGAAAATGTTGGATGAACTTTGTTGTCAAGGATTATTTGGGATTGTATGTAATACTGTTATACTACCGTAAATACAACTAGTTGAAAAGCACACACACAGCAAAAGAACTAAGCAGAACATTAATTCAGGGGAACCAACTCTTTTAGTGGTTAGTACTAGTTACAGCTTTATCAAAGAGGGAAAAAAAATTAACAGGGCCGACAGAATGAAAAAGTGTTCCTATTGTTTTCATACATCTGTATGTTTCTCAGAGGGATTGCATCTGCTGAGGGATGCTTGCCGACAGCTCTAAGAATCCGAAATTGACCTGGAAACAAGGCCCAAATATTTATCAGATAGCAATAAGATTTTGACGGAGTCTGGGATGAGAAGTTAAACACGGAAGCCGTCTCAGACGTGAAAGAATGAAGTACTCAATAATGTCTTCTACTGGGCCAAAAGAACATTTTGAAATCCAAGAGGGCCTACTTAAATTATCCTCCTTATATGGATATCTGCTTCTAAGGGCCAAAGAAAAATAATCTCAGCTGCACTCTTTGAAAATTGAACAATTGCTGATTCACTCATCAATTTAGGAATGCGTGTGTATAAAACAATGATGATTTAACATTTAATGCTCTAAGCTAATTTTGACGTAGTAGATGAAGAAACCCTTCATCCAGTGCAATCCCTTAGTGGAAAACTATCACTTATGTGTCTAAAATGTTAATTTATAAAGTACTCAAGCTTTTTTCTTTCTTATTTTTGGTAAATTGCCTCATTGTAGAGCTACTCAGACTTAATATTGTGTTCATAGATTTAACAATATTATCCCTCAGTAATTCCTGAGGAGACTGAGGCACAACTCATTGCATTTACACGCCTTGCATGAATTTCATTGCACTTGTCTTGCCTGATTTTCCACATTGAAGATCAACTGATTACAATAAATAAGACAGAACAGAACAAAGTATCTTAGTGCCAACCTAAGTGTGCGAAGGTCCCAAATCTTTACACCATCCGTGACTGCACTGGTAAGGAAGAGGTTGTATGAATCCGGAGCCTGTGTGCTGAACATGGAGCCCTGTGAAATATACACAAAGAACAGAAAAAATGCCTAGTCAGCCAATGTTTGACTGAAAGTTTGTAAATTAGCTTCTCATATTCTCCAGTACTGGAAAATTCTTTTTCTGTACATCCTGCATGGGCAAAATAATATTCCTATTCCAGGTCCCATAATCATTACCTGTAATTAGAGGGGAAAATTAAAGACAATGTAAGTATAGTGGGGTTGAAATGGGGGGAAAAAAAGTTATTAAATTTGTCATTGTTTTCCATCTTTTATCCACCACACTGAGGTAAGCCTCAGCTACAAATATATAGTTTCCACTGCACGTCTATACATGGATTCCATATAATACTTTACCCACAGTTATCAGATGACACATACAAGTGAGAGTGTGCGCGTGACAGAGAGAGAGAGAGAGAGCGAGAGAGAGAGAGCGAGAGAGAGAGAGAGCGAGAGAGAGAGAGAGAGAGAGAGAGAGAGAGAGAGAGAGTGTGAGAGTGAAAAAGAGCGCTCGGAGTATTTTGTGTTTAGATTTCCATTAAGAGTGTGAGAACAGGAGCCTTATAGGGCATTTCCAGTTCCATTTTCCGAGAAGTCCTCTTCTCTGATGAGTTCCAGGTGAATTTTGCGGAGGAGGTGATGGAAATTTGAAGTGGGAAAAGCTGCTTCACATGCCACAGTTCCTGATGTTTGTTCCTCCTCTGGATGACAAAGCGAGGGGAGGGAAAAGTGATGTTATGTGTGCAGACTCCAGGCAGGGGCAATCCCTGTGATCCGCAGGTATTAACCCTGCAGCACCCAAAGGCCCTCGGGCAACCAGGCAGAGGACCCCACATTGACGCAACAGCCAAGCTGAAACAACAAAGGCAACCCACAATGTACAGCACACAATAGCTGGCGTGACAAAGACCAGGCACCTCTGAGTTTAAGGGGTAAAGTCAGCTGTGTGCAGGGGTTAATGCATTTAATCCATGCCACTAGCTGCAGTTTATCCAGCTAATCCAGGCTGCCCTGAGTGTCAAGCATGCACAGGTCAACACACAGAAGTGAGTAAAGCCAATACCCAAGGGTCACTGGGTACAGGACCCTCTCGCTCGCACACACACCTTTCTGTATTCCAATGTTACATAAACATCTGTAGGATTGGTCAAAATTTCCATAATGTTTTTAATCAAAATGAATGGCTGTCTTTTTATTACATAGCTTGCAAACATTTATGACTATATATGGAGAGGAACTAAGACATCAATTTCTCTGTAATATGTAATGTGATAGTTGTACAGAGATGTAAATAACATACGGAAACCTAGACTTTAATGCATAAATTTATTGCTGATATTTAAACTTTAATTTTGAGTTATGCAGTATAACATTCTTCATAGCACTATAATAGCTTTGGATCTGGGTCCAAGCTGTCAACTTGCTAGACACCAGCAAATTGGGTCCACATTGGTTCAAGACAGTGATGTGGGAGTAAGGCCATATAAACCAGGACTGCATCATGGAACAGCATTACTCTAAGGCCATCATCCAGCCTGGAATCTCTTCCTGCCATCTCTATGGCAGTCTTAATCCTGATGCACCAGGGATTTACATTCAAGCACTCAGCAAGATAAATGATGCTGATGATGGCATATCCTGTCTGTCTGTCTGTCATGGAAACATTTGGGTAGTTTAAAAAAGAAAACACGACCGTCTTCATTCACAGCACAGAATAACACTTTTATTCCCCTCAAAGACGATCTGCGCCTTATGTAAGTCTTGCAACACTCATAGATTTCTTATGTAACACTATAACATCTGCCAAATAGTAGAGCCTTCACGAGTAAGATTGAGGATAGGGCTCACACTGCCCATTGATGCCAAGTCAAGCAAATTCTTTGCTGTGTGTGTCTGGTCTAAACGTCACTCAGTCTGCTTGCGGCGTGATGTCTTCACTTTTATCTATTCGTAAAGGATATTGGCTAAGCATGAAAAACCATGTCTCTGATGCATATTTGACAAAACATCATAAGCCTCAGAAACTTAATTGTGTGACTTTTTGAAACAATAATTGTTATTCACTTATTTAAAATGACTTCAAAGGTAAGTGCTATTTTCAGGACACCCATGTGTATGGTAAAAGGCAAACTGTTTTAGATCAGGAAACACTGAAAGAAAATGTTGTAATGTAAATATGAAATCATTTTGCATTTTAGAATCACACTCAATAAAGATGCTCTATTAATTATGTAATAAGGTAGAGCTGAACACCATACAGACTATGTGATAAAAACAATGGGGATATATGAATATTAACTGGTTATTGCATTTCATTGGTCACAGTCACAATAGGAGTGAACTTGTTCATAGTTTCCAGTTTTCCTGTGAATGCTGCTTAATCACACTGGTATCTACAACTATTTATCCAGTCACCACTGGTTTTATATCAATATGCAGGCTCTGACCTTAAATAACAAAACGCCATAAACACACTTCTCACACTCTTTGTATATCTTTTGACTAATGATGTCATTATTCATGTTACATTGTTTAGATGGCCTCACCTTGTTCTGTGTAATGCAGTGGACGGGTCTGCTGTGGGCATCAGGCAGCTCTGAGGCAACTGAACCTTTGTTCATGTCAAATACTTGAATGGAACGATCTGAACCACATACAAGGACGATGTCTGACACAGCTTCTAAGGAAAGTTATGGCTTTTATTATGTAGGAGCTGCAGGTATGATATAAATGCAGTGAATGCAAGGTACTGGCATATATATAATGTTAAATCAGTCTTCTTAGACATCTTTATTTAGTAGTCAGCATTCAAGACATAAAAGAACAAACATGTAGTGGTGCCCTGCTGGCTGAATTGTAACAGTGCATGCCAGACACAGTAACCACAGCTTCTCTAATTCAGTTCCAGCTTTGGACCTATGTTGCATGTCATACCCCTCTCTCCTCCATTGTTACCTCTCAGCTTCTTCGCTGTCAAAAATCCAATAAAGGCCAAAATGCCAAAGAAACTCCTTTAGAAAAAGAGGAAAACAGAAAATTGACTTTACATGAAGAAAATATTATTTCAATTTAGAAAATCATAATATTTGTTTTCTTGGTTTTATTAATTATTTATTAGTACTGTATATATTTATTCATTTATAGTTTATCTCTACTGAACACTTTCATTTCACTTTTAAAAATGCCTTTAAAACTTATTCATTTTATACTCTGTATAGACACAGTGATATTCAAATTCATATATACAGACAGTTTTGCAAGTCCATTATTAGAAATGTACACAATTCATAGATTAAAACTTAATGTTATCACTGAATATCTACTTTCCAGAGTACAGTAGTGCAAAAATATCTCATGACAGGATCTAGCTCATCCAAAAGTGCAGCTCAGTGGATTTATTACAAAATAAATGCATAGTAAACCCAAACAGGGGGTTGGAATGCAGACATTCCTGAAAAATTAAAGACAGCTAAATGATTTACAGGTAAAATCAGCCAGTGGAAGCCTTGAGGCAATGTGAAGATTTTATGAAGCACAGACTGATTGCTGTGGTTGATATGGAAATGTGCTCCGAGTAAAACTACTGAAGGGATAGGTTCACTTTGTCCTCCCCAGGATTAAAGCTGTCTCAAACATAACACTTACTGTCTCAAGAATAACAAGAAAAAGGATACAGGAGAAGAAATCATTGATTGCAGACAGGTCCGTAATGTCCGTTCCTGATTTTGTTGGGATGCATTTTGCCATTTTGACAAAACTCCGTTGCTGATATCTACAGTTAAAGAAAAGCAAAAAGTTGCATCATTTTCTGAAGCTGTGTAAGTAACCATATTTTTAACAAACATAATCACTCTGTAAACCAATCAGTCGCCATCTCTCCTTTAGCTTTGCAGCTCTGCATAGCTCAGACAGAATTCAATAAGATTTACAGATATTTTCTTTTCTTTTCACTGACTGATGACAGATGATGTATTTTCCTTTCACAAGATGCATCATACCAACAACAAATACTACTTAAAAGAAGAAAAAGATGGATAAGCAACATGCACTGCTAAAATGGGATCTGGAAGCTCTTTATTGTCATTTCCCTGGCTTCTAGAATAAGACCTGACAGCTTACAGTACACAGTCAAGCAGTTTGGGTGGTAATGACTGTCAGCAGTGTCTGTGGTAACAGCTAAATAAAGCCAGACCCCCATCAAATTACTAACAAAGCAATCTATCGAAGCCTGCTTCCTAAATAGATGACATGACTTAAAACAGACCAATTTTTTGATCCACAATCCCCTTTTTGCCTGCTTTGCACACTTGTTTAGATCAATGTACTTGCAATGGAATTCATTATCATAAAAAAACCTATAAAACCCTATTTACCATCAGGCATGACAAAGTATCCAATCCTCACATCAAATAAGGTGGAACCAGCAAAACAGGTGCACATGCCGAACTACAGTATTCTGTGTTTAAGCACGTATTATTACCTTTTGATGTCATCGTGTGTGGCGTCCACATTATATAGGTACAAGTAAAGAGAGTGTCCAGATGCCAGGAGCAAAAATTTGTCGAGATAATAAAACTGGGCACTTTTGATGGGTTTTGAGAACATGCTGTTACCCTAAAGGAGAAAAAAGACAAAAATCAAGATGACCACTTACTATCATTGAAACATTCATAAAGCAGGAAATGTATTAATAAAATAAAGGAAGTAGTTACAACACATTTTATAATGTTTATATTTGTCTTACTGTTTAAATATTGAGGATTTATCAACCATGAATTAGACCAAGACCTTGAAAGATTTTGATCTGATCAAATTAAGATCTTTGTCTAATGACACCATGATGCTTCAAGGTTATTTTACAACAAAATCAATTCACAGCTGAATTCTAAAAAGCATTAAAAAAGCACTAACAGTAAGTACTGTCCGACTCCATAGTTTTTAATTGATCAACTGCTCATGCAACCAACTAAAATGTGAAGTAATGTCTTACTTATCCCATAAAACAGTATAAACCCAGAATAATACACTCGTGGGCATTTATGGTAGACAATATACATCTTGAATGTTTGCTTCTGAAATCATTTACATACACTCCCAGACTACTTACTAGACTACCAACGATCTGTTTTGGGAATACTATGTGGTCACTAAAGTGTTTTCTTTCTAGACTCTTCAAATATAACTCTGAAAAGCTATTTGTACTTCTGGCTCACCCTAGCAGAGCTCTTTTCCCTTAAAATACTTGCATTTGTTGCCAAGTTGTTTCACAAGAAATCCAAGAAGTCAAAGGCTGCAGACACGGCCAAACACAAAACTTTCTAAGTGAGTGGAGCAAAGCAGGGATGGTTAGCATCAGCCACATAGAGACCCCAGACCTGAGGACAAATCTTTTATGTTCACTTGGCATGGGAAAGGATATGCACTTCTTATTGTTGCATTAAATGTGATACCCAATGAAGAAAGGAGAGTCTGCATATGATCAGTTTTGGATGCTCTGAGTCAAGCAGATGCTCTGAACGACAAAGTCACTATTTTTGAGCCAAGAAACACATCATTTCATTATTCCAAGTAATTTGGCTTTTTCATTTAATTCCATGAGGCTATTTTTATTAGAAAAGGAAAAAGCGAATTAGCAAGTTTTATGTCAATATGTCAAAGATACATTTAGGGCATTACACAGAAATTCCACTATGGAAACTTTGTTATAAAGGTGCACCATGGCTAAGTTTCTAATGGAATACAAATAAATTCAAGTTCTTTATTGTAGCATCTCGTTACACATGGGTACGAGAGTAAAAAACTATGATTTCAGCTCCTCGACAATGCAGTGGGGGGGGGGGGGGAACGTAGATAATTGTTGTCAAAGCAAGTCTTACCTTCACAATATAAAATGTAATAATATAGGGCACCCTATCCATCACCATTATAAGACTAAATACCATTAAAAAAAGCATACAAGAGTATACATACCTGAGAGATAACATATTCTTTAAGCATTATTTTTAGGACAACAAATGAGAACATACAGCAAAACATTGTGGATACGGCAGCAACCACAGTGATTGAAGTGTGGCATCACATTCTCATTTACAACATGACAATTATCCTTCCCACAATCACAGCCTTCTTAGAAGAAGAGAGAGAGATAGAGTAAAAATGTGTGTCTGTAGTTCTTTTTTCTTCTAACCTGATTTGAGTTTTGGAACTTCAGTGTGAGGACATTTTTGCAATGTGATGTCACTTGGCTGGTTCATACTCCACTTCTTTTTTAGGGTTGGCACTTGGGTTTGGGTTAGAATAATGAGTGAGCTAAAGTTTATTAAGGCTTGAGGTCAGGCTTGATGGTTAAGATTAGGGTGAAAGGATGGGGAATGAATGTAGACAATACAAATGAATCAAATACGCGAGTGTGTGTTAGTGAATTCATGACATATTTACCATGATAATTGCAGGCTCTGGGCTGCCATGGGTCCAGATTAGCAGAGTTTGGTCTTCTGAGGCACTCAACCAGGACTGCCTGTTGAGGCTCCAGCTCACACTGCTCACTGGCTTGTCATGCCCTGCACACAAAGACATCAGCTCAGAATTCACCTGGAAATACAACATGTGGTTGCAACATTTACTTTTATGGTATTGTTCAAAGGATAAGGCAGGGTGAGGAGCAGAGGATAACAGTGACCTACTGGTCACCTCAACTTTTGTCCTCTTATCTCTGCTGCCCCCCTGTGGACAGTGTTTTCTCGCTGCACTTTAGTCATCAAGTGGAAACAGAAGCTTGGCATAGATGGATATCCCCTCTTTGCCTGTTAATGTTTTACTGATTAGGGTCACTATGCAGTAGACAGAATTTTTGTCTTAACCGAATTAATACTTTTTTCTTCAATAGTGTGAAGAATAGTGAATAATTATAGTAGTTCAATCTTACAATACTTCATCTTTCTATTTCCCTCTATCACCAGGGTCTTACTGTTTGGCAAAAACAAAGACGGCATGTACCAAAGTCATGCTTTGGAATATAACCATGACATGCTTTTCTGGTGAACGAGAATGCTTAATCTACAATTTTGACAGTGATAACTGAATACTTGAAGTGAATACTTTGATTTTCCTGGAGTCTTTCATCTTAAGCCATGGATCTATTTCAAAGTGTGTTATTCAGGATAGCCAAAATAGCATAGGTCTAAATCCAAGCTGAAGAAAAATGTCTTAGTCTTTCCTGTCTAGCTGTCTTAATGTAAGAGGGAAGTCCTTAACCTAGAACAGCTCTGAAGTGTGGCATAATTTGCAAGTCAATTAATACATTTTCATTATAAAAAACAAAATAACATAATGATTAGTGCATAACATTAACTGAATCGTTCCTTTGTACTGATGACTGAGGGCAAATATAACCCAGAGGTTTTGAAGGTATGGGTGCTCATGTTCACTTCATGCACCTGTGTAGACAGTTGGATTGCCAGTAAGGGAGGACTTGTACAAAAGCACTGAGTTGTCACCAAGACCACACAGGATTTGTTTTCCATCACCTGGGAGAGACATAAAAACAAACAATTGTTTTACTAGGAATTTTCAGTCAGCGGTTTTCAAACAGAGCAGAAAAGTAAAGTGTTTTGATTAAAAACTGATAAGGACATTTATACTAGCCTGAATCATCAACAGTGATATTGTTCTTTAATTTATTGCCAATCAAAATGTAATAAAATGGGCTAACTAGATACAGCACAATGTTAAGTTAAATTACTGTTTTACCTTCATTCACTCCTCCAGTTGAGGATAAATAAAACTGGTTATAAAACTGCTTTCATCAGTTCTGATTTTGATAAAAAAATAATACAATGTCTTTGATCTCTGTAATTCAAGTGATTGCAAACTGTATTTTTATGTTGTAGGACTACTCTATGTTTCTAAGACATAAACTTGGACGATGATCATTTTCTATCAACTAGCTGAACTTGCCTCTCAGTGTACAAGTAAGTGCTCATTTGTATTAGGAGTAATTCAGATTTACACAGACCTAATCAGGAGTTGATCAGGTTTTATGGCATTCACTGTACATTCACTTTCACTCAGTGTGAAACCGTCTCTTTGGGACCGGGTGCATTAGGCATTAGGCTAAGTATGGGAACCCAGACATCCCTCTTGCCAGCAATGCCCTCCGGGTCCTCCTGAGGGATCCCAAGGTATTCCCATGCCAGGAGAGATATGTAATCCCTCCGGTGTGTTCTGGGTCTGCCCTGGGGTCTCCTCCCAGTTGGAGGTGCCTGGACCACCTCCAGCAGGAGGTGTATAGAGGGAATCCTGATCAGGTACCCAAACCACCTCCCCCTGGATGTCAGATCATAAATTTCTTGTTCCTGTCCCCTCAGTCGTCGTCTTTACTCACCATTGATTGGTTATATTTGATAAACAATGGAACAGTTTGGATAATTGCTTGGCAAACGAACACGGTTAAATATGCACTCCATACAATGTGTAAAAAATATGTAAATGCATTATCCTATATTGCTTCACAGATCATGGACAGCATTATATTAACCAGCTTCAGTCAATGTCTCACCTGAATACTGAAGGCAGCAGACTGGTTTGTTGGCAATGCGAATATGAATGCGTGGAACAGTAGGTGCTGAACTGTCTGCTGGGTAATCTCTGAGGAGTAAACCTCTAAATGACAAGAAAGGTGATCAATAGTCACAGCAAAATTGAGTTTTAAAACACTGAAAATGATGATAGAATGGAGTGCTTACGTATTTTTGGTAGCCTTTACAGAGGATTGGCTCTTCTGAACATTTGTTTTAGGTGAAAACATAACCCTTCTGGAACAAAACAAACACACACAATCTTTACTGTTTGGTCTACATCAAGCGCAAATTTTTACTATAAAATGCAACAACGTAGTCTACAATAGATTTAGTGTTCAGTTTGTAGACTGCAATAGGTCCCCCATGTTTAATTAACAATTTATTTGACATTTTAAGGAGTCTTGCATTAAGAAAGAAACTGGGTTGTGATGTCTTGTGGTGAGCTAAACCAGACTGTGGGTGAGGTTGCCAAAACAGCCTGTGAGGCTCAGACACTGGAGGGTTTGTTGGGAATGCCTCTCTGTCAGCACAAATTTTAACTCCCATCTTCCATTGTATCCTGGCACAGTTTAAATGGATCCTGTTCAAAAACGCAGTTGTGGGAGTAGCTGCAAAGAGCAGAGGGCTGAAAGTGGTTAGTGTTTCTAATCCAAAAGGATCTCAGGTGTTGTAATTGAAACACCAGGAGTAGATGATCCACGTCGCCTGCCTTTGAAGATGTATTTAGAATGATGGATTATGAGGACAGTTGCCTGGGGTACACTGACAACAAGAGCACATCTACTATACAACATACAGTCTTGGAGTGCCGGAGGATCCGATGAAGCTAAATTAAAAGGTTTCTGGGGAAAGAATGTCTGGGCAGCTGCAGTCTGCTTACCCAACTGCCCCTTTTAATGTGACCTGGGTGAAGGTTATGTGTCCTAGAAGGGCATTGCCTTAAAAAATGGCATTCTGTGGATAAGTGTTTTCCAGAGACATGTGACACATTTTACAATGGGCAGCCTTTAGAGAAATTAAAAACCACAGGGAAATCCATGGAACATAAAAAGTTTAGTTCCTCCTTTCACTAGAATATGTACAGTTGCTCTTTAAGCAAATCAAATTATCCTGTTTTTATCTGTCTTGCTCTATTTTAGCTTGATTTTATTTCCAATGTAACACTTTTAATTGCATTTAAATGTTTTTCTTTTGCCATGTGCTGCTTTTATATGCTTTCTTAATGCATTTTATGTTCTATATAAAGCATAAAATGTTGTTGTTGAAATGTGCTATACAAATAAATTGCCTTGCCTTGCCAGTCTTGTCAATCTGGTTGGTATTGTACCTTAATTTGAATTTCTATTGGGCAAAAAAGTTACTTTATCAACATACCTTGGGGAGCTGTTGTATCCAGATGATTTCACCTTTGAATGGAAGACAAGAGGCTGTTCCTTTTTACCTCCTTTGTAAAAAAAAAAAAAGGAAAAAAAAAGAGAGAACAAAAACAGAAGTATTTCAATGAGCATAAATGATGTACAGTACATATGCCCAAAGCAGAGAAAAAAAGAAAAAGGCCCATATGTATGCACAGATAATACAATATGAGTCAAAGGTATAAAGGAAAAACAAATCCTCAGTATTATTTTTTCATAATAAGGATAGAACATCTCATTATACTGTAGTGGGTTTTCATGGATTATACAAGGAAAGAAGGATCTATATTATTGGCTGACCGCTTTTTGCAGTAAGCATGAAGTGCATCAGCCACAAACTGTGGGGATGGGGCATTTGCTCCCTGTTTGCTGTCAATGCCTTTATTATATTACAATGAGCTCATTTTTTCCACAGCTATTAAAATGTGTTAGGCTTTCCAAAAACTGCTCTCCTGTCAAATACAGGCTATGTAAGAAAAAGTCACATAATCTCTGCGCAGCAATTTAGGACATCAGTTGCATCAGAAAAATATATATATATTGATTTAGTTTCCTGACTCCAGTTAAGCACTTGTTTATAACATAAACAAAATTAACCTCTTAAACAGCTTTCACAGGAACATTTGTGATTAATAGGTCAATGAATTTACTTGACTAGAAACAAATAAAACTACAAACTGCAAGTAAACCTGGACAAGTTAGCTTTGTGTCTTAGGTACAGGTCTTGGAATATATTCCCATGCAATTTCTGTATACAGCTATTGTTTTTCCTCAGTGACAGCAATCTGTTTTTTAACGTATTACAAAACAGCGGTTCAATGACCGCTTGTTATTGAAGATGAACCTGAAAACCCCTTTTTTCCACAGATTTATTGGTGTTATAGTCCTATCCAGTCACACTGATATGTTTACAGCAGTAGTTGAAGTATTTTCCTATGTCAAAACGACAGATGATAATTCAAAGCATTCAGAAACAGAAACTCAACAAAATCCCTGATGAGTCAATAATGTCAATACACAACACATTTTTAGTGGTTTTAATCTGCTAATATATCATTAAACTTACAAAACCTAAGCAGTTAAACAGATTCACCTGTCTGTGAATCATTTGGCTATTACTAAGTATTGTCAGTGAAGGTACTGGCCCAAGACAAAAGACATCCGATGCAGACAACAGTGAAACCAACCAGCCCAAAACAAAAAGAAACACATCTGGAACTCTTTTTGATCCTCTAATCTTGAAGTACTTTTCATCTTTGATCATCATCAGCAGTGTCAATGTTCACTCCAGGATTGGCTTGAAGTCTATTTTTCCTGTAAAGGACACTTGACAATCGCTGAACAATTACTCTCTTCCCACCTCTTAGGATTTTGTATAGTATGTATTGTTTCTTTTATCTGCTCAGCCACAATGGGAACCACTGTCAATAATATTCTTTCCAATGAAGTGCTATGCTGTTTCTGTGTTTTCTTTCCCCTTCAGCAGCTGTGAGTAAATGTTAAAGCTTTCATAAACCCACTATTTAACTTTTGTTTTATTTTTAATTTTATTTATTTTTTAATATTATTATAATTTGCTTTATTTTTATGGTAATTATAATTTTTTTCTATTTCATAGTTGGTTCAATGATATAAGGATTTTCAACAACTAAATTTTAGAATAATAAAAACAAGCATATCTAATGCAGTAGTTCAAACATTCAGAATGTTGTGTGCCTGAAAATTCATATATCAATTTGAAAGTGATTTTAGTGGTAGTTTTTTTTTTTTTAATTAGATGGCCTTAAAAAAAAGTCATGTGGTGCGACCATAATTCATCTTGAAATATCTTTATATAAATAAAAGATGATCATTTACAAAAATTAAAAAGAAAATGCAAATACTTTGTTTCCAAACACTTTATATTACTGAAAACTTGTAAAAAAAAGATGTGAAGCGTGTTAAGTAAATTAATTTATTTCAAGATGAATCGTGGTCGCACCACATGACTTTTTTTAAGGCCAGTGCCAATTAATCTTGAAAAAACCCCCACTAAAATCACTTAATTTCAAATTTATAATATGGATCTTCAGGTACACAAGATGCTGAATGTTTGAACTAGTGCATTAGATATGCTTGTTTTTATTATTCTAAAACTGAGTTGTTGTAAATCCTTATACGTCATTGACCCAGTTACTTGTTTTTAATCTAACTTGTGAATTCTAATATAGGTAGAGGCCCTGTATAAGCCCTTTTGGGTTTCTTGCCGCTACCTTGCACCTTTCTTTTGTTGTTTTTGTTGTTCTTTATCTTTTGCTTTTTGTTTTATTATTGTGCAAAATAAAAAAACTTCAAACTTTAAACTAACTTATTAGGCTAAATCCGCATTTATTTGTATCGTATCAGCAAATAGTGAAAGAAGGGGGGAAAAAATGGATATTTATGTACAAATGTATATACCTCTTATATCCAGGCCAACTGCACCATTCCTGAATGGGAAATATTAATTGTTGTCTCATTAATTACTAAATACTGTAGTAATAATGAATGCATTATTTGCTTTTTTTTTTTCACATGAAGCACCTTCCTCCATTCCTTCCTTGTGTTATGTGGGGTGGGGTATTGTGAGTACTCTTTGATCTAGAACAAATTATAAATTATATGCAGGAAACTAAGCATTTAAGACCAGAATTCTAATTACCTGGCAACACATTGACCTTGGCGTTGCTTAACAACCCTATTGACCTCCTGCTGATGTATAACGCTCATTTAGTTTTATGGGGCAGTAAATATCTCAATTTTTGCCCCTATAATTTACGCTGACTTAACATTAGATGCAAAGTGAGAGTTTCAGACAAATTTCCAAGTGGAGTCAAAGCTGTGTAAAACCACAGTGGTTTTAAAATATGTCTTTATTGTCAACGAAATTGAAATTGAAGAGTCTAATCTCTTCCACTCCCTGAGGATGCTGTCGTCCTCAGCTGACATTACTGACTTTCAGAGACTTTAGACTGATTTAAATCTACAGTGAAGATACTGGTACCGTCAACCTAAGGCATCTATTGGTGCAAACCATATCATGCTAGCTTGTTGGTAAGGGGGCTAAACAACACTCCAAAGTTTGGTGAGGGAAAAATTGGCATGGCATTGGCATTTTTGAAGGGGTCCCTTGACATCTCACCTCAATATATCTGAATGAAAAGGGGTTCTATGTCTCCCCTTTACATACATGCAGACTTTATGCTAATCACATGCGGATTTAGGCAGAAAACATGCAGTTTTTTATTCTAAAAATGGTGTATTTGAACATTTATGCATACTGGGGTCACTAAACAGTCTTGGAATTGCATAAAATGGGTATAACTGGAAAGCTGTAAAGCTTAAAGAAATCTTCAAATTTCAAAAGTTTTTGATACCAAATCACAGCATCAATTTTTCTATGGTATTCCTCAAGGTCTTTGTATCCTAATGTGGTATTTAGGAGGGGTTTTTGACTATTTTTATACATTCTTGAGGGTTCTTGAAGCAGTCTTAACCATTGGGGAAAAAGGTTTCATAAACTAGAAATGCTACAGTCTAGCTGTTTAGACTCAAATGCAACAGTTACAAAAGCAACAAATGGTGAAAATAAGGATTAGCCTACAGTCACAAAATACACAACAACACCATCAGGAAGCCTACCTGCCACGTTTAAGTCTACACCTGTAGGACTTAAAATTAAGAGTGATTATCAGGCTGTTTGGATTGACAGGACTTCACATGACTATTTTAGGTCCTGTGATTTTAATAAGTGACTATGATGTGTTTTACAATTCAGGCTGACTGCATTAAAAGGACAAGGATTAGGCTGTCTCAGGAGTTTATTATAAAATAAACCACTAACTCTTGTTTTCAGACAAAGAACAAGAGATGGCAAAACTCAGACCTCCCTCTGTGTTAGTTGTTGAATTTGGCCCAAGAAAAAGACTATTCAAGCTTCTAAAAATGTATAAACCATAGCGGGTATATATACAGTATGTCTCTAAGATATTATTTTGACAGTAACCAGAGTCTCTGGTATGAGTTATTACCTTACTGAACTGTGAATAGTGGGGCACACAGTAGGAGAATGGAGTGAGAGCAGAAGTGAAGAGGTATCAGAGCAACTGTAGCTGAAGACTGACAGGAATAATGAATGTGGAGCCAAACTAAGAGTCTGACATCAGTAGAAATCATGTAGCACCTGAAGAATATGCAGGCCATGTGGAACATGTGTGTAACATACTGTGGGGAAATGTACAGAGAGTGCAATAATGTCCTACTAATGTACATGTAGCTGTGAGAATAAAATACAAGCTACAATATCAAACTTTAGCTACATTTAAACTTCTCATGCTAGTTATTGAAAAGCAGTGACAAATATTAGGCTCATGAAACACTTTCCTCTTTCATTTGAAACTGCAGTAGAAAAGGCCTCTCAATTGATTATGTCTGAAATACTTTCTTCTTTTTTGACAGTGAGGGAAACAGAAGTGTTTCCCATACCAAGGCTCTACTTGGGCGGCCTGCCCAAGCAGATTAAGACCCACCCAGGTAGATAAAATCTGAATTCAAAACAACACAGATTTGTCCTGTGCTCTTTGCTGTGCAATGAATGAATAAAAAACAGAAATGCAGGAGGAAAAGTAAATTAATAGCATCTGTTTCCATAGTAAATCATCTGTTCAGTGTTTGATGATTATTTATTTCTCCTTTAAAACATACCCGCTGTGAAAACAATCAGAAAATTATGTTTTATTTCTCTCATACACAGGCTTTGTTCTTGCTATTACTGCTCCCTCTCTTCATTCTAGCACCACTACACTACATCTCTTTCTCTCTTTTTTTTGTCTATTTTTTTTCTTTTTAAAAACGAATCAGGGAGCTGACAACAAAGTCTAACTTTACTTTTAACTTCATCAGATGAGGAGAAATGTCCTCTCATTGTCCTAAATCTATGCTAGAGCTCTTGAAGCAGCCGCACTGTGTGTTGACCAATCAGTGATGGTCATCCATGCAAACCCCACCCCCAAAGTTCCTGTAGTTTTGCAAAGCACTACAGTACTCCAGAAGTTCATGAAGTTACTGATGTGATTATTTTCTATGGAAAACCTAGATTCAAATTGTGTGCTGAACATGAAACCAAGGCAATGCAACGTAAACAGTTTATACTCCCCTGACAACCTTGCTATAAAATTATTCAAGCCAGGCACCAAAACTCAAGCATTACACTTCAGATCAGTGACATCAGAGTAAGAGTAACAGCAGCTGATTATCACCATCTTAAAAGAAGCCAACAGTCCTGTTTTGCTTCATGATTATATTACATTTCGGCGTGAGTTGACAACAGATATCCAATCTGCATTCACAGCTCTTTTGAAAAAGCTCCTTCAGACTCATGCCAGGCTTATAATGGAAGAACATTTACTTTTCCAGGAGTCTCAGAGGTTTATCGTTTAATTTGTATACGATTCTGCAGATATTCCTAAGAATATAAAGATACATGGGGGCAGCAGGATTGCAGTAGTCCGTAAATGCTTGTGGTTTACTGCAGTCATGCTGCACCTCTAGAGTCCCCTTAAGATCCCCTACATAGTCTGGCACTGGCAGCTCCCTTCACTCCAGCTGTTGGGAGTCGGGCTAATACTGGGTTTCTCAGCACTACCTCTCTGTAAGAGCAACATGTAAACCACAATACACTGTGGGTCCCCTGCAGAATAGCTTCAAGCTGCCAGATCCTAATGATACAGCAAAGAACCACAAATATGCTTGTTTTACCCTCAAATCCACGACAGCAAGAAGTGACCTACAAACGCGCTTATTAGCGAGAATTTATCCAAATTTGTTTTAGTCTCACTGCTGCATATTTGAAGTATTTTTCTATGTGGCAAATGAAAACTGAAAGGAATTTAATGCCACATCAACAACCCCCACAAAGCAAAGGATGCAATGTTTTCCATCCTCTATGCTTACAGATAATGAGGAGGTAGCCAAACAGACTTTCTATAAAACCTTCAATAAGTGCAATTTGGAGAATCATCTTGTGTCCAAACAAAACAGTCAGAGAGTCAGTCATGAATGAATAATAAAATGGGTCTTTTAATACCCAGAGTCATCAAACAGCAGTAGCTCACTTTTTCTTTTACGTGTGCATGAGTGTAAATGAGGGCAAGTGAGTGCTGAGATGAAGACAGGGACACCAACCTTTTTTTTTCGGATTGTTAGGTTCCTTCTTCTTTAACTCAGCATTCAGAGGAGATTCGGGCACTGGAGGGGAACTGAAAACAAGGGAGGGGGGACCCGAGGGAAAGAGTTACTGGAATGAGAGCACACAGCATTTTCCACTGTTATGGATTATTAGTCCCGCTAATTCTCAGTACCATGATATTGTTGATTCATGAAAAAACAGATGACAGGAATGGTTATAATAGGCCAAGTTAACATGGAAACGTCAAAGTCAGAAGTAGTTACAGACACAAGGCCAACTATTAAAAAAGGCACACTCATACAATCTACTCTTGGTGGGGTCAGCTGACCAGTTCCTGAGGCAAAGCTGCAGAGGTCTAAAATGGCACTGTTTTTGCAAGTTTTAACAAGTTGACATGATTATGCTTTGGCTCATAAATCGCAGAAGGAGAAACACACAAAGTGTTGATGAAATTATCACTATTTATTTGTGCAGCTGGACTTTGTGAAATCATCATTTACAGAGGTACAGGTAATACCTATGAATTTCATTCCTTCCCCAGAGGACAGTTTTGAGTCTGGCCTTTATGGAGGCACGTCATTGTGAGAGTAACAGGGAGTACATCCAGTACAGACAGCTTTATCAAAACGCCTGTGGATTTACAGTAGAAGCTTAGATATATAAAAATGTTCTAATATAAAATATAAAATCAGGAACTGCAGAAAAAGCTGGGACTTTTGTAGATTGTTTTGTGATATGGAACGCACTCTTGACTTCATCATTTAAAATACAAGTATCTGAGATACATAGTACTGTGTCTAGCAGGTAGTGCTATGTTCCAGCCCTATGTTACGCTCTGCCAGGTGAAAGAGTCCATGAGCAGAATTATGACTTTCTACTGACTGCCTTGATTTGTTGCTTTGATCTGCAAGTGTTAGCGAGCCAGCTATTCAGAGGGTCAACATATCGTAACAACACCATAAATTGGCCTTTCCAAACTCTCTGGTTACCTTGGGAACACTGAAAAGCCTTCACCTCCAGCCCAGATCCTCCTTAAGTCACATAGACTTAACTCCAACAGGACTACAACTGGAGTAAACAAAGAGCTCACTAAAAACACCATCTGTGTGACAAGAAATCAAGAGGTCAGAATTATGTTATTAATCAATAATTGTTTTAAAAGGGGAAAATAAAAGCATTAGTCTGGGATTATGCTTTTATGCTGCACAATAACACATAATTGCTATATAGGAAGTACTCACAGAGTTGTCACATCCGTCAGAGATGGACCATGACCCAGCCATAGTGATGCTCAATTTGGGGTAATCTACAATGAGAAGAAATAAGAACGAGTTTAACTACATCAAAAAAGTACACATGTATTACATATACAAACTGACATTGTTTAGTAATTTTCCACAGAATATGATTGATTCATTTTTACACAGGTGGTATTTTCTTTTCTTTCTACTGCTGAGTGACTGCAGTGGAATGCTGCTTAAAAAACACAACTTGTTTTGTTTCCCATGTCCAATCTGCTGCAATTTAAAGCAACAGCTCTGCAATAAAACCTTAAATAAATCTTAATGAGGCTTATATTATTGAGTTTTTGAGCAGTACACCACTACCAACATACCTTTGAAATAAAACACTGTTAGGAGCTCTGAGGTAGCCAGATTCACCACATACAGTCCATCACAGCTTCCAATACATAACCAGCTGTTGTCCCTGCAGGGGACAGGGGGAATCATATGGAAAAACAGTGTTACAGGCTTTCCCTTAAAAGCACTTTTTCGAATCTTTTGAGAGAAGTGTAACTGCATACTAAAGAAAACATACTGATGTGACGACGTGGCATGGCATCCACACAATAACACTATAGGGTTTTTTTCAAGTTTCCTTTGACTTCATGCAGTCTAAACTATGTACACCCAGTGAGATGGAAAGTACTGCTACGTCGAGAAAGCAGAGGAAAAAAGGGGAAGTTGAGTCTGATGTATTATCCACTTCCTACACAGAGCTACATGCTGAGATTTGCGGGGAGTTTATGTGTGAGGCTGGTTTTACATTATAGTGCCTCATTATTTTCATGCTGAGCAGATACTTATTTTCAGGAAGGACACAATTAAAGTCATTTTGTAGATGTTTTATGTGATTATAGCATTGTTTAATTACTTTGAAAGCATAACTTTTTTTTTGTAGAGAAATGAGCAGCATGCAATTGCCTTTTTTTTCTTCTTCCTACCTTTGGGAGGCACAGAAGTCTAAACTTTTAAAATTCTACACATAGTGGCTTTAATGTATAAATGTTAATAATGGACCTGTTAGAATTTTGAGTAATGGTGCCACAAATAGGTGTCAGGGACCCACACAAAGCAGATGGTATGTAACAATTTCAGCTGAAAATGTTATTAAGTACTTTTATTCAATTAAGAGATGTTCCAAAACAACAAAAACAAAAAAAAACTGTATCCAATCTGCACACAAAAACAATTATACACTGATACTTTGAAAGTGACAACATAACTTTAAGCTGAGCATGTACTGCCTGGCACAAGTATATCATCATGATGGACTGAATTCTAGGTTAAAACTTCTGTTTGTGGCAAAAGAAAAATGACATAGATACTACTCTGACATCATATGTTTGTCTAAGAGCAATAAGGAATCAAAATCCATTTCATTCCAGTGGTCCACAAAATACACAGATATGTCGGTGCATTTTAAGTGCCTGCTTCCTTTCACAACATCAAATGTTTTAACAGCCTGAAACAGTTTATGTTACTAGCCTGCGAGTTTTCCTGTGATGTATGAGGTTTCTTTTGATGTTTGCACATCCACTGTGTGGACATGTGCATGAATGAGCCCATACAGACGTGTTTTTAGTGGTTTTTTTCCAGGCTTTTGGGACAGTATGACATCTCTATAGTGTTAATGGCAGAAAATTGCAATGTTTATTGTTTTTTCATGACAACTCGAATTGTTTTGAATTTTCCTTGACCTGTAAAATTTTTTACAGCGGGCTCATTTCCACATTTTTTGTGGAAATGAGACCAAAATTGAGCACTTAAGAATGTTCCAGGTGCTGACAGCATTATTTTGTACTTTAACACTGAGATTCCTTGTGACTAATGAAGTGAAACACTTTTTTACTGACGGTTAAGTCACATGGTCCATCCCATCTTGTAGCTGCTTACTAGTGAAGGTCTGCCAAATCTAATTAAACGCTCCTGAAAGTAAGACAACATTCAAGAAATGCTGCCATCAGCGTATCAGGATTATCACTTCTCTAAACATGGCCTATTTGGTACACCATTAACCCAATTCTGAGTCCGGAGTCTCCTGTGGTAAACAGGCCCAGAAAATCCCCTTCATTAACAAACCAAACCCTGAAACCCAAGAATGCGTGGGTTCCTGGGTTACTATAAATGTTTCAGACTGTTTATGTATGCTATTAAGATTATCCACTTACTTTTTCTGCTCTTTATTGGTGTCATTAAATGAACTACATAAAGCCATTTTGAGGACAGGTTTGGAGGTTTCCACTTCATCTACCACTGATTTTCCTGTGACTCCTAAAAGAAAATATCCAAAAATGTGTGTCAAGGAAATTCAATACACTTGTCAAAGCAATGGGAAAGAGGTATATTATTTATGAAAAGGCAATTGACCAAAGTCATCCACATAGCCCATACTATCTACACCCTCTGTGTCATGTTACCTGCTTGATGGCTCACAGTCTCTTTGAGCATTTGATGTCGTTTTTCTATCTTCTGGAGGTCAATTTTGGTCACCTGGTGACACTTGTGGTCATCAAGGAGAGAAAAGCACCATACCTAAACCAAACAAATATGAATGTGTCACACAGCTTGTAGAATTTCTTTTGGCTACTGATTTTTGATACATTTTGTGAGCCGGTTAACAACCTGTCCATCAGTTGAGCCAATGATAATGTGCCTGTTTTCCTCCAAGAAGAACACACTGAGCAGTGGAGAGGCTAAAGAAAATAATTGGTTTTAAGTAAGTAGGATGAACATGCAACACCTGTTGACAATAAACAAATCTTTGACGGCACAGTAGTTTCACGCATAAATATGCAATTTAATTTTTTTTCTGACAATGATAATGGGTCCTAATTCAAACAGACCCAACTTATGCTTCTTCTACAACCACCTCTCCCATATAAATATTCAAATATCCCCTCCAGACATGTATTATAATTACCATGTTAAAATCCTTAAAAATGGTATCTACTCTTTCTACCTCATTAAAAATTCCAAAATCTATGCTAAAGGAATATACAATTATATTTGAATATACAAATATGTTCATTTCAAAAGTTTAACTGCTGGACACAAGATGTCTCCTATTTCACTGTAAAGTCCATTCACAGTGTTTGTGCACTGGAGGCTCAAAGTTTCCAAATCACACTTGTATAAGTTGAATATCGGCTTCGAAATTATTTGTAATGGCACAAATCCTGCTTGTATGAGAATCCCTTAAAATCAGATCTTCAATGAACACAGAGAAACTTTCCATTTTCAGTGGATTAATGTGAAAATAGCCCTCTAGTGTCAAACTCTGTACATGCATCATTTTGTACCATGAAGTTCAGACATCTGACTGAAGTAACAACATCCAAAAAACATTTTTCAGTGGAGGGGGACTTTAAATATCTTACCATATATGCAATGACTACTCTTCTGATTCAAGATTGGATGATTAAATAAATAACTGCTATTGAGGACAGAGACATTTTAAAAAGTAATAATAGCATACCTGACAGTACAAAGGACTGGTAGAAAACTGATTCAGTTTTTAAATCCCACACCTGAAAAAGTCAAAGCATGGTCTGCATAATAGTTATTCAAACTCAATCACAGAATATATCATATTTGGTAAAACAGAAGTCAAATGTACTGAATCAAAAGCGTAATAATTATTTTACTTTATCATCTGTAACTCTTAATTCAATACCTTAAAAGTCCGGTCCTCTGATGTGGTGACGAGAATGTCTTTATCCCACGGACAGAACTCTGCTGATGTTAAAGGTCCGACGTGACCAGTCAAGGTAGAGATCACTTCCTGTCTCTGGTGAACGATGATGAAACTTTGATTACATAAAGAGAAAACTTTTGAAGGTTCCTAAAGTGTGACAGATATTTTTTTAATCACAATAATAACATTTTCATCAAGGTTTAGGCTGTGAATTCTGCAATAGCAGACGTGAATTAAAACAATTCAAATTCTGTGATGTTCTTCATTAACCTGCAGCATGTTGTACCTTTGAACTGAGTACATATGCTGTAGCTCCAGAGCATGCAACCACTCGTTCATCAGAGAAACAGAATGACAGATGAACAACTTCACCCAGTAAAGTCCCAATAACTGTCCCAGCTGCAACTTTGCCTGTAAACAAATGTGATAGCCTGTTTATGTTCAAATAGACAGACATTCATGAATATAATAGAAATATGTATGTAGTAAAACGTCACTAGATGGCAGGCTTCTCAAAATTTTCACTCAGACACATGGAGCTCAGACTCCAGCATAAGGAAACATCTAAATGTTTTCCAAGACTGAGAAAGCTGAGCTTTACATTTCCAGTATTCCAATATTTCTATAGGTCTATAGGACAATATTTAACAGCAAAAGCATCATCTATCATCCAATATAAACTACATAAACAACAACAAATTAAATGTATGTATGAGAAAAGAGGCCAGGAGATTAACTAATGTAGTCAGAGCTATTTATTTACCTTCCCCCGTTCTCTTTTGGCACAGTGCAATATCCCAGACAATGATATAATCAGCAGAGGCAGAACAGAGGAGGAGAGGTCTGCATCCTTTTCCAAAAGTCATGGCACTGATCTCACCATGGTGGCCAGTTAGCAGCAAGGACTGTTGACAGACATTTATACATGGACTCCGGTCAAACATGCAATATGTTATAACAAGTTCATGTTATCTGCAGCCCCTGAGTTTTTGAAATATTAAAAACCTCTGGCTTTACAGGATTTTGATAAGTTATACACATCATTGCATTTGATAAATCCATTTTAAAGGCCTTTCCCCACTTTCAAACAAATTATTTAACGGCATTGTAAAATATTGTTTTGTTTTATCTGATTATGGCCAATTTGCAGATAAAATCTTTAGGTTTCATCATACATTTATTGTGTATTAATACTCCATATGTTTTATATTGTGTACAAAACAATGACACGCATAAAACAATATAGCTTACAAGTTAGTCTATGTAAAAAATGTAACCTAGACAATGATGGTAAAGAAACAATTGACAACAAAAAAGTGCTATATAGTCATAAAATTAGATAGAGATATTATACATAGGTAGATGAGATTGTTTTATAACACATTGAAGCCTACATTCTTATAATATGAGCACATTTAACATGAGCTACAACACTGTAGCTTTATATAACTTTCAGACAGCATGTAATTAATCAAATGGTAATGTTAATCAAATAGAATTTGGGAGAATTTTTCCTGCGCATAATTAGTGTCAGCAAAATTAGCTTGGTAGACAAACCTTCTGCTCGATGTCCACAACACTGTAAATCAACATTTCTTTGCCATGCATAGGTATGCCACAGTAGGCCTGGCAGCATGGGAGCTGCATGTGTGAGAGGAGCCTACCACAGCTCAGGTTGAGTCTTTCTGTCAACATCTTTGCTCGTCCAGTCAAACGCCTCCGTTTGTTTATTTGCCACTGAAAGCAAATATAACGCGAATTAATTGCCGTTAAACATAACCGAAAAAAACCATGTTGTACTTATTTACTTTTGTTTCAAAGTAGTTAAATTAGATCTACGTGGGATTACATTTTCTAACGTCTCAGGTTGACAAACGTTACTGGTTGCTAGGACAACACGTCAATTTCCGTCAGTATAGATCGTCTGTTATGAACACGGCGGTTCACACGACGACAGTTTTAAAAAAACCCACAAAACCCTGATTGTCATGAACGCTTCAACTGGACTTTAAAACAATGTTATATTATTATTATTATATTATTACATTTGTAGAACGTCAGAGCTTAAATGTTACATTAAGACATCTTGTGCAAATAACACCACTTCAATTGGACTTTTATTATTCAATTTGACGGCAGTGGCATGTGGAAATATGGTCAGAGTGGGACTTCTCTCCTCTTACCTCTATTGATTTAATTTCTGCTTGTACTTCCACTTTTAACCACAAGATGGCGGTCAGTATTATACTATTAAACTATAGTGATCATTCCATTAATATCATGACGGTCAAATAGGAGGACGTTTTTACCCTAAATGGGCATACAATTACAATTTGCATTTGCATTATTGCTGCAGCAAAGAGGATAGCAAAAATATAAGAGCGTCAATGAAAAGAATAAAGAACAATAAATAATAAGTAAGTACAAAAGCAATAAAAAACAATAGTAGAAAAAAAGAGGAAAATAATAGTAATAGTAACCTCATGTACAAGAGTAATATCGGTGTTGATGAGTGATAATATACCTGAGTCTGACTCAGATAAATTTAAAGTGAAAAAATATATACACATATTGCACAGTTGAACTGAAGTAGTGGTATACCTGAAAATAATTTGACATTAAATAATTATTGTTTTATGTAAGTATGAATTTACAAATAATTATTTCCTGCAACAGTCATTCATTGACTTCATTGCGTGCGTGTCCCTGTTTGAGAATAAGCGCGGTAAAAGTTGTTTTGTTTTGTTTTTCTTTACAAATATATAAATACTTTTAGGGTAGTTATTCTGGTCTAACGGAGAGCAAATTATAGCAGTAGAAGTCATGAGAGGACACACGGTCTTAAGTGGATTTCAAGTCATCCCGTTTGAGTGGCTAAGGATAAGCATTTTATAAAAAGAATGAATGAAGAGGGGGCTGCTGGGAAGTGTAGTTGTTACAGCAGCTAGCGGATATGACGTCTGTGTTGTGTCGCTGGTAGGTGGGTGTAGTCTGCTATCTGCTTTGCCGTAGTTGGATGAATCAGTCGACGTTGACAGTCCTTGGGATATGACTGTGCTTTTGTAGTAGGGAGCTAACTTTAGCTAGACCATTAGCCAGTTGTCAGATGTTTTTGGGATTACATCAACCGAAAGAGAGATAATCGAGTACCAACGCGCGCTACGGACAAATTCACATTTCTCATTTAGCCTTAATATCTTTAAAAGATGATATCGACAATGCTAACGTTTGCCGGTAAATGAAGCTAACTTAACTTGAGCTAAATGGCTAGCTAGCGTGTCGTCAACTTGTGAATCTCATAACTTGAGTCGCTGTGTGGGCCACGGTAATAAACGTACGGTTCAACCGGAGACCTTAGCTAGCCGGGAAATTGCTACCCGTTATATTAGCCTGATAGCATAGAGGACGAGGTATAAAAACAAAGAAAAGTTTGCTAGCGTAGTTAAAGCTAGCCAGTTTGGTGTCTGTAATATGAAAAAGGCACCGTCTGACACATTGGGATTTGTTCCTCAAAAAGACATCGTATACAACAAACTTCTGCCGTACGCGGACAGACTAGATGAAGAATCCAATGATATTCTGGGTAAAATCAAAGGAAACCTGGGCCGAGCTGTCCAGCTCAGAGAGATATGGCCCGGTGTGCTGTTTTGGACGAGGAAACTTTCAACGTAAGTACCATACCAATGATCTTAGCTATCCTCTTTACAGGAGCAGTTGCTCATTTCATAGCGCACTTTTGCCTAACAACAGCGCCTTAAATGTAAATGTTACGTCTGTACACCTTGTGTTTGGCTGTAGGACTACAAGATATACTGTTAAACTAAATTAAGTTACAATAACAGTTGTTATTGATGACTGGCTCACACTCTCTAGCATTGCTTTATAATCCGACATGGTTTTAGCGGGTTATTAAGTGTTAAGTTAGATGTTTACCTAGAAAGCTGCAAGCTGCCCAGTATGTATGTGATTAGGACCGGGGGTGATCAGAGTGACAAATAAACAGTCTGGCCCAGACAGGAAAGCACAGGAGCCAGGGCAAAAAATTAGCACCAGCCAGCAGCCAAATGCTGTTAAAATATGCAAGTGCCTGGTAGATTTGCTTCTTTCACCAGAAAACAATGGTAATCTATGGAGTGGCTGGTAAAATTTTAATAATCACTAGTCATTTGACTGGTGGGACAAAAAAACGTTTATTTTGCTTCCTGTAGGTCATTGTCATTACTGCTTTTTTAAAAATCTGAGTTATGATACAGTTTACCATCCTCAGTAAAAGGGAATCCTTTTAAGCTCCCATCTAGTTTCTGTTCAACTTTACAGCTTTGTATTTTGCCCACTTTTGCATTTATTTTACATTTATTTAGTAAGGAGCCACACTGCATCAGCACCAGTGTTGTCAGTATGACAGTGGATTACTTGGAGTGCTGTTTCATGTTGTTGCACTTGGTTGCTGGCTGTTTAATCCGTTTCAGTCCCCATGCTCGTACATTGCTCTGTTCAAGAGTGACTCACTGCTGGCTCAGAGATGGAAAGTTTACTGTAGGGTTGACCCAGATTCTGTTCATTGGTATTTCGGCCTATTAACAGTGACACAAACATTTTATAACTGTCAATTTCAAAGGTCCCACACATACTCAACTGTGTCCTGACTCTTTCAAAGTTTGGATGTCTGAACTGGTTATAATGTTCCTATTTATGCATGAGAGAACATGTGTTGTTCATTCTGCTCACAGGGGCTCTGACCACTTAATATGGATGTTAAAATTGGAGCAATTATTCCTAAATCTCTTCCTCTCTTATAGGTACATGCGCCTGTACGGACGGAAGTTCAGCAAAGAAGACCATGTCCTGTTCATCAAGTTGCTCTATGAGCTAGTGACGATCGATAAACTCGAGATCAGCATGATGCAGGGCCTCGCTCGGCTTCTTATCAACCTCCTCAAGTAAGAATGGGCCCCATTTGTCTTACACAACAGACGTGTACACATGTCAAGTGCATTAGTTAAGATAGATGGTTAAAGATATGCTGCAAAGTGAACATTGATAATATATTATGCCTTACTGTTGAGCCACATGTTGTGCCATATTATGTCATATTTTTCATAGGTTAAGACAATATGATGTGTTAGGATCTGTGTGCTTATTCTTGCTTTTCTGTGTGTCTTATTTCATCTAAAAGGAAAAGGGAACTACTGTCACGGGAGGACCTAGAGTTGCCGTGGAGACCACTGTATGAGCTGCATGACAGGATTCTTTTCTCCAAGACAGAACATCTGGGACTCAACTGGTTTCCCAAGTACGACTCTTTTTTACTGTTGCTTTTAATATTGCAGTTACTGAGAAAATGCACTACTTATTTCTGTTTCCCTTTGACTTTTTTCCCAAATGTGGAAGTGATAGTATAACCTCCCTCTCTCCCCTTTTCCTCCTACAAATTTTCATTTCTTATATTTTGATGATGGTAAAACAAAGTGCAGAAAGATGCAGTAGAAAACAGAATATTATGGCATGTTTTGTACTTTCCCACATGGAAAACAGAACTTATGTTGATATGAATACAACCGAAATCACTGGGAACTGATTGTTATGGCAGGATAAACACATTTTTAATCTTTCCATTGAGCATAAACAAGGACCTTGTTTGTCTTACAATATCCAAAACTTTGCTGACATTTCCTTTTTGTCCTGATTGCCTTTTAGATTAGCACACAAAATCACATTCATTTGCAACTTTTCTAATATGTAGTTCACAACTAATGACTTGTATCCTGTCATTGAAACCTGCTGTTATATTTTAAAAGCTTAATCAATGGTACATACAAGGTTAGACATTGTTCTCTTCTCTTTGTCAGTTTGGTGATTTGCAACCAGTGAAAACAGTGTTACTGAAATTGTTAGCAAGTGATCTTTTATTGAAACAGAATATTTTAGACATTGTAGATTATTTTTTTACTTTTATATATCAAGGAAAGTAGTTTCACAGGTCTGCTTAGATTACTAGGTTTTGGTTTCTTTAACTTGAAAAAAGCGTGTCACTTACATTAATCATATTTGGACTAGCTGGAGGACAAGCGGAAAATTCCTGAAGCCACATTCCTTTTTAGAACAAACCACGTTCATTACAACCTGTGCAGTTTTGTCTGTCTGCTCTACGCTACACTCTATGAAGTTCTTACAGCAAGCAGTGCGAGGTGCTCTTTTATGGTGCTATGGGAACATTGTATGTTAATCACATAAACGCCTTGATAGCATATCACTTTTGCGTTACAGCCAATGAAATCAAGCTGCTTTGGCTGATTGCCAGCTCACCTCTGTCAAAAACGACACAGATGCACACAAAACATGATTCTCTGATTACATGATAAATTGTATAAAGTGATGCATAGTATGTAAATATTTTTGAGTGAGTGGCACTTTGTCGTGTGCTGAATGTGATTTTTATGCCTTTGTCTCCTTTCACATTCAGTTCTCCACGGCCTCGTTCATCCTCTAAACTCATAATGCTAAAATTGGTTCAGAGGTGGTAAGGACAATACTTCTCTTTGTGTTTTTACTTTGAATTCATCCTTTGAGGCACTCACTTGTTTTATTTTATTTTTTATTTTTTTTTAAATATACATTGCATGTGAAAAGAAGAGCTGGACACCCCGTATGCAGCTTGTGACAGAAGATAAATGAAGGCTTTATCAATGTTAACATTTCACTCATATTGGAGACTGTCGCACTGCAGCTAACAGATTTTTTACTCTCCTCCTATCCCCCATATTTGCTATGACAGAGTGATAGTAGACATATTTTAACTGGGATCTCTTCTAATCTGCCGTGCGGATTCTGTGGCAGCAATATAGTTACAAAATGATAATGACCATAATAGGAACTAATACAGTTTATGACTTATTTTAATGTCTTGTGTATTACTAAAGGAACTTACTGGCATTAGTGTTTACATGATCAACTTCTTAACAGTTCCCTGTATTCTGGCCCAAGTTTAGAGATGTTTTTGCTGTTTTAAAAAAAATTCCTTGTTAGCTTGCGTTAAAGTTAGCCACTCCGGCACTACTGCACAATATTTTCACAAGTCATGGAGGAGCTGACGCTCCTGTCACGTTTCGTCCCCTCCTGGAATGTGTTGGGGAGAACGTGAGGGTTCACTCCAACTCGGATACAAAGGTCATAGTTAGTAGTGTGGGGGGTTCCGCTTCTCTGAGTGTCCGAGCACTTTGTAATGGTACACACAGTTTGACTGGTTGTTGTTTGATTTGCAGTGCATGAGTTTAATCCCGGTCTGTGGCCTGTGTGTTGTGGCCTTACAATGTTCAACATTGCGAAGTACCCATGCATTTAGATACTGTAGTTGCAGTTTGGCTTGCAGAGTGTCGCTCATAACTCAGAGCATTAAATGTGTAGTATGTCAGCTATAAACAGACTTGAAAGGGAAAGGTGTATACATAGGTAACTAGTAGCTGAGTGGGATTGGCAGGGCTTTTCCAACAAGGCATGGCTTGAGCTTGCATGTGAGTAGAGGTGGGATTGTGAGCGGGGAGCTCAAAAGCCGTGGTTATATTGGTCCAGAGCTTTCAACACTTAAGTGACTGGAGCCCTGTGATTGCAGTCTATATGTGAAGATAGTCATGTGAGGAGCTTGTAAGGCGAAAGATGTTTTATTAATAGTTATAAATACAAAACCACCTCTAATAAACTGTTACAGCAGTGATTGAATTTAAGCTGACATGCTCTGAATAAACAGGAAGGGAACTGATAACACATATAGGCCAGCCAGGAAGGTAGCCACTTTTGATATAAATGACTGTTTTCAATGTAGTGATTGTAGTCTGTTGATGCCATTTTATTAAAATCTCGTTCCTATACACCGGCCCTATCTCTTTCACTGTACACCAGTCAGGTGTGTAAAGAAATTTCTGTGTGCATGCAGTCAAATTCAAATTGCATTTGTGTGAAGATTGTTTACTTGTTTACTCTAACATTAGCGTTTCAGCGCCTGTTCGGATACATTTGTGACATTTTTCCCCCTTTTCTTTTATTCCAGCTCTGTGGAAAATGTGTTGAAAACACTTGTGAAAAGCTGCAGACCGTAAGTATACCTTAACATGATTGATCTGTCTGTGTGCCCTACAAAGGCAATCCACTGTAAATGTGCAAATAATGAAACTGAGAATAATGTCTTCCAGGTTTTTTATGACTGTTCAGCCAAAATGTGTTAAATGTAGAAGAGTGTTAATGTGCTTATTAAATATGTACTCTTTAAGTCATTTTCATTGCTGAAACCTTTGACCAGTTATTTGACCTATGACCTCAATAATGCAAATACTACAATCTGCCTTTGAATTACCGCAAACAAATATGTAGATGGTGTAAGGGCAAAGTGTCATAACTACAATCTTAGTGTCTTCTTCCTGAGATCTTTATTAAATTGATTTATTGTATATTTGAAAAGTTGAAATAAATGAGTAATTAAGAAAAAATCACACAAACCTCAAGTATTGTTTTGTGAGGTTTAACCTATTTTAATTGTAAAATACATGTAAACTTATTTTTAGAGTTAGATATGCGCTCTTATAGAGTATAATCAAGTTCTTGCCTTTATAGAAATAAATGACATCAATCTAATCTAGGTTGATAAACTTTATAATTGGTGCAATGTATGCTGTATAGATAACAAGTTGAAGTTATATAAATTATGACTTAGTTACACAGTGGGCAATATAACACCTGATTATGGTTGTACTATCTGCTTCCTGTAACGCCTGAAATAGACGAGATGTTGTTAGCTGTTCAGCGCTATCACAGTGATTACTATTACTACACACTACAATAGGGTTAGCTGATAATACACAGAGGAAGTAAGTAAGAGTTCCTAGTTAATTTTCTTGTATGGATTGTCCTGAAATTGGCTCAAATACAACAACTTATGATGAGATAAAGTTAAAAGTTAATTTTCATCCATGAACAAAATTATAGCTACTGTGGTTTGGCTTTGTAGTGAGTGTCCCATCTTTTTAAAATGTGAGCTCCCTCCATCTGTTGTGGATACTGTGGTTGCTGTTGTGGGTGAAGACGAACAGTGTTTTCCTTCATCGTTCCAAAGCTGTCACCAGCTGGTCCCTGAATGTGTTAACTTTAGTTGTACACACGCAGATATCTTTGCTGCAGGATTCGTCCGTCAGTTTGAACTTACGAAGATAATCTTATTATCTCGTCTAATTCTGTCTTGTGTGAGAGTTTCCTGCTACTGTGTGAAGGGAGAGTGATTTGTGGTCAGCTTGAGGACACTATGGATCATCAGGATGCCAGATGAAGTAGCCTCGGTTGGAAACCACGTTTTTTGAAGGCCTCCGCTGGCTGTAGTATCCCCGAGGAGGCTTGGTGACCTGAAATAACCTGCTGGGTTTATACAAGCACATAATGACCCATGAAAATCCCCCTGTTGGACTATGAGCCCAGTGGAACCACAAGATTTACTCTAACAGCTCAAATGTGCCAGGTGTATGACTGTAACGGGAACACTGCGCTCCAACATTGAAGTTACAGTATCTGCTGGTTCACGTGTTTTTCACTCTGCAGTCTGTAATATGAACTTAATACAAACACAAATACAGATGGACCCAAAATGAGTATTTGATGATTTGCAATTATATGTCATTGCTCTGAATATATAGATAGTTATATTTATACATGTATATCTTGGGGGTTTTTCTCTTCAGAGTCTGACAGGGATGTCTTGGTGTCAGTTTCCAGCATCTGACGGTTCCACGTAGTGTGAGGATGTGAACTGTAAGAGACTTAAGAGGCTTGTCCATCTTTGTAGTGCTCTCTAAGCTGCTCTGCTGGTTGATATGCTTCAAGTGTCCATATAAACCCATTCATAAACTGGTGAATGTTATTAATAACGTTTCTCTCACCACCTTTTTTTTTTTAAACAAAAAGATAAGCTAATTGTGATTCCTTCTGCTCATACAGATATTTTTCAGAGTCTGCTACTGAGGAGATGCTGGATGAGTGGAGGCCGCTGTTCTGTCCTTTTGATGTCACCATGCAAAGAGCAATCAGCTACTTTGAACTGTTTCTACCCACAACTCTACCCCCAGAGCTGCACCACAAGGGGTTCAAGTAAGACACTGTAACCAGTGAAATTAGTACACATTCCCATGATTGATTGTTGTTGCTGATTCTCAGTATTTATTCTGCCTTTTTTTACCATATCATCTGGTTTTCTGTTCTTCTCAAACCATTACACAGTGCTGTAAAGATCTGTGGGGTGATTTCTTGGCAAACACAAGACCCTTTGATAATGTCGGAGCATCCCTTAAATGTCACTGCCTACTTAATGTCTGAATAATGTTGTAGAGTGCTAATCAGATGCATCTATTCACAGCGACTCTGTGCAACAATTCAGAAATAAGTTTAAGATAAATCCTGGATAATGATGACAGTACTGACCAAAATCCCATATACCAATATAGTTTATTTCACATCCCAGTACTGATCTCACGATACAGCACATTTTCTGTAAATTCAGTGAATAGTTTCTGCCCCCCCTCCCATGTCTGTTCATCTTTTGCACAGATTAAATTACTCTTCTTGGCTTTTTACTTGCAAAGATTTTATTGCACCTAGAGTAACATAATAAATGTACTTGTTGCCAACTTGAGTGCTTGATGTCACATGGACTTAGCAGTGTTGTCTTTTCCTTTTGTAACCATATGATTGTCTGACAGGTTGTGGTTCGATGAATTGATCAACTTGTGGGTATCTGTGCAGAATCTTCCAAGCTGGGAAGTGGTGAGTAGATGAATTAGTTAAAAAAAAAAAAAAATAATAATAATATATATATATATATATAGTTAACAGAGCAATATGTCCATGTTCCTTGTGTAACACACTGTCCTACATCTTTTAAGCACCTGGTCAACCTCTTCGCTCGCTTGGCCAATGACAACATCGGCTACATTGACTGGGACCCTCATATACCGAAGGTTTGTTGCCCTCTTTTTCTGAATGACCTCTTTCCAGCACCCATTACACAACTTTGTACTTGTTTGTGGCACATGCTTTCATGTGTGGCCTGACCTATTGAGATTTTGGCGCATGGTGTGTATTTCATGGACATGGTGTTTGTCAGAGAAACAAACTATCAAGTTTCCTTGTTGATCTTGCTCTCAGTCACAGATAAGAACTGCAATGCATCATGTTTGTGTTTCAGCTGAGCGCCTGTTTTGATCCATGCCTTGTGACAACAACAATATGTATTACAGATAAACATAAACATACTGTTCTCACCTGTTAAACCCAATTGAAAGTCATGAGGCCTTTATATGATCAAATAACTGTAATTATTATTTTATTTTTTTTCACATTTCAGATTTTCACAAGGATTTTGAGGAGTTTAAACCTCCCCGTGGGGACCAGTCCGATGATGGTACCACGATATGTCACCAACGCCTACGACATCAGCCATGTGGTGCTTTGGGTCTCATCACTTCTGGTTAGTTCATCATTCATAATAATAATAATGATTAAAATTATATTCAGTGTAGAAAATGTTGTCTGAGTGACTTTTGCTCTTTCAATTTCAGGGAGGACCCAGCAAGCAAGCTCAAGCACAGCTCAGTGGCCTTTTCAACAGTATTACATCATTCTTCCACCCATCCAACCATGGCCGCTGGCTGGTGAGTCACTTTTTAACAGTTAAATGTATGCCACACTGAGGGTGTGATTAGCGTGAAAAGAGAATAATCATGAACATCTAAAATATACAGAAAACATGAGTCATGCTGTTTAGACTGCTCCAGTGGGAACACATCACTCGTCCAGTTTGTTCCAACTATAATTCCAGCATTGGGTTAACGCAGTTCAACGGCACACAGCAGCAACATTGTCAGGAGACGGCGTCATTCGTCATCACTTTTCTAGGAAGCTTCCCGAATCCTCTCGGCTGCCTTGGTTTACATCAGTGTCTAGGTCAGAAATAATGAGGGGACATTTGAGTGAGATGCCTGCAATGCTATTAAAGGTCACTGGGAGCATGCCCACATGCCTTTCTGTTTTGAGGAACCCCCTCTACTAGATTTGAAGGGCCACAGGCGGCGACGTGTCCTCATGCACAAACCTTTATTTTTGGCAAGGGGATGAGTTTGTGTGTATTTTAGGCTGTTGCTTGGAGACCCACGTGAGATGTTCATCCACTTAGCTGTAGTTTTTATTACCTATAAACAATGTTTTGCATTAGTGAGTGTAAACATAGTGCTGCAGTCATGTCATGATACATCATCATGGGTAACTGGAACAGGAAAGTGGAAATAATGAATTTCATGTTCGTGTGTAACCAAACGAGTCTGCATCCACTGATGAAACCCGGCTGATATTTTGATCCCATGATTTGCTCCTACATACAAAACAAGACTGTGTTCACAATATATTGGTCTGTGTTTGTACGTCTGTTCTCCGTGTCTCCAGATGCTCCATAAAACACCCTCTGCACCCTCCATCTGTCCTGACTACATGGAGGCACTCTGTCCACTTGTGCGTCACCCCTTTGTCATGTAGCTGTCTTTTTCTGTCTCTCTGTTCTCATGTCCAGATGAAACTCATGAAGCTGCTCCAACGTCTCCCGGCCAGCGTGGTTCGGCGGCTGCACCGAGAGCGCTACAGAAAGCCCACATGGCTAACACCAATACCAGACAGTCACAAGCTCACAGAGGATGATATCACAGACTTTGTAGAGAGCATGATGCAGCCGGTTCTGCTGGCAATGTTCAGCAAAACTGGCAGTCTTGATGCTGCTCAGGCCCTGCAAAACCTAGCTCTAATGAGGCCCGAATTGGTCATCCCCCCTGTTCTTGAGAAGTAAGTTTACACTGAACTAGAGAATTTCAATGATGGATTTTTCTTTGACCCAAGTTCTGCTTCTTAAGAATCTCGCAAACTGTTGCTAGTTTTCCATCTTAGATAAGAGACAAGGCCACACTTTGAAATAAACAATGGACTAATTGTTTTCTGTTTAAACCATAGAACATACCCTGCTCTGGAGACTCTCACGGAGCCCCACCAGCTGACAGCAACTCTGAGCTGCATGATTGGTGTGGCTCGGAGCCTAGTGTCAGGTGGGCAGCGCTTCCCTGAGGGCCCCACTCACATGCTTCCCCTGCTCATGAGGGCACTGCCAGGCGTTGATCCGAATGACTTCAGCAAGTGCATGGTGGGCACTTCCACAGCATTTTTGGTGCTTTTGTTGTTGTTGTTAAACCTCTTTAACATCTAATATAATTCATTACTCCTGTCCCCACAGATCACATTCCAGTTTATTGCTACATTTGTGACTCTTGTGCCTTTGGTGGACTGTTCGCCTGCCCTACATGAAAGAACTGACTTGACAGAGGTGAATCACTGTACTTTTTTTCCCCATCTTCTTTTTCACAAGTAAATGCAAGGTGCTAAATGATGCTTGTGGGATAGCAACATCATATTTTTTTGTACGACTTTTTAGGTGGAGAGAGAGATGTGCTCAGCTTCAGCCGAGTTTGAAGACTTTGTGCTTCAGTTCATGGACAGGTATGTAGAAGAGTTTTGATAAATAACATGTCAGTAATGGCTAAATCAAGTTTCGCATTATATCCGATTTGAACATCCAAGTTTATATCAAAACTGTATGTTTGCATACTATTGTTTTTATGTATCTGGCATCAGCCACTGTGAGTAAACATGAAAAACTAAGAAAAACAACCTCAATATATTGTCCTATTGGTAAAGAATACTTAAATGCAGCAACACTCATCTATATGACTTGTTACTCAAGAAATCAAACACTTGTCCACAGATGCTTTGCCCTGATAGACAGCAGCACTCTGGAACAAACTCGTGAAGAAACCGAAACGGAGAAAATGACCCATCTGGAGAGTCTGGTAGAGCTCGGCCTGTCTTCCACCTTCAGCACCATCCTCACACAGTGCTCTTTGGACATCTTCAAGGTCAACAATCAGTCTTTTTACACTTCTGTCACTCCACTATTTCCATTATTTCAAGTGAAAATATGGACACATTTGTTCCATTGGTTAAACAGGTCGCTCTGGGAAAGGTGTTCAACTTTGCAACCACAAACATCTTTGAGACACGTGTAGCGGGGAGAATGGTGGCTGACATGTGCAGAGCTGCATCCAAGGTGAGTCTTGTGCACCCGTAAACCCTCAATGTATGTCCAAAGTATTAACATCTTGTAGCTTACTTCTTAATATCCTTATCCTTGCTGTGCTTCTATTTTCAGTGTCACCCTGAAGAGTCACTCAAGCTGTTTTTGCCACACTGCTGCAATCAAATAAATCAAATTGCTGTCAGTAAGTACCCAGCAAACAGGAATAATAGTTTCTATAAGTACTGGTTTTCAAATCCATGGATTCTTTTCAATCTTTCTTTGTCACTTGCCTGACCAACTTTTTTTTTTAAACAGATGAGGAAGTGTTGAATGAGGAGGAGCTTGACAAGGAGTTGATGTGGAATCTCCAGCTACTATCTGAGGTGACTTGGCACACTCATGATTAACTGACATCACCCCTAACCTCCCATATTTACTGACAGCTCCTAATTTATAATTCCACATATCATCATATTTCTTTCTTCTTGCCATATGTGCCACAGGTGACCCGAGTGGACGGAGACAAGATCCTGCGCTATCGCTCTGACCTGGTTCAGATTTTGCAGTTGACTCTTCGCCTCAAGTCTAAGCAGGGCTACACTCTAGCTTGCAACCTGCTGCACCACATGCTTCGATCCTCGGTCCTCACCTACCCCACGGAGTACTGTAGTGTGCCAGGAGGCTTCCACCATCAGACCAGTGACTACATACCCATTAAGGTAAAAATACTGATTGAATTAAAATCTCAACAACAAATTTCACAGCACATCAATAATCAAATTTCTCCCACTCATTAAGCACTTTCTCTCAGGTGCATATGCACCCACAAATTTTGCCCTTTAAGCTTACAACTCAGTGAGAAACAGTGTTTTAGAGACATAGAAAGACTTGCAAAAACAGACATTTGTCCTTCAACCTGATAAGTCAGACAACCGCCTGTTACGCTCCGCGTGACCTGCTTTGATTAATTGTCTGATCCTCTCTTTAGATAGTTTTTCAGTGAACACAGTCTGTACTTTGATCCCTTTAAGTCTCTTCCTTAGTCCATGCAATGTAGTAGGTTACCTGGCAGCAGAACTGAAATGACTTCTTTGCTGTTATCACCGTTGCCAGGAGTAGTGCAGACCTGTATAAATGTGTTACAGCTTGAATAATCTTTAATTAAATCCATCTATTGATATATTGATTTCTTTTTTTAACAATAACACTGAGGTACAAAACCTAACTTTATTTTATTATTATTCCTTTTTTTAATACTTTCATGCAAGAGTTATAAAGTGAGGAAACATGACTAGAAGTAACCAAAACAAGAATAATAATAATAATATTACAGAAATTAATAAATATTCAAATCATATGTTGATTTCCCTTTAATGCAGTTGCATGATACATTCAGCCATGTAAGAACTGTAATAATTAAATAAACAAAACATTGTGAATAGTTCAGACACTCCTAGTACGTCTACCCCTCCAAGTGCTGGGAATACCTGTAATGTCTCCTCTATGATGAAGGAGGAAACATGCGCTGGCTCTCAAATTTGCAAGCTGTGGTGACTAAGATTCTCCTCTTTGTTTAGATTAGTTTCATTGTCAGATATGAAATCTAAAATTCCATATCTATTTTCCCTGTTTACACATTGATAGTGAATATACAAACTGTGCACTTAAAAAACAAATTGCTTCGGTTTTATCAGTTGGTGCAAATGCTGCCTGACTCACAGGCATTTTTACTAAACTAATGTACAATATGTTTACGCTGTGCTTGGTGTTGTTCCATGCAGGACTGGGGTCGGCCTGGGGACCTCTGGAACTTGGATATCCGGTGGCACGTGCCCAGCGTGGAGGAGACCTCCTTTGCTTTTTATTTACTGGACCTGATTCTCCAGCCTGAACTTCAGCGCCTTCAGAGATTTGCACAGGGAGAACAGGACATGAACAGGTAAGGAAGAAGAATTCAATTTGTCTCTGTAATGCATTTTCATATTTGTTTCATTTCATATATGTTGGTTTTGTGTTTTTCAGAGATGATGTCCTGCAGAGCCTGACCATCATTCAGCACTGCCTCCTAGGAGCTGGAGCTCTGATGCCTCCACTGAAAGGACAGCCCATCCCTAATCTGTGAGCAGTTGTATTTACATTCTTATCTCTTTATTGAACATGAAAACAAAACACTTTTGATTAAAAAATAATAGTCAGTCCCCTTTAGGAAAATGGTTGGTTGAGTTCTTTAGAGGAGACCCTATTGAGTATTGAATTATAATACTCTTTTATAATATTTAGTATTATAAAAGACTCAATAATGGACTTAGTACAGGACAGGTGATTTGAGGAGCATTTTAATTTAAAATACACTACTTCCAATTCTAAGTAATGAATGTTGACTTTGAACCTGCTTTTTTAACAGGGTTCAGAGTATGGTGAATCTTGATGAGACCACCCTCTACACAGGAATGACTTATGGTACATACATCACTTCAGTTTAAGACCTGTTTGATGGTGAAAGTTTTGCCCACAGTCTGTTTAAATTGTTGGGTTTGTTGGAGTATAATCTTCTCTACTCTTTTCATCTGCAGATGAGTCCAGAGAGAACTACAGAGATGCTATCTGTAGTGTGATGAGACAGCTGCTGCGTAAGTGTTCACTCGGTTAACATCTCTCTTTATTCTACAGCCAATTTCTGGTCACATTCAGCTTAGTTGACAAGCCAACTGAGTTCCTTTACCTCTTTTTTTTTTTTTTTTTTTTTTTTTTTTTTTTTTTTTAGATTACATTCTGGAGCACTCTGAGGACGACACCAAATCTCTTTTTTCCATCATCAAGGTAAATAGTGACATAATAGACTGTATACTTGTAAGTCTTAATGCTAGTTTATTATTGTTGATCAGGATTTAGAGCTCCACTACTTTATGTCATGTCTGCAGAATTACTTTATACCACTGAATTACAAACTCTTTAAACAAAACATACACTCACATGATTTCTTTTGAAAAGCTGCAGTAGAGCACAGAATTTATTTGACTCACATTTTCATCTTGAATAAGTCTCTACACAGCTGCTGTATTGATCCTATCATTCAACATTAATCAATATTTTTGTCTGCGATATCTTTCAGATTATCAGTGACCTGTTGCACTTCAAAGGTTCTCACAAACATGAGTTTGATTCCCGTTGGAAGAGCTTCAACCTTGTGAAGAAATCGATGGAAAACAGGGTGAGAAATCTGACGTTTTATTTTACTTTTATTACTTGTTTTTATCCTGGAAAAAATGTAAGAGCAATGCAACTTCCCTCAAAGCTCACTTTAAGTTACATCTTATGTTTTGAATGACTAACATTTCAGTGTATAATGCCTTGTCATTGTGTTCACAGCTTCATGGCAGAAAACAGCACATCAGAGCTCTGCTAATAGACAGAGTCATGCTCCAGCATGAGGTAAGGCGTTAATAGAGAAGTTAACTTTGCGGTTGTCATTGTATTGTACCATTTATAACTTTGAAACTTTGTTTATCAGCTCCGCAAGCTGACAGTAGAAGGGTGTCAGTACAGGAGCATCCACCAGGAGCTGATGAGAGATCTGCTGCGGCTCTCTACAAGCACCTACAGCCAAGTGAGTTTCACAGCAATTCATCATCTGCCTGTTAGCAAAGCACTGTCAGTGTGTTATTCAACTTACTTTTCTTTCTTTCTTCTATCATATGATCACAGATTACCCATTACACATAAAAAAAATCAGTAGGACTAACATTTTTCTTGAGCTTTGTAACACACATGAAATCAATAATACCTTAATTGAGGCTTTTTCATTTACTTTCAGGTACGCAGCAGAGCTCAAAGTGTGCTGTTCACTGCACTGGGAACCTACAATTTCTGCTGCAGAGATCTGATTCCCCATGTCCTAAAGTTTCTCAACCCAGAAAACAGCAGTGTCACACAGCAGCAGTTCAAAGTATGAGAGTCCTTTTTGACACATGTGTGCTTTACACCATGAAAACTCTCAAACTAAGCCTTGTTATAAAGTTTTCATATTTAGGAAGTTATATTTATAAATTTCCCATTTGCTATCTCTCTGCTTCTTTAGGGTGCCTTGTACTGTCTTCTGGGTAATCACAGCGGAGTGTGCCTGGCCAATTTGCACGACTGGGAGTGCATTGCTCTGACATGGCCTGCTGTTGTGCGCTCTGGCCTCAGTTCAGCCATGTCCCTGGAGAAGCCCTCCATTGTGCGGCTCTTCGATGACCTTGCGGACAAAATCCATCGCCAGTATGAGACCATCGGCATCGACTTCTCTGTAAGAATAACATCCCTACAAATGGATCGTATAATCAAAGGCATTGTGCCTAGCTGTAACAGTTCAAGAGCAATAATCAAAATACCTCAAAACTGGAGGATAGCTTTGTGTAAATTAAAGATAAATATTTCTGCTTTTACTTGTTACTTCCAAATTATATATATCTTAAACCACGTAAACAGTAAAAATTGAATTAATGTCCTTCGTCCCTCCTGAAATAATTACTTGATTATTGCTACTTAATCATCAGAATAACACTGGGTCTTTCTCTATGCTTTTGTAAGCTGTTATCGGTGATGTGGGAATATTTTTTACAGACCGTGGCTTACACAAACCCCTCAAAGTTTCTCTGATACAGACAAAGTGGTCTAATAAACGCATGAATAGAATAGTTTGGATACATTTTTAGCTTGGTCTTCACCATGTAATAATCAGAATGTAGCAATTATTATTGTACTGCATAGACTTCAAAATAAGTGCTCTTAACATGACTCTCATAGATGTATTAAAAGTTATAATTTAACACATTTCCTTTTACTCGTGTACTCTTATACTGGGGGAAAAAGGGAGATTTCATTACTCTCCCTGCTCCCTCTGCTGTCAACAAGTTCAACAAAATGCTCCTTCTGAATAAATCTTGTTTCATCTTTCAGCCTATCCTACATGTAATACAATTAATTCATTTCTGCCACCATTTCTATCTTTGCATCCCTGTAGATCCCTGGTGAGTGCTGTGACGTGGCTAAACAACTTATGGTCACTGGCAGTCCCTTTCCCAAAGACCCTCCTCCTTCAGAGGAGGAAGCAGCAGAGGGCCTAAAGAGGCAGGGTCTCAAGAACTCAGACTCTGTAGAGTAAGTTCACACCAACAAGACAAAGGATCATCAGCACACTAAACACCACTGACAGTCACTTGATTACTGCTTGTCTCAGAATGAAACACACAAAAACATATCTCTATACATGTCAGAGGTTTTCCAAAGTATTGACCCACAACCCATCTATTAATGGAGATATTTATTCTGCATTCAACCTTAATGTGAGCAAGATGAGGTTTGTTACGAAACAGGTGCAACAACTTATCATGTTCTGCATTTTTGTAGGAAATACAAGCAGCTCATTGGTGATCTGCTGGACTACTTGAGCAACAGGAACATGTAGGTTGATTTAATATTTGCTTCACCAAATCACAGTTATATATGTATTGATTACCATCTCTTACACCCACTTTGTTTAACGTTTCAGGCCTTGGAAGTTCGAACAGATTGCAATCGGCTTCTTGTCATTGCTGCTGAGAGATGACCACGAACTTCCATCCCCAGCTGTTTTGTTCTTTGTCAAAAGCCTCAACCATGACTCCCTCTATGTCCGCAAGGTGGGGCATTCGTGTGTTTCTCTCCAGCAGCCACTCACAATTTATGATGAGATTGAAAGTAATAGTGCTTTGATTCACTAAAATGGCATTTGAAATGTCTTATTTTCTCCATTAGGTGGCAATATCAGCTGTGGCAGGAATCATGAAACAAATCAAGAGACCACATAAAAAAGTCCCAGTCAGCCCCACTGAGCTATGTAAGCATTTGTCTAGTGCTCTCATATTTATCCTAATTTTAGTTTTCAAAACTAATTTCAAAAATCTTGTCTTGCATCCAAAAAAGGTGGAGTGAAGGAGTTAAGTGATATCGTAGCTGGCGACCGTCCAGACAACCAGTGGCTCCAGTATAACAGCAGCAACTTACCACGCACGCAGCAGGATTGGGACAGCTGTGTGTTTGTGGAAAAGACTCACTGGGGATACTACTCTTGGCCAAGGTTAATATTTTATAATATAATTACTTTGTTTCCTCTTCTATTTATCCATATTGTGATTCCATGACAGCTATAAGCTATAGTACCTCCCCATTCTCCTCTTTCACCATATTTTTATTTACCATCACTTAATTATATACGTTCTCTAGAAAACTGATGATGTATGCTCCACTGGAGGAGCAACCCAAGCAGAACCTGACCAGAGAGGAAATGACAGAGGTTTGTGTACAATAACGAACACACACTCCAGGGAATACTTATTTAGGTACATTTGATTTAATGTTAAAAGCATATAATTGTATGAAGTAATGTTAAATCTTATTTTCACGACCTTCCTCACAGCGGGAGCAGATCATCTATGACCATTTCTCAGACCCTGTATTCATCAATCAGTTCATTGAGTATCTCTCACTTGAAGACCGAAAGGGCAAGGACAAGTTTAGCCCTCGCAGGTTCTGTTTGTTCAAGGTGAGATTCAGAGAGTGCTTTCAAATGTTAGTAAAACAACTACATTAAAATGAGCAAATAATGAAATTAATTTGTTACTTTCCTGTTTCAGGGATTGTTCCGCAATTTCGGCGACGTCTTTCTGCCTCTGCTGAAGCCACACATGGAGCGCCTGGTGGCCGAGTCCCATGAGAGTAAGCAGCGGTGCGTTGCGGAGATAATCTCCGGTCTTATCCGAGGCTGCAAACACTGGAGCTACACGAAGGTACACATTTGAAACTCTCAAGTAGCAAGGTGGCTAGATGTTCCACGTTCTTTTTATCATTTCCTGGGCAATACTTTTCTGAATTTATCAAACTATAAGTTTTACAGAAATCCTCATAATTTTACATAGTTTCTGTAGGTGCTTTCATTTGCACCACCTAATTTGTGAGTGCCGCTTGGTTACTTGTTATACATGTACTAAAATATTTCTCTCTGTGCTGATTAACAGGTGGAGAGCCTTTGGGAGCTGTTGTGTCCACTGCTCCGCACTGCCCTGTCCAACATTACAGTAGAAACGTATGCAGATTGGGGCACCTGCATCGCCACAGCCTGTGTAAGCCTTTACTTTCTTTACATCCATTATGTCTTTATCCTTCCATTTGTAAAACTTTTGTAACTTACACTTTTTTCCTCATGCATCTGTTTCTGGCTTCTACAGGAGAGCAGAGACCCACGCAAGCTTCATTGGCTGTTTGAGATGCTAATGGAATCTCCAGTCAACGGAGAGGGGGGCTCCTTTGTCGATGCCTGGTAAGTAGGAAGCTTTGCCACCTAACGCAGATTTTGATGCAACTAACAAACTCTGATGATTGTGCTTCTCTGTTTTTTTCTTTCCAGTCGTCTCTATGTGCTGCAAGGAGGCCTAGCTCAGCAGGAGTGGCGTGTGCCAGAGCTCCTCCACAGGTTGTTGCAATACCTGGAGCCCAAACTCACACAGGTCTACAAGAATGTCCGGGAGCGAATCGGCAGGTGAGCTGCTCTTTACACTTTATTGTGACTTATTGTGAACTGTATTCTTTCTGTCTCACCACATCCTCAAATTTCATGTCCTTTCAGCGTGCTCACCTACATCTTCATGATAGATGTCAACTTGCCATACACGCAGCGAACCACCTCCCCACGCATTTCAGACTTCACAGAGCGAATTCTGTTGCAACTGAAGCCCCTAACTGAGGGTGACGAGGAGATCCAGAACCACGTAATTGAGGAGAATGAGGACGGAGAACAGGATGAAAGAACGCAAGCAATCAAACTGCTCAAAACAGGTGGGTTAGCACTCCATTTCGTGTCTCTAACACTGGCTATTGTCTGTTTATTTTTTGTCTAACATGCATAATTAAAGCTCTCTTTTAACAAACACATTCCTGTCTTCAAATGTGTGCAGTGCTGAAGTGGCTGATTGCGAGTGCTGGCCGCGCTTTCTCCACTCCTGTCCCAGAACAGCTACGGTTGCTTCCCCTGCTGTTCAAGGTGAAACATTGTCCCTTGTTAGATTAATTTAGCGCAGACCCCCTAGCTTCTCCACCACAACAATTAAAATTACTTAAAATGAGGCATGCCGAAGTGTTAACCTATCTCTGTCCTCCATTCCAGATTGCCCCAGTTGAGAACGATGACAGTTACGATGAACTGAAGAGGGATGCAAAGACCTGCCTGGCTCTGATGTCTCAGGGGCTGCTCTACTCAGACCAGATCCCCATGGTCCTCAGTGCCCTGCAGAAGGTGAGTCATCCACTTCTTACCTGCATCACACATGACTGACCCTCACATTTTAAAACATATAAATGAATAAAAGGTTCAAACTGAATTCAAGTTTTGAGTCATCCCTTGACTACCCTTTCTTAATATCACTGTGACAAAATATGTTGTGTCATTATAGTGTCATAGTGAGTGCAGCTCCCTGGAGTATAAATGAAAAAGGTAACTGTGGCATTATTCTGGAGGATTACCTGGGGATTAGGGTACACTTTGAGGTGTGCAACTGGTATCATTATTAGAACAAATAATGTGAAAACAAAAAGAAAAAAGCAGACATAATATGCAGTGTTGAGAATCATTCATTAGAAACTGAGCAGCTTTAGGCTGTAAATTGGTGAGACACATGCACATCGACAACTTGGACTTGTTCATGTTCACACATTTTGATTCAGCTATTTGATATTGTATACAATATATATATATATATTTTCCAAAATTAGTGGAATTCCTCAAAAGCAGAAAAAACATTATAAAAACCCTTAAATGGTGTACTCATAAACACCAGGGTCTGTTCTTCTTGTGAAACAAATGCTCCATGTCTGTTATTGATGTGGGATGGGTTTGTTGTGTGTTGCAGATTGCCGGCAGCAGCTCCTGGCACGCTCGCTACACGGTGCTGACATACCTCCAGATTATGGTTTTTTACAACCTCTTCACCTTCATGAGTGACCAGAAAGCAGTGAATGATGTCCGGGCACTGGTGATAAAGCTGCTGGAGGATGAGCAGCTGGAGGTAAAAAAAAAAACAGTTCATTCACAACTGTTTGTGATCACTGAGAATGTAAAGCCGAAATCTGAACTAGATCATTTTGGCATAAGTCACTAGAAGATGGTTGCGAGATGGACCTACATATGTCTGATTATATAATAATTGGCAGGCCATTGGTCAACACATGCTTGTTTATGCTAGCAGCCACTCTAACTGTCTTTCGGCTTCACTGTAGTGATTCAGCACTCTGGCTCTCCACCCCTCCCACTACACTACACCACCCCCCACCCCCCCAGTCCTCTCGCTGTTGCTGTGGAAACCACAGGCTGCAGTAATCTGTTGCTATGGAGATAACGTTCAGATTGAAGGAAGATGAGAGGGAGCAGGATGGAGTAGAGACAAAGGAGAAGTGGGGGATGGATGGAAGTAGCCATTTTTGTTTGGCCTCTTAAACTAACCTAAGCCTGATGTAACGCCTCCAAAGGTCTCGCTATTCTCGCTATATGACACTTTCATTCCTGTCATTTATTCAGATGCACCTTTTATTAAAAAACTACACATTTACAGATAATTGACTTAAACTACGATATATTTCATGTGCAGTCAGACAGTGTCCAGTGATCATCTTAAAAGGGACTGCCCTTAGATTAGGTTCCTAAATTTGTGCCAAAAAGGAATGAATTAATTGATGATTTTAGAGTGTAGACGAAGATTTACAATACTGCCTGACCACCCCCCCACACACACATATTACCTGAGTACTGTGTAAGTAGTTTGACGTGAGGATTTTAAAAAATAAAACAGAGTCACACAAGTCAGCCCTGCCAGAGAAGCAAGGGTAGCGATCTTAATCAAAATCAAATGTTGTATAACAATAGAGGGAAGCTCATTTATCTCTCTCACTGCATTCACTGACATCTTTCTTTTATTATATTACAGCAAAAGCATTGTCACACAAAAGGGGAGACAAACACCTTCCTGATTTAAGAGAAAATCCAAAAAGGTGTAACTTAAACTTACGTATTTAAGAGTAAAGCTGTAATCTGTTTGCCTCAGTGGTTTTATATAATCTAAAAAGCCTTTCCTCTGGGTGATGCTGCTCAAAGATCTGCTTAATACCCATTTAAAAGTTAACCTCTCTCACTGAGAACAGAGCCATTAAATAAATGTGCAAAAGGCCATTTTAGCTCACATTTTAGAGCAGCATCCTGCACACACATCCACCCCCAGTCTCCAGCTGGCTGCTATTTCCATCCAGCTGGCCAGTGTACACACCAGTGAAACCTATTAGTGACTTATGCAGTGCAGCAATAGGTTGTCAGTAAGGAATTTAAGATAATCTTTTAATGTTTAGAAAAAGACTTTTAAATACAAATACAATACAGTAAATCAAAAGAAAACAACCATTAAAATAGTCATTCTATTTAAATATGATACAGTACTCATGAGCTCCACATTTTCAGAGCCTCATATAGCCAAGGAGGTCTCCTCACTTCTGAAGTAGAACTCAGCATTGTTTTGTCTCCACGCCGGTGACAGCAGTAGTTGGATATGTCAAGAAAAGCTAGAGGGAACTTCAGTACATCTGGCACAAATGTCTGCTTGGACTCGAACATACATTGGTTAGATTTTGGTGGTCAAAGGTCACTGTCACTGTGACCTCACAAAACACTTTTTTGTTTTGGAGGTCAAACACACTTTTCTGGCCATTATTCAACGCCATAACTCAGGAACAGAAGTGACCATTTTTCACATTTAGTCGGATACTGGATTGGTGACACTAATCTTGGGTGCCCACCTTGAAACTGTGATGATTTGACAGACGTGGATGTTAACTGCAACTTGACTAGTTGGCAGAGGCACACAAGGCGTTAGTTCTACATATACATGTTTATTATTTTGATCGAGAGTCACCTGATTTGCAATTATAGGTATAAAGGGAGAAGAGGTAAAAAACAAAAACTGTGGAGGAATGATTCACACAAAGGGAGGGTCCAACCTGCTCTTACCTCCCTACTGTCTGACCCTCTTTGGATGACCATTGAACAACCTGCCTCTCTTCAGTATAAATCATCCTCAACCCTTATTTGTAGTGTGTTAATAAATGTAATCCTACATTCGGAACTTTTTATAAATGTAAAATACCGCTCGAGTACCCATTTAGCAGACAAAATCCCAAAGGATGTTATTATGTCGATTACTGGAAGCAAATTTGATCTGTGTGATCAGTTGGACAATTATAATTTGTGTTGTAATTAATATTGTGATATACTGATTCATTACACTTAACTTCCCATCACCTCTTCTGCACTTGTTTTGTAGGTAAGAGAAATGGCTGCCACCACACTCAGTGGCTTCCTTCAGTGCAATTTCCTGTCCATGGACGCCCCCATGCAGGCACATTTTGAGGCTCTGTGCAAGACTTGCTTGCCTAAGAAAAGGAAGAGGGAGCTCGGATCTATAGTGGACACTATTCCTTCTGCTGGTAAAGGATCATATCTAGATTTAACTTCTGGCAAAAATGCGTTCATACCTTCTGTATGCCGTTCTCATTTTAAGTTGATCCCTCCTGTTGTGTTTTCATAGATCTGGTACGGCGCCATGCTGGTGTTCTTGGGCTGAGTGCTTGTATTCTCTCCAGCCCATACGATGTGCCCACCTGGATGCCCCAGCTGCTGATGGACCTGAGTGCTCACCTCAATGACACCCAACCCATTGAGGTATGTGTAATTATCTGCTGTAGTCTTATATCGTTGCAGTGGGAATACCTTACAACCTCACTTTTTCCCCCAAGTTGCCTAGCAAACATTCACTAATAAATAAATGAAAAAATCACCAGAATATGTGTTTGTGGCCTTCCAGATGACTGTGAAGAAAACGTTGTCTAACTTCCGACGGACTCACCATGACAACTGGCAGCAGCATAAGCAGCAGTTCACAGATGACCAGCTGCTGGTCCTGACTGATCTGCTAGTCTCCCCCTGTTACTATGCCTAAAACCAGGTAAAGCATTTTAACACACACTGTTTGTGAGACATAAATATAACTGAATAAGCACGTAAGCACACCCAAAAGACATCCAACTGGATTAGCATGCATTAACGAATAACATCTGTGTCTTAGGGGACATATAAAGCTTTTAAAGGGATATTTTATAGGGATAAGTGAGAACTCTTTTAGCCACTTACTTACAGCTTTGTGTTTGTCTTGTGTCTCACTTGAATCCTCTTGGGCCATCTCCAAACTGTACAGACACCAGCCTGCATTGGGGAGGAGGCTCCAGTTCTTGACTGAAACACTCTGCGTCACCCTGGGAGAAGAGTGGCACACAAAGGAACTGAGTTGTGGCACACCGAAGGATTAAAAAGTTGTGTATTTATGTATTTAGCTCATTTACATTTCTACTATACTTAATATTTAAGGATCAATCATAGCAGGGATGAAAGCCCTGCAGTTTGTAACATTTCTGTACAGACTTTTCTTCTTTTTTGGTTTGTTTGCGTGCATGTGCACGAGTGTTTTTGTGTGTGAGCGCGTGTTAATGGGATGCTTGAAGACATCTGCTGGTGTCCCACACATTTCTCAGGATTATATCCCAAGTATCAACTCTGAGCCAACACGATGTCCCAGTGAAGGACGTAGTCTTTACTATCATCCAATAGTAAAGTGTTTGTTACAAGCCACAGAGAATTGACTATTGAACAATGGTCTCTTTAGATTAGACTTTAACCTGCAACACACAATGTTTGTGTGACTGTTTGATCTATATATGATTATATACATCATGTATGCATATATCATGGTATAGCAAATATGCACAAACATATTTATTTATTTATTTTACCTTTTTTGAAGTGCTATGTTTTAATTTTTCGTAGATTTTCTGAAATTTAGTAGATGGCTTAGCTTTTAGCAGCAGAGCCTATTCTCATCCACTCTAGCAGAGAAAGTGAGAGGGCACGCTCCCTGCTGCGGTGCTGTGTGATGCGTTTGCTGTGAGGACCTGGGCACAATTCGATTTCATGCGTCTCAGTGCAAGACAGTAACCAAACTGCCTGTCCATAAATGTGACCTCTTCCCTCTTTTCCTCTGTATTATTAACCTTTTTCTTGAAACCCAGTGAGGTTGAAATTATTTTGGTTTGCATATGTTTCCCCTGATGACTTGAAATCAGTCTAAGCATTGAAGCATTTAGTACCTCACTTATGTATAGTGTAGTGCCAAAACTGCAGTGATTTTTTTTTTTTTAGATGTATGTGTGCTTATTGAATGGGATTACAATAAATTGTTTGTTAAAAAACTTCATCTTTATTGTCTTAGAATACATAAAATACTGCATGCAAACAATTGAGTAACTCCAAATTTTTTTTTTTTTAAATGGTCCTTTCATACTCTGAAATCAGGAACTTTTGAGGGATGTTTTAAGATGTTTTACAAACTCATGGCTAAGACATAAACTCTGCTTTGAATAATTTGTGTCTGTTTTTTTTCCCCACAAAAAAGTCAAATCACACCTGAGCGTTAAACTCAGCTTTGCACATTAAAGGTCAAACATCCAAGTGAAATAATACGTAAAACACTTTGAGACCAATATGTTTGTGTTATCTAAACCACACAAAGCATTGTGACTGCCATGTGGTAATGTTTTTTTCTCCACAAAGAATTTATTTTAGCACTACCAAGTCAGACCACATATATCACAAACCTGGCAGCCTTTGGCCCTCCGCTCCGTGACACATGATTACTGTCCCTGCTTTAAATATTAATGCGCTCACGGAGAATCATCGCTCTACGTGTCGCCTAGCAACCACGTCGTTGAATCGCTGTTCCCAAGGACGACATTGCAAAGCGGGAAAAAAAGGGTATTGACATTATTTGTAAATGTGTTTTTTATTTGGCGAGTTTGTCGTGCACAAACTCGTTCTAGAAATGAATGCCAACTACTTTTAATTGAATATGTTGTGGTAAGTGCTGTGTTTAAAATAAAACTTTGGCATTGTCAAAGTAAGTATATTTTATATTATAAATATTTCCTTAGCGCGGATGTTTCTGAAACTGGCTGTTTTTAAAAAAAAAAAACCTGGAAGTCACCAAATATTGACAGGTGAGGTCTTTCTAGGGCCCCATAGGTTTACATGTAATACATTGCGCATTATTTCCTACTATTACAGTTAAAATGCAAATAAATATGTGGGGTAGGGGTAGGGCTTTCACACAATATGGTAACGGTGCGTTCAAATCGTGTTACTGTGTATAGTAAGGCTGTAAAAGCATGGTGTTTGCCGCTCTCTTATATTATTATAAGCAGGGAGGAGTGAGATGAGTTCTTACTGATGGACTACTTGAATGCAGTGGTTATGCTCATGCCCGTATACGTAGGCAGTGACTTCATACTCATTTTTCAGTGCACGTTCAGTGGACGTCGATCCTGTACAAGAATGGATATATCGCCAAGAAAATGAAGAAGGTATTCTGTATTTCCGTTGTATCTATGTTAGATAACATATAAGCATAAAAGGACATGTATTTCATATCCGTATTTGTCAATGATCTTTTTGGATGAGCTGCTGGAAAACGTTTTTCTTTTTATAAAATTGTCTTTGCAAAACCGCGGTGCGTTCACTTACTATCACACTGCTTCAAAAATGAAGATGGGCTGTATGAAATAATGATGATGACCGACGCACGATCGATTAAAGATGGTAGGTTATATTTTCTCGTCGTCCATTTAAATTATCCAAGCCGTATATAATGGCTTGAACTGTAGATACAATAGGAAAACTGATGTAGACATTATTCCTTTGGATTTCAGCAGACGTTGTGTGTGTGTGTGTGTGTGTGTGTGTGTGTGTGTGTGTGTGTGTGTGTGTGTGTGTGTGTGTGTGATGGGGGGTAGAGGGGGGAGGTATAATTGGTCAAATGCATTGGTGCATAGCTATAGCCTACTGTAGCTGTGTGTCACAGCTTTTAATTTACCATGTTATATAATATAATAATGTTAATTGCTCTCTGCAACAACTGCAACCATGAAATGTGATTTCCTGCACAGTATAATGTCTAATATATGACTTTGTATCCCTTGTAGCATTATACCAAGGTAGCAGCAATGGCGGAGGCAGCAGATACTGTCATCCTCATGTGCTCCTTCCATACAGAGGAATAATAATGTTCAAATTGATGACTGTGGGATCCTCGTAAATTGTTAATGATACAATGAACACCACTGTTACACCATCAGACCTGGTGGATGTGCCAAGACAGCAGAACTTCAATGGCACCCTAGGCACACATACCCCTTCCGGTTGGGCCGTCATCCACACTGCTACCTTGACCTTTTGCTCTCTCCTCCTCATCTTCATCTTCTGCTTGGGCTCTTATGGGAATCTCGTGGTGTTCTTGTCCTTTTTTGACCCAGCGTTTCGCAAGTTCCGCACCAACTTTGACTTCATGATCCTCAACCTGTCCTTTTGTGATTTGTTCATTTGCTGCGTGACTGCCCCCATGTTTGCACTGGTGCTCTTCCTGGATGCAGGTGGAGGGGATGGCGTGTCAAAGAGTTTCTGCTTTGCCTTCCACTTGACCAGCTCGGGCTTCATCATCATGTCGCTGGAGACGGTGGCTGTCATTGCTTTGCACAGACTGCGCATGGTCCTGGGACAGCAGCCTAACCGCACCGCCTCCTTCCCCTGCACGTTGGCCCTCACTGCCCTGCTGTGGACGTCCAGCTTCACCATGGCTGCCCTCCTTACCATGCGAGCGTACCCACGCAGAGATGGACCCTGCTTGCCCCACTTTGGCCTGGGAGGTGGACAGGCCAGGGTTGTGTTGTATGTCTACCTGGCAGACTTTGCATTCTGTGTAGCTGTGGTTTCTGTATCCTATCTGATGATTGCTCAGACACTGCGGAAGAACGCACAAGTAAGGAAATGTCCCATCATCACTGTTGATGCCACATGCCCTCCACCCCCACCACCTCTCATTGCAGCAGGCTTTGAGAGCATGCAGTGTGCTGTTCAGGGCCCTTCTCTCTACTGTAACCAGGCTTACAATAAACTGCAGAATGTTCAGACACACTCTTATGGCAACAGGACCAGCCAGCCTCTGGTTCCAGGGGCTGCCCAAGGAGCCACCTGCTGTCAGCTAGTGTCCACAGTCAACTTGGCCACAGCCAAAGACTCTAAGGCAGTTGTCACCTGTGTAGTTATAGTGTTCTCTGTGCTGCTTTGCTGCTTGCCAATGGGAATTTCACTGGCACAGGATGTTTTGTCCCCAGAAAGTAGCTTTGCACATTACCAGTTTGAACTGTGCGGCTTTGTGCTCATTTTTCTCAAGTCGGGCATCAATCCCTTTGTCTACTCACGCAACAGTGCAGGGCTCCGCCGCCGTGTGCTGTGCTGTATTCAGTGGGCAGCACTGGGGTTTCTCTGTTGCAAGCAAAAGACTCGCCTGCACGCGATGGGAAAGGGTAGCCTGGAAGTCAATAGAAATAAATCCTCCCATCATGAGACCAACTCAGCCTATGTACTGTCACCAAAGCCTCAGAGGAGGCTAGTAGACCAGGCTTGTGGGCCAAGTCACTCCAGAGACTGTGCTGGTAGTCCAAGGACCACAGGTGTGCGCAAACTTCGCCCCCCAAGTACATCGACACCCATCAACACCCGCATCGAGCCCTACTACAGTATATACAATAGTAGTCCCTCTGCAGGGCCCAGCTCCCCCACAAGCCTGCAACCTGTCAGCTCTCAGACATTTGCGTTTGCCAAGTCTTATGTAGCCATGCACTACCACACTCACCAAGACGCACTACAAGACTTTGAAAGTACCTCAGTGCAACAAATTCCCATTCCTTCCGTCTAAACAAAGAGCTGCCGAACAGGTTTGGACAATCTCACCATGGCTTTAAATAAAATGTGAATCAAAACAGTAACACGATAACAGCCAGTCTTATGTTTTTAGATTCAGTATTAACCATTTTGTTCAGTGAAAATACATGTAAAGTTCACAAGTGGAAACATCAAAGAAGCAGAATTAGACACAAGAGATTTGTAATAAAAGTGTCTGTTCCAAAAAACTATTTACTGTTATTGAATTGACTTTTTTAACAGATACTGCATTTTCATATAATTGTTGCGCACGCATGTGCCATTATAACCCAAAACTCTGTAGGTCTTCATCGTCACCAGAGACCGTAATAGTGGGTTCACTGCTGCCTCCTCTCTGGTTGAAGTTGCTGAGCACTGAAATCAGCTGCTGTCATGTCAGGCTGCTATGAAATCCTGCACAGGCCCACATATGGCTGATGATGGCATGTGGTTGCACTTTGATGGACTTTTTGCTTCTTAAGAAAACTGTATTTGTGAACCTCATACACTTTCTAACTCAATAAATGTTTGGCAAGTGCAGTTGATCTGTGCTTTCATTGTTTCACCATTAATAGAAATGTTAGAAATGCAATTTAATTATAAGTCAGTTTACAACTGCTCTGCAGCCTTCAATATCACATGATTTTTGTGGTGTGAAGTTTGTCCAGTTGTCATAGAACTGTATGTTTATATTTCCATTTTTTCTGCACAATTTAATCCATGTAAATGTAAACCATCCATATACATGATGAAAATAACATGAGTGAAAGCTCTAAAACAGTGTCTAAATGGACCTTGTGGTGAGGTTGCTTTCTCAGTTGCTATCTCCAATTAAGAATGAACTTTGAGCCACAGATAGACAGATAGACAGATATTTGAAAATGATAAATGCCTGAGTTTTACAATACAAATAAGTTAAGTGGCTACTGCTCTACACCACAGTGTTAATTTGATCTTAAATTGTGATGATACATTGTTCCAGTTTTATTTTGAATCACAAAAAAAGGTTTGTGTAGAGGGAGATACCATTCTCATGGTGTCAGCACCCTCTGGTGGCCTTAAATTCACCATGGCAACTTGAACCAGTAGATGTCCTTCAGTGGAGGATTATTATTTTACATGTGCCTCACATGGTTCACCCTGATGTCATGCTTTTAAAGAGTGAAGTTATTTAATCACTTACAAAAAACTCATTCTGCCAATGTGATGGCAACCAACTAAATATCTCTAGACATAATAAACGGATACATGTTCCCACGCTGTCCTTACATCTAAGTCTAATATTTTTCCTGTGATAACGTAACACTATAAATTACATTAATTTCATGTTTTCATTTTATTCTTTGCTGCAAATGTATTGGTTTTGTCCCTGTGATACAGTAGTGATTGAGATCCCAGTGTGCATATTCATAAAACCACAGAATACCTCTTATAGGGACCCACAGACATTCTGTATATTAAACAAACTCAAATTAAATTTTAATCATTTGCTATTCCACAGCACCCTCCTAACATTTAACTCACTCATTCTCTAAATTAACACAGCACACACTCACTGCTGCATAACATTTTCAGACTTGCTTTTTCTCATATCTACAAGTGCAAAATTCCTCAGTCAAGCAGCTAATAATTTCATCACTCCCCCACCCCACAAGCACACACAAACACACACAGACAATACAGAACTTAAACAATTAAACTTCAAACTTCGACAATAGAACCACCATGAGTATTGTTGATTTCACCTGATGATTACGAATCCCCTGATTCATCACTCCTTTGCCACAAATCAACACACAGTGAAAGCATAGATATGAATACAAGTAATAAATCCGCCTCCTTGTTTAGTGAGGCGTCAGCCCCCTTTCTTTTTGTTTTCACAAAGTCAGACTGGAAGATGAAGCACGGCCCATTGCACAGATCAGGGCTTCTGGTGGGTCTCTGCTCCTGGGCTACATGAAGTCCAGCCTCAAGATAAACCTTTACCAACATTTAAACTCTACGTTGCCTTTTAGTGCAGTGTCACGGGCATCTCTTTTCCTCCATCACACATGCTTCTGTTTTATGGTGTCTTTCTTAAAGTGAACAATCCTCTGTCCGTCCTCTCCATGTCCTTCATGCACTCTGGCTGTCATATGATCTTTGTCAGTTTAGCTGGAGACTGACAGAAGTCCATATTCATCGGCGGTGTCAAGAATCCTGCATATGACCGGAGACTCAACCTAAGAAAAAAAAAAAAGAAAAAGGATGTCAATCACTGGTAGGTGGACTTCCTCCTGCTTTTTATTATTTCTGCTGCTGTCTGCACCCTGCCAGCATCGTTAGATTTTATAAGAAATTTGCTGCCAGTCTTTGTTATATGGCATCAACACATACTTGATAGACAGACCCAGAAAAGTGATTCCCAAACCTTTTTTCCATCTTGCTCCTATTGGAAGCTAAAGCAAATTCCACCCCTCCCTGATCCATGATTTAAAAATAACATTACCAGGAACACAAGCTATATATTTCTTTTCACTGCATGTTCCTCATTTGTTTACGGTGTGCTAATGAAACATGCAAATTCATCTTCAACTGCAGGTTTTTACATTCAAATATAATACTTTTACAAACCAGTTTTTCTTCCTTTGTTGTAAATATGCTGTTCATCTTATATTTCACATGTAGTTTTCTTTAACTGAATCTTTATAGCTTTGCTAAAATCCTAGCATTTGTTTCTTTATTGTTCCCAAATAAATAAATCACCACTCTTGACTTGTGCTAGCAGCAAAAGCGAAGCTGGAACTTATTGACGTTAACGATGGCTCAGTTTCAGTCATTTCTGAAATTAATAATTAATAATGTTAATAGTTTCACCTGTGTTTGACATGTTAAAATGCCTGCTGTACAAAACTCACCTCGCTTATCCCACTGATCATATGAAATATGGTGTAAATGAATAATTAATCAGTTATAATTCAAAATAACACTTTCATTTCATTCAAAATCAAAGTTACCAAAGTTATCATGTTGTGAAGTATGTGTGACTTTTCAGTGCATGTGACTCACTGGTTACTAGTGAACTTACCCCAAGGATGTACTGACAAGTCTGAGGCTCCAGCATATAGACAGTGACAGCATGTGGAGACTCAGACTCCTTGCATCTGACAGACAGAAGAGAAATTAAATGAGTGAATCAACAGAGAATTATCAGGGTATTGTCTTACCGGTCTCTTATTGACCCGGTGTTGGTTACTCACTTGAGCTTGACAATGACCTGTCTGGGCTTCCCTGTCAGATCGCACAGATCTCCGTGGCCATAAAAGTGGGAAACCAACCTTAAGTAAAAAACAAAGAAATTAATAACAGCAGGGTTTAACTTGAATCAAAGTCAGGATTTAAAGTAATGGCATACTTGACTTTCTGCACTCCATCATCCTTGAGCTGGTAGGATCGGGCGACGTTCTTCTTGGCCCAGTCGATGTGCTCCTCAGCATTCCAGCTGCCCACCACCACAATGTTCTTCCCTTGCTCTTTATCCTGAGACACCAGGGAACATTAATAACAGTCTTATACAATTAATAACTTTGATGCAGGTAAAATTCTAACTTTTCCATATTTGACAGACAATTAAAGCTTAGATTATTACTCAATAAATCGATGCTGGCAGTTGATTGGCAGAAAATTAATCAACATCCATTTTGATTGCAAAGTAACTTCTCTAGCAAAAGCACCAAAAATGAGAATAATCAGTTTTTGATTGTTTGCAAGTCATTTAAGGACATCGCCTTGGGCTTTAAGGAATCTATGATGGGTATTTTTTTAGACATTTTATAGACCTAACAACTAAGACAAAATAATCATCAGATTGACTAATGGTTGCTGCCTTACAGCCAAGTCGAACAACTTAAACTGTGAATACAAATATATTTGATTTTACATTTAACTCTTACTTACCTCATGATACTGATGGACATGCTTTCCGTAACAGAATTCATATTTCCACCACCCTACCCCCTGAAAGACACACATTAAAAGGATTGTATGCTACTGTGTAGTTTATTTAACACTACTTGGTGCTATGGCTGAGCATGCCTCACCCCGTGCAGACAATATGAACCACTCAGGAACTCCTTGATTAGCTGGTCATCCGTCAGGCGAGAGATATGAGTGGTGCCGACAGTGACCTGAGTCTGCCCGCCCACAGTCATGGGTTTGTGAGTGGAAGTGAAAGCCTCTTCTCTTATAGGTGTGGCCTCCTCCTGCAGCATGTCATAGATATAAATGGGCTGGGTGTCATTGGTATGCACAGTACCCATTATCCCCTCTCTTGTCTTGTCTGTTAATCTCTTACCTCTCTGGCCTCGGAGGTGGCGCTAAAAGGAGGTTTGAGCTGCTCTTCTGTCTCTTTATCCAACTGGGCAAGTCGCTGAGGCTGCAGAGGGGAGCCGGCCAAAGCCTGGCAGAAGATGGCATTCACAGGGGAGGACTTGAACCTGCAGGGAAAATATCAAATTTGGAAACAGTAAGATGTAATCTCATCTGCTGGAAAATGCATTTCAGTACAACCCTGAAACACAGGAAAACAGCATTTAACAACATCAAAAACAGTGGCGTATTCCCTTAAGCATAATATTTAAATCAAGTTGTTCTGACAGCTCTACCTGTATTTTGGGTGTGCACAGAGCAGTGGGGTCAACACCACCACCTCATATTCACAGGTCGTGACCTCAGCAACAGACAGGATCTCATGCTTGGCCTCTGGATGACAGACGTACAGCACAGATGTTGCGCGTGGCTCGTTCTGCTTCAGCACACAAGGAGTCCCATTGCCCATCTCCAGCGAGTAGTACGGAGTGAGCTGACCTTCTATATTCTTTGAGTGCACCTGGATGCCAGGAAAAAAAGAGAACAAAACAGAGAAGAGGCGGCGAATGTGAGAGATGACAGCAAGCCTGGCAAATTTGGATGGTTTTTCAGTTGCGTTATTTTACTTACTTCAGTTTCAGCTGATTTTACATTTTCCGCCTCTTCAACTTTGTCTGAAAATTAAAAATCCTAGCGTTAGCTCTCAATAACACTGAAAGTGAGAAAATAGATCATCAAATTACACTAAAAAAAAATGTACCTGTCGCTGTAGTCTGGGTCTTCTGTGCCATATTCCCCAGGAAGTACTCCTGAACACTGATTTTCTGTGGAATGACATGATTACTTTCAGAACATAATGTACTAAGAGAAAATGATTTTATCCTCAAAGAACACTGACCTGACCAGTCTCCTTCTCTTCATGATACTGTCTTATATGTTTTCCATGACACACTTCATATGTCCAGTATGACTCAATCTGAAAATGTTAACAAGCCAAGAGAATGTTTTGGTTATGCTCTGTTAATGTAGTATGAACCCCATCTGAACATAGTTTCAGTTTTGACTGAGAGTTTTAGTTAAATTAGATCAAAATAGAAGCGAAACATGACTAGTCTCACCCTGTAAGAGCAGCTGCTTCGTTTGAATAGTGGATCCAGGAGATCTCCCGGAGTGGGCCCGCCGTACTCCTTATCATCATCCTGAGACAACAAAAAAAGACACCAGACAAATGTCCCAGAGTGAGAGAGACAAGGCAGCATGTAGGGAAGTGTGCCAGTCAACACATGAGGAACATAATGTAGGTTGTCATCATGTACTTAAAAATAACTGACTGATGAACGTTTTCACTCACAGCAACATCCTACTTTTGTGGGAAAAGGAAGAAATCAAACTTGTCTGATAAAATGAGTGTATTATAGCTCAGTCAATAAAAGACTTATTTAACAAGATGTTCCACAGACTGCACACCTCTCCTAACAAAACTGCAGAATAATCCAAACCGTCATCTTCCTGAAATGCTTAAACAATGAAGGAGCACTGCAGTGTCTCATCTTCTGTGTATCTGAACTTTTATAGCATACGTTTCATTGGAAAGTATGTACAGCTGAGCAGACTCTGGGTTGTAAATCAGACAGAAAAAACGGCTACGGATACTTGATTGAGGCGGCTTGTGAGATAACATCAAGCTGTCTAAAATGACTTAATTGACAGCTGTCTAGGCTGCTCTACTGAGCTGCTCTGTCATAAATAAAACAGTATATACACTTACCAGACACTTAGATATACCTGTGCAATATAATGCAATTCAATAGAGCAGCTCTACCTTGCATTATACATTTAACAAGCTTATTGAGGTGGTAGTGTGATGGTGGTGTATCGAGATGCCAAGTGCTTGCTTATGTAGGAATGTTGGGTCTCTTTAATTTAAATTTATAGAGTGTGGTCTAGGCCTGCTCTATATGTAAAGTGCCATGGCGCTATATGAATAAATAAAGATTGACTGAATTACATTCCTAATATTTTGTGCAATCCATTACCATACATGCATTAGCACGTGTCCCTAATAAAGTGACCGATGAGTGTATGTTAAATTGATCAATAAGAGAGAGACAGTTCAACACCTGTTTGGCTAGCGACATGTTAATCATGCATTAAATGTAAACAGGAAACTGGCAGGGGGTTTTCAGCCTCTTACCTCGTCTCCAGCTGTCAGGGAAGGCAGGATGCATTTATACTTCTCCTTTTCTGTTGTTGTCATAATGACGAAGTCATCTTCGTGGTAAAGGCCGCCTGACTTTGGCTGCAATTAAACATACGGTAGTTAGCTGAGATATAATGTCTGGTATAAATGAAAAAGGAAACTGACTCTGAGGAGAGCACTCCACAGATAAGCAGGATACAGTTACACTTCCTCTGTTACAGTAAATGTGTTCATCACATTGCATACCAGCGAGAATTCAACGCCAGGCCAGCTGATTTTAAAAGGGACTTCGTCTGTAAAGGAGGGATAACCCCCTCTGTTAGCAGAGACGCCGCTGCAGACCTCTAGCAGCCCACCGAGAAGCAGCAGCGGCAGCCCGGCCATCATCTCCTGTCCCGGCTGCTGAGCTCCTAAACACCGCTCCTCATGTAAGACACCGGCCTCCCCTCACACTAACACCTGCCTGTGTGAGGAATTCAAAACCACAACAAAGTCCGAGAGAGTCCGCTTTAGATAGACGCCAGGATATGACTGTGAGTAAAGCGGATGTCAAGATGTCAATACACTACAAACTGCACAGGAAGTGAGCTGTTTACTTGCCACGTCGAGTTCCGCCCGTTTGTTGGGTTGAAGTAACAGCAGCGCCCCCTGGCGGCATGATGAGATATTGACAGTTGTACGTGTTAAGTAGCAAAAATAACACTCACTTTTAGTTAGACAGCGGCTTTAGTACACTATAGTTTTGTATTTTCCCCTACATTGTTTCACTGCAATATATTCACTGCCAATATGAAACATGACTTCTAGTCTAAAACTGCAAATACATCAGTGAGGAATTCAGCCTACCCCGTGGCATCATATAGCGTTTTACTCACTCTGTATTGTTATGTGAATTATAATAAAAGTTCAGCTTGATATATTAAATGCCAACATTTACATGCAATTATGCGGAATGTTATAATTACATTATCTAATGTATTTATATCACTGACATTTAGATTTGTCTGATACAATAGTTGATCATTGCACAGCAGGGCTTTGAAAGGGCCTCTTAAATCCCCTTTAGCAAAGCCATTTTGTACAGTCAAACACTGTTAAACATGGATTTAAATCCTTGCAGGGATCCTAAACTGTACAAAGTATACCAGGTTGAATGTCTGGGGAATGGTTTAAGATAAGATGATAAGATGAATTTTTCATTCATTCATTCATTGAGGGAAGATAAAATGGGAAAACTAAAGCCTACATAGATGGCACAATATATAAATGGAGTTTAATAATAAAACTAGTATGTACAATGTTGTTTAAATTAATTCATTTAACTATATCAGGATACTTAAATTGCTGTGTAAATTTACCAGTCATGCCTTATGTAATGATGCAAAATTAAGAGATACATTTTCTTTTATCTCTTGGTGGTATGATCTGTTATGGTGCTCGTACAAATAAACAGACCTTTTTTGTTTTAGAAAATGCATAATAACCCATGCGCACATGTAGATGTCAGAAATGAAAAAGTTTATTTTATCTGGCTGCTGTGCAAAAAGGCTGTGAGCATCACTTCTCTAGCTGACCAAAAATTCTCGGTCAAACACCATTCCTTTTATTCCTTGCTAAACCTAATCACATCCTCATATGCTGAGAACAATACCCACAGAGCCTCCTTTTGAGTTTAAATGTGGTTTCCACATCATGTAATAAAGGCAGATAGTCTCATCTCCGTCCCCCTGTGGATGGTTTTAGAACTATTAATTGCATCAGTGTGAGCAGATGTCTCACAGATATTATTGTTATAAGGTCTGTAAGCATGTCACAAGATTAAAGACAGTATGTAGATAGTAGATCCTGCTGAGAAGGAGATTTACTAAGCATCTCCAGGATATTATGTTGGCTGACTTATGTACGAGCAATGGAGAGAGCAGATGCCAACATGATGTGTCCTCACTCTTTTGTCCTGTGACTCTGTTGATTCAGCATTGTCGTGTGTGCTGAATGACAATAAATCCGCCCACCCACCACCAACCTGAATGGTTCACACAGAAACACTTCTCAGTTAGACTAAAATTTAAGACATAGACCTTGAAAATATGTGGTGTTGCATTTCACTGTCAGGGGGAAATGTAGAGAGCGCCTTGAACTGATGGAAACACGGGGGAGTCTAAAGCTGAGACAGGCATTTTTCCACCTGTTGGTGGAGCTGTTGATATGAGAATGGGCAGCACAAACAACCAGGAGAAAGGAGAGAGATTATAAAAGAGATTTCGAGACAAAGAGTGAGAGGATTAGGTGCAGAAAAGGGATCTGGAGGAACAGGGAAGGATACAAGCAAGAGAACATCCCACTAGATCATTCACCATATACAACCACTTCTCTCTGCTTACATACATACAGCTTCTACTCACATCTGTCCCATGTATATAATACATAAAGATGTAAATATTTATGTATGCATGTATGTCTGTAAATTTCATACAGACACAAACATACATACGTACATACATGGACAGAATGATAGATAGGGTATAATACATGTTGTTTCCATGGTAACTATTATTTTGCCATTGAATTATGATTTATTAAACCAGGATTTTTTTTTAAACTGATTTTTCTTGCCTGTGTATTTGATAAACAACATAAGTCGGTGTGATCATATTTCTTTAGTTATTATTTTTTACATCATTCTCGACCTTACAAAAACATTTCTTAACTCAAGGTCCACTTACTGAGTTTTCTAAGTTGTGATAGTGTTTGCTCAGTTGTCCATTGACACACATCAGTTGCTGGTAGGTGGATTTTTTACCTTTGGACAGAGCTAGGCTAGCTTTGCCCCGCTTTTTATACTAAGCTAAGCTAACTGACTCTAAATTAATAGAAGAAGAATCACAGCGTAGCATATTTTCCTAAACTTTTAGTCACATCACTGTGTCCTGAAACCTAAAACAAAAGAATTGGTCATTGAGGCACAATCAGGTGAAGTGAGTTATTTTCAGACTTTTTTAGAAGCCTGACTGGCGGGAACTTACCCAAACTCACCAGTTTGAAATTCACATTACCATTTATTTCACAGCCATCCGTGTGGTGAATCTGATTTGCATAGATGTCTTTCACACACCCTCACCTTATGCATAATTGATACAACTGTCATTTCCCCAACCATAATAACATCATTCCAAAGGGAGCAGGGAGAAATTAATCTTGGCATTTGAAGGTCTCGAGCGAGATTAAGATGTCTCCTGAGCTGTCACCCAAAAATACACATAGAATATGGCAGATGTCAGATCAATATTGTCACTTTGGGTAGATTGTCTTAATGACATTCAGTATTGATTTGGGTAGAGCATTTCTACATGTTGTATTTCTTGTGTATTTTTTAAAGAAATAAATTTCCCCTAAAAAAACTGTTGTTCCTTTACATGGAGTACATGCAATATGTCTCATTAATCAATTATGATGTATTGTAGTACACACAATAGCCAGCTTCTTTCTTTCTTTATTTGCACAGTAAAACAAAGCAGCAGAAAACAAAACAACAAGAAGTAAATTGTGTGTGTGTATGAGATGTAAAAAAACAAAACCCTGGAGGCTTATAGAAGGAATCTCACTTCAAAAGACAAAAAAATACAAAAGTCATGTAATTCACATAAATAAGCAAACAAGCAACCATAGGATCAAAAAGCAAACATAAAGTAGGTAGCATAAATCAATCACAGACATTAAATAAATAAAAAAATCCATGTTTGCATGTAAACGTTACATCATGCTTTTTGCATCTTCCTCAATTACACAGTCTCCATTTGTGTACTGAGTTTGAAAGCACCAAAAGACCTAAACAGATTTTACCATTTTGAATAATCCTTAGCAAACTGGTAGGTGTGTTTACCAGCATCAGGAGTGAAGTGTCAGAACATGTGGTATGCTTCCTGATAAGCATTTTAAAGCATGCTTGAGCAAACACTCCTAATTCTGTCTGCTTTGCATGTACTCAGCTGTCACTCGAGCACCTATTGTGTTCTAGTCAAACTGAAGCTGCTATAGGCTAAATTTTGAATCTTGTGTAGGGCTACTGCTTGAATAGATGCTGCAAAGAAGCAAAACAACATAGAAACATGAGAGAAATGGATTTAACCATGCCAGTGGATCAGAGTGCAGCTCTTTCACACCCCCGCAGAGAAGGTAATGAGAGAGTATTTCTGTTTGGATGGATCTGGACGAGCTCCAGATAGTCACAGAGCTGGTCCTTGCTGTATTTGCCTGTGACCAAGGCTTAGCTTTTATATGAGATTATCAAAGAAGGGTCAATGGAGAAGGAGCATCTCTGAGACCCTGAATGCGTCAAATTGGCACTGAGCCCATAATTAAATTCATAACAGCTATGTTTTATATCAGTCAAGGTTATGGTCCTTATAGGGTAAATGTGTGGGTGTTTATGAGTTGCCCCTCTACTTACATCAATACAACTCTTGTTTAAACCATGACCACTCTCTAAGGTGATGATGGATGTTTATGTAAACATTGTGTGCATTGTTAGAGACTTAAAGCTTTTTCGGCGAGTCTCCAGAAGCTACTCTCGAAACACAAAAGTCAGTGAAACCCCAGAAGTGCGTTTTGTCTAGAAGGAACTTCAGAAAGTGGGTTAACTACTTGAGAATGCATCCTAAGCAGTGTGCATAAGCTAGAAGAGCTTAGGGAGACTTTGAGAGAGAAAATCATTTAGTGTTTCTTCACCGTTGAAAAGGACCAAACAACTCAAGGTGATGAACAGAGCTCTTGACCAACTGGACAGAAAATGGACACTTTATGGATGTTTTGATCAATTATAACACTAACCAGCTATAAATACAGGAGAAGACAAAGCATGAGTAGAGAGTAAGCCAGATAAAATAAATAAACTATATCCCACTGATATTTATTAGAATTGTTAAAATAATAAATAAAAAGGAACAATTTCAGGAGATATTTCCTTACAGATGATTGGCTCCAAAGAAATAACACCTATGATATTTTGCATAGAAAACATTGTATCTTTTATAGTTTCCCTTGCTGAAAAAAAAACAACCACATTCCTGTAAATGAACATATCTAAGAGGGCGCTCTTTTACTATCCTCAACAAAGTTATTTTCCAAACAGATAAATATGTTCCTTTCTATCTATATCTTGCCGATGAGAAGTACAGTATTTACTGGGTCATTTATATTCAACTGACTGCTCTGCCATTATTGATGCAAAGAAACCCTACACAATCCATCATCATTTGAATGCAGTCACAAGATCTCATTGGCACCAATTTGGTCTGCAGATGGGTTTAATTGGCTGAGATATGTGAGGGATGATGGCTTCTTCCACTTTATGTATGAGTGCACTGTCTACCACTTAAATGATGTGTAGAGCATTCACTACATCAAACTAATGGCTGACAATTGAAGGAAAACAGGTCACCAGTTTAATGTAGGCCTATATGATTGAACCTTTTGATACTATTCAAATGAGTTATACAAATAAATATTCATACTAAGTAGACAATGAGCCTAATCTAATCCCCAAAACATAAAAACATCCAGAAATACAAAACCTCTTTGTTTAATTGAAAGCTGGCATGTATGTGATACTTTCACCATTAGGGGCTGCAAAAGTCCTCAGATGTGTAATACAGCTGTAAAATGTGTGTATCAAGGCTCCTGGTTTATAGCATATATCTAATAAGCAAAAGAGGCCATGATGGGCACTCCAATGACACTGAGTCAAAGTTAACATAATTAATCTATAAGTACTTGTTGTAGATGATTCGTTATTTTCTGTTTGCTCAATGTAATAATCTCACATTTAACAAACCACATGTGACAAAATAATATATCGCAATAAGTGATCATTGCGCTTAGTATGTAGATCGTTTTCCTCTATTACACTTTGTTCTAATGTTCATTATACTGTATGCACTGCCTCTGCAAGTTAAGAGAGTGATTCTAATTGATTTTAAATTGAGGTTCATATTCTGCCAAATCAAAAGAGGCACATTTACATAATGCACATTATTCTGGTTGCTACCCCTTTTATCCAGGTTTATCATGCTTAGTAAATGGCCATTATTCCATCTTGCGCTGTACCCATGTTGTACACATGTTGAATGTCTCTCTCCAAGAGCCAAGAACTCCTCCGAAAGTTCATCTTTCTGGCTCACGAATGCAACGTTTACTTACTTTCTAGTTTGTTCAACACTAGAATACGAAACACAGAAACCACGTTTCATTTTCACTTTGCATGCACAACTGTTGCAACTGCAATGTTGTTTTCCAAATAATTTTCATTCAACACTGCTGCTACCTCTTTCTTTCAGACTCCGAAGTTTTTCTTAACTTCACCCCTAACACCAGGATGCCAGCAGTCATAAAGCATACTGTTTAGTAAGCAATGTATGGTGTTAACAGTCAGATGAAAAAGACATGCTTAAAGTATATTGGCAGGTTGATATCACACTGCCTCTTTTCCAAATGGCACAAGGAATCTGACCTTTTCACGATCTCGGGACTGTCAAAAGATGACCTTTGTGCACAGCATCACGTAGTCATGGTGTATGAGTTAGATCCTTTAGACAAGGTGCAAGTTTTCCTTTTCAAAATTACTTGTCAATAACAACATTGTGGGCCAAATAAAAAATGTGTGATTGTGCACCATGTTATGACTTAGCCATATGGTTTTTCTGACAATGATATGGTGTCTTAAGCTCTTTTGGTTAGAATCAGAGGGAAAAAATGTTCTGAGGCAAATTAACTCCCAGTTCTTTGGCATTGATGTAGGCAATAACTGAATCTCTAGTGAATAAAAAAAAAATCTAATTCAAACACCCACATAAAATCTGTCTAGGTTTTTTTCAAAACATTCTCACACCTCTTTTTCGGGGAGTTGAGAAACTTAGTAAATCGATAAACTTCTGTTATACTTCTTGCTTTCTGGGTGTAACCTGAGGGAATTGCAGGAAAAGGAAGAGTAGGTTGAGAACGGGCATCTTAGCTTCCCTGGTGGGTAAAGGTGAGTCTGTTAGCCTGATGGGTTGTTCACTCTGCAGATGTCACCTGGTCATTATCTTGAGGCAGCCATCTGCCAGCTGGTCCTACAGGGCCTGGCTCTCAGTCTTCTGGGCCCTGTGTGACTGGCAGCATCCATGCTGCTTTCTCTTCTATTATGACCTGCTACTCCACCTGCCTCCATGTGTCTCAAAGGCCGGGCTGGTCATGACCAGAGGGAAGACAAAGGACACACACAGAGATACAAAAATGCAAGCTTTGAACTCTCTGCCACAATGTAAACTGGGATAAATTAATGATGCATCTGCAGTTTTTACCTGGGCTCCCCTCACAGCTGAGTGCTTGGCTTCTCACCCTCGGCGCTGCTGGGATGTAGTGGTACACTGCCAAAATAAACTCCAGCCTCTCCAGTCGTCACACTGATTTCGCTTGTCGGTGATTTTACCTAGAAAGTGCTCGACATGAATATTCTATTTCTTGAAAATTATCTGAGAATCCTTAGATACTAAAGCTAATGAAGGGAGCCATTCCTTCACAAAGTTAATTGTCAGCCCTTAAATCTTCCAGAAAGCGTCTCAGGGTGGGTAATTATCTCAGACAATTAGAGCCTTACTTTTGGACACAATCATGCCCTCCTTCAAAGTGTTAGATTTGGCTGTGACTGACTTCTGCTCTCAAGATGTAATTTTGACTTGATAGTGTTTCAGGTTAACCTTGTTACAACAAGACTTAATTTCTGAATCTTTTTGAATATCACTGAGAAATGAATTACATCTTCTCATGTTGTGTATTCACTATTTTCCATTTCTTCTCCTTCAGTGTGAGTACACATAGGCTTACTGGCACAAATAAGAGTGCTCATGTAAAAATGCATGATGATGATTTTTACTTAAAAGTTTATTGATATTTTTACTTAATTTCTCTTAAAAAAAAAAAAAAAAAAAAAAAGCTTTGATAAATCTACTGTCCACAACCTGCCCAGCAACAAACACACACAGTTAACAGCTAGCTGGTGAACAAAGTGGAGCATTTAGCAGCTAAGGGGGCAGATGTTTCCCTCAGGATTTGCGAAAGGAGAGTGCATATTGCTATTAAAAATCATTGTTTTTGCATGTCTGCTGGATGTGTAAATAGGCAACCATTGGCTAACATGTTTGCTGCATCAACATCATACAGCGATTATATGGCAATGTTGTTTTTATAGTTCGTTGCACTGTGACCAAAATATCAATTGATGCATGTTTACAATGTATCCTGTTTGTTACATCTGTACACAAAAAATGTAAAAAATATTTTTAAGCCCATTAAAGGACACAAAAATGTATCCTAAACTGAAAAAGACATGCTCCCTACAGCAGGCTAATCTATGAAAATAAGGCTACCTAGTAAAGTTTGAACCTCAGTACCCTGAATCATTAAACTACACACAGCACACTCAATCAAAATCGAAGAGACACAAAGGATCTCAGATATCCTCAGTCCAGCTTTCTCTTGACACACTGCTCATTTACAACTACTTTAGAGGCCGTATGTACGTTGTTCATCTAAAAATCCCAGTTAGCGTGAATTATTCTTTTATGTTTTGATTAAACCCTGCCAGTGAATGAATACTTGAAATCAGGATTTTATTAGGTCTCAGTTAGGGTTTTCTAATGACAGACGGGTCAGTTTTAAATTTAATTTTATTCTAGTAGAGTAGCTTTTAGTATTTTCTCATTAGGAGGGAGAGATTGTTTGTCCACTGTTAAATCAGCTTATGTCACAGGCTACAACAGTATACAACGTGCAGAGTCAAGTTAATATTACAATACAAATGACAAGAAAAGTGAAAATTTTATCTTTAAAAGATTGTTTTTCTCTTTGACCTATTTCTATTTACTAACAGTGAACTTTGTTTTTGAAAGTAGAAAGTCGTGCACTCTTTTTCTTTAGTCCTGCTGTGTCACACACGCTGATAGCAGGGACTATTTCAGGACAAATGCACAGATAACCATTCAGGTGAAACCTATAAACACACTCATCTTCTGCCTGCCAGTAAGGTCCAGGAGGCTTTCAATTTTTTATCATCTCAACACTTTCATCATTTTTACTGACCACAAAATGCCATTACTGGCTAATGCACACACACACACACACACACACACACACACACACACACACACACACACACACACACACACACACACACACACACACACACACACACACACACACACACACACACACACACACACACTTGCACACCTTTGATCTTATAGCCTCGGTAATTCTGATATTTCATCCTTGACCCAGTTTGAACTCAGGACCTGCAGTAATGTGCTGGACATGAATGGCTGCGTGGGCAATCTGCTCCTCCTTTCCTTCTGTTGTTTTTTTGGATCAGTTATGCTGTTGTTCTGGAGGACAGCACACCACAACTTGAGGCTTGGCTGTGTTTCCAGTCCCTGATATAGAAAGGAGAACCATGATTGTGGGAGGCCCACCCTCTAACCTGGCTGTACCCCTGGCAGCCAGAATGGGCCAGCTGGTACTATCAGCAACCCTGACAGATGACCTGCTGAGTGGATACTTTTAGCTCATGATTCACTTATCATTATACAAAACACCATACTGTATAAACCAAGTCTTCTCTTGTTACATTAGCACCCTATATTGTATTACATATAACAAAAAATGCACAGTATCTCATGCAAGGATACTGTCCAGAAACAATGAAGTTTAATCTGAAAAAAAAAACCAAATTCAATTGTGAATGGCAAATGTCAGGTGTTAAAAAAAGGCCTATTTTTACCCATTCTGACCAATTATGGCCATTGTTCAGCAATCATGCAGGAAGAAATCTGTTGTTGAAGAGGAAGAGATACTAAATTCAGACAGTAGCTACAAACAATAAACCATAAATCTGCACAGCCATAAGTTTGTGTTGTGTTTAATCTCAGGGCACAGTCTCGCTTCCTCTCCTGGACTCACTCTTGCTCTCTTGCTCTTTTACAGTTTGTTTTTGCTATCTCTGTTACAATCACCACCCACACAGATAACCTATGGCATGATGCCATACACTGTAGTTCATACACGTTCTGGGGGCTGTTTCAAGGCATCCTGGGAAAAGTAGAAAGTAAGTAAATAAAGTAAAGGTGACATTTAGGCACAGAGACTACTCTACGCACATCAGATCACAACCTGATTACTTAATGCAACGGCATGCATTTTAAAATTTTATGTAAATGAAATGTTTATTGTGTCATGATCCATTCCTCGTGTTCTCAAAGGCAAAACCCTTTCTTTATAAATGATAAAATCTACATTTTTACATCATTTACATCAGATTCTATCATTTGCTTTGTAATTTTAGTGTTTAAGTATTATTTGCTACGACCCTTAAATGCTCTTAGGTTTTTGCAATTAATCAATGATTGATTATTCTTTGTGTAGAAACTCAAACATTGAAAAAGCTTTGTTGATTAAAAAAATGTATGCATAAGATAACAGGTGAATTGATTTATTAAGTATTTGATCTATATGAACAAGTCTAGTGTAAAATACAGCGAATGTGACAACTTAATTGAATTTTATTATATTTTTTATAGGACTCAAACCAATTAAGACTCTACTAATTAAACTTCTCAAGTGTATTGTATCCTGGTACTCAGAAAGTAGATGAATCTCTTCCATGCACAGTAGCCATAAAACTCAGTATTAGGCTGCTGTCTGTTTAAATTATATTCTGTCTGTTTATATGATCTGATGTGGTATAACACATTCAATTTGAACAGAGATCAGTCTGAGCACAGATTGAATTTGAACTGCATAGATATGAATTTCTCAGGCTTACACTGCAGCTGCATTTAAATTTCTTGAATGTAGCAATTTCGAATCGAAAGCAAATACTCGGAATTGAATGTAACAGGCATTGAAATGCACCAACTTACAAACAATTACAGCAGTTTCCTCAATTCATATTCAAATTTCTTTCATTCAGACTGAACTCTAAGCGCCGAACATCTGGAAGGAACTTTTGTTCCCTGAGTGACTGGAAGACAGCTGCCTCCTCCAAGGCTGCCAACCGTGGTCTGACACTCTTCATGTAGCCAACTGCAAGCCATGTGGCACTGTGCCTTTCTCATCTCCTCAGCCAGTGAATAAGTCTTTTTAACACTCGGTCAAAGGGATGCAAATTGCGTCTTATAGCTGCTAATACTGTGGTGAACAGAGCTCTCAGACAGGTGTGTTACCTTGCAGATAAAGTTAGTGAGAGTGGGATGCTTCCTAGTATGGGATTCAATTTGTGTCATAATAACAGAACAAAATCTCCCAGTGACAATATTGTAATCAAATGTTTCACTCTTGTATTATTTTGTTTTTGAACTCATTTCTTTCGGTTTCAATTTATTTTCATTAACCGTCAACATATAGGCCTATATATATTTTTTGTTTGCTTCTAGTTAGTTTTTGTGCAGTTGTTATGCACAGTTCTTCATCAATTTCAGACATTTTTTGTATAGAACAGTACTTTAGCTTTGCAAAGTTGCAGGGGAAATACCACAACCATCACGAAACATTATTCACATTAAAAATTATTTTCCAAGAGTGACCTGGCCAAGAGTGCAGTATAAACATTGTTGCAACAATAAACACAAACAATACAAACAGACAAATACAGTAGAACTGTCACACAAAACAGTGAAAAAGTGAAAGTAAACTGGACAAAAATCCAGTCATAATGTATAACAGGTTTTGATTTAGATTTCAATGGAAATTTATTTTTTTAGGAGCAGTCAGATTTACCAAGAGTACTATTTTCTCGATCCTTTAAAATTGACAGTAATCAGCTCTGACAATTTCAGGCCCCTCTGTACATTATTCCTGGGTCCAAGGGCCACTAGTGGTAAACCTTAAAGCAAGTTTTAAGGATAGGACAATCATTGGCTGAGAAGATGACTGAGGCACAATGCCACATGGCTTGAGGTTGGTGAAGCGAAGTCAGCTCACTGTTGGCAGCCTTGAAAGAAGTGGCTGCCTTCAAGTCCATTTTAATGGCTGCCATCAGAATAAAGCCAAAAAAAGTCATGAAGAGATCTGCTCAGTTCAGTGACTGGCTGCAGCGACCCAGGGATTGAATCTCTTTATAATAGCCTGCTGGAACCATGAATGATGAAAAGTAAAGTCAACACTTGTCAAAAAGGGGACATAATACAAGACTAAAACATCCACTTTAGGTCTCCTTTAGAGTTTGTACACTGACCCTTAAATGTACTTAACTGAGGAGTCAACGGAAGAAAGAAAGACAAATGCAACTGTGTAAATGCAGCCACAGCTGACAGATGAGGGCAAGACAATTTATTAGAGGCTAACAGAGGTGACCTTGGAAAGAATGTAAATTGTCAGAGATGAATTACTATATATTTAGTTATTCTAACATATATTTTTAAAGCTTTGAGCAGATGTTACAGATAAAGATGCTTTTTTGACAGTATCCAAAAAGCCTACTTATGCCAGATGAAGATCTTGCTTCCGAGATCACTATACAATACAAAAAGATAATACACAGATAGGCCTAGTATTCTTTTTTTCAAGTGTTTATGTAGCATTCATGTAGACATGGGATACAATATATCATAAAATAGCTGTGGCACAGTTGGGCCACACTACATTTCTTTAGTCCATACTCTATACCCTTCTTTTATCTTTTATTGGATATTGAGACTTTGATTCAGTAGTTATCTCCTTAGACACATCTGCATGTGAAAATGGTTGCTTTGAAAACAAATTGAAGCCCAGAATCAATAACAGAATTGTTAAATACACCCAGGGACAGTTTATTGAGCTTTCCAAGACCCTAAGGAAAGTTTCTGATGTGCTAATTTGATCACAGTCATACAGAGCCTAAGCAAGTGTCAGCAACATGAAAGCAACTGTCGGGAAAATCCAGCACATGGAAGCTGTGGCGCACCAGTTATCAGTGAGCTTGTTTGTTTCTCTAAGGAGATAAGCATGTATGAGGGAGGATATCCATAACACCTGTGAACATATAAATGTCAGATGTGGCACAGGTGCTCAGGGTATAAGAGCTGAAGGTACGGGTTCTCTACAATAATGTAGGAAATGTGTTTTATATTGAGTAGAAGTGCCACATTAATTTTCATGTAACTCAGAGCAATTTTTGGCTTTACCTGATTTAAAATTGACACACATATGATATTCAAGCATATCATAAAAACAGCATACCACATTTGGAAGTGATCACAAAAGAAACACAGGCAATTGCTTAAATACAATCTGTGCACATTATGATACATGTACATTTCATTGCAGAAAGGGGAGGTTTTATCCACTACTATACCGTAGCAAAACTCTAATAAAGAGCAGCTGCAATCAGGTGCAAAAACTTTAGGTTATTTACATAACCCCGGTTCTCTGAGTAATATGAGTGAGATGTCTCACTATGGGATGCACGCCTCGCTGCAGCCCTCAGAAGCATTTATCTCATTACGCCAATCCTGATTGGCTGGTGAACGTGTCCGTCCGCCACAGGTAGTCCCACCTACCTTAAATAGCTCATGCGGACGGCACCACCCTCATTCAAGATAAGCACCTCTTCTCACTCGCCCAAGCAAGAAGGGTAGTCTGGTGAGACATCTCACTCATATTACTCAGAGAACCGGGGTTATGTAAATAACCTAAAGTTCTCTTTCATAATATTTCGTTCGATGTCTCACTATGGGATATGGTTGCTCCCGTATTGCCAGACAAGCTTATCGAGCGTCCACCAACCCACAGGGAAAAAGATACTCTGTTCCAATCAGGACAGCAAAACCGCGCGTGCCACGCACGGAGCGGAGACGTCCAGCATATAAAAACGGACAAAAGTGAGAGGCGAGGACCAACTCGCTGCAGCACAGATGTCCTGAACAGAAACTCCCCTGAATAAGGCCCAGGATGCGGCCAAGCCCCGAGTCGAGTGCGCCCGCAGACCCGCAGGTGTCTGCAAACCCTGACTCGTATAAGCCAAAGCAATCGCCTCCACGACCCAGTGGGACAGGCGCTGCTTTGTGACAGGTTTCCCCTTATGAGGATTAGCCCAGGAGACAAACAGCTGATCGCTCCTCCTGAAACCCTTAGTCCTGTCCATGTAAGTGCGCACCGCACGGACTGGACATAACGCATGTGACCGCTGCTCTCCAGGCGAGGCAGCAAAGGCCACAAGGTCAATAGGAGAACATGAGCCCACTACCTTAGGCACAAAGGCCGGGTTGGGCTTCAAAATCATCCTCACATCCCCCGGGTAAAGCTGAGTGCATGATGGATGCACCGAAAGCGCATGGATGTCACTAACCCGTTTAGCCGAAGCCAGAGCCAGTAACAACACTGTCTTGAGAGACAGGTGTTTCAAGCCTGCTCCCCCCAGCGGCTCAAAAGGAGGACCCTTGAGCCCCTCCAGAACCACAGCCAGATCCCATGGTGGCACCAGCGGTCTGGACACGGGGAGAAGCCTGCGCGCTCCCTTCATAAAACGGCAAACCAGCGGGTGCTGGCTCGCTGTTTGTTTCCCAAACCCCACGTGACAGGCGGCTATAGCTGCCAAGTACACTTTAACTGTGGAGAAGGCTTTTCGTTTGTCAATCAGGTCCTGTAAGAATGACAATATCACACCTACTGGACACTGAAAAGGAACGTGGCCATTTCTGTGACACCAGTCCTCAAACACTCTCCACTTACAGTCATACAGAGACCTAGTGGAAGAGGCTCGAGCACTTTGTATAGTGGAAATCACACGCTGTGGGAGTCCCACAGCTGACAAATTGAACCACTCAGGGGCCAAACCCACAGCGCCAGGCGTTCTGGGTGCGGGTGGAAAACCGTCCCCCCCCCCTGTGATAACAGGTCCCTGCGCAGCGGGAGCTGCCAAGGTTGCGCGCACAGCAACCGATATATCTCCGCCAGCCAATGCATTGCAGGCCAATGCGGAGCTATCAGAATCAGCGCGTGGCTGTGGTCCCTCACTCTGGACAGAGTGGGGGGTATCAGGGCCAGGGGAGGGAACGCGTAAAGAAGCTCGTGCGGCCAGACGTGCGCTAGTGCGTCTATGCCGAGGGGAGCATCCAGGTTGCGCAGAGAGTAAAACAGCGCGCACTGCGCGTTTCCTCTTGACGCGAACAGATCCACCGCGGCCCGACCATAACGGGCCCATATCTGTTCCACAATCTCTGGGTGCAGAGTCCACTCCCCGTATACCGGCGCGCCCCTGGACAACAGGTCCGCGCCCGTGTTCAGAGCTCCCGGGACGTGCGTCGCCCTCAGGGAGAGGAGACGACCGCAGCTCCACAGGATCAGTCTGCGTGCCAGCATGTGCAACTGACGAGAGCGCAACCCCCCTTGGCGGTTGATGTACGCTACCGTCGTCGTATTGTCCGTCCTCACCAGGACATGATGGCCCATGAGAGACGGAAGGAAGTGTTTCAGGGAGAGGAACACCGCTGAAAGTTCCAGAAAATTTATGTGAGACCGCTGGAGGTCCACACTCCAGCGGCCCCTCACTGACCGGCCCTCGTGAATTCCGCCCCACCCTGTCAGGCTGGCGTCCGTAGTGACCACCTTCCTGGACAGGACAGAGCCCATGGGCACCCCGCGGGTCAGAAACGACGGGGCTTGCCAGTGGCGCAGTGCCCTGACGCACCCCGGCGTAACCAACACTCTCCGTGCGCCATGACGCACGGGATCCAGCCCGCATGAGGCCACCCAGAGCTGGAATTCCCGCATGTGGAGGCGACCGAGACGAACCACGAGAATGGCTGACGCCATCAGTCCGAGTAATCGAAGACACAATCTGAATTGAACAGATTTGCCTGGATGGAAAAGCGCGAGACATGCTCTGAAAGCTCTCACTCGCTCCGCCGAGAGGCGCGCCGTGAAAATCACCGAGTCCAGGGATAATCCCAGAAAGATTATGTCCTGTGTCGGGCACAGCATGCTCTTTTCCGCGTTTATCACAAAACCCAGGTCTAATAGGTGCCGTGTGAGAATACGCGTATGCGCCATGGCCTCCTGCCTCGATTGTGCCAAAAGTAGCCAATCGTCCAGATATGTGGCCAAGCGAATGCCCTGCTGTCTCAGTGGGGCTATCGCCGCTTCCGTGCACCGGACGAACACCCTCGGGCTTAAAGACAGACCGAATGGGAGCACGCGGTACTCGTAGCACGTCCCCTGGAAAGCGAACCTCAGATACTTTCTGTGGGGAGGATATATTGGAATGTGGAAATATGCGTCTTTCAGATCGACAGAAGTGAACCAATCGTTCTGTCGCACCAGGCGCAGCAGGGATGCGTGTGTGAGCATCCTGAACTTGTATTTCCTGAGAAATTTGTTCAGAGCACGTAGATCCAGGATAGGGCGAATACCACTCCCCCCCCGTTTTGGGACCAGAAAGTACCTGGAGTAAAAACCGCTCTGACACTGTGCGGGAGGAACGACACAGATTGCTCCTTTGTTTAACAGTGAGAGGATTTCCTCTTGCAAAACACGAGCTGACTCTCCCTGAGCCTGGGAGTGTATTATGCCGGCGAATCGAGGGGGAACAGCGGCAAACTGCAGCCTGTAACCCCTCAAAATCGTCTTCAACACCCAGGGCGAAGCTGCGAGCGCAGCCCACCTCTGCCACCTGCGGCAGAGAGGTGAGACGCGCTGCAGCTCTTCCACCATGAGAGGTCCCAACCGCGGTGCGGTGGCGCCCTCTCGTGGTGGAAAACTGACATGGCCTCTGGGCGGTGCTGTGCACTTTGGCCCGGGAGGACAACGCAGTGACGGGGACCTCACTGCCCTCACCCCGGGAAAAGCCGCAGCTTTCCCCGGGGGTGGGACGGCAGGTGCCGCCACCGCGCTGTTTATTTTTATAGTTTTGGCTTTTATTAGCTGCGCCCTCGGCACTCGGCCCGGATGCGACAGCGGGACACATTTTATTTTCTTTATGAAAACTTGTGTGTGTGTGCGTGCTTGTGGACATGGGAGAGGGGCAACCGCTGAACCCTCTGCCGTCAGATGTCCGTCTCTCCCGGTCTGCTCTGGCACGGTCCGTGGCAGCTGGGAGATGGGGGCGTGGGGGGCCCCGGAGTGCACGCTCGGAAGCCAAACAGGTGGAGCTGGAGAACAGGGAACTTCCAGCTGCATCACCGGTGACGAGAGGGGCGGTCAGGCCGCTCTCTTTTTCTTCCTGGCCTGGTGGCTGGTAGCTTGCGCGGGCTGTGCCGGCGGAGCTGTAGCTGGGGCCGAGGGCTTCTTGAACCAGCCGGGCCGACCGGGCACGGGCGGCGGGGCGGGCTGAGGCTTCGGATGTTTCGGTATTTTGAACTGCGAAACCCGGGAAGCAGCCTGCGCGAATGATTTACGCTGCGCAGGTGGAGAGGGAGCTGGGGGCTTGCGAGGGAGGCAGAGCTTGAGAGCTTCGTCTTCCTTCTTTTTGGCTTCACACCGTTGTTGCATCGATGCTAGGGCGGAACCAAAAATCCCCTCCGGGACAATGGGCATGTCCAGGACGTCGTCCTTCTCTCTGTCTGACAGGCTGGCGAGGTTGAGCCACCGCGCTCGCTCCTGCAGAACCATGGTCCCCATCGCTCTACCCGTGGCCTGGACCGCGCAGCGTTGGACACGGAGACACAGGTCGGTGATGACCGGTATCTCCTCCCACGCAGCTGAGTCCTGAGTTTGCACAACATCCTCGCACAACTCAGCCTGGTAAGCCGTGAGCAGCGAGAGGACATTGAGCGCTCTGGCCGAGAGCGCCACCGCCTTGTACGCTTTCTCAGTCAGGGCTGACTGAAAACGGTCGGACTTGGACGGCAGGCTGGGGCTCCGGGAGGACACCGCTGACAGCTGGGGGTGAAGGTGAGCTGCAACAAGTGGCTCCATCGGAGGCATGCGGAGCAGACCCAGGCTCTCCATCGCCTCACAGTCGAGGGACGAGGCCCCGGGAACCGGGCTCCGGCTGCTGTAGGGGCGGTCTCTCCATGAGCGCGCCACCTCCTCCAGCAGCTCCGGGAAGACGGGGAGAAGTTGCTTCGTCGCGCTCTTGGCCAAGGGCAATTTCTTCCCCTCGTAGCGTGATCTGGTGATCTCAGCTACGACAGCGGGCCAGGGGATGCCCAGCCGGGCAGCTGCGCGTTTGCACACGTCGAGCATGTCCGAGCTGGGGGAGGGAGAAGCTGGTGTGCTACTCTCGTCTCCATCCCGAGAGTCGACGGAAGCTGCGGGCTTTGCAGCCCGAGCCGGTGTGATGAAGATGTCATCCTCTTCTTCATCCTCTGATATGAGGAGATCCAAGGCGCCATCATCATCTTCCCCATAGTCCAATTCCAGGACGTCTTCCTCCAGCGGGGGAACCGCGGCTAGCTCGAGCTGGGAGCCCCAGCTGGCGCTAGCCTCCGGTGTCGCCACCGCAGCGACCCCCACCTCCTCTCCGCCCTCGACGGCGGCGCCGTCGGAAGAGAGATAGGGGTCATGTCCAGACAGGCTAGCCTGGCGGGCTAGTCGTCTGCGGAGACTCTTGATGGTGAACACCGCACAGTGTTGACACGAGCCGGGGACCTCGATAGCCGCCCGGGCGTGTTCCAGCCCAAGACAGCACGAGCAGACCTGGTGTGGATCCATGCTCGATATCTTATTCCCGCAGCGACAGAGTCTGGCTCCGGAGTCTCCGTGCCCTCTGGTGTGAGGGGTTTTAGCCTCCATTCCGTGCGAGCTGGTGTGCAGGCAGGGAGCCGAGGCAGTTAGCTGGTGTGCTAACCGTGAAGAAGCCGAGAATTAGCTGGTGTGCTAATGCCCGGTGCTCGAGTAGCCGTGGTGGGGCGTCGAGAGCAGTGCTGACCAAGCCGTGGAGGGCAGGAAAGCACTGAGTTCGATCTGGTGTGACCGACGAAGCAGAAAAAATGTCCTAAGCTAGTAGCGCCCAGCGACAGAAGCTAAATAAGATCCGTCTATGGACAGTTAAGCTAGCTAGCTCTGGACGCGAGATATGCTCCGAGTGAGAAGAGGTGTTTGAATGAGGGTGGTGCCGTCCGCATGAGCTATTTAAGGTAGGTGGGACTACCTGTGGCGGACGGACACGTTCACCAGCCAATCAGGATTGGCGTAATGAGATAAATGCTTCTGAGGGCTGCAGCGAGGCGTGCATCCCATAGTGAGACATCGAACGAAATATTATGAAAGAGAACAAAAAAATTCAATAGAAAATTATGCATGTATTTTTCTTTTTTTTAATAAAAACAGCATGTCACTACTCATGTGAACACTTCTAATACTGCCTTTTGTATTTGAGCACACACTGGGCAGGGCTATGCATGTTGTAGAGTGTGAACACCGTAATTCCCTTAAGCACTGTGCGTTACAAAAGGCTTTATGAAAGAAAAACCCAAAGGACCCATCAGGAAAAAAAAGCCAAAGCTTGGTTCTGTGTGAGGAGCTGCAACCACCTAATAACAAAGCAAAACAAGAGGAACTTTGATAAATAAGATATGCTAGCTCAGTCAAACGGTCAGAAATGCCCTCCTCTTTATATTCAGCTGGGCTCTGACATTAAAGGTAGAATAAATAATAAATCTTATTTGAACAGTAGTGTAAATTCTACCAGTCTGGCACTGTTTATCCCAATGCTCCCTCTCACTTAAAAATCCCTCTTCCCTCTTGTCTGAGCTGTGGATTTTTCTTTTCTTATGTCTTGTTAGTCTGTTTTAAAGACCATTATCAATGAGATAATTATATAATACAATAAGCACACACTAACATCATTACAACTCTTCATATTATGTAAAAAAGCGACAAAAAAAAGCAGGAGTGTCATCCTCACATGGGTTATGCAATCAATCATCTATATTGAACTGCTCCTTAAGAGGTGTTGTGGCAGTTGTAGCCTTTTCTATTTAACTTGTGTTGAGACTGATCATATGGAAGTTTTCTCCTCCTATACTGCTGGATTCCAGCTTGTGTTAATTCACAGTAAAAACACCTGATGTCCCAACTGTGCACACATTCCTAGCTAGCAAAGTACGCACAATCTGTGTGTGCGCGTGTTTTGACAGCTCAGCCTCACCGAAAAATATGCTGTTTATTGCACAGAGAGGGAGTGCATTGCAGCATGTATGTTCAGCTAACGGAAACAGAACAATTGCAGATGGGCAACTGAGTTTTTATATTTTAACTCTATAACATGAGATTGAAGATTTGTCTTGTCTTGCTGCTTCTACAGTCGTAGCACTATGGAGAGAGTCAACACCCGTATCATCAAGCTTTGAGCAGAATGATCATTGTGACAAATGTCTCCATTAGTATGCAGAATTAAAGACCGTACAAAATGAAAGACATAGAAATGTGTCTCACTTAATATTATCTGTAGGGGTGGTGCCCCTTCATATTAAATCAGGAAATCTGCTCTTTAAAGTTAAATGTTTTCTTTTTCCCCTCTAATGAAGATAAGGTATTCTGACTCCGTAGTGATTCAGCATCTCACTGAGATGTCCCGTAAAGCTTGTAAATACCAATAGGGGGCCTAAATCCTGAGTTAAATAAAATCTCTCAACATTTGAATTGGCTGTCAAATGACACATATTACAGTTGACAAAAATGAAATTTGACATCTAGAATTTAACTTCATGGTCACTGACAGATTAGAGTGTATATATGTAGCAATTTTGGATGTTTAAATTTATAAGCTCTCGTTCTCAGGGGCACCACCTCCGTGTTTAGGAGGAAATATTTATTTACCTTACTTATTAACTAATTGGTTAATTAATTATGTTTAATAAATAAATACATTTTGATAAATAAGTCAAATTTCTGAACACTTCAATAGATCCCCTTTATCACTTCAAAGAATGGACACACACAATTGAGTGGATTTTATGGATTTTATTAACTACACACTACTAATAAATGATGTATAAATAAATGTAATGAATAACTTGCAATAACAAATGAATTAATCAGATTGTTACTCAATATAGCGACATGAATAAAAGATGATGGTGAATGATGAATTTGGATGGAGGATATGTAATTATGTGGAAGCTAAGAAACGTATGAGTTTTACTGAGTTTTACTTTTAACAAAAATTTTAATTTCTCGATCTGACATCAACCCTTTATTAATGCAATATTTGGATCCTACTTTCATCCATGGAGGGCCTCAGCTGTCCGTCCTTCAGAACCACATGTACGCACACTAAGTGGAAGATCTCAGAGAGCGTCGCAGGTCCGGTCGGGGTGCTGTGAGGATGATCCGGGTCGGCTGGCCTTCTTTCAGACTGCCTGGGCTGGTGGTTGTCTGACTGCCGACTTTGTCCCTCTCAATTATGATGAGTCGTAGGGTTGACAGTCGTGTATCTGCCGAAACGCTCTCATAGGTTGATGACAGATGGAGGAAAAAGTCCAATTTAACTCGTTTACTGTTTAATAACTTTCTGGAGAGATCTCAGCGCTGGCCACAAGTCAAAATCCTCAAAAATGTCAAAAACAGGCTGAATGCAAAACTTAGTGACGTGTTTACTTTCAAGGCCTTTTCTCTTTACGTTTGCTGACGAAAAATACACGATTACAAAAACTTAGAATACAAATTGGCACACAGCTAAGATATAGAGTAACTAAAGATTACAAGAATAATTTAAGGTGACAAAAGTAAGATTGTGTGTGCTGAAGAGAGGAGAAGATGAGCAGAGCAAAACCTGAAGCACAGCAAAACTGGTTTCAGAGGGTGCATCTGTTTTTTCTCCTTGGGAGGGCTTGTGTGTCAGCCAATCAGATTCATCACAGCTACTTTGAGGATCTAATGTCCAGCTTTCTACCGCGAAACTTTTCATAATCATCATTCCTTCATTATTTGATCCTGATTATGAAATGCATATTATAATACAGAACACAGGATGTATTATTCTGGCATTGCTTTGACATCAGCTTGATTCATCAAGCTGCCATTCATTAAAACCTGAAAATAATTAAAATGATCAAGCATAACACATTGTTATTCTACTTATTCCATGATAGGTAATTGATTATCATCATAATGTAAACATAACATCAATGTAACACTTTCTCACATTAAGTTAACGTTCTCGTACCAACATTTGTGTTTATGAAAATAGAAAGTATAATGACAGTTCTTCTGTCATTATACTGTGATCGCTGAAATAAATGCAATAATGGAGGTTTTCTTTAGGTAATTGATGTTGCTATAAGTAATTTGTATTGTGTTTAAACCACACTATTGACCAAGATGTATTTTTATAAGTTTTAAAACACTTTCTTTCTCTTTCACACTTTTTGTTGAGAGAGAGGGGGAACTGTGCCTTTTAATTTATGACTGGTGGTCTGTGTGACTCCAATCTGATGGTAGAAAAGGGGAGTGAAGTCTCTCCGATAAGTTATGACATCCGAAGGAGACACCCAAATCTGTCTTATGTTACTTTTATGTAGTTCTTGTCACTTTGGGTTAGGTTAGGGTTTCTTCATGGAATGTTAATGGATCTTTGTTTGTCCAAGAGAGAGACCGTGTCAGTCTCTATATCAAACCTGGTCCAATTTACTCATCTCAGGATCAAAGGCTACTCTGACCAGATGATATTCTGAGCCGTACTGATGCTGTGTCGGCTACATATACATAACATGGGGGCTTCATTTTAAGTTACAGCACTCGTCACTGGAAGCTCTGGACTAATGGCAGCTGACTTGAATTCAGAAAAATGTTTAGGTCTCTAAAGATAAGCTCCCTGTTCATGACAACTGTATGTGTGTTTAATTTTATTTCACAGGCAGGGCACTACCACAGTGACAGTGGTATTGTGTTAAGGTATTGTAACAATGGCCCAGATTAACAGAATATAGGCATAGCCATAGCCGTTACTGTAGCTGTCGCTATTTCAGTGTGTTTTCAGTTCATGAAAGTTAATTGTAACATTTTGGTCACTTTTGTTTAGTAGTATATTTTTGTTTTAATGGTTTCAAGTCTGTTTCTCATTAGCGAAAATGTGCATTGGTATTATGACAGTTAACCATTGGCTGTAAATACACTGTACTATTTTTTACATTCTATGCTTACCAAACATAAAAAACCCACCAGTCATATAGTTTAGTAGCATTTGAACTGATAGTAACTGTACTGTTGATTGTCTTATAGACATTTTTCACAAACATTTTGACATAGTAAAAGCATAGGTGTAGATTTAATAATAATATATTTATTGAAATTGATTTTACTGCTCCAGTTTCAGGGTCCCGGTATACTGGCTCATTTTCTGGCACATTTGGATGTAACAAAGGCATTGTTAATGTTATGAGTAAGCTTCAGAAACAGAGAGTACATTTCTAGAAATAAGCCCACTACTTTGATGGGTGTTATGAGTTTGGTCAGTGTGCCTGCGTTACACAAAGAATACATGATGAAGCTAACTTTCTGAACAAGTTCATTTAAGGATTAAACCCCACTTTGAAAAGTTCTACTTCTGTCAAAAAGCAATTTTCACATATAGCTACTTTTCATATCCTCCGAGGTATGACTTGCTTTCAGAAAAACAGAGTCGAATTGACGAGAGGGGGAAAATATGAACCAATGTATGCAGATGAAAACCCCACAAGGTCCAAGGAGCCGCCTGGTGTGATTGGCTCCATTAAACACACATAATTTCTGGGCCATGTACACATCTACAGACAGTTTTATGAATTATTCATTAATGTTTTTCTGTATTATAACCTTTTAAGTTGGTCTCCCCTTCTCAGATTTGACATTCATATTTAATGTTAACATATACTGTACATGTTAACTCCATCTGTATCAAATTTGGTTTAAAATCTAAACAAACTTACTGGATCCAAGAAGAAGAAACTATGAATAACCAATCATCACAGTGTTTTAGGAACAAAAACAAACTCCTTTTGTCCCCAAGACAGGAAATGTAAATCTCTGTCCTTTTTCATGAACTTTGCTTCTATCTTTGATAACGTATCTCTCCATTTGGTGTGTAGTGAACTAGGACTGCCTTTTCCTGACACACTGCATCATTCTTCCATTTAATCTCTATCAAAGAATGCAAAAAGCAGATCACTGACTAAATCCAAGTGAGATTCATAAGGGGCTGTATAGTACAAAACAGTCTTATCAGTAGATACAGGATATGACTTTCAGTGCTGTTAGAATGCCATATTAAATAAAGAAGATATAATTCAGATTGTAGGATTAACACTGAGGTTGACAGAATGCAGGAAAAAATCCCTACAAAGGGCTATTTTTCTATTATTTATCTTTTGTAATGGAATGATTTGCTGGTTGAGAAGAGTTTTGAGGTCACCTCTTTGAAAACTTTTCAGCTCAAAGTTTCAGAGCTGAAAAAAATCATTTATATGATGATACAGTATGAGATTAAAATAAAAAGAAGTACTTTATTTGCTGCCAATTTATGAGGATACAGACGTCTGAGAGGAATGGATCAGATATCAAGATGTAACCAGGAAAAATAGAAAATGATATTATTCTATTAAGAAAAGACAGCAGTAGAGTACTTTAAATAAATCATTTTACAGGATATAGCTAATTAATTTAGGGATTGAGAACAAAAGAAAAGTCTAACTGACAGAAAGTAAATGAGATTTTCAGTTGAAAGTTTCCAGATATGACAATGAATGAGCTTATCTCAACTGATTATACTGAATCCAAAACAGAGACCCAAATATAATCAGCTGGACAGAACTTGATTTATTAATTCACAGACATTTCAGACAAATGTCCTTCCTCACTGAGAACTGGCATCTAGATTGCAAATGGCCAAGAATGTCTGTGCTGTAAAATGTACCATATGATGTTTGTAAAATATGTACAGTATTTCATAAAATAACCCATTCCTCTAAGAATGATTCAATCTAATAATTCTAATTGGATAGCATCACTGGTAAATATAAAGGCAATGTCTCTCTTTAGATGCAGAGTATTCTGTAAGCAAGGGCAACAGTCTGATAATACTAAATGTCCTTCCTCACTGAGAACTGGCATCTAGATTGCAAATGGCCAGGAATGTCTGTGCTGTAAGAATCAGTGAGAGATATTTTACTCCAAACCACAAATGTCAGCCTCATAGTGGTGCAAGAGGAAAAGAAAGATCATCAAAATCATGATTCATTAGGGAGGATGACTGTTTGTGTAAAATTGTTGTGCCAATCTATCAAATAATTGGTGAGATATTTCATTCTGGACCAAAGTGATGCACCAGCCAACTGACCAACACTTACAACATTACTTGTGTTAATGGTGTTCTAGTGATATCATATGGCAAGCTGGTAAAACAATATACAAAACTGGACTTTCATCCATCTAAATCTTGTACTTGTTTTGCACAAGAAAAAACTTCAGTGGCTGAGGAGCGCTGCAAACCTCATCCTCCCTCAGTACATTAAAAATGTAAGTCTTTACTTGAGTAGTACACAACAGAGAGCTCCTCTGTTGCCTAGGAGGGGGAAGCTATAGCATGGTTATTTAGGGATCCTTTACGATTTCAACAAAGTGGAGTGGTTCACTTATTGCCTGGGAGTATTTTGACATTGAATTGAATGATAAATAATTGCTTTCACACACCCTCTTATACAACCAAGATCTGGGATAATATACATATATATATATATATATATATATATATATATATATATATATATATATATATATATATATATATATATATATATATATATATATATATATATATATATATATATATATATATATATATATATATATATATATTTGCATGTACAGTAAAAGGCAACAAGGCAGGATTTGAATCTGAAATAAATGTTTACTTCTTGTTGCTGCAGGGCTGCTGATGTGCCGAGGATACAGAGTGACAATCTCAGTTTCCCAAGACAGACTTCATCAGTCAATCTGTTTGGGCAGGATGAGGAATGAGATTGGAGGAAGTGTTACAATTTTTATACTTAACAGCATTAGTGGCAGCAGAAGCTGTCTGCTTCAACAGAAATGTGAAGTCGAAAGACTCCGAGCTGCATCTACTTGGAAAAACATTCTGTTGTTGTTCTGAAAAGCTGCCAGGATCAAAGACAGTCATTGTCACTCTGTGGCATCACCATGTTGCTGAGGTAGAAAGTATTTTCCATCCATGAAATGTTCATGAAGCCTCTACTACAAAACCTGTTCCCACTTTCTAACCTGTACAAATACAGTAAAATGTTCATCATTTGGCTTAATAATTTCACAAAATTGGGCCAACTCACAAATGTTAGTATAGATGCTTCAACCTTGCAACATTGTCAAACAAAGGGGGAAAAATCTATTTAACAAGCATGAATTAAAGATCCAAAAAGAGAAGTCACCAGCAGTGAGCCACAATTTCATATAATGCTGATTCTCTAAAGTATACATCATGTAGACAAGGCACTTTTTTCAATATTTAATGCACAGAAAGTAATATGCTGTATATTAACTAGGGCTGATGTGTCTTAACTAGAGGTTATGTGTGGAAGCATTTTAATCATTCAGCCCCATTGATGGTAAAATCACAGCTAAAGGTAAGATGGTTTCTTGACTTTGTAAATTACAACTGCCATAGAGTAATGTTAAGTTGTCACTAAAATGATGCAACGAAAGCACAGTGCCTGAACTGAACAATGTTAATTCTACAGTGTTGTTCAGGATTAGGCTACATGTGTTGTTTTTGAATTATTTAAAATGAATTACGTGTTAGCTCTAAATGATTTAAACCAGATTTTTTAAAAGAAGTCACAGCTTTAATTATAAACAAGAATAACATTACTATTTCAAATAAAGAAAAAAAAAACAGTAAAAATATTACAAATAGCAGAAAAACGCATTTCCGTGGTATTAATAGTTTATATTTAGTGCTTATTGCACCATTGTCCAACATTGTTTCAGTAAACATCTCATCTCGCGATCAATCTCACAACTAAACATCTGGTCTTTCAGTACGCATGTGCTGATGCACAGTGGTTAGGCATTCAGTTTTAGCCACTTCCTAATAATAATCATCCAGTTAATTACCTGAAGTATGTAAACATATCACATATTTTGTGTTGTCATCGTTTCAGTTTCAAATTCATCAACACCAAATCAATATTGTGCAAGGGTTCCTATAATGTGCAGTAGTCAGTATGAAAAGGTTTACAAATCTATATGTGAAGATTTGGATACCTGTGCTGTTCTTTTGTTCTCAGGAGAGCTGTGGCCTCAACTGCTTGCTCGGATAGCAGTTGGAGTAGAAGCAGGCTCTGTTCCACTGGGCTCTGAAAGTAGCGGACCGGATCGATACTTCTTTGATCAGCTGCACTAGCTCTCATTTCTCCTGCTTCAGCTCACCAGGGGGGAAACAGGCTTCTTCATCTGAATTGTAACCTTCAGAAATGGCTTTGCTGAGTTGTTGGTAAGCTGTTGGTTAAGCTTCCTGCGTCACTCGCTTTGGGCTACATTACCGCTTCCACACTCTCCTACATGGAGCTCAGAACAACAGGGATCCCACTAAACCTACGAGCACCGAAATGTGGTCTGTCACTGCCAGGGGGAATGCATGTGACATCCACAGTAGCTGCAGTTCAGAATGAAATTTCTTCCAAAAGACTGCCCCTGAGTAAACATGCCTTGTTTGTTTACACATGAATAACCCATCCCTCCTCATGTCTGTGCACTACGTCAGTGACAACAACCTCAACTGCTGAGCCATGTACAGGTTACACTGTGTACAGAACTGGCATGACCATTTATCAATATAGTGGTTTTATCTAAAAATGCAGAAAAAGGGCAAAAGCATGGATACAGTCAGGGAGATAAGTTCCAAGTCACTGATTTATTCATTCATAGGTTAATTCATCCATTCAAGCCTGGCTTGAATGAATCTAGTTAGAGTAAGAGAATTTAAAGATTCACTAACACATAAATAAAGTATTAATTATTAAACCTATCCCTGTCAACAACAATTTAAGACTGCACATTTCAGATAACTGTATTATTATTATGATCACAAATCTGTTTTCCCGGTCATTTAGTGTATGTTTCAGATTTATTGAGATATGATGAATAATTGACTGATATGCAAACTCTCTGGTTCAACCATAAGGTAATTTATTTACCATTAATTAGAATCCATCTACTTACAGTGATTGATTTTGTATGCTTATTTGATTTTTTCCCCCCACAAATCCTTTGTGAGTTATTCATGCATCTGGTTGGTATTAGTCAATATTTTTCTTACTGTCAACAAATCCCATGAATTAGTCTGCGTCACTTTACTTTCTGACTTTCCCTGCTGGTCAGTAAAATCATTTATTCATATGGAATACACACATCTTTAAGAAGAGGTCAAACATACTGTAAATGATGCCACCTTTAAAAAGGGCTCTGTATTTTCTAAAACAGCTGGCTCTGTGGTTTTTAGGAAAAGTTACTCAAACAGGAGTAAGTTGTAAATTTGTTGGGTAATATTTTCAGTTATATGTCATCCAATGTGACCGTGTGGTTTATTTATGCATGAAATTTTGTTATTTATATTATCTCTAATGTACATAAGGTTACGATATTGTAACTCTAGTTCTATAAGTAGGTGGAGCCCTCTACTGGACTCTATTGGTATTACTCTCCACCAATCACACCAACGCAATCGCCTACTGAAATTTGGATGTAAATAGCTTGGTAATCAGGACATGCACTGTAAAATGTTACCAGGATTTTACAATATTTAACTGTAATATTTCACAATAAATTACTGTATTATTACTTTACAGTCTTTAACTGTAATAATCACAATATAATACTGTAATTTAGTATTTACAGTAAATTACTGTGAAAAAACTGATACCAGGATTTCACAACATTTTGCTGTTTTATTTCACAGTAAAATACTGTATTCAAACCATCCTCAGTGATAACACAACACTTTACTGTGAAACTTGAATTGCGCTTGAACCGCGCTGCATTGTGGGATCAAGAAGAGACAACAGGTGGATAAGGGTGGATACCGAAGAGCTCAAAGGTAAGGTTAACATCATTAGCCTAAAATATTAGACAGTTTGTCACAACTTTCTATTAGTTGTGTGAGTTAGTAAATGAACCATCTTTTGGATCAAGGTAATGTCATTTTATGCTCAACTTTTTTGGCTGTTAAGTCATTTCAAAGCCGTTTTTCTCTGCCTCACAGATAAGTAACTTATATCTTTGGAAAGCTCTAAGTATGTGTTTTCATTTAATGTTCATCACATGTCATTTGGAGGGATAGTGTGTGAGTTATTCGACCGAGAATATGCGGTGTTTTCGCCGCGAATAGGCGCGAAAGTCAAAGTTAAAGTGAGCTAACAATGTAATATAACAATGTAATAAATCTGTAAAACTGAAAGTTGTCTTTGCTTATTGTTTACAGGTGCTTCTTGGGCATTATCCCTGAGATGGGCTCCAAGTCGATGAACAAACGTGGAGCCATCAATCAACATGTGAGCACACTGCAAAGAAAACTTGTTGACTTTGAGTGGTCAGTGTAAAATGTAAATATGAAATTGTTATATAGTTTACGTAAATATGTTCAGAAGTTATAAATTGTTTATATTGTATTGTTGTATTTGTTAAAAGTTGTAAATTTACGTGCGTTGTATGTGTAGGGCTTTATGTTCAGAGACAGCTATGGTAAACTGTTGAATTTAATAGTTGGATAATTATTAAAAAAGTTCAAATGAGTATTGTCTTTGTTTTCTTTGTTCTTGTTTTGACTTTTAATTTAGCAAATCCAAAGTATGTTAGTGTGGTAAAATCACAGTTAACAAGTCAAATTTGCAATATTTTACAGTATCATTTAAATTGTAAATTTACAGTTTAAAAAGTATAGGAGCGGCTGTGGCTCAGGATGTAGAGCGGTCGTCCTCCAATTGGAAGATTGGCGGTTTGATTCCCGGCTCCTCCAGTCTATATATCGATGTGTCCTTGGGCAAGACACTTAACCCCTAATTGCTCCTGTTGCTGTGCCAAAGGTGTATGAATGCGAGTGAATGGTTAGCTTCCTCCTGATGTGCAGGTTGGCACCCTGCGTGGTAGCTGCCTGCCATCAGTTTATGAATGTGTGTGAATGAGTTGTAGTGTAAAGCGCTTTGAGTGGTCGAAAAGACTAGAAAGGCACTATTACAAATAGTGCCTTTCTAGTACAGGCAATTACTGTAATTTACATACAGCAAGATACTGTGAAGTTACAGTATACAGTTGTAGTTGCTTTGTATTTTACTGTGAAATATTTACAGTACATTACTGTGAAACAAGTGCAGTAAATTACTGTGAAATATTTACAATAAATTACTGTAAAATTACTGTGAAAGTAATGCAACTAGTAGCCAGTAATTTACTGAAAAATTTTACAGTGTGTCTACTGATTACATGTGTCTCACATAAGGCAATGTCTCACTGCAGCTCCAAACCTGAAAATACATCAGTGGACAGTGTAGGAACGGCAGGGTCCTTAGGTAGAGGGCTTCGCTTGCCACATCACAGTTACCCATGGAGCCAAGCTGTGCTGACTGGTCCAACAAATGATGATACAAGCAAACGCAGCAAGAGACAGACCTGTTTTTGTGTGTCGCTATGTCAGATGGGATGTGTTTCTTTTTCACAACATTGCGTCCAACATAGCGCTCATGAATGAGCACAGTGCTGAGCTTTTTCTAGCTAGCAAAATCTGTAGATGTCTGCTTCCTTGACAGGGAAGAGAGGCCGGAGCACCAGCAGAGTAAGTACTTTCTGCATTGCGCAACCTCTGTGACCAGCTGGATGAAGCAGCCTGAACTGCTATCATCCGATGCTCAACACTAACTGCTCACTGCTGTGGCCAGCCAGAATGATTTTTCAAAATATAGCGGCTGCTGCGTCCTGCTTACTACAGATGCTGAGTGAGCCAGCCGATTGAAGAAACCGGAGGGCTGCAAGGGCCTCTTGCAGTGGGGGGACACCGGGACAGCCCTGCAGTCTCAGGAAACCAGTCCCACCACTGGTGACTTTGTTTTCAGTGGCTCCTTCCAGGAAATTTCAACACTGCCAAATGTCCGGGAGAGATGGTGAATAAAATGCAAGTTGAGTTGTCATAAAGCTAGCTGACCAGTTCGGGCGGGATAGGTGGGAGTGTCATAGGTGAGAGTGCTACAAACTCCACCACCATGGCCATAACCTTCAGGAAATAATGGCGAACTAAAGTTGGATTTCTGAAAGTCAGCAGACAGAGATGAGAGGCAGTCATCATTGTCCATTGGTAAAGCTATTCAGAGAGTCTCAGCTGAGATGTTTGATGGTGACAGAGGGCCTGACAAAGCAGTGAACTCGTTGTAGAGATGAGCCTCGAGCTCTGGCTTGTTCTTGCCAGTGGACACAGGGCAGTGGCTGCATCATGCCATTCTCTGCATGGTCCTATCCGAGGCACTTGATGCAGATGCCTGTGAGACCGGGTCATTGTGTGAGACACATGTAATCGGTAGGCATGCCCTGATTGGCTGGCTATGTACATGCAAATTTCAGTGGACGATTGCGTGCATGTAATTTGAGGAGAGTATTACCCATAAAGTCCTGTAGAGGTCGGAGGCTATGTGAGATAGATCATGTACATTAGTAATAATAAGGCTAGAGTTTAATCACTTGAATGAAAGTATCAAAATCGACATTGCATACCTAATTGTTTCCAAGTACTTAGGTTATGGCAAACATCAGCTCATACCAACACAAACCAAACACGCCAGTTGTATTTAGGAGTCAATCCTTGCAAACACATGCATGCTGAGAAACACAACATGGCAGTAAGTAGGTATTAAAAAGGAGTAAACATGATCTGTGCATTCCCTTTGATCTCAAATGAGGTTGAGTCTGTGAACTGAATACTGACTTGTCTTTCCTCCAGGCAGAACAGTTCATTTGAAAAAATAGCTGTCAGCAATCTAAATAACAGTTGTTTGTGAGTATGAAAATAGCACCTTTTACATTGCAGCCTGTGATTTATGTGAGATCAAATGTAGACCCTGCACCCGCCTGTAGTCAGTATGTGTGTATAACCAATGAAATGTCTCTCTACATTCAAGTGAATGTGCCTGTGGTGTGTTAATATCTCAGTTTCAGGTGACCCTCCTGCTTTCCTGAATAGCTGCTGTGCTGGTTCAGTGGAGTTGAAAGTCTATCTGATTTAATTGATGGAGACCCTCCAGAATCAATGAGGCTAGGAAAGCAGGACAGCCCCTCTCTTTGGCAAGCCAGGAGGCCATCAGTGGGGGAGGCAGGATGAGGGCTGTGTGTGATGTTCATGCGTGAATCTTGGGCTTCAGAGTAATGGTGTGTGTCTACCCCGGTGCCACGCCACATAAACTTAGGACCTCCCTGTCAGATCCAGACACAGGGCCAACGGCAATGCACAGGAGGAGTCTGCGAAGAACAGACTCAACATCCCAAATGCTTATTCGTTATCACGTGGGTGTCACAATGCTATGTCAGGAAAACTTTTCCAACACTCTCTTGCTTGCTTGCATGCTTTACCTTAATCTTATCAGGAGGAAAAATAGCTTTTTATAAAACTGATGATTATTTAATTCTAGTATAAAGCTTATTTCTTATGGAAGGGATGTTTTCATTATTTTATCTTTAAAATAGTATGGACAGTATAATGTAAAATGGATCCTTTGTAAACCTAAAAAAGCCACAGTTCACTGTTTTTCTAGAAACAGTGGATCTCTTAAAGTCCTTGAAGAGCAAATAGGGAGTTGAGGATCCTCTGACAGTCACACAATCGAGAGAATTACAGAGTGAGCACAATCATCTGGTTAGAAGGCCAGCAAGCAGCACTGGCAGTATCCTCAGAGCTTCTCACTGCAGTATCAGCAGTGTCAATGGACTGTGCCCAGGCAAAACATGGAGCATCTGGACAGCCTGTCACACCATATCAAAATGATCAATGAGCAGCTGCAACAAACCAGAGAACTGACCTGTTTCGCACAGGGTGATCAATCAAGAACTGGAATCAAATATGTATCTGTCTGTCTGAAACCCTGCACAAAAATTCTTAATAAAGTTGGTCAAATCAGCTAATTCATTGTTCTGGTAGTGCTGCCATCCTGACTTAACAAAACTGTGATGGGAATTATGATAGAAACACAATTCATTCGTTGCAGAGTTGAAATTTACTCCAAGAAAAAGCTGTGATTACTTGAATGAATAATTAAAGAAAAGATGTACTATGTGTATCAGTCAGCACTTCTTTGTAACCTTGGCAAATGAGTATCTAAGCAAGACAATACGTGCTATATTATACATAATAAGAGGCAAGTCCTCCACATTTAAAACAAACAAACAAACAAACAAACCAACAAAAACCCATCCCACCATCAGCAGGACCATACCAATTGTCAGTGCCTTTCAAAACTGTAACAAATCACTGTAGCAAATATAAAACGTTTGCTAAGGTTTAGGGACAAAAAAACTTGGTTGGGGTAAGGGAACGATCATGCTTTGAGTTAAAATTGCTATGATAAGGGGTGAAACAATGGTGGTCACTGTTAGGTTCTAATACTAAGTATTTCCCAACCATATGTCACTTTAGGCATTTGCTAAATGACTAATTGCGTTGTTTTTCTCTCGAGAACAGTCTCTAATTAACTTGGATTCAGGTGGTTCTTGGCTCCAATATTGTAAAAATCTCTCGTATCATCATCTGTCGCTTGCATAGCAGAACAAGTAAACTATATACATGACATCTGGCACTAACATACCATCAGCCTGAGGCTGACATGCTGTGGCGCATGTATAATTACCTGTCTGCTGTGTAGCTGGTACAACAGCCAAAAGGAAAGTGAAATAGTTTAGTTACGTCAGTGATGCTGATTTGAAAGAGAAATTACAGGAAATGTGGTTACTAAGGCCAAATTACTGTACTGGCAATATATATGTTTATTGGTCCAGTCAATGATATAATGCAAAAATGAAGCTGAAATCCAGAATGCAATCAGGAATAAAAATCTACCTTATTGGTTTCCCACTCCATGAAGCCTACCAACCTCCATAACTGATCAGCACCATTCACATTCAACCATCCATTGGCACAGCAATCAGCAATAGAACTGACCCAGCTATTTGCGAACATCTCTAACATGGAATGTAAAGCTTTCAGATAGATGTTCTTTCAATTTGTTCACGTATCCATAAGCAGATTTATGTGTTGTTCAAATAGCATCTGCTGTTATTTTAAGATAACTTCAAATGAATGTTTTTACATGTCATGAATTACATTTACATAAAACTGTAATGTCTAAAACCTTCCCTGACCTCGACGTTGGCTCTCTGAGTGGGTAGACAAATATACCCAACCTCTGCATTGCCAGAGGTGCTCCTGAGGTTGAGCTTAATGTATAAAGATGGGGGATGTGGAGAGCATGTAGGATGAGACGTTCCTGAGTTGCACTGGGCACATAAATAAGGGAGCAGCACAAAGCTATCCCCCAGGACTGCTGTCAGTTGGCATCTTAACACGCTATATACTAATGAGAAACAATGCTGCATCACGCACCTTATGCAACATGCAACACCCAGATGGATTGGTTCTTATTTACAGGCTTACAGTAAGATGAAGGTCTGCAGCATGATGTTCATAACACACATGTAGCAAGTAAAATGCTGCTATTACCAATAAAAATTGCCTTGTAAAGAGAGATGAAATGCAATAGATTGCCTTTTATTACTTGTAATAAAAGTTGCAAGAGAGGAATATATACATGGACACATACAGGACAACACACTTTACATTCTACATAATGAAGATTTAAGCTCCCTTTGAAAACTAAAGAGACAGTTTTTATTTACTGCTGAACTTTTCAAGAGAGTAAATGTAACTGCACTATACAAACTGTATGGGATGAAATACCAAATTAAGTAATGAATATGAAAATGTATGTTATCATTGCAGGATTGGGTCCATTACTTCTAACATAGGGTGTTTTTTCTTTTTTTTTTTTCTTCTTAATTTTAGCAAGTTGTCATGAATCATTTTACTCCGGGGCAGTCAAGTCCTCTGTTACTGTTACTTTAGAGGAAATTTTACATCCAGTTAAATCCAAAAGTTAAAAGACACTGACTTTGCAGTTAAAAACTTCTGAAGTGATATTACTGTAAATATAGATAAGCAATCAAAAGACTCCATTCATGACTCACAAACTAAACTGAACTAAATAAATATGAAGAAATTGCTTGCTACATAATGAGAATAGAGGTTTGAGAGACATTTACAGATAGCATATGATAGCATATTTCAGTAAGATGGCGCCGGTGAGGATGACTGCCATGCTTCAAACTGTAAATATTTCATTTTCAAATTGGTGCTCAATTGGTGCTCAGTGTCTCATTTCACTGCCTTCAAACTTGCCACCCACTGTGTTGCTATGCCTGTGACAATAAAAGCTCTCGAATCTTGAATCTCTCTTGATACCCAAAAAGACTGCACAGCTTAATGAGCAGTCATGTTTAAAGTGAACAATTTTTCCTCAGTACAGTTGTTGAAAGAGACCCCAAATGCTTCATCTTTCTACCATTATTTGGTATGCCATATTTGTATAAGATGCCAATATATAATTTTTTATGTTCTCTCTGTTAACACTAGATCTTGGCTTTTACCCAGTCCTGGTAGTTGTGGTCTTTAGATTTAGGAAATGGGCTCCAACACTGAATTAGAGAAGTGCTGTCCACAGCGTCTGACTGCATCTGTCTAATGCAGCCACTTTAGCTTGGCATATCTGTTCGGATCAAGGTTTCAGGAGCAGACATTGGTGGCAGCAAACTCCCAGTTAACATGCCTCTATGAGCCAGCGTGGCGACCCCCTGCAGCCAGCCACACATCACTGACAACATGACACAGGAAATACAAAGGCAGACGCTGAAGTACATTGAGAGGCTCACATTTTCGGCTACAGAAAAAAAAAGCATATTCAGCCAAACTAAAGCAGATGTGCCAACTAATCATATTAATCCTACATACATGAATTTAAACCTTATATAAATGTGTTGCACAGAGACACAGACACACATTAACAGCCATTCTTGTTCCCAGTGTGTGCAAATGAAACAGATTGTAATGGTGCCAAATGCAAAGAAGAATTGTAAACAACTGAGATACAACAACAGATCAAGATTAATTCAATTAATTGAATGGAGGCTTGGATTGATGTGATTAGCATAACCCTAATGCTCACTGTTGATGGGGTCTCAAAGGAACTGTTCTTGTATTTTGTTATTTGAGTCTTGAAAATTCCCCAGTGAGGCACAGGCAATGAAAAAGCAATAACTGCTTTTCACAGCTTCAGATCAGTGGAGCTCTGACGTGTGAGATGACATTGGTAGAGAGGGCTTGGCTAAGGGAGGAAAGGCTGCTTAAAGGTCCATCTTAGAACTAGACAGCAATGAATTATACTTATTATACTTTCAAGAAGGAATGTTTTGAGTCTATACCATGAAGAAACTCAGTCATTTAAGTAAATGCCCCAAAACGACATATGATTAAGTTCAAATGACAAAGCCCAGCAGCTGTAGGAATTCTGATTGGAGCAAAGGAGGAAAAAGGTGATGCTGTTATACAGCAACAAAGTCCATATAAAGAGGGGGTCTGGGCACATGGATGGATAAACAAAACATTGAACTTTAAAACAGAAGACTCTTTTCCCATGACCCTGATCACCCTCTAACCTTTAAACTTAACCTACATAATTTTAACCCAAACCACAATGTTTCTTGAACCTTAACGAAATAGTTATTTTAACCCAAACCTTTTCCTAAACTTGCAAGCTTGTGCCTAAACCTAACCAGACCTTAACCATAGTGTAACTGCCGCACATTGGCAGTTTGTTTAGTTTGTTAACCTCCCGTTTTTGGTTCCTACTGTTTATAATGGCATTGGGGCGGAACTAATTGCCGCCGGCATATGTTTCCTACACCACACCTTTAAGGGACGTACCTAGCCAAACAGCGCGAAAGAAGCAGCACAATCTCTAAGCTAGAAGTTAAAGTTAAAAGTAAAAGCACTTAAAGTAGAAAAAAACTATAAGGGACAAGGAATAAGCATACAAGAAGATTCCCTCCTTAAGTAGTAAGCAGTGGACGAGGTATGTTTATCATTTATTTATGTCTAAGAAGAATGTGAACGATTGTATTGTGTTGCATTCCATTGCATGGTTTGTGCGTGATAGTGATTTGCATACGATGTAAAGTTGTGAATATGTTTATGTAAGTTAAGTTTGTAAATGAACAAGTTAATATTGACCTGCGGGCTGTATGTGAGGTGTGTGAAGTGTTTTTTGGTGTAATGTAACACCTGTTGTGCTGCTGTAAAAACGGACATTTGCATATTGTGAATTGTATTTATTTGATTTATTTTTCTCTTTAAAGCTGCAGTTGGTAAGTCTTATAAAAGTAACTTTTTGTCATATTTGCTAAGACTATGTCCACTATGTAAAGACAGCATTACATGAAACTAGTAATCTGTAAAAAAAACAAAAAAAAAAACAGGCTCATTTAGCCCCATCTATTGCTCCTACTGCAAATTGGCAAATTGCCAGAATCCAACCAAGAACCAACCAGATCCAGGATGGTGTCTGATGGAGTGTCTGACAGCTGTCAATCACTGCTCACGCGCACACAGCCCCTCCCCCTTCCTCCTCAGCTCGGGAGAGCAGCTTCAGGAATGTAGAGAAAGTAATGGCGCAGCAACAACAATCAGCGAGGACAAAACTACCGATACCTCCGTTACCCACAACAGCATACACGGTCGCGTGCCGTCGCGCGCACGTCAGCCTCCTCTGGGGGAGGGTCTTTGGAGGCAGAGCAGGAGTGCAGCGGAGAGGGAGGGGAAGGGATCTGAAAGTTGTACTTCTTCAAAGTTACAGACTGCAGCTTTAAACCCAGTTCTCACGGGTTGGTTCGACCTGGAAATAAAACCCTGTTTTCTAACAAAGACCTCTGGCCTCGTGTGTACTACTTGGGAGCTACACATAGCATTGTCATGTCATAAAGCATTGTATTTCATCAGTGATTTGTAACAGCTCGGAAAACACTATGATGTCGTCCTGCCACATACTGCTGATGGGGGCATTGGATCAGTGTTATTCTCGAGTCCATGGATTTACTACTTATTTTGCCATTTAATTTTGAGAACCTCTTGACCATGAGAACCAGTCAAGATGGAATGCTTACTTGTTAGGCCAGACATTTGTTGCCTCTCATGGGTCTAGGGGTCATAACAAGCCACCCAGACCAACAAAGGGTCATGGGATTGGGGGTTCTTCCCACTAACCTAAATTAACATCAGAACTAAGCCTAACAGAAATAAAGCTGCAAAAACAGGATTACCGGAAGGGCCTACTACTACCTCATAAAACAAAAGAACCAACAAAAGCAGAAATCTAAATCAAGTCGTTCACAAACATAAACTGCTGCTGCCGAGGCCGGAAAGTAAGAAGAGAATGAGTCAAGGTTCCTGCCCCCTCTTCAGGTTCGGACTGACAATCTGGCAATTCTGGCAAATGACAGATGGGCCTTACCACCTAGTGGGCCGTAAGGCCGCCAGCAATGTGGGAAAATAATGATGGGAACAAATTTAAATCTGCCGGCTGCAGCCCACTAGATGTTTGAACAGAGTATCTGATTGGGGGTTACACAGTCCCAATTGTAAATAGGCTACCTATACTGTAACACAGATATAGCAACGTAGATACCTTGTTCGCGATTTGATGTGTGCCTGTGTGGTCGCCATATTGGGGTTTTGAACAGTCAAGAGTCAGAGTAAACTGCTTGGAAAAATGCTGCAGGCATGTGCATTAAAGGATTACTTTTTTACAAGAAACTTCCAATTTTATTGTATTTTACTGTTATGTAATTTAGTGTATGTAAAATATCGGTTCAGACTATCCTGAAAGTGACCTGATACCCATTATAAATAGCCATCATAATGATGGCTACATAATGAAATCATGATGCTGAATAATTATGAAAGCACTATGTGACAAAAGGTTAAACATGATTTACTTAACAATTACCTAATTATTTGCATAATTTACTTAACAGAAAATTACTAACTGTTTGTGCTTATTACACACTAGGTAATGTTAACCTAAATTAGTTAGATCTAGTAAGCCATATTTATGCTGCTAGCTTAATGCACTGGCTGTGCCATTTAGCTACAGTACATGCCAGAAGTTCTTTTGAGATGGCCTTGTTTTTGTCGGATGTTACCCAAAGATCCTGGACTATGAAAAGCTTGGGCAAGCTGTTAGATGGAAGGATTTTGAGCCAAACAATACTACAGTTCTTTGTAGCTGCCATTTCAAGGCAGATCATTTTGACAGAACTGGGCAAATTGTGTGTGTGAAGGAACGTATGATTCGGTTTTTGTCTCCAGACCATCTGAACAAGGCTAGTGTATTTTCATGTCATAAGATTATAGTGTTCTTTGTGGTAAAGTGTATTAATACATAGTGGAATGATGAGCATACAAATGATCGATTGCTAACTTAGCTGGAATTGCAGCTAAACGTGATACTCAAAGAAACATCCTTTTTTGGATTTTTTTTTTTAACTTAATTTGAAGATTCCCAAAACCAGGCCAATTAGCACATCAACAGAAGCTGGTGAGTGATGATCCCATATCTTTGTTTGAATCTCCCTAAGCACTGAATTCATCAATGTCCATAAGTGAAACAAAGCAGTTCTTTTTCCCACAGGCTCGGCCCTCTACTGGACTCTATGGGTAATACTCTCCCTTTTGAGTGCAGGGGCAAGAAGAGGAGGCTGCTGCAGAGAATAAGTGAAAGGTGCATGACAACCTCAAGCAGTCAATACTGATAACGTTAGCTCATTTAGTGACCCCCTCCAATATGTGGAATGTGAGCACAGCTTATCAACTTTGAAATTAATCAAGAATAGCTTAAGGAGTGCTACATTGTGAAACATTCATGCTTATGGCTACACAAAGATACATTTTTATGACTTTGGACACTGATGGAATAATCAAGAGGGTGGCAGAGTAGAACACACTGATGAGACTTCTTCTCACCTCCTAAGGCAGGACCTGCTATTCTATTCTATTCTATTCTATTCCTTGCTTAAGGCTGCTGTGCTATGCTGTTTTTTTAAAATGTCGTCAGCTGGTTAGTCACTCTGGGTCCAGGGTGCAAACGTGCTGCTTGTCACAGCCTGACAACAGCGATGAATGAACGTTCAAATTGTGTCTGTAGCATGAAATCATGACTGTTAAGCCTGATGTGTGAATTGAATCAGACCAACTGCAAACACAATGTCAGATGATTCACTTCTAAATAAGTCTCACATTTCTAAATCATCATAGGAAAGCTTTTGTCAAGTGTTAAAATTAAGTTTTGGCTATTTTGTTTCATGATGATAGCATTGCATTATTTCATGGACAACAATCATGGCATATGATTGTTATATTTGTTAAGTTATGGATTGTAGCATGAGAATTGGGTTGCCATATCTGTTGTCAAATGAGTCAAATCCTAAGTGTGTCTCTTGGGATGCCACATTTTCCTCTAGGCTATTTCTTGCCTATTCATTTATTTATTTATTACAATATTTACTGTACGAAGAAAGGAAGTGGCAATTTATTGTAAATGTTGTAATTTGCTACAGAACAGGTTTACCTATCTTCCCCCATTTTAACAATACACAGTCCTTGACTGCTAGGAGAACGCAATCATGCAAACTTGTTTCCACTATACCTAATTGCCCTGCTGATCTATCACAGGCAGAACAACTGAAAGAACATGAAGAGTAGGTTGTCTAACAGATCATAAACCTGTAAACTGCACATATCAACCAATTAATTAAATTATTAAAAAAACAACAACCTATTAGTAGAAACATTTGACTGAAAAGGTGATTATTTAACACACAAAATGATGATGTTGGAATATGAGGACCTAGTGAAAAAGGAGATAAGCAGCCTTTTCACAGCATGTAAAATTTCTTCAGACATCCTATTATATGTACAGCTTCCAATTACCTCTTGGAGCTATTTATACCCACCAATGTGTGAAGTTGCAAACAGTAGCTTTATATCAGTCCACTGACTTGTGTTGGTACCAAGAAGTCTTAGGAAGAAATTTAGAAGTGTTGTAGTGGTAGAATGATAGGAAGAGCAGCTGCAGATCTATGGGTTTTTCTTTTTGGATGGAAACTTGCCCACTGCTAACCTTTTATATCTATAAAGTGTAGTGACACAAAGAGATGGAGCCACTGGCAAAGACCAGCTTTTGCAAGGAGAGAGTTGCTAGAGTGTGGGCTGCAGCGGGCAAACACCAAGGCTGCATGTGCGGTGACGCGTAATAAAGACGTGTCAGAAATAATAAATGTTACATGTGATTATCAGATTGTGACACTGTTATTCTTTTACTAATTAAATACAAAAGGATTTTCTTTTCTGCAGATTACAGGAATTATAGGGTACACTAGGCAGGCAATCAAATGACCGCAGCCTTATCAAGATAACCTGTAATAATCTGAACTATTCCAACAATCCTTTGCCAAAACGTTTGAAACCAGAAGTTATAAGTCATCTTAAATAATGAGTTTTTATGTGTTTAAGATATATTTATACCAGCACTTGGAGGGACACAAGTATATTTTAGCATCAAAGACCAACTTCTTCATTCTTGTCAAATAATTTAAACAGTTTCTCTTATAATAGCATATTCTGCACATTAAATTCTTCTATTGGTAGTTTTTTTAAATATTTGAGATTGTGTGAGTAAATTAGTCTTTTACGACATATAAAGAACAATTTGGGGTTATGCATTCACATTATTTTATAGTTTGTGAAGTACATTAACTCTAAATGAAAAGTAATTTAAAAAGGTAGTCTCATTTCCACAGCCTCACCTCTGAAACTAACATACACACATATTCTTTGATGTGTAACAAGGAGCAATAAAGCCGTTTGGGGCTGCCACTTCTCTGTAGCTTGGTGAAGTGTGAGACTCCTGAACTGAACAAAAAAGACATTGAGGTTGAGGCTGCTGAGGTAGGTTGTCAGCTTTGAGGGGTGTACCTGTGAAAACTGGTTTAGATGACATTAGATGAAAGTGATTTGGGTAAAAACTCCTTTGGTGTCTCGGAGTACGGTCTCAGGGAAAGGTTCAAGTTGAAGTCAAAAACAATGGGATTGTCATACAGTGTCAAAAAGACAACGGTGCAACTTTATAGAGTAAAGACAAAGCGAACAATTTAAACAACGTGTGATAAAAGACTTCAGGGTGAAACTTGTTCCTTAAATTTTGTAGTTTGCTTAACATCATGTTTAAAGGTATGATATGTAAGAATTGGCCACCTGATCCAAACAAAAAGGGGTCAGCATATCACCTTACTGTATTCAGTGAATCTGTGCTATGGTGTTGTATAGGTATCAATGCAAAGGAGACATGAGAGCCAGCGGTAAATTACAAATGAGCTGCACAGATCAGAAAGCAGTTGCACCACAGACATAAGTTACAGCATAACTCTCAGTAAATCATAAAATGTCACAGAACTCACTGATGGTAAAACAACAGTTCTTCTGCCACACAGCACAACATTTTCATTAATTGCATGCCATTTTACAACAGTAATTCAGTAGCGGACCTAATTTATTGATATTTTTCAATATCAATCCGGCTTACTATGATGTGCTACGATGCTAAAGATGTCACTTTATAGCACAGGTCTAAAAAAAATATTTAAACTTAAGCTGCAGTGGTGTGAATAATTTTAATTACACAGTTTCAGTTCATTACTCATTCATTTATTCATGTATTCACTGTCTTTACCTGATAATTACTTTACTTGTTATTAAGAGTCATGGAGGAACGGAGCTAATCCTGGTATGCAATGGGCAGAAGGAAGAGAGGCCCTGGCTGACAGTTTGCTAGCTGCAAACATACTGTGGTTCATTTACAAGTTGAAATGATTATATCGTCTGTTGAAGATGAAATAATGTAATGTAATCTGCTGTCAAAAGGGGCTTAGGGTAACCAATCATACAAAAATAAATCCAACATTTCTGCCTTGAATTGGAAATGGAGGGACGATATGCACAATATAGGGGGGGAAAATCATACATTCATCTCAAAACTTCTACACATTCATCTGACACCAAGGGCATTTTAGATCAAATAACAATGTCTCTCCCTGATCAGAATGCACCACCCAGGAAGCTAAGATGTGACACCTGTCAGTGACAATGTGTAGGCAATGTCAGTAGCTGACTGGTTATAAGCTTTGGGCTGTGAGAGGCAGGGCTGCTGAGCCACCATGTTCTGGAGGCCTTTGATCAGTCTGCATCCCTGGCCAGTCAGATGAACAAGCACCGAGGCAGAACAGGCCCTTTGAAGATCTCAATCATCGGTTACTGATAAGGTTATTATGTTGTTGCTCTTTGCCTTCAAGGCCGTAATCAAATGTGACAGTGACTGCCCTGCTGCTGCTCCCACAGGGAGGCAATGAGGTGTACAGCAGCAGGATTTTGACAAGGGAGGCTGAGGGTGGGGACACCCAAAGAATTATTAGATGTTTTCATTTTGGTTGCAAAAATGTGGCCACCATCTGCAGCGCTAGCAACCAATTTATGCATGTGTCTGCGGGCAAAATCTTGCTAGGTGTCAGCTGGATACAGTGGAGTTTCAGTGATACATGACACATATGGCAACAAAATAGAACTAAATTTCTACATCACAGCGTTAAGAAAAAAAAATCATGTGTTTAACATGTGATATTTTGTATCTGCTATGCTTTAGAGTTTTTTTGAAGGCAATAGGTGTGACGTGTTTCACACACATCATTACACAAAATGCTTATCAAACTTTTCTCCTATTATTTCCTGTGGCTTTCCCCTCGAATAATACCTGTCCTTCAGGAAAATCAGTCTTCTAACAGCGGGAAGGTTTTTATTTTCAGTAGTACAACAATTTTAATAAATCATGAACCTCTTAATGAATATGCCACACATGTGTTTGGAAATGTGCGCTCAGTTGCCTGTCTCTCAGATGAAGTCTTATGCATAATTCTCTCTGCTGCCTCTCTGTGTAAAATCAAACAAAATCAGTCATATTAAGGGTAATTACTATTTGCACCACCATGGCTATACAGTGCTGTGTGTTGTATGTTCTACTAATATTTTTTTTAAAGGTTTTTCCTGCAGCAGGTGTACAATACTGAACAATTATCCAAAGGTTGCATGTATTTGCTGCTGGATGCTTGTTGTTCAGGCGTTCATGTAGCTTCCATGGTGCTAGCCCAAGCTCATTTCTCTTTCATCTCTTTTATATTAAAGCAAATCAATCTTTCTGACATCAGAATGAGCTCAGAGAAACAGGAGAAGAATAACAAGCATGGAAAAGACTAAGGAAAATAAGAACCAGTTTTCCCTCTAATCTTCTCCATCATACTCCTAAAATCCAATGGATTAGGCCCTGCACCCCTGAGCTCACTATCATAGAGGAGACTATTGGTGCATGAAACATCTCTTATCACCTTCATTTCATTTCTACTATTCATGCCAAGCTTTTCCAGCTTAGACTCCGATTTTCTTTAAAATGGAACACATTTCAAAACTAGACACATGCAGGAGTTTTATGAGGATGGGAGCAATATTCACTTTTGAAAATTAGTGCTTTGAAAGAGAGACAAAAAACACAGAGCTGCAAATCACTGCAGAGAACAAATAGAGGATTGTAGTCAGTAAACAATACTCTTAGTCAGAACAGACAAACATGAGATCAGGAGATCGGAGTGAAGCCAGACAGGGAAGAGCTGAAGGTCACCAATCCATCATCTGCTTGTTAAATAACTAAAATGGAAATCAAAGAACAATAAAACAGGGAATCAATAGCAGCTGAGGGATCAGGTCCACTGCTTTGACAGGGATTATCAACCAAGCTCACTAACTTTTAAATGGCAAGCAACGGCAGAGCTCTGGCAGCAGCGCAACTAGCCACAGCTATTTCATGCACATTTCTCTCCCCTCTGTCTCGCTGTTCCTCGAGGCAATGACCTTTGCAGTAATATTTCCACAGACATGCTGTTAATGGACAGGGCTGACATATAAGTATGGTTTGCTAAGTGTGACATCAAAGATTATACAACCACCACAGTCACTGACAGTGTGTTCATGTGAGAAAATAGCGCCTGTGTCTATTGCAGATTTTAGTCTCAGGGCAGTTTGTTTGCTCACTTGATTACATGATTAGCAGTAATTAGATAATGACCTTTTAATTATGTCATTGCAGCGTGAATACAGAGTTGCAACAACACAAAATTTACTAGTGCTGCTTCTGTTGATAACGACGGGCTGATTGTTCTCTTTTTCCAGCGTGAATATTCATTTGTCAGGTGAATGCTTTTAGTTTAAAACCCAATTTCTTCACTGGTAAACATTTCTGAGAATACTTTTGATATAGGTTGTGCTCAAATTGGTCTCAATTTGTTAGGTATTCATATATTTAAAACTGCAAACATACCACTGTGTTTTGGTCTTTTCATGATATCTGTGAACAAGTGATTTTTTTTGCAGCAACATCATATGTTGTGATGTGTTTACTATTATTATGCAAAATGTCTAACTTTGTAAAATACAGTTATCACAAAGATAAACTGCAATGTAAACCATTTCACATACATGTCATACATGTGAAATTTTTGAGGCATTTAAATTTTAATTCATATCAAATATACTTGTCAAATCATTTATTATCTATCTAAGGTGCAGTAATGAGTAATGCATTTCATTAAATTCTAAAATTGTATCATTTAATTTTTTATCTCTACCTAAATGCGGCTAATTCAAGTAATTTTTCATAGCCGTTACATAATTCATCCAATTTATCAAGGGCTGCTCTCTACTCCCATGAATAATGGCTAATCAATATCAGTAATGATCATTAATAGTTTGCATTAGCTTAAATCTTATACTGGTTTGGTTGAATGAGCAGCCTAAATAGGCATTTGAAAGTTGTTGAAAATTCAAACACTTGCAGGTATGGGCTTTGTTGCTCTCTCTGAAAATGCAAAGTTTGTTCTTTTACTATTGAACATGTTTACAGTGCTGATACCAGTATAGCATACAGTATTTAATTATACATACACAATGTAACAATTATTACATTGTTTCTGGTCTGTCATCAATAAACAGAACATGCAACGATAATATGACCACAGCACTCTCCTTTCATTATTAGTGTAACTGATGTTTTCTTTTTCGAACATATAATTTAAACCTGTGCAAAAACACATCAGCATATCATAAAGTCACATATAAACTGAACTAAAGTAATTTAGTTTGTTTAAAATAAAATAGGTAAATAAGTAGTACCTGGTCCATTTATTTGCTCTCAAGTTACTTAATGCGGACGCTCCAGTCAAAGTGTCCGGTCAACAGATCCTCAATATTCAAGTGAGAATGCAACACTTCAGTTTGCATTCAGTTTGATTACCGAAAACACGGAAACTTAATTGCACTCATTGTTATGCGTTGTCACTTCACTGGTCAACATGCTGCTGAATATCAATGAGCTCCTGATAAATCATGTCTGTGCTAAACACTCTGAGGAAGGGAAAGGCAATTGCCCAATGTTGCTCCAAGGACACGAAAAGCTAAATTAGACTCTAACATGTGCTAAATGGAAATAACAATGAGAATAAGTTGGAGATTGGGGTTGCAAATTGTTTTGTAACAAGCCCTTCTTGACAAATTGAGTGAAATTTGGCCCGCATTGTCTAGTTTGATATCTCTTTTCTTGTAAGGTGCATGGTTCTCATCATTTTTGTAATTTATTTTACTAAAGCTGTTTCAATTTCTGTACACTTTAAAATAGTGAAGAATCTGGAATAAATGATACTTTCCAATACAATTATTGCTGACAAGACATCTGTTAAATGCTTTAAATTTACACCAATACAGACCTACGTAAGATGACATGTGGGATGTGTTGACTATAACATTAGTTTCCAACACAACATACATCTGAGTGCTCAATTAATAATTTATTGATAGGCTACTGTATTTTGTTTCCTGGAGTAAACAAAGCTCTAAAGCTGGCAAAGTTGCAGTTGCCACTGAGACGTGTCGATTGGCTTGCAGCTCACCTTGGTGATGATGCCAGTTAGTCAATCATTTCACTCTACTAGACAGCTGGATGAACAGTGAAGTTAGACACGTATACCAAGTGCAACACTAGAGCATGAAAAGTGATTTCACCTTATTTTATAGTAGTTTCACGTTAGTAATTATATATTTAGGAGGGGAAAAAAAGTTTTCATTTAAAAAAAAAGTAACTAAAATAACGAAACAATCTTACTAATCTACCATTTTATCAATTTCCAAAAAACAGTAATTTCAACGTTTTTATTATTTGCTGTAATTGTAATGCGCTAAATGACATAACATTTAGTTTTATTGACAGTAAACTGAGACTGATATAAGGCCACATAGACATTTATAACCACAAAGAAATAAAATAGAATTAATAAGAGTTTCAGTCAGATATTACTGTACGTATTATTTAAGTCACTAAAAGCTGTTGTTGCAGAGACACTGCCCTTTTGCTGCCTCAAGTTTGACTGATGTTCAGTTTTAGTCTCTTATAATTAGTCAAAGCTAATTAATTAAATTGCACATTGTCACCAAAATATGATTAAACAATTTCTTCCTTGTAAAGTATTCAGTATTCAGATGTTTTCAGCCATGATTAGTGTCTGCAGGTCTTCCTCTCAGGCCTTCCTAGAATACACTTCCCACTGCTGACTATTAATATTACTAATTGAAGAGATTTTAGTTAAATCAAAGTGAAATTGTAAAAATAAAGGGAACAAAAATAGGTGTCTGAAAAGTAACTCCCGTCCCCAGTGGAAACTATGTCCTTGGAGTTGTGTCACTCACAAATTATAACACACAAATGATGGTCGTATGGTGACTCATTTGACTAAAATGTTACTTTGCCTCATTTTTTTCTCATCAGCGATTTTGTTTTGCATAATATCTCACAACTGATGTGTTTGTTGTTTATCACATGAAAAGTGCATCCTACAATTAAACACTTACATTTATGTTATGCAGTTGGCTAGCTGTAGAATAGCTACCTCCATATATCTGGCTTTGCAGCTCAACTGTCAGATTAACTTTAGAAACAAACAAGAAAAATAAAAATATTGTCAGCCATTTCCTTAAAATTAGGAGGCACTGTAGCAGGCACTTTGTAGGAATATATCAGGGATAATGCAGACCATCAGAGAAGCATTCAGGTCTTTGGGCCAATGGTCCATGAGCTGTTTAATGAGGACTCAGGGATTCTCCCTGCACAGCTCAAAGGGCCATATGGCTTACAGCAGCTGCTCGCTATGACTGCTGATCACATGTGGCGCTCACAGCTCAGGGCAATCATAACTATCGCACCACTTTATGGTAGCTATACACTTAAGGGCTCAGAAAATATGCAAAACACTCACATTCAAAAGTCTCAGCATCATCAAACTTTACTCTTTAACTGCTTTCTTCCTCTTTGCCACGGCACATTTTAATGTCTGATGGAATAGCTACATCCGGTATTTCCCGCTTTCTCTGTTATGTTCATTTTCCCAAATTTACTGTTGCTGCTTTGTACAGGTGTTAATAATTGATGGAACATACAATGCTTGACTTTTATGTCAATGATTCACGCTGTTCTGGGATATTCACTGTGTCTTTCACCCACTTGTTTTGTGCACAGCACAGTTTAGCGTGCCTGTCATTTTTCCAAATTTTCATCTGATCTTTTTTCTTGTAGCTGGGGAACAGTTGTTAACAGTTGTTTCTCTGATATAATGCTGCAATGATTGATGTATTCCTGTATTTTTTATGTGAAGATAGCTTTCTAGGACGTAGAGCAAGCTCACTTTCCATCAGTGCTGGAAATAAAAAGGCACATGCAGTACCTAATCAAGAATGCTATCATGCATCTACTGCGCACAATACTAAATTCAGCCTTTGCCACGCATACACAAAGCGGGGCAGGCTGTTCTACAGAATGACAATGTCATGGCTCACAAAGAGCAGAGTGCCCCATTTTCGTCAGCCAACTGTGGAATTGTAAGATATGAAATGAAAACCCCTCTCTCTTGCATCAATATAGTGCAATTATGGGCTACAGAGAAATTGCTCATGCAACCAGGCAATCCATACTTCTGTCACTTCCCACATCTCAAATGCAATCAGAGACACAATAGAGTATGCTAGATACCAGCTAACACATCTGCACACTGTCTAAACAGCATGAAGGACCTGCTGTCCTTTACAGTAAGTGACCATATGTAAATGCATTCATTCTGTGAAAAAAAAAAAATATTGTTGTAATAAAAATCATAAAGGAAAGGAAGGAGTGCATGAATACAGTAGTGGGAGCGTCACTTTACATGGTTCCTCAAAAATCATCCACCAGAGAGTAATGAAGTCAAAGCTTGATCAAAAACGTGGCGAGAGGTTAAATGGAGCAGAACTAAGCATCTGGAAACAGCAAAAAATAGTTCCCTCAAGGTGCTCAGTAAAACCACTGGAGAGCAGGGCCAGGGCCAGTCTGCTTGGGCTCTTCATGAGAACATAACAGTGATTAATGTTTGCTATAATAATATAATATAATTAAATCATTGTTTGTTTTGCCACATGAGGACACCAGTGTGACTGTGCAAGGCATTTAACAAAACTCTATTTTTCTTTTTTTTGGGTGATTTCATGTTGCTGTGATTGTTGTCAAGGGGCGGCTGTGGCTCAGGAGGTAGAGCGGTCGTCCACCAATTGGAAGATTGGTGGTTCGATTCCCGGCTCCTCCAGTCCACATTTCGATGTCCTTGGGCAAGACACTTAACCCCAAATTGCTCCCGTTGCTGTGCCAACGGTGTATGAATGTGTATGAATGATTAGCTTCCCCTGATGTGCAGGTTGGCACCCTGCGTGGTAGCTCCTGCCATCAGTGTATGAATGTGTGTGAATGGGGTGAATGAAATGTATTGTAAAGCGCTTTGAGTGGTCGAAAAGACTAGAAAGGCGCTATATAAGTACAGTCCATTTACCATTTACCATTTGTGATTCCATGCTCTCCATCTATACCTGGGTCAATGACGTATAAGGATTTTCAACAGGTCAATTTTAAAATAACTAAAATGGGAATATCTATTGCAGTAGTTCAAACATTAAGAATGTAAAGTACACATAAAGTCATATTAAAATAGTAAATTAGGTGTTTTATGTGTTTTTTCATCTCAATGAATTAGAACTGACCTTAAAAAAAGTCATGTGGTGCGACCATGATCTATCTTAAAATAAATGAATTTCCTTAACTTGCTTAAATATTTTTTTACAAGTTTTGAGCAATATAAAGTGTTTAGAAACAAATTATTTGCATGTCTATTGAGTTTTTGTAAATAATAATCTCATATTTATGTTCTATAATGTCACAGTTGACTTCTTAAATGTATGCAAGACTTATTTTTCCTGTAAATTGCTTAAAAATGATTTTAAGAATTAAAAAATACAATTCAGTTAAGCATACTGTATCAGTGATTAATATTACTGCCACAGAAAAGTGATATTTCACTCTGACTTTAATACAGTTATTGGTATTATTGGTCGCACCACATGATGAATGGTCGCACTAAATGACATAAAGACCTCATATCATTAAAAATCTATTGAAAGAAATAAAAAAAACAATGACTTTAATACAAAATAGAATTAAACCAGTGGTTTTATTACAATTTCACAGAATTTTAATAAACTCAAACATTTCATGAACATTTTTTAAAACATAAGTGCAGCACGCATTCATGGCTTTGTCATGAACAAACTTTTCATTTAACTTGACAATGGAATAAGTCAATTTTGATTATTGAATCATTTAGATCAGAAATATTTATTATCTAGTCATCATCAAGCTGACTTGATTTTATATACTGAACCTTTCCATACTGTTTTCTTCATTGGTAGCTGAGACAGAAATGCAAAGTCATGCCATACATCTATGGTGTATAATCTATTTTACTTTGGACTATTGATATATTTTATCTGCAAAAGTATTGAGATACACCTCTTAATCATTGAATTCAGGTGTTTCATTTAGACCCATTGCCTCAGGTGTATAAAATCAAGCATCTAACCATGTAGTCTGCATTTACACACATGTGTGAAAGAATGAGTTGCTCTGAAGAGTTCAATGAATTCAAGCCTGGTAAGTTAGTTTGTGAAATTTGTTCCCTGCTAGATATTTCACTGTCAACTGTAAACAGTATTATTGAAAAGTGGAAGTGTTTAAGAACAACAGCAACTCAGCCACGACTAGTGTCTAGTTCATCACAAAGATGGGGTTGAGATTATGAGCCAGGCCTTCTCATCCAACATCGATGTCTGATCTCAGCAATGATCTATTCCCACAGCCACTCTCCATAATCTTGTGGAAAGCCTTCCAGAAGAGTGGAAGCAGTAATAGTTACAAAATTCCATTTTAATTCCTGTGGATTTAAAAAGGGATATCATGAATGCTCATGTAGGTGTAATGGACACATGGCCCAATACTTACTCTATACTCTATATAGTGTAGATGAACATGCATACAAAAATTACAATCCCTCCAGGTAATGAAAAACATACAAGAGTGATATGTACTTCATGGTGCTTTATTTTTGGCTTTCATTTTTAACAATTTTTACCTTTCTCTTCTCCTAGCAGGGTACACCGCTCTTGCTGTAGGCTCAGAATTAACACAGTGCCAATGGCAAGCAGTTTTTACCTTGCATGGGAGTGCGATCTGGTAAAATAGATTATAACAGTTAGAAATAAATAATGCATTACAAATAAATGCATAATTGCCAAAGTGACATTGCATTTTTCTCATGATATAAAAAAAAATTAAACATAAACTGTTGCTTCTGAAATCTTAGAAAAAATGACTCAAATTGCATACAAATATAATCCAAATAATACTAAAATAAAAGAATTAATTAAATAAATCATTGACTGAATATAAAAGTTTCTAATCTAGGACATATCTTTCATTGAAAACACTCTGCAATGGTCGCACCACATGATATTTGGTCGCACCAAATGATATTTTCAAGTTCAGTCAAAATTTACAGGCACATAATTGACCACCTAAACAAAACAAGCTAGCTTGCCACAAAAGGTCACTATGAAATTTATAATCAAAATATATATTTGTAAAAATAACGTAATATTTATTGTTTTCTTGAGGTCATACCACATGATATCCAAATATGGCAACTACATACCAGCCATTGAAAAGCTTAATTTTTTCCATATTTTAGAAAGAGTTACAAACCTGCTTGTTGCATCCATGGGTCCTTGGCAAACTAGTGTATGATGCAGCATCCTGCCTTTGAATGATTTTCATCATAAAAGTCCCAGAGTGGTTGTTTCTTGATGGTCGCACCACATGATATTTCATAAAATCATCATCGTCAGACAAAGTTTGTTTTTATGTTATGATGGAAAAATAAATACAAATGGTTTGCAATGTTGTACAGTACTGTACAACAGTCTGGAAATCATGCCAAACAGGGCAGAAAATACATTTGAATAGATTTGGAGTAATTTCAAATAAGTTTTCATAACAGCAGTCATGGCCAGACGGTCGCACCACATGATATTTAGTCACTTTAAATAACAGAAAAATTACTAATAACTTGTGGTTTTTGAAAACTTAAAGTGAGTACATATAAAGGAAAGCTACTACAAATGTATGGGATTTTTTTTATCCATTTAAAACATTTTCAAACTGAATAAAATGCAGTCGGACTGAAAATGTAGGCGTCACGTCATTGACCCACCTGCAACATCTATGCAGGTATTCAGTATACATATATATACATACATATATATATATATATATACACATGTATTAGAGCTGTCAATGTAACGCAAATTAATTTTAACGGCACTAATGTTTTTAATGCACATTTAACACGTGCACATGTTTGTATGGAAAGCCCAAAGTGCTATTAAACGCCAGTATTTCATCACTATTTAAAATTATGTTTTATAATTTTATTCCTGGTTACTCTGAGCTAGAAAGACAGGCTACATTATAACTTAAAGTTGAGTCATATAACTAATTATTAATCAAAGTTGAACCTGCATGTGATGCCACTGGTGACATCTTACTTTAAACTCTCGCCAGTTTCTCTCCGCATATAAAGAGTTCTGCTACTTCAATAAAGCTGGTATTTGACAAAAAACCAATTCCTTCCCTGTGTCTATTCATTTTATGGCGTCCCTGTGGCTTTGGGGCTTGATACCCAATCTCGTATATATCCTAGTATATGTGTGTGTGTGTATGTATATATACATATATATATATATATATATATATATATATATATATATATATATATATATATATATATATATATATATATATATATATATATATATATATATATATATATATATATATATATATATATATATATATATATATGAGTATATGTGTGTGTATGTATATATATTATATACACACTAACCTGCAGTTGTTCCACTCCACTAATTCATCAATGCTAATTTGCTGGGTTAATTCATTCAAGGGGTTCATTAAGAAATGTAACTGAACAAATTAGCATTGACGTGTGACCCATTGTCATCAAAATGAACCACGGTGGCAGCAGGTGGAAAGATATGGACGGCTTTGATATCTCCTGACCTGGGCATAAGGTTACAAATTAAGTCAATCTTCCAGTCAAAACTCCATCAAACAAATCAAATTTGTGCTGCTTGTATAATCTTTATTTTTTCAAATTAAATAAAAAGCAGGTTTTTTGGTTTATTTTTGCTTCAAAACACAGAAAGTCTGGCAAATTTACCAGGCAGATATGAATTGTGTTTTACAAAATTCCCACACAGACATCTGTTATGTCCTTGACATTCAACAGAGTACAGCATGTGCCCTATTTATTGCCATGCATTATGATATTCCCTTTGTAGTATTCCAGCTTCGCCTGGAACAATGTATAACTCCTCTCTTTTCACTCTGTTCACTCATTTTGCAAAATAACTGGGTGCAATTAAACTGAGTATTGTCATATTTCCACACCAATAATTATGATAATTATTATTATGATTATTATTATTATAGACTCATTTTACAGAGCAGATTGCATGGATTCAATCAACATCCATACCTTTACTCTGGAAACAAGATTTAGCACATTCAGAAAAACCCGGTCTGAAGCTCACCTGACGGACCACCGAATGCCTAATATACATTGGAAATAGCTAATGTTATACTAACTGACCAATAAAGACACAGACTTGTCTCCTTGAGTTCATCAGGAGCAAGTTGACTGAGTATATCCCAAATAAAAAATATTGTATTGTTACTGAAGATCACTCCTGATGGCCCAGTTTGCTTTGACCCTATCATAACACTAACAGGAGAGTCTTTGTAGGTCAGTGATGAGGATTTTTAGCTGGGACAAATGACCTAAATTATATTCCGGTAAAACTGATACATACTGAAAAATACCATTTAAAAAAAAAAAAAAAAAAAAAAATCTCTGTATAACTTTAGAGAGGTTGACTGGATCACTGAAGCCAAACAATGTGGCAAGAAGGTTGGTAATAGTTTTTGTAGAACATCACATATTATTTGCACTGCTGCCTGGTTCTGTGGATATAAGGCAATGAATCTCTTTAGCAAAGTCTTCAATATTTACAGAGCCTTAGTTCTTTTGGGGGAAAAGATAATAGAGAGAGGTGGAAGAGAGAAAATTTGATAACTGAAAGAGGTATAAGAAATGTCATTTCCTACCAGGCAGTAATATTTCTCTATAGATTTATGTGAAAATAGTTTGGCTGCTCTGGTGGCCCAGGGCAGTATGCCTGACCTACAGTACACACTCTCACACTTCAAGAAATCAACACAGCAATGTCCAGATGAAGTTATTTCCAAGAAAGTTGAGTTTAAAAGGAGAAACTAAAACTTTAAGTTAATTAAAGCATTTTCACATAGCATTACACTTTTTAAACTTCTAAGTAATTAGAAATGCCTGATGAACTCATTTCTCAATTATAATCAGAATGTTTCTCAAGGTTATTACTGACTCAAATCTCCAAACAAAATAAACACTCAAAAATCACACGAAATCAATACAGATTGGTATAAGATAACATAAAATTATTAAATCAAAATTATTTTAAACTAAGATAATGTATAAAAAGAATGATCACTATAGCTGCTGCTCACTTGACCCTCAGCTAAGCATTTAAAACAGTGTTGTATTTTCTACAAGGAGATGTTTTGTCAAGTATGAGAAGCAATTCAATGGGCCACTTCTCAAGGGCTGCACCCAAAGAAGATACTGGAGCATTACATTTACTGAAGCAGTTTATTCAAGTGCAAATGACTAATGTTTTGAGACTCACTGTGTCTTCATCAGAGTCAAACAGTAATGGCATGGATTGAAAAGTTAAATACCCTTCTCCAGTTTTGCAGAATAGTCTCTCATTGGTTTATAAGGATGAGAGGTAATCAATCAATAAACCAATAGATTAACAGCACTCTTTCAAAAAGGGAGGTGTTGCCTCTACTATATTTTATCAATTGTTTTCCCAAAGCATTCTACTCTAGTTAGATTTAATACTTCTTTTGATTCAATTTACCACAATCCCGTCCAATAGACTACCGAAATTCAGAAGGGGTTTCTCTTGGAGGCCAAAGGAAGCCTGGCCTCACCATGAATATATTGTAATTAAGAATACAAAATGTATTATTTTATTATTTATTATTATATGCTGGTGTGGCGAGCAAAACATCGGACGTCCTTATTGTGATTAACCTGGAACAAGAGGTTCCAGAAGACCTGAGGGCCATTTTTAATAGAAAATGTAAATCATTTACGTCTTGATTAGTTATCATCCATTTTTTAACATAGTTAGCCAGCATTAATATTCTTTGCTTGCTTCTTTAAATTGTTTTTAATCATAAATGGGTGAAAAGAAATCAATTCCCGTGTTTCAAGTTTATACTTAATTTAACAATTAGATTTAACAAATCTAAAAACAAAAAGATTTAATTTCTATCTCTTTCCCTGTGTTAAATATTTTTCCATTTATTATATGTGAAGCATTTTTCCTTAAATTCCTCATAAGGTACTAAATATGAAAGACGCAAAAGAAGTAGAGTAAATGTTTTTCCTTTTTGCTTTGACCTCTGCACTGTTAGTCTGTCAAACTGGAGAGACTTCTGGAAAAAAAACTAGAAAAAAAACCCCTCAAGGTGATGGATGTTACTCTCAAAAGTATTATCTTCCAGAGTTTTAGGCTGCTGCAACGTTTTTCACATGGTAATTTCCTCTCTGATAAGTGGGGGTTCAGAAGTAGAAAAGTGACTTCTCCACTCAATGCTGATTTCACCACAGAAGCCAGATTCTGCTCTTAAGCAACTAAGAACATAAAACAGTTACAGAAACTTGTATGTAATGAAAATTCTGTCAATACACGAGAAAGTACTCGTGTACTAGATTGCGATGACAATTCAACTGTGACCGATTTAAAACTTCCACTATATTTTCCAGCACTCACAGAGATGACGGCAGTGCATATGAAAGGACTGCTGCTGTTCTTTTCATGGTAGATGTTTGAAAGGATTGTACAGAGAAGTGTTACAGAGAAGAGAACAGGACAAGGACAGTAAGGACACAAATGAATTGTTATGCACAACACTGTAACTTATTTTATGACATTTTGAAACTGATGTGCACAGTTACCATCAGTTTGTCAAGGAGTTTCAAGATGCTTTTATAATTTCCTAATACTTTTTAACATGTACAGCATCTTTAGAATATACAAATAAACCTCATGTAATGTTATGTTCACATATTTACTCTTCTATCCCTCCATCTGTTCCTCTCTTCCTCATGTCGTTGGTGGGTCTGCTGTGCATCTTTCTTCTGTAGACAGCAGGTGTCAGGTATGATTGTCGGGGGCGAAGAGAAGATCTTACTTTGTGGCTGTGGTACTCACTAGGTGGCGGGTCCCTCCAAGCCACCTAACATTCCCATACTGTACAGGATCTACATCTCCTGCCTCAGGAGGGATCCTCTGAAGATAGACTACCCCCCTTCTCTTAATGATTTTTCCCCCACCTCCCCCCACTGGGACTGTGAGTCATACCCTGTCCTTGTTACTGTCTTTTGTCTGATATCTGCAGATTACTATCTGCAGGTTGCCTCTTTCTTTTTTTTTCTTCTTTTGGATGCGTTACTGTAGAATTTGTTTCAGTATTATGATCATGATTAGTAATCATCCCCCTTTTTGCATGGATAGTCAGGATACATATTATTTGTTTGCTTCTTTAAAATCTTTTTTAATCATGAAAGGGTGAAAAGAAGTCATTTCCTGTGTTTCAATATTATACTTAATTTAAGAAATACCTGAAGAATACTTGGGATTTGGGTATTGGCTAATACAGAGTACCGATCCAATACCAGTGTTTAATTAATAAACTGTATGACTCACTGTGAGGAAGAGACCAGGATCATTCCTTTCTATCGTTCCTTACGGGTAAGGCAAAATCAGGCTTGACTTTGCTTTCCTAACTTTTTAAAACAAAATGTAGAAAATAAATATTTGTATTTGTTTAAGATGATGTAATATAATCATGAAGTAATGACTGAGTGATTCAAGTCATTTGTTTGCAGGAGGAAGGGAGTATGTTCAAGGCAGCAAATATACAGCTGATTTGGGTTGCTAACATTTAGCTTCAATGATTCAACAACATTGCTCTTGGACTGCATTATGGATATGTGACATTATCAAGATCAATGCATAGGCTAATATTTAACATTACTACACACACACACACACACACACACACACACACACACACACACACACACACACACACACACACACACACACACACACCCCGTTACTGTTATGAAAAGAGGACAGCTATTGGCACACAATCCCTGAACGGAGCGTGTGTCTGTGTGTCACTGCTAATCTGTTTAAAATAAACTTTAAAAACTGTAAATAATATGGGATTTTATGGATTGAGTCAAGGGAACCTACAGAGACATGGTGCTGACCAACCGAAGCAGGTTCTCCATCAGAAACACAGACATCTGAACAAATCCAACTTCCTAAGGCAACTGACAGTATAGCAGAAACATCACATTATTTATCGGAAAGCTGAGTAGTTTCAAAGTGACGGTGACGCGACCAAGAAGGGAATGTAATGCTTGAGGGGAAGTGAGCTTGAGGAGCAGAGCTAATGCTAACTGCCAGCCGTTGGTTAATAATGAAATGGAAACTTGACTTTTATTAGTCGCTTACTTTCATATAACCATCATGGTAATAAAGTAGATAGTTGAGGGATTTTTAGTTATGTTGCATTAGATTTAATTAGCGGAGGTGTTTAGCCATTACATTTAAGGCCATTCGTGACTGGTTTTCCCTTAGCAAGATTAGCTGCAATAGCTGGTTACACAGGCTCCTTAGAACAGCTGCTATTTATTAAAGATAGCATCCAAAACAACTTCACATAGTGTTCAGTTAGTGTACACTTTGTTGTCTTAAATTGAAAGACAAAAAAGAAGAGCAAAATGTTCTTGCTTTTTGCGTTGACTTCTGCACTGTTACAGAGACCAACAGAGACTTCTGGCAAAAGAAAAAAAAAAAAAACTCAAGGTGATGGATGTTATGCTCAAATGTATTATCTTGCAACGTTTTAGGCTGCTGCAACGTTTTTCACATGGTAATTTCCTCTCTGATAAGTGGGGGTTCAGAAGTAGAAAAGTGACTTCTCCACTCAATGCTGATTTCACCACAGAAGCCAGATTCTGCTCTTAAGCAACTAAGAACATAAAACAGTTACAGAAACTTGTATGTAATGAAGATTCTGTCAATACACGAGAAAGTACTCGTGTACTAGATTGCGATGACAATTCAACTGTGACCGATTTAAAACTTCTACTATATTTTCCAGCACTCACAGAGATGACGGCAGTGCATATGAAAGGACTGCTGCTGTTCTTTTCATGGTAGATGTTTGAAAGGATTGTACAGAGAAGTGTTACAGAGAAGAGAACAGGACAAGGACAGTAAGGACACAAATGAATTGTTATGCACAACATTGTACTTTATTTTATGACATTTTGAAACTGATGTGCACAGTTGCCATCAGTTTGTCAAGGAGTTTCAAGATGCTTTTAAAATGTCCTAATACTTTTTAACATGTACAGCCACAGGCTTATTATATTTTTGAAATTTTCATTTTATTTTTATCTGGTTTTTCAATTTGTATTTTTTATTTCAGTTTATTTTTAGTTAGTTTAACAAGTAATTAAGTAGTTTTAGTTTAGTTTTTTGTGTGAGAATTCACTAGTTTAGTTTAGTTTTTATTTAGTTTTAGTCTTTGAGGTAGTAGGAAGAAATCCTTGATTTGTAGAAGCTGAAAAGGGTGAAATAATGCCTGACACTGAGGTAAGGTTTGCTGTTTGTGGTGCAGCTGTCTGACTGTGAGCTTATATTAGCTGTCTCCTGCTTCTCTGTGAGAGCTACGAAGGTGGACTTTCAAATTAGTGGGATTTTTCCTTTTTAGCTGTATCCCACAAATGTTCCCATCATTCCTCATCACAACACTTTTACTTATATCTACCACGGGGTCGTAGTCAAAATATACCCATATTAGACTGTGACGTTTTCTGCCTGGAACAACATCTTCTTCTTTCTAGAAAATCACAAATTCTTCTTGTGCGTTATGTGGCATCTGGCATCTGCTATGCTGCCACCTGTTGGAACAAGCCCCTTATCTCAAGAAATCAAACTGAACAGGACACAGTAAAAAGAGAGACAATGAAATGACAACAAAAATGAAGCTGATTTTATCTGCAATTCAGTAAACTGTCATTTTTATTTTTTATTTCAGGTAACTAAATTATTTTTCACTTCTAGTTTTAGTTTTGGTCTTAGTTTTTGTTAACTATAATAAACCTGGTACAGCACTTTAGAATATGGGTCAATGACGTGACGCCTACATTTTCAGTCCGACTGCATTTTATTCAGTTTGAAAATGTTTTAAATGGATAAAAAAAAATCCCATACATATGTAGTAGCTTTCCTTTATATGTACTCACTTTAAGTTTTCAAAAACCACAAGTTATTAGTAATTTTTCTGTTATTTAAAGTGACTAAATATCATGTGGTGCGACCGTCTGGCCATGACTGCTGTTATGAAAACTTATTTGAAATTACTCCAAATCTATTCAAATGTATTTTCTGCCCTGTTTGGCATGATTTCCAGACTGTTGTACAGTACTGTACAACATTGCAAACCATTTGTATTTATTTTTCCATCATAACATAAAAACAAACTTTGTCTGACGATGATGATTTTATGAAATATCATGTGGTGCGACCATCAAGAAACAACCACTCTGGGACTTTTATGATGAAAATCATTCAAAGGCAGGATGCTGCATCATACACTAGTTTGCCAAGGACCCATGGATGCAACAAGCAGGTTTGTAACTCTTTCTAAAATATGGAAAAAATTAAGCTTTTCAATGGCTGGTATGTAGTTGCCATATTTGGATATCATGTGGTATGACCTCAAGAAAACAATAAATATTACGTTATTTTTACAAATATATATTTTGATTATAAATTTCATAGTGACCTTTTGTGGCAAGCTAGCTTGTTTTGTTTAGGTGGTCAATTATGTGCCTGTAAATTTTGACTGAACTTGAAAATATCATTTGGTGCGACCAAATATCATGTGGTGCGACCATTGCAGAGTGTTTTCAATGAAAGATATGTCCTAGATTAGAAACTTTTATATTCAGTCAATGATTTATTTAATTAATTCTTTTATTTTAGTATTATTTGGATTATATTTGTATGCAATTTGAGTCATTTTTTCTAAGATTTCAGAAGCAACAGTTTATGTTTAATTTTTTTTTATATCATGAGAAAAATGCAATGTCACTTTGGCAATTATGCATTTATTTGTAATGCATTATTTATTTCTAACTGTTATAATCTATTTTACCAGATCGCACTCCCATGCAAGGTAAAAACTGCTTGCCATTGGCACTGTGTTAATTCTGAGCCTACAGCAAGAGCGGTGTACCCTGCTAGGAGAAGAGAAAGGTAAAAATTGTTAAAAATGAAAGCCAAAAATAAAGCACCATGAAGTACATATCACTCTTGTATGTTTTTCATTACCTGGAGGGATTGTAATTTTTGTATGCATGTTCATCTACACTATATAGAGTATAGAGTAAGTATTGGGCCATGTGTCCATTACACCTACATGAGCATTCATGATATCCCTTTTTAAATCCACAGGAATTAAAATGGAATTTTGTAACTATTACTGCTTCCACTCTTCTGGAAGGCTTTCCACAAGATTATGGAGAGTGGCTGTGGGAATAGATCATTGCTGAGATCAGACATCGATGTTGGATGAGAAGGCCTGGCTCATAATCTCAACCCCATCTTTGTGATGAACTAGACACTAGTCGTGGCTGAGTTGCTGTTGTTCTTAAACACTTCCACTTTTCAATAATACTGTTTACAGTTGACAGTGAAATATCTAGCAGGGAACAAATTTCACAAACTAACTTACCAGGCTTGAATTCATTGAACTCTTCAGAGCAACTCATTCTTTCACACATGTGTGTAAATGCAGACTACATGGTTAGATGCTTGATTTTATACACCTGAGGCAATGGGTCTAAATGAAACACCTGAATTCAATGATTAAGAGGTGTATCTCAATACTTTTGCAGATAAAATATATCAATAGTCCAAAGTAAAATAGATTATACACCATAGATTTATGGCATGACTTTGCATTTCTGTCTCAGCTACCAATGAAGAAAACAGTATGGAAAGGTTCAGTATATAAAATCAAGTCAGCTTGATGATGACTAGATAATAAATATTTCTGATCTAAATGATTCAATAATCAAAATTGACTTATTCCATTGTCAAGTTAAATGAAAAGTTTGTTCATGACAAAGCCATGAATGCGTGCTGCACTTATGTTTTAAAAAATGTTCATGAAATGTTTGAGTTTATTAAAATTCTGTGAAATTGTAATAAAACCACTGGTTTAATTCTATTTTGTATTAAAGTCATTGTTTTTTTTATTTCTTTCAATAGATTTTTAATGATATGAGGTCTTTATGTCATTTAGTGCGACCATTCATCATGTGGTGCGACCAATAATACCAATAACTGTATTAAAGTCAGAGTGAAATATCACTTTTCTGTGGCAGTAATATTAATCACTGATACAGTATGCTTAACTGAATTGTATTTTTTAATTCTTAAAATCATTTTTAAGCAATTTACAGGAAAAATAAGTCTTGCATACATTTAAGAAGTCAACTGTGACATTATAGAACATAAATATGAGATTATTATTTACAAAAACTCAATAGACATGCAAATAATTTGTTTCTAAACACTTTATATTGCTCAAAACTTGTAAAAAAATATTTAAGCAAGTTAAGGAAATTCATTTATTTTAAGATAGATCATGGTCGCACCACATGACTTTTTTTTAAGGTCAGTTCTAATTCATTGAGATGAAAAAACACATAAAACACCTAATTTACTATTTTAATATGACTTTATGTGTACTTTACATTCTTAATGTTTGAACTACTGCAATAGATATTCCCATTTTAGTTATTTTAAAATTGACCTGTTGAAAATCCTTATACGTCATTGACCCATATACAAATAAACCTCATGTAATGTAATGTTCACATCTTTACTCTTCTATCCCTCCATCTGTTCCTCTCTTCCTCATGTAGTTGGTGGGTCTGCTGTGCATCTTTCTTCTGTAGACAGCAGGTGTCAGGTATGATTGTCAGGGCGAAGAGAAGATCTTACTTTGTGGCTGTGGTACTCTACTAGGCGGCGGGTCCCTCCAAGCCACCTAACATTCCCATACTGTACAGGAGCTACATCTCCTGCCTCAGGAGGGATCCTCTGAAGATAGACTACTCAGTTCAATTAATTAAAATTCAGTTCAGTTCAATTTAATCGACCGTATTGGCATGAAAGTTTTAAGAACAGTGTTCCCAAAGAGTAATACAATTTGTCCAAATATAAGGACGGTACAAAATAGTATGAGCATTAACAGAGATTTAAAATTATATATAATAATTTAATATACAGTATATCATAAGCATGTTTTGTGTATGTGTGTGTGTCTAGGTCATTCACTATCTCTCAAGTTTTGGCATGTTAATACATACTCCTTCACCTTGGAGTATTTTTAATTTTGATAGGTCATTAAGCTCCTTGAAATTTAAAATTTAGGGTTGAACTTTTTAAGGCAAATATTCCATATTTCATTCAATGTTTTCCATTGTAGGGGGAGGTGTGTCTCTGTCTGGTTTTATTTTGGTTGCCATTCATTTTTTTGCCGTGCTTTTTTGAGGTCACTGAGTCTGTACTTGGTTATGATTTGTATCTGCTTGCTATCTCTGACAGTAGAAGGACATTTTGCCAATTCATGATCTCTTTTTCGATCCAAATAACATTTTAATCTATTTGGCTTTTAGTTTCTTCTTTACAATGTTCCTAATAGGTTTATTTACATTGTGTTATAATCTGGTTTACTGTAATTGGTGTTTGGAAAGAAGTGTTGGTGTGAGACTGGTCAGAGTGTGCCTGAGAGGAGGCAATGAGCATCAACTGACATAGGACACTCTTTTTTGGGCTCAGTTCTTGGGGCTGGAGGGCTGGATTTATGGTGATTAAAACATTGTGTTCTCTTTTGAATGTTAATTATCAGTGTGTATCAGTCTAATTCTGCTCTACATGCATTTATTGATAATTTTCTGTGTATGTACACAATGTATCTGCAGAATTCTGCAAGTAAAGATTCTGTTGGATATTTGTCCCATCATATAGCTATGATGACTGAGTGGGTCCCATACTTCTCTAGCAAACAGTGTTTAAATGGACAGGATGACACTGGTTAAATCTGACAATATTTTTAGTCAGATTTTAATTGGAATTATTCCTCCTCCTCTTAATCATTTCTCCGTCACCCTCCCCCAGTGCGATTGTGAATCATACCCTGACTTGTCACTTTCTTTTGTCTGATCTCTGCAGGTTATTCACCAAATCCTCACACTGCTTGATGATGTGTATTTAAAATCAAGGTTGTTTTTGTTTTTGTTTTTTTTGGGGTGGTGGTGGTAGCACCGTCCTGTGGTCAAAATTCCAATATGTCCAAAACTCGAACATGTGATGGATGTTTAGCTCAAAGCACTGCTGTTCAGCCTCACAGAGCTGCTAGTATGGCTGTAGGCTCTTCAGACAGATTTACTAAGAAGATGGTGCAGTGCAAAGGTGTGCTGCGGTTCTCCTGGAGAGTTTGCAGCTGCAGTAAGATGGCAGGTAATTATGCAGTCAGCTCCTGGACTGAGACACCCTCCAAACCCTTCTGCAAGTGAAGGAGAGTTCACAGAAAATACATTTTAAACTAGTAGTCTTGACAAAAACATTTGACTCCTATTATTTGCATGATCCTCCTTTAAATGCGTATGCAATGAGAGGAGAAACTCGCCCTGCAAACACTTCACTTATCACCTGACATGCAAAATGCGACTCCAGCCAGTCTGTTAATCAATACACTGCACATGCTTGGGGCAGAGTGCATCAGATCTGCACCTAATAAACAAGCGCAAAAAGCCTTTGTAAATCTGCCCATTAGTCTTGTAGTCATATCGGACGCCGTGATGGTATTGTCTAGAAAATAACCATAAAGAATATTCTGCTATGTCTCATACACAATATATTCAAGATGGCGCCTAAGGAGAGGAACATACACTACTCTTCTTTTATAAATATAGCGTTTTGCACACAGTGTGATACTTTATATCACATGGCATGATATCAGTCATTAAATGACAGGGTTAGCATTACATTTCTGAAGTTGTTATATTGTTATATTGACCTGTGACACACAGATGGGACACTGCTGTCTTCCTCTGGTTCCTGCATGGACCTTGTAGTGTTTTAAGTCCATCAAACCTTGTGCTGTCCCTGAACCCCTGCCTTGAGGAGAGGGTACAGGGTTATTTCTTCACCTATAGCAAGGGAGGTGAGAATACCATCACTTTAATTGACTCACATTTTCCTCCTCAGTTATATTCAGGATATTAATTAGAAACTCTGGCCTGATTTAATGAAAGGTTAGCACTGGAGCAATGGCTTAATTAGTGTAGAAAAGCCCATAACCAGACTGCTCTCCTCTTTTTCCCCCCTTTCTGTCTGTAATCTGTCAATTAATTACAAACATGATGGACATACAGGAATTTCCTTCATGGTTCCCCTGAAGCACACTGTTTTTATGAGGCAGTCTCTGATTGGACTTGTTTTGAACCGCAGATTTGAAGATAGCTGAAGAGTAACATCAACAACATTCAGCAGATCACTGATCTCTAATATCACTTACCTGATTTAATAGTGTCCCTCGTGGCAACACAACAGTTCTTTAATGGAAGTAACACCATGTTTACAACAACAAGTGCAAGTGTGATTGGCAAGCTCAACAAAGCTGAGCATGATGCCTGTGCCTCTGAACTGCTTATATGCCCATGGAAGATAAAACCAGACAGGAGGTGCGAGGTGCTTCTGAGTGCTTCATTGTAAGAGGCTATGAAACTCTGGTGTCTGGTACCCAATAAGTGCCTTGGTGGCTGGTAAATTGGGTTGGTCATTGACTTTTTTCCCCCCTACTTCCTTTTAATTGAGTTTTAGTTTAATCTACATATCAAAATAATTGCACTTGTAAGTTATACATTGAGTTTATGAATGACCTAAAGAACAATAATACAACAGAGTATAAAACAAAAATGTGACAGAAGAGTGAAAAAGAAAACAAATGGAAATACAGCACCTACAAAAACAAAAGCAACCCCCCACCCCCACCCCCCAAAAAATGTGCAAACAAAACAAAACAGTTATTCACAGGTCAATGAGATCAGACAAGTAGTGTAATCTACACTCTGAGCTTTTTACACAGCTAAAATACATGATGTCCTCACCAGCACACCAAGAATAGAAATAAGAAAATCACAATAAAAATACACGATTAACTTGGACCTACAGGGAAATCCAGTTGCTTAACATACGAAATAAACCCCTTCAATATATATGTTTGATTTTTTCCAGCTTGACGCAATTTAAAATATCTTTAATAGAAAAGGTATGATATTTAATTGCAGATGTCCATCTGAACACGATTTGTCGTCTCGCTAACAGAGTGAGAAAGGCAACCATATTCCTTTTAGTTTTGGTCAGATGCAGTGTGGTTGGAAAAACCACGAAGAATGCTATCATGGGCTCCAGTTCAATCTGTAAACCACTTATATTTGAGAGTGTATTAAAAATGTCTTCCCAGAAGCCAGCTAGAGGTAGGCAACCCCAGAATATGTGAACATGATTTGCGGGCGATTGGTTACATCTTACACAGTTAGAGTTCACATCATCATAGATTCGGGATAGCCTTGCTTTGGTTCAATGGGCCCTATGAATAAGATTACATTGTATAAGACCATGCCGATCACAGATGGAAGAAGTATACGCCCTCCTGAGTGCCTCTTTCCAAACACATGTATTTCCTTGCCTAGTTCCTCTTCCCAGGCCGATTTAATGTTATTAAATGACGTGGTTTGTAAAGTGAAAATATTCCTATAAATTATTGTAAGGGCATCTTTCAAAGTAGGAAGTGGGGTAAGAAAAGTGACAAACTGTTTCAGCAGGAAGGGTGGGAAATCTGGGATCTATGCCATGAACATAACTCCGGATCTGTAAATAAAGGGCTCTAGACTGTGACCACATTTTTTGAGACAGTGTGAGTGTTTTTTACTACTAGGCGCACACGTGCGACCTGCAAATTACAAATATACTGACTTTTTTATTCTTAATTTCATGTTGGAAATACAATTAAGGAGTCCGCCAGTGTGTGTGTGAGGGGGAGAGCCCTGGAGTGATTAGTCAATTTCGCAAGTCACGTCATCTACACTCCTCGGTGTGTCACTGTGGCAGCCTGCTCGCCGGTAGTTGCCGCGGCAGCTCCTTGGCAGGTCAGTTAGACTAGGCAAGGCAAGGCAGTTTTATTTATATAGCGCATTGCATACACAGTGGCAACTCAATGTGCTTTACATAAAACAAACATTCAACAGAAAAAATTGGAAAAAAAACATGGAATTTGAGAAATAAAAATACAACCCAATCATAATAAACACGTACACCCCCCCCCCCCCCCCCCACACACACACACTAATAATAAAAACAAAGTACAGAAACATAGAAAGAGAGAGAAATAAAATACTATAATAGAGCATTAAAAATAAGATTGCAGCATAAAATAATGATTTGCTTTAAAATCATTAAAGGGACAGAGTGCAAATGAAAGATTAAAATTTAAAGTGCTTTGAAAGAGGTCAATCATAAGCACAGGAGAAGAGAAGTGTTTTTAACCTGGATTTAAAAATATTCACAGTTGGGGCTGATTTCAGTTCTGCTGGTAGTTTGTTCCAGTTGTGTGCAGCATAACAGCTAAAAGCTGCTTCACCATGTTTAGTCTGAACTCTGGGCTCCACTATCTGACCTGAGTCAGTAGATCTCAGAGCTCTACTGGGTTTATATTCTATTAACATGTCATTCATTTATTCTGGACCTAAACCATTCAGTGATTTGTAGACCAATAGCAGAACTTTGAAATCTATTCTATAGCTGACTGGGAGCCAGTGTAAAGACTTTAGAACTGGAGTAATGTGCTCTGATCTCTTTGTTCTGGTCAAAACTCGGGCTGCAGCGTTCTGAATGAGCTGCAGCTGTTTAATGCTTTTTTGTGGGAGTCCAGTCAGAAGACCGTTACAGTAGTCTAGTCTACTGGAGATGAAAGCATGAATCAACTTCTCCTGGTCTGTTTGAGACATAAAACCCTTCACTCTGGATATGTTCTTAAGCTGATAGAAGGCTGTTTTGGTGATTGATTTGATTTGACTGCTGAAGGTCAGATCTGAGTCTATCAGCACGCCAAGGTTTCGGACTTGGTCGCTAGTTTTTAGAGAGAGTGTCTCGAGATGTTTACTGACAGCAATCCTCTTCTCTTTATTGCCAAAAACAATTACCTCAGTTTTGTCCTGATTTAATTGAAGGAAATTTTGGTTGACTGGTAGACTAATAGGTTAGTCATCTGTAGTTCATATATATTAGTGCTGTCAGCGTTAAGGCATTAATCGCGATGTGATTAAGGGCCGAGCATAACGTGTTCATTTTTTAAATTGCGTTAATGGATCCTCACTAGCCAGGTTTACATGGAGACTTTTATTCATTCCGATTGAAGATTTCAGGACAACTGTTTACATGTGACGTTATCTATTCCGATCTGGTGTTTACATGCGCCACCGCATTTAATCAGAACAGACATTTTGCAGCTGCGTGCAAGCAGATTGATGTAAACATCACGTGATTGACCAAAGATGGAGATCTGTCAACTGATTAGCACAGTAGTTGCTGTTGTTTACAGTCTATCCCGGCTTCGTTCAGTTTTTCATGGACTTTTTTGAACAGTTCAGTTTTTTCTTGTTTTTCTTCCATCTAAACGTGCAATAATATTTAAGTCTTTTAGTGTTTGAGGTAGAAACAAGCTGTCCGCCGTGGACCAGTTGCTCTGCTTGGAAGCCGCCATAGTGAGGAAAAGTCACTGCGCATTTAGGCTACGTCAAGGCGGAGCATGCACAGAAAGAACAAAGTGAGACAACGTTCTGTCTCACCGTTTACATGATAACATTTTACCTTTGTTCGGTTTGGGAAAAGGAATATTCTACCCTTCTGAAACTGAATGAAATTCCATTTGGTTTGGGCCTGTTTATTCCAATTGAGGTGTTTACATGGAGCATTTTCATTCGGTTTGTGCTTCTAAACTGATTCTAATCGGAATATTAGGTTCCATGTAAACCCGGCTACTGACTCACTGTCACAGATTGCCATTATAATCGACCTCTGTAAACTATGCACAGTGCACAGCATGTGTTCATATGTCAGGAGTCTTCCTGCTGCTGTCATATTCCTGCACTTTTTGCACATATTGTTGGACTTTCCTTCCAGTAGCAGATTTTGATAGGGGTGACATAGGCAGCTGTCCAGGGTGGCACGGGGCACACACACCAAAAAAAAAAGAAGATCGGTTTTCTATCGCTCATTTGCACATCATGTCTTCTTTTTATAACGTCACTGTGTGGCTCATTAACATTGTTGTTCTAGTTTGTGAACTAACAGCTTCTACATGCTGATAAGATCTCACAGTCAGAAGCAGGAGATGGTAGGTAAGAGCAGCAAGGAATCTAACCTAAGTTTGTATGGTAGCCTAATGATGCAAAAATTAAAATGAGTCACACTTCTGAATAAACCACAATTTGTAAGTGTGTTCTATTTGAAATGAATCCAAAACTCAAATTCATAAAGTAATTTACTTTGCATTCATTTGATTCCTAATCAATATACACTGGTAAGAATTGCTTTACATTGTTAATATGGACTATATTTTTTATTTTATTTATTTTTAACAAAACAACTCATCAGGAGCGCAACATTCAATTCAAAAGATAAAAATAAAAAAACAGAAAGAAAAATTTGGGTATAGTAAAATATTGAACATGCAAATTAAAATATGATCAATTGCGATTAAAGAAAAACTAGTCATTTGACAGCCCTTGTATACATAGTTGAGATAACCACTACATAGTGAAAATATGTTCACATTTGACTGCATATGTGCTAGTTATCGTTAAAAATTGGGTGTGCAAGAAACGGATAATGAGAATAATTATAATAATAATGAACATAATAAATGTCTAAAAATCAAAAATGGTGACAATGTGAATAATTGTGTTGCAGGGTGATTTAAGGTTTGACCCTAAATTTTCTGCTTGTGCTCTTAACATTTTCAGTCAGGGGCTATAGTCTGGAGCCCTGAAATATCTTAAAAAGTAATGTCAAATTTAGCCAAAGGTTGTTGAAATGGAGCGAATATATTGTTGATATAAAGATCTCTGAAGTGGCATGGCTGGACCATATTGGAAAAGTTTGATGACAAATGGTCTTGGGGGTTTTCCATCCTGATGTCGGCTGCGGAGTGTGCTGTGGACCCGGTCCAGTGGCAGCTTGTCCTCCACATCGAGCAGCATCGTTCGCGGACCCTCCGCTCCCTTCAGTATTCCAAGGAGATGTATGTTGTTCCTCCGTAATCTGCTTTCCAGATCCTCGCATTTGCTGTCCAGGTATGTGACTTTGGTTAGAAGTGAATCGACGTTAGCCTCTAGCTCGCGTATGCAAGTGCTGTGTCAGTATCACTATGCTTCAGCTCAGATAAGGCCTCTTCGTGCGCATCAAGCTTGCTCTGTACACTCTCAATGGACTTTTTGAGCTTGTATTTGACTCATGATATCTCTGACCGGAGGTTGGTGGAGAGTAAAATGGACTCTCATTTTACTGAAGAGCCCATCATGGAGTGCAGCAGCTCGGCAGTTAGTGGTTCAGTAGGGCTAGTGTTAGCCGCATCAGAAGTGGTCACAGGCTCACAGTGGCCTCCTCTTGCAGACTGTTTTTGATCGGGTGGACAAAAATAAATATAACTTTGCAAGTTTAAATATATAAATTGGTCATTAACTCAGGAGCAACAGCACCCCCCATGGTCATTGACTTTGATGTGAAGGTCCAAACAAAAGTCCAAAGATTTGAGATACTTGGGACTATATAAACAAATCCCTAAAAAAAGTTCCAAATTTTACAGACATTGTCTTTCTTCTAATCTACGCTATGTCTGTCAGTAACAGTAACCCTAACCCTACAGTTGACCAACCCCTCTCAAATCATTCTAGACTGGTTTCTGTCTGTCTATGCAAGCAGGGAAATGAAGGTGAACCAGGGATTAAGTTAAGCTCTTTTTCTAATGTCATTCGTTGCTTCACTATGAGAAATGCAGATCGCTCCCAGATTGCAGTTTCCCAAAGCCATAAACAATGTTGAAACAGGGTAGTGATCTCACAAAGCCCTAGCGCGTTTGCCCCTAGCACTGCTTGTGCCAAGGATGGCCACACCTCTTGTGCCCTCAAACCCTGAGGTGAGCTGCAAACCCATACATTAACAAACCCTGCTCTCTCACCCTGGCTGGGGTGGGGGAGATCAAGCAACAGGGGAAAAGGCATAGAGCAGCATGTTTGGCCATGGGTGGCCCAGAATATCCACTCCAGAGGTGCTTTTATGTCCAACATGGTTGCCTCCCTCTCTGACAGGGAGGCATCCCTTGTCATGGTTAACCAGGATGACACTGACCTCAGCAGAACACCTGAAGCGAGAGTTGTCATGTCCCTTAATGGTTGGAGACCTGCCACACATTCAGTTATTTTCACCTTGTGGCTAAGGTGATGGCTTGGACACAGGTGTAATGCTGCGACCCAATGTTAAAAATCCCCCATTGTTAGAAGCCAAAAAGGTACACCAGATATTACTATAGCCTTGAGGCTGAGCAGATGCAGGCATTGTCTGAATGATATGACTTTCACCAATCCTAATCTGCCCTCCAATAGCACTGCGCACTAACACAGTTTATGTTGAGACCCAAATATTCTGTACGTTATACTCTGCTCTTTGGGATCCTTGGGATGATTTATCAATTTAGCAGACTCCCTGACTGCCTGTTCCTAAGAGTGGAAGTACATCAGATAGTCGTCTATGTACGAAGATATTCTGAGGCTGCTGTTACTTAACAGAGACAGCGCTGACTCCACACACTTGTTTTACAGATTTGTGGCTAATCACAGCCCGAAAGGGATGGCTTGGTATTCATAGGCCCTGCCCTGATAGACAAACCTAAGAAATTCCTTGTGTGTGGGGATAAATGAAAATGTAATTTGGGAGATTGATTGTCACAAACCAATTGCCCAGATTGACTTCACAACAGGGCACTCTGTGTGTTAGCATCCTCAATGTGTATTGTTGTAGGTTTCTTTAACACATGAAGATCTAATAGGGTGAAGGGATGTGCTTTTCTTCGGAATAAAGAAATAACAGGAAAAAAAAACCTTGCTGAGCCTGATTGCTTGTTTGTTTAACAGGTGTGTTATTTGTTATTAAGACTCTGAATATCCCTGGCCACTGAAACTAACAAACCATTGAATCTGGTTGGTTTCATAGCAAACTAGTCTGTACCGCTGAGAAATAGTGGACAAAACCCATGGGTGAACTGGACTGGTCTGCCCACTTCCTGAGTGGACTCTTGTAGTTGCAGTGCAGTGATGTTACCTCTGGGACCTGGAGTCAGCGGTCTACCTTCGGAGGAGCATGTGGGGATTAAGGGGGCGTGGGATTATTTTGTTTTAGGGGAAGACTATTGCAGTTGGCACTGGCTGTGAGAACGCAAGCTTCATTCAGGCATGAGAGGTTCACATACAGAGCCCTATCACCTGCAAGTCAGAAAGCTCTCCCTGTTAAAGATGTAGTCTTTAACGTTGACAAGCCTAATATGGGGGGTGTGCCCTGAACACAGTGGACCTGTCTGTCACTGACAGATGTGGTGTCATTGGAGCTTCCATAGTTTGTCACGCCAAAGTGATTCCACTGAATGACGTTAGAAGAAGAACTGTTGATATTTTTGTTATCACTTTTTGCAAAAAAAAACAGGCCGAGCGGAGCAGAGAGGGTGAACTATGAGAAGAGTTCAAATTTGACTTGAAGTAGGTCTGGTGTGACATCACTGTTTGGCAATGGCAAAGAACAGAAATGCCTCCATAAATTTGGGGAAATGCCAGGAGAGGAGCAGATTATGAGGCCATAACACAAGCCCGTCAGTGCATTTAAGTGTTAATTATTCATTTTTCTTCCCTCATAAATTTTAACTGCAAGCTTTTGTGATTAAAACAAAATATCTCCACAAGAATATCCTTTGGGAACTGGCATCCTTTAAGCCCTTTAAAGAATTGTGAATAATGATGGTGCTCTCATAAAAATGATCCCTGGAGGATTCTGTCTATTTTTACTCTTCACTACCCTCCTCAGATAGGCTGCTGTGTTTAAGTGAAGTCCATTTGTGTCCAGAAAGAACGAACAACAAACACCAGGCACTTAAAACACAACAACAACTGAACTGTATGTTGCCATAAAATATGCTACAGCCTCTGGGAGCTATAATTCCCTAATGATCAAGTTAGTGTACATTATATGAGCTCTATCAGGTGGAGGTGTATAGACAACAATTTCCTCTTAATTCGTTTAGAGGATGGTTAATTTGATGGCTATTCAAAGACAGTAATAATCCACTTATCCTCACACAGCTAATCTCCAACAAATAACCCTCCTCCCCTTTCTCTCCAGCACACACACACACACACACACACACACACACACACACACACACACACACACACACACACACACACACACGCACACACACATTGGTTAATCAGGGACAAAACATATACATATATTTCTTTTTACTATGCTCACTTGATTATCGAATCGTATATGGGTGACCTTACACTACACTTTTTTGGATTGTTGATGTTACTGTGTATTCACAGCCACACGTCTAGTGCCAAAGTTTGTCTCCCTGTCCATCAGTAGCTGCCACTAGATGTCACAATATTAACACCGGGCAGTACGCTCACTCAGCACCAAAATACCCAGACTTGAATCATCAGTATTGTTATGTAAATGCTGCTAAAGGTAAAACACTGTGAATCTAGCTCTTTTTCCTCAAGGCATACCTCCTACCTTTTTTTTTTTCCTTTTCTTCCTCTTAAGCCAGCAATTCTTTAAATGCTAGACATAAAATGTGCGGATCAGCTATAAAAAAATAAAAAAAAGACGGCAAAGAATTTCCTAAATATAGTGTTAAATGCAATTAAGTGATAACATTGGCAAGGAGCTGGCACAGGAATACTGTGATGACCCTAAGAAAGTAGGAGTGTATCAAACCATGTCCCTGCTTTATCTGCCAACCTAAAGATTTCATGTCAGTAGCAATATGTGGCTTTGATGACTTGCCCCGGGGGAGCTAACACATCTTGCAGCTGTTCCAAAGACATAAACTGATAGATGCTGATTCTCTACTAAAGCAGACCAGTGCTAATTAGCGTAATACTATGGAACGATCGTTTGTGGATTAAGCTTGTATGTGATAAGAGATTCCCTTTTGACTACATGGTGAGAAAAGGAGATTCCTTTTTGTCCACGTAGATTTCAGTCGAGGCTATTCTCCACTGAATTCCATGTGGACGTTACGGCTGTTCTTCAGAACTTGGCCACATTTCCATAACTTTTATTTTCCATGCCTGCACTAGGGTTTGCACTGACCCTGTGCGTCCTCTGGGATCTTTGATTATTCGTACCCTGAGACCTGAATGCAAAAACAGTTTCTTTTGATTGAGAGGCTGAACAGAACTATATGGGAGGCAACATGGACAGTTTCAAGGTCCGTTTTGCAGCAAGATGTTGATGTAACCTTTTTGCCTATGCAGGAGATTAAAACCAGCGATGACAGCTTTGAAGACGGGACCAACGCTGGATAGAAATCTCAACCATTCCGGTCATGACATGCATACATACTGTAATGTATGAATGCTCCAATGCCTCATAGTAAAGGTTGTTGCTCAAATACAGAACATTGTGATGTGTCCTAGTTTGAAGGTTCGGCAGTATGCATGGTGTGTTGTTTGTGTGATGGTGAGCATCCAGTGTATAGCAGCCAAACGTCGGTAACCTAATTTCACCTTTTGATTTTGCTTTCACAGTTGATGTGTCGGTCAGGAAATAGCTACGATGCAGCAGTGTGCCTGAAGGAAAATACTGTAATAAAGCACACTCTATCAAACTAGAATAATATAGTGATGGCTTTCTTCTTTTTTGAAAAATATGTAACTTAATTTATCATTTTCCTTTTTCATGGAAGCTGCCTTTTGTGTTTTAAAATGCAATTTGATGGTTTCCTTTATGCTATTCTAGTAAGCTTTTACAGCTGTAACCATTTTTATCTCCTTACAGTTTTATAAAGGACACAGATAACTGAGGTAAACAAAACAGTGTAATTTCTTTAGTCACAGAGGAAGTCAGTGTTTAATTTTTCTTATTCTTATCAACCAAACACAATGTATATAGTATGTGAATTGTTAAATTGCTCTTACAAGAGAAAACAAGTACATTTTTTCTCTGTTGAGCAGCTTTTGCATTTGTAATTATCTTTATTTGCATTTCTTTCGCAATATGGCACAACACTACTACTAAAAGTTTTTTTAAGGGTGCATAATGTGTCCACATTTAAAACATGAGCCTTTAAAAATATCAAATGGCATTTTAATATGCAATAGGTAGCTTTCATAGAAAGGGAAATAAAAGAAGACAACACTGTTTGAGGTACAATACCTCTGTTATAGACTGCACATGTGCTAATTATATATCACTAAATATACAGTACAAGATGGTAATGTTTATAAATACTTAAGTTATTAATTATGTAAAGATAATGGATTATTACTTTACATATTCTACAGTTCACCTAGCAGTACAGGTCACCTGAACTCTCTCTAATTTTAATGTCTGTATTACTAATGGAAAAGTATTCTCCATGACATAGCATTTTAAATGGACCTGACCGAATAGTAAATGAACCACATCCATCTTTGTGACACTGCATTGCAGGGTACTTTCCTCCAGAATCATCTCTAGATGACCTTGCTACTTAAAGTTTTCCGTTGATTCACCGTCTTATACCTAAAGGTGAGTTCATTTAAACACCAGCAAATCTGCAAAAAAAACTGATGATTTAAACAAATCTGTACAACTCTGACACATTAATAAATTGAGTGAAGCTAAATTAAAAAACATTTTTGTTATTTATTTTGACTCTCATCTTCAGATTATATTTTTATCAGCAATTTGTGCAATTTGGGGCTTTTTTGGGTTGTTTATGTTGCAATGTCAATGCTTGCAATGTGTCTCTGCTTACCATGTCAAGTAACAGATTGTTCTTAAAGGAAAAGGCTGGCTCAATTCTATATTTATATTTTTGTCAACTAGTTTAATGACAAATGAAAACCAAAAATGTTGCCTGTCTGATAAGCCTGATATATCTTATTCCTCTGTGCCATATCTAATTTGCCCCAAAACTATTATGACACATAAATGAGCCACTGAATTACATGTTCCTTCACTTTAATGAACATGGGAACAGTAACGCTCACTACTGCACCAATATGTATTGATCCGCAGCTGAAACAGTAGCCGACAAGGAGACACATGTAACATAAGAAAACATGCAAATTAAGAAAATATCTTCATCAATTTGACAATACATGCACAGCATTTCAAAAACACGTTGCAAATACCACAACAAACCACAGAATTGTTTCGTGATGGACGTGATGAACACATCAATAACTTGTGCAACGTTCAATGTTTTCTATCTCACCATAGTGGAACAACAAACTAAAACATTATTTTCACCAAAATGAGCCGTTCTCCAATCTGAAAAAATAACATTGGTCTCGTACAGCTGGCTGTGAGATGAGTACAAGGAACCATCTCAAAAGTGCAACAACAAAACTAAGTGTTGTGGTATAAGCAACAGGGGTCCATTGGTGTGTGAAGTGACTCTGGGGACACTACATAGTATAAGAGTGAAATTATTGAATTTTGCCCCGAAGTATCTCTTTTCAGTGTTGCACTTTTTAGGTGGTCCCTGCACACTTGTCTCACAACCAGCTTGAAGGACAGGTCGTTTTGATGAAAATTTGGTCGTAGCTCATTGTCTACCTTACTACAGCGGAAAAGAGGCTTTGTTTGTGTTTCAACAACATCTCACTTATGAGTTATAGACATATTTATTAATCGTAAGTGTCCTCAGTAAAAACTTCCATTGTCATTTCTGTAAAATGTTGAGGTATTTGCAGCGTGTTTTGTAAATGATGCGCACGTGTTCTCAAATTGTTTTGTTTTGAGTTTTTTTTCCTAATGTGCTTGTGTTTTTTACATGTATTTTCTTAAGTTGCAGCAAAAGCTTAAAGATTCCTTAAAAACTGCAGTAGCCTGACAAAATGACTTAACTTCGTTAAAAAAGCAAAGTAAAGGTCTTTTTAAAAAGATTTGTATCTTCAGTAGGAATGAACATTCCTAGTGTGTCACAGATGGGTGGGGAAATAGGAAAGTAATGAGAAATGGACCAATGCACCAGTGAGTTTAGTATTTTCATTGGCAATTAGAATATAACATATTAAACAACTTCCTTCATATTTCTATTAATGCTCATTGACTCATAAGCACAATACTGCATCAACAATTTGTAGTATTTCAAAGACATGTTTCTCTCTCTCTTCTCCCTCGATATTGTTAAGGTGATCTATCAGTTAGGCGCTGTTATCTCAAAAGGACACATACTGCAGTCTATGTCAAGAACAGAGGGAGTTACCGAGGTTTATTACTGAATCCAATTATGTCCTAGAAGCCCAAAACAACCTGAATGTTGTTGATAGATACATGTATATACCACATAAATATTCATGCTTTTAATAAGCAATATCCCCCTTGAGCAACAAGAAAATTATGAGATATACACTCAAATTTTTAAAAAGCCTCAAAAATGTTTTTCTATCACTTACCCAGAACATAACAGGTTTCCACAAGAGACACTTGTCCTGAAGGGACCAAAACTGTGATATTTTCCCCCAACTGCTATAATTTGAAAGACCTTGTTTTGGGTTTGGGTTAGTCTCAAAGACATTGCTGTAAATAGTTTACACTAAAAGGCCATTTTTCATAAATAGAGTTTGGTGCACACAGATTTTTTCAAGTAGAGCAGGTAGTGTCATGTTAAACATTGCACACACAGTATTAAGTAGCATTTCATTCTATTGTGAAAAACATCTCATTCAACTGAAAGGGGCAAAATAACAGGGGAAAAAAATGTTATGCAGAATAATGTTAGGGGATGTTATTCTGGTGGTGCACAAGGCTTCGTCTCTGTCATGTATATGAATATTGGATTCTGATTAATTGACTTACATATACATTGATGACTTACAATTTGTTTTTTAAAAAAGTGTTATTATAATCATAGTATAAAAAAAATCTGTCTTTTTCTATGTATCTCCTTGTTCATTTCCTGGTGATGGTGTGACTGAATTCCCTCCACTCTTCACAGAATACTGATCAATGCCAAAATCAAATGTTGAATAATGAAGTGATCAGGTTATAGTACGTCCATAGAAACAAGAGGTACAGCCCAGGGCATTTCTGGATTTTCTTGTGATGAATTTTCTTTTAGTTATTATAGAAATACTCTATAGAATATGATATTCATACAGGTCAGCACATTGGGTCGGATACTTTTCAGCAGGATCTATGCCTGCCCACACCCAGGCTTGAACCTGTGTTGTCAATTTCTATACAGCTTTTCTACACAATGAAGTTTCAGACATGGATATTTACAGCTAGTAAAGAATAAGAAAAATAACAAATTACGTTTCTCTGCTGAACAAGTTGACTTGGTGCTCTAATTCACCCTTTACATGAAATTCATTTTTAATGTAGATGAGTTGAGACAAATTTACCATCATTTGAAATGTGATACTGTGGCCACGCTTAATTACATTCAAATATTAGTCATAAGTGGTGGTAATATTAGTAAAATACCAATCTTGGTAGGGCATCCTTACTAGATCAAATCTTCTCATTTTGTCACTATGAATTATGATTTTTTCCTTATCCTGCAGAGATGAAAAACAGGGAGTAGACAAAATAATACCATAATACTTCTCCTAAAAGATCTTTTTAGTCACAGTAACAAGCACATCAAATACAAAGATGTATCATATTAGCTTCATTCCCAGTCAATCAAACATTCATCAGTTATAAAAGAGGTCTGACAATCTGCAGTTTGATGTCAGTTAACAAAACAACACAAGAAAACCAGCAGAACCCGAGTAAAGGCAAGTCAGGTGTGCTCAAATTGCAGGTTCATCTGTCAAAAAACTGCCAAATTATCTGTCAGAGTAATTGAAGGGAGGCAGTCTTAAATATCATAACATGGTAATACAAACTGACAGGAACATACTGAATGTATGGTATTTGTATCAGTGTTTGTTTGTTTTTTATCTATGATCTGCTTTAAAGCTGTCCAACACTTTGTCTCATCAGTCCACGGTTCACACATTTCAGAGTGACCGTATCTTGAACTCCAACTGAAGCATATGGTTCAAGCCTCAATTATGCATGGCTAAATCTTCCTTCTTTTAGAGGGAATGAGCACAGAGTGTTATTTTAGTATAAGGTGACCTCTTTAGCAGTGATAACATTTCATGCGAGAGCCCCTAAATATTTTAAAATTTCCCTTTCATTGATGTTTTACTTTTGACAAAGGTCACAAGACTTTCAACTTTTCTCGTGGATGTTTTTTAAAAGCAAAGTGTCACCACCATTTTGAAATACCTACTGTGTGACAGACTGATTTAAATATCTCCTTTTCAGATTCGCAGATCAAGAGTGGGCTGGCATCCTTTGAAACTCTGCGGTAATGTCAAGGGAATTTGTACCAGACTCATCCAATTCAAGATTTGAATAGAATGCGTTGAATAGCTTCAGCAATCCACTGGGCAAAAGCTTAAAGACACTCCAGAGTGCTGGAGGATGGTGTAGCACAAGCTCTATAATTAGTGTGCTGAGTAATACATAGTTCGATGTAGAGGCCATATAAATACAGAGAGGTGGCTAACAAGTCAAGATTCAAGTCAACTTTATTTGTAGAGGCTGGAATCACATACAATATATCCACATCAGAAATGGTTACTAACCCAGCCAAAGCTGTCTATGCTTTTAAACTCCACTAAAAAACTAATTTCACATGAAAATGTGTGACATTTTGAAATAGTCATTTCATCCAGATATTCCCTTTCCCCTGTCACACAAAATAAAAAGAACGTTTTTTTCCAAATAGCCCATAAGCATTATAAACCTTAACATCAAGTTTTCCCCTTTTATTTCCCGTTGAATCCTCTCATTCCACATTGCCTGACAATATCTTACATATTTTCTCATCAGCTTGTTCCAGCTCTTCATTGAAGATATATAGAAGCTGTATATGATGCTTACACTGAATGACATATTCAAACCCAAGAGTCAATGTTTTTATGGCTTTACTAGTCGATCAAGTGGCATACAAAATGTTTTACACACCATTTTATACACATTTCCCCTGAGAACTTAGAATTACATATTTGGTATTTGTGGAAACTTTGGGATCACCGATGGAATTTGAAATATAAATTGCCTTCTACTCATAAATATGTTTTTGTTCTGGATGTTGGAGCTTCAGAAGGATGTATGTGCAGAGTGTGATGCTAGAGACTGTGTTCACTTTCATCTGCTGAAAGTGGACAGTTTCTCTGTGTTCACCTCAAATCTGAGATTAAGGCATGTACATACAAGAATAATTTGTGATATCACAACAACTAGTTTGGAGCCAATCATGATTTCATATTCAACTTTCATCAGTGTGATGTGGAAAGTTAAATGTTCCAGTGCAGAAACACTTTACATTTTAGTAAAGTAGAAGATTCGTAATGAAGAAGCATAGATTAACTTTTTTCTAAAAGAAAAAAACACACAACACAAATTCTTCCTCAAAGAAAAGCATATTTATAATATTGATATAAAACAATAGAAGGTTAGTTTTTGGTCTTTGCCTTTTCTACTTATTTTGAACATAATTATTAAGACAGAGACTTCATGTACTCTCATTGACTGTGTTGAAAAGAAAGTAGAATCAAAGAAACTCCAGCCACACAATTAAATTTTAAAAGTCCAACGGGTCTTCCATTAAATTCCCAGTGTGTCCAAACACGTCTGCTTGCCAGCTGTTTACATATTCAACAATGCACGATAATTTAGACTCAACCATTCTGTGCAGAACATCAGCCAGCCATGAATTAATTAAGGCTTTCTGCTCTGATAAGTACCAGCCAAGAAGAGAGGGTGCTGTGTTGAGTCTCACAAGAGTGTGTAATCGTTAACTCTGTGTTGAAGGGAATTTTACTCGTCAAGTTGACATTCTCAAGAACGCCTCAACTACTGGCAAAATATGCATGCATGTCGTGCCTGATCTGAAAGCACTGAATTATGAGTTTTCACTGTAACTATTTGAATTCCTAGAAATTCATGGTTTTAATTGATTGCTGTTAAATGCTGTCAATGGTGGGGTAGCATCACTGTCAGATTATTTATCCTACCTTGGTGTACACAGTATTCAAATTAAATAATTCTTGTTTCCTTTCAGTGCAGAGAGAAATGATTGTTTGACAGATTGACAGCTTCATGTTCACATTGCACATCCAAAATGCTCTTACTGAACCTGAATAAGCTAATGGTACTAAGCAGTAATATTTCATTATTTGCTGGCTTCACTATACAAAATTCTGCCAGCATGTGTTTTTTTTAGCAGGACGACCAAGCACTTACACAGGATACTACAGCTTAATTACAATGTCTTATTTTAGTTTAGTTTTTATTCATCATTTATATAATTAATAACAACACTGTACTCACCCAGTTAATTGCTTAAAAGGAAGTTAATTGAGGCAAGAAACATGAGCTGTCACACAAAAATACATATATTGCTTAACCAAACTTATTAGAAAGAGATAAGAAAGTGATTGGTGAAATGATTGCCATTAATAATTAACTGTTTGTTGTAAACACACATCAATGGTTCCTGTTTTACTGTGCCATGAGTTATTATTTAAGAGATAAATGGTATAAGCACTGATACATATGACCAAAGTTACCTTGCTGTAGTAACCTGACTGTTGTTGAATCAAGTATTTTTGTGGATAGATTACATTAATAGGCTCAGCATCATATTAAGTGTTCACTGAAATTGCATGTTCTTGTGCTCTGATCACTGTGCAAATAATGAATTCAAAAGGGTATCAGTATCAGTGCACGCACCTGTTCTTGTGTATCTTTGTGTGTGTGTTAGGGGGGTTGCAACTCAAACAGAAGCCACTTTAATCTTTGTCCTTGAGAGTAATCTTGCCTGTGTGCAAAATGGCTCACTTTATCAACTTGGTGGCAGCCTGCCCTGCCTGGAGTCTGGAGGCAGCAGAAGCAGCGGCAGCAGTGATGCTTTCCTCATGACAGCTCTGAAAGAGCAACCAGATGATCACCTTCTCCATAGGGACCCTGTGTGCTGAGAGAGGACAAGGAAGAGACTATATGTTTTACTACTACTGATCAAAGTCTGATGTATCAGATGAATGACCTGTGTCAATAGAAATCATTTTAATCATTGGACAGTTTCAGGGCATGAAGGAAAGCAGTCAAGGTCGCTGGGTATGTTTTGATGATTGAGGAGTTTTTGAGGGGCTGATCAAGATTCTTACAGGTTTTGTTTTGATCTTGGTATCAGTGTTCTCCATCCGCATTGCACAACAGGATGAAAGCCAAGGGCATAAGGTGACAATCGCTTGAACACTAACTGGCAGATCAGTTGCAGAATTGACATTCTGAGAAATACTCTACCATTCTCCTCCTTGCCAAGAGTTAGATGAGAAGGTCAATACCACTCTTAGATTTGGATGCTAAATGTGAAGCTGGAGCTGTGAGATGGTTAACTTAGCATTAGTTTAAGTGATTGTTTTTACACTTAGGTTTTTCTACAAACTAAAACAAAAAATGTGAATTATTGAGCTTTAGAGGGTTTTTCTCCTTGGGAAGAGCTAGGCTTTTTCCCCTTGTCCAACTGGCTGATTTTCTTCTTCCATAGTAGCTTCACATTTAACTAACTATTCAATTCATTTAAGCAACGAGCATTGATTGTGAAATTTAAAAAAAGAAGCAACTTGAACTGGAACTGCTGTGAATTTTAGCCAGTACTGTTCCACTTCAACTTTAATTATCTCATCGCTCAATTAATGAACCTCCATAAGACATTACTGTCTTTTCTCTGGCATGACACCACCTAATGGCTCCCTGTAAGCACAGTACTGTAATGTTCTCTTTGCCTTCACCCAGCTATAAAAAATAAATGTGCTGGCTGCGGATCCAGTGAACCTGCTCGAGGGCCAAAACAGCTGTTTTCTTTGTTGCTCCTGACCAGCTTGCCCTCCCAGCTCCCAGCACCTACCTACAGCATGATGACTATGTCTTGACTGCTTCTGTGAATGTTTAAATTGTATTATCACATGATCTACATCTTTCTTGCCAAAATGATCAGAATGTAAATCTTAACAAAATTCTTATAGGTTAATTTCTTCTTTGTATCCTGCCTTTATGAAACAAAAGCATTTGAAATCCAAATAATGGCATGCTTGTGCCTTTAAATGCAAAGGCTGCATTAATATGGTCCATGTTGCCTGCAGCTTAGGCTAGTCATTAGCCTCACCATGTCTTACACTGTGAGGCTAAATTGGGTTAAGGAAAACACGCACACAACCAGGTTGAAAAACAGTGGAGGGCAGCCTTTAAATCAGGTCATCACCAAGGCAGAGTGTGTGTGAGATGTGCCTTTGGAGCAGATTGCACTCTGCTGGCCTGTATCCCATAACAACCACCTTCCAAAGGCAGCGGTCAAGAGCTCAGCATGGACACCCCTGTGGTCACCCTTCATAACCCCTTTTTGAGGTTAAAAGAGGGTTTGATCAAGGGATCTGCCTCCAACCCCCCCACCCCTGGTCAAATGCACACTGTGTGCTTCTTCATGTCTGAGGCTCCCAACGGGTCCTTTTTGAAGAGTGATCCCAATTACGTAGCACTGAAGCTGGAAAGATGGAACGTGTCTCTGTATAGGATCTAAGGTGTTTTGTATTTTTCTATTAACACTGAACCCTGCTGTGATTGCATCAGTATGTAAATGTGAAGCAACATTATACCAGCCCTATGATTTATCCATAAAGAAATCTAAGAATTCCTGAGCAAAACTGTAATCTTTAGCAACATATAATCATATTTACAGAATCTTTATTGTCCTTCGCTTCTCCAGACATACACACACTTAAAAACTTCACAGACATACATACACTTAAGAACTTTCTCTGCCATGTATTAGAGTATATGAGAACAAAGACAATAAATAAGTGGACTTGTAATAATAAATGGTTGGGATGAAATTAACAATAATTACATATCTTAAATATACATCATAAAAAACTGCAGCAGCCATTATTACTTAATAAGTCGTTTGTTTTGAAAGATGACACAGAATAGAATAAGATCTCTTAAAGAAGTTTTTCATTGCTGTGGGTGCCCCTGTATGTGAAGGGTCCTGAACTATTAATGTGGCTTTCCTCCTGGTTTGTAAATGGCTGCATTTATATAGCGCTTTTATCCAAAGTGCTTTACAATGTTTCTGCTGCTCACTCTCCCATTGAAACATATACTCACACACCGGTTCGGGTAAGCTACCACACAAGGTGCAGACGCAACCATGAGGAGCAATTTGGGGTTTCAGTATTTTGCCCAAAGACACATCGACCTGCTGATAGGAGTCGGGGATGGAACCCCCAACTCTCTGATTGGTGGACAACCCACTCTACCTCCGTCTCTTTGTGTGGTGGATGGATGGACTTCTTTGCTTATGTCAAAGCTATACAATTTCCTTAAAGAAAACAATCTTTGCATCACCTTAAAAATGTACTCTAAGGGCCTGATTTACTAAAGGTTTGCGTTCGTAAAAACGTGTGCAAACTTGACATCACCCGCAAAAAATGTGCAAGCTGATCTACTAACGCAGTGCACTGAGGTTTGCGTCTTTCAAATGTGCAAAATAGTATGGGCTGTCCATTTAGTACGTTTGCCATAATGAATATGTAATATGGGGCGTTTCAACCCTAGTGTGCAAAATACAGGGAGGAGAAAATGCAAATATGTTATTTAGCACGCGCATTGTGATTTACAAAACCTGAAGGTATAATTTCTGACGCTAACTGCGTCTATAAATAATACCTTTGAAGGGCAGGTATTAACCTGCTGCGCACTGCGCACAGATGACTTCTATTACTGTGGAGAGGAGGAGACGGAGGCACAATGACAGAATACGCACAGGACGGAGTTTTTCCACCTGTGTTAATAATTTTGGAGTGGAATATTTTTGGTTTTACTAACAGCATTGTCTTTGTCAGAAATACTCTCCCATATGTCGGTTTTTCTGGTAATATTTTTTTTTGTTAAAACTATACTATACTACTATATTTGTTAACCTCTTCCAGTAGAACCTGATCAAATTTCATTTTGCGCTTGCAGCTCTCTGCTCGTCCAAACTGTCCATTAAGACACGCAAAACCCTCATTTAAATACTGCTGTCTCCACCCGTGTTAGCCTAACCCCTGTTGCACCTGTTTTCATTTACGCAGTTATACTTAGTAGATCAACCGCAAAACACACGCAAATGAAACACGCAATCTATTGCACTGTGCACCCAATTTAGTACCCTTTATTTGGGATCTTAGTAAATCAGGCCCTAAGTGTTCATAAAAATGTAAGTTGGTGTCTACAATCATTCCTAAATATTTATAACTTCCCATCATCTCTACAGCTCTGCCCTCAATTGTATTTGGCTGACACATTGGTTGATGATGACTTCTTTGGTCTTGTTAAGTCTAAGAGCAAAGCACTCTCTGGACACTGGTAATAGATTGTTGATGTGATTAATGTAGGAGCTCTCTAGTTCATCGTGACCCTTGAACATTAAACCCACCATTGCCATGCCATTAAAAAAACAGAATTTGCTTCCATAGATCTGCATTTTATCTGTTTAGATAAAAAGAGTGCAGGAGATAAAAGGTAACCTTGACACCCCAATATTCAAAATAATTTCATCAGGAGTTTGTACAGAGACTCTTTGGGACGGTCAGATAAAAAAGTCTTTGATCCACAGTGCAAGGTGCCCAATGGTATCAACTTTAAAGAGTTGATTTAATGAAATGTCAGTCTTTGTCGTATTAAAAGCTGAACTAAAATGAATAAATACAATTTTGGTAGAAGCCTCAGGATGCTGGATGTGTTTGGTAACCATGTGCAGTAGTGTGCTTTGTAGGCAAATTGAAGGCCATCTAGCTGACCATGTGGATATCTTAGGCACCTACTATACTGGTAAGAGCAATGGATCTAAAGTACTTAGGTAAGAAGGGGTGACTGTTTTTAGGCACTGGAATGATTGTGGACCTCTTCCATGAGAGTGGCACAACATGTTCATCAAGCAGAGCCTGTAAAACACCTTATGGTTAATAATTGCACCTTGCAATGGCACTTCCTTTTTGAGGTCATCTGGGCCCAGAGCTTTGTGTGGCTTTATCTTCGTAAGACTGCCTGCTATGTCCCCTTCAGTAAGTGTAATAGGGTCCCAAACCAGGCAACATACAGTACATTATCAAGTAAGTCCCATGAGTGTCTTTGACTAACTTTCTGTAGAAAAGGTTTAGATCATTGGCAAAGGAGACAGTGTCTGTTTGTAGGCAGTGTTGTTTTCTAGCTTCTCTGCCCATTATTGTAATGAGACTGCTCCATGCTTTCTTTGCATCGCCAATAATAAATTGTTTCTCTATTTTGTGTCTGTGCTGTTGTCTGGATCTTTTAATAATCCCCCTCAGCTCAGTTTTTCTTTACATAATGCCATGTCTCCCTGCACAAAGGCAGCCTTTTTCTTGCTGAGACATTTCTTCATTTCATATGAGGCCCATACCTTGTTATTGGGGTGTAGCTGTTTTTTGTGGTCACAACATTATTTCCACAGAAAATATTATAGGAGTTTATTGTCTCTGTCAGATCATTTGCATTTGCACAGTTATCAAAGAAAACTTCCCAGTTCTTATCCTCAAACTAATCTCATTCTCAACACTGTGCTACTTCTCTGACAGCAGGCTTCACTGGTTTGTTCTCTGCCTTGTGTTTCGACAGCAGGTGAATGACACTGTGGTTTGACTTACCAAAACGTGGGTTGGACACCACTGTAAATGCATTGGGAATGTTGCCAAAACACTGGTTTAGAACATAGACTGTAAAAAATAAAGAACGTAAAATAATGGACCTAGCCACTGTGATGTCAAGTTTACATTTTGACAATCACCATTTGGGATTTTTGTGTCCATACACGCTAGCTGCTAGCTTGGTTAGCAGGATGCATTTACATTCTATGGTTAACTGTGATAATGCTTCTGCTAATGTTTGCTAGCAATAAACAGGCTTACCATTAATGGCATTAATACAATTTAAATGGGTGAATTATATAAAAAACACCACCCCCATTCATGACAACTGTAGCTACAGGAAATTAGCTATGAAACCAAAAGCATTTTTGTACCAGGCTGTAAATATGTTTATTTCTGCTGTAAAGTGAGGCTTTTTAACGTGTAGAACCCACTTTTGGAGCCAGCTTCAAGTGGCCAATTGAGGAACTGCACTTTTTGGCACTCTGCGTTGGCTTCATTTTTCAGCCACAGTGGTTGCCGCTTGGTCTAGAGTCTAAAGGCTGATTTAGGCTTCTGCGTCGACGTGGACCCCTACGCCATCGCCTGAGCATGCACCTCCAAAAAATCCTAACTATGCGTCGAGGCTATGAAGGCCGCAAGGGCTGTGATTGGTTTGCTTTGTAGTGATGTATTTCCGGTATCGTGAACTTCCGGTCGCCTGCCTATACCCCGCCATTGGATCAGGGAGGTAAACACAACGAAAATGGACCAAGTAGAAGAGCGTCTTATTGAAGAAGTGCAATAAAAGCATATTTTCTTCAACATTCAACAACTGTAGCAAGATCCTCTCTCTTTCGGTTGCCATTGTTGTTTACTGTGACAGGAAAAGCCGGAAGCTAAACAAAGAATCAACTAGGGACACGATAACCATTCAGGAAAGGAGCACATCCCCCTACCGCTCTGGCGGTGAATTGCACCGCGACAAAACACGACGCATTCCCTCGACGCAGAACTTCGAAAGGTAAACGACGGCGTCGGAACGACGGCGTAGCTATGGCGTCGTTGCGACGCAGAAGCCTAAATCCACCTTAAGAGTGTCATGTAGTACAGTGTATGTTTTGTTTGACAGGTGACTGGAGAGATCACAATAATTAAAATCCCCAAGTATGAATATAGGCTGATAAAGGCTGATCCACAGATCATGAGTGTTGTTAAAATTCTCACTTAACTGATTTGCTACTCCCTCATGTTTTTGCCCTGGTAAATACGTTAGAATGATGGTGATCTAAACGAATTCCCTTGGTCTGAATGAAATTGAGAGTAGTTTGTAGTCACATGGGCATACTTTCTAATGGATGTAAAGTTGAGTTGCCCAGTTGCTGTCAACAAATGTACAAATTTCCACACCAATCAATTTACTTGACTTGCGTTTGTCCAGGCCAGCTCTTTTTGGTGGGGAATCCAAGAGGTGTGACATCAATCTCATGTTTGAGTCATGTCTCTGCAAGGCATATGAAGTGCTTTGTTTAAATTCACTTTCAACCCTTTTGTATTATTATTAAAGGATTGCACATTTTATAGTGTTATCTCAGGTAGAGGGAATTGTGAACCCCACCTTCATAGCCTGGTTCAAATGCTCCTTTTTGAACTCTATTTCTTTACATTCGACTTTTTCGATTTAGGGTTAGATGCAATTTCTGAGCAGTCAAGTATTGAAAGTCTGATATCCAGCCTCCCTACGTGTCTTTGTCGAGACAGCAGGTGTTCTCTGGAGTAGGTCATGCTGTGCCTTTTCACGGAAAAGCCAGAGTTGACGGAGAAGAGGGAAAATAGGGTGAACAGGATAATCCATACTCTCACTATATCCATCACCCACGGTTCTAAAAGCTCAGTCACTCGAGGGAAATGGAACACAAACACGTAGATAAACAATAAACAATAAACAATCCACCAGGTGTTGGCATGAAGCAGCTGGAAAGAGCCCCAGCAGCAATATAATGTATATTTATTATTATATATTATTGGAAATTTCCCCTCCGGGGATCAGTAAAGTCATGTCTTATCTTATCTCATCTTATCTTATTTTATCTTATCTTATTTCCCAAGTATTGTGTAATACTAAGACAATGCTAACAACATGCTACAAATCGGTAAATGTCAGACTGAATCCTGAATTCCATTCAAAGAGCAAATAGGTTTCAGAGTCAATAAGGTTGATATTCATCTGGTGTTTATTTAGCTGAAGCTATTTGTGGGTTTCATGGCTGTGTATCATAGCCTCTGGTAAATGGAAGTGTTGGTGTGTGTGTGTGTGTGTGTGTCTGTGTCTGTGTGTGTGTTGGAAGGTGCAACAAGAACAATCACGGGACCGTTCGAAGCTTGAACATCTGTCAAATCAAAGTCACTATTACTGCTGTGCACTATTTACAGTAGCTTTGCTCCTTCTGCAGTACACTACATATGTGCAAACTCTCACAAACTGTTTGATACTTTGATCCATTAGTGATGCATTTAATACAATGGTCAGGAATCTTTGAAGCTTGAATATAAAACTATTATAACTTGTATTATATTGCTTGGTTCCCTTTGTGTTTGTTGATGTGCAATTTACACTCATGTATTACCTACACTTAAATGAGTCTTTATGTGAAATCTATTTCTTTGCCACCCCAGAAAGTAATGGCTGCTGTTACAAAGCAGCTAATCAGATAGAACATAAGGCATTTATATGAATCTTGGTGGGATTTCTGGGCATACTGAGTTTTAGAACACCATGTCTGAAAAGCATTACTGGCTTAATGACTGACTCATATCCAACTCCTCAGCAAGCCAGGCAGAAAAAAGCTGTTACAATCTTGCCACTCTGCTTTATGTTGTACAAGAATCCTGCTGTATTGGTGCTTCCCTTCACTGATTGTCCTATTCAACTACAAAAAAGTAAAATGATATCACACCAAATTATCAGTGATGTATTTTCCATTTCCAACACGGTGACTACAGTATGATAATAGCAGGCCTCTTGCTTGCTCAAGCTCTTCACACTGAGCAAATCACTCAACCAAAAGTCCAAGATACACTGCACCTGAATACTGGCAGAAAAAAAAGCTATCTACAACAAAAAGCTCTGATGTGAACTGTACTTGACTAAAAGCCACACACTGTGGATAATGTGACTATAGTAGGAGACATCATAATATGCAATTAAATGTGATTAGTTCTGTATACATGCAGTGGAAAGTCACTGCACGGCAGCAACAATGCTTTATCCTCAAATTGATGAATTATTCATTAATCTAAACATTTCCCTCTATATAGTTGCAACTTGCGAGTGTAATGGTCAAGTTGATTTGAGACAAAAAAATGCTCATCTGTATTGTGACTGTAATGCAGCAACACTGGCACTTTGAGCTCACAGGTAAAATCACTTGCCCTGATGCAGATAAAGCTTTAAAGCTAAACTAATTTAGACAACCAGCAATACTGCCAGCTCTGAGCTTTGCCTCTTACCTTAACACAGACAGGACATCACGTAGGAACCACACATGTCACATTGACTTACCACCAAGGAGGGTAAAATTCACAAAGGAAGAGCAAAAGAAGCTGAGTCAATGAACGAGAATGAGAGACACACAAATCAATAGAAGGACACAGTGCCAAACAAAAGGGTTTTCACAGACGTCTGCGCAAGTGTGCAATGGAGCATGTAGGGAGTCTATGGGAGCAACAAAGAGGGCCTATAATACCCAAAGCCCATTTGAGAACCATTTTTTGTGTGTATCTGCCCTTAAATAGTGATTTTCAGCAAATGTGAGTCGCAGTTCTGATTGATGTATGTGGGTAAGAAACATGAATCTTGTTCACACAAAATTCTATGCAAATTAAATGTTAAACAATTTTCAACAGGTTTCTTTGCAATCAATTTTTTTGTAAAGATGAACCATGCAGGACTTATTGGTTGTATTGGATGTATTATAAAAGCTGGATTCTGGACCAAAAATGGTGCCCATTCAGTCCTATAAGGATTTCTCGACTGTCATATTTGCAGCCCACTGAATATACGCAGTAGTGTTTCCCCACCCGCAAATTCACATTCAGCCCATAGAGTTTACATTGTGATGACATCACAGATTTTAAATGGCTTTTCTCCGGTCAAGGAAAGATTCATAAATATACAACCTCCATGGATCAACAATTCACAATGGAAAGAGTCACAATTGACCTTGTTTGCAGTTCAAGGTGTCCTGTCAAAAGGCCTAAAGACATCTCTTTTACAATGGTGATCTATGGCTGAAAATGCTTCTTTAGCCACAGAAATGTCGGCCGTAAAATGTTATTTTCTTATCTTTGCACAGCAGTTTCATTCTAAAGCACAAATAAGCATGCCCACCCCTTCGCAATACCCTGGGGAAAGTGCTGCATTGCTGGATTTTGTGTGAATGCAGAGGTTCATCCTGTCCACCATGACCTCTCTGCTCTGCATGTGAGTAGCTCAGCCCTGCCCTTGAATAAAAAGATACACAGACTTGCAGCTCTTTATACATGACACAGAGACAGAGAGCAGAGCAGAAAAGAGAGAGAGAGACAGCAAGGTAACCTGATCGCGATGCTACAAGTTCCAACCTCACACCTGTGCCCAAGGCTAACTCCCAAAAGAAAAACACAGTAAAATTATCAGAAAATATGGGCAGAGGGCAGGGTCTATGCAGATAAATACACTGCAACTGGGTCATAAGTGATGATTGAGAGGGATTCCTTTTGCTTGAGTCCATATATTGTTCTTTTGTTTTTTTAAGGAAAATCGTGCATAACATATCTAGATTTAGCACTTTGTATATAGACATACAGAGCAGGGAAAATTGTAAGTCAGGCAGTGAGAAATAAATCTGAAACGAGAGGCACATCACACTTCCACCTCCTTCCATGGTAAGTTAGTGCTTCAGGGGAGGTGATCATTAGGAAAATAGGAGAGTGGGTGCAGGTTGCTGGCTGAGAGATGGATAACTCTGTTAGGCATGACAGACAGAGCTGCAGTGAAGGCGGTAAACAGGTCAGACCTGTGCCACCCTTATGGGCATCTCAAACGACGAGAGCTGCAGTTATTGGTCCACTCCCCCGTTAATCATGATTAATGGAAAGGTTTAGGAAAAAAGAAAACAGTAAAGCTATCAGGGTTTGTTTCAAGATTTCATATTGCATCATCTGCTTTTGTTTCCTTTTCTTTTGCATTTGGAAAGAATTGATCTTAGTGTTGAAGAAACAGAACATATTCAGTTTTTTGTAGAAATCCCTGTTGAACTTATTGACAAGATTTTCAAAGTCATGGTAACAGCTAATACATTGTATGGATAATACCTGCAAAGAAGCAGGGTTATTATATATGCCTCCACAGTGTGTCCACTGCTGCCATGGCGAGGATCTGGGGAATTGTGCTCCTTGAATGATTTGAATAGCATTGGAGCAAGGTTTTTCTTTGCAGAAACACTGACAAAATGTATCCTTGGTACCCTCTCTAGAGGTGATATAATCAAGCAGTGCATATAAATCTATTACAAGTGTTGCAATGTCTTTTTGTACAATATAAATGCATTGTGTCAGTTATACCCCACAAAAAATGTATTCAGTCTGTATAATGTGATTATTCAGTGGTGTCTAATATCTGAGCACAATATCCAAAATGATATGAGAGACTGCTGAGAGGCATTTGAATGTTCATATATATTTGACTCACATGGGTTAAGCTCTGTCAGAGTGACCTACATGTGGGAGATTACTGTTGTATAAAACTAGCTAATGGCATCAAAACCTTTAGTATATTATGATATTAGGGTTCAAAAATATGAAGGTTAAATGTTGCAAAGTCTTATTCACCTGCATTAGTTAGCAACATTGTTTGAATAATTTTGTTTTTTTTAAATTATCTGTATATGTTTTCAGTTTACCTGTTGTTCTTAATTATTTCCACTTTGGGCAGATGGACAGATACCATGATGAATCATCATCATCCAGGCTTCTTAGAAGTAAATCCATCCTCTGAGTCACTCCCCGAATGCACAAGGATCCACCAAGATATTTTTTCTTCCTTGTTATACAACTTCATTCATTCAGAATACAGCAAGACTATAGCAAAGCATAGTGATTAAAGGTTTTTGTACACAATGTACTGTCGATAATGCTCTTCATATGTAACTGCACTTAAGCACTTGACTATTACTGGCCTAACAAAAAGACTTTTTAAAGTTGCAATACACGACCTTCAGCCTCACTTGATGTCAGCAAACAACTATTTGCTATGTAAAGATATAGTAAAGTAATGGCGACTGGAGTAGAGAATTAAACCACACTCCCTCTGTGTGTGTTGTTATCCACGCTTCTGCATTTTTTGCATGTGAGTTTTGTGAGCTGTCTGTTTCTTTTTTATTCTTTTCCCCCAACTTTTTGAGTAAATGACACTCACATTTGTTTTGGTCTGAGATGCTTGTGCTATAGTGGGCGGCTGTGGCTCAGGAGCTAGAGCAGTCATCCACCAATTGGAAGATTGGCGGTTCAATTCCCAGCTCCTCCAGTCCACATGTCCATGTGTCCTTGGCACTTAACCCCAAATTGCTCCTGTTGCTGTGCCAACGGTGTATGAATGGTTAGTTTCTTCCTGATGAGCAGGTTGGTACCCTGCGTGGTAGCCCCTGTCATCAATGGGTGAATGAGACATGTAATGTAAAAGCGCTTTGAGTGGTCAAGATGACTAGAAAAGCGCTATATAAGTACAGTCCATTTACCATTTAGTGACTGAATGTCATGTATTACAACTTTAAAGAACAAATGGAAGATCAAGTAACCTACATCATACCTTTCAATTCCATAATAATGTTGATATGCAACACCCTGGATTTGTATGATGTGCTATTTTTGTCACAACAAAAACATCTGTCTTTCCACAATATTTGCACATATATGCCCATTTACCACCCTGATCTCCATAAACTTATTTTTCACCTTGTGACATAAAGGGCACATTACTTCAAGCATTTTCATTGAACATTGGCATAAGGCTTAATTAAGAGGTGTGGATATGTTCAATATGAAGGGTAACGATGTACAGAAACAGGTTATTCATGATCAAAAATAAACAATATGCATTCTTACACAGTTAAATGATTGATGCAAAGTTTATTATATTTTGACTGGTTATTGCTTTTTGAATGTTTTTTAGTGTTTTGTTCAATGGCAGTAGTTCCTCTTTTTGGAAAATCATCAAACTGGCTGGCACATACTCCTCATATCTTGTTAGAAAGAAGCAAATCCTCATTCTGTCTCCTTGTTTTCATATTTTTCTGTGTTTTGTTGCCATGAATATGCTGTCGGAACAGGTTCTTGCTGGTGTTTTGTTGGTTGTAACTTTCAGAACATGGCCAGTGCTCATGTTGTCTTCGTTTTGTGTTTCACCTTTGGGATTTTTTTCTCTGGCGTCACTTCCAATGGCATGCCAACTCCACCTTTTTGCATTGAGGCACATATCTCCCGTTGCTGTGAGTCGTATTTGCACCCAGCGCTGTATTCAACAACCTTTGAGAACATGCCAAATTTGATTTTACAGAAGTCTAAGGGGCCTTTGGGAAATGATGCCCTCTCACTCTGCAGAAAGAGACAGATTAGAGGTAATCAGCTCCTCCCACCGTATTCAGTCTCTCACCTTTCTCTGCGCCTTGATACACTTTGTTGTTTACCAAGAAGAGCGATCCATCAAAGCCTAGGGAAGATGACACATGGGAGAAAGCAATGCCAATACACTAAGTCTATGGGAAAGTCTCCAGCCTACTGTCTCGTGAAATATAATAGAAATGCTTTTGTTTGATGTTTGACAGAATACAATAGTAAAATGAAACAATGAAAAAATTGACCATGGTGTCCCACTATGCATTATGATTACCTAGATGCCAAAACACTGCATGTTAAAACAGCTCTTACATTTAATTATGTTGAATCTTTTAAGAACAGGTGTGAGAAAGAACACATTTGCAAGTCAGTCAGCAATTACCTACATACCTCTGCATTAATTGAATCTGCGTACTGATTTAGGCAAAATAAACAGATATCTAAGTAAAATTACACAATCAAGTTTTTCATCACACTTTCCACACTGCACTCTCTCAGCAGAAGGAAACTGAAGCTCATTAGCACAGATGATCTGTAATTGATGTCTGGAATGACACCAAAACATGAGTTAATATTCCAAATCCAGCACCCTGTTGCAGAACCAACAGACGCAAGAGCATAAACAAATATGTCTCCTCTGATGTTCTGGAGGTCTGGGGAGTACTGTTGAGCAGCAAGAGATTGACATGAGAAAGGTGTTGTTTACAACCACTCAACCAACTTCTAATTTTAAGTTACTCATCAGTAGAATAGATGATGCCCAAATGAATGTGGGTGTAATTTTTAAGGGAAGGCAGGGTAACATGTCATTCCCAATAATTTCATTTAAATTATTAAATAACTCTGTCAGGCACCTGTCAAAATCTCACCCTTCCCAGAACAAGACCCCCAGCCTTATTGCTATTTGAATCATCTACATCATGTTTGTTCACACTCTTATCTGACTTCACATTTACCTAACATTTTCTTAAAACATTTACTTACAGCTAAGATCGGCCATTACTGACGCAATGTAAATTCTTAGATAGCAAAAATTAGTTAACTATAATTTAAGTATAATCAGCTGCAGTGCATTAATGTGTGTGAAAATTAGGTGAAAGGGTCAGTGAGAGGTTAGCAGTCCTTATAAGATTTCCAACATTTGAGTTTGATTACAGGTGCTTGAATAGTCTATATATCCTTGATTCAGATGAGACGAATGACACATCCAAATATTAGATGTAGGGTAGTACATTTTTATCTATTCTAATTAGCATAATATTTCATTCAATTTAATGTAAAAAGGGGAAAGGAAAATTGATTTTGCAGACTACCAGTTATAGTAGAAAATGTATTTATTTAGGTGCAAATGACCACCATTGTGTAAATTACAGTTAAAAAAGTCTTGTCTCAATATAAGTATAATTACATTGTTTTCTTTTACAACTTGGTTGTAGTTTTGACCATGATCATACAGGTTTTAAATAAACCCCTATTTTAGCTAAACTAACTAACAAAGAAGCACAATAAAATCACAACCAAAACTGTCTGGTTGAAACATCTACAGTATTTCATTCTGATTCAAAATTACTTACATACATACTTTATTAACATTAGTTTTGAGTTTGCAAGGTTTGCAAACATTTGTGCCAACTTGGCCTTTACCTTCAAATAAACTGGTTTAGATAATCTGGCTAAAACTCTGATCAACTAGCCGCTTATATGTTTTGCCCTGTCACACTTTAACATGATTTTGTCTTGTTCCAAGATGATTCCCAGACTTTGGTAAGCACAATTTATTCATCACAAATATAATGATGAAAAAGACCAGGTTTTAATGATCTACAGTTATTCTTTAAGAGCCAAAAGGTTACATACTATACACTGTAGTGTGCTGTGTGCTACCCATATTATGGTATGCTATAAAGAACATACTCGTGAAAACTATAATAAAATGCAGCTCCCACATCTCCTCCTAATGAAAATACACCTTTGCAAGAGAATCACAGAGCACGAGTCAAACCAAACTTTGCTGTATGATGAATATAAGAGAAGAAATCAGTCTAAATTAGAAATGTGTGTGATAGTTGCAGCTCTGACAGCGTAGGGGGGGCCATCAGAACAGAGCTATGGGCATAGCCTGAGGCTGACTGGAGGTATCTCTGACCGCCTCCTCTGTCCTCTTTCATCTTCTTCCCTCTTTACCATGGCCCATGCCACAGACACAGACATCTCTGTCCTGCCTTTGCCAGCAGGGTGAGGCCAACGCACTGATAAGAGCATCTCCGCACTGAGGTGCCAATGGAAATTTTTGTAATAGCTTTATTAATGGCCTGAAAGGAACCCGCTCCTCTGCAATGAAGTAATTTAAATTTTTTAATGTTTCTTATTATAGGCTTGCGTGCAAATTCAGACTCATCAGTGTAATTAATGTTTTGATGAACACGCAGAACAGAGAGATAATTTTCTTTATAATTATAAATGCCCAATCTCACCATTTCCACTGAACAAAGCAAGTATAATACAGACAGACACTGTGTACAATACTTTTTTGCTGTGTGATGATGCAGATGCAATTCTGTATAATTGAACAAACATCACCATGCTTTTGCGCAAAGTTCTGTCCTACTTAAACTTTAATGACCACTATATCTTCATATGCAGCTCATATCAAGCAGCTGTAATTAAAAGTAAAGGGTTGTCCCCAGAGGCTCGGGCTAAGTGGATTCACTGCCAGTAAAGCATTCTGTTTGTGTGAGCAAAAAAGAAACAGGAAGCTCCTTAACTAAGTAACAGGAGCATGGCTACAGTCAGAGACTGTTTAGCTGGCAATTCAGTTCTGTCAAGGAGAATCAGCAAATCTCTAACTGTAAAACGTTTACTCTGGTTCCTGTCGCTGATGTCACTGCATCACCACCGCCTCTCTTGAAGCTCTAGGAATTGGTCGAGCAGCTGGAGGTGCAGGGATAATTTATTCTCGGGGTTGATGTGTTTCATCTTATCCCTCCCCAGCTGATTGAACAATATGGTCTGTTTAATCCTCCTTTTAATGTCAAGTGCAACAGAAATATATCCTCAAAATATTTGTCTGTCACTTGTGGAAATTAGGCTTAATGTAATTTGTGATGTCAACAGACTTCAGCAGACTTCAGCTTTTCCACTGAAATAAAAAGTCTGGATCACTTTTTGGCTTTTTTTTGGAAAATGTATTCAAGTTCACAAATTCACACATGATTAATTGTGAAATATCATTTTATTTTTACAAGGCTGATTTGTGCACAACCCAGTTAATTACCTAAAATAACTCAAATGAACTTCCAAGTTGCCTAATTAGGTTAACTTGATCGATGGACATTTTGGCAAGTTTGGGTTAGAGATTGCCAGTAATGAATACAGTGGCTCTCAATTGCATTAACCTAATATTAGGGAAAGTGTACATTTCCTTATTGTAATACATCTGCATAAAACAGCATATCTATGTACAACCTTCAAGGGCAACACCAAATTTGAGATTCAACACATATAGCTTGCAGAAAGATCTAACAAAACAGCATTTTTATGCACTCTCTTGAAGGAGTGTGCCATATACCAAACCTTGCAAAATGAGTTTTCCACATGTTCCTGGAGTCACTAGGAGACCGCAGACCACAGGTTGAGAAACAATGCATTAGATGGTAATGGCTCATCAGGGCAGCAATGAGTCATACTTTTCATTAAACAGGGTTATGTTTCTTATTGATTTGACAACTTCCCCATGTTGGATTTGAAATGAAACAATGACTGTAGGGTTAAATTTTCACCTCAGGGTGCTGTTTGAGTTTGCAAAATTCGATAGTGGATGAACATTTTATACATTATTAACTCATTTTAGTACAATGCAGTCAGACAATGATCTAAACATGCAGACAAGGCGAAATAAGTTTTTTTAGGGGGCAGATGGTGGACTGTCCTTGACTGGTTGTCACATGACCTCAATCCAACAAAACATGTGCTTACAACCAAACTGAAGGCAAAAAGGAAATTAGGATGAAATGTAGGCTGCAGGTAAGTCTTATCAGACCATCAACTGGTAAGATAACTAGCATCTGCTGAGGTGTGTGGGTCATAGACTTCAGTCAGTCACTGGCTGTATTTGTGACCAAATATTATACATGATGACTTTATGAAACTTTATGTTTACTGTCTGTCTTAAATTAGTTTCTGTCCCCCAGAATTGATTGTGTATTAAAAGGTGTAAACAGTGTTAATGTGAGGTGGATGCAAACACCTTCAAATTAAAGCTGAAAGTCATGAATTCATCCTCCTCATTTTACTTCTATTCCCAATGTGCTGGAGTACAGAGCCGAAAAGAATAAAAATGTCTCACTGTCCTAATACAGTACTCTCTGACTCCACTGCATATTGATCTGGATGGCTATTACCAAGCTTTTATTGTCTGCTTTTTACCAAAATTTACAGTGTATCCTCTATGCAGGAAAATCTTTTTTATTTCAGACCTTTCTCTTTTGTGCAGCAGCAACACACAGCATCTTTTAGTGACCAAAGGTTTCTTTGTCTGTGTTATAAAAATGACAGACATGTCTGGTTGTCTGTTTGAAAGGTTACATGCTGACGGTTTAATAGAAATGCATGTGTGATCTAGGCAACAGAGCATTTCTTAATACTATACTACGTTTAGCTGTCAAAGAGAATAAAGATATCACACACTGGTTATCAAATAAAAAATCAATCATCTCTGCTTCAGTGTATGTCACAGCACCAGGAGGAATATGTACAGATTTTATCCTTTTGTATACCTGTGGCATTATACCAGTTTAGCTGTTTAGAGAAATAACAGATAGTGTACATTTAGGACACTTTTATGTATTCACTGTACTGATAATGATAAGGCTTTTCATGGTCCATTGTGTGCTTCTATTGTGTAATGTGTGAGGCACAGCTTGTTCACGTGATATTACCCTGTTGCCGTTCTTTCATGCTGTGAGATGAACAGACAGAGTGACCTTTCAGTCACTCTGCTGTTGGGAGCCAACAGAGCACTGCCAGGGTGCATGGCAAACCTTTTGTTTAGACAAGACAGCTGAATAACAACGCTGGCAATATTCTGCTCTGCTACAATCAGAATCACAGAGTCTGAAGAGAAGCGAGGATTAAATGTTTTTATACCATTAAAATCAACTCCAAGTCATGAAGATAACCCACATTTCTTCCCATTTTCATTAGCAACATTAAAGGACAAAAAAGGATCACAGCCCCATGAGTAAAACAAAGCTTGTTCTACTTAAGCCAGTTAAATGTATAATAGAAAATGAGTTCACTTGAATTTTCAAAGTGGATTGATAATGATGTGAAACAGTCTTGGCCCTCTTGCCGAGACAGCTCCTACATTAAAAACACATAATGTGACTTCTTATTAGCGGCAGTTAAAACATCAGTTCAAAAGCAGGTGAGACTTTTAAAATATGTCAGGATGAGCTGCTGCTTAGAATATACTGAAGCCCATTATATTTAGGCGCAATTGCAAGATGCTGCAAAGTAAATACCTTAAAGGGCAAGTTCAACCAAAATATATAATTTCATCTATCCATTTAGTTTCACATTGACTCTTCTTGGTTTGGAGTAGTGTATTGCTGGATGAGCTGGTGACAAAATACATTTCACACAGATCTTCCTGGTTACAGAAAGTACAGAAAGTATCATTTGAGCATGAGCTTGTCAGGAAATAGTTTTAATTGAAACACAACAAGGATAGCTGATTACTGTGAGTAATGGCATGACATGATTTCTTTTTTTTTGGCTTTTTGAAGTCTACAATCCAGCTGCCACTATCTGCTCCTTTGTACTGAGCAATCAGGATGTCTTCAAGCCTTGCAAATTCACACTGAAACTACTTGGTTGGAGATATGGCATTCTTTATAAGAGGAAACAAATATAATTGGCTGAAATAACCCTTTAAAATTAATTTGCTTATGCATTTATGAGCGAGAGGCTCACGTTTCCAAGTTACAAACATCTCTAGTGTCATTCCTCGACTGTTGACTCTTGAGGCTGTGAATATGAATTTAAGCAGACAGTGGTTTTAACACTGGAGCCGGACAAAATGCGAGATGGCTCTGCTAATAGTAGCCCATGGTCTATTTCCATGTACAGTACTCTCTCAAGGTCATGCAGAAAGGCTTTAGAGAAGCGATAGGCTGCTTATCTCCTCCTCTGGCATGACTGGGTACCTCCATTAATCAACCAGTGTTAGTTATGGAGGCAAAGCTCCAAGTGAGTGGGCAAGTCAAGGTTTGTGTTTGCATTTAAACATATGCACATACATTGTAGCTTTCCTATGATTTCAAGGTCTGCATATAATGTCGAGATGTGCTACAACCAGAAGGGTCCTATGTGACTTCTCCATATCCTTTAAAACATGGCATTTGGATAAATATTCACCCACTGTCTAGGCAGAAAAAAGTGCAAATTTAGCACTAAATATGGTAAGAAAAACATTAGACACTATATTAATTTATCCAGCATTGTTATCAAATGAAGAAGTAAGGTAGTATCTATGGCTGCATCACCAGTTGCTGTTGCAGCCTACAGAAGTAAAGTCTGTGTAGAGTGCTCGGAACAAGATAAATGATGAAGTGAGGATGTTGGGTACATTCATCGACAATACAATTGCCTAACTCTACCCTATCTCTCGTGCTCTCTCTGTCACTGTCTCAAGGTGTAATGTACTGTAAAATGGAGCTTGCTTCACTAAGCCCCCTTTATTAGTTTTTCTTTTTATAGGGTGTGATTTGCACAAATAATTTCCTGTACTCCATATGTTCGATATGGGCCAGCGCTCAGGTTTTCCTGCTTAAATTAGCACTCATGCAGTAAGGCAGAGCAGTGTTCTTGTGAGTTTGATATATACTGTACATCTGCACATGAGCAGTTCTTCTGAGCACTACGCACTTCGGGTTTAAACAAGCTAATTGATGTCATACTCAGGTCTGAGTTTGATTTGTTCTTCCTTCAGCCATCAGAGTTTTAAAACAAGAACTTCAGTATTATACAATGTTTCTGTTAGATGAACATATAGGGTAAGCATTTTGTTAATATTTCCATGGACTGCATTATTTATGTTTCTCATCCTAACCTCTTGTCCTAGAAGATCAGCAGTCTGCTGGTAATTGTTAAGAGGCCATCTACTGTATTATGAATGAGTAGGATTTGGTATTCCCCTGCTGTTCTGAGGTCTTTCACTGTAAAGTCACACTGAAGGCATGCTATTGGCATGGTGCATCTGGGCCTAGTGCAAGCTCCTTTGATCACATCTTCACAATGACAGCCTTGTGTGATCCTACTTTAAGCTGACATTGCAAATCTTAGGCTTGTGTGTGGCTACAGGGAAAAGGCCATGAGAAAGGATGAGGTTTAAATGAGGGCGGATTAGTGCAATGGATAGTACAACTGAGGGACATTCAGATGGGTAGTGGATGTGATTCTGAATTATGTATGTGCACGCATGGTAAGTATTGCAGCTCCCCTGCACTGATACTGATGAGATGCAGACTGACATCAACGCAGGGTGCATCCATGTTTTTTAATTGTTCAGATTCATAAAAGCCAAACAACTGAGATGTTTGTTTTTCTGCATTCTAAATGCAAACAGATGTGTCCTTTGGTGGGAGTGACAATGCAAAATTGTACAAAAAAAAAGACAAAAATATTTTAAAAGGATGTGGTGATACGGGAGAGTGAGAGAGAAGAGGATAGAGTTGAAGCAGATTGACTGTCCTTTGACGTCCTTCAGGGATGTCATGGTCATACCTTAATGGAGTGGATATGTCCCTGTAAAAGCTTTCACTCCACAGAGGCAAAGTGGGCTTCATAAACAGCTCATGCAGAACTGTCAGTGCTGAAAATGTTCACTTTCACTTCAGGGGAACTCTTTTTTTTTTTTATAGAAAGCCTCACAAATTCTCAAGATTTATAAACCAAGAGCCAGTCCTATATGATACTATATGAGAGACAAACACTTAGAGATGGATCCTACATCCAAACAACATCAAAGAAGTTGGTGGAGAACTTCTGAAAGGTCCACCTGGATGGTTTCCACTTTGCATGTTTGTATTTAACATTGTGTTTCACTTTGATTTTAAATGCCCTCATTCACTTCATGGCTATTTGTCCTTGTCAAATGATGTGTTGCCTTTTAGTTCACTCTTTGAGAACATGAGGCTTTGCATCAGGGCGAATCTTCTGCTAAGAGGCAGGCACTGGCTAATCTGGTCCAACAGACACATGGAGTGCACAAGATGGGCTTAATGTCCTTTTGTTTACTAAGCTCATCTACCATAAAGTAGGTTTAAACCCTTTCATCTTGAACGAAACACTTCAGCAGTCAGGAATACTTATGGTATAGAGGATAACCCCAATCATCGGCAATTAATGCTCATAGTCAGGAGGCTTCACCCAGGCTTTTGTTTATTCCAACAAAATCAAGATTCATGTCCACAGGCTCAAAGCATCCATCGTAATAAAGTGGCGGCCACAGAAATAGCATAACTGGGTATTGTTTTGATCTCATGCCTGCAATTGTGAGGCTTTGAGGGAACCGTAAGAGCCTGAAATACACCGAGGCAAACGGCAACAAAGCACTTGGCGGTAGTGGACGGGGAGTCTGTTGTCATGAGAACACAGTGCAGGGTGGGAGGGGGATGAGGAAGCTGCCTGGCTTCATTAGATGAAATAGCAGGAGGGTTTTATGTGGATATAACTGAGATTAATTGGATTCTAGTGATCTGATCAGAATGTGACACTGTCATGCAGAGTTATGAGCCAGGCTCATCTGCCAAAGCTACTACGACTCTACTTTACAGCAAATAAGCTACTTAGTCGACAATCTTACGCAACTAACAGGTGTGTGTTGAAGTAACACTGCAGCTCAAGCATTGTCAGCTGGATGTATGTAAGCATCTTTATTCCAAATGACAATTTTGACATATTTACCTCCACCTTGTTGCAGCATTTGAAAAGTTTAGACAACAAGATAAAGTTTTACTGTTGAGAGACCTGTTTAAAGACACACAAAAAATACATGAAACCAAGTAGGTTTACATTTTTATTATTGAGACAAAATTATTGAGAAGATTAATGCTAATATTAATATTCTATTCAATCACCTTCCTTCATCTGTGCTGTCCTAAAATTGAGTGGACATAGTGTTGTAAGGGCAAGAAAAATCCACATGCTGAACAAACTGACAATTGTCACTCTCATCACATCATTGCTTCGACCCTGTGGGTGTACACCCAGTCAAAATCTCTGCCAAAAAATGAAAGCATCACACTCTTTCCATGTCACACTTGCCAATGCCTCTGGTGTTTCAATGTATCACACTGGGCCTCTAATAGCATCCATCCTTTTATATTTGTAGATATTGCAATATGCTTAGCCTGCAGATATCCAGGCTCTTAAAGGCCTTGGCCATTGAATTTTCAATCCCTCCTGATAACAATAATCTAAACAGACCACGGCCACTGGAGCAAATAAACAATTAACCTCCACAGTCAACCACAAGCCCATGCATTCCCATCTGTTCTCAGACTGTTATCATACACTCATCATCCTTGCTCACTTCTTGACCTTCTGTTTGTCTTTTTGTCCAGTAAGAACACACCAAGTTGCAGCTTCAATTTCTGACAGAATAAAGAGCAACATACAGTAGTTTGTGAGTATTGCTCATTCAAATATGTGCCATTTGCTACAAACATTCATGATGCCCAGATTAATCCTACTGACTTTGGTGATTCCTTCCTTTTTGTACTTGCCAGCAGGTCAAAGTTAATAATTATCCTGTGAAATATTTCAACATGTATAATCCATAAGGTGCAGCTCTGGTGGTGTGATGCCAGAGAATCAGTATAAAAATAATAATAATAATAATGATATGCTATGCTTAAGTGAAAATAGGTAAAGGAAGTGCAAACAAACTCAGACTTCAGAGTCACTCTTCCATTTTCACTTAATAAATTACACTATATCTAGATAGGAAATAACTTCTATGACTCCTTATGACTTATACAGTATGCTCTCCATTTGATTCAGGCTTACCAAGTGACAGAGTTATTAATGTTTAAACTCTCAGAGGGCAGCACTACTGCACAATCTTTTTAGGGGGGCTGATGAAGAATCTCGAGGCAATACTGTTTTGAAATATATGAACTCTAATTATATCAACATTTGAATAAGTTATCTATCAAGCTCAAATCAGTGTAATGCATTCACCCCCACAGCATATCCTGAATGCTATTTACCACATTATGCATTAACTTAATGGTGCATTAAGAATCAATATATGTCACATTTTGTCTTCAGAGCCTCACAGGCAATTCCATATATACAGTATATTTGTTTGCTAATCATTTCATGTGAGATAGTTTGGTTTTCTTATGAACTAGTAGTAATTTAACAACTAATATTGCAATTATGTGTTAAAATACTATTCATACTATTTGGTACAAAAGAAGACTGATTTTGTTCAGTGTTTTGAATAAACTGGCTAATTTGAATGTATTTCACAGTGGAAAAGAAGTGTTTCTAAACAGTTGCCTAGAGCATGACTGATGCATATCCAAATGAGTTGCCTGATTATAAAGACTGTGAACCTTGCAGTTATAATGGTTGTAGCATTAGCTCCAGGGGTCTTCTAGCTCCAGGATCTTTTTTGCAGTTTGCAAGAAATAAACAAGCTTTAATCTCCTTGGCTCAAAATTCTACCCCATTAGAAAGTAAAGAGTTGTATTAATGCAATATGTTAATAATAAAGGCAGTGTTTGTTCTGTTTTTTGTTTTTTAAAGAAAATACCTGCTGCTGGAGCCTGTTGTTTTTCAGTCTCCAAGGGGGTAGAAGAAGTGAAAAAACTACCAATATATTTTTTCTGAGTCATCATCATCATGGGGGTGAATTTCTGTATTGATGGGAGGCACAATATGTTCTTCAAGTGGCAATACAGCTGTTTGATATACATGACAAAAACAGATGCAATCCCAATTAAGGTTTTATGGAAATTCTGAAACAACAGAGAAAAAGAAAAGAAAAACAACAACAACGTTTCAATCTTCTAGCTTCAACAGGTCGATGCAAAGTTCTGCCTGTTTGGTATGATTTGCATTGATATCATCCTCAATAGTGGAAGTAAGGTACAATCAGGCAAGGATAAACCCTGCAGTGATGCCGAGCAACTATCACAGTGTATCATTTGTTTGATCACACTTTGTAGGTGGAGACAGCCATGAATATTTTATTCATCTGTGTCTCACATGTAGATTTCTCACTTGTGACAGTGTTCATTCAAATAATCCTGAAAGCGACTCCATTCCGCTTGTATTCAAAGAGTGGATAGTTAACAAGGACGCAGTTTACTTTACAGTGTGTGGTGCTGTGCCCGGCAGCCGGAAATTCTCTGTTGACAAAGTATGGGGAGCTGCTGCAACAGTAGGGCAAGGAGGAAATTTCTTTGTACCAGCTGCCAGGGTAATTAGTTCCTCGCTGAATTATGCATCAGCAGAAGTGTCAAGCAGTGTTAGAATCAGGCAGGTACAGAGAGGGAGGATAGAGGAGAGCTGTCACACAAAGCTCATAAAACCTTGACATAACAGAAGCCAATCCAGCCATATTGGAAGGCCTAAGATAAGGCCATGAGTAGAGCAGCAGAACAACAAGTAAATGTTATTATAACACGACCAAGATGAGGACATGAGTGCAGAGACAAAAACCCAATTTATTGACAACAGCTTTAAAAGATAATCCAGCTAAATGTATTTTATGCCAAACAAAAACAAAAAAAAGTATATATTTGGTAAAACTTTGAAAAAAAAGTGAAATGTGTCCATGTGCAATACCTGTTAATCATAGTTCACAATATCACTTCAATCTGTTGCTTCATGTCATCTGGGATTTAAGAACTCCCAACATTATGCTCTAACTCCATTACCTCATACGTGTCTCTGTACATGAGCTCTACAACTCATTTCACATGATTCAAACATGGGGTAAAAACTACCTGTTGATGTGAGTTTTGACAGTATGATTCTTGGCCATCACGCCATCTGCAACCAGCGGACAGAAAGATAATGTAAAAGCCCTGAAAAGTGGAGGATTTTTATGTAAGATGTACAGGCACAAACATTTCTCAGATAATGTGTGTAACACAATAAATAATTATGCTAATATAAGTATCAGAAAATATTTTATATAAATATTTACAGTAATGAACACTGATAGACTGTGCTGAAATATTACGATTGAAAATACAAACAGCAACCTCAATATATCTTTTAATACTCCTCTGCATTAGTGCTTCCAACTTTGAATATCGGTGATAAAATGAAACATAACATATTCAAATAACCAAATACAGCAATTCATTATACTGTAACTGTGCCTAAGAGGAACAACCCTGCCTGCTTAAATGACTAAGACCGTACAACACTGACATCTGTGGTGATGAAGTGCTTTGAGAGACTCATCAAAGACTTCATCTGCTCATCTCTGCCCAGCTCATTAGATTCCTTTCAGTTCACCTATCGCCCCCATTGGACTACTGATGATGCCATCTCCCACGTCCTCCAGCCCACCCTCTCCCACCTGTGGAAAGGGGAATTCTGTGCTCCTGCTGATCATTGATTACAGTTTGGCATTCAATACTGTAATTCCACTCAGGCTGGTCAGCAAGCTCATTGGACCTGGGTCCAGAGCTTCCTGACTGACAGATCACAGGTGGTGAAGGTTGGAAATTGCACCTCTAGCACCCAAACCATATTCATGCTGAATGGACCATAAACACTTACAAACTGCTTTCAAATTTCTTTTAAACATTGATACAGACTTGAAAGTGGTTATAACTTGACACCTATTTCTCATTTTATTTTATTTTATTTTTTTAAGCATGTATTGGTTATGTGCATATACATACTTTGATATTAAATTATTTCCCCCTGTATATAACTTAATATTTTTATCATTAGATTTGTAACCCAATCTAAAAATGCTTCAGTGCAAGGAAATTGAAAGTGCTTTATATATCAAATAACTAGAGATAAATAAATAATCTCAAATGTTTAAAATGTATTTATTAAAATAGTTTAATAAAGTTAATAAAAAATGCTATAGACAGAGAAACAAATCTTTGTCGTTGTGTTGACAAAGTTCATTGCTACTCAAGTCATTTGTTTGCTTTAAGAGCAGTTTGTTTACCGCACAACTTAACCCCAGAGGTACAACGGCATGTTAGGGCCTTATATGTAAAAAAATAAAATAAATACTGGGTTAGGGTTAGGGTCGTCCCTAACCCAGTACAAACTCAGAAATTCTGAGTTTTTTCTCTAAATATTACCCCCTCTCCTCCATGTCAGTATTTTAATTATATTATCATTTTTTTTTTTTTTTTTTACATATTTGGCCCTAATACGCCGTCGTACAGAGGACATAAGGTTGTCCATCTTGACATTTTGTTTTAATTGCACTGGTTGTTATGATCTTGTCAGTCAATTGTAAAGACAGAGGGGCGGGATATGGAGGTGACCCCGGTAGTGCTAGTCAGACAACAGTGGAGTTGTGTGAGAGTTGTATTTGCTGCTGGAGAGTGTTTCTAGTCAATACTCAGTGAATACTGAGTCCTACCAACCGGCAACGGAAGGTAAATACTTCTGTTTATGTGTTTTTTTCTGTATCCTTCATCATGATGCATTGTGTCAAATACAGATGCTAATCACGATTAGCTCATTAGCACGCTAGTTATATTACTGCTATTTCACTGTAGTAGCAGCTAATGTTATTCTGTGTTGCTAGTGTGTGTTAATGTTGTTAACTAGTTTAAAGCTCAAAATGAACTCGGCATGAGATGTAAAGGAGCTTTGGGATGATTTAAGTGACTGAGAAAAAAACTGTTGTGTATTCATTAGACTGAGTACCAGGAAATACTGCTTGGACTCTTTGGAAACATCTCTCGCTCAGCTATCACTTCATCCAGACTGCTGTCGCCTGCAACATGCAACCTTGCTGTTGAACTCGTCATGTATCGCCCACTTCCTGGTCCGTCGCCCATGTGTCAACTCCGGGAATTGTAAGTAACCTCTAATCAGTGCACATGATGTTTTATTTGGTAGCTTGCATTAGCAGTGAAGCAGCCATTTGAATAAGTTTACTATGCTCTCAATCAGTGACTCAGGTCTATACAGTTTTGGTTTTGGGTTAAGACTATTTAATTTGGGTTGCAGAGTGAGTGTCAGTGTGTGTGGGTGCAGGGCCTTTAGTTAGGAGCTTTAATTTTGGTACATAAGATTAGGGCTGTAATCTTCCAGTCGACTAGTCGATTTATTGGTAGATACGTTCTGGCTCGACCAAAATTCTGATTGGTCCAACCAGTCGATTTTTTGTCGAAATTTCAGGACTTCAGTCGACCAAAATTTTCTTTGGTTGATTACAGCCCTACATAAGATAGAAGAGCAAGGTAATAACTTTTAAGAAAGTTGTAAAGTCAAAAGGGAAACATATTTAAGGTTGTGTACACTAATTTAAATATTGTTTTGGATTTTTATAATTGGTTTAAATATTTGGGTTTTCATTAACTAAATTCATTATTTGCATTTAAAAAATCATGTCATATTTACATTTCATTAAGGTGTGATGGGGTTTTAAAAGGGAATATTGATTAAACACATCACACTGAATGGGATTTAAATCAATGATTCAAATTGTACAGTCCTGCTAAGTGGACCCACAATTTGTAATTCATAATTAGGCTAAAAGTTTAAAAGCTGGTAAATTCAATTTGGTTACTGAGGTTAGCTCGGCCACCCACAGGTAAGAGTACCCAGGGCCCTGTCGAGAGCACTACAACACTTGTTAGATAGTAATGGAATAGCTACATGGGTCAAGTGTTAGATTTTGATATCCTATTACTTTCCTTTTTATATCGTTTTTTACATTTGCTATTTGCACAGTTATTCAGTTTCATTTCAGTGCTTTTGTACATGTACAATTATTCATGTGACAGATCTGTTCAAAACATCTGTGACGTCAGGGTACCTGCTTTTTGTTGAAGTCGGGGTGCATGAAATTGGCCTGTGTTTTCCAGTCAGAGCTCCGACTTCAATAGCTGTTCTATCATAGTTTTTCAAATAGGTTTGAAAATCTTAGAGTTCTGAGTTGTCTGGAAGGCAGCATCAGTAGGTGCTAAAATAACTTGAACAGAGTCTATGATGTGCTCCAGGCAGTAGAGCAGCACAGATGTTAAGGACACTCCCAGTAAGCAGCTCTCAAATGTAAGTCAACTGCTGCCATGGGAAATGCCCACACAAACAGTGGAAGCTCAGACCCTTTTCCACTAACGTTTTATCTTTTGAAAAATGAAAAATACATAATATACAAGCCTGTGTCATTTTTTAATGTATATTTAATTACACAAAAAGTGTTGAAGTCAAATTTCAGTTTAATTAAAAAAAAAAATATATAGTAGTTTGTCATTGTGTGCCAAATGTAGTTATTTCTGCTGATAATTTAGTTTCTTTGAAGACTGAAGAATTCTACTTTTTAAGAAAAAAAAAAAAAGGTGTGCACATTTCTTGGTTCAAGCCAGTACTCTCAGTAGGGTCATGTCCTGTCAAAACCTTTGTGCCTACTGTCAGAATCTAAGCCATGGCTCTCTGAGCATGCTGCACTGCCACTGTGTAAGTGTCAGTCACCTTGGTCTGGGATGGAGAGGAAATCACAGCAGTGTGAATAGGAGGAGTCTCCCTTTGGCACATAGCACAGATGGCACAACATTACTGCCTGCTTTCCACATAGCTGTCTTATTTTGCTTTTTTTTTTTTTTTTTTTTGGAATGACACATGAGAATGTTTGAAGCCTTAAAACATGAATCAACTCTTCAGTTAATAATAGTATTGATCAGGATTATTTGTCATGTTTTCAACTTACCACAAACCGTAGGATCAACTCATTCCGTGCAAGATCCATTCAGCATCATCAGATCTGACTGCTGGCCATACCAAGGTACCATGGTGTCTTTGCAGCCTAGTAATGTGTCTGCTGAAGTGGAGACGAGTGATTGAATGGGATAACCTCAAAACTCAAGGACTGGGATTGCTATTAGCTACTATATTCTCAGAGGAGAGGCGTTTCAGTCACTGTCTGCTGAGTCTTTTCCTCAGAGCCAATACACAGACACTGACATGCACACAGAAATATGTGAACCTACTCTGGAAGCAAAGCACATACTCAGACACTCAGGCAGCAGCACTGGCACAACGGCCATCACAAGCAATAGACAACAAGTACTGAGCTGTGTATTTGGTACAAAAAGAAATGAATACCTCTTACATAAACTAAATAAGTGTGAGGCAAACCCCCTCCTCATTCGCTCCCGGTGGGTCATGCTTGTTGATCTAAGGCTAACTGGGTTTCAGTTTAAGATAAGTGTATTCATGATTTCATTTCCATGCATGTCTCCAATTTGAACACATTAAATATTAAAAGTATCCATCCAGTATCTGGAAATGTCACGTGTCAGTGGTATTGAACATCTGAACTCTAGTCTGGGCTCATACTCACTGCTGAAACACTTCCTTACCGTTATACAGCACAGGATACCGTGGTATAAACACTAGTATAGTATATTCATTTAGATATCAGCTTGTAAATGACCAGTAGAATTTCAACCAGAGTGATCTTGTTTTGAAAGTAGATGTGATGAAAATCCAAAGAAATTGGATTAAGCTCCACCGCTTTCTAAATGTTAATGCAGTTATCTGTTGTGATAACGACCTGATGCTCCTCACACATGCAGACAATGCCTCTTTCAAGCATAAGTCTTTTTGTTGTCGTCGGTGTGATGCTCAGGTCCGGATCATTTTCTTAAATCTGTCTTTGCTCAACGAGTATAGGGGCATAATGTCTTTTGCCAAGCAGTACGTAATGGAGTCGGTTTGTGTTTTGTTTTGTTTACAGGCCCCAGCCTTAGTGCTTTCACTGCTATGCATTCAGTATTTTTTATTTGTGCTGTTTAAGCTGCTGATATAAATTTGTTGTGTTGCTGCATGTTGTAGAGACTGTCATTTGAGATGTTTTACATCTTTCTGCTCAATGTTGCTGAGCTTGAATCCAAAATATCGCCCTATAACAGAGGTCGCTTTTTTCCCCCACCAGTTTAGCGTCGGCTGCTCGTTACCATCCATTTCCACCTGGTTATATAATTGCACAGGCTGACATTGCAATTGCGATTAGATTAATCGTGCAGCACTAGTTCATATGCAATTAGTTTACCAGCAAATACAGTAGAGTGTGTTTGTACTAAAATGTAGTACTGCACAGGTTATGTTTAATATCAATATAACAAGGATACTTATATTTAACATATTGTCAAACTGTCCACAACCAACACAAAATGTGCAAAAATGTATTTTTATTTCACTACTTTTCCCTTCCTGGGATATAAAGCACAATCAACAAGTTTGATGTTATGTTTAGGCAAATCTCCCATTCAAAATCACATTTTTTAATAACTTATACCACATGTTTTAGTAGACTAAACTTAACAGTATGCATGGTACAAACCCTATTATCTGGTGTCACAGTCCTTTGTATTTCTCACCATCCACTGCAACCTTGACCTTATGACTTCTGTGTTGTATAAGGATGTAACACTTCCTCAATTGAAAACAATGTTGCCAGTGAATATAATACAAGCAGCCAGTGGCGGCAGGTTAATGTGGGGCACTGGGGCGGCGCACCCTCTAAATATCTAGAGAAAATCTACTTAAACATATTAAATATAAATTAATTAGATAATGCTAAATAATTAGGAAATTAAAAGTATTTGCTTGTGAAATATGCCTGGTAGTCTCTCAGCACTTGTCAGCATTCATTATAAATCGATTGCGGTAGTTTCAGAAGATGATGTTAAAGTGGAGCCTCGGAAATTAAAGAAGATTATTTTGTAATTTCTCTACAAAAACATAATTTCACAAGACTTTCACTAGAAGATAAAAAGAGGATAAAGCAGCTTGGACTGACCCGGTTTACAGCTTCAGCAGCAGGTGAGGACGAGCTGAGACCCTGAGCTTCTCTTGCTGCTGTTATGCTAAACGGAGCTGGCTAGCTGGATGTGGTGTGAGTTACTCCTTTTATTGCTTTATCTGTTTCCTTTTCCAAAGTGTCAGCACCGAAACGTTGTGGACAATGACGGGGGAACGAGACCTAAAACATCTCTCTGAAAAATGCGAACACGAAAGCTGCAGGCATCAAGACAATAGCATGAAGCTAAGTTTTTTAGCCGGCTTAGCATTGCTGAGCTCTTTCTGGTTCACCACGTCTGGCCACATGTGGACCTCCTCTATGCCAAGCTCCAGAAGAGAAACATAGATTCAGTCCTTATCAGTGGCTGCATCCAGCAGCTCCATCAGGACATACTAAATATCAGCTGGTAGCTGCATTCCTGTTAATAATATTATAAAGGCTTAAAAAGACTTTATAAAAGACATAACTATGATTAAAGTGTAAAAGATGAAAATGCATAAATGCAGGATAAGAAATTATAGAATATGTTTAAAAGTCATTTTGACTATTCATTATTAAAATAAGAAGTTAAATAAATTGTCCTTAATCACAGCAGTGTATAGTGCTTAATGCGGCAGCTATTGTCCTGTTCATACATTGCGACAATTTACAGATTAGTGAAATCAGGACTGAAGACACAACTAAAATATATATGGTGGTGTCTCTTTTTAAGCATATTAACTTATTGGTAACTTTACTTTAACTGCTGGTAACTTTAGGTGATGTAAAATGGGCATTTTGTCATGTCTAATTATGATTTTTTATTCCTCTCTCTGTGGGTCTGAGATACCACACTGGGACACACCAGGGAACATTATAGTGTGTTGTGTTGTTTTTATATTGGTTTTCCTTTCTTATTTTTATTTTTTTGCTGCGGTTATGAAGTGGTGCTACGGTTTGTTTGACGCTAACCCTAGGACCACCAACCATCAAACTGTGCCCCCCCCAAACATTTGTGTCACCAGCCGGCACTGCTATGACACTTAATTAGTATAGTGTATGTGTTTTGGAGGAGATATAGTTGGTTATTGTTAGCTGAAGTGACAGTGATGATGCTTGTTTTTGATAAACAATGTTGTCACCAGGATATATTTGGATAACTGTATACTTGGATACATTTTGTATGTAACATGGTTACTATAATACAACGTGATATCCTCATGGTAGGGATGCACACTTAAACTTAAATGCTATCTGTTGGCCACTTCAATTGGATCTTATTTGAGTCGTGAACCATGAGAGACAGTGCATATTTAACTTTAATGGTCATGGGGTTGCGGTGAGTGCAGAGTTTGCAGAATGTGAAGTGCCTGCCAACAACCACTGCCATCAGTTACGGCTGTACCATTACTTAGGTAATGTGTTTCAGGTCAGCTCTTCAGCTGGGGCTGCTGTGCTGTGTGGAGTAAGTTCAAAGAGGTGAGTGTAATGTAGTTGATACCTCTACAGTTCCGCCGTGTTAACTAAGGCCGAGGTTGAGATATTGCCTGACATTTGAAATGGATCATTTTCATGAGGCAGATCCAACACACGCACACACACACCCCACACACACACACACACACACCCCACACACACACACACACACACACACACATAGTTTTTGTGGTTATATCCGAATTGGAAAATTTAACACAATGTAATAATGTAGGTGAGATAATCTGTCTCTTCTGTCTCATGCTCTCTTTGTTACACTTCAATGCGTTCATTGCCAGTCAGGGTTGACAAATTTCCGTGTTTCCTCATATTTTAACAAATGCGTTTTCTCTGTGGCATTTCTCTTTACATTTGCTTCACGGTAGCTGAAAAGGTGTGTCTTTTGGTGTCTGTGGTGACCTTTTGCTGGAAATAAGGCTTATTTCCATAAATAAATAAGGAAAGATTTGACACTTAACACAACCTTTTACTTTTGGTATTTCTTTTTGTGTGTGGTAGTATTAGACTTTCAGTTGTTAATTCTGTTTATTCTGAATTAGATCAGAGTAGTTTAAGATTATGAATTTTTAAAAGAATAGAAATTGTTCATTTGCAGTACATTCTTATTAGGAAATTGTTGCTTTGGCTATGTGGATATACTGTATGCATGTGTATTTTAAATTATAAGTGGCTGAATGTAGAGTACTGTTTGATTTTCCAAAAAAGCAACGTTTGAAAAAAAGTTTGCCGGTATATGTCTGTCTTTTCAACAATAAGGAAAATCCAATCAATTCAGTTATATATTTGTATCCTGTCCTGTGCATGTGAGCTTAACTGATTCAGTTTATCTCCACAGTTCCATATTATAATGGGGCACAGCAGGGGTAACCTTTGGCAGCTTTCAACCACGATGGAGCTCTTTGCCATTTAGCAACCGTGTAAACCAGATTAGCTGATCATTTAGTCTTCATTGGACAGGCGGTCTGGCTTCTACTGTGTGCTCCTGTAGAGATCTCATTCTATAAGTGTTAACGGTGGGACAAGGTCCCAGAAAGACCTGAACGACAGTGTTAATCTCTGCCTGGGCCTACAGCCCATCACTGGGGCCTGTAATCTAGCTGGGGTGATGTTGTTATCTTTAGTGGAGAGTACTCAACCATGGTTCTTGGCTTCTGCCAGCTGAGCCACCATGGGTCTCCTTTTTCCATATGCAGCTTTTTCCTTCATTTTCTGACTTCTAGTCCCTCATGCTTTTCTTTCACTTTCCCCCCTATCATTTTTGTCTTTACTTTCTTACCCTGGCACATGGTCCAACCAAAGGTTGTTATTGTGTGAGCTTTCATCCCTATAGAATATTTTTATTACATCTTGGAAGATATCTTTAGGTGAGCCAAAGCAGCTCACTGTCAGGGTGACTGACGAATAGGGAACAGGAGTGGCCAAAAAGGCAACAAACAGATTGTGTTTGCTGGTATAAAATTGAAGTTTTGCACCCTATTGTTTCACACAGCATTAACAGAACTACTAAAGAGCAAATTAAAACAACTTCAAATCTTTTCAAACTTCAGTCAGCTGCCCTATGACAGTTCACAGGTTTGAGAGAGTGATGATGCCAATCCACCCCAACCACCCATCTCTATGACTAAATATAGACCCAAAGGTCAAAGTGATGTTACACTTTTAGTCTTTTTCACCTTTCTCATCAGACAGGGGATTCTCCATCATCAGCAGAGAGCCATTAAGGCGTCTCTTGCTTAATGGACTTGTCGGGAATCCATAGACAGACTGAAGATAAATGGTAAATACTAAAAATGAAGATGTGGGTGTGGGAAGATGGTGCAGGAGGGTAGGGGGTTGTCCTGAGTCCACATTGATTCACCTGTCAAATAGTAGAGTCTAATCTCCTCTCCAACAACAAATTACTTCCACATCATCACTTCCATCAAAACAACACCAAGAGCATATGAAAATGGCATATGCTGCATACCTGTTACTAAGTGATTTTAAAGTATCTAGGTTATATATTATACCTGAATGGCATATAAAGTAGCGGCTGAAGGCTATCTGACCGATGGCAATTTGCTAGAGCAGGTTTATAAATGAAGAAGAAAGCAGGATAATAGCAGTAATGCTAGTTGCTCAACATGGGCTGTTACTCTTCTCTATCACATTAGAATAGATAAACCACCTCTCTGCAAATATGGGAATCTGTTTGTGCTCCCTGTGGAATGAGTTAATGATTTATTTGTAGTCTACCCTGCAGTGCTGTGAAAAATCTTTAACACACTCTTATTCTTTATTTATGGGGACACAGAAAAACAACAACAAGGATGTGTGAGGTGATGAGGGAGGGGGCTGTTGACACCAAAGACACCAATGGTCATCCATGTCAATTCAAGCACAGAAATCAATGCATCATGAAGGTAGCGACATAGTTTTTGCAGTAAGATTTCGGATTTGCCCAGCCTGTCCGCCACTGCTCTTATTTGGGAACTCAGTGGCATTAGTATACATGGCTGCACAACTCCAGCCTGCTCTGTCTGCACACAGCATACTACTGTGCATTTCAACAGGCCTTTCAATCTCATCTCTATTCATCTCTAACTCATCTCTATTGAGACATGGCCATTTTGTATTCATATTTGATCATCTAAAAATTCATTATGCCCTTTTGCAAAAAATCAAATATATGAAATATGAGACTACAAGTTATATTAACCACAGTCAGTAAACTAACTATCCAAAAGCCAGTCATAAAAGGCTGCTTTGCCCCAACATTTCACAACAAATATCAAACATTTTTTTAATTGGCGGTATGGGACACTGGAAAAAAGTACAACCAGCTGCCTCACTTGGCAGAAGTACATACTATTTACAGTAGTTACTTTTGTGGTTTGACTCATTTCTCCAATTACCAAAGTGCTTCTTATATGCTCAAATATACTGTATGTTATGTTGTGTTTCCCATTGAAGAATCTGCTGAGTCTTGGAACCTGCTTGATAGCACCTTTCTAGCATCATCTTAATAACCTGTCTTGTCTTTCTTGTTTTGTTGTCTGTTTGCATGAAAGCTAAGCTTCAGAGTAAGTATAATTTAATTTTCTATTCTCTTTGCAACACAAGTTGGGTGTTTGCCAGTTTTAGCCTTGTGAATTAATCTGAGCTTTTTATTTTCTTCTTTTTAAAAAGTTGCTTGTAAAACTCTTTTGAGACATTGCCAAGCCACTGCCTCCTTTTCTGAGACGGTTTCACAGGCTTACAACAACAAAAAGGCACAACTGGATCCAGCAGAGGCAGGACAGCTATGCTCAGGAGAGACTTACGCTGCTGAGGTGCAAGACAGATTTAGGCATACAGGAGGAGAAAATGGATGAACTAACTACCACTTCTTTTCACTAACCAGAAAGCTAGAATAGCAGATCCCCACTTTTTCCCTTATATAGAAGCTTAATGCTAGGAGTCAGAGTCCAGCCACCATATCTACATCTCCATTGGCTACAGTGCCAGCTGGTTCCCCTTTCAAGATTTGAGTCATTCATGCCAGCCAGTGCAGTGACTTGCCTCTATCCATGCTGAGGACATGCTGAAGTACTATTCTTTGCCATCATTCCTTTCTGTAGAAGCCTTGACATGAGCCACTGCCATGTGAGAGCATCAATTCCCACTTTGTCTGGCATTCCCTGAATTCTTCTCCACATTCCAATGGGATTTAGATCTTGTGAAAAGTTGGGAAAGCTGACAAATAAGTTAATGCTCTATGACAGCACAAGCATAATGGTAGTGGATTATACCATTGAATTATCTGCACTAGAACAGAGGGCAGCTGGTATTTTTAAGTATTAATGGGTGCCAATCACCAGGGTTTGGGTGAAGACTAGGGGTGGGGGAAATTTCCGATTCTTAGATGCATCGTGATTCGAACGTGGACGAATCTGAATCGTCCAAATTTCGATTATTTAAATCTGTTAAATAAAGTAATAGCCTACAGACGGTTCTAAAATGCGGAACATCTCCGGGACACTATGGGGAGCGCACCAGGAGCAGACACGCCGCACAGAGAAAATAAACAAGGCTGACCGCAGCTACCCACCCCACCGTGAGGTCCGACCAGCTCCTTCTAATTTAAAAGCAGACGTGTGGAAACACTTTGGCTTCTAAAACGTCGACGGCGGAAGCAAACTGGACAAGAGCCACGTTATATGTAAGCTGTGTCGCGCTAAAATAAAATACTGTAGCGACCCTGCAGTAATGTTCTTTTATAATGTTAAATGTTCTGACTGAGTTAATTAAATGTTTGGGATTGAATGAGTAGGTAGGGGCCGGAGTGCAAGTGTGACGGGGACTAGGGCTGTGTGAGTGCGCGTGCTTGTGTGTGTATGAGCAAGCTGGAGGAGAGAGCAGCAGTACACAGTTGGAGTTGCAGCTAAGTCCTTGTTTGTTGGTTGTTTTGGTGTGGTTACAGCCAACAGTAACCTGTACTGTTCAATAATAAACGGTGGTTTGCCGAATAACTGCGTCGTCCTTTCCACACGTCCTGGCTGGCGGATGCTACAATACTTTGGCAACACAACAAACATGAGAATACCTCTTACCTTTGGTTCTGTACAACGAAGTTGTAACTTTCCAGTGTGCATGCATTTCCATTAGTTTAATAAAATATAATGGAAATTAACTTTTTTTCTTATTACAAATGCACCGGTTTTAAAAACTGCAAGTGATAAATGCTTATTCAGTGAGACTAAAAGAAATGTGAAAAAGTGCATCAATGATCATAAATGAAAGTTGCATCAATATTCGTTTTATAATAGAATCGTAGCCCCTGAATCATACTCGTAATCGAATCGTGAGGTGCCCAATGATTCCCACCCTTAGTGAAGACAGTAAAACTTGGAAGAGTTCACAATCCTCACTATTTGGGGAGAGAACTAGCTTTAGGATTGGCTCAGATAACAAAGAACACTGGAAATCTCAGACGTTACTTTTTAATGTTCAGCTTTCTCACGTACATCTCTTTGGCCAGCATCACCATCTCGGACAGTGGAAAAATGCAAATTGGGGTTGTGCATCTCTGCAGACAAACACTTGAGAGAAATAGAAACTGGTTGCTGTTTGTGCTGTGGGTACATTTTTAGCTGACCGTCCCAAATGGCCAAAAGCCAAGACCAATCAATGAGTTCTTTTTTAACAGGCTGGGCCTTGTGAGAAACTCTATAGGCTTGACTCCTTCACGGAGTATCCCACTGAAATTTGGATACAGTACTGCATGTATTTGCCAGGATAAATAGCTTTGAATTTTGATCAATAATCCCAGACATTGCCATCAAAATTTTCGCATCCACTTTCTTAGAGCCACTTACTTTATGAGGCATTGTCTGTAGCTGACTAATGTTGTGACAGTGTTTGCGCCCTGCTGGACTTGCATAGGTTAGACAGTTGGGCATTCAGGAAAGAGGTCTTTCCACTGTTTGATGGGGTCAGTGGGCTCCAGTTTCTATTGCATGAGGGTCTCATATGTTTGAAGTTTATTATTCTAAGTTTATTAATATTGTTGTTTTTCTACAACAAAGTCAAATTTGCCTTTAAGTTCTTTGGTTGAAGAACCTTATTCAGTAATTCTTCTCTTCTCTTTCAAATAGCTCTTGAAAGTTATGAGATTATGTGGTGGCTAGTGCTGCATGCCTTAACACAGTGACATCTTCTTCCAAAATTATTCGTGAGCATAGTGCAGGCTGTCAGTCACTGAATTTTAAATAACAACAAACAAAGACAATATTACGACCAAAATAATGTTGTGTGGTAGTACATCAGTGAAACAAGTAGATCATTAGTATGGTGGCTACATCAAAAGCTGGAGTCCTCCACACAATGCTTCATTTTACAGCTACAGATTGGTGAGAGGCTAGATACTGCCTACTACTACTAACTGCTTTTTTGGGTAAGATTTATTTGGGGACATTTTTTTGCCTTTATTTGTAAGTAGAGTAGTGGTATAGAGGCTGACAGGAAACGGGGAGAGAAAGGGGAATGGTCTGCAGCAAAGGTCAATTGCCGGATTCTAACCAGGCACGTTGCGATTAGGTGGCACATGCTTTAACCACTCGAAGTGCCCCTACTGCTTATCATCTGTATGTGCAAATGAACCTTAAAAATCCTGGCAGCTGTATCTCAATGTGGTTGTGCGTTCCAACAATTACTATTTGGTGTGTTTTTCGAGTGGGAAGATTAATTTCTGAGCACTTATAAGCACCTACTGGTTGTACTGATTTGTAGGTCTATAGAGACTGATCTTGTGGCAATACCATAAACCTTCTGTACCATAGGTTCCTTTCTGAGTATCTATACCCTCCTTAAGTCAATACACTGATAAAGATCATAAAGAATTCCAAATTGGGAGAGGGGGTTAAATCCATACAAAAAGCCCTATATCAAAAGAAAACTATCTTACGTCATGTTTTTAGCTTGAGGATGGATGACACAATAAAGTGGGGAATAAAGTATCCCTGTAGATCTGGGCCTGATGGTGATAAATGAAACTAGAAGATGTTCATGCAAATGGCACAGACAGATGCAGCATGCAATGTGTTACTGTGAAATGGAATATCCTGGTAATTGAAAACATAAGTTATAGCCTCTCTTGCCCCCTCTGGATGCCAAGAAACTGTTTCATCAAAGGAATCACACTGTGGGAGAAGGGGACATGGCTTTCGAATGTTCTGACTGTTCCAATCTAACAGATTAATGAGTCACACAGGCCTATGCCAACTCTGCCCCAAGGAAAGGAGGACACACGATGCTCCATATCAATAAAACAGACCTTTCTCCGTCATCAAATTTCACAGATGCAGTGAGATGGTCTGTGAATTGCTGTTTTGAAAAGGGCAAATTTGTGTTAGAATCTTTAAGTATAGCTTGTAGTGGCTTTTGCCAATACCACTGACTGATTCATAGTCATGATTTAAGCACCCAATTTAAGTAGTACATTTTGACCAAAGCACTATGAGATTTCGTTGAAACAGGGCAATAACAATTGCAACATCAGACTAACTGTAGCCAAAATAAAGGAACAAAGAGCATTCTGATAATTTTGCTAGTTTCAAAATCTGTGAGTAAGAAATAGTGGCAATAAATGAACATTTCCAATGATACAGTTAATAGTGACTATAATGCGCTATACTTAAATAATTCCCATAGGTAAATACTCGACACAGTACCATCTTAGTTCTTGTCATATGCTTTAAAAATGCACTTAATGTTTTATTTTATCTTGAGTGTTGTGTAACTGCTCAGTTACAGTGGGCACATAAAACTACTCAAATGTTACTGTGTACATGTAATAATTAAAATGTGTTGTGAATGTATCCAAACTCTTAAAGGGGCAGCATCATGCACATTTCTGTGTCTATATTTATATTCTGGGGCTCCACTGGTATATCTTTATATGATATAATGTGAATATGATCTATAATATGTGAGAGGACGACTCTAACAACCTTAGCAATAACCTTAGTATCAAAGGCTACCAACAGATAGTCATTTATTGGCATGCAGGAATAACTCAATATCAGTTCAATCGGGAAGTAGAGGTAATCACAAATGCTGTGCTCAGAGCATGCTGAGCGTGACTTTCAGGGAGAATGTTTGTCACTGTAATGTTTAAAATCTGTTTAGTGGCATACATACATAACTGTTTTTTTTAAAAGCACAGTATTCTATATCAAATACTTTATTAATATCTCATCCAGGTCCACATCAAGTCATGGTAAGAAATGTGATGCCTAAGCTAAAGAAACTGATCGTAAAGCAAGAATGTGAGAGTAGGGATCAGTATTACAAAGTATACCTTCCCTTGTCATGAGTGCAAAGAGCCAAACCTAGCAAACTCAGAATAGCTAAGTTTTGGCCCCACAGTCATCTTTCCAAAAGAATGCAGGATTTTTCTGCCTCTAAACTTAGAGCAAAGACATCACTTTTTAATGACCTTAGTTTTAGCAGGGGAGTTTGAGAACCTCTTTTTAACTGTCACAGGCAGAGCACTCGTGATAGAGAAAAACATTTCTCAAAAGAACTGCAGGTTATATTTACATTTGTTCTATATACCACCATGCAATATATAAAAGTGGAGGGTTGACAGTAACATATTAATCTTTTGGCTGCTGTCAAAAATGATACACCAAATATTGTGATATTAATAGATTTGACTGTTCACACACATGTATTAATTAACCACTTTATTCATTAGCAATAACGTTTCCAATTGTCAGTTGGTAATTATTGTTTAATTAATTATTCATAAGTATAAGTTTTAACACATTTTAAAATGCAGGATCCCGTTAGCTTGCGCTAACAATTTTGTTACCTTTTAGGCTGTTTATTCCTTCTTACTACAAGCTACTGTTGAGCTGATTTTGCATGCTCACATATCTCACTTTGAACCAGATGAGAAATCTCCAGAGGCGGCAGCCATCTACCTTTTTCCAAACAAGCATTTGGAACTCTCAACTGGCAGTAAAAATACGCTCACACTCATTATGTACCTCTTCACGAAGGCTTAGTCAATGCAAAAATCCTGTTTGCACTGTTTGCAACAATGCTGCTGGCAATTGTGCGACTCCTACTGAGAAGAGAGGGTTCAAACTGTGGTAACTTCAAGCCAGCGGCCTATCATAATATGCTGAAGCCGTTTTCAAGGACTGGAAACCAATGGTTCATTCTGCGTGCTCTATGTATATCTAAAGCGATGGAAATACTAGGTCTCCAGCTGTTTTTCAATCTAAATAGGTAGTGTTATGGGTTAATAATCTGCACTGAAGTGGCCTTAAGGAGATCATGACCTGTAGAGTTCTGACAGTTTTTGTATTTGTTTTTATTTTTTGACATTTTATCTCTCTGTGTAATGCAACCATATAGACAGATAATACAGTGCAGGTTATTTTTCAGCGTGTTAATGACAAGTGAAATGCAATTCCATGGATGACTCATTAATAAATGTAATCTTTATGTTTTTATCTTTGTGTTGCAAACAATAAATGGGCTCTGGAGTGTACTTAATAGCAATTCTTTAACAACTGGCAGTGTCATCTTTTATCAACATGAACGGACTCATTTTACTGAGCAGGGAGAAAAGTAATTATGACTCTTAATTGAAACTGGCAGTGAATTAGAGTGAGGAGAGAGGGATGGAATGGTCTCCTCAGCATGATGAGGAGAAAATAACTGATTGAGCTCAAATCAGAGATCCAATAAACTTATACTGAAGTCACAGTGTGCATGCTAGTGTTGTGTTCGTAAAGAATTATGCCAAGAGGGCCTTCTGGTGGATTGAACTTCACACACTCACATGCAGTCACACAAACACTCATTCACTCAACTCCATCTATCATTAATGAAGCTTACGTGGAGATAATATTGTCCTCGTGGAAGAGGATACCGTTGGGTATTTTCACACTGAATAACCATCAAACAGCCCGTCTCCACCTGATGTGTGCATTGAAATTGTTTGTCGTTCCAGCAGGAATACTTACAACAGCCGGTGAATGTGACTGCCACTATTTGTGGCAGTAATAAGTTGGGGGGGGGGGGGGTGTTAGACTGATAATCCCAGTAAATGATAGCAGAAGGGGAACAACAAAGGAGGTGTGTGCTTTTGGTAAATGCTGAGTGAACAGACATCAATATCAGGGCAAGATAGAGGCGATGGAAAACACACTGAGAAAAGCTATTAGTCCCAAACAGAGAAAAAGCAAAGATTCAACATGCAAATCTAACAACTTTCAACAATTTTCTTTTGAGTAGTTTGAGTTGCTTTTGAGTTGCTGTACTACAGAAAAGGCAGTGAGATTAAAAGTTTTATTCAATAATAAAATCAAAAGGAAAAAGCTGGAAGCATTGGTATTCTGTTGATGACTACAATTGTGGCCTGATTTTGTATAGGAGTCATTTTAGGAGTGTCCTCTCACTGGTTTTCTGTGAGGGAACAGTGACATCTCAGATGTCTTACTAGTTCATGCTCTTGTGGCCTTGTGAGTGACAGCTCTGATGTGCCCATTGACAGACACCACAGCTCAAGGGTGTGGAATAGCAGGGACTCCCATTTTCTTAAATCTCAGAAGAAGTCTGCAAAGTCAACTATAAAGTAAAAAAAAAAGATTGTCATAATAAATAAACATTTACTGAAAGTTTTCATGAATGCCAAGCATGCCAGAGATTTGAGATACAAGACTGTATCACCTACTTATTTTGCAAAACACACAATTATTCATCCACACCCATCATTATTTTAATATTAAAGCAGTTCTTTTTTGGTTAAATGTGCCATCTGTGGTAAGTGCTAGTATTTAAATGTTATTCCATCAGTTCATAATTATTATAATTAAGTTATTCTAGTTTTTTTTTTATGTATTTATTTTTATTTCTGGTGACATCTTTGGTGGAAAGTGGTCACTGCTGCTGTGTTTTGTGCAGCATTTTTCATCGATCACTTTGCATCAGTGTTGTCACTACTTCTTGTCATTGGACTGACAGCAGCTTGCACCCGCCATAACAAATAAGAATGGGCTGTCACAGTAACAATAGTAAACTCACTCAGCAACCCAAGACTTACCATGTCAAAAGAAAAATACATAATTTAGGATATGATTTATTTGTTTGTAAAACCATAAGAACTTGTAGCTATGGAAATGTTTACCTGCAACTATTGAAAAGTAGATACTCAGATCACTGCAACTGCTTGCCGATTTACAATCGACAGTCATGCATTCAGCCCAGCTAAGTGAGCTATTACAAAACTTGCAAAACCAAACTACACAAATTCCATTTTATTACAATTTGTGAGCTGCCTGCTGATTGGAGGTTTCATTTGATCTTAATTGTCAGAGTTTAGTACAGGAACTTTTAAAGACATCATCACACTATATTGGAAGATTTTTTAAATGTGTCAATGTATATTATCTGTCAAATATTGAAACAGGCTTACCTGTACAATTCACCTGATTAACATTAGCGTTGTCTTATTTAATTGAGTATTTGTTTTGCGCAAAGTCTTAAGTGAAAAATAGCCTGTGGTCCTCAGGAGGTAGATAGGGTTGTTTACTGATCACATTGTTGTTGGTTCAATCCACATGTTGAAGTGAACTGAGCCCCAAATTTGCTCCTGATAGTTTAATAGGACAGTGCCTTAAAACATGGTAGCTCACTGCCATCAGTGTAGTAGTGGGAATGGCTGAATGAAAGCGCCATAACAGAATGTCATAAATGCAGCCTATTTACCGAATTTCTTAGAGGACTTGCAGTACATCTGCTCATGTCAATGAATTGAAGGACATGTTTTCAAAGACAACATACGCAACCTGAAGTGAAGCTTTAAAATGGGATGGAAAAAATAGTTTCCTTTCTCCTGCCTTCTGACTGATCTTGAAATACCTTCTTGTGTTGAATTCACAAGATTCATAGATTCAACATTTATATCTGTGAATCTGTTTGAATTAAAATAATTTCCTAGGCTAAGTTTAAAACCTTGTAACTCATAGATAAGAAAGATCAGGGCAACATGCAGTGTTGAATCTGAACTGTTTGCATGGTTTCAGTAAGCTTTTGGAGAAAAATCTGACTTACAACATAATCTCTGCATGAGGATTTTGAATAGAGCTGCCCTACAAAGCTTATAAATACACAGCTAATATTATTGTCTTCCCTTTCAACTCACTGATTTAATGTAGTACAGGGTGATGCAAGCCCTCATTCAGTAAATAAAAAAATAAAGATTGCATGCCTGTTTTCTGTATTCCCTGAAAGAATCACATTAAACTGGGCTTTGACATTTACTGCATGCAATATGACATCATCAATAAATGTCGTACTGCTTGTAAATTGCTAGTTAAGAGGGCTTATGGCCCATTATTGGAGAATAATGTGATTAAAGCGGAACTTAAAAACAAACTGTCGTTCTTGTTCTTGGAAGTCTGTCTGACTCAGTATTCTCCATAGCTGAAACTGAATAAAACCCAGATGTATAGTGTAGGGAGGCATGTTTTCTGAGTGGTGCAGTAATCTTTTCATACACAACCACCAGTGGTCATATTAAAGAAGAAAAACCAAACATATTTTATACTTGTCTTGTCATCTCTTACATGAAGCCAACCGTAAAGCTATTTTATTGAAATAAATGTGAGTAGTTTCCTACAGCATTTTGATTTGAGTAAAAGCTGTGTGATTAAGAGTTGTAGCAGGTTTGTTTTTAGTTTCCAGAGGGGTGTACTGTATTTTAGTGTATGAATGGAACCCATGTGACCTGTGGACATGTACATGTCAACAATGTCACAGACAACAGACAAACAAGCGTTTCAGATAGTGCAGTAATACTTTGACATTGACATGTGACATTGTTGGTGCTGATCTTTTAAAAACAAATCCATAAAAATGTATAAATTATGCTCTTTTTCAACATATAAAATACATAAAATGAAAAATCTCTGATGACCAGATAATACCAGATGCCCACACCACACCACACCCTCCATCAGACAGTGCAGTTTATACAAGGATCAATATTGACGTAGTTTTGTCTGTTTTTTAAAATGTTGTAGTTTAATTTTATTTATAACCATTGTGTAATGGCATTGACAAATCATGTGACACAAGAAAGCTGCCTTGTGTCACATGGTTTGTGTTATTGAATAAAAACTGACCAATACCAAATACTAGTAATTTCAATTGAATTGCTAATACATTATAATATAAAAACCCATATTCGCACAGACAAACCTCAGTTTGTCTGTCAGTATATCATCAGTATATCATCAGAATTTGCTCATACTTTCTGCTACTTACAATCTTTACTTTGCACGAAGCAGTGACCATGAAAGCGGATGAAAAAATGGTCCCTAAAAACATCAGATGGGATGACAGCCAGAGTTGGTGTTTGCGCTGGTGTGTGGGCATTTGTGTAAATTGATATCAGGGCACTCAGCTGAAACAGTAAGTAAATGACTGCAGCTACGTATATGATTAAATATATGAAGTGAAATAAAAATGCTGGTGTGGCAGGAGTTAAGACTGGCTGTAAACTGCACTGAATGAAATGTGTCTGATACCCTGGTAAAAGGCTACCAGGAGGGTTGGCGAGGAGGAAGACTCTACTATTTTCTTTCGAACATGTGGACGGATGAGGAGTCCTGCATTTTCAGAGGGGAGAGTATGTTTTAGCTTAGAATAAATCAGGCAAAGCACCATCTAATGCCTTGGAAGTCAAACACAGGACTTACCATCAATTATGTGTACATAAGGGAGTCACTAAGGAGACTCTGAGACCAAGGTAATGTATCTGTGTTTTCCGGTTTGCATCAACACCCTCAGTGTGAGATGTATGGAGAGACGGTGTGTTTGTTGATTCTATCAGAAAAAAAGTATAAATTCAATTCTCTGGACCATTAAAAAAACAATATTTCATTCTTGGGATATTTTTTTGGTGAAAATATATCCGGACCTTGACAAAGACGATGTCCGGTGCAAAAGTAACACCAAGTTTTAGAAAAATAGGTAAAAATAATGTAAAATACGTTTCTCTCTTATGCGCATCTCTGTTTTATAATCATTCTAGTGTTATTTATTTATATATAAATATAATATGACACTCGAGAACTTAGTTATTTTTTCATATACCCAAATTCAGCACTTTTGGCACCTATATAAATAATTTTGGACTGAGTAACTGTTATTGCAGTCAATGTTATTTACACACAGTGTAGTGTATTAGTGTAAAGGTATAAAGGTGACATGATTGTACGTCTTACATCAGCTTCTTATGCACCATAATGACAAAGCTGTCAGTAGCACCACAGATGCCAGGACTTGACTCATTTAGGTGAGCTAGCTGAATCATAATAGTCATTATTACAGCAGTTGAGGAATGAGAAGTCTAATCAGTGCTGCATGCAATGGCATCGGAATGACTTGATTAAATTAGATATTGTTTCAAACAGATGATGCTTATCTGGCTGTCAGAGCATATTAGGGACAACAAGTATTGAGTGAATCCACTTTTTTTTCTGTGTTAAAGGTATCTTGTGAGGTTTCTGATGTGTATCATTACTGGAGCTGTTTTTTTTAATTTTGTTTATGAATGATGTTTTGCAGTTGGTCCAATATAGTCCTGGTAGCCAATGGGTTCCCACTATTCCAGCGATCTACAGGTGGCAATAATGAGTGAGGAGTGAGTTTTGTAAATCCCAAATTTAATCTAATGTTGTAATCCAAAAAAATACAAGAAAAAAAATAGTGAGGAAGACAGCAACTCCCAAGAGTGTCCTGCCTGATATTGACTTCATTGTCTAAGATTGATGTGGTTCAACATTTTGTCTTTGAATTTGCACCGAGTCCTCTTTTCTCTTTCAGATAGACTATCAGAGTAAAGTGTGGTGTTTGTCCCAGCATATTGACAATGCAAAAGGATTTCACCACCAGCGGTCAATAATATGCAGTCACCATTCCATCTATTAAAAAAAAAAAAAAAAAATCTTTACATATAACCAGCCGCGTTGCCTTTAAGTTAATGAAAATCCAATCTTGTGCCATTAGAAATCCCCAAGAAATGTACAATGTGTGATATGAAGGGTATCATTTATTGCTGCAAAGAATTATTTTTGTGAATAACTTAATAAAAGTAGTGAATACTGTTGATTCACTTCAGTTTAGAAATGATGTAAAACGTTTGAGGTAGGGGTGGACCCTCCGTCCCGTTCGGTACGCTTGTCGCGGTTCGGGGCATGTGTGTATTGTTCGGTTTGTTCGGTTCATGACACGTGCAACGTAAACCAGTAACCCAGTGAAGTGAAGTGAAGTTTCATTTGGCACGACGTGGAGGCATTACATTATTATACGTGAGACCTATGGAGGATGGAGGCTTTTGCTCCGTGCCAAGCTTTCCAACAGTGCGAACAGCTACTGACCTAAGAGAGCCTCACCATCTCCAGATGCAGGTTGATTAAAGCAAAGCAGCCAAACTACGCAATACAAATGGTAGGATACACAAACATGTGTGGACCCAAAATACCTCTACAAAGTAAATATCTATAGTCTTTTATTATTAACACAGCGGTTGATCGGTTACGAATAAATGATCCCATTATTAGGGCCCGAGCGGCGACTGCAAGTCTCTCACGCCCACATACTTCATCCAATCAGCTTCAAACTTGCTGGACATGATGATGGCTCCGCCCTGAACGTCCCGATATATTAACTTCCCACGTAACTCATAGGGCCCCCCGGTGGTAACAGGAAGTGAACTTAAATTCATGAAAAATACATAGTTGACCCCATCAACTTCATTCCACTTCTAAAACATGCAGAGCCAGTTGGTGAAGCTACATTATGAACACTGTGAAGCTACGAGTAATGGCGTCCCTGTGGGGGTGTGGCTACCATCAATTCCTCGCCATGAAAGTACGTTTGGCTTTTTGATGGCTTTATTGAACACGTATCATCATGAAAATTGATACACAGGTCCAGGGTGGAGACCTCTTCCATCTGATAGGGGTGTCGCTCATGTCGCCCCCTAGTGGAAACAGGAAGTGCCATTTTTTGCATCAACATTGTCCGATTTCCACGAAACTTCACATGTGTGATGAGGGACTGACCCTGAACACACATGCATGCATCCCATTACTGCCCCCTGGTGGATGAACCATCAAATGCTCATAACTCCCTCTTGCTTTGTCCGATTCACTCCAAACTTCACATGAGTGATGAGGGGCCGCCCCTGAACGCACCACACCACATGTGCTGACTGCCCCCTGGTGGATGAACCATTAACTGCTCATAACTCCCTCATGCTTTGTCCAATTCACTCCAAACTTCACATGAGTGATGAGGGGCCGCCCTGAACACACCAGACCACACCAGACCATATGTGTAACTACCTGTGACTGCCCCCTACTGGATGAACGAAACATTGCATTTTTGGCCTCCTTCCAGGTTTTTTCTCACTTTCAGCTTCACGCCACAGCCCCGCCATGCCTCAGGCCCCGCGGTGGCATGGGTGAGCGAGGGACCGCCATCGCCGCTTGCGGCTTTAATTATTATTATTATTCCACGTGCCACAGGCGGATTTGAGCAGCATCAATAAAACAGTTTCCATCTGTGTTTTTCTCTTTTATCCTGCAATGTGCTTATTGAAATAGGCTATATAATGTAGCCTGGGATAAATTACACGTTTTATTTTAGAGTTGGCTTGTTGTATTTTAGCATTGGAAGGCAAATTGGTCCATTTGAACAGGAGACGTGCAGGGGAAATAGCAGGGGACATTTCTAGTAACATGGAGCATGCGAGCACAATGGTCTTCATGTGACAGCTCTTTATATTGTTATAATCTTTTCCTTCGTCAGGGGGGAATCCCAGATCCCAGCCTGTGTCCACACTGTCAGTGTGTGTAAAATAATGCTAATTTCTAAGATTCCTTGATAAATGACTTGGTTAAAGTTAAACTACTGAGGATTTTTTTTATTACTCTGTATTGCGCTCTTGCCTTGATGACGTCATCCAGTCTAAAAATATGAGAAATGAAGTGTAAAACCCCCCTGAAAAGAACAACACAAACCTAACCGAATCGAAAACTATGACCCCAAAACCGTGATATGAACCGAACCGTGGATTTTGTGAACCGTTCCTCCCCTACTTTGAGGCAACATAAACCGAAGACCTGAACCGCATACATCACATACAGTTGTATTGTTTGATTATAAAAAGTGTTTATTGCATTTGATTTGATTTTATTGCATCATAGCAAAGATTTTTGTAAAATTCCTGTGTACATTTCTTTTTTTCTTTGGGCTTAAGATTCACGCTGAGAAGATTTGTGAGACCTGATGTCTGACATGGCTTATAATACACTTAGCTCCACATAATTCAGCAGAAATGTGCAAAGACATCATTTTATTTGACAGTGACTTGAATGATGCCAAGTCTTGAGTCCCATTTTCTATCATAACCTGTACTACAGATGCATGCATATTTTCCTCAGTGGAATGCAGTTGACTCATGTAATACACAAAGACGCCATCAAAGCCTGTTTGGTTGGGATTCAAAGGGAAAGACAGAAACCCCCTGGGAAGCAAAGTCATATGGGAGAAAAGTTAGGCAGCGCCTTTGAAGCCTGAGTAAATGAGGCGCTTTTGCTCATCTGGGGAGTGGAGGAGAGAATGAGCGAGAGGATGCCTGTGATGCAGACAGACATACCTGCAGATGGATCATTTCACAGCAAGGACAATTGCCATATCACTGCAGCAGCCTCCAGATCCAACAACTCATGTATACTCAAAGCTGTGAGGTATGGAATGAATCATGCAACAGTGCCGAGTGAATAGTGACGTCTTCTTTTCATGTGTCTTCAGACAACACTGACTGATGAACAACTGAAAAAATATCAGTAACATGAAATTTTGGCTAAACAAAAGGAGAAAATTAAACAGACATCCACAAAGCAAAATAGGGAAAATGTAACTAGCTGCACTTCATGTTATTGATAAATAGGAAATCACAAATCCACATCTTCTTAAAAGGCTTGCTATTAAATTTTTTTTTGACATATAACTGGAGGCTAGAGCTAGTGGTTGTATTACTTTGGTACTCCACACACACTATCTGTCTCTACTAGACTGTCTGGGACTGTGTGTAAATTGGCACTTTGAACACCAGGGTGCACCATGGCAAACTGCAATTGCAACCAAGCAAACTGCATCTTTACAACAATAAAAAAAAAGTGTTTGTCAGACGGCAAGCTGCTATACTGTTTATAAAGTACATTCCTGTGAGAGGGGTTGTCATCTTAATTAACTGTTGAATTAAAGTGGCTTTGTCATCAGATGACATTTTCACACAAGCTGTCATTTATGTGACAACGTGAATATTATATGCACTCAGCAACACCACTGAAACATCTGCATGAAGGGTTCATACACAAACAAATGAGATTTATGAACTTTTGTATGTTAAGAGTCGCTCATAACCTTTACATTTTCAGCACTGACATAGAAGTTAATTTAGTGGCCCAAATTCTAAGCTTTACAAGCGAAAGATCATACTTGCTGGTGGGATATGTTGTAAAGGATTAATATTTCTTAGTTTGAACCATCAGCCCATAAACAAATAAATAAGCATGTTATTAAAATGCAGTAGTACAAAATGGGTAGCATTAGTCAGAGAATGATCCTTTTTGAAGTTTCAGCAGGTAAAGCCACCTGCTAATTCACGCAGAGCATATTCAAGTGGGAATTACGGGGCAAACTTTTGATCTGAGTGCGACTTATAATGAGAGAACTGAGTTGTGGTTTCTCCACCAGGAAGAGATTTAATCAAAAACATTTCAATGACAGCTGCAGCAGAAAAGAGCAACCACAGTAGTATCGATTTACAAAATTCTTACAAATACCCACTACTGTTTAGACTCATGTAGCCATATAGTATAATTCACAGCTCCAAGTACTGTATGTTCCCTGCACTCACTTATTTTGATGGATCCTTTCCAGTGGGACTAATTATTAAGATTTTCTCGTTACACCCTGCGAGATGAGTTGTCTTCTTCCTAATCTTCAGCCATGTGACATTTGGTGTAATTAATTCCAGTTGAGCCTTCTATTTTTGGCTGGGCTGTCTCTAATGAAAGCAGGATGGTGCAGTTTTATCACCTCTCGCTAACACCTACCGTTTGGAAAGCAGAGCAGTAAGTTGGTTTAGAGAACACAAAAATCTTGTCAAGGCAACAAAATCAATCAGTCCTTTGGTACATTTACATCAGTACAATTTACTCAAATGTTTTAAATTCCTTCATTCTGTAAGGATCTATCTCATATTCTCGCAACTGTTATTTTGAATTGGAGCCTAAAAGATGACCTATACCTATTTAAAGCAACCTTGTTCTGTCTATTTTTTGCTTATTTTGTGATTTTTAAAATGATTACTAGTGCATCACTATCATTCCATGTGACTTAGCATTCTAATTGTACAAACCTGCACATTAAATGAATTAAAAAATAGAACAAATAAGAAAATAGAGATAGAGAAATAGAGAAAATAAACAAAAGAGAGAAATGAAGGGCAAAGGACGAAGAGGAAGATGGAGGGCAGAGGAAGAGCATCAAGCTATCTGGAACTGCTGAGCTGTAATTTACTTGAGAGACGACAGGAAAGATACAAGCAGAAGTCCCAGACTGATAGCTTCTGGTTATGAGGGGAGTGGAACATCAGTTATCTGGTGGCTAAGTGACAGAGCGTGTTGATTGTACACAACACAGCCACAACTCTTCAAAGAGGAATGCCGGGTCTTAAATCAAAGAAAATTCCTGTCGTTTTTCTCTTGCCCTCCGTGGCAATCTATTTCTCCTTAATATTTCTTCACACGCACACAGCGACACCGCACGGTGGCTCGTTTCACACTTTACAAATGACCAGACAAAAACTTTGGCCAGCTTCACTGCACTATACGTTTTTAAAATCAACATGAAATACAGTATGTATGACTCTGAATACTGCCAGTATCAAGCTATACAAGCTGTAGAATGATGACAACTGTACCAAAATAGCAGAAAAACATCATAGTACATATTATGATATACTAACCTATATACTGTACACTTTCGGTTCACTGAATAAGGCAAACATTTGCAAGACCATTTCAAGTGAGCTCTTGACGTAAGGAGCTGTGCTGTGATATCAAACAAAAGCCAGTGTTATCCCAACAGCTACATAGCAGCAGGTAGCAGCTCCTAAGGCGGAAAGCTTGAATTGGGCTGTCAAGACAGACTTGAAGGAGTAGCACCGGGCCTCAAGCTGCAATTATCAGACTGGCAGCTGCTGATAACTGCCACCAGACAAAACAGGAAACATTACCCCTCTCTGTTCAACTTTTTTTCATTTTCACATCGTCCTCTCTTTACACCTTTGCTACCAGGGGCTGAGTGTATGTTCTCACCAAACTTCACTTTGAAATATCATTGCTTTACAATGTCTTATTAACCCCAAATGTTTGTTTTATTAATTTTTTTTATATTCCTGAACATTTCCAGGCAGTACTGATATGATTTAGGAAGTTAAAGGATGAATATGACAGTAGATCAATTCAAATTCACATTCAAAGAAGTTAAATGAGGCAACATTACAAACTTCATAGCCCTGATCATTCTTACTGTTATCATACCATAATGGACATTAGTATTTTTTCTTTTTTTTTTCTCCATATTTTTGTTCTTTTACTCCACCCATTCCGTTAAGTGGTTAGTAAATCAGAACATATTGGATGGTGCTCTAGATGATTGTGACAAACAATCCTCAAACTCAACTCCAACAAATCCGAAGTCCTCATCATTGGTCCTGACTCCCTCACCCACTCCACTCAGAACTTCTCCCTCAACATTGACGGCTCCACCATCACCCCCTCCACCAAAATCCGTAACCTTGGAGTTATCCTGGATCCCACTCTTTCCTTCCTCCCCCATGTCAACCATATCACCAAAACCGCCTTTTTCCACCTCCGAAACATCGCCCGCCTCCGCCCCAACCTGTCTACTACCGCTGCTGAGACACTCATTCATGCTTTCATTACATAAAGGCTCGATTACTGCAACAGTCTTCTCTACGGCACCACCACCAAAGTCCTCAATAAACTCCAATACGTCCAGAACTCTGCTGCACGCCTCCTCACCGGTACCCGCTCCAGAGAACACATCACACCTGTCCTCCGTGAACTTCACTGGCTTCCAATCAAACACAGAATCAACTTTAAAATCCTCCTCACCACCTACAAGGCCCTCAACAACTTAGCACCCCCCTACCTTGCTGACCTCCTTCATCACCACGCCCCCTCCCGATCCCTCAGGTCCGTCTCTGCCAACCTGCTACAAGTCCCCCGGACTAAGTGCCGGACCTGGGGTGATCGGGCCTTCTCTGTTGCTGCCCCCACCCTATGGAATTCACTCCCCCCTCACATCAAAATCTCCCCAACCCTCTCCTCTTTCAAATCTGCACTAAAAACACACCTTTTCTTACTAGCCTTCAACTCCTAGCTCCCACTGGACTCGTCATGTTTTTAACCTTTGTTTTTGTGTTCTTTCGTTGTTTGTTTTTTAACCTTTTATAACTTATAAACATTTGTTTCATAGCTTTAAATAGGGAAATAGGGAAATTGTAAAGCGTCTTTGAGCACCGCATAAAGCGCTATATAAGTTTGATTTATTATTATTATTATTATAACGTATCACCTGTTAACAGATCATGCGAAAGCACACCTGCAGTATTTGTAGCTCATTATCAGTCCAGGTAGCTACCAGAGAAAACCTAAACCACATTTTAACAATGAAGCTCCGACTTCATCATCCATTATCCATGGATTTGAAGTTAATGGAGAGAAGCTTCCCTTATCTTTCATTTAAAGTGAATTAAATTTTGGATAGATGAACTAAAGGATTAGACAAGCTCTGAAGGTGACCCTCTCTCTAAACTATTTCTTTCTTTCTGCTCACTGTGTCTTTTGAAAACTAAAAGAAAAGGAAAAAAAGATATTTCAAAGAGTAAGAAAGAAAGTATATTTTAATAGTGCAGGAATGTATTCCCCATGAACACACACTAAGCCAAAGTTGACATGCTGAACTCAAATTCCTGGACTTCATCAGGGGAGTGTGGGTGTGATTAATCAAGAAACTAAATTGAATATCTGTGGATGTGTCAGTGGTTTGTGGGTGTGAGAAGAAGGAGACTTATTGGACTCATTTGCTACTCTCCTATATTACTGTCAGAAGTTTTTTAAACTGTGACACAATCTTCTTGTTTTGTCCCTGAAGTTTTCAGTGTGAATAAGTGATTGCAGATGCTAAGTGCTCTGTGGTTGCTCTTCCAGTAAATATTATGAATCAAAATAACTTTTCTTGTAAACGGCCTTCCTACAAGTGGTTGAACTTTAAAACATTGCAAACAGATGGGATGTTACACAATGTAATATTTCATATTAGAATCTTTTCAAAAGCACTGCATTACTTTATTCGGACTGATAAAGAGTTTGTGAGTCATGTTTTCAGGCACAGGCACTGACCTTCAGTATTTTAAGCACTGTTCTATTTGAATCATCCTCTTCTCTTCTGTTCTCCCTTTTCATTCATTCATTTTTTCCAACAACATATTTGAGACAACCACACAAAAAACCTCTTGAAATAAAACAACTTTTATAAAACTTTTTCATAGCCAGAATGTCATCTTTCTGGGTCACTTTTACTTTCAAAGTTGACTCAACTCTTCTCCCGCTGGCAGGCCACACCAGACACACTGCCCCGTCTAAAGGAGTAGTCCTCATTCAACTGTCCTGGAAGAGCCTGCTGGTGTACTGTAGTTTGTGTTCTTTCCTTTTCTTCAGTGATTTCTCTGTTGGTGTTGTGGCCCAAAGACAACTTGAAAATGAAACCGCAAGTTTCCATGTATTTTTTGTTGTTGTATCTTTTTACTCTAGTTTGCACAGAAACTTCTTATCGTTTTTGAAGGTTTTCAAACACAGCAGAGTTGGGCCAGAGTGAAGAGGGAATTTTCTGTTCTTTAGGAGTATAGGGAGGACGCTTCCACCTTATTCTTTTGTCGCTGCGTTCTCAGTGTTGCACATTAGTGATGTGGTTCAGGATAGAGGTTTTTCAGCATGGTCACATGTGCCCCACAGGCATCCTCACAATACCAGAGGAGGTGTTTTATAAGCCTCATACACTTACTGTATATAATATATCATTTGCAGTCTGTTCTTGACAGAGTTGACATTGTGATACAAATGCAGTATGTTTCTACTCTACATGCTCTTCCCACAGTCCTCCTAGTGACTCAGAAAATAATTTCAACAACTCTACTGTAGACATAAAGCTCTTCTGATCCTTACAGAAATTTAAGGCTCCATCCATTGCACAGACTCTCTCATCCTCATTAATACTTCAAAGTACAGTTGTAAAAATATGTATTAACATTTCACTTTATATCTTAATGCTATCTACTCCTAGCATGATCATTTTTGCAGTATTTGCATTTGTAAGGAGATTCTTCCAACAAATGACAAGATTGTGATGCAGCACGTGAGTCAGAGTGCACAGACAGAGATGACTTAAACAAAAACTGTCAAGCAAAACTAATACCCTAATTAGACTGTGTGACCAGGAAATTGAAAACTATTTAATGCAATTTAATGCAATACACAGCAATAAAACTTATATTTAGTCATGGTAACTATGGTAACAAAAAAAATGCGACCCATATTTTAATTCAAAAATCTTCCTTCCTTAAGAGAAGTGTGATTTTAGCCCTATTTCAAAGCCCTACTGCTTGTCCATATGATGACCATGTTGACTTTCTAGCATTGTTCTATGTGGGATCTCCTTTATGTTACTGCCCCCCTCAAACTTCACATGCTCTAGAGAGCACATGTTCATTAATTCAGGCTTGCAGTGATGAGGTTGTACAAGGACCATTAATCTAAAGTTCTCTGATGTATCACTGTGGCATAGACCCCCCAGCTTATTCATATGCCCCTACAGTGGGACATCTCATTCATGCAACTTAGAGAACCAGAGTTATGGAAGTAACCTTTTGCTCTGAGGTGCCATTGCTGACAATTGATTGACAAACTAAAATCTTATTGTCCACAAATAAGGACATAATTGATGATGTTCAAATAATTGTACATTAATTACAGTACAAACACTGTCACCAAAGGCTATGATTGTTTTAAAATATAATTGAAGCTTGAATTATTAGCAGACTATCCACGGGGAAAGCATCAGATGATCGACTTGGAGGGGAATAGACTACATGGAAGCACTTCCGTAGTAATTACTATCACCAGTTCTCCTCTGATAATGCTGTGGAGGATTTGTAACTCCTTTTCTGATGAGGTCAGGTCCTCATTATAATTACTTGTTTCACTTAAGTATACACAGCTGCAAATTGGACTGCAATAACAGGAATAGTAATTAGTGTGGTAGACATTATTAGAGGTGAACTTCAAAATCAGCAGGGAGAAAATCACTCTTTCATTATATCGATGAATAAGTCAAACAAAGAGTGGAAATAAATTTACAGTAGGCAATTAAGGAGTAAATAAGAACATCGTATCATAAAGCACGTTTTCTCTTTCTGATCCATTTTTAAATACACGTTGAACCTTAGATAACTACATGAGGCAAAAGGCAGTTTTGCTTATAGAATCTCTGTTCAGTGAAAACCAGCCATTATGACTGCAAAAGTGATGTTTTGAGTTCTTTATGGTTTGGATTAAATAGCTTTCAGAACCAAACTTAGATCTGTAACGTCACTCAAGTGGTTGCTGCTCTTTTTGCAGAAGTGTAATCCTATTTCCACAGCAAAAGGCTCACTAATTTACAAGCTTAGCTGGGAAATCGAATGCTAAACCACATTTATTAGTCTTAAAAATCAACCGTTTTATTATTTTCAAATCATATCTTCACCAATTTGTATTGAAGAGTCTGTTTTGGTTTTCCTTGAGGTGATCACACACGTACACTTTTCCATTAATGTCACAGTCTTTCAGTTGCACACAGTCATATCAGGGAGCTGCCCATTACAGCCACAGTCTTTAGTATAGGTCACTTAATTAAAGAGTTTAAAAGGAACCTTGACAGTAACTGTGGAAAGAAGAAAGGGCTTTCCTCATTCACATTCCATGCTCAATTTTTCTCAAGCACGTTAACCAGCAACCATCATGTCAGAAGCTTCCAGCCAAGTAATTATCTATAATGCGGTGTACAATGTGGCATACAGCACTGTCTCTTGATCTTCAAACACTAAGGCAACACTGGCCCAAGCTTCAATTAAGATACTGTATGGCAGCTTGGCAGTTGATGAAAACAAAGAAATATTCTGATTTATAAAACTGTTTTTCTTTGACTGAATTACATGTTTGACGGTGCGAACATGTGCAGCTGTAAAGCAACTCTTTGATTCACTGACTCCTTCATTCAGCTTCTTTCTGCTCTCCTTTTGGTCTGTTGGGTTTTTCCAGTGTCCAACTGTTGGTAAGAAAATGTCAAATAATCACCTGTTCTTGCAGAATGGTTACAGCAAGAGTTTAATAACAGATTAATATTTCCTCTTTCATTGGTGGTAAAAGAATTCTGATTGGGTTATACAAGTCAAGTCCCTAAAAAACCCACAACATTTGTCTTAATCATACAAGCCAGACCTTTTTCTTGTGGTTAAAACATAGTGTGAAGGTAGATATGGATAAAGTACACCCTTACTAAACCAACTCATTATCTAGATATATTTTTGGTAACCCTTTAGATTACAGCCCACAGTGTACAACAAAATTATTCCCAATTTAATGTTTTAATGTTTTGTATTAATACTGCCTACATGTATGACCGGTACATACTGTACTGGTTATCAATTAACAATAAATCATCTCACAACACATTCATAGTTATTTATCTAATTGCTCAGTCAGAGTTTCACATCTGAAAAGTGAATGAACATCACAACCTCACACTGAGCACAGTATGTAATTTGATCCCATTTGCCAAAAAGGCAAGTTTGAGTGTAAGAACATGCATTTATTGAGAGAAAAACTACTTTGAATTGTACACTACTCGTAAATTGAAGAGATTCATTATGTTCAAAGCACTTGTGAGGATATTCATCTGTATTGGCAAGTCAAAGTTTTCCAACTTATTACTATTTTATTTTATTTTATTTTACAATACAGCACAGTTGTTGATTTTTTGAGTGAATACAATAACCTGATGACAAAACATGAATTGATGCTTGTTTGCTTTATACTTGATTACAATGGGCATACTGAAAAAGCATTGTCAGTTTGGATACAAATATAAATTATTTTCATTACTGATTGACATTTGGTTTTTAAGTTGTCTTTTGGAAGCAACCACTGGGTGCCTCTTTTCAATGAGCAACATTGTCTGCAATGAACGTGTTAGATGAACCCCAGGCTGACTTCTTTTACTAGTAGTCAGAGTCACCATACGTCTTAGTCAGGTATATTATGCTGCTAATTTCAGAACAAATTAGCCAGAAATGCCATAATTTGTCATGTGATTGTTACGATACATGATTTTGGAAATGTGTTACGAATAATGTCATTTTCTGAAATGTTTGAAATGATTAAGGGTTAATATTCCTACAAATGGTGGAAATGTCAGTGCACATTTATTCGTATTCATAGATAACAGATGCTTTGTTGTAAAATGTGGATCACTTGTGAATGTTAATTTTGAGTGCTTGCATAAGCCTGAAGATGGACTTGATAGGGATAACATGAGGTAAAACTAAAGTTATGACATGGCCGAGATGTGCTGAGGAAAAAAAAAAGTAACGTGTTTATAATGTGAGAACATAAAAGCTGAGATAACATTTAACAGTGAATTCACATGCTTTTGGTGTTGAGAGCAGAACATACAGATATTATTTTCATGCCTGACTTCATGCCTTCTGGCTTGTGATCGTGACTACTAATAGATCGTACAGAGAGCTCATGTAAACATAAAATAGACTTTATTGTAATCTGAGTGTAAATGAGAACTCACTTCAGTCACAGTGCCGCCGTACTGTACCTGCTTTCTGATGTTTTCAAGATTAATGACCCACCTGGTTTTCAACATTTTCACCGATTCCCATTGCATTTCCCTCTATTTGTCTAAATGTAGATATTGCAAAACTCTTAAAGAAATCACAGAATTGAGCATGTGTACTCTGGGAGTTTTAGGAATTTTGTTTAGTACTGCAGACATTTTTACAAGCCAGATGGGAACAGTAGACAGATGATAATTGTTTGCAGTGGATAGAAAATGTTCCCCTTTCTGAAAGAAAATATGTTTTGAATTCAAGCATGAAACACACATGGGCTATTCATTTTATAGCTTTTGAAAAACAATGGGAAAGTGTGTGTTTGCTGTTCTCATACTGAGGATTGACTGACAGTAAAATAGACTGTTCAGTAACACTTTATACTAACCATGATGAAAAAAATGGTTACAGTTAATTATTGGTCAGTAAGTGCTTTGTAGAATTTTTAATAGGTGACCTATAGAAGAGTAAATATTTGTTCACAAATAACCAAATTGAAGCTGATTTTATTATCAAGTTTAAACACATTTATGAACAAACCTTTAGTCAATCTTGGCTTACAGCACTGAACCACATACTGTATAAGCATGGTGGGATATGAGAAAAGGTTGGATGAAAAGAAGCCAACACAACATATCATTAATAAAACCTTTATTACAAAACATCAATAACATCATTTCAAAGAACATTATTTTACAAAGAGGTACACCAAGTATGACTACCAGCATTGGGTATCAGTACAGTACCAGGCAAAAGTAAGGGTTGTTGTGATTGCCAATTTCTCAGCTTTGAAGCTACAACATACCAACACAGTGCTCTGGCTGCTCAGACTGAAGCTTTAGCAGACCAACAAACCAATTATCAACCGTTAACAAACAGTAAATTATGAATTGGCCATTTGTTAATGATGGTTATTATAAAGTGGTATCCACTGTTTTGCAATCTGGTGAACTTACTACTTCATTCATCCATCATTGCATCCAACAGTTCTTTTGGAATACACACTAAAATAACGTCCACATTAAAAAGTAGACTGAAGCATCACAAATTCAGAAAACAGTTTTCAAAGATATCTCAAATCAGGTTTTCACAGCTCCTCTTAAGTCAGAAATAAGAGTCTACTCGGTGGACAGATGGCTGGAAGATATAACCTGTGCAGTCACTGGCAATGACTAAAATGAATCCCAGCCACAGAGAACATAATGTTCTATCTAAATGGAAAGAAGGATATAGTCAGATAATTCCAAGGACAAGGAACCAGGAAGTAAAGGCTTGATGGTGTGTACTCTACTCTACACCTAATGTATGTAGGTTTTACAGTTGCTTCTTGCTCTCATTTGGCATTGACTTTCAATACACGTCCTTTCTCTCTAAACCTAACACAGGTAACTATAGGGGATAGAAATTCCCTTACATGCATTAACTAGAAATAATAATAATTTAAAAAACCCCATAAGATTGCAATTCAAATGTTATTTCATTTTAAACATTACCTCTCAACTATTATTTGAATACCAAAGAGTTGATCAATCACTTGGTTTCATTTGCCGTGCTCATCAGTCACTGACGTGTGTTTTAATGAGCATCAAGCCAGGTGAAATCAATTTAAAAATGTCATAATGATTGGTAATACCGTTGGAGTGTGATGACTCACGAGTGAAAAGCAACTAATCCTCATTTTCTTACGCTGGGAGCTAAATGGAGCTCTTCTCTAATTCTACTTTCATGATGACTGACTCATTTCTGCATGTGTCTCTTTTATCTGTTTTTTCTCACACATTATACAGGGACTTACTTTTTGTCCTCATTACCTGATTCCGTCATTAAAGCCTGTTGCATTTTCATTATTTATTTATTCATTTATCTTTTTTATTTATTTACATCACAAAGCAGTGCATCCCATTACAGGAGAAGGTTTAAGAAACGAGCTGTGTGGACAGTGAGTCGATCACTGTCAGCACATGGTATGGTTTCAAAATATGTGTAATAATCTTGCTTGATGCTGGCATTTTAACATTTTGATTACGACAATGGATAGTCCACAACATTTACAATGAATACAATTACAAGATTTGTGTGATTTGCAAAAGTTTAAGCAAATGTTCTCAGAAAATGTGTTAAATTCCTCAACTGTGCTGAAATAAGACATGTTTTGGTGTCATTTTAAGTAGAAAGAGTTAACCAATGAATATAATGGAACTTAAAGTGAACAATATTACATAATTTCTAAAGACCACAAGACAAGTAAACACATAATACAAAGCCGCTTCTGAGAACTGAGCTTGATACAGAACAACACCTCTTGAGCTGGTCAGCATTCAGCACTTGGCTTAAGGGTACAAAGGACAGATGTTTGAGTCCTCGGCTTCAGGGACACTCTCAAAACACAGGGCCATCCTTATACCCCCAGACTAGAAAACTAACCTGAAGGAAAAACTATGGACAGCTTCGCCACTTACTGATGGCATTTCACATAAAACTGGTGTTTGAAATCGATACATTCTGCAGTAACAGTCAATACAGAGGTAACAAAGCGGCTTGTCCAGAAAAATCTGATATTAATATCCAGACAAGAACAAATGGACTAGATAGTGAATATAATATATAATAAATTCCTTGATGGCATAGATCTGTATTTAGCTATCATTGCAAATGTATTTTGTCATAATTGGAGATAAAATCATTTCTTCACACCGCCCTTCATTGTCTCTACATTACATTAGCTAGACTGCCGATCATTATGCTATCATTCAACAGAGCAAGAGAGAAAAGTCCAAAAATAAGTCAAGAGTTAGTTAGTTTTGAGTGCTGAACTGTGATATTGTTTTAATGTGCCTATCCTCCTGTTTGTGTAAAAGTCTATGTTTTCTTCGGGGACATTCCTTTCATCCTCATGTGGCATCATTAGCTCGATAGCTGTCCCCAGTGTAATGCGGGGAGAGGAAGATTTGAGTTCAAGTAAGAAGGAGAGAGACCTTGTTGTCACTGTCCCATAGCTGCTTATGTGACTGAGTATTTGGGGACGCTACTGTACAATCTTTACTGTAGAAGTTATTTAAAGGAATGAGACTGCATCACAAAGTGACCACGGCATCGCATCTTTTTTTTAACCGGGGCACTTTGACATAACACACGGTTACACTGTTTCATTGTTATATTAAAGTTATTCTGCTGCAGTTTGAAAGGAATTAAGTAACTAACAATGATTTGACTCATGCATACCCTCTGAGGCAAACCAAAAAAACATGTAATTTCCATGACATCCCTGTTTTTATAATAATGTTGTAGTAAGAAATACCTTGATGTACAAACGACTTATATGTACGTGATGCATTAAGATTTTTTTCTTGGTTAATTTTAGGTGTATTTGTGATTTCTGCTTTCGGCTCTAAATACATTCATGTTTAAGAATGAGGGCACAAGATAATTTCAACACAATATCTATAGAGAAGAGCATTTGAACGTTTTATAAATGTAGACATCAAACTCCAGCAATACATAATAAATACAAGTTGACAGTATGGGTGTGTGAGTGCAGTGCACGTCAGCCACCTGAAGCTACAGAATCTGCTGTTTTCCCTTTCCCTTCATGGTCTCAATAGGGAGAAATGCTCAAGCAATTTTATACCAAAAAAGATACTGGAATTGCAGTTTGCTACCTCATTTGTATAAACACAGACCTTGCTGTGCCACTTTTGCCACCTCATGCAGGAAAGGCTGTTTGGAGCAACACAATAACAAAACACAGACAAACAAATTCTCAGGCTGTTTTTTTTTAATCACCTGACTTTGATTTTCTAGCAAAGGCCATTGAACATGCATGAGCAAAGGCTAAAAGACAAAAAAACACCTAATGATGGGAACACATAATCCAGATCTCTACCAACACCCCACACTATGTCCAAATAGCTAGTTTCTACAGAATATGTAACTAAGTAGGCTTTTGAGATGTCTTGCTAACCAGACAAAAAAAAAGTATGTCAGCACAACCTACTTCCACATTTGTAGATGTAAAAAGATGAGGACACAGGCATTTTGTTTGAATCTAGTTTTATTTATATCAGCACTATTTTCTTTGGACGCCCATTTGACAGATATCTTCTTGAGTTGTTGTGTATGGATTCCATTTTATTTACATTTTACACCTAATTAGGTCTTTCATCATGACTGATGTCAGAGTCCAACCTCCAAGCTGGCCCCAGATCTGCAGTACGTACGAGCATCCAGGGATTCGGTGCAGCACTCTCTCTTTTATTTCCAGCATTTGATTTCTCCTCCAAGTTTCAACAGCCCTTGCATCTCTGCAGTTAATTAGCCTTGATCAATTTCTCCACTGACGCTCTTGCTCTGTGCTGCTAATATCTTACTTTTGCATCATTTTTTCTTTAACCCTACATACATACTGTTCTCCATAGCACCCATGATATCACCACTAACGCAGTCTCTTCAGATCACTGTACTTGACCTTATTTGCTTTCTTTTGCTCATCAAACACATTGTTGGCACTGAAGATCTATTCATTTTCTCTGTATATGCTGAATTAAATCCATGGTTTAATCAAGCCAAATGAATAGTGTTAATATGTTACACATGCGTCCACAATCTTATTTCATCCAAGATCTTTTTTCATTCATGTTGCAGTAAAATCTGTTAAAAGATGACAAACCTCCTCACACTCTCCTATCTCCTTTCTCTATAATTATGTGAGTCACACAACAATAATCACACTTTTAAACATTTTCAACTGTTCATTGCTGTTTGTATCTTTTCATTGACTTTGTTAGCATCCATACTGTCTGCAAATATCATTTCATGTTGTAAAATGCACTCAAATTGCTGCAGTCACCACATTTGTTTTTTAAGATTTGGATTTCTGACCAAAGAAAGTGTTCCGAGAAGATTTTATATATTTTTCCTCATCTTCATAATGACATTCTTATATAAGCATTTTGATTCATGAGGTTCATGCTTATCAAGTATAGCCTCTATGTTTTGTTTCTATAAAAACCTTCTTCATGTAACTGGATGGATAATGTAGCCCGAGACAGGAGGCGATTAAGGCAACAGGTGGCGAGTAAAATTGCATTTTTCATGTCTCACTGTTATGTTAAAGCTCACATCTTGTGTTTCTTTTACACCAGGAATTTCACACCTAATTTCTTACCTACAAAGAAATTGAATTCTCCATAAAGAACCTGCTAAAATAAAATATGGTAAATGAGGCAATTTAAAGGTGTGGGGGAAACATTGCTATATTTATGCCGTGTGTTTCTCCTCTGATGGTTGGGTCAGTGTGCCATTCAGGTAAATGTGTGGATTTTCTTTTTTATAGACTAATTTTAACTACATTACAGTTGAATTATGCTATACAGTGTAATAAGTGGTTGGTTGTCTAATCAAACACTATCGTAACACATGATCATAGCACATTTTATATATTTATCAACATCAGCCAGCCCCCCAAAATAACATTACCCAGCATGCAAATAAGAGCCTATAAGCCTATTATCTGTTGTTATTTTGTCTAACTGTAGCCCAGACTTAAGACCAACCTTGTTTTTAAATTATACAATGTATTATGCGCCGTTGTCGCTCAAATGAAAAGGTCTAGGCTAGATGCAGTGTCATCCTCGTGTATATGTGTATATTACTTTACATGTGTAAAGTTTCTGTTTTTAATGTATTTGTTACATTGTTCTTTAGGTGTTTCCTGTGAATACAGAAGTGTATTTTTGATGCTGTGTGCATGTAATGAACAGAAACTGAGAGTAAAAAAAATGAGTAAACCATGCAGTAATGCTAACACGAAGCACAGGGAGAGAAATAGCTGAAAAGGATGAATGAGGAGAGCAGGCTATAATGAGAGTTTAGCTGCAGTTGAGTGCCAACAAGTTACTTACATTGGTCTATGACGTGCAAGGAAACAATAAATGGCATTAGACCATCAATTCCAAGCGTACATCTTTTAGACTGGAACAATACACCATTGATATCTATTGAACATCCCTGCACTTACAAAACTGGTGTCACAGTTTGAAGCGTATAGGCTGCTGACCAAGTGCTGTATTTCACGAGTTAGGAATAAGAATGTGTGGTTTTTTAATGATAAATACAATTGTGCTGAATGAATCAAGGTTGATTATAGGGGTGTTGAAATTTCATTGTTCCACAACCCCCTCTGATATTGGACCACACCTTAGTGCTTGTTATGTAAATGAAGACTGTTTTATCATTTTGTAACAATTAGCTGCCACTGCAGCATTATTGTGTTTTAATCAGTGAATTCTCAGCAGATTCAACTGTGTGATATCTTTGGATGTTTTTTTCCCCTTGTTTGTCAGCTGGTATGAGCTCTGCCAGCTTTGTGACCTTTGTGTCAACCACAATAAATACATGATGGAGATAAAACAAACCAGGATGGTGGGCTTGTCCTCTTAGGTTTCTTTGTTGGCAACAACATGAAAGCTGCTTCTGTACTGAAGCAAACATAAGATCACAACATGTTTAAATGTATGATTTACTGCACCCTGTGCATTTTTTAACACTAGTCAATACAGTTACAACTGTTACAATTCAGAATACAATTTACATATTATATGTATGTATGTAAATTATCATTATTGATAATTATACGATTTTCTCCCTTTTTGTTAGGTTAACTAATCTCTCAGGTTGAGAAATGTAAACATGGTGGCTGTCGCTAAAACTAACTGTACAAAAATACTTTAATCATAATGTAGAATAGGTTGCGGTAGGCAGCTGGTTAGGAAGGTGTAGCTGTCTCTGTGTGGTGTCTGTCAAGAAAAAGGAGTCACGTATTCTTTTCAAGATATTTATTTAGTTTCCAAGGTCAGTTGTGCAGTCCAGTAACTTGGTATTTGTAGTAGTGGGTGTAAGTATACGAGCTGTTGGTGTGTGTGTGTGTGTGTGTATGTGTGTGGTTTAGCCACTCAAACACACAAACAAGGAAAACCAGGAGGTACACTCACAGACACACTGGAATTGAACTATACCATATAGTGTATATCCTTACAAGTCAAACAAATTCACCCATTGTCCAAAGGGAAACATTTCCCATCACTTTGGGTCCACTATCTAATCACATTTTTCTACACAACTTATATGCTATGTATATGAATTATAATCGTTTTTGTAGTCAGCTTCTCAGAAAATATTTAAAAACCATATGGACTGTGGTTTAATCTGACTCAGCAACCTTTTAAAGAGTCATTGCTTATATACTGATAATCTGCAAAGCTTGAAAATGGACATAAGGAGAATGGAAGTCATTGTCATTCACCCAAAAATAAAATGGAAAAGAAACTTTGCAAGTATAGTAATATGTTTTTCTTATTCTTTACCTTACAAGAGTTGTAAACCCAAAGCCTCCTGAGAGGAATAAAAGCTAAAAGAAACACTTAGATTAGCATATATCATAGTAGAAATGGCTGCATATGAAAATGAAAAAAATAAAAATAAAATTTCATTTTACTACAATTTTGTTACAATAATAACAAGGCAATGTACTTGCAGTGACTGTAATGTTTACCTCTTCAGACAGTGTCACTTCTTACCCTCCCCATACTATTACAGCTGTGTAAGAAAACATGTCTACTAACCTCAAGGAATTCACTAAGTGGAATTTTCACTGCATGGATGTATCCCCAGCAATTTCATGTAGTGGACTGTGTCAAGGGAAACCGCAAAGCTTTTTACACATTAAATGTCCTGCTCCGTAGGGAATGGGGGAAAAACCAGCGAAACAAGCAGCCAAGAGCAGAGTGAACTCTTCTCACTCGCAAGAAAGGGAATGATGGGAAGGTCATACAATAAAAAAATAAAATAAAATAAAAAGTTCTACAGAGGGGGATACTATAGCACTACAGACTGCTCATTAAAAAGTAACCAAATATTTATTTTAGTTTATCGGCAGAGTACTCTGTAATCATCATACTGCTTGAGGCAGTTTGCTTTTTCAGAGGTACTTGTGTACCTTGCACATGCCAAAATGTAGCCAAAGAAGTAGCATTTTTGTAATTTAGTAGCACATGAACCTGTCAGGTGATTTATGTTAATGTGCAAACAAAGTTATGTTAATGTGATGCTAGAGGGAATCAATAAAGGCCAATTATAATGTGTTGTAGTGGAGACAAATTGTATTTCTTATATGAAATATAGGCAGATTTTCACCACTACACAACCCAGCTGGGAAAAACCCACTTACAGTAGACCCATCATTAAAATTTGAAAATGCCAAAATATAGTGCTAATAATTGTTCCCTTGGTTTTCAATCAAAGTTGACCAAGACAGCGCAATCTGCATGTTTATCCATAATGAATATGTAGCAGAACAGACAGACGTGGACACATGTAAAATGATCAATAGTTCGTGCCACTACCTTCACCCCAACCACCTTGTTCACTGTGGGAGCAATAGGCTAGAAATGACTAAACTGACCAATCAATCAACAGCTCAAAGTAACATTTTGTTTTCCGGTCCCCTCATTGCCCTAATCATCATCTGTTCCTTCTTCAATCACTCTCACCCCACAAAGCCACAGAAGTCTGAGAAAGGTAAAGAATACTGAAGTTTTGTGACAGATCCACTAGTATCTCATCCACCCTTGTTTACCTTTCTTCCTCTATTGACACAACATACAAAAATGGCCTTTCTCGGCTAGAACTCCAGACTTCCCCCCCTCTTTTCTATTTCCTTCCCACATGCTTTCACTGAAGCCTAATTACAGGGTGGACAGAGTAATCGATACAGGAGAGAGTGAAAGTCCCCAGCAGGCAGCTTGAGGACCCTCTTACCTCTCTTCAGTCGACCCTTCTCATACTTGCACACTAGTAAGTCATCTTGACTTTTTGCAGACATTAGACTCAGGCCTGCCTATTCCCATAGCAGATGCCATACTGCATAAACAGAGGAAGTGCATTACACTTTACCCTAGGGCGGAGCAGATACATCTCTTGGAAAAAAAGTAGGTAAAAGCTATGTACATGTTGTTGCAATGCAAACTATAAAATACATTTATTTATGTTATGTGTTTTTATACACCCTGTTGTCATTGAAATGCTGCTTCATCTGAGGCTGATAAGTTTAAAAGATTGTGGCAATACTAACAGTTTAGCTGCAGTATTAAGGTGCATGCATTTTCTTCTCTCATATTGTTTGCCATCTCCCCTAACTGTTACTCTTTCTTCTTTGAGGATTAAAAAAGAGTCGCACAGTTAAACATTCAGAAAATCACCACTAATTCATTCTATAGAAAACAGAATACTTAATGGATGGATTGTGTATGTCCACCACTATACCCTACTATATTCCTTTTCTGGCTTTTTTTTCTGGATAAGTATTGAACATGAACATTTTATTAACAGTTAATTGGCCAACATTTGCAACGTTTCGAAATCCACAGTAGAATATTTTTGATCATTGTGTAGAAAGAAAGAATAAAAAATACATAAAATCAACCGACTATATAAAATATTTGTTGCTTCCATTGGCAGGTTATGTTGGTCTGAAGCTCAGCCTTGTTCTAATTAACTCTGAATGACCTTTATTGTAAGACAGAATTTCAATAACAGTCATTTGAAACATGTACCTTTACAAAATGATGGGGTTTAATTAGTTGAGTTCATAGGTTCTCAAATAAAAAAAAAAATAAATAAATAAAAAACAAGAACTTTGTTTTAAGGAGGCAAACAAGGCAGCCTTGAGTCATTTTAGTTGATGCATGATGTCATAATTTCTATTTCTTGTTTGTTGATAACAGTTTAAGGAGTTAGTTTTTTTTCTTTCTTTTGTCCAAAACTCAGCAACAGATGAGTTATTCTGCTTTTAACTGTCACTCAAATAACACACGTACGCACAAACAGTGATGTACAAAGCTTGTTTTGACATTCACTTGGACATTGTGTTGAATTGCTTTTATGCAGGTGACATTGTAGTCTGCACGATTCATCTATTGTAGGCCTTGGTTGGCGTGTTGCTATAGAAACCTCAGCCAAATGGATTTGTTGTATTGTGATGTCCTAAGGTAGTTGCATTTTTGCTTTTATATGAAAATGTTGATAGTAATTCTCTTTTATCTTTTAAGCCAGAACAGTGTTTTGTTGTCATCAGATGCTTTTCACAGTACATCACTCTATACCTACAGAATTAATAGAATTCAAAACGCACCATGAAGTGTCAATATAGTAGAAAAGTCACATTCAATTAAATTAAATATAATATATAATAAAATAATATCTAATAATAACACAGTGAAACTAGATCATGAGATTGTGACAAATACTTGACTTTTTCCTCTGCTTTTCCTGCTTTTATTACCAGCAGTCAGAGGAAAGTAGTAAAAATGAACCAATGAAGCTTTCTCACCAGAGCATCTGATGATTCAGAGAATTTGGATGCCTCTTGATTTAAATCTTTGCAACTGAACTGTAATTCATTAAACCAGGCAAAGGCACATACATCTTGGAAAGGTAATTCTATATGAACAATTAGCTTCTTTCAGTGAGAAGTGAAACTCCTGTGGGTACAGTAGTCAAACATCAAGTGGGGTAATGGTTACAAGTAATCCAGTTTTAACAGGTTGCCTCCCCAATTATATCACCCCAGATTCATCAACGTCCTTTCGTCTATTTTTAGCACGGGTGATTCAAGTGTCTCATCTCAGTGAATCATTGCTGATAGTGAGCCTCTCCCTTCTCATTTGGCTTCCTCTCAGTCCCCATCTTTGTTCTGGCCATGTCTTGAAGGCTGAACATGGTGGTACTGACACTACAGGATGAGAAGAGAGCACAAAGCCAGAGCTAATTAAAGTAGGCAAACTTCAGCAGCCTTGTCTCACTCTCATTGACCTTTATCAAAACACTGGCATTCATGTCGGGCAAATGCTGGCACATTGCACCAGAAAGCAGTGTACAGGAAGAGGTAAACAAACACAGCCTCATTAGATTGCACCAGAGACCGTCCTATCACCGTGGTAATCTTGTGATGCTTAACAATTCCGCACATCGCCCTCATCACCACCAGAGATTTTAAGCTATACATGGGTTAATGGAAGCATCACCGATGCCAATGAATAGCAAGTCATGTTTCATCACTAGATACAAGCAACCAAAAGTAAACAAACTGCTTTAAATACTTAATCATATGACCTTCATAATTGACTTGCTTTCTACCCACTATCACTCTTTTATGTACGTTTTTTTTCTGCTATGCTTCTTCTCACTGTCAGTTTACTCTTTTGTCAACATATCTTACGATGACCTTTTTATTTAATACAATGTTAACAGAGAGCTGCAAGAAAAAGGTTTAGATGTTTACAGCATTTGACTGAATTGCTTCGTGCCTTTGACAATGCTGGCGTGAAGAGTGTGAAGAAGACTCAGAAACAGGATACCGTACCGTAAAAAAGAGGTTTATTTGGTGTTTATTCACAAACAAAGTCGACAACAATGTAAAAGACAACAGGTGTCATTACAAAGTATGAGCAATAATTCATCATTTTTCACAAAAATCACTGATATCTGATATTCTGATGGGGCACATTGCAAATACTAATAATATGGTGCCACTGATGGCCTCATTAGTGCACTGTAACTGACTGATCCAATGCTTAAGTCATAAATCATATTGTCCACAAGGGCCTTAGCATGCAATGAATAATTAATTTAAATTGAAAGAATTAAACACAACTGTAAAACTAAGAAAATAAATGAGGTTGAGTCATTAGACTCACAACACAAGCAACCCACAAGAAACCCACAAGCCGCATTTTCTGCCTGCGTGTAGTTACTCTTTGAGGGTACGTCCTCCAGCATGTCAGCTGGACGTCAACAGCACCTTCTGAAGCGTTCCTGTAGTCGCACATATGCTAGCCTACAGCAGCCACAATTTATGCAAGTTATTTTAGCTGCAGTATTTCTGTTTTCATGCCTTTACTCCTTCTCCGGATCATGGGGAGCTAGAGCCTCTTGAAGAGCAGCATAAATAAACACAGTCATACTTGCTGTGAGTCCTGTGGGTAATTTAGAATATCCAATTCACCTGATCTGCATGACAAAACTGCAGAGGAAACGCGAACACCCAGAGGTAATACACATGAACACACAGGGAACATGTAAATTCTACACAAAAAGGTCCCAGTTGGTTGTGGTTGTGTTCAATCCCAGAGTATTGCTGCTGCAAGGCAAACTGCAGATCCCAATGATGTAATTAATTCTGTAAAATATAAATTATGCTGAATTGCCCACCTGAACCATTAAGATAATTACAATCTAGCTATTATATAAAGTTTTTCTAGATTTCTACTACATTTGACCTGCTTTTTGAGTAACCATTGAAATTGATAGCATTGCGTTGACTGAATTTTGGAAAATTTGTAGGACGTATGCAGAGGCAACTTAATGAACTCTCACCATAGCCTCATTAGTTTGCTTATTGCACTTATTGCTTATAGGATACAAGGTGCAATGCAATTATTTTTTGGTGGAACAGAGCAAATCTGACTGAAAAAACCTGAGCATTTCACAGACTATCTGCATTGTTGGTGTAGATTCAAGTTTATTTCAACTATAGTCAGACAAACTAAACACATATCAATAAAATGACTCACCTGTGGTTAGACTATTCAGTTATATGACTTTGGAAAAAGTCACAGGAGTGCAGGGTCTGACTGGAGGAAACAGTATGTGGTTGCTCCTAGTCATGCAGTCCAGGCGGCTGAGGGAATGAATAGCCTTTCACCTGGATTCAGCACCTTAGCCTAGATATCACTCTAACCTCAGCCAGCCACCACTGAAGACTTGCCATGGGGAAGAAACAACTCACACTGTCAAAACTATGTGTCACTGAGCTTGAGTCATTCTCTTCAAGCTCAGAAAGTGATACCTCCAACAGATGCAAGTGTGTCAACTGAACTCTTCCTCCTCATTGGTGTATAATAAAACGCTGGACAGGCTCCAACATGTCCAAAATTCAGCTGCCAGGGTTCTCACTCGAACCAAACCCTGGCAGCACATCACCCCCACACTCATACAGTTGCCCTGGCTTCCTGTTAAGTTCTGCATTACTTTCAAACTTCTCCTCACCTACAAATCTCTTCATACCCTTGCACCCCAGTACTTAACTACTCCTCCATGTTCACCACCCTTCACAGGACCTGCGCTCTACCGACTTGGGCCTCCTGTCCATTCTCCGTACCAGAAGGCGAACCTTTGGGAGCAAGGCCTTTAGTGTGGCAGCTCCTACCTTTGGAACTCGCTCCCTCAGGACATTCGCAAGCTAAATGTGTGTTTTTGCCTGTAGTGTACGTTGTTGTCTGTGTTTCTTGTAAAAGAAATTGTGAAGCGACCTTGGGTTTCGTGAAAGGCGCTATACAAAATAAAGTTATTATTATGTTTCTTATTTGAGTTCATCCAATGATCTATTTAATCTCTCTGCTTATTCTCTTTCTTTCACATCATTTTTCGTTAGTGACAACCGCATCTGGGTATCCCAAATCAAGGACACAAAATCTGAAGTTAGCAACTATGGTAGGTGTGAAGTTAATATTACACACACACACACACACACACACACACACACACACACACACACACACACACACACACACACACACGCACACACAAAACATGCAACCTTTCGCCATGGCAACATATTTGCAGGGCTGTCTAGTTATATTCAGGGAACTGTTTGTACTTGCAGACATGCAGAGCTGTATATTTGTGTCTTGATGCTCTGCATCTTTTGGCTAAGAAAAGATTTAGTAGGAGATGACCTACAGCCTCCTCTTGTTCCTTAGTTATTGTTTCCATGATTAAATGTGTTTATTGATTTAAACATTTCCCAACAATACAATAAATAAGCATAAGGCAGTACAAAATGGCTCTGTAAAAGAAAAGGTTACCTCATTTATTATTATCTCCAAATACTGGACAAAGATTCTTACAGACTTACATGTTTTGTGTGGTGTGAGGCCATGTACACTACCAAACCAGGCCTTTACTTGTCCGCATGAAACAGACAGAAGCAATTGAACAAACTGCTTTTTTTTGTTTCATATCTTAACACAAAGGCAAGGTTTCGATCTATTTTTCATGTTATACTCAGCAATTATTTAAGAAATTAGAGATGCATAGCTACACACACACACACACACACACACACACACACACACACACACACACACACACACACACACACACACACACAGACACAGACGGACAGAAAAAAACAATAACAAAAAGACTCAAAAGGCTCAGTCCTTGTGAAACATTCCATGAGTGCAGAGCAAAAATCAAGCATCTGAAATATGTTAGTTGTTACAACCCTAAGGTTTAAGGTGCTGACCATGTACCACAACATCCCCAGTTCAAGTCTGAGCCTTTATCTAACTCATCCCTCATTTCCTGTTATCTCTCTACTGTGAATTCTCAAAAAGGTATCTATGTCCACCCAAAAAATACACATCCCTACACACAAAAAACAAACAGAATTAAAGCTGCGAGCAGCGTTGGGCGGGAACTCGCCCCCTTGCGCATGTCGGGCCGCGGCGAAGCGGAAAGGTTTCCATCGGGTGCATTTAGACGCATTCAGACCCGGGCATTTATTGGAAACTGCAATAAGTAGATACACGTTACACACACGATCTCTCTCTCTGTCTGTGTAGACATTTAGACTGAGCAACTGAAATGAACTGCCACTTTGATGAGTCAAACAGGAGAGGAACTTATTTCCAGTGAAACCTGTAGATATGTTTGTAGTTCATGCTCATGTAATTTGTGTTTGATCTAGACTTAGACAGCAATGTCAGTGAAATAGTTGATAGACTGCACAGATATCTAAAATCATAATAATACAGTCAATAAACTTGAACTAGAATCAAAAAACTTCATCAGGTATCATGACAAGTTTTCACCACTGGGTGGCACACTAAGACCACAAATGAACACACAGTCGTTGCCATGGTAGTTAACGACTGCAGAGCATTGGCAGAGAGAATGGAGATGTGGGATTGAATGGGAGAGGAACAGGGTGCACATGTGTGTCCGCAGATCAAAAAGTGTAAAACATAGCCGGACCAAATTACACACATCTATAGATGAGACTTGTGGCTACATTTCGACGTTTGAATGAAGTCTATAGCTGAAAGTATGCAGGAATAATATATATATTTTGAAAAGCCTGAAAAATCGTCGAAAATCCCACATGTAACGGCAAATTGTGCACTTCCTGTTGGATTTAGGTCAGGGGTGTCAGCGCGTGATTTGTAGGTCTTGAAAAGACAAACAATTGAGTTTTGGTTTGATCTTTCTACGACATTCCTATCAGGCGTAGTGGCCATTTTACTGTTTCTAGGTGGCTGAAAAATCGTCGAAGATCCCACATGTAACGGCAAACTGTGCACTTCCTGTTGGATTTAGGTCAGGGGTGTCAGCGCGTGATTTGTAGGTCTTGATAAGACAAACAATTGAGTTTTGGTTTGATCTTTCTACGACATTCCTATCAGGCGTAGTGGCCATTTTACTGTTTCTAGGTGGCTGAAAAATCGTCGAAGATCCCACATGTAACGGCAAACTGTGCACTTCCTGTTGGATTTAGGTCAGGGGTGTCAGCGCGTGATTTGTAGGTCTTGATAAGACAAACAATTGAGTTTTGGTTTGATCTTTCTACGACATTCCTATCAGGCGTAGTGGCCGTATTACTGTTTCTAGGTGGTGCTAGAGCCGTTTTACTGTTTCTAGGTGGCGCTAGAGAGTGCATTTTGGCACGTTTGGGGTTAATTTTTCCATTTTATCAAATTTATGGCCAGACCTGATGTGCGTGTTGAATTTGGTCTGTCCTGGAGCATGTTTAGGTGGTCAAATTTAGGGTCAAAGTGGCATGAGACATTCCTCCCATTCATTGTCTATGGGAGCGTTTTGGCGAGGGTTTTTGGGCACTTGACCTTTGAGGGCTTCTAAAATCCAAACCGGACGAGTAATCGAAAAGTTGTTCAGATCGTTTGTGCAGCAGGGTGTGCTCAGTCAGCTATTTAAGTTTGAAGCCGCCACGATGAACGCCCTCGGACAAGATAGCGTTTGTAGCAGGCCAAGAATCGTCAAAAATCCCACATGTAACAGCAAATTGTGCACTTCCTGTTGGATTTAGGTCAGGGGTGTCAGCGCGTGATTTGTAGGTCTTGATAAGACAAACAATTGAGTTTTGGTTTGATTTTTCTACGACATTCCTATCAGGCGTAGTGGCCGTTTTACTGTTTCTAGGTGGCGCTAGAGAGTTCGACGTTGTTTGTTTTTCCATTTTATCGAATTTTTCGCCAGACCTGATGTGCGTTCCGAATTTGGTGAGTTTTGGAGCAGGTTAAGGGGGTCAAATTAAGGCGCAAAGTGTCGATAGAATAATAAAAAACGATACAAATTCAATAGGGTCCTTGCCTCCAGGCAAGGGCAGGACTCCTCTGGAGTCCTCGCCCTCTTGCCTTTCGGCTCGGTCCCTAAAAAGAAAGATACAAGACAAGTGGGTAAAGCTAGAGATGGTTAGAATAAAACTTCAACTCTTATATTCTGTATCCTGTGTTCAAAAATGTTTTAAGTGGCCTAGTTGGCTGCTATTCATGTCTGTCTGATGAGCGGTTACCTTTGTCAAACTGAATATGAATGGTGTATAGGGAATCAATGGATGAGTGACAACATTATGTCAAAGAATCTGAATCATTCTTTTCTTATTATTTTCTACAATTCTGCTTAATACATAGTCTCCTGTATAATATTGTATTTGATTGACTGATATTAATTTCAACTGTGTTGTAGCACTACAAATACGGCCATGTTTTTCCTCTAAATTAATAAGGTACCATTTCAGTTTTGCTTTTGATTTAAATGTGACACCTTGTATATTACTGAATTATACAGAGCCAGCAATTGATATCTCCATCTTGGGAGCTGATGGTACCTGTTCACATTACATAGTGTCCTTAGTGTAGGGATTGGAATTTAGGAAGCTTTTAAGTGAGCTTTTAGACAAAGCCAGCATGTCTCTTTGTGAATCACATCAAGTAGATAGGTATTCAATAATTCTGGGGTCTCATTAAGTGTTGGCAATTTACCTGCTGTAACGTTTCAGGAACACATCTGCAGTGAGAGCCCCTTAGCACACCACAAGTCTGGAGTGCAGCACAATCTGCAGCAGCACCAGCAGTTATTGTTCATGCAGCACCTCACCCTGGTGCCCAGTGCTTCACAATTCTTATTCAGAGAGACACCTCGCAGCTACCACGCCTCCCATCCCTTTGCTTTGCCACTGACAGAAAAAGAGAGGAAATCAATGAAACCCAGGATCAATAGGACTCCTCCATTGCCAAGCCCATCTGCCCCCTTTTTAAAAGATGATGTAAAGTTCAATACTGAAATAGCTGTAGTCTGACATTAATTCTTTGCAGCAATTGTTGGGATGCTTCATGAGCACACCTCCATCAAAAGTGGCCAAAAAAAAAAAAAAAAAAAGCCCATAAATGCTCGATGTTTTTCAGAAGTGTATTCGGTTCATACCTTAATCTATTCTACAATGATTTTAGGTCTTTTAAAATTGAATTTACTTTTAACGTGTTCCACCCAAGGAGACACTTGAGCGCCCTGACATTTTGTCCAGGTAGCTTCAAACTCTGTGATTAGAGACCCAAATGCAGAATAAATGTGTGGCTCTCTGGGATGCATTTCCCCTGAAAGGACACTCTGAAAGAATAACATTTTTAAGAAACATACACTGCAAAATATCGACGAGGATCATTTGGTTTTCACTTTCAGCTTGTCAAGCACCCATTATTTTCTCTTTTTGCCTGCCTTTTGCCATTCAACATTCTTCACAGGTCAAAATTCATACCTCCCCCCCACCCCCCAAAATTATCTCACTCTCCCTTTTATCTTCATTGTAACCAAGCATAGGATTTGTAACTGTTATCTATTTTATGCAATGAGAGATGGTGTAGTGTCAAATTTGACTTTATTTAGAATGAAAGAGAAGGAAAAAGAAAGATCACACAGATACTGTCGAGGAATAATTTATATCAGTGGGACAGTACACTTAAAACAACACACAAGTTGTGAAGAAGTATAATTGCTAATCTAAATGAAGAAAATGTTTTGATTATGTCCATTCATCCATACTCTACTAGCTAAGTAGTTGTTATATCTCCAGTTTATTCACTATAACCAGTCAGAGAAGACTAGTGTCTAGTGTTAATTAACTTGGGAGTTATAACAGGTTCCAAAGTTAAATTTTTCATCATGATGGTGGACCTACCCCTTTGTTTATATTTAAGATATATTGTGCCTTTAAAATTAGGTGCAATTTTCATGCTGTGGATGCCGAACACAGGGTTTAACATCTGTTTTTTCCCCTGAAGAGCCCTCAGCATGCTTTTACAAGTTATCAATCATGTATGACATATTGGGTTGTCTACTTTCTTTCACCAGTTTGAACAGCTAATGCATATTATTAAAATTTAATTAAAACACAAAGTATGCTTTAATACTTTAGTTTTGAATACTGTTATCTAATAGACATAAGTGTAACAACTATTTAAGTGTCCCTATCCTGAATCAGCAAATTGTCATGCACACACAGTCTCAGTCCATAATTACGTACGTTCTCTTGCACAGTGCCTACAGGGAAGCCTTTGTGAACTGGAGTGACCCAGCCTAATTTTTTCCCCCTGCTTTTATCCCTTGAGGCACTGACTACTTCCTGTGTCTCCTCAGACAAGCTGTGTAAAGATATGGCTACAGGTGATTGATTGAATAATCCTTCACAGCCCTTATCTCAACCTACTTCATCACTCCATCCAACCTCCAGAGCAAATCTCCATATCTTCTCATACTAAAAGATGGGCTACAGGTGAAAACGCTTCTTACAACTCTATCTCCAAGCCTCTCTCGCTTTTTTTCTGTTGCTTTTCACTTGGCTTTATTCTTCTTTTCTTTTTGTTTTTCCCCCCCCCTCACACACGGTTCAATGAATTCACACATGCTGCGTGTCCTTGCTGAGAGTGCATGCATTAATTAACAACATGCCATTATATTGTCAAATAGTCTTGTCTGTAATTTATAATCTTCTGTGAAATGTGTCCCTAAACACGCTATTAACACGCCAAACTAAATGTTAAAATGTGTAACCTGGCAGACTGTCTATTGATGAAATCAGGGTCAAATTATAAGACTGCTTTTTTCCCCAGCTGTTGACCTTTTTTCTCCATTATGCGGTCTTGTGCCAAAGTCTGTTTTTTTCATTCTTGTTACAGTGAAGACAGACAGTACAAATCAATGCTTGACTCCTCAATTTAACCTTGGAATGTCATTAGTGTCTGCACATTAAAGCCAGGCTTGACTTGAGCTAATTTAGCTAAATGAGGATATCTCCCTGCTGAGATGAAAAGATGAAGCGGAACCTTGACAGCATGACATTCTTACCTACAAGAATGACTATGGATTAACAGTTAAACACTTTTGGCTATAAAACACATGGCAAACATGGTTTGCAGTTTGTTTAATGATATAAATGTTATGGAAAATTATATTCATAAATACTAAACTGTTTATAACATTGAAATGAAAGAAAATGACTGCCATCAGTTTGAAAACAACACATTTTGACTGGAGCCAGCTTATCATTGTGAGTCTTAAGAGGGGGACATAGCTAGCCTGGCTTTTTTCAAAGTTCAAAAATACATCTGCCATCACCTAAAATTGGCTAATTAACACATTCTATCCCATGCATAAAACACACAAGTTTTCGGCATCTAGCAGAGATGCTGCACCGAGGTGCTGGATGGATGAAGTAAGCTGTTGTTTTTCAATAATAGTTACAGCTTGTATCTCCATCTTAAACCAACAATGGTCATGTGTGTGTACAAATTAAATCAGTGAGACTCAACTTGTTAATTAGAGAGTTTTACATGTGCCAGTAGCCATACTCTTAAAATGTATCATAGCCACTATAGCTTTTTCCCCTTTGGGTTCAGTCTTTTCACTTAGCCAACAGTAACTCATCTAATTCTCTGGGAAAAAAAGCAAATGAGCATTTTGCCATGAGTGTTGATACACAAGTGATAGTGCTTTAGTGTGTATTTATAGCCTATGGAGGATTGGATATAGGAACATAGCTATATGAGGCTTTGGCTTCATTGGCAATACTGGCTAGTAAGAAATATTCACCACCGAAAACATACAAAATCTACAGATTTATCCTTTAAGTTGCCTTCAGACATGTTCTCTTCAACTTTTGAGTTTAACCTGCTGATTCAGAACATAATCAGTATTTATCATCTGGCTGTCTCACAACAAGACATTCACGCTCCCACTTTTAGACTCATGTTCACTCTCATGTCTTATCACTCCACATAAAGAGACACCTTACTTCATTTATATGGTTTGTATATGCACTTGTGGATAATTTCTCTGTCACCCATATCCATCATTGACCAGTCTCCGTTTGATATTTTCATCTGTGTAATCTTGATTCCAGCTGGGCTGCCAATTGTTCTCTCTGTCATTCTGTGTGGAGATCTTTTTTATGCCACCACTAGATCTGTTCATCACATGGGTGAGCTCCTCCAGCCTGCTGCTTGGCAGACACTCATTACTGCCAGAATAAGTCTTGATTAGAATAATGGGAAATTAAATATTTTAAGAGGAAAGATACCCAGTCTTTAAAGTCTCAATCAATTTTATAGATACTGTCAGAGAATTAAATGAGAGAGAGATAAAATTAGCATTTTCCAACTCTATCACTAAAAGCCTCCCTTTTCCTACAGCAACTTTCCAAATACAGAATCACAAATAGATGGGAAGTAATGAGTATTTCCAATGTACATGTCTTCATTAAATTATTATATTTTGCTCAGAAGCAGGAAGTCTCTTCACGTTATCAATCTGTGCATCCAGTGTATGAAGAGCATACATCAAAGAAAACATTTCTATTAGCTAGAAATATGTATGTCATGTACACAATGTGCCCTATTCGCAAGCTATATTATATTTTATTATTTTCTTTAGTTTCATGCAGGTTGTGTCGTATCGAGTTGTCTCATTGGTACGTATGCTGAAAAGTTGAGCTTGTGTCTGTTTTTTCAGGTGTTGTACCTGTAGCAGCTTGCGAAACAAACACTTTGATGGGTAAAGATTTACCTTTCATTGTCAACAATAGTTTTAAGAGTGCCCATGTTCCCATATGCTTGAGCTGCACTGAATGACCTGTCAGGGAATGATAGATTGTATATAACCCCAGTTTTCTGAGAGAAAAAACAAAAAAAAAGATAAACAAAGACTACGCTCTCTAAGACACTCTAAAAGGATTTGGTGAAGTGCAGGGCTGAAACCAAGGAGAATAAATGTGTGTACTTGGCATGAATAAAGAAAAGCTACTGTATATGGTACGTGTACCCAGATTCACTTGAATGCTTACTTGTGCTATGGGCGTGACACTGGAGTGTTAGTGAGAGCACACTCGTGGCTTTGCTTTTATTGCCATTACATGCATTACAAAGACGTTTCTACCATTAAGTCCACACTGAGAAAAGAAGCACTGCTCATTGTGCTGAAAGTTACCATCAAACATTAATACTGTAAAATGGAATATATGGAGAAATGATGCAGAAGCTGCATGTGCATTTATAGTCACATACATGTTTTCAAAGACTGATATAGTGGGTCTCTTCAGAAATCATTACGTTCCCACTCCCCCTCTCCCTCACCTCCCCCAGCAATGCCAGATAGGGCGGCAATAATGAGCAGGAAAAAAGAGTGCCAGTGAATGCTTGAAAATAAATGAATGAATAATCATTTAATTGAATTACTGTGTATAATAACCAAGCAAATGAGACAGTGCGCCCAAGTGGTGTACATGAGTTGGTAGACACGATACCGTTATTATTGAAGTGCTCAGCTTTAATCTTGACTTTTGACAATGAGGAAACAAGGAAATGTCAGACAGGTACATGTGTGCCTAAACAAACAGCATATTTTTCTCTCAACTGCTAGTGCTATGTCCATTAAATAGGCGTATGAATGTGCCTCCAAGGCTAAATATATTTTCTTACTCATCTACCTTTCCTATAGTGTGTGACATGAAGAAGGGTGGTGATGGAACAACCTCAGTGGATAAACTGATAAATAATAGCCAAGGTTTCTCAGCTCATTTCCTTTGATTGACTCAAGCTTACACTTAAGAGGAAATGAACCTGGGCAGGAGTGACAAGCCTATTCGGAGTAATGCATTGTGACATCAAGACTTCAGATTTGTGCTTGCTATCTGGAAAAGCCACCATCCTCTGCCATAGGAGTGGTTAATGAAGTGTGTTCCTGGAACCTGGTTGGCAGTTTGACGAAACCGCAGAATGGGGCGATCCTCTTCCCTTCCCCAAAGAAAGGACAGCGAAGTGCGATGGTTGCGAGGCGGCTGATTTTTCTTCATGTCAGCAACGGACATGTAGAAGCAACCAGTCTTTACTTTGCAGCTGTTTAACACTTTTAATTGTGGTTCCTTCTTGTGCTTGGAATACCCGTCTGAAATATGAAATTACTTCTCAGTTAAATCTTCGAAGCTGGTTGTTATGCTATTTCAATTTCAGGGCTATACTTTCTGCATTTGTAGCTACTTGAATTGTTCCTTAAATCTGTTTCTGAAACACATTAAAAGAGGATTCGGTGTTAGAATACATTAACAGGCTTTAGTTGAGCTGTCTCTCTTGATGGGCAAAACCATTTTCATGATGTTGTTTAGACTATTTCCAAATGATTGCCCTTGAATGTCCTCTCTCCTGAGGTATACTTAGGGAGGTATATATAGTTAGAGGAGCACTGCGGTTTCGACATACTTCACCACTAGTTTGTGTTTTACTGGACTATCTTAACAGACAAAAAAGTTAAGTCTTTTTGTTAATGCATTAGGTTACTGAGGCATGTAAAAGTAATTTCTGCATTAATCCAAGAGAGAAAAGAATTTAGGCTGATAAGAACCAATCCTACTGGCCCACGGGTGACAAAGCCTGTTTGCCTTAGAATAGCAGCGACAAGACAGCTCAGCTGACCTTGTGTTAACAATATTGGAACATTTATCTGTATACGCTTTAATGCCAATGCTAGGAGGCTTTTTTAGGTGTTGGTTGACATTAAATTAATCTGTATATGTGCAAACCAAAATGCTATCAAGATTTGTTGTCATTAGCAGAACATAGTCCTGCTGAGCCCAGCTGCTGGAACAGAGAAGCACACACAAACACACATGCATCTCATAAGAGTGCATACACATCAGATAGCATTGCGTTGGTGACTTTTGGCCTTACCTGTAGCCCATAAGCTTACACTTGAAAAAAATAGATGGTTCAACAGCACAGACAGTATTCAGAACCTATTGGAACCCACTTTGACAAATATGCATCAGACCTCGGTGGTCACTACTTAAACCCGTGCAATATTTATAACATGCTGACACTGTGAATTTTCCCACATGAGTTTGCATCACACATTCTAACCCCTGTAACCATACAAGTCTGTTGTAGACCTAAATATCTATTTGAAGGGCAATGGACAAGCAGTGCACCCTGCAAAGTCATCAAGTATGCCCAAGGTCCAACTAGCTCTCAGCTGACCATATGGCCAGTCGACTCTGCATCCCTGGTCCCACGGTGCTCCTCATATTGTTTATAATAAATTATCTTGAGCTTAGAGAATGAGCTCTCAGCAGCCACAACTGTTACACAGAGGGTCAGAACAATTTAAGAGAGAGAGCGAGAGCAGCAAACTACAACAACTGCAACAAATTGACACAAAATTTGCTTGCTCAAGAAAAGGTTTCTGAAAAGCTTCCAGTGGACAGTGTCCAGTAGACATCCTAGCTGAGTGTTATGTATGTTTAACTTGTATAAGACATTTCAGATCCTACTTCATTTCAGTGCTGCCAGTTAGCCATCGACCTGCCATCGACAGAAAAAATTGGGAAAAAACATGGAATTTGAGAAATAAAAATAAAACCTGTCTCTGTCTTTGAAATTATCCTGAGCTGAGACAAACACTCTGCTACCTGTAGTGTCTACCCCTTATCATACGTACTGTACTCTAAGGGGTGATCACTGCTGCTAACAGCACTCCTATGTTTACTATGATTGGGTTTTATTTTTATTTCTCAAATTCCATGTTTTTTCCCAATTTTTTCTGTTAAATGTTTGTTTTATGTAAAGCACATTGAGTTGCCACTGTGTACGCTATATAAATAAAACTGCCTTGCCTTGCCTTGCCTATACAGTAACTCCTCTGTGCTGAAAGGACAGTCAGGTGGTGCACACTGCAAACAATGTTGTCCAGACAATTGGGTTTTCTATTTAAAAAACAAAGAAAAAAGTTTTTAATAATCATTTTACCACTTAGCTTCATTTAGTATGAGGTAACTTGTAACTGTAATGCTAACAGTGCTAGCCAGGGCAGCACAAAGCAACAAGCTGCATGTTTAAGCGCTCCTGTAACAGTGACAGGGCTTCACAACAAGAAGTAGAGACATGGCCTTGATGAATTGTAGCGATAGTTGCATTGAGAAATTGTAATCTGTGGATGAATGTCGTCTCAGCTGTGCTCTTTGCAGTGCCTCTGAAAAGATCCGGGAGCAATTTATGGCTCACTTGTATGAATGCTTTGCTGTTTCTTGAACTGGAGCTTGATCTCCATGAAACCTTGAGAGGTTTTGAATCAATGAATCAATGAGTCAGTTCTTCCCATCTTTTACAATTACTACTAGAAGGTTTATGTGACATAACCAATACGTACTGATAAATTGTTCCACCACTGAATTTTACTACCAGTGACATTCTGCATGGTGCAAACTGCTTCACATGTTTCCACAACAGAACAGTACACAAATCATTGTAGAATTAATTACTTCCATTAAGAAATTTGTATTCACTTCTACCATGGACTCTGTATTTCACCCTATAAGAGAATTGAATTTCTTTAAAGATGGATGTATTTATCTCCTGTCCTCAAACACAGTGTCACACACACTAAGGCAGTGGGCTTTGCTCCAACGCGGTGCGTTTCAAAATAGCTTGCTGTAGGAAAAAACACATGATCTAACAGTTTAATGAAGGGAAAGACAAGAAATCTTTAAGCACAAGAACAATAGAGCTCGGCAGCCATTAATCACTCATTCAGAGTGTGTCTGCCTGGTGGTCCCTTTATTACTACACTCCAGTCACACCAGCCAACTGAGACATCTTTGAATCATACCGACAACAAGCTGCTGTTAACACATTGTTTTAAAAATCTCAAGGATGATCTCTTGGGGGAGCCTGGCTATGTTGAATTTCCAGTCATCAAAATATTAAAACCTACTCAATATTAAATTGTCAATTCTTAACAATGTCTTGTGATTACCCCACTTTGAACTTAATATACTGCCAAATAATACACTGTGAACAGTTCTTACATCTGTAATTTGACTGTACACACAACCTCAGAATATTTGAAATCTACTCAAAAACAAGGCTAAAAGCCTAAAGACTAAAACAAGTTCAAAGCTGTTCAAATGTGTAATGAGTATAAGTGAAGTAAACTTTGAAAGAAAATATCAAAAAACATGGTAAATTGAATAAACTATTACTATTACTATTATGATAAATCTTCTAGGGGCAAAGTATTTTTTTTAAATTATCTTAGTCTTGTGTTAAATCATTTAAAATGTTCATATTTGACCTTCCATCGCTTTTCAAAAATTTGTCTCCATATTAAAAAAAGAGACAGTACTGGAGGATACATTGTTGCAATTTTGCATCAGTAGCATTTCAATATTAGCACAGTTGGAAAATGCCTCGGTATACTACGTTTGTCAATTGCTGTGGAAAATTCAAATGCACATATAGATATTGCACCATACATGTTGAATGCAAAAAAGAAATGTAAGTTACCTGCATACAGAGAGAGTAAAAAGAAAAGTCTGCACACCATAGGAACTCCCATCCAGGTAACCTGGTGTGCAGACTTTTCTTTTTACTCTCCTTGTAGTTGGTTTTTGGTCCAGCACCCATCCCCAACTGGGTAGCGGATGTGCGTGTTGTTTTGTTTTTTATAGTTACCTGCATACAGCCATGATGGCTTACTGTCTGTGTTATTCTCATACATGAAATACAGAACATATAATGCATGACAGTGGCATGTAACTTTTATTATATGTATACAGTACCAGTCAAACATTTCTCATTGAACATGTTCTCATTCAAGTGAACAGGGAGGCGTGTCCATACTCTTGACTAGTACTGTATTTGTGTCATTACATTATTATTTATTATGGGTTTTTCTTAAAGGTTTGTTCATTTTAGATTTTTTTTGACATCTTTGGACTTTTTCACAAGAAACATTTTAACTCGTACATACTGTACATTAGTGATGGATTTAGAGTATTATTATTATAATAATCTAATTGTGAAATTAACATCTGCTGTATGTAGAACATCTTTCAGTTACCAAACAGACGTCTTGCCTCTTTTCTTACATGCTGAGGATTTTGTTTCTTGAGAGTTTGTCATGGGGAGGTAAACCTGCTCCACAAATAAGCTGCACTTGATTTACATTAGCAACTTCTTGAAATTAAGTATGTAGTGGCTCACAAATTTTACCACAAACAGACAGACTTTGTGGACCAAGACAAAATTCACACGTGTCATCACTAAACATACAGTAAGAACATAAGAAATAAAACAAATGCAGTAGATGCACTTTTATCCGAGTCTTCCCTGCAATCTCTAAGAAGTTAAACTGCGGTAAAACATCCCTTAAATGGTATTTATGATTTTATTTAAAAAAAAATCATCTCCTGTTGTGAGATTAAATACATTGAATACACTGTTTTGCTATTTTAGGGGTGTTGAGTGTGCATTCAGAATAAAGCCTTTTCTATGGCAATAGCGCTGACAATCCCAAACGATAAGGCAAAGAAGCTGCCATAAAATGCAGGGATTACTATTTGTGATCAGCAGGTGGGTCAACATTCTCATTTTATCAGGCCATTTCACACCAGCTTGCACTCCAATGAATATTATTCTGCATTATCATATGCTTTACAGATACTGGCCTATGATATGGCTGCACCCTTATAACTTCCTTCCTGGAGCGCACTGGTCTCATGAACTTTGCCAAGTTTAGCTTTGTGTAAGACTCACAGTTCAGTAAAGTCTGGAATACATTAAGATTAGAAGGATTGAATCATGTCCATGGAGACTCTAATCTTGTGTTGAAAGATTTTAATAAAGGTCACAGAGACATGAGACATGAAACATGAAACGACACCTGGCGGACAAAAGGCATTAATGATGCATTCTGGACAAAATTGAGTTATTCCAGCTATTTCTGACCAACTCAAGAGGATTCCACCTAGATGTGTGTACAATTAATCCTGTCATGGTTGCACCTGATGGCACAAGATAAAAATAAGGAATGATGTTGCATGCCTCTGTGAGGATTAATGCCCATTTCCTGATATGACCAAGGTCATGGTTTGCCTTAATACCTTTGAGGATTCTTGTTCAAATCCATTATTCATCAGAAATGTGCAGGAATTACACCCACAAACAGATATTGTGAGTAAACAGTTGCTTGCATGTTTATTTTCACAATAGTTAAGAAAGTCCCTAAAGCAACACCGGCAGAAGATCTCATGAATAGTGCAGATAAGAGCGGATGAAGACCTGAGAGAGGAAAATCAATCTTTCATCTATCATGAATACAGGAGCATTGTGCTGCCTGAGATGATCTCTTGTGATCTACTGACCCAATCTTTCAAGAGGAATTTCTTCGGTTGTGGAAACATGCAGGACCGGTTGGCTTGGCATGAAGATTAAAAAACAGAGCTACAAGGATAATGCTGTGTACTCGCTACTCACTATGGGTGGAAAGCAGGGTCAAGGGGACCTGTGTATGCCAGACAACCTGCAGAACAAGACAGATCGATACATATACCTGTGTTTGGAGAGTCACACTCAACAGTGCACTATACAAGGCACATGTAAAAACCAACAGGACACTACCACTAGGAGTTACCAGTCAGAAACTTAAATATCTGACGCATAGGGGCTGTAAATACAGTACAATTAAAAAAAAATCACAACTCGCATAACTGCACATGTGTATCATAACAACCTATACAATGTATTGATTCAGGATTATATAATGAATATAATTATGTAAAAAATAAACAGTTTATAATGGAACATGGAATTCGCAAGACATTGGCCACTAGCAATGTTTTTTGCTGTTCTAGTTTCAGACGTTTTTTGTTTTTTTTGGTAATGTGTATCTATTGTATTGTAATGTATTTGCATTTTCAAACTAGTGTTCTATATGTATATATATATATATATATATATATATATATATATATATATATATATATATATATATATATATATATATATATATATATATATAGCCTATAGACAAGACTAGGCTATTCTGAAGGGTCATACATTAAGCCTATTTTTATGTTGGTAATAAGTTATCCAATGTTTTGATACATAGTATTCAAATGGTCCGGCATGGTTGTAAAAACTATTGAAATCAACCTGCTGCACTGAACCCAAACAATATATGAAGACAATCAAAATGTTTAAGTGATAAAACTAAACTTGTTTGTTCAATCAATTCTATACTATGGAATGTGCATTGATAATGTATACAAATGTTAAATCATGAATTATACAAAACAGAAAATGTAAATACTGAGGAAAGAAAATAGCGAGGATGGAAAATCAATTAGTTCAGTAATCCCTGGATCATATGTCAATAAGCAACGAGGCAATTTGTTCCAGGCTGTTTGGTCAGGCTTTGAAATCTAGGTTTTAATCAGATTTTTGGCATGTTAATGCTTTTCTCATGCATCTTCAGTAGGGTCATTATGTAAGAGTCAATACAATCAGTAAGCTCATTCAAGCTGGACATGTGACCAGGTCTTTGTGGTCCTCACTCCTGTTTCATTAATTCCTCTAAAATGAAATTCAGTTGCAATGTCCTTTTCCCTCTCTTCTAATCTAATAATGGTAATGATACAGATTTCTAAATTCAATCTGCTTTAATCTAGGCGATACAGATGCTCTCAATAGGGAGAGAAAAATGGTCCCAGCTGGTGAGTGGTGAAACTGTTATGAAAAAATTTAGCCACTTTAGAGGGATGAAGACTCATACGTGGTGGATGCATTTACTACAAAGACAATTTGCGCCTTTTCAGTAAATGTGCCTCTGCCCATTGTGCCTCTTTATATGTAATGAGATTGTTTTGTGGCTTTACATGTGAAGTTAATACTATTAGACTGAATTAAAACTGCTATGTGTACAATAAATTAATTATATCATTTTTCTTTGAAATAAGATTAAAATCTAGAAAAGCCATATTTTTGGGTTCATAATACAAATTGCTTTTTTATATCTAAGGTCTCATATTGATTTTGTGATTTTAGTATGTGTAATTGGTGACGGTGCACACTATTTAATTCAATAAAAAGATATTGAAGAGGAAACTCTCTGAGCTAATGAGCTTGCTAACGGTCAGTTAGCCTGTTCCATTAAAGAGCCTCCATGTATGTTGAATTAAGAAAGATCAGAAACATTTGCATGTTATTTTTTGGATTGATTGCATGTTCAAGGCATCTGTAGGTTATGAGAGAACTGAGCTGGTCAGATGAAGGTTTAATACTGTGTATTGACAGAATCATGTCAAACTTAACTAATTTAAGGCATCCATGTTTTCTGGGTTTTCAGGCACTTCCATATAATTAAGTGCTGAGTAAGATAATGACATGAACATTACTCCTCCATCTGACGCAAGCTTCTAGCTCTGACTCTAAAATTATTCCTTTCCAACTTACACGTGTCTCAGAAGGTGACAGTCACCTCAACAGCAATTATTTATTTGCCTGACTTCCACAGAGACTTCATTTAACTCTGAAGAGTACATGCTGACAGTCTCAACAAAACTAAGTGACTTACCAAAGTAATCCATGACAGGGATTTGATCACATTACAATATACAGGTGTGCTTATTAAAGTGTATCATATGATCATGATGAGCTATACCTGGCAGTACAAACATCTGTTTAGAGACACTGAAATGCAAATGAGTGCAATGGTGAAGGCAGAACAGTGCACTGAACTTGTAGGCATGGATCAGTGGCACAGAGAGATTTGTTTTAATTAAACATAACCTAGTTATGTTACTGTGTTTAACTCCATGTTCACCGGTTCTTTTCGTCTTTGTCAGTTTTTATCTTTATCCCCAGCTCCACTGCAAAGCCAAGAGAGCAACTACATGGTTTCTGGCCTATCAGGCTGCTAATCAGCCTGATAAAATGCAGCTGTGCCTGCTGCCTGGCTGATCCACCTCAACTCTCCTCCTACAGCCAATTCTTAAACCACACCTCTCTGCCACAACCTCACTTCAAAGAGAGAAATCCAGAATCTACCTTTTACAATCATTTGAACATGTCATACCAGAAAAAGCACAGCTAATAACATAACTCATGGCTGAATTGCTTTTACGTGTGCAGGTTTTAGGGCCCTCACATTTTGCATACTGGCTTACTGGGATACGTAAATGGTAGAGCGATATCCTTAATATTGTTAATGCTATTGACACATGCACTTTTCCCAATTCATTTGCAATCATTCAATTGCAGGTTAAATGGTTCTGGGTTTGTTTTATTTACTGTACTTATGATGGATTCTTATGCTTCATCTGCAACAAAATCTTCATGAAAAAGGTAAGTAATATTCCCGTGCAGGTGTCGCAGAATTGCTGTGAGTAAAAAATTGTCTGGGAAAACATAAATTTGTCAGGGCCCGGTTGTGTTGTAATGTATTTTTGTAGGTTTAGTTTTTGTCTTGTCTACTTCCTGTTTTATTTTGGTGTGTTTTCCCTTGCCTTCCCCTAATGTGTTACACCTGTGCCTCGTTATTGTCCAGGGTATATATGTGGTGTTCTCTTTCCTTTCGGTGCCAGATCGTCTTGTCAGTTTCCTGTCAGAGTTCCAGCGTTCCTATCAATATATATAGTCTTAGTGTTATCGACCTGCTTTGCTGTTTGGATCCCGAGTTTTGCCTCGCGATTTTATACTTATGCCCTATGTTTTGGATTTCCCGGTTTTTGACTTCTGGACCGATTAAACTACTGAGAACTCTTCATCCCTGTGTCCCTGTCTCTGCATTTGAGTCCACCTGGTCTGTGCCTTACAAAATTAGTTTGGGACAATATTGCTTATCATGTTGGTCCTGTAGGGATCCACTGCCCAGTAAGAAACTGTTAAAAAATATCATGGTCATTTACTTTTACCCAACATACTATGTACTTTCCTCAAGAAATGTATTTCACTCATCAGAACTCTGACCACAGTTATGTGCTTGTCAACTAGTACGTTATTGGAATTATTATTAACATGAAACAGTTGAATTCAGGGGATCCATTTTAATAAAGCTGATTGTGTATTTTACATTTGATGTAAAAACTGGGCAGCCAAGCAATATAAACCACTGACACAGCAGGATATGTAATCTACAGCATACACATTTTTAAAGTAGATTTTTCACCTAATTGAGTCCAACATGGCTTATGTTAATAACATGCTGCAAGAATGCTACTGAATGCTACTGATACTGGCACAAATTTGTATGTTAGGTTGTGAACCAGCCCAACAGCCCCAGGATTTACATCCATACTTGACGATACCGCACCTCGCAATTTACGTCTGTTGCCAACACTCAGTGCCAGTGCAGGAAGTATGCCCTTCATGTAGTAATGTGAAAGTGTGTGGAAGTTTGGCACGTAGTGTGTTAGGCTTTCATGCAGGAGACATTCCATCACAGGTGCACAGGTTTGCATTTTTATTAATTATAACCATAACCTTAATTTATTTGCCATTACCACACATTTTCTTTAACCATATACAATGGTTTTCGTGAAACTTCATACTTCCACTCCACTACATTTACAATGTAAACAAATATTGTACTTTCTGCGTAACTATATTTATTTGACAGCTTTAGTTCTTTTTCAGATGAACATCCAACACATTATTAGTAAATGTGAATAGACCATGATATTTTTGAACAGTTTCTTACTGGGCAGTGGATCCCTACAGGACCAACATGATAAGCAATATTGTCCCAAGCTAATTTATGTTTTCCCAGACTAATAATAAAAAAAAACTGTATATTTACTCAGCAATTCTGCGATGCCTGCACAGGAACATTACTTACCTCTTTCATGAAGATTTTGTTGCAGATGAAGCATAAGAATCCATCATAAGTACAGTAAATAAAACGAACCCAGAACCATTTAACCTGCAATTGAATGATTGCAAATGAATTGGGAAAAGTGCATGTGTCAATAGCATTAACAATATTAAGGATCTCTCTCTACCATTTACGTATCCCAGTAAGTCAGTATGCAAAATGTGAATGCCCAAGTTTCCAACTTGGGAGCTTAGCTTAGCTTAGATTTTTGACGTCTTACAAAAAGCAGTGTGTAGTCAGGGTCACTTTTTCAGATGTCTATGAGTTCTTAACAGCTTCAATTATTTTTTCCCCTGTAATCTTCTCACATGGTTTCATTTCAATAAATGTTCAAATGATAGAATATTTCACCAAAAATCATTCATCATCATCACCATTAATCATCTCACAACCCCTGAGATTTATTTGGTGACCCTTTGGAGGTTGTTCTAATACATTTACTAACACTGACAAACTACAAATTAACCAAGAGTTGTCAGCACAAAGTCCTATTGAATGTTAGGTAACACATTATGCTGACCTGTCATCCTGCATAATGAGTACCATATTTACTGCCAGGGAACAATAGATTCAAGTTTATTCAAGAACAAGAGCAAGTCTATGCTTTAACATATATTTATCTTATTTGGTGAGTCAAAAGAGCTAGTAAAAAAATGCTTGTACTTAGCATTAATTAAGAATGCAGCTGGACTGCATCTGCCATAAATACTTCAGATGGTTAGCATGAGAGGATGGATATTTTATGGTGGGTGTGCCCACTTGACTTTTTTAAAATATGAAACGGAAGTACAACACATCGTTTGTTTTAGATAGAAACTGACATGCTTGCGTGTTAACACGGTTACCAAATACAGATGTTACATTATTCGACATGTGCTCCGGTCCTTAGCTGTTTTTATGAACAACAGACATTTATATCCATTTGTTTGTTTCAGCTTTTTAATTCATTAACTCCCACCAGAACAGCATTGTATCTAGTCTAAAGAAATCACTCCAAATGGGCATGATTTCAACCTCATCAGGCAGGTGACTAAATCCTTAAACTAGGTATAAGAACCTACATGATACATTGATGGTGGGTCAAAAGGTATGCAACTGGTCTCAAACGATCCCAATAAGTGCATGTAATGGTACATAAATGCAGTTCTCCTTTACCTTTTGGGGTGTTAAATAAAAAACAGCCTACTCCAGCATTTGGGCAAATATATACTTTATTGTATTTCTCACCTGGAGTAGATGAGGAGATCAATATGTATTTTGTCTTTGTGCTTTCAGCAGTGAGACTGGTCCAGGAGGTGTTTAGCTTTGCTTGGCACAAAGACTGGAAGAGGTGCCAAATGTTTTGCAACCAACAACAGTTCACAGAAGTCATGGTTGATTTAGTCAAACATGTGCAGCTATTTAAAACTGAAAGTATGAACCATCAAAAAAACAGATGGTAAGCTGGCATCTTAAATTTGGAAACAATTGAATTAAAGGTCCAGCAGAAGTTAAAAAGGACAAGTATAGAAGTGTCTTAAGAAAAATCCAATTTTTTGATGTTTAACAACTGATTTTTCTTGTGCCAAAGAATTTAGAAGGTCAGAAGTTAGTGGCCAAAACTTGAATGCTTTTTTATATCAGCACCATCTGGCCGATTGGTGAAATGTGTAATGCCTGTGTAGTCGTGACATTTTGAAACCTTTCAGAAATGTCGGGCTGCTGTGTGTCTTGGTTTCTAAGATCCAGTTACATTATAGAGGAAAAGCAGCAGAAGAGGAAAATTACAATTCAGTCTGTAACTAAATACAATTCATGTTCTTGTATCATTAAGTAACGCAAGAAGCCGATTGATTTTAGTTTTCGAATTAATTTTAAACTTTTGTAATCACCTCTGACACAATCTTTGGATTACTTAAGCAAAATATGACTAATTTATGAACAAAAAGCTGCCGTATCTTATCCCAGTATACACCCAGAAAGCTGGCACCTCTATTAATTTTGAATGCACCTTTCTCTCTGTTCTCCTCAATCTGTCAATATAGTGACACAACAAATGTAACCTCAAAAGTAAAAAAAAAAAATGTTTTTCTCAAACCTTGGGTGCTACTGTATCTGTCCCTCACAAAAGGCAAAGTCCTACCTGTTGTCAGTTATAACTTCAAGGTTTTTAATTGGGGAAAAAAACTGATGGGTTGGAAGTTTGCTCTGTAGATAATCCAGTTTCTTTGTATTATGAAAAACACATGGCACAGCTCTTAAAATTGTTTCCAACCCAGTCCCCCAAGTCCTCTTATATGTTTTCTAATGTATTCAAATACATACAAGTCCTCTGCTTCAGTTTATGCATTTACTATGCATGTTGTAAGCTTGCAGACTTCCTGAAGGAATTTATTTTATATAAACCAATCTGATGTTAGATTATTACATACTAAGCCATTCACATTTAGCCCTCTAGCTTGAAATTTCAAGAATATTAAAATTAACACTCATGAAATTGGTAACCTCTTAGCTACAGCTGCAGCTAACAACAACAAGCTTTATGAACAAGTGAAGTGAAATGTGTGATGGCAAGTGTTTTATGCTGTATATGGAAGGTATATGTGGTGAATCATTTATTAAGCACTTTTATTAAATGTAAAAATCGACTCAGTGTAAAAATAGTGCCAACATTAAGACAGTCTTGATGATACAGACACAACTATTTGAACTGTTCTTGAATGTATGAACTAACAGGTTCCACTTTAATGACTTTAAGACAATTATAAGGTGTGTGCACGATTGAGTGTTTAATACATTACACTGCACAGTGAACAGTTTGTACCAACAGCAGACCATAACATGAGTCATTCTACAGTTTACAAGTCAAAATAGCTCTAGATTGATTTGATCTCTGTTCCTCATGATAAATGTGCACCATTGTTATTCATATACAGCATGTCAAAATGTAACAGTGGAATCAAAACTTGACTCAGCCTAGATAAAAACACTTTCAAAAATATAAGCAAAAATACCAGTAATTGTTTTCTTTTTAACAGTTTTGTATGAGACAACAATGCTAACCTATCACTGTGCTTTCCTTTAAAAATGTGAGAGACTGATGTCAAGAAACACACAAGGTAGCCTCTCACCACTGAACTGAAAGACTGATTGCACTGCAATTGCACAAGACACAAGTGCGGAGTCTGCCTTGTGTGGATGAAACATGCATCATGCATGCTTGGGTAACTTGGGTACTTTGATAATGTGCATATAAATTCTGTTTAAAGAGGCTTTATATACCAGGGGAACAAATAACATTTTCAGGTGTTTCTTGAATCATTTTTATAGCTTTATAGCTCCTAATCAATTTACCATTCTGTGCAAATTTACAAAACAGAAAAATACCAAATTAGATGCATTATTTAAATTGTATTTTCTACAGTGATTTTCAAAACATGCAAGGATCTGCTTGTTGGAGTGGTTCCTTCAACTGGAACCAACCAGAATGAAACAACATTGCTTCATGCTTTTACACAACGTCTAGAGAGGTTGCATAGTGAGTGCAGCTTTCACTGAAGCTGCTGCCCCTTCCCTGCTAACATACTGCCTTTACTACACAGCCCATGTAATATTGTTTTACTCCTAAAATACAGTATGTTGCAGGAAATTATAATGTCTGGAGCTTGAAAGAAGGAAAGAAACAAAAGACTACTATAGCAACTGTAAGATTTTGAGAGGCTACAAACATTAGTAAATGGTAGACCCATTTTGTAATGTCTCTTTTTCTTATTAGAGAGGCATCATTTGAACACAGTTCTAAACTTGTTCAGTGAGTGACCTTTCCTATAATATCCAAACAGAGCTAATGATAGTGTGCCATATGTGGATCTCGTCTTTTACTTTTGTATTTCCTGTCACTGAGCTGCTATTTTGTTCTTCAAGCTTTAAGTGCCTTGTTCAAGGACAGCTTGTTGATGTGTGCTTACTTTACTCATTCACAGCACTATGCTGCTTTGAGGTTTACTAGAGCAGTATTCCCGTCACCAGCACACACACACCATTAGCCTCAGTCTTAAAATTCAATTTTTTTAGTTCTGTGGCTGAGAGCATTCATGGTTAGGATGGTTCTGTTTATAGTAGCCTACTGTGGTGGATTAATACAACAGTGTTTTTAAAAAAAAAAAAATAGGATTTGTTTTTCTTAAGCTATAAACAAATCCAAAATAAACACAAAAACAAACAAACAGAAAAGGAAAAGAGGACCACAAACAAATATTGCCCCTAAAAAAGAAAGAAAAAAAGTAAGTATTTGCTGAAGAAATCTAGAAAACAAATGCTTAGTTAACTCTGGTCATCTGAAGACTACATGCATGGACTATAGCTGCAGCATGAGCTATAGGGTTATTTCCTCCTTTATTATACATAGAATGTGAAATACATTATTAACCTCCATAGAGACAAGCCGGAGAAGGTAATAAATATACAATGTACCATAAATATGCCATAAAATAAAGTACTACTCGAGAAAAGGGCATTAAACACCCTTTGAGCATTTCATCATTCAGCAGGATCTCATAATAACCTCTGAATTAAGAATTCTCGGTAGGATGTTTTCATGTGTGTGTGTGTGTGTGTATATATATATGTTGTAGTTTGTTTGAAATACACACCACTTGTGCTTCACCTAAACAATCTTTTAATGCTTCCCACTTTTGTTTCTTTAGTGCAATCAGTGAATGAGTCACCGCAGTTTCCACAAGCCTTATCTCCAAAGTTGCCCCCCTGTCATAAATGTGCACGGATGGATGCTTATGGAGGCAGAGGCGCTGTCCAAGGTACTGCATTCAGCCCCTCCCCTGTAGACATCACGAAAGGCACGTGATCTGCTCTGTCTGTGGCTCCTGACAGTCGCTGGATAAACTCAACAGGGAAACCAGATTGCACCTTCTCTTCCACAAAGATAACTGGATTTTCGCTCCGCACTCCCAACCTACTCCATCCGACGGTTTCATTTTTTTTTCTTTAGTTGTGTTTTTTTTTTCTTTTTCTGAAATCGGAGAACAAACTTGGCGGACGGATATTTAAGGTAAAAAAAAGAATTGTACCACTAATCCTGTAAGGCGTTTTTTAGAGGAGTTAGAGTGAAAGTGGAACCGTCTCTCTCTCTCTCTCTCTCTCTCTCTCTCTCTCTCTCTCTCTCTCTCTCTCTCTCTCTCTCTCTCTCTCTCTCTCTCTCTCTCTCTCTCTCTGATGCTGTGATTCACTTGAAAGCAGATCTTGATGTGAAGGTTTCGCCGGAGTGGATTTGAGGTACTGGCTCCCAAACAAACCCCCCAAAATGTGGACTTGTGATTTACAGGCGCTCAGCCCGCGGACATTTGCATGAAATCGCCTTTTTTTTTCTTGTTCCAACTATTTAGGGTCCCGTAGAAGTAAAGGTGTATCATACGCAAAGGTAATAATAATGCATCATCTTGTTGTTGTTTTTTAAATTGTATTTGTTCTATATCTACTTGTGTGACACTGACCAAAATGCCGCAAATATGGGCATACAATAACAGTGTAATCATAGTGCGCCCTTTCCAGCTGTCATCCTGGGTAAGATGTTAAGGTATGGGGCATATTAATGATGGGATGATGGCGAAAATTGGTTGTCCCGTTTCGGCAAATTAAATGAATCGCTGAATTTTAGAGAAGGTTGTTAGTTGAATCATGATGTAGCGTTTAAACGCCTGACTGGTAATTATTGCCTTTTTGTGTTCATGGAGAAGATGTTTGAGCCTGTTTAAAGTGCTGTGCCTAAGTAAAGCCCCGCTTCAGCCCCGTACAGCGGTTACATTCTTCTTTGAAATGCAAACTAATTGCAGAGATTTGACATCAGGTTATCGTCTTTCCGTCTCAACCTTTAACTCGTTTGGTGTTTTATGTGGAAATGCAGAATTCGCCTCGCAGTTCGAGTGGAAAATAGTGACGAGGGAGATATTATGAGGAGCAGATTTTGGGGGTCTGGCTGAGACCCAGTGGCAGCCCGACTGGTTCGTTTTACACAAACCGACCATTGTGAATCAAATGACGCACTTTTTCTCTTGTTGGGTCTTCAAGAGAGGCCAGGTCAGTACATACTGTATATCGGAATGCGGCTGATAATGGATATTAAAGGTTGGAGAAGTTGTCATGAGTGTAAGAAGTAATATTCCGAAAGAAAATGAGTTGTTTCCGCCTTTTTATTTTATTTTTTTTCATTTTTACTTTGGCATGTCAATTTCCTCTTTTATTTTTATTTTATTTATTTTTTAGATATGCGAACATCTGGGTGCGATTAATAATGCAAGCTGTAGACCACAAGTAAAAATTTGACTGATCGTTTTATCTTGTAGTGGATGTGGACGTTTTTTTAATCTTCGGTGGAGTGCATGTCAGAAGGCAATGTAACCGAACCACTTGGCCACTGCGATGAATGAATGCGTGGATTCAGCAGTGATTGTCCACTGCTGCTGTTTGCTTCCTGGAAAGCCCCGGTGATATTAATGTAATTATATGTCCTGTGTTTGTTGTAATAGGCCTCTCTGCACACAAGTGCCTGATTGGCTGTCATTCTGCCTTAATCATAGTATTAACTCTGATATTTGATTAAGGCTTTGGCCAAAGTGGATTTAGAAATAGATACAGTGAAAATGAGGATACCTTATTGAACTTGCTTTTCTTTTGCAGATAGCATTGGGACTGAGGACTGCCTTGACAGACAGACTGCATCTTTTTGCTGAGCTTTATCAGCCAACGTTGCTCCATATGGCATTTTTTCACATTGCTACAGAGGATGCAGGGTGAAAAGCCCCGAGCAAGGCTTCCAGATACCCGCCAAAGAATTCTGGCATGAACATGAAGATTAAAGCTGCCATTTCAACTCAAGTGAAACCGTGCACACTCTAACTGGCACCAGAAGGGACTGTTCCATAATTACATAAATTAGACCGAGTGTGCCCAATGGATATTTGAATCACTGTCACTTCGCCGTACATAGCCATGGCAGAGAGGACCTTTAAACAGTTCAAACTATTTTGGTGTCGACAGTGAGAGGTTTGGCCAGTGGCCTGGACAGCTTGAGATAATGATATTTCCTCCAGGAAATAAGTGTTGGCCAAGTTTATTGCTATGCAAATATATTATAGCATTTAACATTTTGTCTTACAATGAATCAGTTTACATCTGTACACCCATGTAGACAGTCAGTTATATGCAAGTCTACTCTCTCACACTCAAACCAACATACTTCTTGCTTAAGCAAAGGTTCTTACAAATATATTTAGCCTTATAAGTACCTACGCAGAATTTGTGATCTCACAATGATTTTACAAAAGCCACATGGAGCCCATATCTTATGGGTTGGGCTGCTCATTTGTTGCTATGTAGAAATAGGCACTTGTCTAGAATTTACAGGTGCTGAGGGGCAGTGGGCAAGATTTCCAGTGTGGAATGCATGTTGTGAAAGTGAAATGAGTTTCAATATGAAAACAAAGAGTTCCCATGGGCTGCTAGTTTACTTTGACGACGAGGGATTTTGTGACTTTTTAGAACTTCTCATACTGAATGGTAAACTAAGCCTTCGTTTCTCAATCTTCTGTGCCGAGCCTGCAACCGTCCTGTCTGACACAGCGGTCAACGACAGCCAATGGCACGCAGTTACAATAAGGAGAAACTTTAAGAACACAACCCTTATGGTGGACAATGAGATAAAATGGGTTGAGGTGAAGTCAAAAAGACGGGATATGACTGTTTTCAGCCAAATGTTAGTTGGTGGAATACCACCGGAATTACGGTCTGAAGCGCTACGACTGACATCACCTGCAATCAAGGATCAGCTGACTTTCACTGGATGGATAACAGATGTAAAGGTCAACAACACGGAGTCTGTAATGATCGACAGTGAAGGGGTCTTAAAGGACCTCTGTGGTACAGCCAACATATGCTTAAATGGAGGAGTCTGCAGTTTAATTAACAATGAACCAACATGTGACTGTTCTCAGACGGGCTTCCAAGGGAAGGACTGCAGTGAAGGTAAGACATGGATTCAGTTTAAACCATACAGTCAGTTCAACACCTCCTCTGTAGCCTTTTCAGTCAGCCACTACATGCACAGATATTTATGTATACAAATACATTATGGCAATTACTGTCATCATCAGTCCTAAAGTAATGATTTCCCTTCCTCTATTTGGCTAAAGCCATATGTTTGTTTTAGATCTGTGCCGTGTGCCATTGATCTGCAATACAGTTGTTTGTAAGGAGTGAATCTCCTGCAAGGCCTCATTAGCAAAACATGCAGGTGTTCTACATCCCCAAAGGTGTCTTCCATTCTTATCAAACAGGTCCATGGGGATTGGTTGACCTATGAAATATCTCCAATGGTTTACGTCAAATGCAAGAACAGGAGTAATCAGCTGCAAAACAGATGGAGTAAACATGAATTATATCAGTGATGTCATACAGTTTAGTCAGAAGCATAATAAACATTTGCAACTGGCAACAACTGAGATTTTTGTGAAAGTTTCCAGTAATAGCAGTGTTGAAATAACAATAATACATACTTGAAGTAGGAGAAGAAATGGGTTCTTAGTGAAATCACACAGAAATCTGATCTATTATAATCGTATTGGATCATTTTCTGGGATGAAAAAAACATCATCTGGACACTGAGAACTTTTAGTTTCAGATTATGAATGTCAACCGAAGCATGACAAAGCAAGGGCGTCTTTAAAAACTGTGTCCCTAATTTATTTAATAATCCTAACAGATTAAAAACAACTATTTACTGCAGGAGAAGAAAAAGCCAGAGCTAGAGACCAGGCTAATCAATACACAAAGAAGACATGTGGTTCTTGTGAAGTAGGAAGAATAATATTACTCTGTCCTCGACCAATATTGTGATGATAAGATCAGGATCTCTTTTGGGTATCATCCGTAGCATTGCTTGTAATGGAAGTGTATTAGTATTCAGTTTATTCAGTGCAGTGCTTCCTACAGGTTGGCAGTTTCTGCTGTGGTGGGGAGGAGCGGGTTTGTTGGTCAGGCCGAGTGTCGATGGGGGAGGTGTGTGAGTGTGTATGTGTTGTTTTAATTATCTTCTTCCACTTTATCAAAAATACTGGTGGATTTATGGACTTATTTATCACACTGGCTATATACAATTATTTACATTTCATTTAAAAAGCATCTATACTGTATCTTTATTCATCACATACATATTTTATTAACAATAAGCTCATTAGGCCAGCATTAGATAACTTGCTACTGCAGTATCAGATATTGCCATCTGATTGCCATTAGTTACTGAGGAAAATATGAAATACCACTAATTAAAATGTCGTCGGCACACTGTGTAGATGATCTTTCATTTTCTGCTGTACTGTATTCATGTTTTCTTGACGGTGTTAACACAACATAAGTGAACACAGATCATATGCACTGACTGACACATTGAATTTTGTTGTTCATTAACAGGCTTTAAGCAATGGATGTAAATACACCTTTGATTATTTTAATTGCTGCATATCAGTAAAAAACACCCAAAATAAGCCTTGATCAGTAAATATACAGTACATGCACATGCCACTCAGATGGTATAATTATGCTCTTTTAAACTCTTTAGTTGCAAACTGCCTACATTCTCTAATCAAAATATTGTTAATGGTTATGCATGTCCCAGTTTAGAGGAGTAGTGTTTTAAACAAGCAAATTGTCACAACTTGTGTAGAAAACTCTGTTTTGAACCTTGTAAATCGCAATTCATGTTGACTTCTCTAAAGGCACCACCTTTTTTTTCCTGATATGTAAAATGTAGGCCAATGATGAACGGCTCATCTCAGGAAAGCTGTAGTAGTAATTGTTGATGTTTTTTTATATAAGTGCATAATAAATCATTTGCTGATGATAATGCATTAAGATATCTATAAGGTTACAATTTATTGTTTTTGACCAAACATTTATAAGATACAAGCCATATGTATTGTTGACAAAATAACACCCATAATAAATATTCTGGGCATTAAGAATATTCATTTTCATGTGTATAGCTATAATTATTAAGTATAACTTAGTGTTCTGTCTTTTTACCACAGAGTTATTTCCAAAGGTCAACTTAAAGTGGGAGCAGGCTGAAGCTATTGTAATGATGTGCAGGAAAAAAACAGTTTGAGTACCATTATTGTTTGGCACAAACTCCTAGGTGAAAGAAAGAGGTAATATTAGAAGAAAACATAAGGAGAGAAGTGTGAGTTTGTTCGTTCATTTAGTCATTATATCAGATAGTAATAGTAGATAGCAAATCATTCACGATGTGTTAAAAAAAATGAATTGGGTTGGTGGCATGTGTATGTTTTTACAAAATGATAGAAACTGAATAGCGGAGATGGAGATAACATTTTCTGTCCGTTGATTTCCATATGAAAAATGTGATGGATACTGATTGAGTATTCTGTGGATATAGGGCTGGCAGCTTAGCTTACTCATTTCTAAAGGGCTTTCTTCTAGTGTGTCCTTTTGCCTGTGCAGTATCCCACATTTATCATATAGCAATAAGACAACAAAAATAGGTTGTCCACCCAACAAATTATTATGAGACATACAGTAGCTGATGATGGTTACCAGGTAAAACAAAGCACTAGCCTCTTCCTCTTTTAGTTGAGCAATGGTTGACGCACTTCCTTTGTGGTGTGAATCAAGCCTTATTTTCTGCGGAGATCATAGTGAAAGTGAGGTTTATAGGGAATCAATCTAAATGGTGATAATGTCATTATTCTATAACCATTACACTGTCCAATCAATTGGTTAGTTTACTTCATGATGACAAGTTAAAACAAAAAAGTTGTCTTTTTCCCCTCTTATGTTATTTCCCTGAGAGGAGTTGGGTTATAGTCTTTCAGAGTATAAGGTCAATAGATAGTAATTAATTGCAAAGTAATTTAGTTAAATCAGTTATGATTAAATTGCTGCTGTCACTCAAGAATAGAACATACTGATTCACTAAGTTATGATATAGACATAAATTACATAAACTATGAAGTCCATTGGCAATTGCATCACATTTTAATAAAACAAAACACTGGTTTTAGATGATTAAAAAAAATTACAACTAACAGTCCCCTTAATACTATGAAAGCATATAAACACTTCAGATTAGATATTTCAGTGTCAGGGTTAAGTTCACGGGTGGTTCTAAATGAGATATTGCTTTGAAATCTGTAGTTTGTTCTTTCATACATCTTCTGTATTTCTTGTGTGTGAGTATGTCTCATTAGTCAAGAAATTACAGGAATAGATCCACATTTTCACACCAGGGTAGCTGCTGATGTTAATAGTTTCATGGCCATGAAATAATTAATTTGTTTTATCATTGCATCTTTACGATGAATGATGTAAAAGATATCATCCTTGTGCTGCATGAAGGGTGAGCATTTATTGTTTAAAGAGGTCAGTGTAATGAATATACCATGGTGCTGGTTACCAGACCCATTATAACCACGGAGCTTAATATTAATGTTTCAATTTATGGTCTAATCACTTTCCTTGTAGTGTGCTTATATGTACTCATATAGGGGAGTGTTATTCTCTCCTGGACTAGCTTAAATACTTGAAGTTTGATGAAGTCGACTTTGTTTTCAGCATTGTGGTAGGTGCATGCCTACTCCTGTTCAGGTAAATAAATCATATACATAGAAAGATTAGATTTGAAGCCCTGAAAATTACACTGTTCATCTTAATTTAAACTCTGCTGCAGTGGCAGTGACAGGCGGAGTAGGAGTCAGTTTTTCCAAATGTAGGAGTTGTCCTGAACGGAGAACTCATTTTGGGAGTTTGAAGATGGTGGGTGACAGAACACCCAGAAAGAGAGCAGCATCTGAAACTCAACATATAAGTCTATATTCATAGTTGTCCATCTGCTCTCTTATTATATTCATATCTTGCCTGAATTACAATGTCAAACCACAGAAGAAAAACTACATGTTACTAAGTGCCTAATAGTAAAACTGCCTGGATGTAACAGAAGTTATTATATTCACAATATTAAACAACAGAAACCTAAAAGACAAACAAGCAATATGTCAGAGAGCTGTCTTGTGGCATCACTCCACACATGCAAAGCACAATGTATGATTGAAAAGGTTTTGCAGTCATGCTCCTGCTCTGCCTGACTTACTTAAGCAAAACCTGTAAGTAGTAGGATTTCCACATTGTTGTTGTACACTTAGACAAATTATATGTTTCCTTGTATTAATATATATATGAGCAGGTAGTGTGCGTGTACAGTATGTCAGTTGATCAGAGAAGCTGCAGAACTGTTTCCATCCACTGTATTGTGTGTTTTTGTCAGCTAGAGCCACTGTATTTGGCACCAGACCATATAAAACTTGGTAACACTAGCTGCAATGAAGAAAGACTAGTAGTTCTTTATAGCTCATTTCAGTGTGGCACCAACATTGCAAAGCCAGATTCAATTCCCACTGGAGTCATCCAGGCTGAAATTGTATGAACTCAAGGTACCTTGAGTCACTTTGGATGAAAGCATCCACCAAACAGTAGCTTTGCTGCTAATTCAGCATTCTAGCAAGTACTTTTGTTTCCTCCACCCTCAGGTAATGTGGTATCACTGCTTGTTTTCTCACCTGTCTGAGCTGTGCAGAGGAGACAAGCAACAACAGCAACACATTTCTGAGCATGGAAAACCAGAACATTCATTGAACATAGTGATTAAAGCTAGTGTGCTAGCCAGGATATTCAGAAATAAAAGGTCTAATCACTGTCAATCAGAAATATGTATTCATATTGTAGAAACCAAATTTAACTGTAAAAACTAGAAATCTAGCTTGGCAGATAATACATACATTAGCAGCAGACAGACCCTCTGTTAGTTTACCTAATGCCCATACAGTGATTCAACCCTAAAGTACATTGAAGTTTAAAATGTACCTATCCATTAAATCATTTAAAAGCTGTTGTATTACTTTGATCAGATGAAAGGATTACAGGCTTTGCCACCAGACCTGTCAACTCTCCCTTGCCCAACCACAAGCTTGCACATTGCAGCGTGCACACACACAGACACACACACACACACATAAATCCTTTTGATCGGTTAAAACAATTATTTAAATGCACTGTTCTATGGCCACTAAGTTCCCAGAATTTGTCCTCTTGTTTCTCATTAGAGAAATAACATAGATGCATTGCATAGCTCCATATCTTATCCGGATAAATGGAATGATGTTGTTTATTTCATTGTACATTAGCTAAACATAAATCAGTCCCTGTAAAAAAGTAGGGCAGACCCCAACTAAGACTGTCCAGTATTTTGTCATTTTGTGCATTATGTAATTCACAGGATAACTCACATTGACTGGAATACAGTAAATAAATAAATGTGATTGCATTTTACTTAATTTTTATGATTTTAGCTGAGCATAGCTTCTAGGTGGTTGAAAAGATATAGTTAGAAATCCCTGAAACTGACGTCACTCATTGCAGCACAGACAGTCAGATAACTTAAGCCACTTGATTAAGCTGCTAATGGTGATAGGGTACCAAGTAAGACAGTAGCATACAGTAAATTAAATCATGTCACACTTATTTTCACATTTGTGTCATAATCATCATCTTTTTCAGAGCTTTTTAATCCACAGAACACAGCTCCATTGCAACAGATTTCCTCCTGACTGCGATATGAAGGAATGAACAAGACAATTTGATTTCTTATTACTGGTATTTAAGGTTTCCTCTTAAGACTGAGACATAATTTACACATTGAGGAATCTCAATGTTAGTTTTTTATCACAATGTAAATATTTCAACAATCTATGCTTATCCAGACAGTTTAACTAAGCAAATGGGGCATCTGATAAGAGCTGTTACAGTCACTGTCTCTTAGTGGAGGAGTATAATCACATGCTCCTGCTTATACATTTCTTTATGTTTAATGTACTATATGTTGAATGTCTCGATAGTGGTTGTTTGACTGTCTGACTGTCCTTTAACCACAATTTTAAATGTGATGACTTTGACAGAGGTAATGTTTTACATCATCTGTCACAGCTGACAGCACTTTGTATGTGGAAGACAAAATGTGTGAAATACTTGCAAGTTGAATACTGGGACTGGATTGAGGGGCATTTTTTTCATGATAGTCTACGGTCTACATTTTCATCAGTCAGTCATAAAGTGCACTTCTTGCCCAGTGAATTGGTGCAATTTTTGGCTGTTACTGTGGCTCTAATGTAATACAGTATGTGCAGGACTATATATTACGTTTTTTCTACTTTGCTTAGCCTGATTGAGCTCCCCAGGGAAAACAGAAAAAAATATGGCTCTTAAGCAGCTAATCCTTGACTATGTTCACCAGCTAGCTACTGAACATAGCATAGTGTTTGATGATGGGAAGGTATCATATGGTACCTTGCATTGCAACTGGATTCGTAATGTCATGACATCATGAAATCATATGAGAATCCATCTTGTCAGGATTAAAGTTATGTGTTTGTGTCCAAACCACTGGTGGTTGAGACCAATCAGCATTCTTAATCCAGCTGCCTCGCAAGATAAGAAGGTGATAGACAGATGGTTCAGCCAATCTCCTGGCAGGTATTTTTTGAAAGTGCCTGCCCTTTTCCAAACAGTTCCCATGGATGATTATCAGATGGTTCTGTGGAACACACCATCTGGCGCATCAGGTTAATCATTTTGCTGAAAACAGCTGTTGGTCAGGTCATTATTTGTCACAATAAGGAACACCTTTAAAGTACACATAGTCATTTTATGCATTGTTATTGCAAAATGTTATTATAGTGCAATCATGATAGAATTTGGCAATCCTGACTACTGCAGGACCACAGTGGCTTCAAGTATCCAACAGCTGAGGTTGTGCAGGAAATTTAGTGAGGCACTGTAAGACTGTGCAGCATCTGAACTGTGTATTTGTTTCTATATGGGGAATCAGATCAATTCAAAGTGAAATTTCAGTTTGGTTGAGGCTCAGGCTCTATGCCTCAAGACCTGCACATTTTGTTCCAAATTGTTTCCCCAAGGCCATTTCAACTTCACACAGTAAGAGCAACAACAGAGTGAAAAAATAGGCTGGGTTATATTGGATATTGGACTATAACTGCAACCGCACTGAAGAAGAAATCTTACTCAAAATTAGTTAAAGGTACAAGAATGTGTATTGAATGAATACAAAGATGGATCAAGTTCCAAAGCTAATTGTACTGAAAAATATGTTGTGTTTGATCATAGTATTCTGTTTCCTGGCACTGGCAAAGTTAGGTATACATTGAGCACTGGATATATTAAGACATTAAGTCTTTGAATTTCAATCAACTTCTAATAAAAACAACAAAAATGCTCCTGCACACTGTTAACAAATATGTAACATGAATTAAATAGCTAGTACGTCAGTTTATTAAATTCAGTTATTTTCTTGTGTTTGACGTCTTAAACTTAGCACTATAAATTTTAGCTGATTTATATGGATGCTTTCATGTGAATGACATATCTTTTTTAAGTGTTCCCTGTGTTCACGTATATTAACTGAACTGCTCTGAGAACTATAGGGAGATTTGAACAAGCGCTCCCTTTCAGGCATGTCTGTCATTGTATGAGCACAAACCATGTGACCTCACTGTATCTCTGAAAGTGTCATTCTGTCTAGAAGCCTCCTGCAGCTTCACTCAGACAAAAGCAGATTAATAGTGCACTGCTGTCTCTGAGTCCAAAGACAGATATTGGGATCAAAAGATTAGAGGGATTTTCCCAGAGGATTTTTGCCTTGTTTAAATACAACTGCTCCTGACTGTCAAAGGGTGTTTGTGAAATTCTTTGACACCAAACTCCTCCTTTAATGGGATTTGTCCCACAGCAGAGATAAACCAACAAGTCCTTAAAATTAAATAGCCACAGAGGTTGTTTGACCATGCAACTCCAGAACGACCTGTTTTCTAATCAGGCACCTCTATCCATAATTATTAGCAGGTCAACATTAAAATAATGAAGTTTTATGATGTGACTGTCTTGTGGTTAAGGTCTGGTTAGGTTTAGGCATAAAAAACAATTGGTTATAGTTAGGGTAAGATCCTAATTTGGGTTAAAATAATCACTTGACGTGTGGTGTGGATTAAAATGACAATTTCCTTAAATTTAGGCAACCGTTGTCAAACACCACAACAATTGTAGTTACTTAAAAAAAACAAGAAAACAGTCCTGACTCATGGTTGGAAATGAAAAGCAAACAGTGTTCTGCAGCAAAGTCCACTATGTCCACTTTTTTGCAAGTTAGGCTCTAACCAGCCACTCAAACCAGCCACTCAAACCACCACCTATGAATATGGAAATTTGTCACCTTAAATAGACGTCATCACAGACTTCTGCGGCTCATAATTACCACAGGCGCTAGATGGTGTCTGTCATCCTTATTTAGACCAACACTTTATGTGGAAGAATATCTGACTTTTTGCTGGATGAACGTTGAAGAGAGACAGAATAAAGCTGTTTAGAGGCGAACATTTACCTCTTTATATTCCAGGTGGTAGATATTTTCACTTTGAACATACATTACCTTTGATGCTGCTGGTTGAGTGTCATCCTACATGAGAGTAGTCTGAAACACACAAAAAAGATGGAAGTGCACTGTCAAAATCTGAAAGCTGTCATGCCAATGATAAAGCAAAGGAAAAATCAGTCTTTATGAATAGTTTGTATGACTTTGAAGCTTTTTGTGACTGTAACAATGAGCAAGAACTGTACAAATAAACATGACTTGACTATAGTGTTGTCTGGGTTATGTGGCAAATTTTGAGGGACTACCTGCTCCTTATCTACAAATAAGAAGATTTTACAGTATATATTTTCCCTATCTATACATCTTAAAATCACTGAAATAATGATTAAAAACAGTGCTGCAGTCAAAGCAGATGTGTTTTCCATAAATCATTGATTGCATTTTTACCAGGGACCTCTTTTTACTGTCCTGTCTTTGTATCATGTATAATAGAAAATAATGTAGCTTAGTGTTAATAGTACAGCTGAGCTGTATTTAATGCTCATTGTGCTTTATTAATTTTTTTTTAACTTTAGCAGGAGAGCTGCTTCTCAGATAGGGATTTGTCACAAATCAACTGTGAGAACCACAACCACACTTTCCTTAAGCAACTGCTAAGCACATTTAGCTAGAAAAGGTGTTTGCTGAGCATTGGCACATATTGCATAAACATGAAGCTGTGAGATCTATTAGAAAATCTTACAAATAAGCTGAGCCCATACTTACAAACTTGTAGTTTAAATTGATTTCTTAATTATTCTGCCAGGCCTTATACTCAAGTGTTAAACAGCTACTGCATGGCCAAAAGATTTACTCCACATCTGTAATACTATCCTAGATATTGTCAATCCTGGGATTAAGGTTATTAGAACTACTTTATAAGCTGCTCTGATTATCCTGTTGGATCATTCCTACCCACAAGATGTGAAAGAATGGTGAGGTCTTTAGCACATCTGCTCTGCGAAATCCACTCTGTGTGGTCTGCCTCTATGGATTGGACTATTGTCCACATGTCATCTGTCCTGAGAACCTTGAAGTTGCTTCATAATTTGATGAATTAAATCAATAACATTATTAGAGTGTATTCAATTAATAATATGTTTTAAAAAAATAGATAGTTTGTGTATCCCATTTTTATTTTTATGAGAAATAAGTGGTTACACCTATATTAGTACTTGTGATATGATAGATTGTTGGTCACCTCAGCCACCAGGACACATTATTTATATGCTAGTTTTCAGCCTGCAAGATTGTGCAACTCTCCTAGAGTTATTTGACACTATCCTATTTTGAGGAACTGAATGTCAACAGGGTGATCTCATGAAAAGGTGATATGAAGAGTGTATTGTCATAATAGTATACATGTGGCACTGTTGACCGACTCAGCTGGTGAGAGCAGAGATTGCACACTTTAGCTACAGCTGTGGGAGCTATCCATTTCCATCAGCGTGGCTGGCCACTCTGCCCGTTTCCTCTCTCTCCTCTCTTACTGTTGCTTGAGGAGGATAATGAGGGAGATGGTGAGTTGTGTAATACCACTAAGATAGATGCATTAGGTTTAGGCTGTGGTACTAAGAGATGGCCCCTCACTTATACTCATTACTCTTGATTTGGTCCAAATTGCAATTTAACAACAAATCAATCCTCTGGTAGCTCTGACCTTTGCTGTGAGGCTTTTACATTTCCCCTTACAGCGCCTCTGTGACAGGGGATTGTAAAGCAGCCTTCCTGCTACTATTTTTCAAAGCTCCAACTGTCTAAGGGGCTGACAATGAACTCAGTAGCTTCTGGTCTTCTTTGTTATTGCATGTGTGGTGGTGACATTATATCTCTGATTAATGCTGCACAAAAAAGGAAAATGATGTGTGTGTGTGGGGTTTTTTTTGTAAGGGGAGACCATGTAGAGAAGTTCTTAAATCCTTTTCTGGAAAGTCCAAAAAGTACAGATAGCAACAAATAGCAACCTGTCTTACAGAAATTGTATTTATTTATACACTTTGCAGCAGCAAATGTATAATACTGCCTGGAATACGTTTTTCAACATAAAATATCAAAGGAAATATCAATTAATGTATCTGGCAAGTCACAAAAATGTTGACATTGTATTTCATTTTTTTCCCACCAAAATATTAGATTTTGCAATAAGCTGCAATACCCACTCATAGCTACAGTGGTATGATAAAAGATCCCCAATTGAAATAGTGTGTGTCAATAAATTAGTGGAAAGTGTATTTTAATGTATTATTTGTCAATCATACAATATGAAACACATTTTTAAGCAGTTAGCTCTTACTTTCAGTAACAGCTGTCAACCTGCAAACTTCTCTGCAGCATTTTTAATACTCTCAATATAACTTTCAGCAATGATGGTTTCAGTTTTTCCACAATGAAACTTAGTTTTAGCTGACCTACTTTTTCAAAGCAACGCTGGCATGATAAACTGCTTCAGTTTGAGGCTATTTAAAATGGAATTGAACTGCTTTCATTATGAAGTGTCAGTATGCTTAACAATTCATAATATTGAACATTATTTAACATATCACATCTCTTCATTTAATTACACAGATATTGTACATATCATACAATGTGCCCTTGTTTGAGTGATACCTTGCACCTTCTAACTGACCAGTCCAATGACCAAAAAGGCAAAAAAAGAAAAAAGGTCCATTATGGATGCACAAAAGAACACATGCATTTTAAGATGTCAGACCTTTTAAGTTTAAGTTAAAGTCTGACTTTAAATGTTTTATCTTTAGAATACACAGCACTCCAGGACAAAATGAAGCCATTTGTTTAAGAGCTGCTACATTACACACACGATTACACTCTCTTAAAACATCAACAACTACAAAATGCCCTCTAAAGTGACCCCACAGTTGGGTAAAATACTCTCTAAGGTGCCTGCACAAAAGTGCAAACATACCTAAGTTCTGTAGCCTAGTTATGGGTAAATTAAAATGAAATGCCCTATAGAGGGCCTCAATGTGTGACAGTCTGGAATGAGGTGTCCTCACGGGTGCCCTTTCAGTGAAAGAAAGTGTGATAGTGTCCCCCAAAGGATGCCCAAAAGCGAGAAAACACAATAAGCCCTTTAAATGAAAAGGATGTAATGGTGTGCCCTATGAGTGAAGTCCTTCCAGTTAAGAACATGAGATACTGTGCCCTAGAAGATGCCCTTACAATGGAGTTAACTGGCTGTTATGGTAAATATCAATGCATCCTTGGCTGACCTTTAGGACAATAAAGCCTTAAAAACATGCTGTAGCTGTTGTAGTTGATATTATTCCATTCAGTTGATCTTGATATAGTACTACTCATAGTCAGTGCCGTCTGAGCTGTAACCTTGATACTATGAGAATTTGTGAAGTAGGTCATACAGCAATTCTATTTAGCATTTTAAGAAGTCTGTGGAGTAGGTTTTATTATGGATGCATTTTAATGTAAACTACATTTTCTAAATTAGTTTAATATGTAGGCCTGTCCAAAACTCTATAACCTGCTAAACAATATGCTAAATTGATTTGGCACAATCAACCTTGTGGTATAGTAAAATCTTTGAGGTATAGTAAAATCTTTGAGGATGTCATTAGAGTATTTTTCATTCAGATTGTGTTTACAACCCTTTAGCTTGGATTAACTTGCATTTGTAGGGAGGGAGATTAGCACTGGGTTACCCTGTGATTATGGAATGCCAAGAAGAGCCAGAAAATTGAAGATGATACAAATGGATCTGCAAAATGCTATTAGAGGAAGCAAGGAATGAGATAAAGTACGTTTCCATTAGTCATTAGCAATTTGAGGGATTCCCAGTATAACTTAAACCTCTGCTTAGGCATGTTAAAAAGTTTTAAAAATGTATCCTACCATGAAATCTGGGAGAGAACCTGTTGAGTAATCCTCGTCACAGAAACAAATAGTGAGGAATGAGAACATGTTCCTTGGTAGGAGTAAAAAATACCTTACTGGTGCAGTTCTAGTGCTGTATGTCAGTGCCTTTACCACCCCAAGGAACTGGAAATGCTTGACAAATAATAGTGCTGCCTAATCTTTCAAGGATGTTTGCCAGTGCTATGGCGTGGAGGAAGACAGTATTGTCACTGAACTTAAGGGTGCTCCACTCTTCCTATGCTCTCCTTATCAGCAGTGTCCAAGCTATTCTTACAGTATGTGTGTTAAAGAGAATGATGTGGACATAGTCTTCCCAAAGCTGACAAAACTCCTCAAAATAAATGCTACATTGCCAGTGACAACTGCATTAGTCAAGCACTCATTCTCCAAATTGAAGCTCCCATCTTAGAAAGTGATGTGGAAAAGGAAGGTTCTTAGATCTTCTGTTGTCCATTGGGAGGGGCACCTCAATTGGCCATAACCAGGTCATTCACTTTTACAAACTTTTCTTGCTTTCTTGACAAGACTGTTCAAAGAAAACTAATTCTCAATATGTTAATAGTTCCATCTTTTTACTACAGATGTGTTTGAGAAATAAACATAAGACATGTTACACATTCCCTGTAAATTGTATTACAGAAATGTTTGCAAAACAGAAAGCAAATCCTTTATTAATACAGAGGTTTTGTTTTCCTTATATACTGAATCACCATATAAAATGTTAAATGCGACCTGTTATGCTTATTTCCAGTTCTACATTTTAATTCTGGGACTCCAATAGAGTAGCTTTGCATGATTCACACTAAAAAAAAAAAAAATCCTTATTTATCTTATACTGGCTTTTAACACACCCCCTCAGTTCAGCCTCTGTCTGAAGCAGACAGTCTTAGCTCCTGTCTGTTTAAAGCCTCTCTCCTGAAGTGTTCAGGGTCAATAACCATATCATTTTGGATGTGTCACTTTTAAGCTTGTTCACAAAAAGGGAGTGATTGTTTTAAAATATCTACTTCAAAAATTGTAAATTTATAAATCCACAATAATAATAATAATCCAATCAATAATAGAGATACTGTATATAAATAATTCCAATAAACCTAAAGCATTGTAATACTCATAACATTAAGAGATGGCCAAAGTTTGATTCAGGCAGACAGGATGTTCTAAGAGCGTCAAATGGAAGATGGAAAATGAATTGTTTCTATTACTGGATGTTGTGTCTAGTGGATTTGACATGTTCTTTTATGTGAAATGTAATGTCACCCTTAGTACATTTCCCCTGCTCTGCCCATGTTTCATCACCCAACAGAATTCAGACACATTGCAGGACAGACATGGATGTCTTGATGACATTTTGTCAAGCTGGCTGATGGTAGGGAGCATGGTGTATAATGGTGGATTGAATGATGGTAGTTTGTCTTTCCACTGACTGTCACTTTGGCATGACTCAATTGTCACAGTGCTGACCTCACAGTCGAAGGTGATGTTGGGATTGAGGTTGTGTTGAAGCAAAAAAAAAAACGATTTATATATTTATTAACATTCTTTGTTTTTCCTGTTGTCGCACACCATGTGCTGCTGTTCAACCACAATCAGCAGCACAAGATCATCACAGATGCAGATCGTCTGATAGACAGTTAAGTGCATTTTGGTGTAGTGTTACCAGCACAATAGCACTGGGATCACTTTGTCAAAGGGATTAAATGGATTTACGTTTTTGGATTAGGATGTAACCAGCTGGGTACATTTGTGAAAGAAAGTTTGTGTGTATGTGATAGGGCACTCGTTTTAATGGTCCCTGTCAGGTGATACTGCTGTTAAAGGAAAGCTTCTTTTCTTCTGAATATTACCAAATGAAACCTCAGTTGTGGCCACTAAAGATGACAGAAGTTGGATCAAGAATTACTTACACTACAGGACACAATTTGCAGAAATGGTACAATAGTACAACCCATTTATTATTTTTCTTATATACTGTATCTTTCAGAATTAGGAAATTGCTTTTGTGTCTACTGTACATCTAATTCCCCTATGTTAATATTTAAGGTGTGTGTTGATCTCTCATCGTTAAGATTATGTGTTCAGATCAGATTTAATAAAAAGATAGTTATAGTTATATACTGCATGCCTCTCAAGCTTTCTTTACATATCAGGATAAAAAAAAGCATTGTACCTTTAAATCAGATTTTAATTTGTTTTTTATTACTTGTAATAAGAGGAAGGGAATCACTTTAATCAATGTTAATGTTAATTTTCTAATAACCATAATACACAATCTAAAAATATCAAAATAGTGCTCTTAAACAGGTCACTCATTTAAATGCAGTGCAATGAATACTACTGAGATGATTATTAAGTACTGTGGTAAAAGGTCTAAGTCAGTCTTTGGGGTCTTGACATAAGTAGATGGTCTTCATTTATTTACTTTTCTCTTCTCATGTGGTCACTTTGCAGCTACCAGCTTCATGCTTTGCTTTGTCAGAATGCTTTTTCAGCAGCGTGCTTCTCATCATCAAGCGACTTTTTGTGAACAAAGTGCACTTTCTATTCTCTTTCACAATAGAATCTCATTTATCTAGATGTAAAAGCCTTTGAAATTAGGAATGTGATCCACATGATACATGGATATGCATTTGTGTGTGCAAATTTCATGTTTTGTCAATTTTAATTATTTTTTTTCAAAAATGTAAAAGATTACATTTACCAAATATTCTCCATTCCTGAAGGTTCTAGATACATGAGGCACTACTGTAATTGATCATGTGTGATCTACCACTATTAAAAAATGTCTGCAAACCAAAATTCACAAAATTTAAGTAAATTGGTCATGTTAACTTGTCATGCTAGCGGACGCAGCAAACTGTTTCATTGTCTTGTAATTTGTTCACAAAATGATGATTTGGATTGGTTTTGTGCATGGTGTCTGATTTGGAAGGGGAACCAGTGGTGATGGTAAGTTTATTGGTCAAATAATCGCTTGAATCTGGGCAAGAAACCATTTTAAAGAGGTAGGAATTTGTTTTGAAGTGGAAATTAGGCTTTGATGCCAGTCTGACCGCATGGTTACAATAACTGAATTGATTTCAGGATCTTAAGACATTGCATGCTAGTGTCTTCATGATTTCAGTTCATTATTGTTGCAGTGAAAAGTTGAACTTATAATTTTAAATAATAAAAGACTAATATTCAGTTTGTTCTTACATACCAATATACTGTGTGTACATATAGCGTACGTATATACACACATATATGCAATGACTGACTGACTATTTTTGTTCTTTTCATAGGCAGGTAATGGGCCCTACACACTCATTTAATTGTTTTGCACGTTTCCAGTCACATCATTTTGTCAAATCAATTTCTTTTCCCACTGCTAGCATGATGTTTGCCACACCTGTTTGCTATTACCAACATCTAATTCTTCTCTCAGTCCCCTTTAGTCGAGTGACATATTTCACATGGCAGTTTTCTCACCTCCACAAACCTCACTTTGATTGCCAAAAGTAGTGTTAAGGCCAATTTTATTTTGTTGGCAATCTTCTTTTTGCATTGCCAATAGCGGCTCACTGGTTATTGCTTTCAGTACTGTGACAAAATCACCTGAATAGATTTCCAGTAACACTAGACCCCACTGCCCATTCTGAAACCTTAGAGGCCTTGCTTTACAACAGCCAACTCTATTTATTTAGGTTATTTTCTTTTGCTGTGCATTTCACCATAGTCAGTGTAGAACAGCTTTACTAAGAAAAAAGAAAGAAACGGCTCAGAAATTCCATTGAGTCTTCTTAATTAAAAAGTTGTCGATACCAAAAGTCTTTCATGCTAAAAAACAAACAAACAAACAAACTTCAAATAAATGCAAGATTTGATGAGCATAGCACAACATGATGAACCAGCCTCAAGCCTCAAGAAGATGTGCTTTACAGCCCCTCAGCAGCTCATGCCTAATAATCAATACTGGTACTTCAATCTTCTACTGTCGATGTTGGTTTTTTCTGCCACCAGCCAAGGATTGTTTGGGAGAATTTAATTCTTCAAGGTTATATCAAATATTCAGAAGGGCCAAGCTCATTCAGTTACAACTCTGTCCTGTATTCCAGGTCAGTGTGTGAGCAAAGACAGGAAAGGCCTATGCATAAACTAGCATTTCCTCTGTAGGGGTTACAATAGGTCACTTGCATGTGATGTTTAATGCCTTGCATGGAGACGACATGCAACGGCCAGTATTAGTCTGCATGCTGCTTAATGAATGTCTTCCTCTCTTTCTCTTTACCTGTCAGTGCTTCCAGAAGACAACTATACTGAAGGTGGGTATTTTACTGCAATCACTGGTTTCCATTCTTGCAAAATTGTGTATGTCTACATATTTTCATGGGCGAGGCTCGTCAAACAAATGTAAGCACATTTTTTAATGTCGGGCAATGGTGTTGGTAGTATTGAAGTGGTAAGTCTTTTTAATCAGGTTTTGATTGTTCTTGTAATATTGGGCATTTATGTTCATTTTTCAAAAAGCCAAAACATAAGCGTATCCCATTTTCTTTCATCAGTTAAATTGTTCTTGTATTTAAAGTGAGCAATATTGTATTGCTTTGTCTCCTCTTTTAGAAGGGAAATGGGATACATCACTTCTGTCACATTTGTATGAACCGATATAATCACTGCAATAATTATGTGTGTATATGCTGAACAAGATATGCCTAAATTGTGTTTTTTGTTCAGTTATGAAAGTCATGGACTTAGCTATGTAAATATATATAACCCATTATTCAAAACCTTGTTTGTTTATTGGCCCAGTGGTGGTCCCCAGGCCTCAAAATCCTGCTGGTTTTCTTTTCTACCAACCCATAATTGGTTGGTACCTGATATATTTATCAGGTGTAAAACAGTGCTTAGTTTGATGGCCTCAATAACATATACTGTAGGAAATAGATCCGAAATTAAAAATTGATCTTGAAAGGCTTTGGTGAGAAATACTGTAATCAAACAAATCTTTAAGGAGTGTGCCCTAAAACACAACCATCATTTTTAGATTGCACTAACCACACGGCACAGTAAGTGGAGCAAAACAGAACCACAACTGTTCATTCATAAGTATTAATTAAGTTCATTAAAATAAATCATGATACTGATCAGTTGAATCAAAGCCCAATATTCATTGTTAAGTACACTGAAATATTTTACTTGCCAACATGATGTAATGCATTGTGTTACTATTTAGTCATTGTGATTGCTATCATAAGCTGATGCTTGGTGGTAGGCAACAATTTAGGAGGTATGCATTTTTTATGGGGTTGAAATATGAGTAATGCCTGGTTGGGAAAGTACTGACGCAGAGCTCCTAACCATTTCTAGTGAGACTCTTGACACAGTGCTAGTGAAGGTTGAAGGATTCCATGGAGACAAAATGAATCATTGTCCATCTGTAGCTGAAATCACTCATATTTTCAAACACAGACAGTTTACTGTGGCAGATAGAAGAACAAACTAACAGAAAGCCCTCAAATATATTAGCTGGCTGCTAAATTAAAGCCTCTTCATATAACACCAGCTTGCATTGACCAGGAAGATAGCTACCTAGCTGTCAGATTTGTTAATATCAAACAAATAACTAACAGCACTTCCAGGTTCAAGTGCTGGGGTTAAATTGCATCACTAAAAATATATCACCTGAATGCCACTTGACTTGAGATGAGAGATGGAGCCACCAGCCTATCGAATCCAGTAGTATTCTCGGTTTATGTATTGATATGAGTCATTTATGTGCATATTTATTAAACTGTGTCAATGGAATGAATGTAATCCAAATAAACTGTTGAAGCAATTTGTACTCAAAATGGTGCAATTGCCAGATCAAGTCATCTACTTTTTATATCTTCAAATGTTCTGTGGGTAGGTTGCATTTTGTATATGATGAGGTAAAACCGTATTCAACTATATTTGCACAGGGATTTGCTACTTCACAGTTAGGTGGGATGATATTATTTGCACTTCCTATCTCGGTAAAAAAAAAAAAAACATTCAGCTTGAACTTTATATTTCTGAATGATTCCTAGTAAGTGACTGATGATGCATTACAACCTGCTTTGGTTGACTGAATGCTCATCATGGTAACCCTGTCTGTGCACCCTCCTCTTTCTCTCCGTCCCACTCTTCCCTATATCCCAGCACTCAAGTAAACACAGACATCTACTCTGAAAGAGATGCCTGCTTGTCAGTGTCACACAGCTTCCCATGATCCCTTTTCTCTGCTGACTGTGCTCTTGTTTTCCTTTAAGGTCTGGCACACCTGATGATGGGCGACCAAGGTATGATCTCTGTTCGGTTTTCCCGTCATTCCTCCATTCTCCCTCCTGCTCCCATTATGCTCAGAAATGTGCGTGTCTCCAACTCTTGTGCAATGCTCAGGCTTGAAGCTTCATATATGGGCTGTCATTTCACTCTTTTTGAATGACCTAGTTGATTTTCATTCTCCCAGTGCAGGTTTTTTTTTTCTTTATTTCTTTTGCATATGACCCCTTTTTCAGGCTCATTTGGCTTTCTATTCCCCACTCTTGTGGGTAGCTGTGTCATTTCCCTCCATATTTTTTTCTTTTTAATTATTCACATATACTGTACACCCAGATGTTTATGATAATGTGGTTAGAATAAAGGGACATTTACATTAGCAGTTCTAGGGTATAATGCATGGTGGTAGAAAATAGCTCACTGAATTTATATGATAGACTTCATCTGTCCTCGCCACTTTAACGCATGTTGCGAGTGTCTGCACAGATGGGTTCACCTTTCTACCTTCATTTTTTCATTTGTGTGGCTACTGCATATCCTTATCATGCAGCACAGCAGGAATGTGAAGTGTCGCTCTTCTCTTTCTACTTTCTTTTGTTCGTCCCATTTACAGTCACACATTTCCTCTTTTATATTTGCACAAATATGTTGCCATCAAGCCTCTTTCCCCTCCTATCCTCTGTCCTTTTCCAACTTGACCATGACACTTATTGGTGTCTCCTCTCCTTTTGTCCTCTCTTTTTGTCTGGAATCTGCTTTCTTCATGGAACATTTCATCAAATCTCATAGGTAAAAGTAAAGGTACAACCATTTTAATTATCTGAATTCATGAAACTATGGCAGCAGTGTTTGTGGCATTATATACTCATGCTGAATGAAGTATATAAGGTCATTGGCATTTGAAAAAAAAAAAAAAAACTTTCTCAACTATTATTGAAAACTTTTCAAGGTAGGTGCTGCTTTTGCTTTGCATTCACACATTTAAGCTGTGACACCTCTTTCTTTTCTGCTTGATGCATGGGAATCATATATGAGACTCACATGGGCATATGAACACAATAGCTTCTGTCCTATTTCCAGTACAACACCATCACCCAGGGGTAACTACACTCTTTTTGATAAATAATGGGTTTGGGGTTATGGGTGAGGCTTGATCATAATGTTGTGGGCCTCCCATCCTGGCTGTGATCCTCACCTCTTCTCCCTGTGGGGTAAGTGGACTTCTGATCTTTGCCATTTGACTCTCCTCCTCAGGGCAGAGAGGGAAAGCTTGGCATCTAAGGTCCCTACTGAGCATTCAAGGTAAAACTTTGATTCTTTCAAGTTGGTTGATCAAGCAAAGCAAAAATGTAGCAAGTCATTAGCTTGCTGAGGTGTGGGGAACTTGAATGTCCATTTGTGTAGTTTAGCAATCAGATAGTATAATAATGCAGGATACTTTACAATTTGTAAGATTATGATGTTCAGGTGTTCCACCTACATACTGAAAAAAATACATTAATTGATTTGTTGCTCTTGTTGCTTTGACATATACTATGTTATTAGCACGCCTAGCTTTGCAAATTCTTGTAAGCAGTTTTACAATTTTTTTTTTTCCTTACACCAAATAAAAACTATTGTATCATGTTGAATACTATCTGTTATCATACTTGTGAAGCATCATCTGAACAGGTAAGTCTCCAAACTGTGCTGTGGATGTAAAGTGTTGGACTTTGCTTTCCTCAGTGTGAATAAGAATTGCAGCTATTTTAATTTCAGATATTCAGCTGCTAGCTTCGTTGATATATGTACATATAACATTTAGTACCACATGTTTCTCACTAACACACACACAAACACACACAATTAAATGATTTCCCGTGATCAGTTATGTTATGTGTATGTGTGGGATTTGTCATTTTCTGTGTTCTAAGGTAAGTGTCATTTCTATAGTCTAGTAGTTGCTTATGGTTCTATAAATTGATGCATACACATTGGCTTTACATGCACCCGTGAGAGATATACCTCTAACACTATGAGAATAAAACCTTCACAGCTTATCAATGGCTTCATTTGAAGGTTTGTCCTGATACATTCTGAAGGAGATTCACATGAGGATTTGAAGACAACAGTTTTAACATTGTGACTTACAGCAATGTAATTCCATATTGCATTTTTGACTTCAAATGAGAAAAGTTACTACTGTAGGTAATTCAACAACTATTATTTTTTTTGCAGCTAGAAGGTTTTGTAAAATCCTTCGAGTACCTGACTTGTTATAAGTGACCCAATTATGTTGAAAACCCCCCATAAATCACTACTCTGTGCAGCACTTAATGTAAATTCAACTGCCAATTTTCCAACTGTCACAGCATTTTGCAGCATGAAATATATCCAAGTCTCATTATACATTTGTGTAAATACTTTGTATACAAGGACACAAGGCTAAAATTATATAGTCTGTGACAAGTGTGTGTAGGTGTTTGTAGCATACAGTACATGGCTTCATATACGCCCACAGGTTTTTACCAAACATGCTTGTATGTGGCAGAAGGCAAGCCACAGGGAGTGATTGAGACAATGCTGATGAGGCACAAATCGTAGCACAGTGCTTCTAATTTGGGCCACGGTTAGTTGTCTCATGTGTCGTACAGTGTGTAACCTACACAGTTCAGTTATTTACGTGTGGTCACAAAAACATATCCCCACTTGAGTATTAAATCTAGGAGTGAGGACAGTGCCTGTATTCATTGTTTGCGTTAAGCCTCAGAGAATGTTGTGTATTATGTTGGCCCCCCTGGAGGTCCTCTTTTGTCATGTTAACCACTTGTATGGTTTATCCTCTGTTTCATGGCTGGTCCTTTGAGGATGGGCTAGTTTATGTGTGCTGCTCTTAGCTGGTGTACTGACTGGATTCCTAAAACCTTGTTTTCACCCAGTTCAGGGCGTACAGTAGGATAAGTCATAATACCGCTGGCACACAAATCACCCGGGTATTTAATTGCTGTCAACACAATGAACTGCCATGTGCAGCTTAAGAGGAACTGCAGGCTGTGCAGACAGGCTTACAGGTACAAATGGGCTATTTCTAAATTAGTATACTTTCTAATGTAATTGCTTTCACTTTCTGAAGATGGAAATTGTACCTTTTCATTATACCCTGCATATTCCGTGGATTTCTGTGAAGTGGGCAAGCAGATCCCTTTCCTAGCTTGTTTGCTCATGATGTGCTACATTTTACATGTCAAATTAAATGGATGCCAAAAAAGCACTTACATTTTTTTTTTTTTTTATAAAACAGAAAGCCAGTACAACAGGGCCTTTAAGTGGGTGTCACACATGACTCACACTGCACAGGCCTTCAAAGAGTAAGTTTGTACTCATACAGCACCAATCAGCTTCACAGCACAAGGGCTGCTGTTTAAGTCTGTTGGCATATTTTTATATCTTATAATTTTCTGCTAGAGTTGCATGAGCTGATGTGAAAATTGGACATCAAATTATCAAATGTGACACATTAATAGTCATAGCTATTGTAGCTGCAGGAGCTAACAAGGTGTGGATATTACTCATATCCTCACACACCAAATCCACTGAGGTTTGCGGGCTTTAACAGTACAAATTCGTACAGCTGACATATGTAGAACAACAATTTGTCTGTGTGTGTTGTAGTGATAAATGTACATGTGTTGTTTATATGTTTTATGGATAAAACCCACACATAAGACGCAAAATACAAAACAATGCCAACAACACAATTTGCTCTACACATAGCGGCATTTATATATATTAGCATTAGAAATATGAATAAATCAATAATATGCATAAGTGCATATGCAAGATATATTTAAGTCAAATGTCCATGATAAAACCAATGTTATATAAATCTCTTGAGATAAACAAGTGCTATTGCTCAGTTCCACTGCTAGTGTCATACAGTATATTTTTAAGTATTGCCCGTTTACTTCTTCACAAACTGTGATAGATGCTTTTATGTCCAATATTATGCAAACCTTTGCAATCTGCATGACTACAAAGCTCTTAATGACACAAAATTTCTATTTTAACAACTCCATTATTTGATGCTTAAACTCACTTGAAAAAATAGCAACACTGGCAGCATATATGATTTTGCAGTATTCTGGGCTTTCTAACCTTCCATCCTGCTATCCAGTTTGCTCTGCTTAAGTAACATATTCTCTGTGACTTGTTTGAAAGGATTACACTTACCATCATCAGCCATGGTTGAGAAATTCCTTATGTGTGTCAGTTGTTTCTGAAATGTGTTGCAACTAGGATTTGTATCCAAGTCTCGCATTTTACTGGTGAGAATCACATTTAAGTGACTTTGATGTCATCTTACAGCCATTAAATGAAGATGTCATGGATTTTAAAATGATCAAAGAAACCACAAAAAACAGTATTTGTTGTAATCCTAGTTCACTGATAAAATGCCAGTGTGCTTCAGACTGATTTCTGGCTTCAGTTGCTTCTGAAAGCACTCGCAGCACACTGCCCTGCAATAGAGGAAATAGCTTTGATACTGAGTCGTTTCCATTGTTTGGTGTGGTCTGGTATTTTACAAGTGACCTCACGAGGGTTGCGTATGGGAGTTGAGAGTGTCAAAACAGCAAGTGAAGAAAATGCAGTGGAGCAGTGCAGGTTGGTTAAATTTGGGCTCGAGTAAAGGTTTCACATTCACTCTTTCCTTTACAGTTAGGTTGACAGGTTTGTGAGACAAGACGTACAATTTGCCAGCTGTCACATTACTGCAACATACTTTTACACTTATAGAGGTACATGTCAGTCAGAAACAGTGACTGTTACGAAACACAATGAAAAGGGTTGTCACACTATTATTACTGGATATTTGGATCTTACTTATAGGATATTGGATTGAACCAAAAGTAGCCAATTTGAGGCATGTCGAACCTTTGCAATGAGAACCCAACAAGTTATTTTAAATAGTGTCAGAGTGCACCTTGTCAAGACTTGTCTGCTTTCTTTATCTGACAGGTAACACAATACCATGTGGTGTGCATTGAATCAACAACAGATGTTGCCTTTGTTGCTTCATATGAAACCTGGAAAACTGTCAGTGAAATCCTTTCAGCTCCATTGATTCCAGCTAGATAACAATTGCTCAGCTTTAACATTAGATATTAAACAGGTCTGTCCGTTCAGTCATTTCTTTTTGAGTAAACACTAATCTGCCAGGTGAATGGTATGGTCAGAATTAAGATAGCCCTTGCGCCAAGACTCCCTTACTGTAAGTGAGGGTGCCACTGACTGCTCATTTCTGACTGTGTTGATTAATACATCTCCTACACGGCATACTGAGAGTTAATAGCACCTAACAGTGGGTGGTCATCTGGACTCCCATTGTGTAAAATGTCAGTGGAATTTCTTTTTAGAGAAGCTGACTCAGAATGTTCAACAAAAATCAAAACCTAGTATAAGGTTGGTCCGTGTATGATCATTTCAAACAACAGATACAAGTTGTGACACTCGACTGAGGTGACTGGCGAATATAACTTCATCACTCAGTCAGGGACAGACTTTGGCATTTGTAGGAATGGCCCTGCTGTTATTATCCAGCCAAAACCTCATTGAGTTTATCTTCTTTGGCTTGGCATTTGAGTAACATCATCGCCACCTTGTCTGAAAACCCCAGTGCAGGAGTCTGACTGAAGCTCATATTGCATAAAGACGTCCTCTATTAAGCCTCTCTTATCCAGCAGCGTAACTTTCCAAATATGACCTGCCCTTATATTTTAGTGTTGTGTTGTAATTTCTGTCATAAGTCGATTTCACATATGAGCACATTCTCTGGACATTGTACGCATTACAGCATTTTTAAGCTTTTCACCAGAAATACTTCTTTTATTATTATTAGTTTCAATGTTAAGCGTTCAGGCCCAGTAAAAACAATGAAGCTTTGCTGGCCTGCTGTGTTTATCCAGCACCAGCTGCATGCTATAAATGTCATCAACATGCCTATCCACTTGCTGTGAATTCTCAGGAAAAATTACCTGCTCTTTTCACACATGGGCTCAATCGGACGTTACATGGACTTTGTACTTGGGAGCTGGCAGGGTAAAGTCTGTTTGCGTTCACACATGCAGCTTCCCTGGATAAAGTCTGGAAAATTGCAGGGTTGCAGTGCATATGTGAAAGTGGTTATAGTCAAACAGCTCTTTAAAGATAATCTCACTACGAAATAGTACAAACATGGAGGTAAAAAAATGTTTACCATAGCATTATCTTGCAAGAGTCAGAGTTTTGCTTAGTTAAAGGTTTTAAGTCTCAGCAAGTATTTAGAAGTACTCAAGAGGTCATATAAGCATACCTTTATTTTTGCATGGAGAAGCAAGTGTTTTTTTGTTGATGACCGAACTATTTTTTAAAGCTCATCCCTTACTTAAATGTGACAGTCATTCTGCTAAAAGTGAGAAAACTCCTCCCTTGAATATCTTAAATGCCAAAACATTAATGCACTAAACACTCAGCTACAGCTTATAGACTCCTCTGGGCTGATACCAAGAAGTGTTAATATTGCTCTTGCTAAAAGGAATTGGTAGACAACCACACAAACAAAGTGTCCACATTAATTTGCATTGAGCCAAGTGAATGCCACTGAAATGCTATTAAAACTAATTTCACACATATGATTACTCATGTTCTCTCATAACAATAGTGTGAAAGAAAATTATGAGAGTGGGGGTGAAATGGTGATGAATAACTGTTGTTGCAATAACAACAAATTCAGCTCACCCACATGAAATTGGAATGTGATGCTCATCCATCTACAACACTTGCATTGGCACTGAACATAATCATTGGACTTACATCATGACCTGAAATGTCCACTAATTCCCCACATCTAGGCTAAACTAATGGGCATTACATTATTTACCGACTGTAAGCAATAAGCCAGAGCCACCTGGTCTCTTTGTGAAGAGTGAAGCCAATGCACAGTGCCAGTTCTAGCATGGGTGGTGCCCTAGGTGGGATATGAAAATGCGCCCCTTACCCCCTCAAAAAGGGTTTCAAAATAATGTTAGAGATGAGTTGATTTCTAATAATACCTAAATATCAAATTCCCTCAAATCACCTTGTCTCATCCAATTTAAACTATTTTACCCTTAATAAGCCAAGGAGAAAAAAAAAGGTTTAAGTAGGCGAGAGAGGAGTCCAAGCTGGTTTCTTGGAGAAAGCTGCATTTCTGTGGGAGGAAAAAAAAATAGCCTACAGTATCTGAATTTTGAATTTACTCAACTTGAACATTGATATACAGAATCCTGAATGTATTGCACAGCATCCCAAATACATTTGCAAGTGATGATGCTGGGTTAAAACGCCAGGGGAGACATAAACAAATCTTTTGTAAAAACAATAAGGCCTACATCTGAAGGCCTGGTTCTCTTATTACTGTTGACTTACTTAAAGGATATTGGCCATTGATTACACAGTATGTTTATAATCATTAAGACAACCTCCAACAATAACTAATGCTACTAAGGTGCTAAATGACATTACTGAAGTGCTGGACTTTGGCATCGGTTGGCTTTTATATATAAATCTCTCCTTGGGCTGGTTTCTACTTATCTGTGTAACTCCAATGCGTAAAAATCAAAATTGATATGACCTGTGCTCTCAAAATATTCTACGCATGTCTATGCCCAGAGTTAGAACATAATCAGGCAAAAAAGCTCGTAAATATGCCTCCCCGTCTTCGTGGAATATTGCACAGAAGGACCTGAAATTGTCAGAGCTGATTGCTATGGAGAAAGTTAAATCAATTTTAAAGGATCAATAAAATAGTAGTCTTGGTAAATATGATTACTGTAGCAGCCAACTCTGTTAATACCTGTCAGAGCATCTTTTCATGTCATAGAACAATTTTATTTATCAATACACAATATATATATCATAATATATAACATATATGAATATATAGTATACGTGTACACCTCCATTATCATGTAATATGACCAAAGCTCTCCCTGGCTGCAAATAGGCACACTATGGGATTGACATGTAATGTAATGTGACTAAAGAACCAATCTAACTCCCCTTAAACAAATATCATAACTATATAACTATACATATACAATAAATACACATACCTATGTACTGTACATCCACAAGGAAATGTAATACATAATAACACACACTCATGCTCACATACATACACATAAACAAATTTTGTTAAGTCAGCATATCTACAGAGGTAGATCAATGGCCAAAATAAGTAAACAAAGAGAGAAAAAAGGAAAACAGAGAAATAGATTAATAATAATATCAATAGTCATAATGGTTGTATTGATAATAAAGATTATATAAATAGTTAGCATATAATTAGCTGAGTAAATCGTAATAGTGTAATGCGGTCCAGACTGGGCGAAGATCGTCCACCAGGTACAGGGAACCGCCTAGGCTCACCCATGGCCCATATACCCCACAACTCTCCACGGCAAAGCATAGCATGTTGGTTAAGTTGAGATACCTACTGGTGTACCTCACCCATACATACACAGTCAAGGGACAAAAGAATACCTACACTTCCTAACAGCCCTTTGGTGCTCCATGGCCTTATCAGCCACAGCACTAGGACATCAGAGGAGAGCAAAGTAGGACACAAGCCATTTAATTTTGTTGTGCTTTTTTATTCCCATCCTTACCCAAGACTTGTTGTTCCCATCCCTTTAGGAATTTAATGTTTTGTGGTTTTCTTTCAGATGTTAATCTTTATTCTTAATCTTTGCCATGGAGCTCTTACTTAAAAAAGAAACATGGATATGTAAATATTGCAACAAAGTAGAAAAAAAATTGCTCTGATTTATGTTTGCGATATGCAGGCGGGAACATCGTGGTAGTTACTGTAGTTACAGTAGCAATTTTATTGTCCACACTATGGCAAAATGTCTTATGGAGTTCAGAGATTTCTTTGCACTCACAGCTTACTTACTTCATACTAATTTACCTTTTTCATGCCGGCACTGCCCCGCGTCCTGGTTCTGTATACCACCCCAGGGCCATCAGTGTTTGTTACAAACAAGGTAATTGTACTTGATGGGTCACAAAGGCAGTTTTCACTGCAACAGAGATGAGGAAACAGACTCTTTTGCAGTGTAGAGTAAAAAGGCCTGTAATTGCCTGGAGTGAGATTTGTGTATCTTGACATGGCAGATTGGCAAGACTGCACTAAAGCTCCACAGATTAGTACATTACCACAGATTCAGCTCCTGAGGGGGAGGCAGGAAGACACACAGAGAGAGTGAAGGACTTAAAGCAGACAGAGAGAGGCATTTAAAGAATGAGCACAAGGAAATGGGCAGAGAAAGGGAGAGGGGTACTTTGTGGAAATAGAAGCATGATAAAGTGGGATTATAAAACAGAGGCATGCGATTATAATAGACACTGAGGGAAAATAGTGATGGAGTGAAAGAAGAAAAAACAGACTGTTGCCTGAAGTTAAATGAGAATGTTTTCTTTTTGAAGAAAATTAAGTTTATTTGTTTTGAGCAAACATTTATTTTCATACATCAGACCTGCCTGCCTGGCTCCCTGATAGACATGTTTTGCCTCTTTGTGCCAGTCTCAGCTTCATGGCCGGCATCATCAATCAGATAGTAGTCATCCCTTCACATCTCCAAACTGTCATAACAAACAGTTTTTCTCAAGTTGGAGGCAGGTTTCAACACAATTCCTGTTGTCTTGTGTAGATCATCAATGATAATAAAATTCAAGAGTCGACTTTGGATTAATAGTTATCAATGCCTTTTCCAAAGAATATTTATTATAAAGGATGACAGGTGTATAATTTTTCCCAACGTAAAGAAAGGGCGAAGGAGTATGTAGAATAAAAAGGTTGGATCAATATGAACAAGGCTCATCTGGCTCGTGGAAGGAGATCTGCTCTAGATCAATACTGTTGGTCGATGCCAGTGAGAGACTGCAGTGATGAAAAACTCTTTTTCTTGGCCCACAGAAGGGAGTGGATGAATCTTAGCAGAAAATAGATAAAAGGGAGATACCTATACCTCATCTGTTCACTGTGAAATGCATCCTTTGCATGTTGGTTTGTTTAGTTATATTTCAGCTTTTTGATCATGGATTATGGCCATTTTACAGGCTTCTACTGGTGGAATGCTGCCAGGTGTTGTGATGATTCACTCTATAGGGTATGAAATCACTTTTATCATTTCAGCTTGTATTATAAAATGAAATAAAATGTACACAATACATGTTTATAGAGCAACGTATAGTGCTGTAGCGCTGCTTTGTGTAGGTGATTTATGAGTGCAAGCCAGTGGCTTAGATACCTTCTAAGAGATTGTGATTCCCTACATCTTTAATGGTTCATTCATCTTCTGCCATTATAATGTCTGCAATATGTTCCTTTCTAGACATGTTGGAGAAGAGGGATCCAGTGTGACTAATTTATATGGAATCATTCACATTCCAATACATATTCATTTCAGCTTCCCACAACTGTTTCCCTGTCTCTCATTGTGACTTTATACTGTTCCATATGGAGATAAATAAGGGTTAATAGTGTCAGTTGTGACAAATGTGTGTTTCATTAATCAGAAATAAGACCAAGATTAACAGATCTGGTAAATAGATTGTGGTCATCACAGATGCATTTATCTGTCCAACAATGAATACCCTCCAACTTGAATAAATGTCAACTTAACAAATACATGCAACCCATCTTAAATGAATGTCATGAACTCCACACAGACTGTATATTTTCAAGTTAGAACTGCACTGGCCTTTGTTATTTTTGGCCTTGACTTAAAAAAAAAAAAGTGTGGATGTGTAGCCTTCACGTCCACTTCATAATCTTCAGAGCTGATGTGGTAAATATATTCATAAATGTTTTCATATTTAAAACAATCCCTAAAAAAGTCACAAATGGGGAAAAAAAAACCTTCTAAAACCACCAACAACAATGTTGCAGAAAGTGACCTAAATGTTATTATCTCTTTCAGCACTGGAAGGTAGTGGGTGTGACTGAGCGACACAGAGTCGGTCCCATGAAAGGCAGTTGTCCAGTTGCATTAGGGGAAGTGTCTGTCTCTCCTTTAAAACTAGTGCTGGAATTGTCCTTTTAAGTTTAAATGCTTCTTGTGCATATAGATAAAAATAAAAGTTTTTCTTTGGCATTTATTGACAGATGACACATGGATTTGTTTATATGTCATAGTGTGGAGTTTTTAGACTTATCTTCTTATAACTCCAACTAGATTAATAGCTTTTAAGCACATCCACATGGATTTACCCAGTGGAAGAACGGCGCAAACATTAAAGCAACATACATTTTGGATTGAAAGATGTTAGAACAGTCTCCAAAAGTAACCAAATCAACAATTTGATGTGAAAACCATGGGCGGGTTGTATTTATATGTAAGACTTGATATAAGTATGCATTTGTGATCACAGTTTACTTAGACTGTTATATGTTAGAAAATGTACCGTATCATGAAGCACACATTTGTAACTTTTGAAACTGATTAAGTACACAAAAATAGCAAAACCAATGAGCCTTCAGGAATCTCAGTGGTTTATTTTAATGAGTTAATGTTATAAATTAAATCAGAACTTTAATATTATCACTCAAGTTATACAATATTTTGTGAATATTTTTGTCTGACTGGCCAAACCCAAAAGTGCATGCCTTTTCAATGATGCATTGCGAGGAAATGGCAAGGCTCCCTGTGGGAAATTGAATAGTCCATTTCCAATCGAGTGTGCCCTGGAAAATCCATGGGGGTCAGTGACAATTTGTCTCAGGAGGTCTGCACTGAGAGTCATTACGCTCAAGACCAACATATCCCGAGGGACAGAACCATTCTTTAAAGGGGACTTGCATTCCCTTTTGATATAAAATATTTCCCTTCTCTACTTGTGCTGCTCTCTCTTGCAAACAGGTATGAATATTTTTCCTCCGTTCAGAGGAGTAATATATGAATTGCAGGTTGCATAACAGAATATTAACACACAATACAACACGTCCTCTATCATATTAGGCAGCATCTCATTAACCTCTATTTTTGGGTATCTCATCTTTGTTTAACAAATTGCTCATGTCCCTTGATTAATTATAAGAAAAGAAGTATATCTACTCCACTGTGGAGAGAAATTTTGCTGCGGCTCAGATTAAAGGTTTCATGAATTTTAATGGGCAAAATGTGCTGCTATCAATCAATATAGTTTGCTCATGTTTTAGCAGGAGCAAGGTGACTGTTAAGCTAATGTTTTGTGATATGCAAATCTGAGATAATTTTCTCAGTTGCTGTCGTATGACTTCATATCTTTCATTCATCTTTACTCGCATTTGCTTGTTAACCACACATACCTGTTGTAATTGGGGATCTTGGTAGGCTAATCAGTTCCTCTGAGAAAGTCATTTAAGGACATCCTGGGTTTGCTAATTTGTCAGCTGGACACTGTCATTGTTATCTCTGTGGACAGAGCAAGTCTTTGCAAATTGTTCAGGGATGGTCTCAGCTGAAGGTCTTGTTGTCATTTATCAATTCACTTTAAAAGTCGAAACAGTTATGAATGAAAAAAGAGCAATTTGTGGATGGGGTCAGATAAAACTTGCCTTCAATTCTTTGTAAATCACAGCTTTGTTTTAAAGAATACAAGGCTTAGAGTTTTTGTCACTTTTTTCGCCCCTAACTGCAATATTTGAAGTATCTATTTATCTCTTAAACCTGCAGTGCAGAACTTTTACATATAAATGAATGTCTGTTACATTCAAGCCCTTGCCAAAGGAGTTCACACAATGCTGATTAAGCTTATCACCAGCATATAAATCTATTTCACAGTATACATAGTTTTTAAATCATGTTGGGCACAGCATCCTTGCGCTGACCATTTGGCGGTTATTCGTGTGGCTCCTCTAGACTTTTTCAAATGGAATGGAATGGATCAAATTCTTTGCAGAGGTTATGTCATGCTCAAAACAATTTATCCACTGTTTTACAGCCACAACAGTAGGTTAAGGCCTGTGGTGTACTGGCTATCAGGCATACTAGGACAAATCCTGGTGAGCCAGTGGCGCTTCAAAAAATATAATATGTTGTTTTTGGGCCAGTCAAATCATCCATTTTGACCAGCCCACTCTGTGTGCCTGCCAGTTGGGATGCACATGAGAGAGTACTGCATGCCTGTGTCAAGCAATCACAGCTTAGCGCCCCCCTTTAATCTCACTGCCAGCAGGAGGAGACAAAAGTCCCACACTCCTGTTTTATAGACTTGCCTTAATTATTTCACTTAATGAATCGGATAAAAACAAAAACAAACAAACAAAAGAAACATAAAAAAAATTGTGGCTTTATACTGTTCCATGTGGAGATAAATAAGGGTCAATAGTGACAAATGTGACAAATTTCATTATACAGAAATAAGACCAAGGTTAAATCATTTTGTAAATAGATTATGGCATTTATCTGTCCAATAATGAATACCATCCACCTTGAATAAATGTCAACTTTATAAATACATGCAACCCATCTTAAATGAATGTCATGAATTCCACACATATTGTATATTTTCAAGTTAGAACCGCACTGGCCTTTGTTATATAATATATACATGTTGAAGCCATGTAGTTGTTGGTTTTCCAGCACCTTTATTTCCCTTTTGAGCTCTGTAGTAGTGTCATTTACTGAAAAAGGTAGCAATGGAGCTCCGAAGGACACATTAGGTTTACATTTAAACCATCCTGCTTTATTAGTGAATAAATTAATGTTTTTCACTTCGGATGTAGCAAATTAATCTGCCCCTGTGTTATTCATTTTGCCCTCCATTCTCATTTCCTGCCTTGGCTTTTTCTCTCCGCTCCCCGGAAATCACCTGTGCGGTCTCTACACATCCTTAGAGAGAGAGAGCGAGCCAGAGAAAGACAGTGGGAGATTACACGACCCCACTTGATCCATAGCTGCTGTATCAATGAGTTTCTGGGTATCAGCGCAGTTTCAGGTTTGGTTTGTGGACCACGTCACAGCAACATCCAAATGTCAGGACTATTCCTGCCTTTCAATTCATGTTGTTTATGTTGTTAGAGGAGGTTCAGAAGAGCACGATGTGGGTTTCAGTCATTCTGAAACAGTGTATCCAGCTCATACACTGGGCCCTAAAAATATCAAAGATTACTTCCTTTGGACTGCTTATTATGAAGAGTTGAGATGTCAATACTACTTGACATCTGACAATAATACTACATTCATAATATAGCACATAAGCGTTATCTTGTACAATAATAATATTTGTATATAATAATATCTGTGAAACTTTGGGCACTGGCAATTTTAAGATTAGTTTAATCACTAAAATGCAAGTAAAGGTTCTTTCTACGTACGGACATTTTTTTTTTTTACAGACAATCCTCTTCATAACCTTTGCCTTGCTATTTACATGAACAAATAAAGTGATGATTGAGAATTTAAATTGAACATATTCCATGTGTGTACATTAGGAACCAAAGCTAGAGCAGGACTGTTGATTTTTCAGGATGATTGGGTTTCAATAAATAGATTGGTTGTTGATTTTGGGATACAGACATAATTGTGCCTGATCCCCTTGAACTTGTGATCAGATTTGAATCAATAAACGTCATCCCATTTTAAATTTTGAATGAAATATAATTCTGGTTATTCATTTAATATTTTGCATGTTCTGCCCTAACTGAGCAATCAAGTCCTGACAATGTGGTATTTGTGCTGCAGTATCATTTACAATCACATTAATGCTGCCCTGCACACTTTTCCTAATGATCAAAGTAACAAAAAATGCAATTTGCCTGAAGTCATGACATGTGATCCACTGGAGTTTAGGTTTCATATTGCAGATAGCTTAGAGCTAATCATTATAATACGGTCTTATTAGCAGAATTGACAATTACTGTAAGTGTGTCCATCCTCATGAGATAAAACTAGGAATTCATCATCCACATCTTGTGTCTATTGTAGCATTTACATCTGTAATGGAACTAAATGTATCTTTTGCAGTTATTCCCTGTGGTGTTTTAAAAATAAATTTTTTCCCTTACTGATCTCTATCACAGTGATAGGTCTGTTTTGTACAACTCTTCAAATCTTCCACTACAATCAAGCTGCTTGAGGACTGCTCATTATGTCACTTTGTAGTGCCTGTTGTATCAGTACATTGCAGCAAAAGACAATATAGGTGGATTTGAATCTTTCAACCTTCATTTCAGCTCAATAGATCTGACCAATTACTGTCAGTTAGTGTTAGTTATACGTGAACTCTGATGTGTCTTCAGTGTATAGTTCTGATTTTTACCGGTTTGAATTGTCATCTCATTTTCTTTTTCTGTTTTACAAGAATCCATGTTTAATAGAAGCAAATGCTCTTTAGACTTCAATAGAAATACCAATGAAATATTTGTGGGAAGTGGAAGTAAAACATTTTGATAAAATACTAAAGGCTGCATTTAGCATTGATTAGTACATGGAAGGCTTTTATCTTACATAATATGACATTATTCTTTGACCATGATAATTGTTGGTTTAAAAACCACATTTCCTCCCTTAAAATGTAATAATCAAACAAACAAATCAAAGCAAAACCAAAAAACAAAAGACAAATGCAATTGGAGTGTTTATTTGAGAACTCATTTCCATGTTTAAAAAGTAGAATCTTATATAAAAACAGAAGCTTTCATACTTATTAGTGCTTGATAAGCTCTCCGCCGCCTGTGGGGAATGACATTATGAACTGTAAATATATTGCTTTCAGATTGCTCTGCTGAGGCCATAATTCCCCGTCCCTGGGCTCAGGTGAAGGTCACCGGGGAGCTGTCAAAATGTCCATGTTCCCTATGAATGCACTACCACAGCAAGGCTCCCAAGAATTAAAGTGGCTGTCTGAGTCAAGCCAACCTGAATCATTAATTTTCATTTTCGTTCCCAGTCAGCTGTTATTTATCCTCGGGTTTTGTAATTTTGAGCTTGTTGGATTGGGCCAGATTTTCCTATGAGGCAGTGCAGTTGTGATGGCAGTGGGTACATCATTTTGACTAGGTTGGCAATTTAGCAGCACAGTTAGCCTTTACATTTACCCTGAGAAGCATAACAGCATTTCTAGTCTTTTTTCTTTTTTCTTTTTTTGGTAGCAAAATGAGATGAGTCAGGATCAAACAAGAATTATCATTCAAATGTCATTATTGCATAGAATAGTCTTGGGTGTACTGATTTGTGTGATGATGTGAGTGCATCAGATTGTACAATGATGTTTATCATATTTGTACCATTATAAGAGAATATTACCCATTAGCTCTCCTGAAAAAAGGCTTTTTTGGCATTGTTTGGATGTGTATGTAGGAAAGATTTTACATATAAAGAGATATTATCAGAGAGCATCACAATGTGGGGCTATGCCAGAGGGGAATCCCAGCCACAGTAATTGAGATCACATACATTTTCCCTACTTGCGCAAATTAAATTCTGGTGTTGAGAACAGTCACCTCACCCACAGGAAATTAAAAATCAAATCAATGCCTAAACAGCAGCACAGGAGTGCTATGTTCATAAAATGTCTTTCATATCCTGGGTCTGACTGGCTGTTATCTGTGCATTACAGTTAAAATTTGGACCTGTAACTGTGAGACACCAAGTCAGTGTCTCAAAATGAAATTTAAGGGGAAAAAAGCAACTTAATACAGTAATTTAGCTTCTTACATCAAAACATATAGGCTTTAGAGCAAGATGGAAAAACTGTTTAAGTTGAGGAAGAGCTTGTAAAATTTGTGATAAAAAAGATACATGGAGAAATGTTACATAAACATATCCATAGCTGCTGTAATTAAAGTATGTTGGCATCAGATATGGACACACTGTAGATGTCAAAAAATATTTTTAAAAGCTGTACAAATTCTGCAGTTTTCTTCTTTACCGGAGAATTAAGGCCCCTCTTTAATTTTCACAATTGTACTTATGATATTTTACACCCACCAGCCCATAATGCAGCAGTTAGAGATTGAATCTACCCTATATGTGTTTTTTTATTCATTAAACAAATAGGCATCTTTGAAAATTATTTTTTTTATCCTTTTTCATTTTTCATTTTCATATAGAATTAAGCAAATTGAACATTCAGTTTGAAAATGACTGGTTTGAAATGAAGTGATCATGTTTCCCGTCACATATAGCAGAGCAAAAGATATGATGATTGAATATTTATAATTACATTTTTTTTTTTTTTACATCATGTGGTGTCTTTTGTTTTACACTATTGTATATTACATTATAACAATCTCAGTACGTTTATCATAGGTACAATAATTATAAAATTAACATGAATCCTTTCGAGAAAACTATATTTTCTCATGACCCCCGAAAAGGAACATATTCCAAAAACAAAATTATAAAATGATTGACTCATAAATATCGGGTGAACAATAATGGTTTTGTCAGACATTTGATAAACACTTAGTTTTGAACATGTAATCAGCACTCAACCTGTGAGGCCTATGTCATCTTGCAAAATTAAAATGATAAGAGTAGCTACAGTTGGAAAGTTTCAAAAGTGATGTAAATCAATTATCACCTTCCTATATACATTATTCATTAATGCAACAGTTTCCACAGCATTAAGAAAAAGCATAAATGTGTAGAAACATGATTGGATAGCCTTATGGTGGAAGAGTAAACAAAAAGGCCTTCAAAAAACAATATTTCTATAAACTTGTCAGAATTGTGGTTCTAAGGAAACATTATACGTACCATTTAACAGTACTGGAGCGGGATTTGCTGCTAAGGTGTAATTTAGAAGTTGTTTCAGTGACTAAAATAGGCCTGCAGATAAGAGCTGAGGATGCCTTGCACATCATTAAGTGTGAAATATAACAACACGCCCCTGAGCTGCCTACTGTTCCCCCGGAGAGACGACAGCAAGATAGGGCTCTGCACAATTATCGCTGAGAGAGCCACAGACCTACCTTCCTCACATTGCTTCATTTTAAAACAGCTCTGATGGAGAGTATTGCAGTATACCACTACATGAAGCACCAAGTAACAAAGGTACAGGGTCTTTTGAATGCTGTTTGTTCTCTGCTTTGCTAAAGCCATGATAAAGTTGATGCACTTCCGATTTGGTTTCTGTTCCCCCTAAAGCTCTCTTTGTGCATGAGCACAAATGCATGAGCCTAGAGTTTGCCTAGAGGCAGATCATCAGTAATTTCACACCACTTTAAGCACTTCCTGGATAGAGAAAAAGAAACATTACATTAGCTATGAAGATACCACTCTGTAAAATTGAAAAGTAGCCTCTACTCTTGCTAGAAGGCAGGATTTTGCATTTCCCTGCCTCATCTTCCCTTATTATACCTTTGTTTGCATGAAAAGCCCAATTACTATGTTGCTTGTAACTGTGTGCTTATTATAGAGGTTCAGTATGTTTGGCTGGGAGTGTTTGCAAGCTAGCATCATTGTCATTCTGTCAGCTTTTAAATATAATCAAATATCACTTCAGTGAGTCATTTCATTACACGTTTGGAACAGCAGAGTAATTAGCAACAATATAACACAACAGTAACTGCAACAGATCCAATCAAACACCAACTTTAATTTATTAAACATTATGAGCAGCTTCACTGCTCTATCTGAGAGCCCATCTGCATATGTCATTTCAAACCTGGAATCACTGTCACTGTATGCAGCTTCACAATGAATAGGCAATGAATCATATACATTACACAGAAGAAAAAAAAACTGAATGCTGTGTTGCCACTGGTATTTTCCAATCTTTCCAATATCCCTCCCATTGCACAACCCTGGGGATCTGGAGATGAGTAGAAAAAAAGCCTCCTAACATTGTGGTTTTTTAGACTGCTGACAAGCTGTTCTGTGGCTATTAAATCCATTTCTCACTGTCAGTGGAGCTGGAGCGGCTTGGATTTGAATGAGGCGATGCTGCTGCCCCTTCCGCTGTGGGACCTATGTATGCATTGATGGCGATATAGAGTCCATAGTGTGCATTGTGTCACAACTGATGTATAGTAGAATTGTTAGGGAGCTGAGGCTGGGAGAATGTAATATACATGTATTGATATTTAATATTCATAACATACTTTAAGGGTTTAAATGTGTATTGTTATGCAACAAGAACGATCATTAACTATTCTAAGTTGACTATATTTGCCTTATATTTTTGCCCATTTTGACAACAATGGAAACACAGTCATGTTAAAACATTTATCTGTTTACACTATCAAAAGCTGAAAATCAATCAGTCTCCTTCAGTCGGTTTTCCCCTCACAAGAAATATCTGCTCTGCATTACCACACTATCAGATGATCAGATTATTCCAACAAGTAATTTGCTATGTGTAAAAGTCAAAATCAGTCCATTACAAAACAACTCATACGATAAAAAAAAAATTCTAATCTGCCACCTCTATTCTCATGATTTGTTTAAGTTAGGCTACTAAATATTAGAGAAAGATCATGTTTATGGTTAAAAGAAGAACTGCTTGGTTAAAGCTATGACAAGCTTGTCTTCATAGTTCAAAGAAAGCATGTTTGGCAGTTGTGGGGTTTTAGTATGCAAACTGGTGTCAAGCACAGACCCAACCATCCACCTCAACCTCCTCTCAACACTCCTTTGCACTAGAATATATTGCAATTTTTCATTAACATTCAACTGTATTAATGATGCTCCATTCAGAACACATTCATTCATTCATTCATTCATTCATGCATTTTCCATACCACTTATCTTCTAGAGGGTCACAGGAGGCTGGAGCCAATCCCAGCTGTCATTGGGCAAGAGTTGTTGTACACCCTGGACAGGTCACCAGTCCATCACATGGCTAACATATAGTATAGGCACTTTAGTGACCAATTGACCTTTAAACGAGGATTCTGTGTGTCTTAATGGAGAGTTTGGACAAGCAGGAAGCCCACAAGCGCAAAATGTAATGTGATCCAATGGAATTAGATGTTCTAGTAATCTAGTGGAACACACATAGAGTTACAGCAACAACACAAAAATTACCAGAAAAAAACGCTATATGGGAAAATATTTCTGACAAATTCAATGCTGTTAGTAAAACCAAAAATATTCCACTCCAAAAATATTAACACGAGTGGAAAAGATCCACACTCTGCATATTCTGTCATTGTGCCCAGCCAGTAGATACCTGCCCTTCAAACGTATTATTTATAGATGCAGTAACTGTCAGCAAAATTACCTTTTTGAATTTGGTAAACCACAATGTGTGTGCTACATTAACATATTTGCATTTTCTCCTCCCTGTATTTTGCACACTGGGGTAAAAAAAGCCCAATAATGCATATTCATTATGGCAAACATACTACATGCAGAACGCTTAATATCTTGCACATTTGAAAGACGCAATCCTCAGTGTGCCTTGTAAGTAGATCAGCTTGCACATTTTTTTGCGGTTGATGTCAAGTTTGCACACGTTTTTACACACACAAACCTTTAACAAATCTGTCCCATAATCGTACTGTAATTAAAGTTATTCATTCATCTAAAATCTCATAACTTGGTTAGATAGCAGTCTTACCTTTAAATCTCATGTGAAACAACTACTCTAGCTAAAGGAGTACTGAAAGAGGAAATGGGTTTCTGTTTTGATAAACCTTTTCTCTGGAGGACATAAACACTGTTGCACAATCGACCATCATGTCTGTGCTTGGCCAAGGAGATATCATTGCCCAAACAGCTTGATGAAATTCACCACTTTGCCCTGTGTTTCATTACAGAACATAGATATTGAATTGATCACTGTGTACTTTACCAGAAAATAGGCTGGTCGTCACTAGCAACAAGAAGAGAATTAAACACTTTCCCAGTATATCCTATCTCTTCCAATTCAAAACTAAGATGAGTAAATACTAAACTTGGGAAAACTGACTTCCGGTACCTAGCATGTTGTGTATGTGCAGTACATTATAGCATGTGAACATTATTATAATAACACAAAAGCTTCAAATCCCTCAGTCAGTGATTAATATGAGGAGAAGAGAGCTGACAAAAGATTTCTGGTATCAAAATGATTGTTATGAACTTTATCTTGAGTCTTATTTGAGAAACAAATGGCCCTGTCATCAAGAACACACCATCTATAATTCTTTGTCCTTTTTTCCCCCCATAAACAGTTATTCCGCCTATGCCGGCCTTGGTGCCAGAAGATAAATAAGGGGAATTAATTTGTGTCAGGATGACAGGAAAGCGCTGCTCTGTTTGGCAGGAAAAACAGAGCAGAGGGTGTTATTAATGACTAGACATGTGGACTGCAAGGACCACAGTCGCTCAGAAGGAGGTCAGGAGAGAGGGAGGAAAGCCAGGGGGACAGGGAGGACGAAACCAGGGTGCACACACTGGAATAAAGAAAATATTTAGTTAAGTGGCGGATCAACAGAAGGAACTCGTCTTTAGAATGTTAGAACACCCACAACATTCCCAGCACTCATTGTTTGTCCTAGTTTTTAATGTCAACAGCCTTGCACCAATTCGTGCTGTGTGATGATGTTATATAAATAATGGGCTCCTGACTGCTGACTGGGGAGCTGTACTGTGTGGGGTCATTGGTCAGGTCTGTGGAGGTGTGACCTGACCACCTAAAGCCTTGAAACATGGTTTTGGAATAGGAAGCAACATAAAACTTCAACTAAGTGTCTCTGAAAAGTATTATTTTCAATAGAGTTCAATAGCTGTCTTTTAATTGCTAAATTATCATGTGGATTGAAATATTACTTGGCAGTTCAGTTTCATCATTGTGTAATTTATCATTGATCATTTGAATAAATGTTTCCTTCTCTTCTTTTAAAGGCCCTGAAAACATATTTGCTCTATCAGTGTCTTACTATGACTGATGGGATCCTATACAACCTTAATATGCTATCATCTGCAAAATTATATCCCAAGTTGGAACGGATTTCACTAAAGATATTTCTATATATCTTTTTGTTTAATGTGCTCCTCACTGGTTTTAAGTTGGCCGGGCTCAGTTGGATCCATATAAATTTTTGCTTATGCTACCACACCACTGATCAAATCTGATCCAATCACATCCACACCTCCCCATCCAGTCCTGATGAAGCAGATTAACAGAGTGTTATCATATCTTCCTTCTTTTATTAATAGATTTTTTTTCTTTTTTTGCCAGATGTATGAGTTTATTGTGGTTCACCCTTTAATATAATATCATTAAATGGACATTCAGGGTTTCACCTCTAATATGTGCACAGCTTGTATCAGCAGATGCCAGCTGGCTTTGTTGGTTTTTGCTTATGGTGGTATGATGAATGCTGTGCTGTGTACTCATGCCTCATGTTTTATCTGCTAGAAAGTTTGATTACAATGTTGCATAGACATGATATGACCTGCAAATATATAATGTGGTGTGTTTTCAATTGAGAGCAGGTATAGGAAAAAAAACAAAATACTGTTAAACTTGTGTTTAATCTATAACAGTCTAATAGTGATGTAGTCTGGGTGATGTTACTGAGAGGAACTGCATCACACTCATGGAGGGTGTGCTAGTGCTTGTGTTGTGGTGTTAAACGCTACCTTGTGACTTAAGTTCATGCAAGGCTTTTAAAATTTAGCATGTGGTTAGTAATAAGGTCTTCATGAATAAATGCATTTCAGAATACTATATGTGGTAGAGTGTGGAAAAGTAGGTTCACCATTATTCAAAATGAACCTTTGTATTAAGCAGTTTTCTGGTTAACCTGCTGCCTCAGCTGTTTGAATGGCTGCGACTGAGCCAAAATACTAAGTTGCCCTTCCAAATGTCAGACATTGCTCCTCTATACATTAAATATAAGCTTGAGCCGCTTTCTGAGCCTTGCTGAGCCTTGTTCTTACACATATATATATGGAAATGTGCTTAAATTAATGTGCTTACATTCTGTGTCTCTATTTGAACGTAGTGAAACTTTTCTTTTTGAAAAATGTGCATGTTTGTGTAAAGCTATGGCCACAGTGTCACTGCTGGGTCAGCTGATGTAAGAAGTCATTATGAATGTTAGTGAAACAGTGGATCACTCCCACTACACAAAAACAATTGTAACTTTTGGTGTTTCCTTGGTTACATAGAAGGCAATAAAACTGATACCATGAAAACAATGGACAGCCTCCAGCCAGTGAGATGTCAGTACTGACCCACGTTGTTAATGTTAATGAAACTCTGCAACATTAGTAAGAAAAAGGATGATGCAATTGTATACATTTTCCACATGACTCTTTTGCAAAGAGGTAAACTTACCAGTTCAAAAGTTCAGGATTTAATACCAAAAAAACAACAAAACCAAACAACTCTTGAACTAACTGCATTGTAAACACTGTCTGTTTTTGAAAGGAGTTGACTGGAATTTATATAAAACATGTTAAATGAGTGGTAGCTGTGTCCTAATCAGAAGATGTCACCATGTAGGAATATTGGATTTTAACAAGCTGAGAAAAACTACTCACTACTCATTATCTTGACTTTACAGCTATCCCTTAGTCTCTAGATATCAAACTTTTTCTTGTGATCTCACTTTACTGCTGTATCAATGACAATAATACATTTTGTTGACATCGTATGATAGTTATACAAAGTAAGAGTGAACAAAGCTGCTGTTGCCTTCCTGTTAAAAGGCTTTAGGCTGCAGTATGCAGAAGTTGTCGGTAGCTTTCAGTGTATTTACATGCAGTACCAAACCAAGCATACACTAAGATATGCAGACATATACAGTAGCTACTGTGCACTTGGCAAATAGGTATAAAAATAGAGACCAAACATATGGGTCAATTATCTGTAATAACATTGTTTTCTATTGTATGTCTGTTTTTCATACAATGTGCAATTTGTCAGTTAAGTCACTTTGCTTTGACTTTTTTTTTTCCTATTACATATTAACAACTCAAGTAGGTATGTCTAAACAATTACAGCTAGAGTCTGTCATTGAAATTAATTCTGCCACACTCACGTTAAGTACTATGAGTGTGGAAAACCACTTTGCTAATTGTGCACGCCACTGTGTGATATGCTTTTTACAATATAAAGGTCAAGCATGCACTTCACATTGGTGTGTGCGTGTGGGTGGCTGTTTGAAGATAGCATCTCCAGAGCATCTTCAGCCATTACACCCACATCGAGAATACAAAGTGGTCCACAAAAGCTTGGCTGACCCTGGACGCATCTAGCACCCATGCGTGTAATAGAGACTTATTGTGCTTTTATTTAGCCTTTTTACAATGTTATATTGTCTGGCAACATAAAAGTGTGCTGAATTCTACAAATATGTGATCAATTTGTCAACATTAAGAAACTAATGATAATTTGCTGAGATGACTGCCTCTGTTTCTCAACGGGAGAATCTTTATATTAGTGAGTGTGCAGGCGACCGACTGTGTGTGTTTGTGTGCACGAGATGATCTGACAAGAGACATGGTTTACATACCCAAGATTGCAGGGGTCTTGACAAACATGTGATTATTCCTCAGTAATTAGCTTGCTGGCATCCCTGTGGTAAAAACAAGGGTGGTAATTATGAGGAGAAGGTCTTGGGACTGCTGTCTGCTTCACTTCGAGAGACATAACTCACAGGGGAATAAGACAATGAGACAGGAACAGGAGGGCATGGGGGAAGGAGGGGTGGCATGTGTTGAATGTGTCCATGCTGTCATAGAAGACAAAACAGTCTCCTAATTGCCATGCAAGGATGCTAAACACAAGATAGGGATGCAATGATGTGGAATTAAAGGTACTTGTTAACTTAACCTAAGTGAGTGATGGGGACAATAGTTTTTGGCAGTAGCACACTGTCAATGTACATCCACTAAAAGTACTTGTTTTTGCCACTGATGTGCTTAGATTGTTACTACATGTGTCTGACAACATTACGGAAATAACCATACAGAGAAATAAAAGGCTATTCTTTACCTTTCAATTGGTCTGGGTCTGTTTGTTGCTGTGTCTAACCAAGTCTCGCTCAAGGAGGAGTTTTCTTCAGAAATCTCACGAGAGATGAATTGTCGAAATCAGTTTAATATTCAGCCATGACAGAGTTGGACTGAGGAGTGCTGGGGGGAGTCTGTTGTGTTGGAGTACAGCAAGTATAGTTTAGTGTTCTTAAGATATTTTCCAAGTCTTGGCTGAACATTTAGCTGAGTTTGACTCAACTCTTGCAAGACTTCTCTTTGAGTCAGACCTGGTTAAACACAACAACAAACAGACCAGATGAAGTGAAAGATCAAGAAAAAACATTTTATTTCATAATGATGTCAGACATTAATAGTAATCTGATCTTGTCAGTGGCAAAAACAGGAACTTTTAATGGATGAACATTGACAGGACATTATTGCCCCAAAGGATTACAATGCAGCTAGTTTAGCTGCTGCATGCTGAAGCAATCTTGCTGTCTTTTAGAAGTCAGTTCTTCTTTTACAAAAAGCTTTGGCTTCGTCCAGATGGGTGGACCATAAATAAAGGAGTTGAACTAAAAGGAAACTCAACAAAATCCACTCTAAATTTGTTGAAATGTGATATAGTTGGAACAATTTTACTGCTGCACTAGCCAGTAAATTTTCACATTTTGCTGTTTATTCTATTTGTCAAATTCTTGGCTCACAGTGTTCAGCCAGCTGAGTGGTACACGGATGCTTTCTCTAAGTCAGAGAGCCAGAGGGTCACTGGGGGCAGATGAAGATCCATCACAGGCTTGACTAGTGCTGGTTGGACCACTAGACCACCCCTGGACTCGCAAGGCCCCAATTGCTGCAGTTGCTTGGCAACCCCTGCTGTAATTAGTCCTGAGATGTAGTGCCTCAAGTCAGATGCTCACTCCTCACTGCTAGGTCAGACCGCAGTAGAAATAGAGCCACACCTACACAGGCTGCGTCTACTCTAGTGAATTCATATTATAGCGCTAAGCACATTGTCAGCATTTGAGCACAGGAAAAAGTTTTCCCTAATGGCTATAAAACTAATATCCTTGGACTTACTAAGAGAGCAAATGTCAACTAGTTGTATTAATTTTTTATAATTGCTTTTAGATTAAATAAAAATGCTCAAAAATATATCCTTGTATCTAGAAATTCGTAAAAAATAAGCTATGCCAGCCACATGAAAGGGAAGCAGAATAAAAACCCTTTTTTGTTAGTTGTATTTGAGTACATTGCTTTAAGCATTCTTGATGTAACAAAGTACACACAAAGTCAGCCAGTAGCCTATTTTCCAGTGTGAATAATGTAGCCTAATAGATTTTAATTTAAAAATGTATAAATAACAATATTTTGTAAGCATGGGCAAACAGTGGAAAAGCTTCTCTAATATACATTGTTTTCTCTCTGTAATAAAAACTATGTCTGCTGATGTAAGAGAATTGCAATTCTCATGAAGCCATAGTGACGCATGAGTATTAAAATGTACATATCTTATCACACTGAAATATTGCTTTAAGCGTGAAACCTGACAAATGAGGTACTGAGGAAGCTAAAGGCCACTTTTGGCAGACTGGGGGGAGAATGACCCACGCAGCAGTGGCTGAGAAGGCAAATGGGGACTTTAAATAAAGACAAATTGCCACAGCCATATTGTGGTGAGATTGCATTTACTGATGGAAGAAGAGAGTAACAGCTCATTCTCTAGAGATACACGTGTATAAAATAAATCATGCCGCTTGCACACAAGAGTGACAAAACTTCTAAATGCATGCAGTGCAAGATGTAGTGAGGAATGAAAGGAAGAGAGAGATAATAGGATGAGACTGGATGAGTGAAATGCAAACAAGTATCAGTCTACTGACTGCCATATAAAAGTGCAGTGCGAGTGCATGATAAATGTCAAGTAAGATGTTATGCTCATACTGCTGTTGTAGATGAAAGTCAAATTAACATTTTCAGTCACACTTGAATACTATTTCAACAGCATTTTAAATATCACATTTTAATGCAAAGATACTCATAGAACATGTTTGCTACTTAAAGTCATATTTACAGCACTTCTAATACATCTTATTGTCTTGTTTTTTGTTGCAGTGTCTGGCACTCCTCTAGACTTTGATATTCCCTGTAGGAAGCAGTGATAGCCAAGTCTTACCAATGTGAGAATTAATATTGTATAAAGCTGGTGTTGAGGCACAGGGGTTATTGTGCAACAGTGTTTGTTTGTCAGGTATGGATTTAAAAACTTCAAGCATGGCGATTTTCCATATTTTTCTTATTGTCAAACAAACCTCATGTGAAGAGCCTAACCAACAGTGAACTGATCCTCCATTTTTCAAGAAACTTTTCTCCAGAGAGTAAACGTGTTATCACTGTTATTAGACTTTGGACCCGTTTCTAAACAAACTAGGGCAACCTCTACCTTTGGGGCAAAGGAACGGCACATTGATGTGTTTTTAATCATTTTTTGGACAACAACGGAGGTGTACAATATATTAGTCTTTGGATACACACACAATACTTTTATGTGGGATCAGTTCATTGTTGGTTTGGATGTGCATGTGAGATTGTCCCTATCATTCAAGGTTCAGTTGTAAAAGCCTGTAAATGCTTAAGATGTAAGATGCAAGTCACTGTAGCTACTCTAAATGGTTTGTGTGCCAAGCAAGTAGCATTAAAATTGTGATATTTTATAATGTTTTAGCTGCTATGAATGAAACCATAAATGAATAGTAATATCTGTATTTGAATCATATTTAAATGTCACCTGTAAAAGGGGACTTGAGTTGTAGGACGTACATAAAGATATCGTTTTCATAAGAGGCTTAATATCACTGAAAATACAGCAATAAGTTCGCTGAGTTATCGTGGATACAATCAGTTTGGCATGAATAGTACCCCAGCAATGGTGAGCACACCACAGGAATACATGTTTTCACTGGTAGAATCAAAGCAGACTGTTGGATGGATTTGACTCGTTTTATCATTAGAGAAGAGGACAGTGTTTGAGTCCAAACCTTTTATTAATCTTTCGTAATCCTTTTGCTATATAGAGCGCTAAGTCCCTCATCCTTTTCAAGCTAGCATTTGTTGCACTAGCCTCAATGTATTTTTTTAATGGAGGGATTTTTTCATTACACTCATTACATTCTGAAAAACCAAAACATGATACAGGGCTATTTTGTCTTCATTGTATTTCTAAATGGGGATCTAGTGGATAGTCAAACTTTTAGCAGCTGTGTAATTTTACCAAGATAAAACAATTATTTGGATGGTGTTTAACAACCTCATGATGATGATGAGGTTTTGATGGTGCAGACTCGTGGGAACTGTGGTTGTTGAAAGCTAACAAAATCATTGCTGATGGAAAAACCCCTGTATTGTGTTAGAGCTTTTCAGATAGAGGGATGAAAGAATGGAGAAAAGTTTGGAGCACCAAAAGCCATTTGTCAATTCACCACCACTATGTTCAGCTGCCCGCTAACTTTGCTCTGCTCTTATTGTTACTGGTTAGGTGCAGTAGTGGATTTATTCAAGGTTTTCCCTGTAAATAGCTGCCTGCTGTTCCTGGAAAGAGATTGACTAGAGCAGTGAGATTGAATCAAAGAGAAAAGTTGCAGCCTGTAAAATCAAAACTATTTATCAAAATATAGTAAAATGCTCTGTAGAGCTGAGGGGAAAGTCACCTGATAATCCCGTGTAGTATCAATGTTCATACTGTACATAGTAATTTGTTGTTTTTTTGATACAAATATTTGGGCTGCCAAAGTGAACGCGTTAATAACGCAAAATACATTTTAACGGCACTATTCTTTTGATGCGCAATTAATGCATTCAAGTTCTGTTTGACCCTTGGCCCGGTTGGTAGTTTTAAAGTACATTTAGATCAAATAAAAAATGTGCGATTAATCGCAAGTTAACTCAAGACAATCATGCGATTTATCGCGACTAAATATTTTAATCGATTGACAGCCATAATAAATATATTGATTAGAGGAGCTTTAAAGTACTGCATTGCTAATGTCCATATATTGTAAGCATATTTCTAAAAGGCATCCCCAGAAAGCAGGCTTTAAGTCACAAAGACATCACATGTATTGAGGTATTCTTCCATTTTTTTCTGTGTCCCTAGATGGATAACAAGTCATTGACCTGGGCTTGTTTGGTAGTAATTCATGAACTGCGACCCGTATTGGTGACCCATAAAACCTCGGCACAGTATCGGGAGGTCATTCCTGGCTCAATAAATTCCAAGACCAACCACAGATAGAACTGCAATAAAACAGAGACAGCTCATAAACCTGGCCCTGTGGACCTAAAATATTCTTCCCTCACTGGTGTTTAAACTGTCATTTTAAGATCAGACTCTTGTCTTGTGCCATTAAAATATTCAGAGAGACTGTTCTTCCTTTTTCTTGTACCCATACACAGAACTGCATTTATTTGCTATTTTTTCCTGTATGTGATACACCAGCTCTTTGGTTTTGGTTCTGCATACATTCTATCTCCTTGATGCTGTTCATATTAATGCCCTTATCATGTATCAAATAAGTAACTATGGTTTAGTTAAAAGCAAAGAAAACGTCTCTGGAGTATTGTCTTTTCTTACAGTCCATTAAGCTGTCTTATGGCCTTTTGCAGTGTGACTTTGATAGCAATAGATTTATTCTGTTTTTATTTAAAGAGATATTAAACAAATTTCCCACAATGTCCATGAGTGTAGGGCTCTGTGTGACATGAACACTGTGACCCACATCTCTTCGCAAGTGTTGCTGGATCCCACTGGGGACTTTTGACATTTCCTGATGTGTTCCTTTTACTTATTTTTTTTCTTTAAGCCATGCTCCTGACAGTTCTGCCTCCTCGTTATTTCAGAGCTTTGCAGTACTCTGCTTGTGTCCCTTTTTATATTTTCTTTTTCAAAGGCCCACTTTCTGACAGCACATCTCCTCCGACGTCCTCATGAATTGCTAGTCCACTAGTGAGCAGTGACAATGAGCACACCATATGGAATAGATTTATGAGGACCAAACCTTAATAAAGGGTGACCCTGGGAGCCACATCTGGCATTAAGCACCATGTCTCCATAATTTACAGCTCGGACTATATGGGCATGCTCTCAATGCTATCTAATTCAGTGCTTTACATTTTAGTTTATATACACTGTCTGTCTGCTTTGAGCAATTGCCCATTAAGATTATAAGGGTCAGATACAGATTTAATTCATTATTGTGACAAAGGTACAGTCTTGGCTGTTGATTGATTTGCAAGTTAAATCAATATGCTAATATTGGAGTACTGAATATAATTAATATGGAGTAAAATCCTTAAACTTTGCACCATGTTTTATGGTTAATGCCAAACTAGATTCAATGATAGAAATACAACATAAGTAGTTGTGGGCAGCTCTAATCTAAAACATAGAGAACCTGCACTTTTTCATGAGTCAACAATATGCAACATTTTTACGTGAGGGGTTTGATATGGTTGTTTTAATACATTGTTTTCATTTGAGCCCTCCTCTATTGCCCTTTGATTTCCCCACTTATGTCATACATCAGGAGAAAGAGAAAAACAATGTTTCAGCCATGTAACTTGAATAGGGGAATCTGTACGGTAATTGAGAGTGTCTTGATTGTCTGTTGTGTCCTGTCCCTGACTGCACTGTTTGTTTCCTGTGATCCCTGTTGTCTTCCCCTCTCTGGTGAATTGCCTGCAGTAACAAAGGCACCAGTGTGGATCCCTTCCCAAGTTTGTCCCCTGAGGAGCTTCATCTAATGAGCTTCATACAGTATCCACTGTGAAGTTGGTGCTTTTACCTTGAGTTGGGATTTATCCTCTCCACACACAGCAATGAGCCTCAGGGCTACATTGAATATAGAATCTGTGTTACTGCTACATGATGGTATAATTATAACTTTGGTTTAACATTGTCAAGCATCCTCTTGGAGATATGCATATGGAACACCAACTGACATTAATTATGTGTTTGCTTGATTTAAAAAAAATCACATTACACAATTGTGTGGAGGTGTTTTAGTGATGAGCAGTGGGTACACTTAAGTGGGAAGGATTTGAGTGATGTAGATTAGTTTGTAAAGCAGTCAAGCCTATCACTAGACAGGAACATCGGTATTGGACGATTCAGCCAAACCCTGTAATGTGATTAGTGACGTCCAATGGCAATATTTTTTTGCAAATCTCATTTTCTACAACACCTGCTCATGGTAACTATGACATAATTAAGGTTAGAGTAAAACTTTAGTAATAACAGATATGGTTAAAGCAAGTGAAGTTAAAGTCAGGTGAGATGTCCTCCCAGCACTTCTTGCACTGAACATTGGCACTCGCCGTCATCCGATAAGGAAGTAATTACTGGGCTGAAAGAATACTTTTTGGTTGGAGCAAGCAACATTGACTAGTGATGTTTTTCTTGGCTGGTTACACCATTGGTTGCCCGAATGGTTTAGGCCTAGTCTTGTTCTATTCTCAGAGCCTTACTGATAGTGATCCATGGGGCTTTTAAAAAAGTTTCATCCAGTGCCTGGAAGTGACACTATAGGAAGTTGTCTGAAACAGAAAGAGTTCATCTTCTGGACAGCATGAACTTGAACAGCAAATATGCCAGTTAGAGTTTAATATTTCTTTGGTATAATGGGAAATGTTGGCCCATTAGTGGTGCTAGGTAAAAGTGAGAAAGGTGACTAAGAATTCTGGTAAGTCATTTATACTGTAGTTGTATATATAGTTATACTAAACATTGTCAGTAACCAGTGTGGGTGAAAGTGAACTCAGTGGAGGTGCTTGGAGAAAGGTCTGAGGATCACCAAATTATGACCAGTTATGATTAATGGATGCAGATAGCCAATGACATGACAGTCTGGCAAGTTCTCTTTGAGATATATTGTGTAAAAAGTAAAAAATAGAATCAAATTATAGTAATAATACTTACACATCCATACAGATCAGTGACTGCTGTCCTTAGTCATGTTCCCAACTTTTAGTGCTGTTTTGACTCATTCTTGAGCTGCAGTGAGAAGCTCTTATCTACACTTCACCATAACCTTCCCCAGGGTTGTAGCCAACTAATATCGTTGCCTGGGTTTAGTCCAGGATAAAGACCTCTGCACTTCGACTCTCTTGGTGGCCACAGTACACAAAAACAGAGCACTATCTCTCTGTCAGCTCAGCCAATAAATGGAGAAGACCATTGTTGTGAAGCTTTTAGCCAGCAACCTGGGAAGTCCCATAGCCGATGACATTTCTAAATGGACAAACAGAGCAGTCAGGGTGACAGAAGCACTTACTCCACAGAGACACTTCGATTCCCTTTCGTTACTTTTGTTCGCTAAAGGCTTCTTTCTGCACAAACCATATTTATTGTGCTTCTGTATTGTTGTGCATATGTTACCTTTTGTGCATAGAGGGAGTTTGATAAAAGGTTCTTTCATTATAGTTTAGTGTTTAGAAATAACAGGATGGTTTTAAAAGGGATCATACTAAAAACGTATAGCATCTTGCATCAAGGTTTTATGAGTAATCAGAATTAGTAATTGTAGTTTTGATTTACTTCTACATTTAGTATCACTGCTGAAGCTAAACATAGTTCTCTTTCACCTCAGTAATCACCTTTGTTTTAGACCTTATTTTATTTAGATCACAGGAAAAAGAAAGCTTAAACCTGAATATTTATCAAAGATATTACACATCTGCATATTAATTTGTGAAAATGTTTTCTTCAAAGCTGCAGACATTTAGCTGATGAACAGACACAACATATTACTGTGAAGGTGCACCATTGACAGGCTGTTAGATGGATGTATGCGCATATAATGACTTTACTAATACTGTGTAAGGACACATTACTGGTTATTTACACTGCGAGTTGACAAAGCTTTTTATGTACCATGAAACACTATTGCTCATGATATAAATTGTAAATGTCTCGGAGAGCCAAATTTCATCTCTAAAGCTCAGTTTTTGTTGTTAGAATAAAATAAAACCACCACTTGAGAATTCAGTTCAGATTAGTCTGATATGAGCCGAACAATAAGCACATTTTTAGACGATAAATGCAGCGCTCCAAACTCCTAAACACTGTTACCAATGATTAATAGAGGTGTAGAACTATAGATTTTAACAGCAACACAACACAACAGCTGCATAGCCTATTTCTTTCCTAAACTTTATGTTTTAATAAAATGATGGTCCTGGTTATTTTTTATTTTTTAGAAATGTGATGTTTCCACTACAGCCAGCATGTTTTTCTAGATTTAAATATTATGCTTTATCTGAAGCATAGAAATCCCAGCGAGGTGTGTCAATCCAGTCAGGTGTGGAAAGAAATCATGTATATATCTCAGCAAGCAGAGAACTGTCAATCATTGATGTACTTAAGAACCTATTTCTCGAATGAAGTGATGTGTGGAGTTATCAGAGGACAGTAAGTGTAAACTGTGGAATAGTGTTGTGATGCTAAATTCGTAGAGATGGCTCTTGGATAGCTCTTTTGTTGTGGCAATTTGTATTTTTTCACTTTCAGTCGGTTAATTTGCATTATAGTGTTTCTATATATCTTGTTGTTAGTTTGTATGGAGCATTACTTTAGTTTTTTACAGACAAGCAAGCCCATTGAGAACTATAACTCATTGTTTTGTGTTGTCTTTGAAATGCATTATCAGACAGTGATCAGCCTTTGATTCAGTTCACCATATTTTTTCATGCCTAAAAGACTATTAGATGGTTTATGTGTGAGTATATATGTGTGAATTTCATCATTTATTGTCTTTTATAGTGTGGCCAGTCTCTTTTGTCTGCCATGGGACATCTTTGTATTCTGAGCCATGTCTGCATTGATGACATCCTTTTGATTATTTATGATGTTTATCCTCCCTCTTGTGCACTTCCTGTACCCATGGATCACAGGGAAAAATATCAGGACAATTATGGGAAGTGAACCAGCAAAGTAATGATCTCCTTATGAATAATGAATCTACTTAATGGTCTGAAGTATCACTGTATGTATACTGGATGACTGGAAATGTAAAGTGATGGAAACAGACAAGATACAATTTACCTGAAACACTTAACATCATGCAGTGTAAGAAGTACAGGTGCCGAATATTTATTTCATAGTGTGTGTGTGTGTGTGTGTGTGTGTGTGTGTGTGTGTTGTTGTTTTTTTTAATAATTAATTGTGTGTATGCTTGGACAGTTGCCCCACACACTGCAGTGATATAAAAATAGTTAAAAAAAATAGTAATAATAGTAAAAGATCCTGAAGAAATCACAGACTTTAACTACTTGTCCCTTTCTGCTGATTGAGATGATATTGTTTAATTGTTTTAATCATTATCTACTAATAGGTAGAGTTCATGCTGTTTAATTAATACTGAGCTGCAACACCATTTTATATTAAAGAGGAAGGAATGGTGCTCGACAGGAGGTGAACATGACACGATGGACTCTCTGCCATGCGCATTGCTGAATAATGCACAGCCAAACCCTCAAAATAAACCCTCCTCAGCTCCACTCCCCAGCCTCTTCTCTAACCACTGTCTAGAGCCTAACCAACAGACTCAGCTCTGAATAAAATATACCGGCTCCCTTCTCTGCTGAGACCGAGTGCATGTGCAAAGGGGGGACATTAATTGAAATCACTTTTGGGACATGGTTTGTGTTTGTGACCAGCTGGAGACTGCACTGATTTTTTGAGCATGAATGAACTGCAAAATCGGACTGTGATTTTTTATTTTATTTTATTTTTTTATTTTTTTGTCTTGGATTTATGGTGATTGGCCTGAGTGCCATAGCATGCATGGCTGCCCCACAGACTTTTAGCTCCTGATTGATCTGAGATGTTGACAGACAGCAGTGTTTGATTCTGGTCCTGTTATCTGTAATGTAGCCGAAGCTCTCAATGGGCTGACAAGATTAGAATGCATTACTGTCAGAAAGCTGGGTGCCCTGGGGCTGCACTATGCTTGTTGAGTGTTAATGACTCAGACTATTCCTCACCAGTACAGGGCATGTTCTGACAATCCACCTACAGTCACTTGCATCCCAATCAGCACAGCCTGTTGCCAGAAATAAAACAAAGAATGACAGCTGATTTAACTTGATTGATTGGTCTGCTATATTTAAAATATTACTGATATTGGGTGTATTAGATTTACACAGCCACGTATGGGACCTGCTGATAAACCAGTGTTGCTTTGAAAACTAAATTACAGCTCATAAGAAAGCTCAGGAGCCTGCGTGTCTAAGAGGAGGCTATTAATCATTGCGATTTTTTGCGACCCTAGCCATGAGATGTTATTGAAGTTTTTGTCTAACCACTTATATCCAGGTACTTTGTGATTTCTGTTCTTACTGCTTTAAAGTTGGCAGACTTTTAAAAGAAAATTGAGTTTAAGTGTCTACCTATATGTATATGTATTTGTGTCTGTGTGCTTTTATTGTCACACAAATAGGCAGGTAATTTGTACTTAGAATCCTGTCAGAAAGCTGCTGAGAGGTCCTTGAGGATCATGCAATGGGGAATTTGATTATTAATGCTCAGGTCTTTAATAAGTGCCCTGGGGGAAATTAATATCCACTTAATACTCTGTGGCAGGGGTTGCTCATCTAACATACTGTAGTGAGAAGTGAATGTTGCTGCTCATACTGGAGGCAGGAAAAGACCTCTGCAACCTTTCATAATGTATATTTCTCAAAAATGTCAGCCTTTTGACTCCAGGGACTGACAGTTTGTGTCTCACCTTTTTTACAAGTGTCCCTTGTAGACATTGAGTATTGTGTTTTAAAAGCTCCCTACTGGATACCTGAGTATGGGAAATCCAATAACTGGATTTTGCTTAGTGCTCTTTATTGACCGTCTCTTTACACATGAAGCTTTTTTTGTGGCATTTCTACAGCTTCAATGAGGAGTCATCAGCATGGCTCCATTAGCTCTCAGAGAATGGTTGCTTCATAACTTGCCTTGACTCTATGCAAAACAGATACTGTATGTATCTGTGTTTATGGGTAACCCATATTAAATGGTAATTTGCGTTGTAATGGGAAAACACTATTATCGCCCTAACTGGAAATGGTTGGAAGAAAGAAATTGAAGCAACATGTTGAGTCTAAAAAGGGTATCATCAGGAGATCAAATACAAGAAACAGTCAAACTACAGTAAAATCCAAAGCAATCAAACCCTCATTTGGATGCCACATGTATTCAGCTGTTCAATATACAGCTCGTTACATTTTGTTTTGCACAGGAACTTCAGTGTTTTCAACAAGATGAGCAGTTTGCTGTAAGTTACTTAGATACAAGTCAGCTGAATTCCAGCCTTGACCTACATCATTGAAAATTATAAATCTAGCACATTCAATGGCTAAATGAGCAAATATATATAGTTAATATTCTTTGAAATAAACACATCTAATAGTAATCTAGCATACAGCTATTTCAGCTGATATTGCCTCATGATTAACCAGATGAGGTCAAGATTTTCATTCCCATACATCAAATATTTTATCACTGTGTAAACTGTGTTGTATAATGAAATTAACACAAATACATGCCGTTTATCTTGTTAGTCTTTTGCATGCAAGCTACATTTTAAAATTAATCAATAACCTGAAGGCTACAAGAATCAAACAAACACACAAACAAAACACTTTTAAATAATTATTATTTAGTAAAAGTAAAAAAATAATTTTGGATAATAATGTCTCATTTTAGTTATGCTTCAATAAAAACTAAAACAAAGCATTCACAATTTATTAATTTTACAATTGCTTTATTTAATTTCAGATCAAAAAGGTAAAACACATTTTAAAATTCATCAATAAACTGCAGGCTATAACAAACAAACAACAAATAATGAACACATTTAAATAATGTAATTATTGTAGAAGAAGAAAACACACACACACACAATATTTATTTGGTAGAAAAAATTGATATCAATAATACATTTTGTTTCACATCTCAATGTAAAAGCGTCAGAGTTGGCCAAGAGGCTAGTTTACATCTGTAGTCCCCGGGTAGGTCAACAACTTAGCAAAGCACAATAAAAAAGAAAAGAAAAGAAAAATAAATATTACATTTTGGAGTTATAAACAGCACATGATTAATAAAAAGCATGATTAAAAGCAATGTCCACAATAAATTCTGACGATGATACACACAGAAGCTTTGTTAAGTTCAGTTTGGGTACAGCTCTGGTAATCTTTGAGCCAGTAATTTAGAGTGTTTTTGAACAGTGAAAGGGCTGTGCAGGTCCTTATATATTTGGGGAGAGTTTTCCAATAGTGCATGGCTCCAACAGCGGAAGCTGAATATCCAAACATACACCCTTTTTTAAGGAACAACACAGTCCCCTCTAAATGTGGACCTCATGGCTCTAACATTGTCCTTTCTGGCCACAAACCGGCTCAATGGTGGCAGAGAAAGATTGTGTAGGATTTTTAAAAATATCTGTGTGCATAAAAATAACTGCTGTTAAATAAGAATTCTGAAATATGACAATATATATGAGACAAACTAAACCAGAACTGAACATAGTTGTAAGTTTTCATTCTCACTTGTTATTGCAACAACGGACAGCAAACTTGAACACCAATATAGTCAAAGTCTTCAGTATACTCAGGGGGGCAACTATACTAAAGTACTGCATGAAAGCTGAAGGGAGATGATGAGGGAATGGTAAGCTCTTGGTCTTTTCAGCCACAGACTTACAGGCATTTTCTTACCAAGTCAAAGAATTGTGCCTTGCCCACCTGTTCAACAACAAAGGTACGCAGGCACACTACACACAATTGGCACACACGCTGTAGACTTTTAAGGTTCACTATCCATACACTGCACTCAAGCACTTCATGAACCTATTCGTTGTTTTGTTTTTTGTGTGCTTGCATTTTACACAGCAATTCTTCCTCTATAAAATCTAGCTAGCTCTAGCTCATGATATGACAGCCTGAGTATCAAAATATGTAAACAATGAGCGTTGCTAAGAAACTGGCGTGGTATGAATGTTGAGCAAAGCATTATAAAGTGAATTCTATGAGGGATAAAAAAATGACCCCTCTGTGGTTATAAATTTTCTTTTTTGTTGTTGTTGTTTTTATCCCCCACCTTTTATGATCCCCTAGATGACTAATAAACCCAATTTTATGAAAAGTAATGAACTGAGTGATGAAGGGTTACATACTGTATATCTGAAAACATCCGGGGGTTAAAAATTACCCCATGACAATTCTAGTGTTAACACTAAAACACCAATAAATTTGCACCAAAAATCACATTTCTTCTCAGAGTCATGAGTCAGATATGAACACAGAGACATGGTAGCAATACATTTAGATTCAAAGTGACTTTAACTTTACAGGGATGGTAATATCTCCAACGTCCATTGTGAATAAACATGAATAAATCCACCCAGAAATTACAGAGAAATACAATCCTTATAACCTCAGATATATGTCATAATTATCCCTTTTTAGAAGTGACCCAGTGTAAATATATCAGTCATAGCAGTGCAAACAGTAATTGTGTTGGCTAATTATGTATGACTTCTGACTGTATAAACAGCACATGGCAACATTATAGTCTCTGCATGTATCCCCATTATGGGAATTGTACTCTTTATTAGTACTCTTTGCTGGAGCTTTAGACCTTGGCATGAGTCTACTAATGGTGGCATCGCAGATGTTATTCAGAATCTTTAAAACACAAGTGGAATTTAAAATGAAGCATTCGGCACTGTCCACCTTTGTGCAGTATATAAAGATATACAGTTTTGCACAACAAAATTCCTGTCACATACTGTGTAATGCTCAATATTAAACTGGTGTAGTTTCAGTCTGCAATATTTCATGGCCTTCCACTGTGTATGTTTCTACATTCAGAATCATCCTATAAGTGCAGTCAGGCTGAGGTAGAAGTAGATAATAGTAAATACTGTATGGAGCCAGGAAAAAACCCTGTTGCTTTTTAAGGGCTACAAACTCACCTGGCAGTGAGAAGGCATGAAATGGAGAACTCAATAGGAAAACACCATGCTATCCCACTTCCAAGATGCAGAATGCTAGAAAGGCTAGGGTCAGAGACATAAAAGCAGCTATGTATACAATATTTACCAATATAGAGTATCAGCGCTCATGTTTATGAGCAAAGGCTGTAGAAAACAGCCTTTGCACAGAACTTAACTGAGGTAAAGTTGGTTGTTGATGCTGATGTAACCATGGCATGGTTTCCCCTCAGGCCCCTGTTTATGTGCATCAGAGGATGTACAGTATTTCTCAACATGTAAATAGCTTCTCCCAGTGGGCATTATAAAATTGCAGAACATGTGATGCATATGATGTCACCTGGCTCGGGTTAGGAAATGTATTTTTAGAGATGATCTTGTTTTATCGCAATTTTTAACCTTATGAAATGTCATCTGTTTTTATTTACACTACTGTACAGTAGCTCAGATTGAATTCATGATTCTGATTTGCTTAAGTGAAGTTTAATTGTACATAATGATGGCCTAGGAGTCTTTATCATGCTGTAATGCACCACACAGTATTTCTGTGCAAAAAACAGGAACACAATTATTTTAGCTTTATTAACTCGCTTAGCATCTAATCACCTGAGCTGCTAACCTGTCTCCCTTGATATGAGGGTGATCCGCCTCTCCATTACAGTCAGTAGAGGCTAAGTAAAAGGTGAATGACAAGATTTATTGCTTGACTGAAATTATTGAGAGACCACAATTTAGTGGTGATTAGACCCCTTCATGAAACTGTATTTGTGGGGTCATGAGTCCATGAAAAGGGTTCACCCAATTTGACAGTTCTGTGGCCCATATGAAAATATTTACCCCTGTCATTTGTTCCAGCGTTTGTTACACTGTGTCCTGGCTGGGTGGAGTTTACTGGTTTTATATGCAGTGTTTTGGATTGATGGTCAAGGGCAGGGCTGCCCAGCTTTGTATGTCTTTGAAAGAACACATTGATTCAGTTGCTGGACAGAGTTTAGGATATTTTTTTTAGATCAGTGAGCTGCTCTATTTTTGTAGAGTCAACGGTAATCTTCCCAGTGACATCTGTGCTGATACGCTGGTTACATATTTGGTCTAGCTCATATTAATTAAAATAACATATCTAATACCACATTATAGACAACTGTCATCTGAATGTTAAGTAGGGAATAGGTGTGAGCAGGTTGCATTATGATATTAGTATTACTGCACAGAAAAGGTCAGTTTTCACCTTGATTTGTGAGTCCATCTCTTCCTTCACATTAGCTAATTTTGGCATTGCTCTATCGTGTAATACTGCATGTACACACCACTGATGAGACCAGGAGAGGACAGAGCCTGAAGGCCAGAAATGGAAACAAAAGGGAGCAGGGTGAGAAAAATGTGTATGCATCCATGTGTGTGTGTATCACACAATGTCCTGCAGGGCAGCGGCAGGTGTACGGGAAGGATATGAGACAATTTCTTAATCCTCTGGAGACAGATGTGAGGTAGAAGACAAGCACTCTATCTCTCTGTACTTCTGTATTATTTATTAATTTCTTTATAACTTAATTAAGTGCCATAATGAAAAATGGAAAATTAAACCTATAATTCTAAAAATATTTTTTTTAAATAATAAAAAAAGAGCAAACTGATGGGGGCGGGGGTCCGGATTAATTTCCTTCACAAAACATAAAGGTGTTTAAGGTTCATAACTCTTTTCCTTTCTGGTCTTTATGTACATATTATTTTTACAAGTAGAAGTTTTAGATGTGGAACCTTTCTTATTGTAGCGTATTTGTATTTCTCATCTGTCATCTTGACAGACAGTAGCAGCAGGCGGTGTGATTATGAACTGTTCACTCTGGAGTCTGTTTGCTCCTCTCTGGAAACAGAGTGTAGCATCACACTGAGCAAACAGCGGCAGAAGATTCTTTAGACACTACAGTATGCAGGTAAGACAGCAGAAGCCAAATGGTCGGATAGAGACAAAGTGAAAAGCTCGCTTAATGTAATGATTTTAATCGAAAACAATGTGCAGTCCGAGTCGCTGCCAGTCAAACACTTTTGGTAATGTGCTAAACAAATGAAAAGAATCTCAGGAGATGAATCAATTAAAAGAATTTAAAAATATAGTACAATCAGTTTAATATAGTGAGTTTGTAGGGTTTGTTGCAGCCTTTTTAGTTTGTATTGTTGGGATTAGTGATGTGATGAATAAAGGTATAATAATTAAATCCTTCAAATCAATGCACCAGGATTAATGGCTAAGATACTGTTGCAGCAGTTAAATGTTGTATTGGGCAACCGTTTTGAGAAAATCTCAGCCAATTAAAGGGTTTTCTCTAACAAAAGACTGATATGCCACACAGACATACAGCACTGCGTCTGTGTTCAGTGGGAGTTTTGGAATGATTTATTCTGAAGGATCCTTCAAATGGTGACAAAATCCTCCTTGAAGTAAACTGAAACAAATTGCATTGCATTATATTGTTGTGTATTGCACTGAGACAGGGGGGAATTGAATCATATCAAACTGCCTGCCTAAAATATATTATATGTGCGCTGAATTATTGAGTCTATATTGAGGTGCATATTGAATCTGTCACAGGCGGAGAGATACACAGCCCTAGAAGTGAATTTGATTCTGGTCAGGAATCATACTTTTGCTTCTAAACTGTGCTGATTATTGAATTATTTACATTTTGAAAAAGAGGTTTTATCCCACATTGCTGACCTTCACTTCATAATAAAATAAAATAAAATAACTGTAGCTTAAATTAAGCTGAAATAGCTGCTTTGTATGTTTTTTATATATATACATATACATATTATATAACATAAACCTACAAAGGATGCTCTAGAGAGGGTATAAAACCATTTATGCTGTACTAGGGAGGCTGTGCTAATATAATAGTTCAATTTCAAAACGCTTCACAATATTACACAACACTCTCTCATAACTCATTCATGTGTGATTAAAATGACTGTTTTGTATTGCTATGGGTCCGATTCATCAGTTTCATTTACAAGGATAATCTACAGCCTGTGTGCAAGGCTGCTATTTGTAAGCATTGTTCGTGCTGCTATTATAATGACACCATGGCAACATACAGTGGAGGGTAAAACTGACCTTGTCATATTGTGTAACAGAGAAGGACAATCACATCATTGATCTTTTAGTTAGAAGGCCCACTGCAGAGACACAACTGCAGGATTCTTCCAATTTCAGTTATTCTTTACCGTTTACATTTTCCCACCCTCCATGCCTTCCTCCTCTTTTAACCTCCTCTTCAGGTGTCTGTTTTCCCATGCAGTGAGGTTCTCTCTTTTGCCCACTGGCATAATGAATCACATGGCATGGCACTAGTTGGCGGGGCCTTGTCTCCTCTCAGCTGCCTGAGGAGCCATGTCAGATCGATGTAGCAGTCACCTAGAGACTCCTTCGCATTGTGATTAGAGCAGCCGACCATCCACCCCAACTATGGAGGGCTCCACCACAGGACTAATACACACTTTTTCTCTTTCTCTCTCTCTCTCTCTCTCTCTCTCTCTCTTTCTCACACACTCACTCACACACATACACACACACACACAAATGGACGCAGACTTAAATACCAAAGGTGATGCAGCAGTCACACAAGCTTTGTCACAAGGCTTCAGTATGTTTGTGCCCCCAGCCATGTTTCCTGATGTTAAGCCGCTCATTAAGCTCAAACCCATTCCCCTTGAACACAGCACGCTGCCAGCCATATTTTTTTAATTAGTTTATTTAGCCTTCCTTGTGACTCAAGGATGAAACTGCCCTTCTCTACTACTTGGCTATTCGTTAGTGCTTTACTTTACTATGCAGGAGCTGTAAATCTGGCAGTACTTCAAATGACATGTAACTACAAAGGTGACTCCAAGATTTGAAGTTCTACTGATATGGTTCCTGTGTAGTTGGACAGCGATGAAAATGAATTCCAGGAAAACAAGATAACTTTGAGTAACAAGTGGCAAAATCATTTAACATTTGATAATTTAATAATATTTGGAGCAGATAAATGAGGCTTGAGATTGCAGTGTCTTTGCCAACCCATTAGCTTAATTATTGTATGCACAGCATTTTCCTTCCAGATATTTAATTGGCTCTGTCTTCTCAAGCCATTTCTCTTTAGTGTAATTATTTCAGTGTATTTGCTGTTTGTTTGTTTTTTTCATTAACTTGCCTTAACTTCTTCTTACCAAGTACATCACTTGCTTCCTTCTTTCTTAACAAGAGTTGTTTTTGGTCATTTGTTGCATGTCCTGCATTGTGTCAGAGATGTGTTCTTACACAAACAATAATACAGTGTAAGTCATTATAACCACAATTCCAAGATATGTTAATATATTGGTTCTGACTAATGGAGAAAATGCCATTACTGCATGGATTTGTATTTGTAGTACACAAGTTGCCATGGTTTTAAACCAAATTAAGTGCTTGGCATACAAAGCAGATGATTTTAGGATTTGGGCCCAGGTTTGAGTCCTGTGTCCTGTATTAATTAGTTTGAAGCTACAAAAAATGTTTAAATTATGTTGATAAAAAAACAAATCAGAAAATTAGATCAGTATAGACATCATTTTAAGGAGATGGTTGAATCTTTAATGTGATTGTATTATTTTCATGACCTGTTATCATGCTACCTTACAATACTGAGGAGTTTTCTTATATTTTCCTTCCCCTGAATGCACTGGTGTAGGACACAAAGGGCTTCCATTTCACATGACCAGTCACAACCTTTTTGGTGTAAAATGTATGGCCTGTAAGCAAAACAACAGTTACGCTGGAAAAGCAAGCGTCTGAGAGAGAGGGACCTCATGCAGAAAAATGGAAAATGCAAAGAAAAATAATTTGTCAATATCTGAACACAGAGGTTTTAAAACCATTGACGAGAGTTTGTGTAAAGTGTCCTTCAGGATTGTAGCTCTAAAGATGCTTAATAAGAACAATTTCTACTTGCTGCCACTTTTTTTGAAAGCAAAATAAATGCATTTATGACCAAATCAAAAGATAATGGTGAAAATAATCAAATGTATATACTGTATCTTCACAATTATGCATCACCAAATGAAAATGAAAGGTCAGGTAAGGGACAGCTTTGAGAGGTTACACTGAGTAATGGCCAGTAATGCCAATTAAAAATACAGCTAATATTTATATGAAATATGTTAAATGTGCTGGGTGTTTAGCAAAGCTGCTGGCTGTTGGAGCCCTCTGCATGGTGATTGTGACATACAGTAAGGGACAGGCCTGCCAGGAGGGTGCTCTGGGTGAGTAGGCGGGCTTACTCTCCCCCCCCTTTTCCTCCTCCTGTCAGTAGCACGCTGAGATGGCACTTTCCCCCACAGACAGAGGGATTGAAAGGGATACAAAGTGCAAATCAACTCCCTATCTCAGCTGGCAAGGGTTCATCTGTCCATCACTCTAGTCTACAAGTGATCTGCCTCTATTTATTCATAAATCCTACTCACTCTTTATTCATTGCAGCCATTTTGTTTCACAAGGTCTTTGCAGAGGCTCAGACATGCTGACACACACACAAACACACACACACACACACACACACACACACACACACACACACACACACACACACACACACACACACACACACACACACACACACACACACACACATACACACAAACAAACACACGCCTTTTAAGCTCCAGTATAAGATTGCATCTCAGCCGTGGCATTTTTCTGATATTATTGAACGTGCTAAGGAAGTGATGCGATGCAGACTGATGATATGAGAGGGAATTGTGAAATAAATACCAAAAAGGATTCTCCCTGAGCTTTACCGGTGTTAAAGTGCACCCTATCATTATTCAGCAGCGAGGAAAAAACAGCATGCCAATTTAAAAGCCCTGTTTATGGACTTCCATCAAATTTATGGCTTCATTTACAATCTGCAATTGAGGTCTGTGACAAGCTGTAAGGGAGCATGGCCAGACACAGGGCTGCAGGGAAGCTTTCCTCTATCTGCATTCGAAATAGGGACCATAAAAATAAACAGACTGTACACAATCATACAAGGTTAGCCCTGCTCATGGAATTAAATTAAATTGTGTTGTATGTATGTTGTACGTTAATTTCTGTGTTTTTAGTAGATTTGCCCGACTAAGTTATGATGTTTTTACAGTTTCCAGGTGCATTTACTGTATAAACGTTGTGGTTGTATTTCACTCTGATGAGGTGTCATGATGTGTGATGTACTGCTATTAGAAAGCCACTGGTTGGAAGGCGTGGCACATTGTTTTACAGTTCAATTTCACCCCGTCAGCAGCCCTTTGATATCACAGCTGTTTGTTTTAGCTATGAGAAGGATCCTCAGCCTTGTATGACAAGAGGGCATATTTCCTCAGCCTATCATCGAGAAACCCCTGGCCCTGTCTGATGATGTCAGCACACAGTTTGGTGTGGGATACACTCTGAAGTATGATACTCTCCAGTCGGGTGGCTGCCTTCTCTCCCTTTATGGTCTGCTGTTTGCTTGTGCCCCTTTCACCATCCCTCTGTCTTGCCTTAGTATCCTGTTTTTTTTGTTTGTTTTTTTTATGGCTGCTGGCCTGTCCTCTCTATCAGCCCTGCTTGCTGTCCTGACAGTGAGCTGTGGTCTGCAGAGCTGCTGAGATGGTCTGCATGCTAAGTTGGGAGGGGATGGAGGGAGCTGAGGCCAAGGCTAATGTAGGTGACCTTGTGGCTGAAGGCACAGACAACATTCACATGGCTGGAGAGAGACAGAAGGATAGAGACATCCATCACATTTTTATTAGCTCTTCAGAGTATTGCCATTTACATTACACAGACCAATAAGCACACATTTTCGGCATTTTTGTCATGAGGCAGAGTTGCGCCTTACATTCAATATTTGACATTATTCTCTGCAACTTTTTTCTTTTTCCCCTTCCCTTGTTTTCTTTGCCTTCACACTACCAGCCTCTGCTGTGAGTAATGAAGTTCCTCCCCCTGGCACAACGTCATAGAGTGCATCTCTTTTCTCAGGGCCTGGGGAAAAGCTTGGGCACCCACTACCTTGTATGAATAAATTCTCTGTCAACAACATTAATCTACACTGTAATTGGCCAGCACTGCCACAGCAGCCCATGTTTTATGAGGAGGCGCACAATGGAAAGATTGACTTGCTAAAGCTGCACATTCAGTGGTGTAATCTAATGACATGGCTGTGTAAATAAGCAGTGGGAGAGACTCACAGATTACTACACACAGCAAGGACCACATGACAGTGAACTGGGAAAAATTCATGGTCTCCTGTAGAATGATTATCCTGTCGAATTATTCTTATATAGTGACATAGAGTTACTGTTAATAGTGTACATTTTGAAGGAGCCCAATGTCACTAGAAATGACATTCATATAGAATGTGTCTGCTGCATGTGATTTATGTACTGTATAATGCCAGTGTTTGGTGTTAGTGCAGGAAGTTGTATGTTGTTTATGTAGCTGGTGATGTTGATCTGTTGCTCAGTGTGTCTGTTGGTAAACCACCTTGGTTCAGCCTGAAATAACCCAACAACTACTGCATGGACTGCTGTGAAAGTTTGCATAGACATACTTGATCTTTAGAGGATGGATTATAATGACTTTGCTGCTCTCGTGACTTTTTCTTTAGAGCCTCCATCAGGTCAGATTCTTCACTGAAGTTAAGTATCACAATATCTACCACATGGATGGTCATTCAAATTTGTACACATTTGTATCCAAGGTGCCCAAGGGAAGTATTTCAATGACTTTGGTGATGCCCTGACTTTTCCTCTAACACCACCATGAGGTTGACATTCATGGTTATGAGAGAAATGTCTCCACAACGATTGGATTGGATTGGACGGTTTGCCATCAAATTTGGCAATTTGACCCCCTAAATTATTGTCATCAACATTGTTTTGCAGCTGAGTGGGTTATTGACACTCTGATACTGTACTCTGCAAAGCTGAACGTTTTGCTGTTGCACAGTATACTTGGTATGATAAATAATACTTTATTATCAATTTCTTCAAATATTTATTTTGAGAATATGTCAGTTTATAGGACATGAATTTCATCTTTAGATCTTCATAATTGGGAAAAACATCTGATGTCCACAGCAATAGGCATGAACAGTTGTGCTGTAAGGGAATAGTGTTGTGATAACAAAAATGTGTTTTGGAGGAGAAACCGTAAAATATTTATCAACCAAGTCTCTCACTTTGAATGTTTGATGTAGCTGAAAGGCATTAGCATCCTTCTGGTAGACCAGCAGTGGAACTGGCCAACCCATATTTCAATTACTGTCCTTCAGAAATATGTGTCCAAAAGGCAGGCTCAAAGAAAGCAGGACAATTAGATTTACAGAAGGGACACACTATGAATCTTTCATAGAAAGAAATGCACTTTAAATTAACTGGGTCTCTTATAAAAGCCTTTTTTTAACTTCAATGTCCATCAGAGAGCCTCTCCTACTACTTTATCATAACAGATTGTTTGAGCTGACCTGTAAATGTTAATTAGGGAGAAATGAGCTCCAGCCAGTTTGCAATTCACTGGACCATGTCTGTGGATCCGATACCTACTCTTAAGTTGGCCACAATACGTTGCAGAGTCACTCCTTTTGTGGAGGAATGAATCAAGGTAATGGGGGATCGTAGCTCCAGGCTGTCGACTCAGGGGCCATATTTATGGCTTAAGAACCATTAGACATTGGTTTGATGTCACTCCTGGCTGACAGACTGCCACCCTGAGGTCACAGGAGAAGGAGAGTCTTAGCTTCCAAAAAAGGACCCGTAAATAGACAACGAGAGCAGAGTTTGCACAAATGAGTTATTGCCTCTACTTTTGTATCCCTTGGCACTCTCAATTTGTTGAAGCTGCTTGGCTATTTTAATCTTCGTAATCATTGTAGTAAATCACCCCCGGTGGTTACTGCTTCTGCTATTTGCCTGTGGTTCCTGGAGGGAGACAGTTGTCAACACTTTAAATGTTTGTCATCGTTTCCAAAACACACTACCCCAGTTTTGATTGTTCACTCATCCAGTGAGTGTTGGATTGGCTCAGGTTCAACTCCAGTGGAGAATGTTTTCTTTTTCTTGCTATTCGCTGTCATCATGTTTGAGCATTCACAATAAACTGAAGCAACATTTTTCTGGCTGAAACTCTAAGAGAGTTTCAGTAGTGATAGCTATAATTTTCCTCAGTGCAGTTAATTTCCGAGGCTAAGATCTTGTGATGGTATGAAGTGGCTATATAAATAGTTTTATAACAATGGATCAATTTACTATTTGTAATTTACTATTTGCAAAAGGTGTTACTCATAGTGACCAACCAAATTACTTATCACCTGACTCTGCAATTCCCCTCAGCTTTACAGAGCTTCATAGCCTCTAATTGATTTGGTTGGCCCGTATGTGACTTGCTAAAGCCACTTGCTGTTTTCAGTGAAATAGCTCTAAAGCCTGTTGTGCACTACCTGCACAGCACCAAATGACAAACAAAATGTGTGACTAGCACATAAACACAGCAGTTTTCAGTTTACATTTAAAAATATCAATATTCTTCTCTCAGATCCTCTGGAAGGTTGTTCCAGCAGCTTGTAGCATAAATGCTGGAAGCAGCATCAATGTTTTTATTCTGCTTTGTAAGCTAGAAAGGGAAGATCTTAGGGGCCTTCCTGGTTCGTCAACCAAAAGCATTTCTGAGAGGTAGTCTGGTGCAAAGCCATGTAGTGCCTTAAAAACTAAAAAAACTAAAATAAAACAAAACATGTAACCAGTGTAAAGAGTTTAAAATAGGCATAATGTGTGCTCTCCTTTTTGCATTTTTGCAGCAGAGGTTTGAATTAATTGCAGCTGATTAATTGTGTTCTTCAGGAGACAGAAAGGTGAATGTCACTATAGTTTATGTTTCATAGTTTCATGTTTTTCAAATGATAAAATGCTGTTTTTGTGACACCCAACAGAAGAGCTTTGAAATTAAAAATAGAATAAACGTCCTCCTTCTTGGCTTGGGTTGGGTGAGTCCCAGTGCATTTCATTTGGAGGCCAATTTCTCTCTCATAGCCTTTAAAACAATGATCTGTACTTATGTTTATCCTGGTTGAGTTAAAAAAAAAAATCTCTGACATCCACGTCTTCATATCTAAAATACAGTTAAAACATGAGTCAGTTAGCCAAGTGTCTTTAGGAGACACAGTCTCATAGAGCTGAGTGTCATCAGTATAACTGTGAAAAGAGATACCATGCCTCCTGATGACACTCCCCAGGTGTAGCATGTACAGATTAAAAAGTAACGACCCTAAAATTGATCCTTGTGTTACCCCACACATAACCTCATAGTATTTGGAAGGGTGGTCATTTATAGATACACAAAATGTTGTTCTGCAAGGATATGAGTGAAACCAGTCACAAACAATTCCATACAGGCCAAAAATGTTCACTAAATAAAATAATCTGTTGATCCACAGTATTAAAGGCAGCACTTAGGTCAAGTAGCACCCAAACTGAAAGCTTGTTGCTGTCAATATTTTTTCTGATATCTTTCACTACTTTTAGCAGTGATGTTGTGATGTTTCCTAAAACATGATTGAAACATCTGTGCTTAAATTTAAAAAAGCACATAGCTGATTAAAAGCTAAAGTCTCTAAAATTGGATTTAAAATGTGAGATTTGAAATGTTTAAAATTTCTAGGTGTAAAAATATCCAAGTGCCCTTTTCTTTAAGAGCTTTTACTATCAGTAGGGAAGACACTGCACTGTAGGGAGTGATTTACTATGGTGAGGATGTCTTCAGATACAGAATTAAAAATAGTATTAAAAAGGAGAGCATGAATTGTGTCAAGGGAACACATGGAGGGCTTCAGTTCTGTTACTATTTTCCTAAGAGTGTCAGCATAAACCAGGTTAAAATGTCCTGACTTGGCATCACTCTGTATAGAGGATATAGGTAAAAGGTGCAGTCTGCTGGCAGTTACCAGATCTAATGTTGATTTTTTTTTCCTGGAGTATTGAACCAGGAGGCTCAATACTGTAGTTAGTTATTGGATTTATCAGATATTCTATTGCTTGTCTATTTAGTGAGACCTTAAATGTAAAATGCTGCACACAAATCAGAGGCAAGGTTTGTGCTTTGTCTCTAAAACTATGTTCTGTATTCTCACCACATTTGTGCAGTAATAATGCACCACAGCCTGAGCCTGTGCCTTAGATGTACAGGCTTATTGACAGTTAAAGCCACTAAATAACTAGCTGCATTGATTAGTTACAATTGTATATCATCCATCTCTGACAAGGGTCCCTTGAGAAGAGATCAATACGCTTTGCATACATCACTCGCATACTATAACTATGAGACATTTCAGTCAGATGGACAAAACAACTTATCTATCACCATGCCATGTTTCTTTTTGCGACTTTTTGCTTTTTTTTTCTTTGTTTAAAAAATAAATAAATAAATTGTATTAGTTGACCCTGATCACTCTTCCCTCAGTCAGCTTGAGGTCCACAGACCCTCAGGACTGGAGGCAGTTTGGAATTGCAGTCCAGTGAGACAGTGCCAGGCAGCATCCAGGGGTTAATGCACTGTGATGGCTCTGGGTTCATGGCACCAGTATGGCTGAGTGAACATCACATTAAAGCACAGTGAGGCTAAACTCTGCCTCTCCAATGCACAGGCCACAGATTGAGCTTCTTGCATCAAAACACATAGATGGATACAACTGTAAGTAAATATAACAAAAGACAGGCGGGGAGATAAGCTATTATTCTTCTGGTGTTCAGAATCGCCTTGGAGCCTGTAATGCCTCAGCAAAGGGAACTTGTTTCTTCTTCAAGGGTAGCAAAGTGATAGAGAGTGGTGCAACAGTGAAATGTCAAAAGGTGGAGGGTGTTAGCTGGCAGGAAACCTCCAGCAGCAGAAGTCTCCGATTGATCCCTGTGGCTCAGCTCCATCTGGCTTTACGCTGACCATGTTAGTGGACAACTGCCACAGCCTCATGGCATCATAACACTGGCTCATGTATGATAGTGGAGGATGTCTTATCTTCAAGTGAATCAGCTCTGTCCTTTTATACACATTGTGTGCCAGAATAGCCTGCCAGGACAGTATGAGCCGTTTAGCTCCACATACACCAAAGAAGATTAGGACTGTTATTTAACAGCATGTGTATTTGCATTGCTGTATTAGTGACAGTAATTATCTAGCATTGTTGTTGCTGAAGTGAGACTATGTCACTTTTGCTCAATGTTGACCTGTTTGCTCACATGCAGCACTGCAAATACTAAATTTTTTGGTAACTGTAGCATGAGTAGAGAAGAGTCTACTATCATTACAGTTACAGAGAAATATCTGTCTGAATTTGACTAATGTCAGCCACCATACAGTACTGGTCATACCAGACCAGGTAAGGTTGAATTAACAAAAGTCCTGAAAGTATTGGATTGAGCAAATGTTTTATTGCTTATGAATTTTGTAAGAGTTAGGATGTGTTTAATTATTTAACACATATATAGTCTTATCTGTGGTCATAGAACAAAGTTAGTGATTTCCCTTACCTAACAAACAGCCTTTTTTTATTTCAAAATTCAAACATATCTAAGGAAATCTTTTGTGTGAATTTGAGAGAAGACCATATGTTGTCCCAACAAAAGTTATAAAATGGCTAAAGTTGTTAAGCAGTCTTCTATGCTTGAGGTATTCAACCTCCTGCATCCCTCATGTTACAAACAGTGACGTGCCATGCTGATAGCCTTAATGAGCAGTGCCGAGTGCCCCCAGCCATCCCATAATGAAATTTGCTCAAGGCGGAACAGACCGGAGAGGCTTGGCAGAACATTGAGGCATATGGCGGAAACAGCGGTGATTTCCATGGCAGGTGGCTCGATGCGGCAGATAGGTAAAAGGCTCAGTCACCCTGGGCTATGGCCCTGATGGAGAGTGCTAGAGAAGGACTCTCCAGAAAGTAGCACACAAAGCATGATCTTTTCATTACACTGAAGTTTCTGCCAGAACGCTACACACAGTGTCACCAAGCATGATACACCAGATCAGGTAGAATTATAGCTTTTCATTCTCCGTTTAACATTTATTCTATGATCCTGCTGCACACTTCAATATACGTGTGGACCACACTGACATTGTTTCATGTAAAGTGGGGGAGGAGACTGAAACAGACTGGAACAGTGTACTTTGTCCCCTGTCCCTCTTTGGCTCATATGTACTACTTAAAAAAAGTAGTCTCTTGAGCACACTTCAGAGGAACAGAAGCAACCCTGTTCTTTTAATTAATTTGTAAATTTTCAGGCTTTTATATTGCTATGCTGTAGAAATTGAGTCCTCCCCTCAAGAGAGGCTCCAGAAAAGGCATGGGATCACTGCCACAAATGTGCACATTTTTATAGGATGTGTAGGCCTGTTTTGCATATTGTATGCATGTCAGCTTTTGTATATTTATTTGTTACAGCAGAAGGAATAAAAAGGAATTAGGCTATGCATGTACTGAATCATTCCTTTTCCTTCAAACTGCTGAAACAAGGAAATCCCATTAAGTCCCGAGTCTCTTACAGGATAACACTGTATGAGTACAAAGCAGACAAGTAAACAGAAAATACACATACACAGACTGAGAGAGTATTCCTTTGACTTGTAACAAATTGCTTTTTTTTTTGGCTTGGATCAACCAAATACATTTTAAGCCCGAAGCCCCCACCCCCCACCCTCCCCATACCCACAATGCATGTATGGCATGCACTGATCTTTTCCCATGGTTAAATGGTTAAAACCAAGAATAATACTTTTTTTTTTGTCTCAAATATTTTTATTGAATTTTACATGTATCACATCACATATACGTGCATGCTCATACATTGTACATTTTTCAAGTGATTCAACATAAACATAAACATTCCTCCCCTCCCACTAGCCACATCCACAAACTATGATTCCTGAGGAGTATTATTCCTGGAGTGTTGTAGGGATCTGCTGGAAGTCAAGTATTGAGTTGCAAGATACATAAATAATAAAAATAAGATAGGTAAATAAACAAACAAACAGGATGAGTAGACAAATAAAGGTAAATAAGTAAAATAAGGCAAATTTAGACACTGAATGATACAGACATTGTAACTGACAGAAACGGACAAAAAGTAAAAAAGGAAAGGAAAGAGGGGCAGATACTTCAATCTGACTTAAGGTTCTCAAAGTATTTCAGGAAAGGTCCCCACACCTTCTGGAACTTCTTGCTGGAGTCACAAACTGAATAACGGATCTTTTCGAGGTCTAGACAGGACATGATGTCCCTTAACCACTGAGCATGTGTAGGCGGGGCAGCATCCCTCCATCTTAATAGAATCGCACGCCTAGCCAAAAGCGAGGCAAAGGACAGTGTGCGGCTTTTGGTTGGGGTGAGGCACGTGTCAACTTCACCAGTGGTGCCGAAAAGGGCAATCAGTGGGTTGGGCTCTAGCACAAGATTAAGAATAAGGGACAGGGTTTGGAAAACATCCCTCCAGTATTTCTCCAAGCTTGGACAAGTCCAAAACATGTGAATAAGCGTGGCCTCACCTCTCTTACATTTATCACATAAAGGATCAACGTCTGAGTACATACGAGATAATTTGGCTTTAGATATATGAGCCCTATGCACCACCTTAAACTGCAACAGGCAGTGACGGGCACAGAGAGATGTTCTATTTACCAGCCTAAGAATGGAATCCCATACATCGTTTGACAAATGAAAGTTTAAATCCTGCTCCCAAGCAATTTTAATTTTGTCCAGAGGAGCCTGTTTTATGCCCATCAGTTTGTCATAAATGACCGATATTAACCCCTTGCGCGATGGATGCAGACCAAGTAACATATCAGCGGTGGTCGCAGTAGTTGCCCCAGGGAAACTAGCCCTCTGAGAATGGAGAAAGTGTCTTGCCTGCAGGTATCTAAAAAAATGAGTGTTTGGTAAACCAAACTTTTCAGACAGTTGTGCAAAAGATGCAAAGTTGTTACCAATGAAAAGGTCTCTAAATTTCTCTATACCCCTCCTGTGCCACTCCTGGAATGCAGAATCAGATAGTGAAGGTTGAAAGAGAGGGTTCGACAGAATAGGACTAAAGAGAGAGAGGTCATGGAAACCGAAATGCTTCCTGAACTGGGCCCACACCCTCATTGTGTGCCAAACCGTTGGACTATCAGTCCATTTACCTGGGGGGAGAGGGAGCGGGGACCCAAGCAGAGCCAAAATGGAAACATCTCGGACAGAACTCAACTCCATCCTCGCCCATGTTGGACAGTCAACTCGATCGAGATAGTGCGACCAGAAAGTAATGCAGCGTATATTAGCAGCCCAGTAGTAAAGACGGAAATTAGGCAGTGCCATACCTCCATCTTTTTTGGATTTTTGAAGATGGATTTTATTTAGTCTAGGTCGCTTGCCCCTCCATATATAGGCTGATATGATTGAGTCCAATGAATCAAAGAAAGATTTGGGAATGAAGATTGGTATAGATTGAAAGAGATATAAAAATTTAGGGAGGATGTTCATTTTAACAGAATTGATCCGGCCCACCAGGGACGTGGACAGTGGCGACCAGTGCATCAAGCGCTCTTTCACGTGATTTAGTAGAGTATAAAAATTTTCTTTGAAGAGACACTTATGTTTCCTTGTAATTGTAACACCAAGGTAGACAAATGTATTTTCCACAATCTTAAAGGGGATGCTGGTATATTTTAAAGCAAGTGCCTCTGTATTCACAGGAAAAAGTTCACTCTTGTGTAAATTTAGTTTGTACCCTGAAACATGGCCAAATTGAGCAAGTAAGGATAGCATTACAGGTAAAGAGGTGTCTAGGTTTGAAATAAAAAGTAAAAGATCATCAGCATACAGAGACACTTTATGTTCAGTTCCCCTCCTTAAGATCCCTGAAATATCCTTGCAGCTACGAAATGCAACTGCTAGAGTCTCTATGGTCAGATCGAAAAGCAATGGGCTTAAAGGGCACCCTTGACGGGTTCCCCTATGAAGATTTTAAGGTTGGGAGCGTTGAGAATTGGTAAGGACAGAAGCCGTTGGGCACGTATATAATAGTTTAACCCATCTAATGTAGTTTGGGCCAAAACCAAATTTTTCCAAAACTGCAAATAAATATTTCCACTCCACACGGTCAAACGCTTTCTCTGCGTCTAGAGAAAGGACACATTCTGGAATGGCCTCTGAAGGAGAGTACAGAATATCAAATAAACGACGTATATTAGAATAAGAATGACGTTTTTTTACAAAGCCAGTCTGATCCTCCAATATTATCTCTGGTAATATACCCTCTAATCTACGGGCCAAAACTTTTGGCAAAATTTTGGCATCAACATTTAGTAAGGAGATTGGCCTATAGGAGGAGCACTCTGTTGGGTCTTTACCTTTCTTTACAATAAGACTGATGCAGGCCTCGTACAGTGTTGCTGGGAGTTTGCCTTGCTCAAAAGAATCTGATAACACTGAACACAGATGAGGGGAAAGTAATGAAGAAAATGTCTTGAAAAACTCTGCTGGGAACCCGTCAGGTCCAGGGGATTTCCCAGACTGCAATGAGGAGATAGCAGCAGCTATCTCTCCCTTTGATATAGGCTCATCTAACCTAGTCTTATTATCATGGGTTAATGTAGGGACCTCTAAATGGTCTAGGAAATTTTCTATCAGCGTACTGTCATTTGGGAGGTCAGAAGTGTAAAGTCGGGAGTAAAAATTCCTAAATGTGTCGTTGATTTTAGAGGGATCTGAGGTGATGTTACCATCATCCATCTGGATTTTTGTGATGTGCTGTTTTGCTTTAAATCCCTTCAGCTGATTGGCTAACATTTTACAAGACTTGTCACCATGAACATAGAACAGACTTTTGCTCTGTAATAGTTGGCGTTCGATTGAATGTGTTGAGAGGAGATCGAATCTAGTTTGGAGTTCCACACATTTTTTATATAGTTCAGGGTTCTTGATTTGAGCGTATCTTTGATCCACTTCCTTAATTTGAATAGATAGATCTAACCGTTCTTAGCTCTCTTTTTCATATTTGCACTGAAAGAAATAATTTGTCCCCTTAGGTAAGCTTTCAGAGTATCCCAAATGGTCAGACTGGAGGTTTCAGATGATGCATTTGTATCAAAGAAAAAGGTTATCTGCTCCTCCATAAATTTCACAAAGTCATTATTGGACAGTAAAGTTGAGTTAAAACGCCAATGTCTCTCTGCAACAGGGAGGTCAGGAAGGGTCATGGACAGTACCACTGGGGCATGGTCAGATATCACTATACTCTGATAATCACAGGAGCGGGTAAATGGGATCAGTTGATTGTCAACAAGAAAGTAGTCAATCCTAGAGTAGGTATGATGGGAATGAGAAAAAGAATGAATACTCCCTCTTGCTTGGATGAAGATACCGCCATATTTCTGTGACTCCATAGTTGTCTAAGAAGGACTGAATAAGTGATGCAGATTTACTCATTATACCAGGGTTAGAAGAAGACCGGTCGAGCACAGGATCGAGCCAACAATTAAAATCCCCACCAAGTATGAGAGAGTATGAGCTCAGGTCAGGAAGAGATGAAAAGAAACCTTTTAGAAAATCCACATCATCCACGTTCGGAGCATATACATTGGCAAACACTACCATAGTATTATACAGCCTCCCTGAGACAATAACATAGCGACCATTTGTATCTGATATTACGTTATGGTGTTCAAAGGGAATATTGTGGCTAATAAGAACGGAGACCCCTCCGGCCTTAGCCTGAAAAGTAGAGTGAAAATGCTGCCCCACCCACCGCGACATCAGACGTGAATTGTCAGAACCACGAATGTGTGTTTCTTGTAAAAAAGCAACGGCTGTTCCAAATTGCCTGATATGCGAAAAAACCCTTCTCCTTTTAACAGGGTGATTTAAACCCTTGACATTCCAGCTCAAGAAATTTAAGGGGCTAGCCATTCTCCCTAACAGAGAAGATGGGTAGGAAAGCACAGGTAGTATCAATACTCCAGGTATCGGTCCCAGGATAACATAACAAACTCAAAAGAACACAGAGAGTATGTGTGTGGCAAAATATACAGGCATCAAAAACAGTGTAGGTACTGAAAAACCCACCCCCCACCCCCCCTTCCCACAACAAGACAGATGCCAGAGAACATAGCAGCAAGCTCTTCAAAACTTCCATTATCCACCTAACAGAAATCTTCCTGTAGTACCATCTTCAGCTCCTTCATTATTATTCTGAACATAAACTACGCTCCTATGTTAACATCTCTTTTTGATAAGAACACAACCCTATAGGAGGAGAAGCAACACCTCATTGGGTCTCATATGTGGCCATGAATAACGTACAGAGGACTACACATATAAATTGTTACTTTAAGAAAGAAAAAAAAACGAAAAAAAAACACTCTACAGTGAACTCTACAGAGTTATTCCTACAACGATAAAATAGTCTGTTGAGTTTAAAAAAGAGGAAAGTACTGACGCGCTGGCTTAGGTCCTCAGAAGCAAGCTCGAGAGAACTCAGACGCTGGCCGTGGTCTTCTACAGTGGACCGAACTTGGTCGAATTTCGTTTCCAGCAAGCTGAAAGAGGACCTGAAGTCTGTAGCTAATGCCTCGCGGTGCTGGCCCAGTAGCGCCGAGATAGCCTCCATCGTTAAGCTAGTCGACGAGTCGTCCTTTTTTCCGCCTTTGCCACTCTTTGAAGCCATTTTAAAGTAGGTGCGAGTGAAATAAAACAATTGCGCAAATTCTTCAGTAGTTTGGTTGTGAAATAAATGGTTAAAGGAGTGAAAAAGTTAGAAAGGAGCAGGAGCACGTATGCGTTGCGTCTACCCCATGCGGCTGCCACAGGAACTCATCCACAATAATACTTTTAATGTAAATGATGTGTCCTGATTCTAGATCACCCACACAGATAGTAATTGAGTTATGTAAACCATTCGTTATGGTTTCAAATATAAGCAAACTAAAAGTCTTTTCATGGATGGATTTATCATTTTCATTACATAAGCATGAAAGAGATTTTCTTCAGAAGAAACATGAAATACAGGCTGAATGTGTGCCATGTGTGCAACTTGACAACTCAGTGCAATCTTTTAATATGTTTATTCATTGCACTCCTGATTGGATTGGTATACACTTGAATTCAATTAAGATGTTATACAAATTGCTTCCATTGGAATTTTAGCAATTGTTTTGATAATTAGATAAATGCCTTTGAAACCATGTTTTGTAGGCATTTGATAGGTAGCAAATACATAACTGGATGTGGTTCATTAAGTTGATGCAATGTTGTGAAATTCTTTGGGAAAATGTATCATTACAAAGAATCAAACTATGCTGCTGGGTATTGTTTATCAGTGTTTGAAATATTGAAGCATCATCTTTATCCTATTCATGGATTATATTTTCAGATTCAATTTATTATGATATTAAATACATTTATCAGCCATGGTAGGTGATGTTATTTTTAACATTATAGTAAAATGTACTATTATACAAATAAATAAGACATCAGCATAGACAGAAAGAAGAATGGTATGGTATGTCAATTGTATGATATACAAAGCGTACCGTGAGGGATTGTGAGTAAAATAAGAATAAAAAAAGAAATATGACAAAACATTACAAAACAAACGTGGGATTCCTGCTATGATGTGTCCAAGATGCTGAAATAGTGAGTCTGAGTTCCTAAAGATCCCTATAGACCCCTGATAGCAGAAATATGGTCTCCTCTACATGGATGTAGAAACGACAGATCACCAAGCTCAGAAATGCAGTTTGGAGCCAAATACATTCCTTAAAGGTAACCAATACAAATCACAATGAATTACTGAATTGCTGCAAAAATCACATTGCAATACAAAGATGAATATGTTAAAATCAAGGATATATAAAAGACTTGAAAACAGGAAACAAACAGCCAAAACTAGAAGCAGCCCAGGGGTATAGAACAAATTGGACTCTGAAACATCATATCTGTGTTGGATGAGTCACTATGAAGGATGTGAACCCCCTCTGATCAATTCATAGGACTGACAGGATTGACAGCGACCAGAGAAAAGAGCTGTAACACAGTCAATACTTCTCAGGGTATTGCTGCACTGTGATGACTGCTCTTGCCGATCACATGCATTTATTCCTGTGGCATGGGCTGTTGCAGCTGCCAGCAGAATGCAAAACAGAGTGGCTATGCAGACGCAAGCTACAAAGCAGATCTATTTGTCACTACTTTGAAGGCTTAGGAGGCAAAATGCAGGATCATCTTTTTTCTATCCCTCTTTCTTTGCTGTTTTCACTCCTGATAGAGGCTGATCTTTATCAAGCTCCTGTAGCCTTGACTCCTGTCACCATAACTGGCTACGCTCTCCTTCATCACTCAGGCCTGTTGACAGCAGAGTGGCAGCTGGACAACCCATTATGAAATGACCTTGGTCTAGTGTCAGCAGGGCCATAGCGCAACTGAAACAGTAACACCCCAAAGTGAGTAATTTTCCCTCCATAGGTCAGCATCTTTGACGACGGACAATCTCCCACTGTAGATACAGGTTGGGAGGGGTGTTCTGCCACTAGCAGTCGCTAAGGTGATGGAGGGGGAAGTAGGGTTGTGAACAAACCTTACTGAAGACAGCAGTGTTAATGTAATAAGATAGATGGACTGATCTGATTAAGCAGACTGAAAAACTGAGGAATAGATTAACAATAGCACAATTGCATCTTGCTTTGCATCCCCTTGCAGGGCTGTTTAATTAGTCTATATACTTATTTATCTTCTTACCAGTCTGGATTTCATTAGAGCCTCGAGAGTGCTTTTTGTTTTGAAGCTGAGCTGTGATTCCTCATCACCTGTTAAGTGAAAACAATGTGCTGTAGTCTTTATTTTTAGTACAACCTTAGTGAAGTTTTTTAGCCTTTGAAGCGGTGTGGTGACAGGATGAATGCTCCTCATGTGGTATCAGACATTCTACTTGTACATGTAGCTGTGTTTTATCTCCATTGCCATTGAGTGTTTGGCTCAGTGCAAACACTTTTGCCTCTGGTTCTAAGGGTACCTTGATGTGATCTTGTTCGTGGCTGGGAGGCTTTCTATGAGAGACAAAGAGGAATGTATTGTCTTTCCTTGCTCAAATAACCCTCTGTACAGTGCTGGCATCACTAAGAGGTTATTGTGGAGAGATGTGTTGATGTTAAATATATACAGTTGGGTCTAGGGAAATTCCTTAGCTTATAGTGTTGCATCACATATATGAAGTGTTCTACGTCTGCAGAATATGTTTGGGACAGTTGTAACCCAGTCTGGCAAAAAAAGAAGAAAATAATTGGACAGCTGCTGTTTGTATCAGCTGGTTTGCATGAATGCATTATCAAAGACAAATCTAACTGAAAATAAATATTACAACGCATGTCGAAAACTGCCATCCTCTAGCTAACAAGAACAAAAACCCCACTCTGATGTCGGTGACCTTGCCCAGCAACTCATCGAGGTGATGCTGTGATTCTGTCAAGCTCCAGTGTCCTGCAGCGATTTGTTCATTGGAGCACATTTTTAAACACGCAATGATGCTGCTCAACGTGCTGTGCCGTGTTCTCTCACCACAGGGTTTACACACGTAGACTATTGGAAAACCTCTGTTGAGTGACCGCTCTGAATCTGACAAGACAACACCATTTTTTTAAAATTAAAAATTAAAAATTAAAAAAGGCTGTGCACACAACACTCTCAACTGCAGGGCGCTTTGTTCCCTTTTCTAATCTGTGTAAGAGAGAGCTGTGCTGATGCGCTGGGAAGATTTAGTTTAGATTCAGGATACATTTATCTCAAGTTCAGCTCACTGCACCTGAAAGAACTGGTCCTGACAGACAGGCACCTTCGCCAGTGTCAGCGTATGAAAGGCACGAATGAACAATCTGATCTCATTGTGATGACTTTGGAACTGAAAGAACAAAAGTGTATACTATGTACTACTGGAAGACATGCTGGGAAGTTGCTAGTAGAGAGACATCAAAGGAAGACTCAGTTTCTTTACAGACTACACTAGGTCTCTTTCTTTGGTTTTATTTCAAAGATAACAATTACCTTTGCCTAAATTGTAAATGTCCATTATTTACCTTTTTATGCGCCAAAGCATTTGAATGTTCATCTTCATTTTCACCTCTATATCAGTAGTTTACATAATTGTATAGATCATTGAATGGCATCTGTCTTGATACACAGTTGGGTTTATATTATAGAGGAATGTTTGAAGGTGATACAGTGAATCTTTGGCTTACATTCAAAATCTTCAACAACATTTAGGAAAATATATATTCTGTATTTCCACATCTCTACTCATCGCCTCATCTTGTGGGAAATGAAGGTTATGGCAGTGACCCTGATGATGATGACATTCCAAATTATATGGCTTAATTATTCTTGGCTACTCATAAAATACACCAGCAAGTGTTTCCGCCAGAGCTGCAGTAATTTTACTTTTATTAAAGTCTGAGCGAGTCTGACATACGATGCTGCAGTAAATCTTTGCTAGAAAACGTCACATCCCTCACTTTGCATTTCCGGCAGAGCAAATGCACTTGAGTGCTTTCACTGCTGATGGTGGTGAATATTTTGACAACATAATCAAGTTGAATCACTCTGTCTTGTTCTCTCCCTGTTTGCCTCTTGTTTTTTTCTTTTTGTCTCTCTGAATTAAGTCACATTGGGCTTGTCTGTCATCTCGTGATGTGTGGGAGAAGTTTTAACCTACTTAATTATTCTGTGACAGGGATGTGCACATCTTCACATATGTTATGTATGATTGTATGTGCAAAAATGAGCTTCTCAAAGTGTTAAAACATACTAGATGGATATAATTATGCAAGAACAACAAAACCAATTAGTCAACAATCCAAATGGTAGATAATAGTGTAATTCCTAGCTTGCACGATTAACAGCCTATCCAAGGGCATACTGAAGCTTTGTAGCTTAATACTTAAGTTGATGCATTGTATGGGCAATGAGGGATGAGGATGGAGGATAATGATAAGAAAGTGTCTTTGCTGATGTGTCTGCTCACTATCAAGGATTCATGCTGTGTCAGACTGAGAGTGGATCTCAGTGCCGAGAGCTGGGAAGACAAGAGCGGCCCTGCACCGAAATCATCCTGAGACACACTGGCAATGTAATTAGCACATGAATTATTTCTGTGCAATGACATGCCTCAGCGCCTCTTGACTTTGCTCTTGTCGGAGAAATGTATCCATATATATGGCCCAAATTAGACATCTGCCAAATGCCAGTCCTTTACAGTCAGACAGAGCTTTCCCCCACTCCAATAATCAAAAGTGGACACTAACCTCTGCTGCTCTATTGCTCTGCACACTTTAGGTTTGTGCTGGCAACCTTGACAAGGTTAGATTCAAATTGAGCAGCTTGTTTATGGCTAAGATTTATTGGTGCTAGCACATTTCAACTATGGCCCATTCAGAAAGAAAGCTGCTATTAAACCTTACTACACACCTGTTCATGCAAATCATTTGGTTTAAATTGTAAATACTCACTCAAATAGTATGATCATACTGTGTGATAAATTAGTGTTGAGGGGTTTTTGATGTTTCTGATAGGAGGAAAAACAAATATGTTTATAGTGTCCTGTCCTTTAATTATATATAGTTAAGTGAAGTGGTAACCATACATTAATATCAAAATGCTTCTCTTTTGATGAGGATATTGATCCCCGATCTCTCCAGGGCTTATATTATTATCCTCTGGATTTACTCAGTAGAAATGGATTGGGCTTTGCAGATTAGTATTCAGCACATTACACTCCCTCTTCACTATAATGCTGTAGTGATTCTGTAATGGGCTGAGAGCAAATGAGAGCCTTGCAGCTGGGCGTGTGCTGTTTAGTATGTGTATTCATACAGTGTTTGTTTGCCTGAGTGCATGGGTATTCACATGCATATTTGCCTGCCTGTGAGTATTTGTGTTTTGATGCCCTGTTAGATTTAGTTGTCTCTTGTCGGATATTTGCTATTTCTGGTCTTGAAGAACCAGAGACACTTGACTTCTACCCTATCCCTGCTATGTGCATCGGATAAAAAGAGGTTCCTGTATATCCTCAAGAGATTGACTACCTTGTCTCTTGCCAGGGCCATTAAGTCCTCAAGATGCTGCTTTTGGAGGAGTTATTTGTTAAATCCACTCCACAGAAATGTTGTAGTTGGTAGGGGAGTGCACAAAAAGATCTAGTTTAATGGCCCAGCTGCCAACTATAAATGTCTGCCCGTTTTTATCTCAGACATATATTTGATCTCGAGTATCTCCTGTAGTTTTAAACAAGAAGCCTGCTCTTCTTTTCTTGTCAACCCTCTAGTGAATCCCTTTCAGCCTTTTCAGTTGAGTATCTAAAGCCTCACACATATCACTTATTTTGATACAAAATTCTGTGATTATGATATTGATGGTACCCTTGGACCACAGCCTGTTCTGCAATGCTATCAAATATCTTAAAAGCATCGTGCAAGGAGAAAATTAGACATCACCACAGAGGGGTCAGTTTGAATAAAATCAAATATTTTCTCTGGCATGCAGATTAATGTGGCTGGTGTGGCTCTGCACATAAAAACCTTGTTTTGTAAGCTGTCCGGAATACCTTTTCTGCTGAGACGAAATTGCAGTTTGGATTTTGCAGGAGTCTCTATTGTCATTAGAATTTCATCAACTTTGTACGTCAGGAGAAGATATTTTTCAGTATGTGTGCCCATGTCAGTTCTGTTGTTTGTTTACTGTATGTTTGTTTTCATACATATATGAATGTGCGCACAGGTGTATGCATTATCTCCGTTTCCCGTCCTTGTGGGAGCTGATCCCAGAGGAAGGTTGCCTGCACATCTGATTGAGACGCTGCCAATTATAGCGAGTAGACATGGACTGTGTGTGATTTGGCTGACACTGCATTGACTGCAAGGCTCCTTGAAAATTACAGGATAAATTACCATGAAGTCATATCCCCATTTAAATACTATACGCAGCACATTATCAGTCTTTATTAACAAGAGATGTTGATAAAGATATCGGGTAAAAACAGGATGAAGCGTTGACCTTCATGGCAGCAGTAAACAACTCATTTTTCTATAATGAACAGTCTAGCAAGCTAATATTCAGTGTTGACTTTGCTTAGCTCCCTTTCATGGTTAATTTGCATTTTGGGTAGAGGAAGAGCTGCATGATCTAACAGAATTATAGGAAGGGTAGTTGCTAACTTGGTAGTGGCTAATGGGGATCCAAATAAATAAATAAAGAAGTAAACAAATAAGTGGAAAATGACTCCAATGTACATACCATGATAATGTAAGAGAAACAAAAATCTTTCAAAAAGTGTAGAATTTAAGTGTATTTGCTGCAGATATAAAAACTAAATGATCATTACCATTATCGTTGCCATGACAATTGCTGTTTTTTTATTGCCCAACTCTAAAACCCAACACATACTGATGCACAGTGACCAGAAAAAAGTCTAATGAGGCATTGTTCACTCTTTTATACTGCATCTGGCTGTTTCTCAGAGGACGCCTCCAACCTGAAATCCCTGTCGCCAGCTGTTAAACATGGCACTATCTCTGATGCTGTCGGCTGCAACTGTGTGGAAATCATTTGGTGTGGTGATTGCTCTGCATGACTGTGTAAAAGCCGTAGAATATGCAGCTGATTTACGGAGCCAAACACAGCCTTTCGTGCATATACCTCATGGTATTCCCATTTTCCAAGATGATAATATAACTGTGCACTCAAATTCCAGTGGTTGCAGGCTGAAATGCAGTTTGATTGGGGAGGTTCTGAAAAGCAGTAAGTGAAATAAATCTTCAGCTTCTTTGTCCTTCCAAGAATTGGAAGGAATTGGCTTTCCCTCTTGAAGTATGGTTCAATGTCTCACTAGAAAGGTTCAGGATGCAGCGTGACAGAGATCCAATGACATTTTAGCTGCTGTGAAAGCAAAGAATAGCACTATTCATTATTATAACCTTGCTATTTTTTATTTGAGGAGTTTTTTTCCACTCTTTGTCTCTATATGTGATGATACACCACTCTTCGTCTCTATGTGATGATACACAATTTAAACATAAAGAAACAAGTCACAATAACAACACAATTAAAATAAAACCTGTGTAATAGGGATGCTGACTTTTTCCCCCTAACTTTCAACAAAGGATAAACATAATTCTGGTATAATGTTTAGAAGCTATAGTTTGGCCACGAGACAAAGCTAATCAGCTTGACCTCTTTGCTACCTGTGCATATTTGAGAAATAATATTTTGCCACTGCACTTTGGTGAGAGATGTGTCATCCTTCCTTTCGCTTGCATCATCACCCATAAGAAAGTTTACATTTTACTGTTAATTTCATAGGTTATGTTAAAATGAGCTATGAGCTAACTAATGCAGGATTATTTGGCTATCAAGCTAGTGTGTTCCATTTATTGCCTCACATCAACCCTAACGCTAACCCTACCCCTAACCCATCAACGATTTGTTTGTTTTGGTGGGAGATATTCGGTGCTGTCTTTGTATCCTAGTCATGTGGCTTCAATTCTGCGAATGTTTGAAGTCAAGAAAACCATTCAAATACAGAACTCCTTGGACCAGTTAAGTTAGGGCAGAAAAACATGACCCTTGCAAATCTAAAATGTTATCTGCCAAGCAACAATTTGGCAGTGGGTAATGTTTGACCAACATGTTTGATCAGCTGTATGTCAAGAACTGTATATACTTAATTATAATAGAAAAAGACAGATAAAATTGGACAAGCAAAACATCATAGCATGCACACTCTCTCATTCATAAATACATACACCAATAAAAAGCACAAAAAGATACACAACACAAATGACTATCATCTTGCAGAATATGAGCTGCATGTTGTAAAAAGTGCCTAATTGACGCCTGCTTCCAACCTTAATGACAAGCTGAATGGTGAATCCAATTATGAGTAAATTTACAATGGACAAAGTGTTTCTGCAGGCTGACACCGGGGGAGGAGACTCTCTCTGAGCACAGCAAGACATCCTTCATTCTCTGAATCTAAATGACACTGTATGTTAAGTTAGCACAGTATGGTGTCTGACAGAACTTAGTACGTGTAAGCTCACACACACACACACACACACACACACACACACACACACACACACACACACACACGTTTACACATGCTGACACCTGCAGTTAAATGCCTGCACACATTTAACCGAGCTCAATGTGATCAGCAACAAAAACACTTCAGCTTCACATAGACTCTTTTTGACAAATGAACAACAAGAGCCGATATAAAATACATCAATCAATAAATTGGGAATGTCCACGTTGTAAGCGGAGAGCCCTTTGAGACATTTGAGTGAGTCTTTTGAATGGTGTGATAATCATGTAATAAAATATGTTTTCAAAGAATGCAGCACTTCAGAAAGTCTTCTCTCTGTCAAAGTGTAAGAGGCTTAGGTCGGCTTCATGGCGCTAACTTCCTATCATTTTAATAGGCTGCCAGACACTAACTTCTGTATCATTTTAATAGGCTGCCAGTCAAACAAGGAAATGGAGAGTGAATGGGAACAGAATGAAATCCTGTGTCAGTCACTGAGCCTTGCCACAGACGATTAAACCACTTAACTCTCCACATTGAGTGGCTTCAGCATCCAATTTTTACTTATGGTCGATATAGTTCTTAAAAATCCACAGGTGTTTATTTGGAAGACTTTTTTTTTTTTTTTTTTTTTTTCAGAATCGTGAACTTCTTCTGAACCTTAGAAAACCGAGGGTGCCACAACAAGCTCTTTTTACTTCAGCTTGTTACTGAGAGCTGAAAAAGGGTATTTCTTGTTGTGTGAGGCAGATGCATGTTACAGGGAAACCGTGATGTAGAGTTTGATGCTGCAGTCACAGTTAATGCTGGGGACTGTCATGAGCAAGATGACACCACTGCAGACGGGCAACGTAATTACTGTGTCTGTTTTAGCAGTGCCTGTAATACTCCCTCCCTCCACTCCAAATAGCTGTGGCTCCTGCTCGCTGTGTGTCACCTTGTTTTCTGTCTCTGTTGACACTGAGAGACATTATTGTCCAGCTTGTAAAATATTTTTTCCTATTAATATTGATATCAGAGCTGCAAATAACTATTTTCATTACCAATTAATATCACAATTTGTTCCTTGATTAATATATTAGTTGTTATTTCTTGCTTTTGGGTCTCATGTGGCTCCGTACAGTCCAAAGATGTCAATTTTTCTATGATGTAAAACAGAGAAAATTAATAAGCTGCATTTAATAAGCTGGAACTAGGAATTGTTTGGTATTTCAACTTTAACAATTAATCAAATATCAGATTAACGGCTGATTAATTTTCCAATAATCAATTCATTGACTACTGTATGGTTGGTTTGCATGTTCCCTCATTTTTGACAAATGTAACACTTACATCATCAGCTCACAAATGTCAGAGATTGGAATAACAATTAAAGTCAAAGCATCCTCTGATGTTCATTTCATAGGTATTTTTTGTCATATCCTGCCAAGTCTTTTTCATGACTTGTGTCATGACTTGATGTTGACAGGCAGTGTGCTCCCCTAGGTGCAAGCTAATTTAAAAAACAGCCATAGAGTAGAAGATGCCAGATTAGTGTCAGAGCAAAGTGACTGATGAAGAGCCTCCTGGTTGTCCCCTCATATGCTGGCGTTGTTGTATATGATGGGCTCATGCTTGTGGCCCCCTTGTTGCTATATTATAAATCAGTAATTTGGTCCTACATACTCAGCGTCTTTTAACTGAGGGTTAAATTATACCTTTTAGAGAGTTATGCTGCGTCAGTCATTGCAGTAAGGTACACGTAGCTTCGTTCACCACCATAACTCTTTGACTCTTTGTGACACTAATTTGATTTGAGTGGCGAATAATTGCATTACTTCCATCAATATGGGTAGTTTGTTCTGCACCACGTCCACAAATGTAACGTGACCATAGAGAATGAGGTTCCCAAATTGCTCGAACAATTACATGCTATTGATTGACAATTATTTATAAATCAGAGGACAATCCTGAATTTGGAGGAGATTATTGGAAAATCAGTGTTATGCACAGTTTAATTTGCTGGATCGGCTTTGAATCTATGAAGAGAAACGGCTGATGCCTTTTAAATCCTGTTCATGGGAAATTTGACAACTTGTGGACATTTTCGTGCAAATTGGTAGAGGTTAAAGACACCAATATTACGTTTTTGTTGGAAAAAAATGATTTAGAGTGAGTGACTTAGAACAACAGACTGTGACAATTTTTTACCTGTGTGTCTATTTATGGCCTTTCCCTAGGAGATACACTTTCACTCTGTTCATGTCTTTTCTATCCTCTGTTCTCTAAAAAAAAGAAGAAAGGAGCTGGCTCTTATCCATGGTCCCATTCAGTGTCATGACTCAAGGGCATTAAGGTGCCAGCAGCTTGCTGTGGTTTGATTGACTATAGACCGTAGGACGGCCCAGAGAGACAACTGGGACATGCCCAGATACCCAGGAGAACACAATGACAAAAAAGTAGTCTTCTTCAAGATCAAGTAACACTTTTTTTTTCTCCTGGAAGATGACACATCTGAGTGACACGGCTGCTAAATATTAACATTGCAGGTTGCTATGCCGGCTGTGATCCTGGGTTTGAAAAAGACACAAGAGAATAATACATATTGCTCAGTTACTTTGCTGTGGCCTTCTTTCCTGGCTAAGGAGTTATACACTAAATATTCAGGACACTCTTTGCAAACAGTAGTCTAATGAGGTAGATTCAGGTGGAAGTCATTATCTCTTAAGCCTATGTAAAGGGGATAATTGTCAAAAATGTCAAATTTGATTCTCCGAACGTCCTTACCCATCAAGGAGGTGGGGTATATTTGATTTATTTGTCACTTATTTTACACGATCCTGCTTCAGAATGTATGTTTTCAGTGAGCTGCACGACATCTCCTGTCTCCTTTTGGCACATCTGTGTGTGTGTGTGTGTGTGTGTGAGAGAGAGAGAGAGAGAGAGAGAGAGAGAGAGAGAGTGAGAGAGAGAGAGAGAGAGAGAGAGAGAGAGAGAGAGAGAGAGAGAGAGAGAGAGAGAGAGAGAGAGAGAGCGTGTGTGTCTTGGTATCTGCCAATCCCTGTCATGTATTTTGAGTAGAACAAAAAATTAATATTTTACAGTCTTCATGTCATTAAATTCAAAGCTTTGGAGTTTAAGCAATGTTTGATGTTGTTTTTTTGTCTTTTAATATATTATTTCATATGTTCCTGTTCTTTTGCTTTTAGATGTTTTCAGCACACTATTTAGGTTACTTTGACAATGGCAACCACTTCCAGCTTTCAAGCTGATTATCCACCACCTGTCCATTTACTTAGAGAGCTAGATTTTCTTTTCTGGAAAGAGCCATTGAATGATGGAGTTACATTTGAAAGGTGGCCAGAAAAGTGATTCAAAGGTTGACCTGTATTTTTCTGCTTGTGCTGAACGTTTATGCCCAACATTACAATAGTGTAAATGTACCCTCCTTGCTACAGATTGTTTCTAGGTCTGTCTAAGCCCTACTGGTCATAAAGCACTTTCTGTAATTCAGCTTAAGGTTTAAAAGAGACAGAAAATACCATGCAAACTAAAGACAAACTCACAGATATGATTCTACAGCAAAAGAAGGAATACAATTTCTGTAATAAAGTGACTCAAAATATGAAAAGACTGCCAGAAGGAGCCAGCTGTGTGCTTATGAGATGACTACCAATAGTTGCCAGATGGAAGCTTGAGTGCTAGCTTGGCCTGACACTTGACTTGGCTGAGATCATATGGTGAAATGCCTCTGATGCTTGACAGACAGAAGTCATGTGTTGCCAGTCAGTATTACTGTAAAAACAGTAAGTAAACCTTCCTCAGTAATGTGTTTTTTGGTGGTTAGCCAGTTATTTATTAGAAACATTAGAAAAAATGTGATTGTTGTTTTAATTTGATACAACTGAATTGGAAATATATAGCAGCAGACTTGTGTTCATAGTGTTCTGCTTCATTTAGACTTACATATATTTCAATCAGAGTTAGCCAGACTGCCAGTGTTTTATTGTAAATAGGATGTATGCCCCTAGCCCTGTAACTGCCAGTGGGCAGAGCCCCAGATGTTGTAAATTTATATCAGCGCCCCTGCTGTACACACACAATTCATTCTCCAGTAGTTAGGGGAATTAACTGTGAAGTGCAGGCATGGGGATGTGTGGAGAGAGAGACGAGAATGACCCTAAACTATTGGCTCTATTTGTTATGTGGTCCCCGAGCTTGTGGAGTGGGGATGGGTGGGTTTAGTAAAGAGGGTATAGGTCTCTCATTTTCACTGATAGAGGGCTCAGACATTGAGGGAATGACAAAAGAGTAGTGAGATCCAGTCAACTTCAATTATGACCCCTTGTAGTTTTCCCAGAGGTGTGCTATATTGCTTTTAAGGAGGAATCAATGAGGTGACAAATTGTTGTGGACAGCAACCCCTTTATTTGTTATATTGTTGTATCCATCCCTGGATACTGCTGTAAGTGTGTGTGTGTGTGCGCGTGTATTTGCGGGTGTGTCTGTGCTTGTTTGGCAAGCATATATAAATATGCAGCACTCCCCATTTATGATAATTGAATGCTTTGGTCCATTTGTGTTTTGGTGGTTTATTTTCTGCTTGTGGCTTTAATGGCTTGTTATCTGTCTAAACCTGTTTTTAAACACTTTCTAATGGCTGTTCACATGCATCACCCAGTGACGCTCAGTGCCAGTTTGTTTTTATGTCACAATAACACTGTTAAGGTTTTTCTCAAGGTTATTTTTGCATTTGAATTCCCTGTCATATCTGAGGATGTCTGATGGCTGATGAATGCCGACTTGCTCGAGCATATGAAGGAGCATAGCTCGTACGTAGCTTAGTTAATTGAGTGTTTTTAATGGAGGGAGGGGACAATCTGAACCTGTCACAAGAATGCTGTCTGCTTGGACAGTTATATTCTGCGAAACTGTTGGTGAAGAAAGTACATAAATACAAAAGCTGGGAGAGCCAGGGAACCGAGCATTACAAACCCAGATCTGGATTAATTAACCATTTTTTTGTAGAAAAATATCAATAATGGTTCATAGAATATAAATGAATTCAAACTGCAGTCCACATCTCCACTGAGACCCAGCAGACACTATTCTAATATGGTTGTTGCCTGGAAAAAACCCCAAACATAAATATATTTGTGATTTGAATTGTCCATTGAGCTTTTTTATTTTAAAATTTTCAAATCAGAATTCATGTTGTCAAAACAGAGGAAAGCACTACCATAAGTGAATCCCCTCATTAGTTATGGTTTTGGGAAGAAAACAGAAGCTGGTATAGATATCAATCCAGCGAGTAATGAACCTTGCAGACAGCTGACCACTGTGAAATGTTTTGTCTGTATATAAAAGTGAAAAAAGATGTCTCAGCTGGTGTTTGTCTAGCCTGCGTGGTATCTTGAGAAGCTTAGTGTTGTTTGCTATTGCCAGCGCTCATATTGTTCAGCTTTAATTGTTTGAATTTCTAGTTCAAATGTGTGAGTGTGCATGGTTCTCTGCAGTCGACTGTGCAGCTGAAACAGTAAGTTGTGTGTGTGTGTGTGTGTGTGTGTGTGTGTGTGTGTGTGTGTGTGTGTGTGTGTAGACTTTAAATCATCTCTTGACAATAATGCATGGAACATGATTGATTCAGACATGCAGCAGGATATGTTTCCATGTAATAAGGTTGTACGGTGCTTTCATATCGTACTGTTTTGTACGCCTCGGTTGCGTGTGAATGTGGAGTGGGATCAGACAGGCTGACATGAGGTGTACTGTGAAATCACCTGATGAGGATGGTGTAAATCTGCCAAAGCAAGTTCTGTTAGCAGTTCAGGCTGCACGTGTGTGTTCGCGTTTGCTATTTAGAGCACCTGTTGTGTACAACTGCCTTTCAACATGGCAGTGCAAAGATTCACAAACATCTCAACTTGGTTACAAATTAAAAAAAGTATTTATTGTAAGAAGCAGTGCAGTCATGTATGATAAATCAGTGGAGTGCATAGTACATAGCACAAATTAGACTTTTTAGTACATCTAGATTTAGAAATCTAAAAAGAAGCAGTTGTCTAGTACTATATATTTAGATACTGTACTGTAAGTGTGGCTAAAGTGCAACACATAATGAATAAGACCTAATACAGTATAACACCTGTGTTCTCTGGCTAAGGTAGGTATTAAAACACACATTTCAGCCTGCCATTTCACTCCAATTTCAGTGTGTTCATTATTTATCCAACATTTTTGAGACATTCTTTCTCACTTTTTTCCAAACAGCTTTCCAACAGGCACCCAAGAGGCCACCATATTAATGCAACACATTTCTCTTTCTTTGTCTCTGCAGGAAAAGAAGAGTATGTTGCAACCTTCAAAGGATCTGAGTTCTTCTGCTACGACTTGTCCTTGAACCCGATTCAAAGCAGCAGTGATGAAATCACATTGTCATTCAAAACCCTTCAGAGGAATGGACTGATGCTGCACACGGGGAAATCAGCTGATTACGTCAACCTGGCACTGAAAAATGGGGCTGTTTCACTCGTCATTAATTTGGGGTCTGGAGCCTTTGAAGCTCTGGTGGAGCCAGTCAATGGGAAATTTAATGACAATGATTGGCATGATGTCAAAGTAACAAGGAATCTACGTCAGGTAACAGTACAGAGGGTGATGCAGAGACTCAGTAAACAAATCAAAACAAATGCACTTAAATCATTACCATCATACAATATATTATTTTTTTCCAGACATTGTAATTTGATTGCTAAATTAAATCTTGGTGGAGATAAAACAGAACCACAAGTGAGCAGGGACATCTAGATGTGAATCGGGTTGTCTATTAAGTTACAGTTTGAGGGAAAAAAGAAAGACATTGCCTTTTAAATGGCATTCTAGTCATTCAGACTCATTCATTTAACAACATATGAGTAGTATTACATTTTTATTATCATTTTATTCTACCATTTTAAAGTTTATAGCATATTACTATAACTAAAGTATCCTTTAAAACAACTACAATTTTCACAGCTTTTCAATGTTTCAGTGAAATTGAAATATGACTGAACTCAAATGTGAATAATGTTTAGAGTTCTGTTAAAAAGTAGTTGACTGCAGGCCAAATTTTGATTACTTTTCCTCTACTGAGTAATGATTTCATAAAATAATGGAGAAAAACTGATGCATATATGGGCATTAAATCAATATGCAACATTTAAACACATTAGACTTCAAAGACAGTACAGTTTTTGGACATTGTAAACAGATACATTCTCCAGTGGCAATATACCCCATAAATTTGGGACTGTGTAACCATGTTACATCTCCTAAATCTCACCAAAAGCAAAATGAATCAGATGGGATGAAGGAAAGGTGTGAAGTCAGTGACACACCTGCAAGAACAGACTGTCCTGACAAGAATTATAGAGGTCAGTGAGTGTTTGTTGCACTGCAAATAGATTAGCTATCACTGATTTGTACCAGGTTCACAGTTCTACAAGGTCTGCTAAATGGTGAGAGGATACAACTCCCAGTCTGCTAGTGCCACCACTGTGTCAGCTGTTTGTTTTAAATCAGCATATCCCTGCCTAGCTGGATGTTCGGGACTAACACCACATCAGTTTCTGGGTAAAAGCAAACATGGCAACATGACTATATGGCATGGATCTTTCAGGCTGACTCTAATAAATCAGTCACCTGGATGTACAGCTATAAGAGTGAAAATGTATATTATCTATGTATTTAGCAGATATAAATCCAAGTAGGAACTACCTGAACAACCACACACAAAATGGGTTCATCAATGGAAGTGACAGTACCAGTATTGGTGCCAATATCTTGGACCTTGGTGAGAGAAATCCTGCTTATATTGCTGCATAAATTGTTTTACAATCAAGGCAATGGTGGTGCTTTTGGATGTGGTTGACGGCACACCTACATTCGATGTCAATTGTGTAGATTACTTGCCAAGGCCAGTGGGGCATAAGGGCCATCGGCTCATGTAAATGAAGAAGCCAAGTGAAGGCGTATTGCATCATAGTGCTGTCAGGGTTAGAGTTTGGGTAGGTTTCGGTTACAAAGTGGATCCAAAGTTGGCTTTTAATTGCCTTATGTAGAGTGTAGTGCAGGCACAAATATAGCTTGTCAAATGTGCCCAAAAAGTACATAGAACCAGTTAGACTGTTCAGCTTGTATTACATAAAAAGGCACTTTTCCCCCTAAAGTATTATTTTGGCCTACATAGGGTACCTGATGAGATTTCTAAGGACAGTTACACAAACCTTTTAAGGCAAACCCATTAAGACAAAATCTCTAGAAATGTTCCTGCTCATTTGGTGGGAAACGTTTGTCTTCACTTGAGAACCAAAGCTGCTTCTTTTGCATAAATCAGTAAATTGATTATTGGTAAATCCAAGGATTTGGTCAGCTTGAACATTCACTGCATTCAAATTGTGAAAGAAAACCAAGCATATTGAGTGCATGCTCTGTGGGGGAATCGGAATTGCCATCCTCCTCATTCTGTGTCAGGGTCTTCTTTGCTTTGTCTCATTGCAGTAAAGTGATCCTAAAGTCCATCAATAAGACCAAAAGGAGGTACAGTATTGTATGGGCGCCGGAAAGTCTGAAACACCGGATTGGTCTCAAGCCTAAAATCAAGTACAAAAGAACGGAAATATTAATACCAATAACATAAGTAAACCTTTAAAAATGGTCTTGAACGTAGGACTTTGTTAATCAGGGTCAACTGATGTGCTTTAGGCATTCCTTCTTATGAACCATTTGATGTCTGTCAGTCATAACCTTTTGTCAGGACTTGGGTAAGGGAGTTCTTACTACTCAACAGTCTGGTCACATACAAAACATGGTGCAAAAACACCATGAATAACTTGGTTGAGGTCACTGGTTGAGCTCTGGCACCTCGTGTGGAGCTTTCTTGTTATTTCCTTGGTCTGCTTTTTTCTTGTTAAACTTATTTTGCCCTTTTATCTCTATGTTACTAACATGCTTTGGAAACAAACTAACATCATTCATGGAATGTGTCATTCTACTAACAGTATGGTTTTTGCCGTTTAACAATGTACTAACAGTATTGACCATCATATATTATTTGAGTAACAATCGTTATTCTGTTCACAGTTTTTAATTTCCTTTCTCCCCCCTTTTCCACAAAGCACTCAGGCATTGGACACGCTATGGTAAACAAACTACATTGTTCGGTAGATATCATTCTAATTGTTTCTTAGTTTGGGTTTGCCGTGTGTTTCTTTTCTTTCTTTTTTTACTGTAGACGTCATTTACAAAAAAAGGGAAATTGCGGTTGGTACTCTTCTGCTTACTTTTCGAATCCTTTTTAATTTCTTGGTCACTCATTGGTTTCACCCTCTTTATTTCACTTGTTTCCTGTCCAATTCTGTTTGATCCACCTTTTTAGGAGCATCATTTCGAGCCTTTTGCATCAAGCTGTGGTTTATAATGAGGACCCTCTCCTGTCTGGCTGGCCTGATGCTCTTTGGCTCAGCCAGTTGTATCTCCATTCACTTTGCATGGCATGCACTTTGACTGCGTGTTGCCAATGTCACACTGCCCATTTGTCAACATGAACGTGACAGTCGAGCTGTGTTTGTCATTGGTGCTTCTGTGGTGCTTTCTTATTTCTCTTTGTGGTTTTGCAGTGTTTCGGCATGCATCTGACACTGTGGCAAGTGTCAAAATACTGATTCTGTATCCCAGTCAAACATTTGGGAAAATGTTCTTTTTGTATGCAAATAAGCAAAAAGAAAATACAAATGCATGCATGCTATTTTTTTCCTCAAATACCCCCAGTCATTGTCCTATACTAAAAGGTGATTGTGCTTTTCATAGCATGTGCTCCCTCTCTAACCTAGTAGCACGTTCTGATTTCTTTTGTAGAACGGCTGGACGTACTAATATGGAATTTAGTTAAACTAACCTGGATAACATTCTACTAACACCATTTTTGTGTCTGCTAAAGTATTTTAAGTTGCATCAGGGCAATACTAACACTCTAGTCTGGGCAGTTCACTAACACTCTAACTCAAATAGCATTCCTTTGGGGGCTTGCAGTCTTCCAACCAATCAACCTGGTAAAAATAATAATATACAACAAGAAAAAAGACAATGAAAAACAGACATGAAAATGGGTTTCAGAAAAAAAAAATATATAGGGAAGTCTCTCATAGACAAGAAGAAGGAAAGGCAATACCATTGCAGTATGTAGGCTGTCTGAGTATAGCGTGTCCTTTCCCTGTGCTTTGTTGTCTAGGTAACAATATCCGTGGATGGGATTCTGACCACCACAGGATATACACAAGAAGACTACACCATGCTAGGCTCTGACGACTTTTTCTATGTTGGAGGGAGCCCTAGCACAGCTGACCTGCCTGGATCTCCAGTTAGCAACAACTTCATGGGCTGCCTCAAGGAGGTAAACACCACTTCTATGTGCACTCACTCTGAGGCTGGTGGGTGTACAGGATATGACTGGCTTCACCTTAGGACTCCAGAAAAGGCCCTTCCACCCACACACTGACCCTGTCTCATCCTTTAAACTTGTCTTTAGTTTTTTTTTTTCTCACACAATCTCACACAAACTTTATGTTGCCTCTTCTTCCCCCTCAGTGCACTCATAATGTTATACATGCACACACACATGCACACATACTGAGGTGCATGAAGTACTCCCCAACCACACATGTAAAAGCTCTGTCTTGGAATAGGATTTACCACAGACTTCATACAGCTCTGTCAGGTGCACTTCAAAGAAGAGGAGTGATCCTGAGATCAAGTAGCTGAATTTTCATGAGCAGTCAGGCAGCTAACACACTTAAAGAAAACGTTGCTGATTTTCAACCAGAATTATATCATCACAATGTGGGTAGTATATGCAAATAATCCTACATGTTGCCTGCACTCAGAGTTCTCCACTCATTTACCGGCAAAAGTCAGCTGGGTGATGCAAAACACAAAATTTGATGGACTCCAAAGATCTGCCTTAGACTACAAACCCTGGTTACTCATTTCCTGTAGTTGTACCTTCAAGGGCTGTCAAATGTGGGTCTCCGCCTACCATGTTACGCCAGCGTTAGAGAAGCAACCACCACTGTAGCTACGTTACAGCGGCGCCGGAAAAACAGGTGCTGTAGCTGGGGTAACTTTGTGGCATATCGACTGGATACTGCTGTCTGCACCGTGTTGCACCTTTTTTCATTTACACAGTTGTTCTTAGTAGATCACCCGCAAAATGCACGCAATCTATTGCACTGTGCACGCAACTTAGAAACCTTTATTTGGGATCATAGTAAATCAGGCCCTGTGTGTATGCATAAATACCTTTTCCCTAGAGATGAAGCAAGTGAGGTGGAGAAAGAAACACATTTTATTTCATTTATTTTTGCTGGTTAATAGGGATTTCAACAGAAAGCTTTTTCCTTCAGGAGACACCAGGTATACAAACATACTGTATCTACCAGGCAAATCTCCAAATTACTGCAACATGAGTTGTTTATTTATTATTTTATTTCAAAAGCTGTTTCTTCTTTTCCTCACTTCTCCATTCTTTATTTCTTTTTTATGGCTCCCCTTACTCCTTGGGTGTCCTACATTTTTTCTCACCTCAAGCGCAGACTGTCGTCCTCAGCGAACCACTCACAGAGGTCTCTGTTTAATGAGCAGGCAGGGTGTGGAACTCATGTCTACACACCATGTATAGCTCATTAGAGGTCTGGTTGTTAAGGGGACTGTCTTAGTTAACTGCATGTCTCTGAGGTGCTGTGGATGTGGTGACAAAGGGAATGGGATTGGTGTACCCTAAGCATGGTCACCCACACCACTGAGTCTCCCTCCATGCTCTTGGTCAGACAAACCACAGCAGCTGCTCTTACTATCCTGAGATAGTATGACTTTAAAATATGGTGCTGAGCTATGATTGTTCCCAGGAGATGGGAGACAAACAGAATTCACCCTTTTATTTGCTCCTTATTCCTTATTTACCTTAAACAGTCAATGCTGATGTCAATACCAAAAAAGACATAAGAGCGAGAGTCTAAGCCCATATATTGTAAAATCCATAGTTAGTTTAATTTACTTTGCTTTTAATTTGTCACTGATGCTTTTAGTGCATTTACAAGCTCTCTGCTTCATCTCATCCAGCCTGTTGAATCAAACAGAAGCCCCATCTCAGGTCAGCTTCTGTGCAGGTCACAGTAGCATATGAGTGGTGGTTTAACAGCATGTGCTGTGGCCCCTGATTGATGGCATGTTCCCAAGTGGCTTGCTGCAGCATCCGTTTGCAGATTCCAGTCTAAGTTACCATGCCTGCCTGTGGGTTCTGATGGCAAAACAAACGGTGGTGCAGTAATAGCTCAGTTGTCATAGCCCTAGCTTGATGACAAATTAGTGCAGCACCACTAGTGCAGCACTGGTTGTAGCTCAGTCCAAAGCTCCTTTGACTCTGAAAGGTGCCTTTGGTCTTGACTATAAATAATTGATTTGGGTTTATTGGCTGTATCTGTTGCACCTTTAAGTCTACATGACTAAAGTATAGCAGGCAAGTCTGTAGCCTTGCCTCAGAGATATAATCTTCTATTCTTCTACTTTTCTTTTTACATTTACATTATTTGTTCTGTCAGGGGCTTGTTGTCAAATTACCTTTTTATTCTATTTCTTTTTCTATGAAATTGTTTAAACATTCCAGTTGGCTCCTTCTCAGATTTGAGAACTGTGTTTTCTTTTTTTTTTCTTTTTTAAAGGAAGATAAAGACTAAATAAGGAAATAAAAGGCTGCCATTATCTGTTTCCTGTTTTCCTTGCAGTTAAATGCAGTCTGATACAGTTATTTGCACAGCATTTACAAGAAACTAAGCTTGAGCTTCCCTAACGCTGATGCACTGCTACTAGCCCCATCTACCTTAAAAGTTAAACACAGTAGATCTGACTCAGTGATAAACATAATGCTCCATGCAAATGCAATCCCATTGGAGGTGTCCCTGTTTTCAGGTGAACGCTTAGCGTGACAGCAAATAAAGGACATGGACAGTGTTTTCCACAGCTTTAACTCATTTGATTTGGCCCGTTGCCAGCAATATAGATTTACCATTGTAAATAATCTTTTGTTATGTAAATACATATGCACATTGCTTTAACCATAATGGAGCTATCGGTCACTTGATAACTGTGTCTACCAATTAGCAGTGCTGGAGTTGTGTGGAAGAGATCATTGACTGTTAGTTTCCCTTGGGGGTAGTTTTTAAATATTAGTTGCTCCTTTGTCCCTCTGCCTGGCTGTCTGCCTTTAGCTTTAAGTCTTATTTGCTTTGCTAACTGATTGACATATTATATCAAGATCCTTTGAACATGTCTGTGTTTATCTTGGTGGGGACATTTTGAAAAAGCATGACCATACTGATGTTTTAATGGAAAACTTTTGACATTCATCAAAATGTTAATTTGTTTCTTATATGGAAATTGGAGACAACCATACAGATGGAACGTTGTTGTTACAGCTGCCCTTACACCAGTTTCTCTTTCATTACACAGATTGGATAATAGTGAGGTTATGGTTGTATCAAGTTTTTGTGAGACTGTTGCCAATTACAGGAGCACTCCTGTTTGATTTCTACACGGTGGGCCTTGCAGTACCCCCTATACACATTGTAGCTTTTTCTCAGTTTTATGAAATATGTTTTGATCAATATATTTGAAAAAGTACTTCAATCCGTAGTATTAAAAAATAACTTCAAGGTAAACTTCCCTTTATCCTGTAATTCAAACTGTGAAACAGGAGATTAGATAAAAAATTGTTTTACACACAAATGGAGTTAGCGAGTGAGACATAGGATAGTACATAACAATGATCAGATTTGCAAATGGCTCAGCTGTTATTTGCACTGTACCATAGTGATTCTCATCCTTAATTGGAAGTTTAATGACATTATGGCTTATTTTTTGCAATGAGCTATTGTCTGTCACTCCTGTGCCTTAGTAGTACAGCACTAATGCACTTCATTTAACCAAGCTCCCCAATACCAAACCCAGTCTGGCTTACAGTGTCAATAAATATGAACTGGAGGCTTCTGTTTTTTTGTTTGTTTGTTTTTTTTTAGTTGTTTTGTATTGTATTTTCCCCCCTAGCTTATGTACAGATCTTGTCATGTGTGCATACATTCTGTTTTAATTCACTTTAGAGAGGCTTATCCATTATCTGCCCACTTTTATTCTATCCACGGGCTGCAACAGGGTCCTTAATCAGCATTTTATTCCACACCTGCAATCAAGGCAGCAGTTTTATCAGATTTATCTTTCTCCACCTCACTTTTCACATAGAGATGTTACCTGATGGAATAATTTCCTTTAGCCATTATCACCATTGTCTAAAAGTCCAAATGAATTTCTCAACTATGTACATTTCACCCAACCAGGCTACAGTAGGCGTGTATTGTGACAGCTGCAAATAAGGAGCAAAGACAGCAGGAGGATGTTAGTGACATTTGGTGCCATGTAAACACAGTTCCTCACGCATAGGTAGAATTGAGCCATGCAAACCCTGCTGATTATATACTGTCCCAGGGGGGTGAAATGTCTCATGGACAACTGCTGTTTTAAGTATTTTCTATACATATTTTACACTCCTTTTTCTTCATGGCTTCAATTATTTTTTTTGTAAATTAATCATACACACAAATAGTATATTTCCTTTAGCATTTACACCCTATAAACTAGGGCTGCACGATATGAACAAATATCTCGATATCGATACGATACTCAACTTCTAAATGACTTTGAAGAGGATAAGGATTATAGTTGATTTATTTTACAGATGGAAATAAAAATCTCTCATTAAGCCTTTGCTTTTTTACGCTGAAGCTTAAGCTGCTGCATGTTTAAGCCAGCGTTTCAGATTTAGATGTTTGAGGCTGAGCTACAGGGTTGAGTGGAGGTATGTGGGGAAGTTTATTTGTGCTGTTGAACGTAACCACTGTGAAACAATCAGAAAATAACGTTTTATTGATCTGATTCACCGGCTTTCTGCCTACCAGCACTCCCTCTATTCATTCACTCTCTAGCTAGCTCAACTGCAGCTAACACAACATCATCCTGTAGCTGCTCACTGGCGGAGCAACTCTGTCCCCCTATTCCGTGTCTGGACCTTTTATACAGAACAGCGAGGTGGAATAAAGTTGTAGTATTCCCGCATTGAACAGAAGCGCAACGAGAAATGACAGCAAACCGCAGCAGAGGCTAACATTAGCTGCTAATCTTTCCTGTCTCAGCGGGGGCGGAGCTGAGTCCTCCGTGCAGTGGACACAGACATACAGGTGGAGAGTTGTCACAATTTAAGTCAGTCATTTAACAATTTAATCCGCATTAAAGAAGATAACATCTAGTTTTATATCCCTTATATCCCCACATTTGATATCGTCCATATTGTCACTTTTTGAATACTAATGTTGCACGTTCATGTCTAGATAACGATATATTATTCAGCCCTACTATAAACTGAGACTCAAAATCATTCTCGCACTCCATAGATAAATATATTGTAGGCTGTGCACATGACTGTAGACTTTCATGTCTCTCCTCTCTAATCAGGTTGTGTACAAAAACAACGATGTGAGACTCGAGCTGTCCAGGCTGGCCAAGCTGGGTGATCCCAAGATGAAGATCCATGGTACTGTGGCCTTCAAGTGTGAGAATGTGGCCACTTTAGACCCCATCACATTTGAGACACCAGAGTCTTTTATCATCCTGAACAAGTGGAACGCTAAGAAGACAGGCTCCATCTCCTTTGACTTCCGCACCACAGAGCCCAATGGCCTCCTCCTCTTTAGCCATGGGAAGCCTAAGCAGCAGCCAAAGGATTCCAAGAGTCCACAGACTTTGAAGGTGGACTTCTTTGCCATTGAGATGCTGGATGGCCACCTGTACCTGCTGCTTGACATGGGCTCAGGAACCACTAAGACCAAGGCTGTCAATAAGAAAGTCAATGATGGGGAGTGGTACCATGTGGACTTCCAGCGAGATGGCAGATCAGGTAACTTTCAAGTCCATTTCAAATGTACAATCTTAAGACAAAGATTATATACCAGGAAAATGTGGGCTCCAGTTATTACATCAATGTGTGTATCTAAGATACCTAAAACATACAATAAAACCTTTAGCAGAAACCCAAAGCTGGAGCACTGCTGTGCACCAGCTGTTTTACCATCTAGATCAAGTATTTAACTGAAGCAAAAATGTCACTGTAGAGTCACAGTTAATATTTCTGTGAAATCAAATATCCATAACAAGGCTGAAGCTAGTCACCACTTAATAAAATCTATAAATCTTCATCTGCTTTTTTAAACAGTTCTGGCTTCAATGGCAGTAACCTAACTTCAGATGGGGTGCTACCCATCTGTCATATGTCATGATTCTACTCATGATTACCACAAAATAATGTTGTCCCCTCTCCCATTGTGTCCTCTAAGCCTTGGGTTGCACTACTGTGGTCCCTGTTGATTTGCTTATCTAAGCAGCAATTTGTTAGTATGTGCTTAGAGCCAGGGCCTTGCAATGTCATGCTGCAAATTAGATATACTCCTTGACCATGTTTTCCACTCCATCTCAAGAGGTGGAAATTAGATTAACTGTTTCATTACCCCCCAAAGCAATTCTTGGTTGCGGTTCTAAATTGAGCTACATTGTTAAAATAGCAACTGAGCCCATGCAAGTGCTTTGGGGTTAGATTTGTTTGAATTCTAAATTCAACTGATATAATTATTTAGGTTTTTTTTCTCCTTTTTTTGTTAAATTAAATGAATAATTATATTCTACTACCACATAGTTTAGGTGACTGAATACAGTAGTATACAGTATGGAGTGAATCCCGCCTCAGTTTAGCATAAGAGTGGAAGCAAAAACTGTGGGTGACTTCTCAAATAATATACATTTACAGTGTTTTGTTATTGTAAGCCAAACTATAAGAAATACTGTCTTGCTAAATTAGATTGTGTTCATTATCTGTCTAGCCTCCCATCATCCACCCCCACATGCAGTACACACATTCACAGACTAACACACACACAAAAGCTATCGAACATCTTTTTTTTTGTTAGTGGAGCTCTCTCTACTCGCTGTTCTCTCTGTCTACTCTGCCTAAGTTTCCATGGAAACAGGAGGAGGTCTCTCCCAGGACTGAGACAGTGCTGTGCTGAGCTTTGCACTAATGACATTTCAGAATAACTTTTCTTCCTCTCCTCAAGTCTAAGGCATCAACTCTTACATACTGGAGTGCAAAGGGGGACAGAAAAAGGTCTGCAATATGACTTCCCATGTGAGAAGGGTAACAAAAATGGCCAGAACGCAGAAACACGGTGTACTCACCGTGTTTCAAGATGCAAAGCATATTTGAAATTCACCAGCTCTATTTCATCTTTGCTCATCCTTTAAAAATCAAGCCAATTAAATTCTACAAGTAAGCAGTCCTCCTAAATCTTAAAATTTTCCATCTTGAGATTTCTATGAACGAATGATGTGTGCACTGCACCTCAAATGGAAGCATTAGAATTTTTGCACTTCCTTTGTACTGAATAGGCCTCATGTGATTTCCATTCCCACAGGGTACATGTAATTTTAATGGTGCATTAAATAGCAGATTTGTGCAAATAATATGGTGTAAAAACTTTCACAATGGCTATTCCAAATGCAAATTTGTATATACATTTTTCTATGATTGATGCACATTGCTATTTGGCTAAAAACTAAGACAAAGCTATGTGAAATCAAGAAATAGTTCATTTGTGGCATTCAATCATAGCCAAGATATCATTCAACTTTAATAGTCTGCATGTGAAACTCAGTAAGGAAGTCCACCCCCTCATAGGACATCATGCTTGCCTCGCCCGTGTTTATAAACCCCAGTGCCCTTGTGTTACTGTATACTGTACTTTTTAATATTTCATAGAATTAAGGTACAATTTTAAAATGTAAAAAAAATAATTTACTAGCCCTTTAAGCATGAGTCACGGAATATATGGTACATTCTGCTTTTTATCTGCGTGTCAGATATTTTATTAATACACACCACCAACCTCATCACTCAAAACAAAAGTGCAACACAACAGCCAGACATAATTATCTGAAGCTGGGTCCTCCATGCGCAACACTTAATGCAGCCATGACAATAGTGGATAATGATCCCTGCCCTATTTAGTTTAACCAGCACTTCCTGCAGGAAGCAAGCGTGTAAATGGACTCTTGCTCTCATACAGCATCTTCTAACCTCAATGCATTAGAGACGCTAAGAGACACTCTGCTTTTAAGTGAGGGCTTCTGGGCTGGGAGTGCTGTGGGTCACTCATCAGAGATATTACATGGACATTGCTCTGTTGTAGCCCCACTTCCTGCCAGGACACGAACACCACTGCTTCACACACAAACGTGCACACAAGCAGTTTCATGCACGCACACACACACATACTGCAAACAACACATCCCCCATCCCCACAGCCCACACTCAAGCTCTCTCTACAGAGAATCCAATCACATAGAGAGATTTGGCCGTATCGTCCTAACTGGATTGTAGTAATCCCCTGTCTAACATGTTTTGGGGATGTGTGAGTGGGGTTAGGGGACATCATGCCAAGTTGAGCCTGGCTGCTGATGCAGAAAGTGCGAGAAAGATCTGAGCTGTCATTTAGACCCCTGCCTTCAGATTTGATGATGGAGTACCACTCACGGGTCAGGCGGTGGAGAAAGCAAGGTAGAGACAGAAATGTGGTCAGATTGTTTTTAAGTTGGCTGTAATGCTGATCTTCGTCATCATTATTCATCGCCATTTATTGCCCACATCATCATTTTGATCATCTCCCATACTTTACATCCTGTGCTTGTTCCTCAAGATATTATTCGCTGCCGTGTTCCCCCATCTGCTTTCTTATCTGTCATCATATACCCCTCCCTCATCTCCTTTCCAGACATCTTTATCTCCATGTTCCCATCTTGTTCTGGATCCATCTCCTCCTCTTTTATGCTCTGTAGTATTCACAGAGACATGTCCTCTTCCCCTTTTGGCAATGAATAATGTTCCAAACATAGTCCTACAATGTGTGTATGTGTGTTGTTTCCTATGCTGCTAGCCTGGTGATGGAACATGTCCCCATGGGATTGTATAGTGCCTTCTGACTTAACATAGCTAGACTGTGTTTACAAACGTCCTTACAGGACTGTGACAAGTAAGCAGAGCACTCTGAGCAGATGCCTGAAAGATGCTGACATCCTTCTCTTGTCTCTCACTTACATCAATTTAGACATACATGCTTACTGTAGACTTACAACATCCTTGTTTGCTATTTAAGACTATAATGACACCCAAGTATAGATGTAATAAAAGCTATCGAAGCCATTAGAGATGACCCCTGAAATATTTACTTTGTGAATGTGTAATTCACAATATAATGTTTCAAACCAAATATATATCATACCAAATCTAAATGTTACACATAACTGGAGTGCAGATACTCCCATCACATATTACACTGACCACACGCTCATTCTTCAGCTGGGCACCTGCTCTACTCCAAGAAAAGTTTCCCCGCTAATGAGTTTGATGTAGTGAGCTCGTTAGCTATAACCTGAAGGGAGCTGTTCTGGCTGCGTGACGGGTGGCCCTTGCCAAGTGTGCAAAGCTTGGAAGTCACAACAGATGTGGCTGGAGAGAGCAGGGGCAGTGGGTGGCAGCAGGGAAGTGTTGGAACAGATGCCTGGGGCCAAGACCCCGAGAAAAGAGCTGGAACATGTTAGTGGGACCAGGTTAATCATTGTGCACTAGGTCCTTAGCTGTCTCTCTCAAGCACTTTTGCAAGGAGGCTGGCTCACCTTGGCAACAGAGAACATCCTCAGATAAGACTAAAATAATCTCATAGACTGTATTTAATATCTTTATGTGGCAGCTTATGTTCAGATTAAACAGATCAAAAGTTAAACAAAGCAAACCAAAATGAAAATGTGCTTTCACTGAAAGACACTACACCCAGATATTTATCATACATATTATTAGTTTGATATGTACATTCATGCATGCTAATGGTAGCTGTAATGCAATGTGAAAGGCCCAATTTAATGTCTAACGTGTCTCCCAAAATGTGCCAGGCGACCCTGCTGAAAATTCATGTGTGGCTTAGGGCTTGTTTCCCAACATAAACAGTTTGATGAGGAAAGTAACTTAAATTCCCATTCCACATGCAAGCAGTTAGGACTCTGCCATTTAGCCGAAGGCAATCAGCTAATAGCTCCTTCATATCTGTCATGGCATGCATCTGCCACTCAAAATGCAAATTATTATTTTATAGCAATTTTATTTTTGAGCATCCTTAGCCCGCTATTTCTCCGCCACTCTCCCCAGGCAGTGGCCTGCGCGGATCCTTAGCAGCATGGTATATAGATTACTGGACGAGGATGCTGGCAGTGAAGGCAGCGACCATTAATTAAAGATCCACAATGGCTCCTGCACTGAGAGTAACAGATCCATATACAAATTAATCACTCGGTCTGAGTCTCACAGTAAGGCCTTCCTTTCCACAGCTTTACAGTCCAGTCATGTCCACTGTTGTTTACCGTGCTCCAGATCGAGAATTAAACCTGAATGAGAGCGATAAATCATGGTGGGGAAACACACAAACTCTCATTGCAGGTTTATGTGTTGGAGAGGCAAACAGAAGGAAAGACAGGGTAGGAAAAAAAACAGCCTGCAGTCCGTTAATCAAGTTCAAAAAGATGGCTACGATGTTTTTTTGTTTGGTGGGCCGAAATGATAGAAGGGGCACCAATTTTTCTTCTCCTCTCCTTTCTTTTTTATGACCACGGCTTTATAGATAAACTAGATTTATTATGGGAAAACCAAGGAAAATGGAGAGGATGCTCTTAGGGATCCCATATTAGGCTACTAATAGACTGGCTGTCCTGTGATTAATGTGTCTTATCAACTCTCATCAGTCATTATAAATGAAAAAAATTCCTGACCGTATCCAGATGGATAACACTAATTAAGCAAACTTCTTCATCAAACCATCTTTAAATAGGTCTTCTCTGCATATTATTGTTAGAGCAGGGCAGATAATGTCCTTTGGCATCTAGGTTATCACTTGGTGTTATAATCTGCCCGCCTGGTAAATAACCTCATATGCTTTCAAAAAAGGAAAAAAAAACACATACCCTATTCTATCTTATTTTTAGGCACCATCTCTATCAACACCCTCCGCACTGCCTATACAGCCCCTGGAGAAAGTGAGATCCTGGACTTGGATGACAATCTTTACCTTGGGGGTCTGCCAGAGAACAAAATGGGCCTGGTGTTCCCCACTGAGGTGTGGACAGCACTGCTCAACTATGGCTACGTGGGCTGCATCCGGGATCTATTCATTGACGGACAGAGTAAGGATGTCCGGCGACTGGCTGAGGTCCAGAAGGCTGCTGGGGTCAAACCGTCCTGCTCTAAAGAGCCTCCAAAACAGTGCTTAAGCAACCCATGCCAAAACAATGGGGTCTGTAGAGAGGGCTGGAACCGCTATGTGTGTGACTGCTCTGGGACTGGATACCTGGGCCGCTCCTGTGAAAGAGGTAGGACTTGTTTTTTTATCAGTGTTTCTACCCAGCTGTTAGGAAGCAAATGATTTGTCTCTGGTGGGCATAATCTGAGTTTGTCTGTGTGACATGCTGACGATATCACACAATGACACACTTCTACCTGTCTGTGCATTGTCCCTTGAGATATGCATGGTATGGTAGAAACATGAATATAGCTGACATCAAAGGAAACAAAAAAAACCCAATGGTTTTAATCATATCCACTATGGTTTTAGTATTTTTTTGTTTGATTGTTTGAAAGATACTGCCTTTCAAGTTCAGACAGAACATCGTCACCAGACAAAAACCTGCAGGTTGTCTTTTTATCTACACTGATGGTTGAACATCAGTAGCTCTCAAACACCAAACTGAAAGTGATATAAGACAGGAATGTGTGTGGGGATAGACAACCACAGAGAGGCAGACAGAATGAGTAGAAGTATGAGAGTGTTGACTGGCTAATGTTAGACCACGTTGAGTGGCAGGTGACTGATGCACCACTGAGACACTGCTGGTCACGTCCACCATGCACACCAGTCTGTAAATTGGCTGTCTTCTGCTAACCATTTGGCTCATCAAACCACTCGCTCATGACCAGGCCTTGTGCAGAATACTTATCCTTCTCTCTGCCGGGGAAGAGAAATAGGAGAAGTGAGTGTCACAGTCACATATTGAACTCTTGAAGCGCCATGTTTTAACTAACTCTGAAGGAGTTTGTTTGATGTAAAACATGTTTTAAGAGGTATACAAAGTGCATTAAGGAAAGATATTATCCTCTCAAATTCCTCAGTGGTGTATATTTTTGGTAGAATTATGTGTATAGCTTTGACATTATAACCACACAATTTACGTGTTTGGCTATAATTAGAGCTGCATTTTCTTAAGGTTTTGCTGGGTTTTCTTAAGTTTCCCTGGAGACTGTCTTGCTTAACTGGCCTTAACACTCTGCTGCACATGTTTTTTGTTGTTAAAGCATCCCAAAAAAAAGTCTTATTGTAAGGACATTTCTCTGCTCTCGACATTAGAGAGATTTATGTTTGTTTTTGTGAATGCAAAGCTCAGCATGGTTGTCACCTCGCTTTTCTGCCTCGTCAGCATTAGCTTGTCGGCCTTTTTGACCAGAGGATTGTCCTTTGACCTCTTTGATTGAAATCTAGCCCAATGAAAACAGCCAGCTGTATGACGATAAAATCCTCCACTTGCTAATATGATCTGCACTGAGGCAATTATTTTCTGATTAAAATGGGAATTTCAAGCTTATTTACATAATCAGACTATGTCATGTATAGTTCATTCACTGATGAGATTTGCAATATTATATGAACAGTATTGGATTCGGGAGTAATGGAAATCAGTTGAGAGTCTACAAATATTATTATTCACAAGTTTTTAAACTCAATCATAGATGAAGTGGTTTAATGGCATGTTTATTTTGATTTCTTGAATTAATGATAACCAAAAGCATCAGCTGGAGTGGATATTTACTTAATATAAAGCTGCTCTATGCTTGGAATTTATGGTGAATATCATATCAGCACAAATATTACCCTAGATCAATACAGTATTTACAGTATATCCTTATAAATCCCTTAAAGCCATGATTACGCTCAAGTGGTAACTCTTTTATGTTGCAGTAGTATGAGTCTTCATCATGGAAGCGGTAGCAGCAAATGAGCGAAAACAGTTAACATATGCATAATCGAGGCAAATGTCAAAAAGAGCTGAAGCATGTGACACCGTTATCACAGTGTGATGCATCTGCACAGGAACGACAGCATAACAGGTTCTCTCATCGGAAAAAAATTAACTCTACTTGGAATGTAACACATCCCACGCATGTGTCATCTCTGCTTGGGCTTATACATCTCCTCTGAGCTTAAGTCATCCACCCTATAAAATAATGTACCCTAAATATTCTGTGATAGCGATATTTAATGTGTCTGGCTGGGATGCAAATGATATAGTTGGATGCTGGTAGAAATATGTTAAGTGGAAGCAAATAATCCAATACCAGAAGGATGTTGTATGTGTCCCATTTGTAGTTTCTCATGAATGTATCTTGCATATGGTGTAATGTAGTAGATGCTAATACAAAAAAATATATATTTAATTTGAGTGGAAAAAACCCAACAACAACAGGAAAAAAGAGAGAAACTGAATCTCCTCCATATCTGATGAATGTGTCAGTTAAGCTTGGCTCTGTGCTGCTCTGATTTTCCACATGTGCACTTCCATTCTAGCTAATTGTTGACAGGAATTAGGGTATAGTACATGAGGGAGGTGGAGTGGGCATGGGATACAGATCGTTTCACTTCAGGAAGATAATTACTTATCCAGAGAACGTTATTGAATTCAAAAAGATATAATCCACTCTGACTTCATCTGAAACTAAAGCAGGCAACTTTTGTGTTTGAAACAACTCCACAGGACATGCTGCATGTTCCAAAGGTCTCTGCCACTATGACCCTTCTCCCTCCTCCTAATTTGAGCGACTTGTGACGTCTCAGCTCCTATGTTCAGCTCTTCTTGGTTTCTGGCTATCTCTGCTCTGTGTGTGAGACTGACATTGGCGAGAGTGTGAGTGGGAGCAGTGGTACGGAGGATGGGCCCTGGCATGCTGCCAGCTGTTTTGATGGCTCCAGATTGCCTCTGCGCTGGTAGGATGAAGCAAGCACCAGCAGGCCGAGGAGCTGTCAAAAGAATTACCCCAGCTCTCACTTATCCATGCATGGTGTACCACCCGGTGGCAAAATACAGCTACTGCATATGGTGGAGGAGGAGGACGGCAACGAGTGGAAGGAACAAGAGGTGGAGCTTCGGAAGAGAACCATAGAGCTATTCGCCCTATTTTGAGAGATTTTAATTAAGCAGACAAAGCAATTTTTCCCCCTGCATCCCAAATGTCTTCCCCTTCATTGTTCCTCCAGTTGCTAATTAGCCCAAATATTAGTCTTGCAGTGTGAGGTTAAGGCAACCTCCCAGATGGCAGAAGGTGCGTGGCAGCACATGCACATATTCCCTAATGAGATATGACATGCTGGATTCCAGCACTGACAGCGCTTGCATTATTTCATATAGACAGTGGCTGCAGATGAATGTTTACTTACACATACCTGCAATAAATAAAGGTAGAAGCTAGAGATCAATGTACAGATCGATACACACGTATGCTCACTGTGCACCATGTGTGCTGCACACACATTTAGTTTGCTGACGTTTGCGTCATGGAAGCAGAGACTTGCAACAGTCTACTTTCCAGTGATTTTACCTGCTCATCAGCAATCATTTTATGAGCTTAAACTCATCTTTGTTTCGGTGTAGTATGCCGTTATTGTGGGTCACTCTTTTGGAATACATTATATTTTGAAGCTTGAATCCATATTATTGCAATATATTATTGCCAGTTACTACCATACAGTAGGTGTAAGACACAGTGTTGTAAAACATAGTCCACAACAGCAATATCAACATCATTTGAACAAAATACATAATACTGTTATGTAAATTAGTACAACTATAGAAAAAGTCATTCTTTGAGCACATTTATTGCTTTTCAGAGCATGAAGCCATTTGCCACTGGTCCGATGCAAAAGCCAAGAGGCGCAAAATGTTATTGCATAATTGTGAAATGCCCTTAAAGAGGAATATGACTGAATTTTTAGCATTAAAACATATTTCAGCCATGCCCTTTGACAGCACAGTGTGTGTTAGTCACCATTCACCACACTTGAATCTAGTCACAAATTAGAGAGAACTGGTTCTCTCACGCCCTTGAGCCATGAACACAGATGTGCAGAAAATTGGTTGAAAAACATGGAAAATGTGACTGCAAGAGTACTGTGGATGATTTTCTAAGGATTTAAGCATGGGTTGTGGAATTGACGTTTGGCAAGGAATGAAGTACATGAAAATATCAAAATTGTTTAAGTACACAATCCTAAAGGAAATATTCAATTAGTCTCACAGTCTTTGTCCAAAGACTATTTTAAAGCTGTACATTAGGGATTTTGATGGCTGGTTTCTACAGTGTCTGATAATAGGTCTTAAGAGACCTTGAAAGCACAATCAAAGACCAAATACTGAAGATTAACTTGTAAAATCATTAAACCAAGTGGTAATTCTGCTTTAATACTCTCTAAAGGCTGGAAAAACTGATTTGCTCATACTAAATCTTTACCATCTTTGTATGTATTTCTGACAGCAGTAGTTGAAGCTGCAGATTCTACCCCTATGAATGGACACACTGATCCATTTTCAAGCTTTGTTCTAATTTCCTAGCCCTAATGAAGCTGGAGTATGGCCACAGAGCCAAACTTGGGACAGCAGATGTGAAGTTGGCCCAGAATGATGCTGTCTCTTTCTGTATGGAGAGAATTGTTTCCCTGTCTCTGAAAATCCACTTAGCGGGCAGGTTGTTTTCACACATTTAATAGCAAGTGAGTCTATTTCTTGGAATCTGTATACTCAAAGAAGGCTGTGGTGAAGAAGACATGAGCCACTTTGAATTATTGATGATATCTCTGAGCCATTTCCTCCTGTTTATTAAGGATGTTGAACATACATCTTTGCCTATGGCAGTTGTTTTCTGGCAAATTTTGAATTGGATTGGACCTGGTACCCTGTTACTGTGGGACATCACAATCCTGTGACATGCAGCTGACAGCTCTCCCTTCCTGCAGAGCCTATTCTCCTTCAGGGCGAATGGAAGGAAAACTGTGTTCTGTCTGCCATTACTCCCCCTTGTTAGTAGCACAGCCTTATTTGTTACTTCTCTGAAAGCCCCCCCCCCCGCTCCTTATTTTCTGTGAAAATCAGAAAACAATGTTGTATTGTGCTTTACAAGACAGAATATAAATGCTTGGTTTAGTTTGGTAAGCTCCATCTCCCCTCTGACAGCCTCCTGTTGGGTTGGCACAGACTCAAGCTCCGGCATCATTCCTCTCTATTTATTTTGATATTAAACATGGGAGTGCCATTAAAAATGATTGGGCTTTCAGGATTGGATTTTTGACTGGTGCTCACTTTGCATTAGGTTATGAGTCCCTCACATGTCAGTCCCCATATTGTCATATCTGTCTGGACTTTTCATATTTATGAATTTATAGACAACCTTCTTATTTGAATTTCAGCAAAGGTGACATTTTGGATGGGATGCAATGTTAACACTAGTTGTGATTATGTTATATTCAGCTATTCTTACTTATTTATGCATGATTTAGAGATGTTGCTATGGAAACATTAAGATAATTACTTTTTATTCTCACTGTGATTATTGGTAGGTGTTTATTTTCATCATAATGGCATGTAATAGACTAGACTCATTACATACGATAAGTAATTAACAAACCAGAGGTGAGACACTGCTGTACCCTTTTAAAGGCTAGATATTTATCATTAACAGTGTACACACGTGTTGGATTTTTTTTCTTGTGTTTTTTTTCTTGTGTTTCACTCTGAGAAAGTCCTTTTTTCAACGGTAATAGATCCTGTATGAGGCTGAGGCATTACAAAAGGGGATAGGATTTATGCTGGAGCAGGAATGCTATACAGAGCATCACTCAGATCTGTCAGTCATTCTTTCCCAACATACATTTGAATAACAGAGAGTTACTGTTTATTTGTGTACAGTAGATTGTAGTTACTGATATAGAAGAAGGCAAATACTTGCTGTAACTAGTAAATGCTCTCATGGGGTGTACATTCTAGCTAAAATTACAGTAAATATCAAGGGGGAAAAAATATTTTTCAAGTATTAGGGGCTTGAACAGTTTCTGCTCCATTTTCCTGGCATCTGCTAACAGTTTCCAAATGCAGCTCTTTGCTTTAGCTGCCTGGCAAGAAGCAGACAGTTTAGCAGTGAAGACTCGTTTGTCACACGCCCCTGTCATCTGCAGCATACCCCAGGAGGGCGTGGAGAAATTGGATTTGGGTGAGGAATGTGATGGAGTCATCCCAGGGGATGGATGTGACATTGGCTCTGTGTGACGAGGAAGTGGTGATGAGGTGGTGTGTGTACATTGGTACCCTATCACCCCACTACTCTCCGTCTCCCTTCCCTCCAACTCGGCTTCTATCTGTCTCGGCACTGCAGCTGCAGTAATGGCTTTGTTATTGGGTTATGGTTTAGTTACACTCTCGGAAATGCTGTTAGAAACTCCTGCCAGCGTTAAACAATCTCCCCAGCATTTCTCCAGACGGCCGCCTAATGCTTTTGAGTAAATGCAGTCACCCCAAGCAGAAGCTCAATATTCAAGGTCCACAGACTATTACAAATCTGTCGCCGTTGATATTTTTTTCCTCGGTCAATATCAATTTGTTCTTTTGTAGTTTGTCACTATTATATAGCAGATATAAAAATTGTGCCTGCAATGCTGCCACTTGTCTAGAAGAACATTAACTCTGTGGGTTTATATTGATTGAGTTACCTTTATTTCCTTTCCAGTGAGATGCTTTTTTAACTAGATCTTTATTTATTTGTCATGATGTGTTCATTGCCTTCATTGCCGCTGCCTTCCTTTTTTTCTTTTCACTGTTCTAGCATGTACCTGCCTCCGTACACTATGTTAACACTGGTGGAGGCCACTACCTAAATTGGCACACAGAAGACAGGATTGGAGAGTGGGGTAGTTGTCAGCTATCATACACATTTTAATGTGATGCCAAGCTTGTGACAAGTCTTTACAAACTGCTATCAAATGACATTCTGTGTCCGCGTACGTCATTTAGGAGTTTTGAGTTGGTCCACTGATTCATATTTGTAATGTAAGTAGCGTTAAATGTTGGATTCATCACCAGTCAAAATGACTTGGTCTCAGTGGTTGGTGAAACACAAATGTCTTCCTCAAAAAAACCTGCAAAGCTCTTGTCTCCAGAGACACTCCTTGAAGACTGTCGTCATCCCTGTGTTTGTCAGCTTCATAGTTTAATCATTCCTCTGTGAATGGAGTGGATGCTGGATGACAAGTCAGTGCAGGCTGCTAAGCTTGCTCAGTATAAGTACAGCAGTATTGTAGTTGTAGAGGCTGAATGCATCTGTGTGACAGACACATAATAGGTTTTCTATTGCTGTGTTTGGTGACCTCCACATCACAGAGTTGTATTCGGATACATATTCCCAGCTTAATATCTTTCCCCCTAGTGCATTTCTTTCATCAAGATTGAAAGTCGTAACACTAAATTAGATCCACAAATAGGACATCATTTAAAGCTGAGCTGACAGCCCTGGTCATTGGTTTGCTGTAAAACTGCTGCACTCCATTTTACCGATCACTCATCTTGTTTTCTTCCTTGTTCTCTTTGCAGAGGCGACTGTCCTCAGCTACGACGGCAGTAAGTTTATGAAGGTCCAGCTGCCGATGGTGATGCACACAGAAGCCGAAGATGTGTCTCTACGCTTCCGCTCCCAGCGAGCCTATGGCATCCTAATAGCCACCACATCCCGGGAATCTGGTGACACCCTGCGTCTAGAGCTGGAGAGCGGCCGTGTCCGCTTGACTGTCAATTTAGGTAACGCCTCGGCCATACACCGAATGCAGCAGCAAAGTCATGTATCAAATAAAACTTTGTTAAGCTTGCCAACACTTTCAGATGCACACAGCCACATGCACCCTCTCTACCTCACACAGTAACTTATTAGATATTATTAAGTTGTACGTATTCGGAATAGAAGGAGATGGTGTAAAAACTTTCAATGCAAGAGTCTGCGGCTCTCCGCTCACTGCCAGTTGAGCACACAGCTGCCATTGCCCAGCAGGGAATGCTCGCTACACATTCAGTTAACTAACCTTAGATCAACATCCTTATATGTGTATTGGTCTAAATGGAATTGCCTTTATAGTGCCCACACTACTGGATTCTTTCCTGGTGCTGTTTCGTTTGGAAATATATTCAGTTATCATTCTTAAATGGAACACAATAATTTCTCTGAAGATGAAAGATGTCACAACTCCTCTCAGCCAGTGGTTACCTAATGCCTGCCCTTAATTGTGGGCCTGGCCAATGCTGCTCACATTTTTTTTAGTTGCTTTGTTTGTTTGTTTTGGGGTTTTTTTAATCATCAGTTCATCTATGCACTTTAATCATTGTAAGAGGAATGCATGATTGCACATAAACCAGCAACTGTGCCGTAAATGAGCAGAGGAAAAGACTCTCCTCACCTAGAGAAAAAAGAAAAGAAAATTGAGGACAAAATGAAAGACACAGACGTTTCTAGTGTGTGAGAGTTTGTGTTTATGTGTGTATTTGCTCAGGAAAGAATCCAATGATGCCTGTGAAAAGTTTGATATCTCTCAAACAGAGCAATGCCGCACAAATGATAGCCATCTATTTCTCCTTTCCACTGGCTAAACAGAAATGGGCTCTATGCAGCTGTTTAGCGATGCATACAAAGTAGTAGACAGTCTGTGTCTGCTGTCAAGCACAAGGAAGCATGTGTCCCACCAAGGAAGACAACAGCGCCACACATCGACAGGGCTGACATGTCAGATCATTGCAACTGCAAAAAATATGCCCCAAAACAAGAAATCACTATGTTTTGTTTTCTTTTGAATTGTCTTTGACACTTTATAGAGATTTTGAGTTTGTCCCTGGCCATCAGCCCTTGAAAAGTCTGTCTTCCTCGTACCTCCTATGAAAAGCAGAGCATTCCCTGTAAGGGTAGGCTAGTGCTGGTCTCTGGCTGTTTGCGACCACTTTTCTGCTGTGGTTGACAACACACGACAGGCAGGGCCAAATGGGAAAGAGGGGAGGGGTTCAATCTGGGTCACCTTTCTCAGAGCACAACACGAGATAAGCCTCAGCAAGCAGGGAGGGGGGAAAAAAGAAAAGAAAGAATATATATAAATATTTCTATGTCACACATGATAGAGATTACGTTTATTTTACTTACTTCAAAATCTATAATAAAGCATCACATTTTACAAAATGATGTTTTGAAGGTTAAATGTTCAAACTCCACTTGTAACTAGAGCTGTCAGATAAATCTAATGGTGTAAAGTAATATTAGCAGTAGTAAGTGCAATATTTTCCTCTGAAGTGTATTGAGGTAGAAGTATATAAAAAAAAAAAAAATAGAATTACAGTACTTGAGTAAATTACTATGTTTTTTTCCACCACTGCTAGCCTTGCTTATAAAACCTGCAGGAGCAGTGAAAGTATTATTTTTGCCTTGCACATTCATTTATTGTAAAGACTGAACATGACTTAGTGATAGACAGCTAAGAGACACATAGATCAAGAAAACTGAAATATCCCTCAACTGGCCCTGTCTGACCCTTGCCAAAATCTGATGCTCTCATTGAAGATATCATCCTAAAAATAAAAGGACATTCTCCAGATTGCAATATGTAAATAAAATATTTGGTTTCACAGATATGCACAGAATGTCATATAATTAAACTTTCAGCTCTCATGATTTTGTATCATACATTGCTGTAGCCTATTAAGTATTCCTGTAAACCATGTAATGCTCCTCTGGCGCAACTACGCTGCAGTGCTTTTACCAGCATGATGCACCTCAGGGCCATGGTTGAGAGCATCAGAGGACGGACAGTGTCCGTGTGTGTGTCCCCAGAGGGGTGGACTGTATGCTTTAATGATGTCTGCAGCTGTAACGTTGAAAGATGAATTTATCTCTCATCTATTCTTCCCCATCTAGATTGTATCAGGATTAACTGTACATCCAGTAAGTTGCTGTTCACCTTTCTTCTTCTTTTCTAACTCTAATGTTTCTGGGCATTAATGTTTTAGTTCCTACCACAGAAGTGCTTTTAGATTTCAAGTTATGTAGCTGTTTGATAAAGCATGTGTGCTATTACTTTACTGAAGGCATTTATGACTGTGACATTCAAATGTCCCAAAGCTATGGTGACGGGAATTTAATCAGTGCACTTAAATATCTGACTTGCACCTTGTACTGACATACATGTTATCACACCAATTCCAAGAGCTACGGATACATAAGAAATGCTTGGTGGTGGTGTGTGCGTCAGCTGTCCAGGAGAATGATGAGTACTGGGGAGGAGAAGGAAGGAGGCTTTAATTAATGACTAACTCAAATATTGCAGTCAGCTGTGATTCTAAACCCTGAGTTGTTTCTAATTAACGAACCTTTTCACTCATGAATTCAAACTGATATTAAACGCATGCTTTGGAAGCACAGGTATTTTAGACATGCATGATTTCCCTGTCTCCTCCTTGCATTTTTTTTGTTTCCTTTCTACTTCAGTATGTCACAGTGGTTGTAAATTGATGAGGCCATTCAAGGCACAGAGGAAATACAGAGTGTGATTTTATTATTCTCATTAACCTGCCTCACAGAGCAGAAAAAAAGGGATGAAGTAGAGAGAATAGATCTTGTTGTGGGATTCATGGCAGATATGTGTGTGTGTGTGTGTGTGTGTGTGTGTGTGTGTGTGTGTGTGTGTGTGTGTGTGTGTGTGTGTGTGTGTGTGTGTGTGTGTGTGTGTGTGTGTGTGTGTGTGTGTGTGTGTGTGTGTGTGTGTGTGTGGGTTTGTCTGTGTGCTTCAACAAAGAGGTTACATTACAATATTTTGGGAGGTAAAAATCCCTGACATTTATTATTCAGGAACTGTAATGAATTAATAATTACTCCTCTGGAGTCATAATACTCTAGCCCTCTTCCTGTTTCATGATTCTGACGTGACAGACACACTCTCAGTATCAGTAAATACCAATATAAATGAGACATTTTAATCTCTATTATACAGATCATAGAGTGCCAGTTCCACATACAGAACTGTATATAGGGACAAACTGTTTTCCCTCCAAAACATGGGTGTTGGATGTCTTTCTGTGATACAGTGTTTGAAGGTCATTGTCTGATGAGAAGATGAGACTTGCACAAAACAAACGCCTCCACACAGAATCACGCGATGTGACCTCTAGACATGCTTCTGTGAGCCAGCCCTTCTTAACACCTTTCTAAATGCTAAATAGCATTGTTCATGCATCTTGGATTGCATCCCTTGTTTGTGTATGCAAATAAAAAGCTCTAAGCTCTAATTCCCCCTTCTGATGCTTTAAAAGGTCATTCTTGGTTTATGATAATGGTGTGAAGGTGTAATCTGTGCATACACTGAACATCAGTACTATTCTAATATTTACCAATGTTTGACTGGTGTTTATTTCTATATTAAGTTATTTATGTTTCCAAAAAAGACTTCCATTTTAATTAAGTTGCATTCATCATTTTGCTAAAATCGAAAAAGGAAGGAGAGTCCTATTTTGTACATGCTGGTGTGCCCTAAATAACATATTTAAGATGTAGGTTTAATATAATAATTGCTTTAGACACTAACATCAAACAGCCAAGTGTAACATTAGGGAGTCTGGATTCTGTTTGACACAATGTGTTAATGTAGGTCCTTTATTCTAACTAAAAAAATAAAAAAAAAGTCTTAAATGACTAAGTAATTCATGTCTTATTAGTTATATATTAACATGCAGGTCTATAGTGTGAATTGTTTTCTGCACATCACTAAAACACAGAAAAATACATTGGTTATATAAACATTCAAAGGAGATGATCATAAATATTTAAGTAAATATAGTAAATCTTTAAGTAAAATAAAGAAGAAAAAGTAGGGAACAGCAGATCTTCCTTTTATAGATGCAGACTTAATTGTGTCATAAGAAAATGTTTAATTGAAGTTCTTGGAAAGAACTGTGTTACGCCAGTGCATTTACATTTAGAAAGAGTTAGTGTTTAATTATCTTTTTGGACTAGGTTGTTATTTTGCACTGTGTTATTTTTGTCCTATTTTTTTCCAGCATTAATTAATGTGTCTTGTCAGGCGCGGTAGCTCTGGTCAGCTTGGTGGATGAAGAATTTCAGCACCGACTCAAAGAACACATCACTGTCAATTAGGGACCTAGGCTCCCTGGGGCTGCCCAGAGCTGTCTGAAGAAAACACTGCCACTTTGACTTAAACACTGTTAACAGGCACTGAGTGACAACAAACTAAAAATATGAACTAAAAATATCTTGTGACAGATTGGCTTTTTTGTCTGCCATTCTGGTCCTCTATTATTCATTGACCTGAACTGCAGTATAATCACAATTTACAGTGTAGCCAGGATGCGGTGATGAGAGCAACTTTATGTGATTATTCTTGCCATGACCTTCTTGGCTAACATTTCAAGGCAGTTATTCTCTGATAATTGATCTTATCCTTGCATCAATCTTTCATTGTTGACTTATTTAGTGTAAAAGAGATACAAGAGATTCGTTTACACCTGTGTGCAAAAAAAATGATAGATGAGAGTGGTGATTTGAAGCAAGGATGCACAGGGGGTGAGGATTATAAATACAATACATCCTGCCTGCTTGTTAGCCAAACACATAACTTTAGATGATCTGTAATGTACATGTCATAGAACAATGTAATTCAATGTGAATTCAGTACTGCTTGCTAGATGTTTGTTGTGGTTTGTGGTGATTTTGTCATCTAGACAAAGAATTATTTGATGATACTGTAACTGTTTTCTCGATCACTGCAATTTGATTGCAACCCAATTATTCAGTTCATTGATTATATTTCAGAGGATACCTTGAATGGAATAATCAAATGTAATAGAAGAAGAGTGTTTCATATGAATTATTAAAATAGATTTTCACCCTCTAGCCAATTAGAATAAACATTTTAATTGAAGAATTGTTATAAACAGTCATCATGGAAACAATACAGTGTTTAAGAATCAAGTATTTCCCCAAGCTTTGATGTAATACAGTTTAATGGCGCCCTCCACTATGCAAGGAAAGATAAAGTCATTAAAAACATGACATGTATAGAGTAGATTGCATGATCCCATTGTTTATTTAGGGAATAATAGTTGTAAAAATCATTAACGTATTAAATTGTGATACGAAGTAAATGTGATACATTTCGTACCAAATAAATTAGAACTTTATGGTATTGTTCAAAGTTCCTGTGTGCAGACCAGTGAAAAATTGAGTATCCAGGGAAGGGAAAAGGACAGTAAAGTTCTTCAAGTTAAGGAGTAATTACAGGGATGCTCTTTATGGTGCCAATAAATGAACGATGTTTGTTCAACGGTTCTTGTAACAAACATTAGCGACTGAAATTAAAAGCTGAGAATAAACATTAAGCATTCCCCATAGTAACAGCATGCTGTCAAACCAGCAGGTAGTAATCATAAACATGACATAATTATGCAGTTATTGCTAAAAATACTCCAGTTTCAGTAATGAGATGGCATTTAGATCGAGCCATCTTGTCAACTCTTTCACTACTAAGCATTTTCAGATTATAGAATAAATAAATGTGAATGCAAATGGCATGAAACAGCAGTTTAGTATTGATTGCCACCATTTATTGTTGTAACACTACTTAACCTCTGCTTCTTCAAACATTTTTGCAACGGGTTTTCAGTTAGCAAGGCATTGATTCGACAAGCAGGTCACCTAGCATGGCCTACTAAGCTTTCCTCACCACGTGCACTGACTTTGATGTCTGTTTTGACGGTAATCCAGCAGTAGTGGCCTGCTGCTTGGTCAGCGAGTCCCTCTTCCCTCCACCTGGGTGAGTCACAGTTTCAGGGCAGGCAGCACCAATATCTGGCTTGTCATCCAGCCAGCCAGAGCTGATTGACTGGATAATCACATCTTCTCATGCTGCCCTCTGCCACACTTCTCCTCTGTTCCCTTGGGCCTGAAGTCAATGAGGCAGGGAGAGATCACTGTAGATCCATCACTGCAGATAGATCACCATCAGTGAGGGCACTAGAGATGGCTGGACGAGGCACACAGTGGACTAAAAGGCCCTTCATGTCTGTCCAGCAGCTGGCGGCTTAGACCGCAGCGCTACAGGCGTAATCCAGGCCCCACAGTAGTGAATGTTGTGCAGGAATGTGCTGCTTAATACGAATGACCTCTTTTCCCCTCCCTTTTCTTCCCTCCTTGGAGAGCAACAAGGACAGGATGATGGAAGGCAAAGATCAAGCATGCTTTCAAGTCCAACTCCATCCCATTATTTCATATCTCTCCTCCTTAATCCCTCGCCAGTCGTCTGGTTTCAATCCTGCCCCAGTGTTTAATGCTTACAAAGCAGAACTGTGCCTCTGAGATTGAGTGTGTCCCAGTACTTTGGCACCCTCAGATTTGCATACACATTGCATCGGGGCTTTGAAGATTGCAGAAAAGGAGGAAATAAATAGCCATAAATGGGTTCAGGGGAATGAACCTGGCACCCATCTGAAATGCGCCCCACAGTGGGCAAGGTATCCGGAGCCTGGGGATTTTAATACTGTCACAGTGGCACGCCCTCATTGGCCTGTTTGGTTATGTGTGCCCAGCAGGGAAACATCAGAGCTATATAAATTCAGAGATCCTCTAAGGTAGAGGCTGCATGAAAAAATAATGTGTTGCCCCAATTGGACCAATGTTGGAATTTCTTAATGCAGAAATGCATTTTGCAGCGATTTTTTTCTCTGCTCATGAAATCACAGAGATACTGTGCAGTTGCTCTGATTTATCTGTGATTCTAATTTTGATTTTCACTCCTTGAGGTGTTTGCCACCGGGATTCTGTGTGACACCTCAATTACTGCCAGCCAGCAGCGACAAAGTTCATGAAATATTAAAATGTTGGTTTTAGGATTCAGTTATGGAATGAATCATAGACCTGCACTGTTGTTGTAAGTTAAATGGTATTCAGCTAAATGACTATTGGGCATTATTTATGAATTTAATGAAAGCATTCATCGATGAATAATTTGAACATACAGTTTCCATAGGACTACTAACAGTACTAGTTACCAGCTATTGTATCTTCTGCTTTTCCAAAACACATACATATTATCAATGCTTCTGATAAAAATCACATTCTGTATTTCCTCGCTTTTGTTCAACTGGATTTCCAGGGACATCAGCCTCTCTGTTTTGATTTAAAAGGGTTTTTTTTCACAGCCAAGCACACTGCTTCCATTATGCAAGTATTTCTTTCTGTATTACTATATTTCATTTCATGTGGTGGACATGAGCAAAATCAAATACTGGGTTGCACTGTCGCAGGTAAACAAGATGGAGAGCGAGGATCAGTTGTTAAGAGCCTTGCTCTATTGTAGCCTTTTGGTAGTTATTTGCTGCCACCAAGTGGCCTGATAGAAAATGAGAAAAAACTCAAAGGAAATGACAGAAAAAGACTAGAGGAAAGTCTAATTTGCGCTTGTTTCTTTAGTTAATTAAAATTACAAGCTGCAGTATATTTACAGCAAACAGTTGATTTGAATACTGTTGGTAATAATAATGTGACATCCTGATTACTTCCTCTCTGCTCTTGGAAAATGGTGTTCAGTGAGAATTCAGAAATGTGATGCCCTATCTAATGGTGCGATCAGCGCAGCGAATGCAAGTCAGAATGATGCGTTTTTATGGACCATTAGCTATGCTAACCTTAATGTTTTCTGTCTTTTTCAAACTACTTAACCCATCCACTATGTCCCTCCTCTCTCTCTGATTCTGTTCATATCTGCTGTTTCTCAGCCTTTCTGTTATATGTGGTGTGTATGCATGCATGTGTGTTAACCATTGTTTGGACTGTCCTGCAGGCAAAGGTCCAGAGACTATTTTTTCGGGTCAGAATGTGAACGATAATGAGTGGCACACGGTACGTGTGTTCAGGAGGGGCAAGAGTTTGAAACTGACCGTAGATGATCTGCCGCCTGTGGAAGGTACTTCTCAAACTCCGTTCCTGTAACTGAGTAGTATGTTTCTCCTGTACATGTTTATCTTCCATTACACTTGTTGGGCTGTCATATTCTAGGTAAGACACATGTTCTATTACTGAAGAATAAGCAGGACTTACAGTGTATTATACCAGAGTGTGCTCTGGTAGTTTTGATATTTTGCAGGACTTATTTTATGCATTCCAATATATCAAACTCTTGTAAAATAATGTTCAATTAAGATGACTTGATGACCATTAAATCTAATACTCAGTAAAAACAGCTTAACTTTGTCATTATGGGAGAATGCACTCCGTTTTAGTTTATGGTAGTTCATTTAGTTCATTTTAGAACAAATATTTAGAGGGAAACTGGTCTGTCTTGTTCGCTGTCAGCAAATACAAACTGTGAAAACATTTTGATTCATTTTAAGACGTTCATTATGTTCATTCATGTCTGCACAGTAACTTGTCCAACAATACTATCTAATGTTCAACCGCAAGAGAGTAGCTGATATAGCTGAAGTTTTGCTTGCTTTGACTACAGTCTGAGCAGAAAAACGTAACTTCGGAAAAGACAAAACATTTTAAAATAAATTTGCGTCTATTCATTTACAGTTATTGTTGTGCTGTTTTTGCATCTTAAATGTAATAACTGTAATAACAGCTACTTAGTTTTTTTTGTCTCCTTCTGAAATTATTATCAGGCTTCTTCATCGACGTCCTGTGGTGTTACTGTCATCTTTAAGATGATGTGTAGTTGATACAGTCATCGCCTCTTTAATTGTCCCTCCCCTCAATAACACCCTTTCTCCCTTCCCATTTCTGCTGATCAAAGGTCAAATGGCGGGTGACCACACCCAACTGGAGTTCCATAACATTGAGACGGGCATAGTGACAGAGAAGCGCTTCATGTCCATGGTGCCGTCCAACTTCATTGGCCACCTCCAGAGTCTCTCCTTCAATGGCATGGCCTACATAGACCTCTGTAAAAATGGTGACATTGATTACTGTGAGCTCAATGCCATGATTGGCTTCAAGAACATCATTGCTGATCCTGTCACCTTCAAGTCCCGCTCCAGCTATGTGACCCTCACTACTCTGCAGGCCTACTACTCCATGCACCTTTTCTTTCAGTTTAAGACCACCTCCTCCGATGGCCTCATCCTGTATAACAGTGGGGATGGAAATGACTTCATTGTGGTGGAGCTGGTCAAAGGGTAAGTGGATACCAACAGCAAGTATGATTGCAGAAGCTTTGACCGATACAACTAGAGTACATCTGGTCACATTCACAAGAAATTCTGCTTTGTTTATTCTGTTACATCTTCAAGCAAATTAATTGAATTGAATATTGCTCTGGCAAAAGATCCCCCGTCAAACACGTTTGATTTTGTGTAGGTCTTTTATTTTTGTTCATCTGTGGCTGCTGTCACATGCTACAGAAAATACACAATACCTTATTTGTTGGAAACACCAGGTGTAAAGACCAGCAAATAAGAAAAGCAGACAGATTTAAACTATGTTGAATTAGTTTTGTATGAGTAAAGCATGGTGTTTATGTAAGAATCTCTATATAATGGATTCAGGTTTTAACAATGCAACTCTTTATGCTATATGACAGTTTCCAAACTGAATATAATTTGTGACAGATTTTAATGACATTACTATGGGAATTCTTTCTTATCACCTCTATGCCAGAATATTTACTGAAAGAGCTTTCGGCTATTACTGTTCTTTTTAATCTTCATGAAGGCACAACAAATACCCAACATAAAAGGGAATCAACTACACAAGGGTACATTTCCTATTGCTAAAATGCAGCTATAGAATGACCTTCTTTTAAGTAATGCCTGAAGTTAAAAGTATTATTCAGTGAGCAAACATTAAAGTCAAACATTTTAATTAAAATGAGCATGCAAATCATAAACTGCCTGTAGACCAAAGAATTTAAGACCAATTTGTTCAGCACAGCCTAGAACCTTTGTATATTCTGCAACCTGCCAATTACATATCCCCATGTAAGACAGCTGCACTGTCTGATACTGTCATTTCTACACAGGATTGAACACACACACCAATACCAACAACATGCACTCGCTCCAGTTTTCAGAAGTTCATTATATTTTTGCTACTCCATAATTGTATTATTTACATTATAGTATGATGTCTTCTGTCTGCTAATCACTTGATGACATATCAAATGTGATAAAAAGTGTCACAATTTCTAAACTTGTCCAAATATATATATTTGAATTACAGTGCCATGCATTCATGTTCTTTCCATTTCTGTCTGTGGTTGACTTCACTCATGTTGTTAAATATACGTTTCCAGGTACCTGCATTACGTATCTGACCTGGGAAATGGAGCCCACTTGATCAAAGGCAATTCCAACAAGCCCCTGAATGACAACCACTGGCACAACGTCATCATCTCCAGGGACACCAACAACCTCCACACTGTCAAGATTGATACCAAAATTACCACGCAGACTACCACAGGAGCAAAGAACCTGGACCTGAAGGGTGTGTATGGATAGTGTATTTTTATACTTTTTTAGATTGCATTAAACTGGGGCAGCAGTGCCCTAGAGATGAGAGAAGCTGGTTTATGACTGATAGTATTGAGTATTCATTGAGTATGCATCCCACTGGTTGCACCAGCGGGATAAATACTATTGGGGTCAAGTCAAGTCAATTTTATTTATATAGTGCCAAATTATAACAGAAGTTATTTCAGGGCACTTTTCATATAGAGCAGGTGTACAATATTATTTACAGAGACCCAACATTCTTCCATGAGCAAGGAAAAGCTCCCTTTTAATGGGAAGAAACCTCCAACAGAGTTGGGCTCTGGATGGGTGGCCATCTGCCTGTACTGGTTGAGAGAGAAAGATGTAGAGGAAAGAGAGCATACAATGCAATGACACAGTGCAAGTCCTACATAGAGATGTATTAGCAATAAGAATAAGAATAACTGTAGAAGTGGGTGTTGAGCAGGATCACAGTAGAAGTGGGTGATTTGCAATCACAAATCCAGATTCAACAACCCCAGTGGCAGAAATACCTGCAGAAAGCAACGTGAGGAGAGAGACAGGAAAGAACAGAACTACGGGAGAGAGAAGATTCAAAGTTAGTAAAATGCATTAAGCACTAAGTAAAATGTATTAAGGGTTGAGAGGAGTTCAATGCATCATGGGAAGTATCCCTGCAGTCTAGGCCTTTAGCAGTAAAACTATGGGCTGGTCTAAGGCAAGCCTGCGCCAGCCTAACTACTGTATAAGCTTTATCAAAAAGGAAAGGTCTTAAACATAGAGTGTGTCTGACTCCCAGACACACACTGGAAGATAACCCTGAAGACATGTCCTCCCATTCTACTTTTGGAGACTCTAGGAACCACAAGTAACCCTGCATTCTGGGAGGGTGTTCTTGTGGGGTAATAGGGTTCTATGAAATATTCAAAATATGATGGTGATTGTCCATTATGGGATTTGTAGATGAGGAGAAGGTTTTTAAATTCTGGATTTTTGCAGGGAGTTAGTGCAGTGAAGCTTAAATCTGAGACATATATGATTGCTTTTCCTAGTATTTGTCAGTACAAGTGCAGCTGCATTCTTGATCAGCTGGAGAGTCTGTAGAGACTTGTTAGGGCAGCCTGATACTAAAGAATTGCAATAATCCAGCCTGGAAGTAACAAAAGCATGGACAAAAACCTGCATCATTTTGAGACATGATATACTTGTTTTTTGTAATGTTACATTGGGGGAAAAGGCAGTCCTTGAAATGTGTTTTATGTAGGAGTCAAAGGACTTATCCTGATCAAAGATAACTCCCAGATTCCTTATGGTGGCGCTGGAGGCCAGCAGCACCTGGCTTTCTCTCATCATTACCACCACTGAGGTGCCCTTGAGCAAGGTACCCATCTGTTCAGCAGCCAACACCAACAGTGTGTGTGTAGCAGACAGTTCATAGAAAAAACGATTCATGCTCAGCAGACCTACCTCAGATTAAATATATTTGAAAGAATCATCTGCAAAAACCTATATAACTGGAACAATACTGACATAATTAGAGCTCAACTGGGAACATTGTTGGAATGTATTGTTATTAAATATTACTAATGTGTATGGCAAATTTATTTTTTGGGGCATGAAAAAAATTGATATGTACAAATAAATGTCTACACAAATCACACCACACATTAAGGACTGATAATAATTAACTTCCTGTGCTCCTTCACTTGCATAATGATAGTTATTATTATTAAAGATAATCCAAACTGTCTATGCAAGCAACTATAAAGCTGCCTAAAAAATACATTCTTTTCAAGACTTTAAAGTACTGTAACATGCATATGTTGTGTTATGTACCATATTATATGTCCACTAGGGGTCAGTATTGTCATATTTCTCAACTCTGTACAGGTAACCTTTATGTTGGCGGGGTGGCCAAGGAGATGTTCAAAGAGTTGCCCAAACTGGTGCATGCCAAGGAGGGTTTTCAAGGTTGTCTGGCATCGGTTGATCTGAATGGGCGGCTCCCAGATTTGATGTCAGATGCTCTGGACTGTGTGGGGCAGATAGAGAGAGGATGTGAAGGTGAGTAGTGTCCCGCTGTCTCTTAGACTCTGTTGTTAGTTACCCATTGCTGTAAAAAGTTTTTTTGTTTGTTTTTTTGTCCCTGAGAGTTTACATGGTGACACTAAAACTCTTGGTTTTATTATTGATGGATGTTTCTGAATGTTCTTAATTGTTTTGGTTTTCCCTCACTATATCAGATCTATCTTAGGGGGTCATTGCGACGCCATGTCACAGAGTACTGCATTGCTGCTTAGTCTTCTCAGTCTCATGCTTGTCCAACAAGGACACACATACACACATAACACACATTGTAAAGCACACCCACCAAGGCACTGACTCTGCCAACCTGTGGCATATCATTTAACATCCATAAAGTGTGTTAGTATTCTGTTAGAATGCATCAAGCTCTGACACTCCTCCACAGGCAATCATTTCTGTTTCACTTGGCCATAATCTGATTATTCTCTCCGCCATATTTGTACTGCCAGTGTTATTTCCCATTTTATCCCCATTCTGTTTTGCTCTATGCATGCTTGCTGGATCTGAGAGTTTGCCAGAAGCAATCCTTTTGAATTATGTATGAAGCCTTTGTTGCATGCATGAATATCATTTGCCCAGTCTAATGTGTGCACCACATCCAGAGACAATATTTGATTTATTTTTCAACGTCACTCACTTAGTTCAATTTCGCAATTCATCCACTCTCTTCTATTGAGTACGCAACTTTTCATGTTCCAACATTACAAATGTAATCAAATTCAGCACCCTGTGCGGGTCTGTCAAACTTACTGTTTTCATTTTGTGCCACACGATCAATGTTCACTCTCAATGGAAAATGGCTTTTACGATAATAGTGGTGATGGAGTCAGTAGATAGAATTGGTGCTGATAGTGTTTAAATAACGCAGGGGTCAATTCAGAATATGCATGGGAAGAAATAGCTTCTTTATCACTTTAAATTTTACTGAACATAATGGATAAAGCATATCCACTTCCCACAATAATGACTTAACTACTACACATTTCTATTCATATTGCTGATGCCATTTTGAGAGCAGTTGCTGTTACAGTTTGGTTTAACCTGGCTTCCATTATACAATACAATTTCCCCCCACTGGCTCTTCCTGAGGACAAACATCCACGTCAATCTTCTCTCTCTCTCTCTCTCTCTCTCTCTCTCTCTCTCTCTCTCTCTCTCTCTCTCTCTCTCTCTCTCTCTCTCTCTCTCTCTCTCTTTCTCTCCTACTTCAACAGTTTCTGTTTCTGTTATTCCATCTCTGACTTGGTGCTTTACTAACAGCTGGTATACTTTGCCTTTTCCTTTCCTATTATTTCGCTGACAAAAGTTGCATTGATGAAAGCTGACTTGCAAGGTAGATAGCTCTGTCTGTTTGATACGGAGTCTGCTACCCACCTCTCCTCCCCCCACTCCTTTGCATTTGAAATGCCTCCGCCCCCACTTCCCCCCACTTCTCTCTACCTCCACACTTTCCACATCTCCCTGAGCAAGATGACTGCCTAGTTTGCCATTTACCCACCTACCATACAGAATGGGCTTTAGTCCCATAAGAATACAAGGACCATTATCATCTTGTATCAAGGTCTATGGGGCTCACATTTTGATTTGCACTCACACGTTGTATGTCATTTTGATTGGACATAACTTTGGTTTGGTTATGTTTGATTTGTTATGTATGTTTCCCCACATTTTTTGTGAACATACACTACATGTGAGCTACAGTATATTACAGGTTTGCATGATTTATTATAGCCAGCATAACATATTACATGTTTTTTTTCTGCATGAATTATTTAAAAAAATGTTTTATTTTGTTATTGAAACATCTGTCATTTTTTATGTTTCACATGGGAATAAGTGAGTCCCATGTCTACCAGTGCCATATTCCTGTTATAATCGTTAACACTCTATTACTACATTTATAAATAGGAAGTACTGTATGTGCCACTGCAGTCTTCAGTCTTTTAAGGTTTAACAAAATGCTGAAAAGCAAATAGCACCTCTAGATAATAAATGGAGCTATCTATTTTCTTAATAAATAGGAATATAACTACATTATAGTTATTAGTTTGTAATAAACATTAAATCCAAACTGAATTAAATTATTTTCTATGTCGTATGTACATAAATAGAAACTAAAAAAATATGATTTTATATCTCATTTGTTTACGATTCTGATACTTTTGCTAGACATATTTATGCCATTGCACATCTGTTGTGTCATTGTTTATTCATAAAACAAGTCGAGTTAAATTAGAACATTACATTTATGACACATTAGATTGTGATGTGAAAGATTTGGCAAACAATCAATCAGATCATCAATGTACCATGTAGCTATGTGCAAGTTGAATTGATTTGTATTTATAATTGTATTTTTGGAACATCTGTAATCATGTGTTTGTTTTTTTCAAAATGTACAGTATGTATTACATTTTGCATTTTTTCAGCCTTGAGTGGGCTACAGCAAATGCTTAAACTATTAACCAGTTACCATAGCTACTCCAAAGGGTGAGTAGCAGTGGCCGCGGCTGTAGCTACACATTATTCAGTAGGCAGCATGTGAAGAGGAGATTGTGATGTATGCCTCTATTCAACTGTTCAGCAACATCTTTTTTTCAGATCTCACAAGAGTGAATACATACATCTAAAATAAATACACATATCATCATTTTAATTAGATAAGTGATAGGGAAGTGATCATTTCATGCATGTAGAAGTACATGTATCATTATATGATGCTCTTTGACATAAGTACAGTGCAAATGTCATGATTAATAATCAGCAAAAATAATAAATGTGGTCAGAGTAAAATTCTACTACAAAACAATACTGCAATGGGAAAAAACATGATTACATTTTGATTTATTTGATTTAAAACAATGTAAATAACTTGCCAGCATCCATCCATACTAACCCTTTTCCATTCCATTAACATTCCTCCACCAGCTCAATTAACACAGCATCGCTGTCATTCAAACAGTCAGTACAACAGTCCGTACAGCTGCATTCTTACTGCACATTGGCTCAGTAAGAGAGGGTAGAAGAAAAAAACAAGAAGATTAGACACATGACTGTTAACACATATTGAAAAAAAATGTATCTCATGGCTTCTTTTCAGGCTACTGTAAAAGCACAGTGGTAAATAAGGGTCCTTCTGCTAAATAACTGATTTGTCTTATGGTCCCTTTCATAGCTGGTAATAGTATGCATCCTGATCCACATCATCTCCTCAGTTTGAAGAAAGCATATCTGTAATACAACGTTTAATGTTTATGTATGGTGTAAACATAATCAAGTAACCTCAGATCTAGACACATTTTAAATACACACCTCTCTACATGTAGAAGCAAGATGTAAATGGAGATGCAACTTAATGCCTATCTTTCTATTTAACATATTGTATTTTGCTTTCTTAAATCTCAAAAAATAAATTATATATTAATTTCTAATGAAAGTTTAATCCAACCATTAAAAGTATTTGAATGTATTTAAATACCTGAGGTGGTTTTTTTTAATGCTTTTTTGTCTGTGGGTGAGGTTTGTTTGTCTTTATATTCTGAATACAAATAAATTCATAAAGGATTCAGGCAGTTGGCAATCTGGACATTTGCAGTGGTTTTGTAGAAAGAACATGATTAAATGCACTGCTGTTAATGTGTTTGCATAGCATATGCGTATTTGTTTTGTATATGCTTAATTTCTTTTGCAAAAGGCTGTTTTGTTTTGCGTGCCATTTAATTTCACTGTAATCAAGCTACAGACTACTTGCTTATATTATCAGAGTCTGCTCACTCTGTCGCTATTTGTCTCCATGCTCAGGCCCCAGCACTACGTGCCAAGAGGACTCTTGTGCCAACCAGGGTGTGTGTCTCCAGCAGTGGGAGGGCTTCAGCTGTGACTGCACCATGACGACATTTGGAGGACCTCTGTGTAATGACGGTAGGATTCCAGCTCCTGCTTCATAACTCTTTGAGTACAACTAGTTTTTGCTTTTTTGTATTTTATTTGAGTCCAACAAGTACATAGTAAAATACATTTTGGTAGACCCTGTGTAGTTTCTCCATAACAACAGATGATGGGTCTTTGCATTTCATTCAAATCACATCTCACTCATCTCACTGCATTAGATGCATAGATGCTTCCATCTGTTAAGCTAATTAAATGTGTCCAGGAAAATCTTGGTGTCAGACATTTAAAGGTGGGCGTTATCATCAACAGCAGGGCTGTTTTTATCCCATGATTTCACACAGCATTCGTATTCCAGCTCATTATTGTTTCCTGACTGCATGCTATATTTGTCCTCACGAAGCACACATTTTGCCAGAAATGTTTGTGAAATGTGCTTTGTAAGCTTTTACATCAAAGTTATGTTCCAGACAGACTCAACTGTTTGTGATTGATATATCGTAACTCAGTCAATTAGAATAAATCTTGTCACTGCTTTTCGGGCAGAAACTTCCACATATGTGACATCTGGCTGACATTTTTGTGAAGGCTCTTTAAAGTTTGAGAGATGAACCACTAGAGGGAGCAACAAACATTGTGTTCTGCTAAATAAAACATCAAGGCAAAAAGCAAAAAGATGCATTTAATGCTTTTTACAGTTTCACCAGAATGTATTCTGTTGATGAGCAATGCACTGACCTATACCAATTAGAACACATACACCATAGAAACTCACACAAACTTTGAGCCACATGATGCAGTTTTAAAGGTTCTGTGAAATTAATCTCCTTTAAAGATAGTTAAATGGGCATTTGGTTTGAGGGACTGTGTGTCATTAATGTTTAGCGTTTGAAAGAACTACCCTAATGTCCGTACACCTTTAGGAAATGGGCTACTTTCTTATGCAAAACATGCACAGGGGATTTTGTTTGGTCATTATGTTCTTCTGCGGTGGATCACACAGTAAGGGGTGAATGGGCAAAGTGCTGAACTGCATTAAGGAAAAAAGAACAGAGTGGGCACTCTGGAGATGACACAAAAGTAGAGGAGACAGCACCATAAATGTTAATGCATTCTGTGTCACTTCTACCAGCTTGATAAGACCTCATCTTTTGTTGTCAACAAGAAGTGTTAATAGATTCCTGTGCAGCCTTATACCATGAACATATCTGCTGCCTATGATAACACTCAAAGGATTCTTCTGTCCGTGAGATGTGAGTTCGAGAGTAGCTCATCAGGGGCATCGGCTGAACTGTTAACCAGGCTGAGGCTGAGAACATTTTTTAGAAAAGTAATTTTAAATAGACTTTTGGTTAAAAAAAAAATTATGATGTGAGCTGGCTATACATTTATACAATTTATTGGAGCAGGGGGGAGGATTTTGATTTAGCATATAATCAGCACATGAATATTCCAGCCACTCAAATGTCTAAAAATGATCACCATATCAGATGCCTGCTATGATTAGGCAGACATGATGGAAAATCCCCAAAACTCATAATACAATGGCAATACAATGGCTAACTACTCAGTAGGTCAGTAACTAATAATTTTCTGCAAAATGACTGCTGATGGACTTACTTGATATGAACCACAATTTGCACTTCTGTGGCACAGATACTAAAACATGAGTATGTATTGTTAACTGATTCTTCCTGAAAAATCAAGATAATGACTGCATTCTGTCTTTTTAAAACTGTATTATCTGGTTAAATTGATTGAGCAGAATTACATTATGAAGTACAACTTTGTTAACTAGTAGGCCTAACTATGGTCTAATTGTATCAATGTAACTCAGGTAACATGAGTTCTTCACCTTTCTATCCAAAACCACATAATGTTTAATAACCTCGGGTTGTTGATTGGGAAGACTTTAAGCAGCCAGTCAAAATACACTACAAAGTGTGAGGACAGAACAAAGGCAATGGCAGCTTTTTTCCCCTTGTAGATTAAGCACAAACTGATGAGGCGATCTCTGACTGGCCATTGTTCATGATCGTTCATGTGCACTTTCACTGACACTGACCTGCAGTAATGTGTCTGTGACACATTTAAATCATTTAGATTTGGTGTTCATGTCCTAGTTTAAACATTTCTTGTGATTGAGCCAACATCTTAAAATAACTAACATTATCAGCCCAGCTAGTGGCCCTGAAGATTTGTTTCATGGAAGCTGTGGTAGGCTGTGACATAATCAGAAAAAAGGCGGGGCACAACTAAGCTATCATTGCTAACGGCTTAGCTGGCTACACAGCAATGCAAAGTACATTAGCTGTGTATAATTATGCTCTGTGCATTATATTTATGTAACTTGTAACTCACAGAAATGACAGAAATTTAAACACCTTGTTTTCCTGTCTCAGCATGAAAGGATGTTTGTGCCACTGCTTCAGTTTTAACGCCTTTACCAGTGGAGATTGGTAAGAATCTTCGTATATCTAATTTTTACCCACACTGACTGACCATGTCAGCTAGCTTTTGGCATAATAGCCTCATCAATTGAATAATTGACAGATACCTGTCATCCACTAAGCCACTATGCCATGTACTTTCCTGTCTACCTTCTCTCATTGGTCTTGCCTCTATTTTGTTCACTGAAGATACACAATTACAATGGTGTTGTCTTCTTTAGTGACAAACCCTTCAAACTGGAGAATTATTCGAGGCTGAAGAAAAAACCTTGTGTCTACAGCTCTGAATTCCCAGACCAGGGGATGCCCATGTAGCTCGTCTTGATCTCAGCCCTCCTCAGCTGGTTTTACTCTCCCTTTCATTCCTCAGACCGTGTATGAATCAACAGAGGAGTAGGGCTGTGCTGGAGGTATTGAGGGATATATTTGATGGCGAACTCCTAGTGAACCTTCCTTGAGCATTATAGAGATAATAAATGCCGTTTGGAAAAAAAATTTCCTTTCTTCCTGTCATACATATTCATCTCTAGCTGACCCATAGACCTAATTTACAGCTCTGGGAGCAGAGTGGCCCACAGGACATGTATGCATATATTTTATTTGAGCAAAAGATCTCTATACCTGCTGAGTGTAGTTACTGAAACTGGTCTCAATCTGCCTGCTGACCTGACAAAACAATAGGATGGATCAATGTATAGGCTCATGGGAAGCAATATGTAACCACAAAAAATGTGGATGAACTGAACTGGTCTTCAGAATAGTGATGTAAGGCGGCCTTACTCTGCCAAGGAAAATCTATGAGTAGAAAAAATGAAGCCAGAGATGTTTGGGTTTTATCTGTGTTGATGGATTGTCATGGGGATAGAGGAGGAAGGAGCGGCAAAAGAACGAGAAAAGCAATTCTGAGGAAAATATCACTTTTTACCAGATATATTTGCATAAGCTGAAATGCAGGCAATTTACAACAGAGCGATGGGTCTCTGAGAAAGCAACTTACATTGGGAGCTTGCTGTATTTCTAGATATTTCTCTAGTGGGTAGTCTTGGCACCTTGCCTTCTTACAAGGAGAAAAACTCCATTTCACAGCCCTTGGCCCTACAACATTTACAGCCAGGGTGCAGGGTGTCAGTCCCAAATCATAAGGGAGCTATTATTATATCTGATGGAAAAACACTGTCTCAGTGATCAGCTTAAGTCAATTTAAAATGTAAATCCTTCTGTTCCAAATATTATTTATTGATAATTGTGTGCAGTTATCTGTAAATCCACTGTTAAGCAGTTTTTTTTCTACAAGATTAAATCACTACATTCAGCTATAATGCAATCAGTTTGGTTTTATTTATTGTCCTTTTTTTGTTTGTTTGTTTTATGATTTTGGTTAATACATTGTCAATTACTATTTTAGGAACTATTACCTTTACATAGACAAATAGCAGCTCTTAGAGGGTTTTTTTTAGTATTTATTTCAAGATGATGATGTGAGATGATATGATGATATGTTTTTGACTGACAAAAAAACCCCCAAAACATTTGTTCATACATTCTCATTTGATTTAAATGTATACGAGTGTGTATATAATTTAACCAAAAGTAAATTAGGGTATAAAATCTGAAATGATGTATATTTTCCTAATTGCTTATTTGTTATGCAGTATTTGATCGTTTACAATCTCAGCTCAAATCACTGCAAAATACTTACACAAAATGACCAAATGTTTGGTAAATGAGCAAGTTGAGTGGCAAGTCCTTTAAATCCTTTAAACACATACAGCTTTCAAACTGTTTTGTCCTATGGGGAGATGTGGACTAACATATTGGGTATTTCAATATCCCATGTTAAAAAAGTATCTTTAGTTAAAGAAAGGATGAATGTATATCAGCCTTTGTTTGACTATCTTTTCAAGTATTTCTACCTTTCCTCAACAGTCTGTAATAGATCGAGCGTATTGCAAGTGCCTGTAGCCACTTCTACTTTGCACTGGGTTTCATTTTTCAGAACAATCGACTATTTTCTGACTGTGCCTTGAATGTGTTATGATAAAAGTATTTCAACTTTGCAGTAAAGCGTTGCACCTTTCACTTCAGAATGATTGGCGAAATGATGACACTGATCTTAAAACAATCTTTAGATCATCTTCTCCCCAACACTTCATCCCAGTGATGTGCCAGTACTTGTTTTGAATGAACTATGGACAGAGTGTCTTAGAGATGTATTTATAGAACCAATTATCCCCACTGGATACCCATAGTCAGTGTAACTGGGAATGAAAAGAAAAATAAAGCACACAAAGCACAGTGGCCAAGATGAATCAGATTTCTCTCAGTTCATCATGCATGTCTAATGATTTAGGACAGTTATGAATGGTGTTAAGCATGTATTTGGTCTCATCTACAAGCACTTTTTGATGCCAGTAGGAATAAATTGGCATGTAGAACATTAATTAGCTATTCCCTGAGACAAGAGACACAAACTGTATGTATGTGTATGTGAAGTGAAGTAATTGGTGTTTTTCTACGTTACCATGCAGAAATTACCAGCGCCTTCCTCGAAGCTTAGAGTGAGTTAATATTGCCATATTGCATTTTGTTTTCTCAGTAATGTCCACTGGGGCTTGAAAAAGTGTTCTAGTTTTCATTCAGAAGCTGGCTTGGCCGCCGCGTGTGTGTCTGTGTTTATGAGACTTAAACTCTAGTCTAGACCTCCTGAGGGAGTTTGCCTGCAGTCGTCAAGCATCTGAGGATAATGTACAGAGACAAACACAATGGTGTTTACTGTTGACCTTAAGTGGGTCGAGAAGAGGCTACAGCCACGGGTATGCCTGGCCTTCACGCAATTTTGGTATCGCCTGGTTGCTCTTCTACCCAGTCCTATAGCCAGAGCTATTAGTGCCATGTCAATATTGTATCAACAATGAAGGTTATGTGTGGGTCTAGTCTCCATTGTCTCTGCCCTAGGGGCAAAGACAAGCTCATCTCATTGATTTCTAATGTGTCTGAGTCATAGCTCATTCTTGTGTCTTTGTACCTTGAGAATAACCTGTCTGAGCCCCTGGCTGGTATCTACTATATGATCTGTAGCGAACATGGGTCTGATATTTCTAGAGCACATACAGAAGAAGGTAGAAGGATCCTATTTCTGTCATGTGCCTCCTCTTCTTGTGGTCTAAAAGACAGCGACTCTGTAGCACGCACACTGACATATTTGTTGCGTCTCTTCAAAAAAGCAAGAATACAAATGAATATTTTAAAAAGGTGCTCAAAATCTAGGAAATCTAAGAAAGGTACAAAAAGAGAAAAACAATCCACAGACTGTATTTTCGTGACAGGTTTGAAGTAAGGAGATGCTATTCCTAAGGAAGTACCGCTTGAAATCAAAATGTGATGAGGAGAATAAATACCAGCATGCTCGGCCATGATAAAATTAAAAACAAAACAACACAAACTGTGATAATAAGCATAAGGTGAAACCACTGAACACTGATGCAGTCTATTAAAGTTATGGAATGGCATCATGACAGTGCTGTAGCATACATCAGTGTTGTCAGAAGCAATACCAATTTTACTATGATTCTCTGTCTCCAGTGTCTAAATTGTCCCAGTCAAGTTAGTCAAGAATAGCATAATATAATTTACATGAGCAATGATTTGTCCCAGTTAAGTCTGTTGCAAATATTCAGGTATGTTCATAGGGTTTCCTTTTAACACAAAATAGGACACTGGTGTCACACACACACACACAAGCACCCAGGCAGACAAGCAGCACAGCAGACAATTGTGTCCCATCTTACTGTGCTGGCACGCAAGGATTAGACCACTTAGTTTGGTTTCAATCAATACAAGGAGACTCCCAGTCCAGTACTGAGGCCAAGGGGGGGTATGAAGCACTGGAGTAAACAGCCTGCTGTCACATCGAAGTAATGTTCTCTTTGCCCTGAATGTGGTCCTCTTTTGATGCAGCTCAGCGAAACAAATCTATGGATCTGAAAATATTTGGGCTTCAGTGTGTATTGAACGCTTGGCCTAGCTTTGAACAGCCATTGTGCCCCAAGACATAAGAGAAGCAGTCTTAAGTGCCTCTGTGTGTTCACTTCAGTAGCCATCCTCTCAAATGTGCTTACAAGAATTGCACCACTTCAATGTACAATCAGGTGACTATTCTGTGTTATCTTTTGAGAAAATATGTAAAAAATAAAGAATTAATTTCATTACAAAAAGGACAAATTTATGATCAAGTAAGTAACACTCACTTTTCGTGTACACATGCAGTACAATATATACACAAAACATCATAAGAGTCATTGTGGATATAGTATGCTCATATTAACAGTCTTAAATAATAAATTTGATGATGTTCTACATTTTTCTTGCTGTGAACAAATCCCATGAATAGACCAAAAACAATGATTTGGTAAGCTTATAATACAGTATGTGCCAGCCCCTGAAACTGCAGCAAATAGGAGGATGTGGATCAGCACTTATTTCTGTTCTAGATAGAAACAAAGTTGGACTATCCCTCAAGATCACAGAAACATTAAAGGATGATGTATTATTTGTTCCTGTTTTTGTCCCTGTTACTTTCAATTCATCCACTTCTTTCTCATCTTAACTCAATACTAGTGGTCACTATCTGGCCTAATTATTTTCAATAACTTCCTCATGCTGATTGGGTTGAATTTAAATAGGTTTCTGTGCCAGGAAGCAGTGGCCATATGTGGATGAAGGCTGTTGGCATGGAAACCAGGTCTCCTATCCCCCCACAGTGGATGTTGTAACATGTCTGTAACTTTGCTCAAGCAGTGAGGTCTCTGCAGGAAGCGGTGTAGAATCACTAACATCTTTTAGCTGGCATGGTAGAATACCAAAGGCTCATAAGTTTGACTTGCACACACAGGCACGACTTAATAGCTCACTTGGCTGATGGTAAACCAAAGCATACAGCTGTGAGGAAGCATGTCACTTGCTTATTATGTGATGTAGCTTCATGCTGGCACAATAGCATTAGTATGGAGGAGCAGCGGTGTCTGACATATGTCAGATTGCTTCATAAGACCACGTCGCTGTTCATATGGTGTGACAGAGATCTGTTGTGCCCTCAACAACTCAAAATCAGCTGGAGATGAAGATTTTTTAGAAAGTTTCAGGACAATATTTTTGTGTCAGTGAACAGCATGCGGTCAGATCAGATTTTAACACAACTGCTGCACACATTTAGTTGCCTTCATTGTAATCTCTGCTGTAATCAGAGTCTCATCTAGAACTCGTTGCAGTGCAGTGGTGAGAACCCAGTCTTTGAGGTGTTTTTATTAATTGGTAGCCCAGAGGGGCATGTTGACAGGAAATAAGAAGCTGTTGTTTCTCCACAACAAAATACTAATTAAAGTGGTGACTAGAAGACAGAGTGTCTGGTAAACTACCCTGCTGGGCGCTGCACTGACACTGTGAATATTCCCCTCTCGCATAAACTCAGGCTATTGAACATGACATCCAGGATGACTGCGGCAAGAATCTAAAACATCTCTTAAAAAAAAAGATTGTTTGCTTGTACTAAAGTATTTAAAAAAGTTTAGATTTCATCAGGTGACTTTCTGTGAATGATTGCAATGAGATGTCATTTATATGAACATAATATTGATTTTTGCTACCTTGACTTGCAAATTGAGATACTCATGGACATTGTGATTTTCCCAGTGGCAGGAAGGAGCGATGTATTTTTTTTTCTGTACTTAGAAACAAATGATGAATATTTTTGGTATTCACTGTATTAGAGAGTACTCTAATTAACAGTATCAGCATGTGCAGAGGCAGAGAAAGAGAGAACTAGATCATTTCAGTATTTGGCGAAAGAAGCAAATTTAGTTCTTACTATTACTACCAATTCAAATACTAACTCAAAGAAAGAGCCTTCTACAGTTTATATTTTGGACATCACACCTCTGATCTGCTGAACATACTGTATGTATGAAGTTTAAAAAGGCAAAAAGAAGGGATTAGCCTTGGAAAAAAGTTTTTGCTTGTTTTGTCATTATTTTTTCACACTGTACAGTAGTCTTATCATGTAATAATTTGAAAGACTTGGTTAGATCTTCATTTTTATTAGCATTCCAACTTGGAAAATACAGACTGAACGTTCAGACGGAGTTCCTGTAATTATTGGCATAATGACAAATCTATTATGTTCTCAGTGACCTGTCAAGCAACAGGTTGGTGAGTTAGAGAGCTCCAACTGTGACCATGGCTCTAGAGTTACTCAAACTGGGGCTCCACTGCACCAACTCCTGCTGTGACATTGTCATTTTGACAACATGCCACATGACAAGTCTGATTGAGTATAATTAGCTGTGCAATTAAAGCTTTACATATTCTACATTAAGCCGTCTAAATTTTGAAACACAGTTTTAGTGCGAAAACGATTTGCGTCTAAAACAGGTTGTTTTTGAAGAGACCTCTGCACACAGTGACATATTCAAATTACTAAATCCCTTCCTCTTCATCCTCTTTTCAGTTCGCAAATAGCAAGCACCAGAGGTAGTGAGACAGACAGCCCAGCTGACCAAATAATAACATGTGGTTGTGATGTTGTTTGACAAAATCAACATAAATGTAGGTTAATGACAACAGCTGTGCTGGATGATTGCTTATATTGACAAAGTGTGACAGAAAAAGTTAGAAGATATGCAGTTATCTTTTCTATCTTTGCTGATTACTCTCCTGAGTGCTGATCCATTCAGTCTCTCCTTCTCTTTATATGACAGAAATTACAATATAGTTGTTCAAATTTACATTTGCATCCACATTATTTATTATGTTAACCAACAGTCACTCCCAAGTTGCTGAACTGCAATGACAAAATCATTATTTTTTAATTGACGTCATCTGACAAAATGAACATAAATTCAGATTAATGACAGCAGCTCTGCTGCTACTGTATATTGACATTTAAAATGAACGAGCACAGAGAAAGTTAGAGGCAACTAAAGGTTGTCTTCTTAACTTTACTGGCACACAGCCCTGACCCTCACTGAGCAGCTTACATCATTGTTTTGCAAAAGCTTTGTTTACCCCAAACACACTGAAGCACCAAGCAGGCATTTTAAGATTTACTCACTCTGGAGGCTGTTTTGGAAAAGCTCTGTTGGGGGGGGGGGGGGTTGTACTGTTTTAGACTGGACGGAAGCTGCTTACAAATTGACTTTAATTTACTTTCGGTCTTCTCCTCTTTTATATGCTAAACATATGTAAAGGAAAACAGAACAACCTGTTGCCTTATTTATGGACAGAAGAAGCCATGGATGAAGCTGATCCTCAGCAGGTTGAGCAGGTCATCCTCCAACTGCAAGGTTGATGGTTCAGTCCCATCTATATGTCTAAGTATCCTTGAGCAACACACTGACCCCCAAGTTGGTCCCGATGGACAGGCCAGCACTTTGCACGGCAGCTCCACAGTCATCAATGTGTGTGAATGGATGAAGGCAAAAATTGCAAAGTGCTTGTCCAAAGGTAGGACAGTGCTATGTAATCACAGTCCATTCACCATTTTGCCATTTATCAGTGTTAAGATGTTCACTTGATGAACTTCACAAACTATAGAGCAGGTTTTGTTTTACATTTCAATGAGACCACTGCATTTCTGTTGCTGAGGGATCATTTATTGCTTCATGTATTGCCTGCACAAAAATTCAGCTTCAATTTTGTTGACAGCACAAAGCAACTTCATCTGGCAACACACCAGTTTGGCCAATGTACCTTGAAGGAGAACATGACTGATACACCACAGTGTTGTGTCTTTGCTTTTGGTAATCATTTTGCACACCAAGACATCCCATTTCATTATTTTACAGTAGTGCCTCTGTTGGTGTGAAAGCCCCCCAAGTTTCAAATTAATTGCAGACCAGGATAAGCACTCAGACATGTTTGGTAGATATATTTAGATGTGGTAAATTATAGGACATACTGTATGTCTGCAGTATATCCACAGGAGTATCTAGACAGAGTTGTAAAACACATTCACAAAGATAATGAATAAGCCTCAGTTTCAAGAGGAGCATGCCAGTCAGTCTTTATAGCAAGCAAACAACTGTTTAGTATGTCTGAGCATAGCTGTGTGCTCCAAGTAATATTAAACATATGCACAAAGGGATAAGACAATGCAAACTCTTCCCTTTTTCTCCATTATGGGAAGGTCAACCAGTCCTTCAACACTGTCCTTGACCTCATCTGACTTCTTAAGTGTTTATGCATGAAAGATAGACTTTATGTGCAGCACTACTCAAAACAGGCTCTTATCTGTAGACAGCTAGGGCGGAGAGCACACACAGATCACTCACTGTCTTGGCCAAAGTCAGTCCCAGCGATACAGCTGTCTTGACTCAGTGATTTAAGGAAGAAACCTGCTTAATAGGCTTTAAAGATACTTTTTACTGAATCTTTGGTGCTGGGCTGCCACCCACAAGCACCCTTGCAGAACATATCACTGGATGTTTCCCCCTTGCCCACTCTATTTAAGAGACGTTGTAAGAAAGGGTGTGGGGAAAAATGTTCATTAGAAAATATATTTGTGTGAACCACACTTTCTGTGATTCATATGAAAACAATAGTTATTGGGTTTTTTTTCTTTCATTATGGTGAACTTACATTATATTACATATTCTACTAGTAATGTTTCTAATATAATGGAGCATGTTAAATGTTTTGCGCAGACAGAAATCTAGAGGTGGTGTAAGCTTAAGTCTAGATCTCAGTTGTTTTAGGACAAGGGACTAAATGCAGTGAAACCTCAATACAACTTCATGCAGACAACTCAAGTCACGCTGCCTCACTGACTTTGTATGTGACACACTTTTCACAAAAATGCATTGCGTGCTGTACTATAGGCCATTGGCTATTTGTAATCACATACCAAGCATTCATTTGGACATTAATGCCTCTGTATACCCTGGAAGGGTCAGCACTGGCAGCTTCCTGCTCTGCTTTCCATTGGATTTTGTTGCATCATTAGGTGTCACCGTCATGGAGAATGCAAGAATATTTGCTTCTTGAATTCAGCTAAACATTTGTGATAAATACATTTGCTCTTACCATATGATATGGTGAGAGTAAAGTTATTTAAAATCTATTCCTCCTCCACACTGCAAAGCAGCACAGTAAAATGTGCATGCATTTATTTTGCCAATCAGGCCATCAAAACTCCTGTTCTTGGCTGTATAAATTACCATTTTACCCAAGTATTGCATCTAAAAACAACAAATGTCAAAGCAGCAGATCTCCATACAACCTGCGACATGTGCCTGCCACCTAAGCAAACCACAACCAGTTTTTGGTAAACCAGCTCTTTGTTGGGACTGCAGAGTGGTCCTCACTGCCTGTCAAAGTATTAGATTCTTTGAAATATTACTTTTATAACATTGGTGTATGGGATGACATTGACAATACATTGGGCAGCCCCTGCCTGTGAAACCTCCTCCTTTCTTTGAATCCTTGTCCAAAGGCACTCCTTTCAAGGATCGCTCTCATCCTGCAGTATCGAAGAAGTTTCATCTCACCACTGTTTGGAAACCTAGTTGGCAGTGGGAGGAACTGACCCAGTATGTTCTACTCCCTGCAGCTGCTCAAACGTACTGTTCAAAACAGTATTCTGGCTTCAAAATAACAGTTTCTTTTACCGAATCCTGCATGGTGTTCTTCTCCTGCTTTTGTCCGTCCAAGGCTCACCCTTTGTGCTCGCCTACCGTGCATCGTTCAGCTGCTCCTCTTCACCTTTCTCCACTCCCACATCTCCAATGTGTGTTATGTGGTTCAGAAGCATCAGCCATTTTGAAACCACCTCAACTTTGTGTCTTTCACAGGAGCAGTTCCACCAGAACAGTTTGCCCAACACAACATATACTACCTTGCATCACCTTGTGTTTCAACACAGCAGCAAAATGCCTCTTAATCTCCAGTGGTGCATATTTCTAACAGAAAAGCTTCATTTGTGAAGCCTGTGTGAAGTACAGCATCTCTGATGTCAGCCATAAAGATGAGAGCCAGGAGAGACCAAAGAACCTCTTGATTGGTCTGAAAGCTCATCTTATTCATTGTATCTCTGTATCTTGAATAATTTGATGTTACTTGAATGATTCAAAACACAGATAGGACTATAATAATACACAGTGACTGATACTTGAAATGTATGAGTATGACATCACATGTCATGTAATTGAAGTTAAATTGAGTTTTAAGTGCATTTTGGATGAAGAACACTGGGAAAGAAGATCAGTTGTAGTAGTGCTTCTCCATGAAGAGGGATCCTCACTTGAATACAACTAGTACTGTTGAATGCCTTTGTATTTAAAGCGCTATATTTCCCATGATGTTTTCCAACTGCGTCTCCAAAGAGCATGATTTTTTTTCTCATGATTTATTTAGTACTTTTATTCCAAAAGGAATGAACTTCATTCAAGAGGAGGCAAGAGACTTTTGAGAAGAGTGGAAAGCTGTTTGTTTATAATTACTTTCGTATTCAGAAAAATCCTTTTTTCCCCACTAAACCACTTTGTTATCCCAGTGAGGAGTACAGCAACGGGGGTTCATTAACAAAGCAACTGTGGTCTCCTGAAAGCGTCCTTGACCTGCTCAGGATGAAGCACTCTGAGAAAGAGACTGATCTACTTGGGACGGATTTCAGGAGAGACAGACAGACAGAGACAGACACAGTGGCCCGGTGGCCCACTGCATCTTGGGAACTGTCAAAAGAGATAGAGAGAAAGCCTCCGGAAAGCTGGCGACCTGTGACCCCTCATCTCTCTTTCTGACAGTTAGGATTTGGTTTATGCATTCGCAAACACATCACACACCCACTCACTGACACACACGTAAGCACGTACGTATGCATGGATTCAGATGCACACACACACTCACACAACCTTTATTTGCACTTACGTACAAGGTTTTTTGAATGTTATTTCCTCTGCGCTGGATCTTAATGTGTATTTAAATGGATTTATGGAAATGACTAACACTGTTGTGGCATCGCTTATGCATTAGGAGAAAAAAATGACGGTTCGTCACATCAGCCAGCTTCCAAAGCATCCCTCGCCAGCAGAATTCACTCAGTGAAAGGAGTGAAAGGAGCCTATTGGCAATACAAACAGCTCAGTGTGCAATGAAAAAAAAAAATACATCTGTTTATCTTCCATATATGTAGTTTGGGCCTGATCCAGCCCGGTTAATGGAAAGGATGATGTCTGCATGTACATGTGTGATTGCTGGTATATGATCTGTGTGTATGTATTATGTGTTTATGATAAAGAGAAAAGCAGGATCATTATTTGACTATAACCCTGTCACTGGGCTTTTATAATAATACATTGTGGTATATAGAGCAATCTCTGCATTATGTTGAATAAGTTACAACTCTATTTGCTTAATACTAATTTTCTTTACACCACAACATAGAGCCACTCCCTGAAACCAACACATCCAGATAAAACTGCTGCAGTATGCAAATAGAAAAACCTGACAAAATAACTTTATATATTAACAGGTTTCTTAAATAAACGTATTTTTTTCATTTCATATATATTCAGGGCTTCATGAAATTAATTATAATACCTAAGTCATTTGAAACAAAATTAGAACAAGAATGAATGAGAATTGATGTCGGGTTTTTGTTTCTTTGTTTTGCTCTAAGTGAAAATGAAGCCATTCCATTATACCACCATTCACTGCCATTTGCTGATTTGATTTTACAACACTAAATGTGCATTATTTCCTATTAGAGGGCTGTTTTATCAGCTTGAGTGGTGTTATTTATGTAGTCTTCACAGCTTGCATAATGAACAGCGTGTGCAGCACAAATCTCTGCGCATTGCACACAGGAAGGGGTTGCTGCATTTTACATAAACCGTGACATTTGAAGTTGGTGTGGCTGATTTTCCTTAGTTTACACAGTGCGCGCATGTATGCTCTATTTCTTTAATGTAATAATCGTCGGCTGTGTGACAGCGGCGCATGCACGACTGATAGATGTTTGTAGAAAGAGCTAATCACCTAATGAGGAGGGTAGTCATGGGTGGGGTAATAATTGCAACCTCCAGCTACAGGGCTTTGTTGTACGAGGGCCAGCCAGTGAGTTAGATGAACTGGAAACCAAGTCGATGCCTTTTTGACCTGTGCAGGTCAGAGTTTGCTTCACTCACTCTAACTGATACAGTAGAGTACTCTGACAGACAGGCACCCTGATGTAACATCCTCAGCCAACACAAACAGTATTGACACTCTGGCCTCCATCATAGTTGAAATACAGTGTAGTTGTGTGTTTGTATTGAGCGTTGACTCCCTGTATCTGTCTGTTCTTATCATGTCACATATCAAAATGAGTAAGACAGCACTGTGTTTCTATTTCCGTACACTTGCACACATTAGCATCAGTGTGGGCTCCTCTGTCTCTCTCTGTAGCATTTTTGAAGCATGTTTAGATGAGTAATGACATATTTGATATTCACAGAATATATCTCAGTGGTATTAAGTGCTCAGGGTTAATATTGTATGTCAGTGTATGACATGCAATATTAGTGTTGAATACCTTTTGTCTTTGTGACAAAAAGATGATGAAAAGGATTCTGTTGTGTTGTGTTAACAGTTGCTTGTTCTATTGACTGTGCATGAAACACAGTGACCAACCTTACACAGTAGATCTTTTGGTCCCTCATTGCTGCTTTGTGTCATGGAAGGAACTTTAACCACATAAACATTTTATGAAGATGTTACAGGAGTTCTATGCAGCCTTGAATACAGTACTAGTATGATGCTCACTATAGTATATTCTCCATACCAGTGTATTCCCCAGAGATACAGACCTCAAGGCACCCTTTTTCATAGGAACACATATGTTGCTGTGCCTGACACAGATGTGTCACTCCAGCACAAAACAGGTATACCGGGTTCATGCATGACTTGGCCTGCATGCTTGATCTGCTCTCAGCCAACAGTAGCATCTGATACACCAAGTTACACCTGCTTAGAGAACAGTGTGTAAACTGCTGTGATTGCCCCATGCCTGGACCTTTCAGCTTGCCACTGACTGTGTTAATTGAAACAATATATAATGAGATATATTTTCCAGTGATGGCTACAGTAAACATCATAGTAGGAGGAGAAACATTGCTGCCAAAGTGGTTTTAAGTGCCTGTCCCTCTGTAAAGGGTCTCTTCGTGTGTGATGAAGTGTTGCATGATGGCCCTTTAACTGATTTAAAGGCCTTGCTCCAGTCAGGTTAGGTACTCTTAGGCCACCCATCTGCAGCTCTCCCTCCACTATTCCTCCACTCCTCCAAAATCATCTCATCAGCTCAGTGCTCTGTGGTTGCAGTCCTAAGTGAGTAACAGAGACTACTCTTGTCCTTTTATGCTCTTTTCCTCTCCAAGGGACTATTACACCCAAGACCAATTTCTTCTCCTCTCACTGATCACTTAGTATGGGAGAGGGTGAAAGTCGCCCTCGCTTTCCAACAGATTTCTCCCCTTTTTTCCTTTTCTCTTTTTAAGTTTCCATGGCTTTACTTTAGGATTTTCACCTTAAAAAGAAACACAACAGAGGCATGTAGATCCGAAGGGGGCAAATGTCTTTCACAATCCTTTGGGTCTTAAAAGGAAACAAAGAAGAGCCGTTTTTGGCTCTCTGTCAAGAAGACATCTCACTAACACGAAAAAGAGTCAGAACACAATAGGAAAGCAAAAACTCTTTAATGGTGAATGTTTAGTTGTGGAAGAGGATTTTCTCATTTTGTAGACAAGGCCCTGCAAAATCATCTGGTTAAAGCAGATGAGATGTGGAACTGTGCTTTACATATTGGTCCCAGGTATTTGCTTTTGTAGGCAAAATAAATTTGGTTGTAAATATTTTCCTAAATCTGTATGCATGGCCTCTTAGTTCCTGTTTCTCATCTGTTAGATAGTCAATTTGTCATCTGAAATGATTAGAGCAGAGTGCATCTTTAGTGATATTCTAATAGAGGTGATCTTATAAGAATTGTTCAGGGTCAGAGCAATTTATCAGATCATAATTGTATACTTTTGCATGCACACTAATAACCATTTAATGGCTTCTTCTTAAGTTTTAATATCACGGGTGATTGGATATTTTTTAGTTATATTATTCAATCATGTTGAATGCCGAGGACTCTGTTTCAGTGAATATGTCGAACATAAGCTGCTTGTTTTGTTGAGCTTTTGTGCACTTTATAGGTCCGCCACTTGGGGGCACAAATGGACAAGTAACTAATGATAAACCTGATAGAGGTATCATCTCACTGCTGATGTCATTAACTTTAGGTGCTGCATACTAACACAGTGTTTCCACTAAATACACATTTCAAACTAAAAAGAAGGTGCTATATTGTGCACGCATAACACTTTTATGTAACGGAATAGCAGGCTTTGCAATTTAAGATCTCATTTTGTTTCTCTGTAAAAGTTTGCAGTTAAGGACATAGTAGGTCGTTGTCCTTGGCAAGCAGCCCTGATAGATTGCCTTATTAGGTGTAATTATGCAGATTGCACTGCTGATAATTATAAAAGTGTAAACACATTCAGCAGGAACATTCCTTTTCACCATTGCAAATGAGAACAGAGCAGTGGTTCCATGCTGCTGACTTTTTAGCACCAGGTGGCTGCACCAAGTTATTGAGATTCTACAAGGTGAGATCAACACAGTTGCCTAATATGTGCAGCATCTGTTTTGTAGTTCAATTGCTTTATTTACTACTATATAGGTACACAATACCAGAAAGAACATAACATATGAGTGATTCTCATCTGTCCTCACGCCAGATGACAGATCATATATACTGTATCTTATCTGTTATATTTATTGTATTACAAAAATATCTGGTCTGTTTTTCTTCTTCTTCTTCTTAGATTTAAATTTAAATTTCAACCATAATGCTTTAAAATGTCATATCGGTTTGTACTTGGTAAATGAATCAAGTGAATTGTTCACTATTAATGTCCACTTTATTGGTTCTTCCTCTCCTCGCGGTTTCTTTCATTGTCTTCATGTGAGCAACCATGTCAAAAAGAAAATGAAGAAGGACATATTATCCGCTGTGTCACACTGGCTAAGTTGGCTTTCTTTTGCCATGAAATGCCTGCGTATTCCCTGTAAACCGTAAAGATCAGCTCAGCAGTGCTTACAGTTTTTTTTTTCCTTTCCTCCCCCCCCTGAAGCTTAGAACACTGCGTTTCGAAGGGGGGGGTGTTGAATGGCCAGTGTGCAAACAGAGGCAGGGACACTGCAGCTGAGCCTTGTGCTCTCCAGTCCTGAACTCTGAACACTGAGCACACTTCCCAGCTGAACTGGATTGTGTTTATCAGTAGGGCTTTTATGTCCACATGTTCTCTACATTTCTGTTACCCGCGCTGCACACTGAGTCTGAGATCAGCAATCCCTCTCTTGTGAGGAATGGTCTTTTATTAGCAGGCAAAGCATACTTGCCCAGATTCAGCACCCTCTCTGTGGACAGCGCTCAGTGTGTGTGTGTGTGTGTGTGTGTGTGTGTGTGTGTGTGTGTGTGTGTGTGTGTGTGTGTGTGTGCATGTCTGTGTGTGTGTGTGTGTTTGTGTGTGTGTGTGTTTTCATATGTGCGTGAGAGAGAGAGAGAGTTGCCTATGTGAACTGCAGCATCATCACTCTTCTAAAATCTTGCTAGCGATATACTGCAGAGTCCGGTAGGTTGAAAACCTTTCAAAATCAGTTTTTCTGTAATATGGAGGTACAAGGATTGGGTTGTACTGCTTGGCTTCAATTCTTTATATTCACAGGATTATTGTCATGCAACTTCCCAAAATTCAAAGAGAGTGAAAGAAAGAGAAGAAAAAAAAAGAGACAGGGAGAGGAAGAAGAAGATGAATCTGGAAAGATGAGATGATAAAAGTAGAAACAGAAATGAATCGAGTCTATCCTGCTTTCTTTTTTCCTTTTTCTGCTCATGAATGTCCGCACAGGAGAGTGGATTGAAAAAGACTGAACAGGGAGAGGCTGTGAAAGGAATCAGGGCTGGGGGACATAGCTTCAATTCCTGCTATTCTACCTAAATAGGCTCTTCCTCTGCAATGCACTCAGGCTCCAGTGATTCGCTATGTGAATGCTGCCCATTTGCATAGCCACTCTGCCTCCCGCTTCCTGGCTGGCTGTTGAGGCTCCCCCTCCCTCTGTCCTCCTCCTCCTTCTCCTCCTCCTCTCTCCGCTCGTCCTCTTGCGCACATCTTCTGGAACAGCGCTGCCGATGCTGCCTGTGTGTGTGAGTGTGTGTTCCTGCCCAGGGCTGCTCTCTCAGGTGCTGTCGTTGCTATCGCTTGGTCTCATTGAGAGCACAGATCTCTAGATGGGGAACGGGTGCGCTACTTGGCACAACTTACAGGTGCGATCTGGTCGTCTCCCGTGCGCTGCTGCAGCTGTCCGACACATGCAAATGAGACTCGGATTTAACTATGGTCCCATTCCTCTGGACATCCTTTGAGACCACTGGAGGAGGAAAAGGAGGGAAACTCAGAATGTCTGTCTTGGTTTTCTGAAGAAACACACTTTGTACAGGTGCTGTCCATCTCTTCTCAAGTTGGCTTTCTTCTTTTCCAGGCAACTGTATTTTTTTTTTTTTTGGAATATTAACAGTTTTTGGTGAGAAGATGTTTCTAATTTTATGAGGGCTTAACAAAGAGAGGAACAGAGAATTGGGGAACTAGGGGAATTGGAGCAAGCTGGGATTTCTCCATTGCTGTTTGAGGTTGCCCTAATTTCTTGAGTGAATGTTTTTGATTGTTTTTCTATGATGATTTGTGATACTTCCTTACCTCCCTGGGTGCTGCTACGGATTTCCTAACTCAGTGGAGAACAGAAAAGGGCTTTTTTCCCCATAACCGACATTTTGTGTGGTGTCCCTTTTTGCTTTATTGCTTTTTTTTGTGCTTTTTTCTCTCTCTGTGGATCTGCACAAGTAGTCTCTGGGCATAGTGAGATTTGGCAAGGTGAGAAATATGGGCTGTAAAGCTCACTGAAGTTCCACCTCGATCCGAAGCCTCATCTGGCCACTCAGGGAAGATGTTCGGAGGCTGGAGAACACAGTTTACTCCCCTGAGGCCCGTAGCAGAGCCCCTAAACCGGAATTCTGCTTCACTGACCCACCTGGCCTTGTGGATCACTGCCCTGGCCCTGGGCTTTGTGGCAGGGTCAGAACCAGGTGCAGTTGAGAGTCTTCACCACATTCACCTCTCCCATGGAAACAAGCGTCACCATATTGTGCCTATTGCTATCCACAGATCACCTGCATCCATAAGAGCAGGGCACAGTAAGTATTTTGTTGTTCATTCTTTACGTACATTCCTTACTTTTTGAGCAGTTTTGTTTTTTGATTTCATGACTGCTGCATTGAGCAATCCTTATTCCCTTTATAGCAATATGAGCCTAAAATACTCAGTTTTCTGGATATTATTTATTTTTGTTTGTAAGAATCCCCTTCCCAAGACATGCACATCACTCTGTAAGACACGGAAAGTCTAGCTTAGATACATCCCCTTTTTTTCTGTCTCAGCAAAGTGCCCTCTGTATCCATGTCTGAGATTAGCCGTATCCCTATCTCCAGATGCTCCACTGTGTCCAGATTAGACAGGATTAGAACGTTGTGGCGCTCCATGTTGCCCCCGGGTGTTTCGAAGAGACAAAGATGTGTTGCCTCCAGCTCTGCAGGGCGTTGAGCCGCTCCTGGCCCCTGCCCAGCATGGAGCGTAGATGAGGCCCCTTTACTCATGTGTGGCAAGAAGGTTCATGACATGAGCTTTAAGAGAGAGGAAGAAACAGAAAGAGGGAGAGTCTCAACTATGAGGAACTGGAATGACCTCACCCCAAGTATTCATGGTAGACTGCAGTATTCTTGCCTCAAAATATGAGAACATTTTTGAAATACTGCTGCCTTTTTTTTTTTTTTTTTTTTGCAGTTCTTGTTTCCACTTGTGTTTTTGTGAATTTCACCTAAAGTTCAGAGCTGATGTTTAAAACTGTGGCACTTACAGGACCCAAAATACTCATATTCTTTAGTCATCATCATACTGCTCAGGCATTTTTGAGTGACGTAATCATACTGTTGTAACACTGACGTAATGCTGAGGTACCCACGATTTCATTTAGTAGACAGTGTTTAAAAATTTACCAAATATTTACACTGTAATATTCTATATTCGCCAATATTACACTTTAGCTGGACAAGGCTTTGGGTTGTGAGTGATAACACCATTACAGAGCAGCTCTGGCATTTTGAAAATGTTTTTTATTGGACACAAGACAAGCTCAGAAACAAGGCTGGAGCCTGGATCACTGGGCAAAGTTAGACCTGTATGAACAAGGGAGTCAGAGCTCCTCAGTGATGATGAGGAAGATGGGATGTTTGCCGGCCTACTGAGACAACAAGAGAGGCAATTAGGCCACTCTGCCGTGACCTGTCTGTAGCGGACAACACTCAGCTCGCCTTTTGCTCTCCCTAAGGACCCTGGGGGCATGTGGTGCTCTCAGGCAGATTCCATGACTTAATATCATAGTTATTGTAGCTGCTCCTGTGTGCCATTATTGTGAGATAGCTCATGGGGGCCAAAGAAAAGCTTTCTTCTTAACATGATTAAAATTTTCGTTGATCAGCGCGCAGAGGGTACATAAATGCAAAATGGGAGACATGCTGTTCAACATGGTACCTGGCTCCAGGACAAAGCCTGCTGTTGTAAAGCCCCAGTGCTGTTGTCTTAGCTGTGCTGCAATAGCTTTAATTTCCATGGGGCTTGTTCTTTACATGGGGTGTTCACTGCAACAATTAAACGTGCACAGGTCTTTATTCAGTCAGTCTCATTTGTAAAGCAGAACAGATATGATTCAGTATTTTTTTGCAGTATGTTTTGTGCTTCATATGTGTATTTGTTATGTATTAAACATCATAAATGAGCCTCATGTTGTCTTCAGTTGCTCTGTTTCTCACTGTTTATGTCTGTTTTTCTCCCCGCCCCTCTGTGTCTCTTTCATAGCTTTTGGTGTCACCGTCAATGTTAAAATCTAATCCTATTTGCAATACTTATGTAACTGTACCTGCCTTTCACTATTATTGTCACAGTGCATTAAACATTGTCTCAAGTGATTAGACTAAACAAAGCTAATAGCATGCTGGCAGTTTCTTCTATATGCAAATTGCTACACTAAACATGAAAATTCACTTTTTTCCCCTCCATTTAACATGTAGCTAAATTTAGTAACTGTTTCTGCACTAATGGTGGACTGCCCATCCATTTTAGAAATATACATCAGCATACTGTAAGAGAAAAGCACCCTTTGTTTCTCTTCTGTTGAACTTGTATGTCTGTCATTGATTTATGTGGAAAGAAGGAGAAAATTACCATGGCCAGGATGTATGAAATTGAGTTGGAGTGTGATGCATTGTTTGTTTAGGGCTAGCAGTAATGAGGTTCAGACAGTATCAACTCTGAGTAGCAGATATACCATTCATCATGAATAGACTCCCAGAGGTGATAGTCTTCTTTCCCAGAGATGGATATGATACTCAATATGTTGGCTAACTAGGTTATCATATTTCCCTCTGTACCTGCTCTTCTTTTATAATTGAGGCTGAATAGATGAGACGATCTGATCAATCGGGAAAAAAAGTGTTGTAGTGTTTAAACAATGAATCTCCTCAGCAGTTAGCAGAAAAATGGAAACTGGCTTTCGATGCATTTGCTGTTTCTAACTTCTACTGAGTACAGAGGATAGCAATGTGCAATGATTTGACAATTACATGGCTGAACAAAATATACAGTACTTATACACTTACATGTGCTTGCTCTACCCATGTGCACTCTGTGTGTGTGTCATCCTCTCAGAATCTTAGACCATATGTAGGGGGGAAGTCAACCTCCAGATTCATGATGGTTATGTGATACACTTAACACGCCTGCTCCTTCAACTACTGCACATAGGGCTTTTATATTTCAAAACTTGTTGCTTTGATCAGAGTCGGTGAAGCAATTTAAGTGATTATAATCATTTTAAAGCTCTCCACCTTCAGGGCTAATGGCCAAACGGTATACAGACAATGCTCTTCTGTGTTGGCACTGCTGCAGATGAGCAGGAGATTGGAAGGGGGTCAAGGGAAGAAATAAAAAAGAAAGTAGGGAATGAAGAAGAACAAATCACTTGTGAGATGGAGAAAGTGAAGAAAGTAAAAGAGAAAGAAAAAGAGAGAGGAAGAGAGAGTGAAAGAGAAGAGGGATAAGAGTGGATGGTCCCTCATGTTGCCTTGCTGCCGGTGTGTTGTGGGCTTGTATAATATAATTACTCCCATGTCTCTGAGCTGATGTCATTCTGCGATAGTGTGGGGATGACAGTATCTCTGCTTCTGTGAGGCAGTGGAGATGATAGCTACCCTGATAAGGATCTGAGTACATGTTCCTCTGCTCTAGAGGGAGTACAGGCAGTTATTGACCCACGGAGGAGAGAGTGAAGACTGCAGTCGTTTCATTCTCTTCTTCCTCTGATGTGTGAGAATGCAGACTCGCTTTTTTGTATTAGTTGTGTGTGTTTAAGGTCTTGAACCTACTTGTATCCTATGATATGCACTTGCTGCGTTCTTCTATCTCCCCCCTGTTGTCCCTCCTCCCTACTGTCTGCGCTTCATCTCATCCCGACCACCTAACCCACCCCCAGCTCCCTTGTCGGTCGACAGAGCCCATCCAAGCAGACAGAGTGGGCAGCCTTTTGCGCCTGCAGTGGTCTTTGTGGTTTTGGTGGTGACCAGGCTATGGTTGGCATGAAGGGAAATGAGACCTGACTGTGCGTGCGGTGGGCAGTGAGGGGTCAGCTGAGTAATGTGTCCACTTTCGGATTAGAGACTTAAAAGACATAGAAGGAGAGAGAGAACAAAAGCCCCTTCCTCTTAACTCAAGGGGATGTCTGCGTCCCTCACATGCTTAGGTCTTGGATAAGTTTGAGTCAGTTTACCCATAAGGCACTCTGTGAATCATCATCAACAGGGTTGTTTCCTCTGCCATGTTCCACTTTCTTGTTCATCCTGTCTGTCTGTCTGTCAGTTTACACCTCTGGCTTTCTTTTTTTTAAAGGTAATCTTATAAGAATTGCTTGAAATGATAAGTTGTCTGGCCAGTGTCTGTGGGTAGTACTCCATCCATTTCACATCTAGCAAGTGTGAAACAGAAAACCTGTCATTTTGCAACAAAATGGAAGAAATATGTGTACTGCACTATTTCCCAGTGTGCATTGTTGATTTCACACATACATAGCTGTTAATCCGACACAATACAATTGCATATTGCATTTGTAATGGGAAAATTCAATTGTAACGATGACAAACTACACTAGATGCATGAAAAAAAAAATTGTGTTTATTATCAGAAAGATTATATGAAAGTAATAATTCTCATACAGAGAATTTGGTTGTTTTAACAGCAGGATACATCAAAACAAGACCATGACAGATAAAGTTGTAGTGTTGTAATGTGAAATGTAGCAACATGACACAATCAATTGGCCAGCAGTGGTTACAAATTTGTGAAAAGGTAATAAAATAATATTAATAATAAAGAGTGCATTTAAAAAAGTGTGGCAATGAAACAAATAAGAGAAAAAAATCAGTACAAAATGTTGAAATATAACTGTTCAGCCACTGCTGGATTTTTGCACGACACGGTTCGCTGTACAGAAGACAGGAAGCATGGAGTGGTGATGCAGCTGTTGCATGGGTCGAGGTGTTAAAGGTGCTAATGAAAGACTTCAAATAGTCCTCCACAGTCCATTCTGATTGACTCCATAAATGCCTCTCCATTTCACAGGGGAACGGCACAAGAAAGCTGGGGGAAAATTTAAATAAATAAAGTGGAGATCAAGAATGCAAAAGCGCACATTTTTTATCTAATCTGAATTGAGTTTAGTCACCCTGGAGAAGCCTCATTCTCTGTCATCATAATGAGGCAGCAGCTATCTCTGAGCCAGTCAAGCCTGCGTAGACACACTTATGCACACTTGCTCACAAATGCACACAAGCTCACTGCATGCACAAAGAGCAGCACTCTCCCAAATCATCCTCCATCTCTTTGATCACGTCGAATCTTTGTCAAAACAGAAGAGTGTGAATATGGGTAGCTGAAGCGATATGTACATTTGCACACGGGAAAAGTTTAATTTGTAAAGTGTAACATATCATGGGCTAGAATTTAAAATGGGTCATAAAGAAAAATGTGCACTTGGAAGGTATAAAAGTGATTGTCCAGACATACAGTAGTCCCAACAATACAGTTATAACTCCCCTAGTGATGGATTAATTGGTTCTGGGAAAGGTCAAAGGAGAAAAAAACAGAAGATGGAGGGTGAAATATTTCAGCCTTTACAGCTTGATAACCCCAACCACAGGGGAGGCCAGAGAGGATGGGTTTCTGTGGCAGCCAGCTTTCAGAAGACGAAAATGTATGATTGCCATTGATCAACCGATCGATAATGAGCCTCTACTTAAATTTCACATGGCTGTTTTGGGAGGGGAAAAAAATCCATCCCAGGGCTCGTCTATGTGGGTAGTTTGATTGACAGCGTTATAATTATTCTTAGCTTACAAATAACAACTGTACAACTTTAATATAATGTGTATTGGCTTAATGAAAAATTAAAGGTTAAAAAAATGATGGCTGCCCTGTTTAACAATAGGAGGCCACAGTTGAGACCAACCATGTCATGACTAATCTTTTTTTTTTTTTTTTTTTGCAATTTACAATTGCTCACCTGCAGCAGAGTGGCAACAGAAAGAAAGCTGCCCCCTAATCCACTCTAATAGGATTGTGTGGGATTTCACCTTCCTCATTGCTCCCTCCATCTCTTAGAGCCTCAGGCCTGCTGGCAAGGGCTGATAAAAACATGCCTGCCTAACACCTAAGTGCAAGCTAATATTAGCATATATTTTGCAACATAGTGTAGAAATACAATGCATACCCACGCACATTCCTTTTTTCCTGCCTGTTATATATTTATTTGTTGGTAGATACGTGGCATCTGTGTGAGATAGAGGACAGCACAGCTCTCTTATGGTGCTCCTACATTGCCTGTTGATAAGGGGGAGGCAGAACGTTATGCTGTATATAAATCGCAAAGGCAGTAGTTGTGCTGCACAACAAAACTCCCTCTCACACGCCTCGGCACATCCGCACATGTAACACATGCCAGCGCACGGATGAACACACGTGAACTTTGAGGATTATTGATGTTTATTTCTGGCAATATTTTTTTTCTCTGTTATTCTCCAGATTCATTTTATTGTATCATTTCCATAACATACCCAGCTAATTAAATAATATCTCACCACTTAGTGAAGGCTTACTTACAAAGTGAGGCTACTCAGCAATAGGCAAAGCAGATGTTTAATCCTGCAATTAAGGCCAAGGCGTGCTTGTCTCCTGGGCATGGCTTACAAAAAGAGTAAACAGTAAAAATGAAGCGGGGTCATGCAGGGACGACGGAAAAATTAGACATATGAGGAACGGCCTTGTTCCATGGGTAAAAAACCATGCAATAGTGTCCACATATTGATATGCTTTTAATGTAATATAAATAACTGATCATCTGGTGTAAATTGCCCACCTGTTTGCCTGTAAATGGTTGATTTATATAAAATGAAGGCCATAAAAATGATTGCATTGTATGCAAACTGGGTGTGTTGAACAGAGTCTGCAGGTTTCTGAAGTGTTGTTTATGCACTACTTTTGAGCTACCGTCTGCACATGTATATTGCCTCGGGCTAAACAGTGATTTGTTAAAGAAAAGGGACAATGGAGAGGGTTTTACCATCTCCCTTAAAACGTAAAGATAGCCATGTGGATGTATTAAATCATTTCAAAGAAAGCCCTCTTGCGGCACAAGCTTTTTGTATTTATGCGGCTATAGCATAGACTGCTGTATAATTTTCTTTTATGAATAGCACTACTGTAAGAGTGTGTTCAGTAAAGCACAGTAGCTCTGTCTGATCCTAAAGCAGCCTTTTTGTGAGAGCGGTGTTTGTGCTGATGCAGGTTGGGCTGCATATGGTGATGGCAGCCAGAGTTGTCTCTAGTCTCAGATCAGAGCTCTGGCCCTGGACTCTGTTTTCTGCCTCACTTCCACTGTGTAATTATCCCCCACACTTGTCTTTTTCAGTAATTAGGACTGCAGTCATACTCCACATCTGTTGGCTCCCTAATAGAGAAGACAACAGCTTCTAGAAACCATTTGGAGTCTGTGATGTTTGGTCCATGCTAGCACACAGACCCACTGAAACTAAATAATGCACTGATGTCTGATGGCACAGAATCCGTCAAACAGGCTTTTAACTGGGAATGAAAAAGGAGAGAATCGACTGATGCCTGATTTTCTTTAAGTCTAACTTTGATATGTGTTTTCACTGGAACGCAAATTAAACGCTGGATGCAGAAAAATCTCATCAACAAATTGCTGGCAAACAAAATGGCTGACCTGAACTGAGAGAAAGGGAGCATTGTGTCTGAGGAGCAAATGAGGCAAGTGATGATGAGAGAGTAAATTAGAAGCTGTCGATACTGTGAGACACCTCTATCAGAGCCAAGGCTGTTGGCTGGGGAGGCAGATTTGCAGCTGGTCAGGGTAACAAAGGGCCCGTTTGGTGTATTGGTCCATTAAGACACTGGGTCTTGTCAGCTCTGCCTGGATGGGCCATTCTGCTCCACAAGGCAGGGGCTCATGTATCACTTAGGGCTTAGGGGAAGTGAGCATGGTAGAGGAGGGGGCAGAAGGGTGTGAGTGACACTGGTCGACTGAGCATTCATGGCATAATGTTACCAGCCCAGGGGGCAGAACTTTACCTCAACCATGAATTGATGGTCCCCTGCCATGAAGAGCGAGGGTGGTCGGTATGGCTACCCCGGGGCCCCGTCATGATGAGGTGCAGGCTTATCTCTTCAGAGCAGTGTGAGGATAAAATACGGTGAAGTAGTGCAACAGCATAATGCAGGGTAAGACTTCTCGATGGACAATTTTCGTCAAATTGAAGATTGTATCATTTTAGAGCTGCTTAAAGAATTGCTTCACGTTTTCTGACTGTATCTTAATACAGTACTTGCATGCTATATGTTTGTTAATTGGTCACTGTAATTATTCATTTTGTCTATATTGGCCACTAGGAAATTCCCTCAGACAGAAGGGCTCATTCCATACAGAAATTGTAAAGTTCAGCTGCAGCTAAGATGAGGCTTTAGTAGTCTGATTTAGTAAAATAAAATTGATACAAAACTGCACTAATTGTACCAAAAGTGTTCTCTTTTTGGGGAAATCAGCAAGCTGTCAGGGGGAGCAACACATCCTGGTAGCCCCATATAGGTTTGTTCCCGGCGTTACACGAAAGTCTGTGACTTAATTAATCAGACTTTATTTGAATAGCACTTTTCATACACATACAATGTAACACTACACAATACGAACACAATACAACTGGCATGCAGTGGTATACTGCCTCTGCAAATGTTTTAATCACACCTTATCACCTCACACTATATTTTGATAGGTGTAACCAAAAGATGTATTTTGTGAAGGTCACAAATTCTAATAGCATTGACCACATTCTGTGACACTAGAGGATCAATTACATGACACAAGCCCAATGTGGCCACCAAAGTTTGTTCAGGTGAGGTGAGCATGTTCCACTGAAACTTGCACACTAAAGATTGTCGTGTCATAGCTGTCAACATTTTTGACCTTCTATGCATCCAATAATTCTACTGGGTCACAATTTTTTGCTTAGCAGCCACAGAAATGTGTGACCCTATCTACTGTAAATCCACCATTTTTGGTAGCATTAATCCTCCCCGGATATACACGCTTGTTATGGTAATCTGAGACTGCTGAAGCCTTATATTTGCTTAGGCTGAACCCTAGAATGCATTTTTGTGCAAGGACTGTGGATTTTGTCCCCCATCTTTGGCTGTGTAGTCGCATTAGTTGCTTCACAGTCAGTTGACAGGAGAGGTCCAAGACACCATCCTTTAAGTATAAATAAAGGTAGAGGGGCATACAATTGCAAATGGGTTTCCGCTATTGCCCTTTGTGGTATAAAATAAAACAGAACTACTTTCTAATCAACCCTTTTCTATTATCCTTTTTCTAAAACCTCTCTTTTCCCCTCCCTCTCTTACTCTTTGATGTGGTCATTTCACACTGTACTCGCCTTGAGGTCTGACTTAAGTGCCCCTATGTTTTCTCTCTCCGCTGTTGATTAGGTTTGTTGCTCCTATGATTTTGGAGCTGGCAACTTACACCCTTAATAAGGATGACCAATCATGGGGGCAACCAGCAATGCCCCACTTTTAGTCTCCACTTAATTTAATTACATCAAATTAGCAAAGCAGTGAAGAGAGAGAGAGAGAGAGGAGAGAGAGATGAGAGAGAGAGAGAGAGAGAGAGAGAGAGAGAGAGAGAGAGAGAGAGAGAGAGAGAGAGAGAGAGAGAGAGAGAGTGAGAGAGAGAGAGAGAGGAGAGAGAGAGAGAGAGAGGGGTGGGAGAGAGGGGGGAAAGAGAGGCTTAATCCTTTGCAGTTTATGAAGGCAGGTTGGACACTGTCAGCTGTCCTATGCAGAAATACTGCTTTGGGATTGTCTTCATTAGGAGGAGCTTAAGGCTCATAGGTCACTGGATATTGTTAAAACAATACTGTGGAAATGAGCTAATTAGAATATTTGACAAGTCTAGCGTAAGGATTAAGGGTGATTTCGAATTCCTAATTTCTTGCATGTAGCTTTGTGTTTTTAAATATATGTTTGCCTTAGTACCACTTATCATTTATCAAAACAGTTTTTAAGTGTGAAAAAATGTTGTTTAATTACATTTATTATCATCAATGAAGCATCACATTTGCTTATACTGAAGCACTCCATTATTTCAGCCTGTTAGAATGAAAATGGAGCATGCTGTATTAGCATAGGTGCATAATTATATCTCAGTCTCAAACAGCAGGTATAACTGAATACCCTATCAGCCAGCGGTGAAGATTAAGTCTCTGGGCAATGAACTGTAAAAGTTTATATCGACTGTGCTGTATATATGCCAATATGCCCAGACTTATTAAGCCAACACAAAGTAAGCAGGCAGTCTGCGCACTGGGTTGATTTAGCACCTCTGTCCACTCTGCTTTCTGCTGACTGCAAAGAGAATAGCTCAGCTCCTGCCTTCTGATAAAGACTGAAGGGGGGATTTATCACCTTAAAAAAAAGAAAAAAGCAAAGAAAAACAGGGAAGGAAGCAAAGCCGAATGTGGCAGAGTGTGCACAATATTTTATGTTAAGGGTTAGTTTCATGACTACAGCAGGTATAGACTATTTCCCACTCCATTCTCTCATATGTGTGTGTATATATATATATATATATATATATATATATATATATATATATATATATATATATATATATATATATATATATATATATATACCCTATCCCACCCTGCATTTATAGCAAGATCACAGTGATAAACAATGATATACTCAATACTCACACTCCTGTACTGTAATCCTGTTTTTATCATGCTGAGGGAATCCTAGCCCCTCACGTATAATTCAAGTGGTCATATTAAAAGTTTGTTTTGCTGTCATTTCCGTTGTACATAGCGCAGGATTGTTCCAGCTCCAACCTATGATGAAACCTTTTTCTCATGCCTGCTGGTTCTGTTCTAACTGCCTATCCCATTATAAGGAAGGCAGTTGTTTGTGCTGAGAGAGGATTAAGACAAGTCAACAATCCATAGTCTTTTTAGTCTCCCAAAGGCTCTGCTCACACACCACTGAAGATAGAGAATGGCTTTTTCCAGGAGCAAAGCTTGTAAGTGTGGTTTAAATTGTTGAAAGGACCTCGCTATACTGCAATGGAACAATGAACAGATATAGAAATAGAGATTGGGTTGGTTTGGAGGGGGAGGGGGGCAGCGGAAGGAAGGGAGCCAAAGGGATCTATCTGTATCCACAATACCTCGCTTTCCAGCTTTCATTGTCCAGCTGAATTTTCTTCATTTGTACCCATGGGAGAGACAACCAGAGGCTGTGTTTTAACTGCAGACTCCAAACAAGTGAAGGAGCAATTGCTCTCATGTTTTTTTTACTTTTTTGAGCTGCTGTTGTTCACTGTACTTAATTATTCTGACACACACAGGCTGCCTATCAAAGGTGACAGGCAATTAATCACCTTGCAAGTCAAAGTATTTGGTTATGTCATCTACAAAAGTGACACCTGACAAGAGTGTAACTTTTTTCCTCAAGGCATCTGTTTTTCTTTTCTTTTTTCTTTTTTTTTACATGGAGCATAATTACAGGGTAACGGCTTTAATCACAAATATTATTAAAAATACATTAAAAATAATGATTATGGCTCATTTTAGCCTTTTTAAAATTGCTCATTTTTAATGACATATTTAAGACAAAAGCCATACCCCAAAATACACTAATTAAAACTAATAAGTGTAAATTGATTTCCGGGGGTCTTTAAAGAAGTATTGTAATAACTGTATTTTCCATCTACAATGACTCATAATCCAGCATACTACAAAAGGCATATTCATCACACTTTAAGACCCTTTTTTTAAAAACAACACAGCCCATCGTGAAAACACTAAAACGATGTGTAAATCTCCTGAAGGCAGAAGCTAGAATGAAATAGGTATATTGGTGTTTCAGATTACGCTTTAACAGAAACTCTACATTACTAGAATGTGAGGAAGATCAGTTATGTAGAACTGCTGCCTTTGAGCAAAAACATTATACTTAATTCACTTAAAAATAATAATTAATTTGCAAAATGTTCTTTTAAATAATGTCCATCTCGAGTTAACCTCTTTAACCCAGTTTTTATTTTTATATCTCAGTGAATGCAGCACAACACCCATGGCACAGGTTGTAGAAAGGGACTTGTGTGATCAGAAGTTCCCAGTGTGGCACTGTTGGCAACAGGGTGGAAAACATTATCTGTAGATGTGGTTTTCCTCGCCAGTCAAAGCAGTGCGCTCTGTGCCACAATGCTCTGGCAACTCTGTGATGTAGAGAGCAGTACAAAGGGGATCTACCACAAAAAAGCTCTCTCATGAGGAAACTCATGAGAGTCCTTGTGCAAAAAGAACAGAACTGCCATGGGCAAATATACAGCATTTTAAATCTAATTAGCTGGAGAGAAGATAACATACAAGGTTGGTGTCCTGCTCTAGTCACAGGAGCAGGAGCAGGACATTAGGTGAAGCACTAAATGAAGGTACGTCCACTAGTCAGTTCCTTATTCATAATACAGTTACACATGGATATACTTAAAATGAAAGAAAAGCTATTTTTTCCTACCTGGGGGAATTACATCAAAGTCAAATTGGCCTACATATCCACAAAGAGACTTTGTAAGCTTAGTTGTAGGATCTGTACATGCAGACAGGACTAGGTAGATGCATGAAAAAGGCACAGAAATGGACTGCAGTGTACCATGCGCCTCTGACATGTACCAAAAGTTGAGTGGGACAAGCAAAAATCCCAGGTGATCGTTAATACTAAAGCTCCTCTACTCCCACGCTGGAGCTGTAAAGTTCACAGCAAGAAAAAAAAAAATCCTGACAAAAATGTCACTTCACTAACACAATGCTGCACCAGGTACTGACAGGCAAGTGCACTCCTCACATCTACCCTGGGAAACATGTTCTGGTGTACAGAAAGAGATGTTTTACATTTACAGCAGGGGTAACAGTGAACAAATCCAAAAATAACAGTATGAAATAAATTGTTAGAATTCAGTATAGTGGTGATAGTCACTACTGAACAGAAAAAAATGATTTCAGATGTTTAAACACAAAAAGAAACATGACATTATAGCAATACAGTGCACACAGTGTTAGTTTGATCAAACAGTAACATATTTTTTGTTGATGTTTTTAGAAAGAACTTTTGAGAAACCTACCAATGAAAACCACATGAAAGAATTAAACTTTCCAGATTAACAATAGTCTTGGCTGCACATCATGTAGCGGTACACTAGGTGCATTTCATGGATCCACATTCATTAGCAGTCCCTGGAAATAATTGCGTAAACACAGTTGTAGCTTTTCTTTTACAACCTTCATAATCACAAACAAACACGCACACACAGGAAAAAAGAAATGTGAATGTCCTTGATATCAAGGCTGAGAACTGCTAGCCCTGTATTTTCTTGTGTCTGTAGACAGAGTAAACAGATAGACAAAGACATTGACATTTAAATGATCAAATCATTTTTTTTTCCAATGAAGTTTGAATAATATTTTTTGTCATGCAATGAAGCCAGTATAGGATTGTTGCTGTGGATCAAGCATATAGATAGATATCAGCCTATTGGCATCATTATTTTGGATCATGGGGTGTGATGTACCATTTAATTGTACACTGAGGCAGTGTGAACGGTGGCCGTACTTGACTGTCTCTGTAATTCACAGCTTTGCAGTCGCTGCCAAGTTAGAACAGGCAGCTGAAAAGACATTTAATTAGCTATGAATTTGAATGGTTTTACTCATAATTCCCCATACTATTTACCACCTCATCTCCTCAACTATTAGACCATTTAATTGTACCAAAAGGTGACATACAGTGAGAAAGGTAGATCAGGGGAGAATAAAATTGATCACGTTTACCCACAATTTTCCCTCACGGCACTACATCTTCAGGAGCATTGATTGGAGGTAGCTCCTTTACCAGATACCGATAGTGTTTGATTGGATAATAGTGTCCTCATAAATCCTGGTAATGATTTCTGTAGAAATTGAAATGGTAATCCAATAGACATCATTAAGCTTCTTTTAATTGTACTCGTCCCAGAGGGGGGGGGGGGTTATCCTTAATATAGAATTTAGCCCACTTAAATGGTTTTGGAATCTTCAAGATGTACATTATGTAAATGTTCACCCACTTATCTCCGTCACTTGCACAAACAAGTTCGAGGGCTCCGTAGATCTGAAGGATATTGACCTCATTAATCTCATTTCCATTGTAAAGATCTACCATAAACAGTATGTCCATGTGTATATATAAGCAATATAGACAGAGTTGAAAGACAGTTGGAAAAATAAGTTCTGTGAAATTCCATTCAGGAGATTCATGGAAATGATCAAGAATTAATCTGAAAAAGCTATACTATATTCCACATCTCATATAATCTATTTTTGCACCACAGTCATTACGGGAATCCTTGGCAGCAAATAGAGAGAAATGCAAGTGCTGGTTGCTGACAGAAAGCAGATCCATAATGTCATCTCCTTTTCATATTTCCATCACAACTATGTAATTATGATTGGATTCCTCCCCAGTTTCTCGGCAGAGGTGGTAATATGAGGCTCGTTATGATGGCTGTGTTGGAGGTCAGAGGAAAGACAGTCTGTGGGCCTGACCTTTGCTGAGAAATAGAGTCAAACACACAGCCTTTGTATATAGCTGCCACCCTACAATTGCTACACTAAGGCACACAGCCAATATAATTTCCTATGCTCACACCTATCCGCCTCTTCATATGACACTGCACAGTTTATTTAACATGCAGTGCTCGGAGGCCAGGTTGCTATACGCTCCTGTTTCATTACAGCAGAAATAGATTGAGACATTGAGAAGTCAGCGCCAAGAGGGCTCTAACACACAGGCCATGTTTGCTATCCTGCAGTCTACTATCCCACACACCTCTTTGGCCAAATGCAGGAGAACTCCAGGGATGGTGCTACATTTTTAATGAAAGCAGAGTGTTTGATCTGCCAATGTTTATCGTCTTTGATGTTAACTGACACAGCAGAGAGCAGCTAGCTCTCAATGTAATCCAACATGAGGATAGATTAATTCATTATCCTTTAACAGAGGAGGCTTGCGGTTGAGGAGTTCATCCTGGAGGTCTGATCATCTGTACAAGCCTTGAGTACGACTCACCGCTACCTGCTCGAAACACCTCTCTGGGGAAATGCGTATGAATGTAGGAGATACAAATGCGTGTGTCTAATGGGAATACCTGATGCAACAAAAATCTTAATTACACTCTTTCTCAGCTATTGAATAGTTGTGTGGTGTTACACCTCTAAGCACTTTGTATCTCAGACTCCCCTCATTGTACCTAAACCTTGTCCTTTCATTTGTTTTTATCAGACAGTGGGGGAATAGGGAATAAACTGAAACCCTTGTCAAATTAAAGAGACAACAACGGGCAAGTATTTCTAGGACACTACTGTATCTAATGACTACAACAGATCCATATCAGGCCCTGTGTCCCAGGAGAGTGCACAAATAACAAATATGGAGCCAGTGCATAATTACTCCCACCACTGGAGGCACGTGTCTGCTGATTTCATGCCACTGCACAACTGTGTAGGTGTGCATTAACCATGTTTCTCCATGTATCTTAATCCTCAACAGTCCCTCAAGGAGTTTTCCACTATGCTCACTCATGCTCATATGGATTTTAGTCTGCTTTACCACATATTGGCAATCTTATTATCTGCACTCTCTGAGTCAGTTTTGGAACCATTTATGTAATCTGCATGTCACTGAGTAGTTCGTTTTGTTGACCTTTGGTGGCTTGATGTGAGGGTCTTGCTGTTTATCCATTTAGCTTAAGGGTGTCACTAGCAAGATCTGCTCACCAGTTCACTGAAATGAGCAATCTCTATATTATAGTGAGGTTTTTATGGAGGTCACCAACAGTAAATAAGCTGTCAGTGGGATAAAGTGGGTGTCAATTCGTATGAATAGACAGAGGGGGAAATGGATGCTTAAGGGCCCAGTGAGTTCCAACACTGACATGGTTTAAAAGAGCTTAATTATAATAAGCTGGAGCATGGAGCAAGTGTTTGGTGGCTTGGGGGGGAAACTAGGAGAGGTGACAGTGACAACAGTCCAGCATGAGCAGCTACATGAACTGGAGATTGCTCGGTGAGTAGGCCAACATCAGATATGCATTAGTGGAACAAGACTGGTTTTCGGCTGTATCCACCAGACTTCATGAAAAAGAAATGACGCCTGTCTCACAAATATATTACACATAATGTATTTTCCTTTGTAGAAGTCATCAAGCTTCATAACGCTTTATCCATTAGGAGAACAAGAATGCTTACAGTGTTATTTCATTACATTTTACAAATGCGAGTTATGCTTTATGAAAATAATAAATCCCGCCATAGATCTGTATGTCCCCACATCATTTGTTAATCACATTATTCTTAATTAATGATGCAATTCTTTTTAGCTAATGGTTGACAGTGTGTATCGACTGAAATGAGGGAATGAAATTGGAAAAGGAACTTGAGAGTAGAGTGACGTGCTTAAATCACTGCGCTGTGAATAAAAGCCAGAGGGAAGAAAACAACAGAAATATATAAATAAATGCAAAATTTATCGATAGTTTTACATCCTCGTGAACTGGTTTACAAGAAAATATTGGAATTACAGTCACAATGATTTATAATCTATTGTTCAGGCTAAGGCTGTTTAACTCTCTGCCCCTATGAATATTAACATACTCTGTCTCTCTCTCTCTTGCTCTCAGTCTCTCCTTCTCGCACTCTCTCACACACACAGACGTAAATGCATCCCACACTAGCACAGCTCCTTGTCTAATTTTTCATGAAGATAGCTGTTTTTATGCTAATCTGACAGCTGCATTCATTTTCAGGCATTCTCACAGGCATTTATTTCCCAATCTCATACTCATTCGTTCACAGTCGCACATGCATATACACACTTTCTCCCACAACTATACTTTTCTGTGTCCTGGCAAAAAGGAGTGGGAACAGTATCCTAATGAAGATTTCTAATTAGAAAGTAATAGAGACTTATTTGATTGAGACAACTCTGAAATGATGAAGTGTCGGATGTTTAGCAAGCATCCAAACATGTGTTATTAGACATGAACAGTCTCCTACTTTTACAAGACTGCTTCCTTATTTCCAACCAGCAGTTTGACTAGGTCACTGGCATAATGCTGCAAGGCTCTTCTCAATGAATAGCTAGTTAATTAGAATGGCTCGTTCATCTTCCAGGTCATGTTCAAACCTTTCACAGGGCTGCTAAAGACAACAATGAAATGCAGCAATACAGGAAATAGCTGGTTTGGAGGTCACCAGGAGGGCATAATTGGATCAGTCAGTCAATAATGCTGCCAGCTTTGTCTGCCTTTGAGGCTGCTAATGAAGCGCGAGAGATGGGGAGGTGCCCGTTTGGTATGCTGGTTACCTGAGCACCAGAGACTTGACTGCAAATTCTCTAGCATTCACTTGCACCTCTTTCCTCTAGAGGTAAAACAAGTAGTGACAGTAAAACTGAGTAATTGTGCAGCATCATGAGGAAAGCGGCACTGCTACCTACTTCCCTCATTTCAGCAGAATTTCCCCATGCTCATGAATTGACATGAGTGTACTTAAGTCCTCAGATGGGGCTGAGAGCTGTTCAAGAGTGATGTTGCTCAGTGCATTGCTCTGCAAATCATTACTCAGCACAATAAAACACTCCAGACTGACAGTGCTCTGTACACACGACACTGATGCCTACTCTTCTAAGTTAATAATGTTTGTGTTGACAGTCAGTTGTTGGTGCCTGTTCACCTGCAACCAAACATTACAAGGTTGAAAGTGGGGAATACATTAATAATGTCTTCTATTTGTTCTTCTCTCTCCCTTTTTTTTTTCTCTAGCGGGAACAACGTACATATTTGGACGAGATGGTGGACTGATCACGTACACGTGGCCGCCAAATGACCGTCCCAGCACGAGGGCAGACCGGCTAGCCATTGGCTTCAGCACACACCTGAAGGATGCTGTCTTGGTGAGGGTGGATAGCTCCTCTGGTCTCGGAGACTTCTTGAAGCTTCACATCGTAAGTGAAAAACATGTTAATTAGCACACTTTCAAATGCAGTAGATCACATTACACACACTACATTGCACATGTAATGCCTATGTTTAATCTAATAGCAAATTAGGTCATTTTAATTTACTGAAAAGCACAACATGTATGTCCAATGATCTTGTGTCATAAGAAGACACCCACACTTGCTTACCACCTCTTGTCTACGTGATATGGCCTCAGTGAGCGTGCAGCAGGAACCCAGGGAAATGGTGCGGTAATAAGGGTTGGTTCCATACAGGGCATCTCTGACCTGGACATAATTCTGCCGGCTGCCACATGACCTTCCTTTCGCTAGCACCCACTTACTGACAACAACACTGATGCTGGCCAGGAGCATACAGGCACACTGCACATGTAAACTCATACACACACACAAACATGAAATTGGTCTTGAAGTTTGCCTCAACCCCAGCTGCCCACACACCGAGATTCACACGTACAGTAAGCACACAGTGACATAAGCAGGCCTGTCCTGAGGACACAGAGCAGCCGTGATGTTGTTCTTATGAGACACCGCCATATACTCGTTCTGCTTAGAAGTGCTTTTTTGCTATGTTTTTTCTCCTAAAACCCTCAAGGCCAAGTGATATCTTCCCCCTTGTTTTAATCCAAAAGTAACTGCACAATTAAAAAAGACACAACCTTTTTTATGCACACCGTTCATTACCAACTGCCGTGCAGGGACACAAACAAGATGTTCAGAAGAACATAAATTGGAATATGGGTGCGTAAGGACAGATGTGTTCAGTCCGATGTGCAAATGCTTCACTACAATGTTTTCCGCAGCTCTCTGGGCTCCTCTCCACCTGCACAAAACACCTGAACAAGGATAAAACAGGCGAGAATACATTGTTTTCGTATGAGTGATGGAAAATGTCTTCTTCAACAATTTGCATACACAGGGCTCCTTTTTAAATTAAATGGCACAACAGGGCTTTGCTAGGTAGTTCTTCCCAGTGCACTGAATTAATATACATACAAATTTGCTCACTTGCTTGTACATCAGTCACACTTTGTGTCTTATTTCTGAACGATATACACACTTCTGCAATTCATTTGAATACTGTCTAGTTAATTCCCATTTCATGCCCTTGTGCACTGCACAGTTACTAGAAAGCTGCAGCAAGTGAACACCTTGAAACATATGTTATGTATATGCCCAAGGCTCCTCTACAAAATGTCTGTGTCTGTTACACTAGACCTAATGCACAAAGAGACATTTTCTAAGGCAAGACATAGGTGAAATCTCAGAGGAAACGCCTCTCAAGAAGACGGTTTCAACTTAACTGCGGGATTTAGGTTAACTGCTTGTGATGCATGTTATAGGTTAGAGACCAGAGCCACATAGACAGGAGAGGTGTGTGTGTGTGTGTGTGGGGGGGGGGGGGGGGAGATCATGCAGCTTACAGCAGATGCATGCGTACCCTTGTTGATGAAATGTGGAGCATTCCATTGACATTTTTGCAGGGAGAAAATGTTGATAAGGCATGTTCTTACAGCAGGGGCAGTGGGTTGTGAGAATCCCCTCTCCTCTCGCATCAGCAGTCACTTTGAATGCCTCCTCTTATTTATTTATTTCTGCACATTAATCTGGGGGCTTTGTGAAATGTTGCATTTCATTAGAAGATGAGAGAAGCGTGAGAAAAGGGAGTTTTAAAGAGACAGAAAAGAGGCATGAAGAGCGGCATGAAGAGACAGAGGGTCAGGCTGTTGATCTTTGTTCATCTAGCTATTTAAGATGAGCGACAAGGATAAAATGTAAAAAACACAAATAGCTCAGTGGAAGCGTATTATTCTTTTGGTACAGTGCACTATGAAGTTGCTACAGTATAGTGTTAACCACAAATGAAGCAGCATATTAGAATATTCTGTCAAATAATATTCTCAAAATCATGAAATGATGATTTGACTGAATGATAAAAAGGTCATTAGTGTAAGAAGTGTGTTTAAAAAGACCAGAATTCAAGTCTGCTTGTCGTACTTCAACAAAGTATAATAGACTGTAACATTTAATTGTCATGAGGGATATTTTATAAGCTTTGTGCTGCAGCTAAATGAAAGAATAGCAGGAAATCACAATACATTATGAATTTGGAATACTTATGATGCTAACCCTCTAGATATGTGTTTCGTGCCTGCCTCTCCCTCATTAATTACACTGCAAAGGGCGTGTTTTACAGTACTCTATTAAACACAATGAGCTGTGCAGAATTACCACTTTGATGCATTTCTTATGCAAGAATAGCAGCACTCAGCTAGTCACCTGCAATAACCTTATCTAGCTTAACTGTATCCTTAGCGGATCACACTGTAATATGAAATAATATGAGACTATAATGACTTTGTGGCCCAGTTTACTATAACACTGCGCTTGGAGAAATGCAGTTTCACCCGCCTTGGTCAGACGGTCTTATTTTTAAGAATAAATACATTAAATTAGTATGACAGAATGATGATTTCCATTACTGAATATGTATAAACCATTTTTTTTTTTTTAGTTAGTAGTTCATTCAGAGATGCATACTTTCCAAACAACGTATTATAAGGCTGATTCTCAATGGTATTCCCCTCATTCCTTTCTGATACCTCAGCTCTGAGCAGAAATGTCTTAGGAGGAGTGTATCTTCAGCTGTATGAGATGGGATTAGACCAGATTTCAGTATTTACCCCCCTCCTTCTCCATCCTCTACATCCCTCACCCCCCTAATCTCCTGCTCCCATTTCATGATGACAGGAAACCCAGCGGGGCTTGAAGGACGCCATCGCAGCTCACACTCTCAAGAGGGAATTTTCTGAGTAATATGTGGAGACTATGATTTAAATGCACCTCAAAGGAATTGTGATCCTTCCCCCGCCTCTCCTTTCTATCGCAGATAAAGACAATGACTGTGAAGTCAGCGAACCATCAAATGTACGACAATCACTTTCCTCAGGCTCATTACTGTAGTGCACACGGAAGGAGGACTGGATTCATAATAGTGTTTCTGCCATTTCTCCAATTACGATTATTCCACAATCCCTTTCGCTTTTTCTAAGGTGAAGCATATTCATGAGGCTACTTGAACAAGTGTCCCACGTGGATATAATACTTGTCTGTACATGATAGTATGCCCTGGCAAAGTATCAATGTATATATAATTAATTGCACTGTAGCTGAGAGTCAAATCCAGGAAAATATTCACAATGATATTATGCAAAATAGGGAATTATGGATGTAATGATCCTTGGTTAGTATATGCAGCAGGGTAATCCATACAGAAGAAGAATTGGAACAAAGTTTATTAGATGTTGGTGTGCAGTACCTTCTCTTTTAAACATGCTAATACGTTTTACTGTATAAAGTCTGTATAATTTCAGCACAGAATACTAGAGGAAGTTCGTTTGTACTTTGATGCTGTTAAGGTATTTTATCCCTCACAAGGGAAGTATTATTTATTTTCCACACAAAAAAGGGCGGATGTCTATTATTGGAAATCCATCTTTACATTTTTAGGAAGCCATTTACCCAGTGAAATTGAAGCTTTGCACTTGTATTCTTCTTTTATTGTTGTCAATGAGCAGCGGTGTTGTCAATCAGAGCCTCTCGTTGGTCTCAGGGAGGGCCCCCAGGGGCCCACTGAGCTTGTTTTGTGCTATCACTCAATCTCTGTGTGGGGGTTGGGGACTATTCCAAGTACTTTCTTCTTTCCCTTTTCTAATTGCATGCATCCCTTTAAAAAAACAAGCAATGAAGGCACTCTGGCAGGCTAAGGCAGCGACACTGTGAAGTTAATGTATTCCAGAGAGCTGAGAGGATGGTGGAGAAATAATGACTTCTCTGGTGTAGCATTGCTCCCCTCGGTCCTCCTTTAGCTGACTACCAGAAAGGGGGTTCTTCTTCTGATGGAAGACACCTTTAATTGCAGTTTCAACTCCTGCACTCTACCCTATTAATCATGTAAAATGGCTTGAGAAGAGAGACTAAGAGACCCACTGTTTCAAGTAAGAAAATATAATCTTTTATGTGTTTTTTCAGTTCACCTTACTGTTGGAGTTCTGAGTATGCACAATCGCGTGCTTCATTAAGTGGCAACTGCACAGTCTGATTTGATGCTACAGGTGAGATTGTTACCTGGGAGAGGTGAAGTAGGTCTCAGGAGAGAACCAATGTCACGCTATACCCCATACTCCTATTAAAACACCTGCTGGGATCTTATTCTCATCCACTACTGCTGTTAAGGTCTCAGACCCAGTAATTACCTCCCATGCTCAGCCTGCACAGAGACATAGAACAGACCTGCTTGCAATACCCACAGGATTAACTGGGATACAGCTTTTCTGTGTTGCTTGCTTGGTCAAGGCACATCAATTAGTTATTAGCCGACTACCAGATTATCTGACAGACACCATATCATTTAATAAATTATATTCATATCTATTATATAATAAAAAAGAAAAGAACTGCAACTACAAAAGCTGTGATACTGAACATGTGTGTGGGCACATAATAAGTGTTTGATTCCATCTCCAGGAGAACATTTGAAGTAATTTTATTTGTTAGGTGTTGTCATTTCAGTTTAGAAAATCGACTTTTTCTCCACATTATTTTATCAGCTGTTGCTATGGCAACAATCCCAGTATAGGACTGGGATGGTGCTTTAGTGCTATGGTGATTATATGCATTTTTTTCAGATTCAAAATATAAAGGGCTTATTTCTGAATACCTTTTAACTAGAAAATATTAGGTCAAATATATATATATAATATATGGCTGGACTGTGTATGGTCAATGTGTGAAATTGTGGCCTGTTTTTTACAGGGATAGTCAGTGGTTTTGTCTACAATGTGAATTCCTGGATATTAAATTTTCATTTGTAATTTTCTGTAGTGGCTCCAGTAATATTTTCTGGTAAAGTTTACTGAAATAGCATATCATATGAGATGGTTAAGCTACATTTGAGTAAAAAAAAAAGAAGCTTCTAAATGCATTTACAAGAATAATATTTTCCACTCATATCTTAAGATGTTTGATTTGAAAAATAACTTATTTTAATTTGAACTATTGTAATTACCTATCTGTTAACTCCCCCTGCTCTTTATCTGTTTCACTCTGCAGATTTCTCTCATTTTTTCACTCTGCATTGTTTTGTCAGTGATGGTTATTTGGGGTGCTTTAACTGTGCGCTCTCGCTCATGCTTCTATGCGCCTTTTTTCTGCCTTATTCCTGGTCGATGGTCATGGAAGCTGTGGTGGAAACTGTAAATTAAGTTTTTTGACAGCATTTTGGGTGCAAATTCAGGAGGCTTATCTCCACAGTAAAATCAAGCACAAATGCAGAGCAGACACCACACACTAAACTGATATAACAGCTACATGAATTCCACATTTTACCTGCAAGACTCATGTTTTAATGCTGTTGTTCATCATTTGTGATGTGAAAAGGCCAAAGAAATTAAAAGCTAGCATCCTCATTTTGGTTCAGTTATAAAATCCTAACGCAGCGTGCGTCAGCCAGAGAGCCGATCACACTGGATGGTAGAGGAGGAGACGGTAGAGACGCTTACACACATCTGTTGAAAAAGGAGTGCAGCTGACTTTAATGTACCAGAGCTGAGGACGTCAGAGCTAGGAGCAAGAAACACAATCACTCTGCATTATCTGCACTTCTGTCGCCCGCTTCCATCATCTCATTTTGAAAGAGCAATACTCAGCCAGCTGACCAATGGTGTAACTCATGGACATCCACAGTTTGGCACAGTTCAGGCATGGTTCATGTCCAGAAAAATAGAAGACAAACCTAGCGTGTTTTCCACCTTGAGCAGAATAGTAAAACTGAAGAATTAAAAATAAAACATGTTACGGATTTGGAAATTTACTAATTTATATATATCCTTCCACACACTGCTCCACTGCAACTGTACATAAAATATGTAAGCTCAGCCAAAGTTTTCCGGTATTAGAAAAACAGTGTCCAAACACAGATTTGTTCCCAATGACATTATTCATCATTGAACTGTCACGCTCTAAAGAACTGAGGGTAGGAGTAAACACATCCACCTCACAAGGAATTTGACTTCCCATGGTTTGTGCTGACGCAAGTCACTCTTACTTCTGGAGTTTCCCAGCTTGGATGATATCTTAAGACAGCTGGAGCTGCCAACCTTCTCCACTAAACGTCAAAAGGTCTAAAAGCAACAGAGCATGTAATTTGAGGATCATCTGTAGAATAGCACCGCTGGGAAGGTGCCCAATTGTATTTTGTATTTGTTTTGTCTTTAAATTGTCAAAAATTATTAGATTTTTTCCCTCTGCTTTCCCCCATACTAACTATATGTGGGATCAATTCTTAAAAGAAGAAATTATAGTAATCATAGCTGCATTTTTATCAGCAACGCATATTAATGAAGCTCCCTGCTGTAGCCAGCTCTTCTACATTTAAATTCACAACCAAAGGCCATACCGCACCCCCTTTCAATGCTTTCCCCTCATATCACTGAGGGTCAGTGAAACCAGATCTGCCAATAGTCAGTATGTTTGGCCGATTGCAGTGCAGTATGTGGAAAAGCTAGGCTAATTGCGCTGTAATGGTGAGTTAATAGCTGACCAGGCGGATGAAAACAGCAGTGAAAAGAATGGATGGGAGAGCTTGATTGACCTCATTTAGTCCCTCTGTGTTGATTCAGCCACACAAATAAGACCGGGGAGGGGACACCAGCGAGACACTTTGACATATTCCCATGCTTTTATATGGTTAACATACAGAATTTGAGCTGTAATTGTTTAAAAGGCGATGAATAGTGTTAATAGTATGGTAAAGGCGCTGGTAAATGTAGCATTGATTTTATGTCCGCAGTGACTGATTTTGGCAAAAGCATGAATGCGGAGTGAATAGCCTCCTTTCTCTTTTAGTCATAGACAGGGCAGCCACTCGGCTCAGATGATGTACCTGACCTCAAAGAATCAAATCTCATCATCTCCATATTGAGAAGGGACAGCGCTAGAATCACCATTACTCATCTTTCAGTTCCAATCATTTCTCAATTTGTTCAAGCTCTTTGCTACTACAAAGCCAAGTGGTCCATGAAGAGGAATGAGTGTATGTGTGTGTGTGTGTTTTTGTGTGTAAAAGAGAGAGAGAAAGAGAGAGAGAGAGAGAGAGAAAGATGTGTATGAATGTGTATTTGAGTGTGCAGGACAATAATGTGTCTTCAGTTTTATTAGTGTAACAAATCACAGTGAGTACAGCTTGTCATTCTCAAAGCTGTACATCAATACGTTATGGGCTCGCCTCATACAGAGCAATATTGCCATGGCTAACATGGGGTAAATTTGATTTTCATTGTCAATGTTACACTGTCAGGCATGTTCGCTTTTATCTGGGTTACAAGGTTAAGAGCATTGACATTCTATTTGTTATTACAGTGCGAAGGATGAATTTTGTTTGTACTGGCTCAACCGTCCCTCTAGATTCTAGTTGAACACGTCCCTGTAAAACCAGTAGCCTATGTTACCTTTACCACCATTCACATATGGGCATTATTCATTATTTTCTTACTCTAAATTTAAGTTATGCCTATGCACATGTGGATATGTATGTGGTGAAAGAGAGAGAGAGAGAGAAAGAGAGAGTGAGCATGTGTGTTTATATGTGTGTGTGTGTTTGGGACTTGAGCGCCACAGCATGGAGTCACCACAGTCGTTGACTTTTGACACAGCTGCCCCGGGCCTCAGGGTGGGATAAAAATAGTCTCACTCTTTCTCGCTCCATTACAGTGAGCAGAAGTACAGTGCCTCCAAATGAACACATATGGAGCGCATTTTCTCTAGAACCTCTCTGTACATTTTTATCTTGTCATCTTTCCTTTTTTTTCCTCTAACCTAATGTTTTAAGTCAAAGTCAAACTGAAATTTAAACTTACCTCCCCCTCAAAATCAGCAGTTTTCTGTTTGTTTTGAGTACTTCATTGGCAAGTACTGTAACAACCAAAATTAATAAATACTTTTTTTTGCATTGGCTGTGCCCCTTACATCAATGTTTTCTGGGAGGGGTGTGTGAATGTTTGATTCTGAGTAACGATGTTGGAACTTGTTATTTGATTGGTGCAATATCTGTGTAGACAGGCAATAAAAATAGTTGATGGATGTAATATCGCTTCACTTTCAACTGCCACACAGGCAGTTAACCAGCTTGGGGGCTGATGTTAGCAGTACCGTCTTGATATTCCTTATGTTATACATGACTTCATACATTACTATGTGTCGAGTCACAGGGTGATGTATGGAGTGCTGAGGTTACGGCACTTACCTGTTCATACAGGTTTTGACTGCTACTTACAGTGTGTGATGAATGCACAGCACTGCAAGCTGGCAACATGAGCCAAAAGTAGTGTCTAGTGATAATCAATGCTAACGTAATGAAGCAATCTAACAAGTTTGCACTTTCAAAGTGAAACCGAAGTTCACCTTCAGATTCAAATACAAACTTAATAGTAGAATCTTTCCTCCCAAATGTTGAATGTTTAGAAGGGACAGGCAGCTTAAATTGCTGAAAGAAGATCTATGACATTATCACGTTAGTAGCACACCACGTTCGACAGTGTGTCTCCTAGCAATGGCTCACCGATGTCAGTCAACCGTTGCCGTGGGAAACACACACCCAGAAGCTCATAGCTAAGACGCTATTTCTACAAATATCTCAAAAACAGTTTTATCTTGTTTTACAGCTGTAATATTATTATAGTTTGTACATCCAAAGTGACAAGAATCCTAAATTCAGTTTGGTTTTAACAGAGGGGGATTTGTGTTTCCTGGTAAATCCAACATAAAGTTTCAAACAAGTATACACCTGTTCCTCTCTGTAGATCTTCCACACTCTTTCACATATACCCTGTATGCCAAGCCGGCCTACTGGTGTTTACCAGGGTCAAGTTATTTTGGACCACGCACTCTGTCAAAGTCTGAAATTACTTATACTGTTACTTACATATAGCCCTGGTAATGAAACATCTTACAGGGTGCTTCTCAGCTAATTATTCCATAATTGTTGTTGGTACCCTGTTGTTGATGACTTCCACAGTGCTTTGTGTGGGGCTGCATGAAATATTAAACAGACAGCCGTGCCTTGTTCTGGTCAACTTAATTACCTTTTTCACTGCTGCACTGCTCTCATCTCCAGCCCCTTGTGCTTTCCATCGAAGCCTGTATAAAATATAATACACACACAAGCATGCTGTTTTTAATTATGTGCTGCTGTGGAAACATTTCGTAGCATGCCACAGTGGGAACACTTGTGTATGTTGGTGGTCTAGCCTTGTTAACTTTAGTTCCTGATTTATTTATTTTCATTTAATTTATTTACCTTTATTTTGCTTTGTTTTCTATATTTTTTGTTATTCTTATTTTTTGTATCTTATCTATTGTATTTTTCTGTCTGTAGCTGCCAGTAATAAGAAAACGATGTTCTATTTGTGACAGTTCGCTTTCACCAATAAACCACACAAACTCATAAAACATTAAGACCAAATGAGCGACAGGAAGCTACAGATTGAGAGGCAAGACATATCGTATGGACGTATGGAATCACAACTGAAACCAATCTTGACTGGGGTTGGTGAAGTGGGGAACTGTATCTGCTTTAAAAATGTCTCAGGCTTCTGGGAGAGCAACCACATTGTCAGCAGAAACACTCATCCTCTTCTTGTCCCCCATTTATGAATAATGTATTTAATGACCCTCCCTATATCCTCCATAGCTACTAGTCAATATTTCGCAGGTCCAACTGATGGACACAGAGACTTTAACTCCAATTATACTGAGCAGCACTTGACATTTAAGTTAAATATTACAAGACACGTTGTGTATTTTCTTCATCGTTATTGCTTTTAGGGCAGACTGTCTGGCCAGGGTCTTGTCTCTCTGCTATAAGGGAGTTACATTGCAGCCAAGCACTCTTACCGAGCCTCTGGTCATAGATAACTTATTTCACAACCTCATCAAAGGAATAGGTTTTGAGTGTGTGTGTGCGTGTGAGAGAGAGAGAGTCTGAGTGAGTGCACGTGTGCATGAAAATATTCCTCTGCTATAATAAGAGCTGTGTGGTGAGGACCAGCAGTGCTGCCTGTTCAGGAGCAAACCGTCCATGACGTGTCAGCAGCCTGCATGTGCAGAGCACCTCATACAGGAAGATCAAACAGACAGGCACATGTTGTTCCTTTGTCCTCTTCTATACCTCAGGTAAACACATGAGGTGAGAAGAGCACCCCTGGATCTGTGGCCTCATTCTGCTCAGTTTATCAACCATGCACCACACTTTATCTCAGGAGAAAAGAGAGATGTTCAGGGAGAAGGTTGAGTCTTGTTTATGTTGCAGTAAATGTTGCACCATAGAAGAGGTGTTAAACTTTATGGCTCATTCTGCAGGTCTTCTAAGTAGTTGGTATGAGTGATGGTTTGGTTTGCTTTCCCCAGAAGGGCGAAGCAAACACCTTGACAACAGTAATTAAAAGTGCATGTGAGACCTAATTCATTTTCTTCTCTTCGTCTCCTCCCTTCACTTGGCCTAATAAATCAGTTATGCTTGAAGTATCTGCTTCGTCTTAACTCTTTAATTCACCAGTGCATTTTGTGAAATAGCCTTGTGTCTGACAAGGAGCTTCTATAAAAGATGTAGAAAATTGTTGTGGGAATTCCATGTCTCTGCTGGATCCAGACTGAGCTTAACACTTGAAGCCAAAGTTTTAATCTGCCTCCACCACTGAAGCATTATAATGTCAGGTGATCAGGTGTAAAGCTAAAACAGATCTACAGTACATGCTGTATGGGTTGTTATTGGTTATGCAAAGGCTGCTACAATCATGCTCCACTTTGGATGGTCTACAAAAGTAAGAGGCTTTTGAGGAATGAAGGGCACTCCGTCCTCCCAATGAAATGAAAGCATAACTATCTTGAGAATAGTTAAACATAAGATAAAATCAAAATCAGTTGGACAAATGTAGTTCTGTCTTATTGTCCAAAGCCTCCAAAAAGACACCTTTGTAATCAAAACCATATGCCTCAACGTCCACTCTTTCATCCATGTAGTCATTTCTGAGGCAATTACAGGCCAGAAATCCACTGTTATTTATATGAAAATGTAACTGTTATTGAGCACCACCGTCGCCTTCCACCCTTCTTTAGTCAATAGCAACACAAATCAATGGCCAGCCAGTCAGCCAGTCTGTGTGTTTGTTTTTTAATCCATAAACATTCACTCCATAAACTCACAAGCCTTGGTCGTTGTGGCCATTATTATGGTATTTTCAAGCTGGAAGTAATTGTATAATCATTACCACTCCATGAAATCTTAATAGGTGCTGTAGATTAGAGACAAAGTGATGGCAGGAGCCAGGAACTTGTGACTCCATCAGTAGTGAGAGATGGCATTGAAAGTTCCTGTACCTATCCGGAATTAACTTTCAGCCTTTATATTGCTTGCTGTCCACCATAATGTCTATTGACTTTTGTTTACTTACATAACTGTGTCATCAGAATGGACATTTAACATGTCAGTAATGATCACAGGTTTATGTTTTATTTGATAATAATTCAATTGAAAAAATATGGGTATGAATGGCAGGAGGAGATAACAGTCCACCAAAAGGCATCAGTGGCAGACATGGTAGTGGATAAACAATTATTTAATCTTGTAAAACACCCAAACAACAAATTATTCTTATCAAAATTGTACAATTTGTGACAAATAAACGTTATCATGCATGTGTCAAAGGTGGATGGTTGACATTTTATCAAAGGTAGTGCCTGACATAAAGGGTTGATATCTCTCAGCCCCATTGGGGACTTCCCAGCACACCCTGGGAAGAGGAAAAGGCAGTGGCGGGAGGACAGACGCTGCAGTGAACTACTCACCCACAAGGCCTTATCAGCCTGTCGTATTATTTCACCACAAAGAACCACAGAGGGCTTATCGCATAGCCATCTCCCTGATAAGGTCTGCTGCCACAAACAAAAAATAAAAGACAAAAAGGAAGGTAGGAGGAACAAAATGACAAAGCGGAGTAAGGCCTCCTCAGTGTGTTGGCCTTTTATTACCTTTCCCTGCAAGATGACTGATAAATACCCAAAGACAATGGAGGAGGGAAAGACGGAAGATAAGTTGGGGAACAAGAAAGGATAAAACTGAAAAGATAAAGAGTGAGGACTGTGTAAGGGCCCAAATATTTCATTAAAGGAAAAGTCTGATGTTGGCACAGGGGGTTGAAGAGGATAAGATGAAATGAGGAAGGTGGTAGGATTAAGTCTAGAAAAGGACACAAGCACACATACACACGTACACAAGTTACCTACTTGTATATACTGTTTCTCAGTTTTTTTGTGTATTGGGAATACTACTGACAGGTTGTCAGGTGCAGCATTGTCTTCAAAACATCTGTGACCATTTGTTACTGCCTCTGTGGCCCTCAGACATACACAAGCACTGCTGGAAGTTATTCAGTATGTGTGACTTTTTTTATGATTCGTCTCTCTCTTTTTTTTTTAGAGAGATAGCCTGGCATGCATGCAAAGATCTAAGTCTGTGCAGACACCTGTGACTAAAACCAGTCAGACATGACTTTTTCATTGGTCTTTATTGAAATGGGCAATGTTACAGTCAACAGCACAAGAAGGCTCAAATTGAAGTGTTTAGGAGCAGCATGTTGTACCTGCTACCTCTTCCCTGCCTCAGCTATGTACACCACTAGGCGGAGTCGCAGGCCTGCATGGACACAGGGATCCAGACAGTTCTAATGCATAACATTTATCATCATGGCAGTAGTGCTTGCCACCCTGGCCCGATCACTCCCCTTGTTATAAACCACAGCTCCCGAAGAACGCTGAATCAGTAACAGCCGGAGATCAGATCAGTACTCATACGGCGAGTATTGCGTTGGCCCAATTTTTATGACATATTGTTGGCCAATTTGGGAATGGCTTGACTTCACTTTACTGCCCAACATAGTTTATTACTCCATGTTTTCCATGGTTGCTTGTTTAAAGGTACAGTGTGTAGGATTTAGTGGCATCTAGTGGTGAGGATGCAGATTGAAACAAATTGGTTACCCCTCCCCTTCCAACCATGTAGGAGAACCAAGTAGCTGTGAAACTCGCAAAACATGTGAAAGACCCTCTTTAGAGGCAGTGTTTGGTTTGCCCATGCTGTGCTACTGTAGAAACATAATGGTGAAACATGACAGGCTCCATGGAAGAGGGCCTGCTCCGTACGTAGATATAACTTGCTCATTCTAAGGTAATGTTAACACAACAATTCTTATTTTCAGGTGATTATACACTAATTTCTGCCAAGTCTTTTCCGCTAGATGCCACTAAATTCTAAACACTGGACCTTTAAGTTTTAGATAATAGACAATGACTAAAATTTCAGGGCAGCCCCCTAGTAAAGCCTAGCGGGTCTATAAGGCTTTGCAGGAAGCCATTTAAGTCCCCATGAAATGTTTAATTATTTGTGGTAGTTCTGCTGAGGATGATGGGCAACCTCTCTTATGCTGCCCGCCAGTGCTGAGGACCATGAATTTTCAGTGGACGCCTAGAAAACAGAGTTATAGTTGGCTGTGAAGGACAGATCCCATGGCAGCATGTGCATGCATGTGTGGTGTGTGCGTGTGTGTGTCCTTGTGTGCGTCAGTGAGTGTGAATTGTTCAATAAACTCATCACAGGCCTCATAAAGAAAGCTGACATTTACAGCAAAGCACAAAGGTCAAGGAGTTGGGCCTGATGAGATCATGATGGAGGAAAGGCTGTTTTACCCCAGCCACCTCAAGAAATGAAGAAAAGGGCAGGAGAGAAAAATGAAAAGGGAGAAATGAAAACAATTGAACATAAGCACTGATATTAGATGATTAACTAGAGGAAGATATTTAGTGATCACTTAGACTGATGATTTATCATGCATCCAAACAGTAGCTGGTAGGGCCAATGTGGACAGACAGTCTGATAATGTAGATCTAATTAAAACTCCCAGAGTGGGACCAGAGCGTATGTCTCTGCCGACCCACACACACCGGGCACAGCCATGTCCTCATTAGCACCAACAATGTCACTAAGCCTGGCCAACAAACACACAGACTTAAAATGTGGTAGAGAGCAAAAAGTGCCCTTGCTCTGTGTGTAGCCTAGTGCTTTGAAACTATCCTGATTTCTAAAACCAAAGCCTGACTGCTAACGTGAGCTATGTCTAGAGATGAAGTTAATGAAGACAGTAACATAGATGGGAGGGAGCCATGGGGCTTCAGTCTTTGAAAGAGCCCCAGTTCTGTGTTTGGGGACTGAAAGTGTTGCCAGATTGGCAGCAGAACCTTATGGGCCCCTCATACCTTTGATGAAACACTGAAACTGGTGAGGAAGAGCTGACAGACACACTCCCTTTGGCCAAGTTCTGTCTTTTTTTCTGTGTATCTGTTATCTGACTTTGTCAGATCTGTGAATTTTTGTGTTTGTGTGTGTAAGAATATGAGAGAGAGGAAGTAAAAGAGGGTAAGTGAGATAGAGAGACATAGAGACACCATGTGTGTCTATGTGCCTGCTCCTATGTGTGTTCTGGATGAGCAGTCATCTGATGAACTGCCGTGCCACGACCAAGGCTTCTGCACGTCGCAGCCAGGGAGATCCTGTTGTTGTTGTTGTGTTGGTTAACAATGCTCTCCCCCAGCACCACAACTCACAGAGCAGCAGTAAGAGGCTGGCAGACCCTAATGGAAACGTCATCTTCCAGATAAAAGATGGCCCAGCTTTGATGAGAGGGGGAGTTATGGGAGGTGTATAATAAAAGAACCATTTCCAATCGGTATCGAAGCCAATTTAAGAGTGCTGAATGAAGACAGACGCTGTCATAGACAAACCGAAAAGCCAACAGTCACTCATAGCAGTTCTCCTGTTTGTCAGAGGGACCTTTCAGTACAGTGCTCCACACTCCTGCCTTGAATGAGACAGGCAGAAAACTTAATCCCAAAGCTTGATTTGGAGATCAAAATCCCAGTGTACATATTCCCTGACTGATGTTCTGCATAGTCTATAGAAAATAATGCACTCTATTTTCTATTTTTCTAACCCAGGAGGTATCGCTTACTGTGAGTGCATTGTGATTATTGGTTGGAAAAGTGAGCAGAGCTCAGAAATAGAAAATTTGCTGTAAATGGAAAAAAATATTTTATGGTGTTAGCTGTACTGAATCATGTGACCGGGTTCCAAACAGGGTGTTGATAGTGTAGTCATTATAATAAAAGAACAATTCTTTGGTGCTTTTTGACAGACCAGGTGCTGACATCAATCTGCACCAAATATGAATGGTTCTGAGTACTTTTTTACCAGCAAAAACTGACTCTGCTGGCAACAACAGCTCTGTCCTAATTCCATACATGCTGCCGTTTTAACCAAGGAATAAATGTGAAAAGAGAGAAAAAAGTAAAGAAACAGTATACTACAAGAAACAATGAAATGGTGCTCCAGAACAAATGAGCAGACCATCAAAAAGTAGAAAAAATACTGACTACAGGGAATGAAGCACAATAAAGCACGATTTCTGCTGGATTCAGTGCTAGGACAAGATACAGTAACTGCCATGTTTGAGGCAATATGGGAGATAAATACGACCAACACTGACTTCCAAATAAATTATGTAGCCCAATATGGTTGTTGTTAAGTTCTGTTTCTATTCTCCCAGTTCTAGTCATGTAATTGCTTGCCTCTCAAACTTGGGCGTGAACATATAGTTGGTTTATATAAACATGATGCCGGTTGTCAGGCCCAGCACTGACACCAGCACCATTCAAGAAAGGTCTACCAGATAGCGGCTCCCGCCTTTAATCTCAACCTACTCCATGCTTCTTTTTGTCACTATCTCAGACCACAGGGAGCTGGAGGAGGAGCTGTGATATCAAGTCAAAGTATTCCCTGTCACATCTCCCCAGTATAATAATAGGTGAACTCCAACACAAGCCAGAGAAATGATTATGCTAATGCAAGCTGTATAAACAAGCATAATGCCTATTTTCCATCTACCCAATATAATCATATTTATTAATATAATTGCTTTACCAAAGGGGGAATGATCTGTGTAATATGCAAGCATGTTTACGAAGTAGCTATTTTTCATATTCTGCTATTCATATACCTTGTCTTTGCCCACATTTGCATATTTATTGCCTCAAGCCTTTGCATAAGTGATAGTCCCTCAAGTGTGCAAGATGGACAGGAAATGCTTGCAAACATACCGTCTTTGATGATTGTGAATTGAGTCGGAAGTTTTTCACTAAGAGAGATTCATTGTGCTGTCAAGTCAGCCATTTCAATCTGAAAGGATTAAAAGGTGTTCACTAGGTGGATTGTTGGCGTGTTGCCATCTTTTTTTGTGGAAAAGCAAGTCACATATCATGTTTTGCTTCACTCAGGTAAATGCAAAATATTTAACACTCATCATGTCCATTGTGTTAGAACAAACTGTACTCAGGTGGTGGCTCAATCTTCCAGTGAATTGTGAAATTGTCAGTCTTAGCATGCACTCTCGTTCTTTCAAATTGCCTGCCTTCTGAATTCCCATCCAACTTCTTTAAGATGGCATTCTCCATCGCAGATGTGTCCCTTTTTTTCAAAATAGAATTGGCATTAACTTCCCTTTTATCTCATGTTTTGATCTTTATTTCACATATTTATGGAATCTGTTTGATAGTTATTATCATCCTGTCATGCAGACTGAGGAGTTTGTCAAAGAGAGACAGGCAAGACAGCAGGGCAGGAGATGATGCTGCAGTGAGGCAGCCATCTTACAGAAGAGACTTATCATTTCAAAGGCTAAAACGTGTAAGAGTCACAACAAAGACAAAACAGCAATTTTCAGCAGCTTTCCCTGTTGCATGTCTTCTTCTTTCTTCTGTCTCTCTGCGCTGCAACATGCGGTAGAATATGGTAACTGAGTTGCAACTTTCCGTGTCTCCGTCCTTCTCTGTCTCTGTAGCTACAGTATCTGTCTTTATCTCTATCTGGAACTATTAGAAGATTAATCAGGCTGTCTTGGCTCTTCTCAGACGCGCGCTGCTGATGGTGCTCTTCCGCAGGAGAGGCTGGTGGGTGGGTGGCAGCCATTAGAACATGGTAGTACTTTGATCTGCTGGGCGGATTTACAAAATTGCACTTCTAGCTTCATGTCGAAGGGTGAAGGAGTAGAAAAGTGCGAAAGAGAGCTGTTAGGTGATGTTTTTTTACAGCCAGTTTGGATGTTAAATGTGGCCTCAGAGCACTTCTTGTCCTGGGTTTTTGTTAAAGAAATATTTATAGGGACCAAGCACATTTTTGGGTTGGTAGAAATCAGTTTTACTATACTGTTTAAAGACAGTCCAGATCCACTTTCATCTTTTCATGAATTTCCAAGCAGCTTCCTTTGTGAGGTACAAATAAGATAACTGACTCCTACATGCCCTCCATATTGCCAGTGTAATGATTACAAAGCAATATATCTCATGTAACTGCCACCCTACCTCACACACACCTTGCTCTGTCAACCCATCTTAATTAGCAGCAACGATAACGATCTGTAGTGAATTATTGTTTTTAATTATACAATTTTACCGCCTCTACAAATAAGATCAGTGTTTATGGGCTGGATGAGAGGCAGTCAGCAAGGAATCATTTACTGACAATTTTACCCTCCAAGCTGAAGTGAGGTTGAATCAACATGCAGCCAGTGAAAAGAGAAAATTAAATCCAATTTCCATTACCATGATATAGTGATTACATCACATCAGAGAGTGCCCTATAGCTAAGTATGGAAATCTGAGCACATGCATGTGCAGGCCTACCTTGAGCACCCACTGACAACAACACATGTCTCTGTGCAAATCAAGTGCACCACACACATACTTAGTCCCTTTTCTCATATGCTAACACACACACACACACACACACACACACACACACACACACCCTCATACACCCTCATACACACAGAGACATAAAGAGTGTATTGAGCCATCACTTGGATTAATGTTTGGGAGAGTGGGCTTGGATTTGCTCTCGCCATAACAAGGCTCCCTCTGCTTGAATATCCAAGCCTTCATGGCCATGTTACACCTGGATGGCTCTGCTAATGGAAGCATTTTATTAGACTTGCATGCAGCAGGCCTGGCAAGACCATCCCTCTTTATTATTCATACAGCCCTCTTTCCAGATTCCATGCTCATTTTAGCCCCGTGACCCCTCCATCAGGGCATTGCGCCAGCTTTGCTGCATACACACCAATTGGTGAGCAAACTCTTTTGCATAGTTGAAGATGTGCTAGGACATATGTGTGCACAAACTTGTGTTGGGAATGTAGATACAGTCATTGTTGTTCCTTGCTACTCGTGCTTTGCTGTCACTATCACAGAACATTAGTATAACCCTATTTATCCCCCCCCCCCCAAAAAAAAAAAATATATATTTGTAATAGGTCTGCAGGAAATTGTTATATGATGATAATGACGATAATGCTACACCTCCCATTTAGCTTATAGTTTTTAAATGTCAATTAAATGTGATCACCATTAAACAATACCAGGTATGATAGCAGATTGACTGGTGTAATACATTTATAACCTACTCATTGTTATACAATAGGAAAACGGCTGAACTCTGAATGCAGCTCCAGTAAAATACTTCTAATTTGCTCAACAATTTCCAATGTACAAAATAATTGAAATTTAATTTTGCCTCATCCTTACTGAGTAGAAGAGCCCCTTTAGTCAGTACAAAGCAGTAAATTGGAAATCTCTCATATGTACTTTGTGATTTGAATCGGCAGCCCATGTTTTTACGGTGAAAACAGATCATTCCCTAATAGCTTCTGGCATAACAGCCCATTGCTCTGACTAGCGTTGAGAAACAATTCCTGGCTGCACGGTAAATATTGTGAGGGCCATTCAACCAAATGCAATATCACAGAGCAGTGCAACAGTGGAAGTATTTATTTGAAGAATTGATAGGGTAGGATATTGGAAGGCAACATTTTGGCTGCGTTTGTGTGTATGTTTTCATGTGTGCACGCACACTGGCTCCAGAGCATAGGTGGATGGGCCAGGTTATATCAGAACCAACACAGATCATTACACATTCAAATGTAGCAGATCTAAGTCAGCCCACTTAGCTTATCAAAACCTCTGCGGTGACTATACCAAGCCCTACTCCCTCTTCTGGGTGTTTGCATGGGTATGTGTGTTTTGTGTGTATTTGTCTGGAACAGCTGGATGAAACGTTTGAGGCTTCATTGCCAAATGTCACAAGTGGTCCATCCTTCTGGGGAAATAAATTGGCTCTCTTTTAAGCAGCGAGTAGTCGACAGGAACAGCAGCATATGGTGAATATCGGACAACTTAAGAAGACAGTTTCTCCTCTGTTTTGGCTTTTCTCATTATGATCTGGACAGCACCTTGATGATGAATGTGTCTTTGTGTAGAATTGTTTTTGGGGATAAGATAGCTGTGAGCAACTCATGAATCTTTAATGAGAAGTGGAACATAATCCTTGGCATGATTTGTTTCTCTTGAGATGGTGGTTAATGTCATTTACCTGAGACCCAATAACTGAGATAGTTTATTTGGGAAGAATACTTAAAGTTTGTTATGGGAGCGCAGAAGGTCAGGATAGCAAGTCAAGCTCCAGTGAGCAGCAACACAGACAACCCTATCTGCTAAATTGTTTTAAGACTAACCAACAATCTGTAATCACAAATTGCTAAATATTTTCAAGTGCAAATTAAAATATGTCATTTAAGATCATACAACAACTGAATAAAACAAAAAGCTGAACCGCAAATATGTAATTTTTGAAAGAAATGATCCAGGAATAAGTGGAATAAGCTTTTACTTTGCGTTACATTAAAAGACATTAATGTGACAGCTACTTATGCAAGAGCATATGTTTACTGAACTTAAAAACTCAGTTAACATCAGCGGGGCGGCTGTGGCTCAGGAGGTAAAGCGGTCGTCTACCTGTTGAAAGATTGATGGTTTGATTCCCGGCTCCTCCAGTCCACATGTCGATGTGTCCTCTGGCAAGATACTTAAACCCTAATTGCTCCTGTTGCTGTGCCAACAGTACGTGAATGTGTATGAATGGTTAGTTCCCTCCTGATGAGCAGGTTGGCCCCTGCCATCAGTGTATGAATTGGTGAATGAGGCATGTTGTGTAAAAGCGCTTTGCGTGGTCATAACGACTAGAAAAGTGCTATATAAGTACAGTACATTTACTGTTAGCCACCAAAAGCAATAAAAGACTAATTTCTTACACTAGAACTTTTGTGGAAAACACACTCTTTAAAGCTTCAGATATTTCATTTTGAGAAATTGTGTTTCTGTGATACTCATTATTTAAGTAATACAAGCAACTATACACATCACATCTTTAAGGACAAATTTGAGATCATTCTAAACGCTCTTCAATTTTTTCTGTAGTGCCCTTGTTTTTACTTAACACAGAATTGTTGCTGTTTTTATGTGTGAGATGATATTTTGATAACAGTATAATGTTGATGTTATTATTATATTCAGATTTTACCAAATTGAGGCTCATATGATGGTTGTGTTTATGACTTTAGTGGCATACATGAAAACATGCGCATGCAATATGATTTTCTTTTTTTTGTGTGTCTGTGTGGAAACAACCATAAACCCCCAAATGTGAATAATATAAAACTTTGTGTTTTCTTCACAATTCAGTGGAGGTAAATGCTATATTGTACACATTGGTTTCTGTAGTTAACCGGGCTGAGAAGGCCAGATAAAGCACTAACACACTGACAGTAAATATTCTCACACCCAAACCAGCCTGAATGAAGACTTCCACTGATCACATGACAACTCGATTGTATCTGTGGTAGTATTGACCCTTATTCCTAGTGCCACACTGCGCAGATTAATTAACACACCAGACATTTTCTACCTCAGAGGCATTGGTTACCGTTCTGTATTTGAAAGTGTGCAGGATCACTGTTCAGCAGTGTTAATCCTTTTCTTTAGTCATCATGTGCAGGTAAAGATTTTGACCTTAAGTGGCTTTCATATTTGCCAGCCACTGAACCATCTGCTACTACACAAATCACAAATCTAACATACGTTTAAACACACCTCTCTGTGCTCCCTGTATCACATTTTGCATCACGTACAGTTGGTTTCCAGTTGTCTTGCTATAGGGTTGCAGTACTGAATAATTCAGTGTCATGGCTAAAAACGGTACAGTACAAACATTGCTAAAGCACTTGCTATGCCAGGCATCTTTTCATCTTATATGGTGCATAGTAAACATTACAGCATAGGCCTAAACACTGTCCATTTTCTTCACTCTAAAAGCTTCAGAGGAACACCTTTACCTCCTGTTTGCTTTCTTTATTTACCTTACACTCTGCCTTTTCATGATACAATATGGGTAAAGCTCCCCCATCAAAGCTTTTCACACTGGGATGGCCCTTCTGTCGTCACCTTACTCGTGAGACTGTGGTTGGATCCATTGCATCCACTTTTCCACTTTTGCTTTTTTCTTAGTGCACAGTGCAGCCACGACTACTAAAGTCATCACAGCAGTTTTAGTGGGCTTGCCACGCTACCTCCCTGTTGGATTCAAGGGCATATGGCTGTTTCTTATGGAAGGGAAGACTGTGACCAGTGAAATTTTCCTGTCTTGCGGTGTCTGGTATAGCACTTACACAGCCTGGGGAAAGGGCAAAAAATAGCACTAAAAATAGTTTGGATCTCAAATCTTGTAAAAGTGTAAAGTCAGATGACTTATAGTATGTAATTCTATGAAATAGCATCTTAGCACTCGAGTGCATGCCTAAGATTGGAAACTTCACAATAATTTGTGTATACATGAGTGACCAAATCCATGAAAAAGACTTTGCTCTCTTTGAAGATATTGTATACAATATAATGCCAAGCACCCTAGCCATCAGCACCTTCATTTATCCATTTTTCTTAACATGTAGTTGAACCTAAAATCTGTGCATGTCCTTACTTTGCTTCTGATGATATAATATAAAAATGACAAAATAAAATCATTCTTAATGCATTTATTCTCCTTGGCCATGTTTTTTAGACAAAGTATATATATATTTTTATATCAATAATTCATGATGGCTTTGGGGGTAACAACCTGTTGGTTACCTTCTCTGTTGGTGTTTGTGCTGGTGGAGTGCATTCTTGTTTCATTACAATGCTCAATATTCACATTATTCTTCAGTTCTTTCCAGTTCGCATTCAGTTAGAAGTGTCCCTCCATCTATTTTTGAAGTTCAGCATATTTTGTGCAGGAGGCTACCTGGGGCTGAGGCAGTGTAGCAGCAATGCGCAGCTGGGGCACTACACTTGCCCAACAGGAAGATAAAGACCTGCCTGGACTGAAAGAAATGCATCCATTTACTCAGTCTTCCTCAGTGCTAAATCTGTATACATATGAGCGAATAACAGTTTACACTTGTGTACGTGCACTTATGAGCATCATGGGGGGACTGGGTATAGAGAGAGGTGTTGTATGGATAGAAATAGAGAGAAAAAGAGTGATGGCACAGGCAAAGATGTATGCTTGGCTGGAGAAGTTAATAAAATTGAAGCTGTGTTATGATGAATAAGGAAAGGGCCATAAAAGAGAATGTATGTAGTGAATCTCCTTGGCGAGCAGTGCTGAACAGCCTGGTGAGCGCACCCAGGGGAAGGCTTTTTAATCTGCAGCCCTCCCCAACACTCTGCGCTGTACAGGAAAATGGGCCCACATTCTGTTTGAGCTTCAATAAGACAGAGATATGGAAACCATCAGCTGGACATTGACAGGAAGAAAAGAGTGAAGCTATGGTAAAATAACAGAGGAAGGTGAAATGAATGTGATTTTGCTTAGGTACGGCATGGAAATTTGCTGCCATGAAAAATATTTCAGTGAAGGTTTTATATCAGAGCGCCAACTATTGTCTTAAAAGGGAGGTTATTGGATGCACTTGTGACTCACACATCCACACCCACACATCCCCTGTGGTTATAGAACCGGCTTCTGGTTACGAACACCTGATTGATTAGAAATACACATGCATCGCTAATGCCTGGAAGACCCAAGAGCAGGATGCACTCTATTATATATAATTTACATATAGCTCTTGTGAAAATGAAACCACTATGCAGAGATGTAGAGGAAGGCACTGAATCACGGATTGCTGAATGAAGAGAAAATGGCAAAGTGAAAGAAAACAATGCCCTTATTTTTTGATCTTGAAAGGACAAATGACTAAAACATCATCCAGTAGTAATGCATCATGAAGCAGCAGTGTGACACACTGTACATACATTTTTCAAGCCTTTTGCCGCTGATGAGCACCTTGAAACAAATTTAAGTATGTATTACTCTTCTTATTATACATAGTCACGTCAATGCAGACACTCTACACTCCACTTAAAAAGAGAAAAGGATTATCGGTCTTTCTTTTGCACTGTGTTTTAACCAAACATATCATTGCTGCTACACCTTCTGCATCTTTTCAATACAATGCTTTATATTGGGACCTTTTAAGGGCACATATAAAAGTTGAAGTGAAATGAGAATGCAGTCTGTTTCTAGAAAACCAATTTTACCAGCTATCTAATTGATTGATGTGGTGTAAATTGAAGAGGTGTTAAAAAAACAGTGTTCCAGTCCATGGTTTAGGTGTTAAAAAGAAGGTAGTCTTTTTTTATCTCATAGAATTGACTGGGTATATCTTGAGTAGCTGCTTCTACAGCTTGTTTGGAAACATTTTTAGTTATCTATCTTCACAATTTGTCCTGTCATCATAATGTATCTCAAAGACAGATTTCCAGAAGGTTTGATGTTTTTCAAAACACAAAAAAACATGCATGTAAGATTTCTGTACTTTTGCTTCAAATGTTCAAATGTCTTCAAATGTTTTTATTACCTGCTTACATTGTGCAGTTTTGTCGCTCTCCATTTCACTGTGTCATTTCCAGTCTGACAAATATTGAATGGCTCTTTGTGTGTAGTTATGTATTTGAATGACAATATGTCTGACTTGTTTCCTGTTGCTGGAAACTGAGGCTGGTGAAAGGCAGAAAGAATGGTGGGGTCTTTGAAAGCGCAGCTATGGCAGCTGTTCATTTTTCGCCTGAGTTGCTTTCAGAGAAGCCAGTTACCTTGCTGATGATAAATGCCTCTGTACGCCAAGCTGTCTCAGAACTCCAGCAGCCTTTAAACCCTGACAGCCGGTGCAGCCTCAGCCCCACACACCCAGGCCTCCAACCTCTGCCTGTCCTTCAGCACAACAAATCAATGGCAGTCTTTCCTCTCTCTGGCCAGCGGCTGCTTCGGCCACAGCTGCCTACGCAAAAAGCTTACTCAGTAATATGGGTGGTAATGCTCATGTGCATTGACAGGTGAGACCTCCATGACAGTGTGATGTTCCAGGGATCATCACTGAGGCAACATGTGTAGCTGGGAAGCGGGCATCTGTGGTTGAGAGATAGAGTAATGGGTTGTGATGGGGGAGGTATTGGGATGACTGTGATTGCTATCTGCGTGTGGACTACCAGACATCTGGACAAGATGTAATCTCTGATGGAGTGATGAGGCTGACCCTATTCCTTCAGTTCAGCCTATTCCTTTTAGACCAGCTCCTGCTGTTTTCCCTTAATACCTTGAATTCCTTTTCTCTTTAGTCTCCATTTAAGTCCACATACTCTATAGTTCCCCAACTTCTGTCTTGTCTGTAATCAGATTTTTCATCTTTCTTGCCTTGCTTTGATCTGCCTTCCTCTTTTACTCTCTAATTCACTTCTCTCATTCACTCCAGTCTCTCCTTTCTCCTCTATCTTCTCCTCCTCTCCATCACCAGTCACTCCCTGTGAGTCAGGCGCTGGGGCAGGAGATTAATGTTGGTCGAGAAGCTTTGGCAGTGTCTGATTTTCTTCTTCTCCTTCTTTTTCTTTTTTTTTTTTCTATTATCAAAACTGAACTGCCTCAGACGGGCTGTATTTCTGCTTGGGTGTGGTAGTGATGGCAGCTTGAATTGCACTGTTATCATTGAAGCGAATGTGTATATCATACTAATATAAAAAAAATATACCCACACTGAACCTCATAAAAACTCAGTTACAGACTACAAAATACAAACTACAGACTCCTTCTTTCAAAAGGGCATTTTAGAAAATTGCAAATTGCAAACTTCTGCTTAATTTAAAGCCCACATGGAAACTTTACTGTCAAATAAACAATTTGTCTTTGCTCATGTAATACATCTTTAGTTACAAGGCATACATTGTTATACACCAAATGTAATGGTAGCAAGCTTTCACTCATTGGGAAAAGTGTCAGCAGCCTTTCAATTCTATTCATCCTGCCAGCTAACAGTAGGGATCAACCTCAGTCTCGGCACTGTTAATTACACATTTTTATCATAAATTATAATTCGATTTTTTTTTTTAAATTTTCATTTCTATTTAATTTCTATTTAAGAATACTTGCTGTACAGAGAACAACCAATAAGGGAATCTTTATTTGAGTGCCTCGTCAACTTAATGGGTCTTAAAGGGGCAGTCCACCGATTTCAACACATCACGATCAGTTTTCTTGTCACGAGGAGTACTCTGTAAAAGTAGCCTGTTAAGATGTATAATGTCTTCTGTTGTTCTGAAGGAAACCTTTTGAAAGACTGACAAAATAAGGACATATTAGCCATTTAGCCTATATTACAAACTGGGGATTGCATTTTTGAAAGATGTGCATAGGGTCTAATGAAAGATGCCATTATGGGAAGTGAAGAATCCAGTATTTTTTAACCTTGAGCCATTCTCTTTTAATGGCAAGGGCAAAAGTAAATTGCTGGGATATCCCCTTACATGTCCACTGCTCATCAGTAGTAGTTATTTGTGGCGTTGGACTGGAGAATACATAAGAGAGTTTATAAGTGTTATCTTTCTTTAATATTATTCTTTTATGATTTATGGCAATACAGACACTGACCCAAATAAGTTGTGCACATTTTTCTTTCTCTCTTTCTTTTTTTTCATCTTGTTGCGAACAAAAAAAAACCCTACTCCACCTGTCATGGAAATGCGTCATGCACTGCTTAAAAAAGAGCAGTGTCTGTGAAAGGTGAAAGTGAAATTGTAGGAAAAGGAAAATGCTGGGCCCAGCTTATTTATGACCTTGTTTGTTTGCATATTTATCAAAGTACACAACCCTTGCCACAATCTTGCTTCAGAGATGCACAGGTCATCTATTTAAGGAGATGAATTATGGAAGAGGATGCTAAACAGAGGATCTCAAGATAATGCCATGGTAACTACTATCTCTCTCTCAGTGTGTTTGTTCGCAGGCATGTTAGCATGTTAGTCCTATTAGCGTTACAACACTGGCATCATTACAGAGACTTTTCCGTCCTGTAAGAGACAACCGAGGCTTGCAAAGTTTGTGTAGGTGGCTGCTTCAACATGAAAAGTGTGTGCCGCATGTCTTTTCCCTCTCTGTTTTTGAAGTCCCAGATACCTTCAAGGTAAAGGAGACTGACAAGGAACGGATAAGAAACATGGAAAATTAGATTGAAAAAGAGAGAGGGGAATTGAGTAGGAGGCAAAATCAGGAGAAAGCAAAGCGAGGAGTGGAAGAAATAGGACACAGCACAAATCGAAGCAAAGTGATAGAGCAAAGCAGGGGGAAAAGAGTAAGGGCCTCAGGCTGAGAGGCACCAGCCCAAGTATCATAGTCAATTAACATCCCAGCCCAGCACTAATTCTCAGTCTATTTCAGACCATTAATTATGTGCACCATCAGTTCCAGCTCACTTGGCCTGACACAAGTCTTCATCACATTGCCGTGGCCCCTATGGGTGGTGTTTTACTAGAGAAATAGCTGCAGCTTACATTCATGATGAAATGGAGATGAAAATTGTATGGATCAAGGCCTCTCTTATGACTTTCAATTGAAAATAAATGTGATGATTTCATCAGACACTCTGTATATGCCTGAAACTAACCACTATATTTTAGGAAATGTTTATACTTAGTCTTCTACTTAATCTGCTACTTCAGCTCTATATACTATAGAATATCACCAGTTAACAGAAATTATTGTAAAGGTGACAGAGTTCTGGATAGTTTGCTAACATCAACAAGGCTACAATGGTTATTATCTACATGTCTGGATGGTACTTTGAGGTTAGAGGTGTCAGTGAGCCCAGAGGGGAGCCAAACCATGCCTGTCCTTTCAGCTGGCTGAACTGTGTTTACTATCAGTTTGGAGAAATTGCCCTGCATGCAGAAATTAGGTTAACTGTGGGAAAAACAGTATCAGCAAATTACCTTTCTTCTATATCCTGGGCCAACTTCTGGAGAGGCCAAATAAAAAGTCCTGGGCTTTCAGTCTGACGGGATTTAAGGTTTAGAAACACCTGTCTGCCCTGTTGGAATTTTGCCAACAGCAGGAGCAACTCATTTATGTTCATAACCGGCAGCTCAGAAAACAATTGACCACAGTCCAGAAAATAGGTCATCAGACTTGTAGTAAGTCTGGAACTGACATGTAAAGTTTAAATGACTTTTGTACTTTTGGCCCTGGCCAATGTTGGTATCTTCTCCTGAATCTGAACAGTCCAGTTTGGAGCTGAAATATGTCTCAAACTTTCAGAAAATCTTTTGCAGAATGAAGGAAAAATCATTAGGCAAACAAAGCCAGTGATGACATGACAGCGTCTCATTAGAAGGTGCTAAAACATTTCAAAAATAAACAAATGCACCCAGAGGATCACACTCTTTTCTTCCATCAATTTCTTGTTGATGCAATCCAAGAGCCTGCCTCAATCAATTCCCTCTCATTAGAGCAAATGTAATTGGCTTCCTCATAGTGCAACAATTAAAATATGTCAATACCTTGTCTAGTTAACCATTCAATTGCTACATGGTGTTACAAAGTCCAGTCCCCCCTAATGATAATCAATTGATGAATATCAAATGACCAGCATAGACTCTGTGAAGATGAATGAGGCAGTGACATGAACAGCCATATATCAGGGGAGTGAGTCATACATTCAGCATCACTGTGTTGCCATCAGTGGCCACCATTGTATACGGCATCAATCGATCATAGCTACAGATTCATTAAAACTGCAGTTAAAAGGAGTGGTAGATCTTTTTTTAATTTTTGTTTTACTTTATAGTCTGTGCTGCATTTTTCTCATTTAGTATGTTCAACACGCTGCAGCATCTGACTATGGGAGGCATTAGGAGGCCGATACAAGGCTGCATCAAATCACAGAGAACTGAGATGAAAGTGCCTGATCAGCTCTGCAGAGATGACAAACATCCAAATATCTGTCACTTGGTGTCTACTTGTCATCACCTTCTGGAGGGGCTGTCAGCACTACTGTCAGAGTGTCCATTGGCAGATCCCCCCCCCCCCCCCCCCCCCTCACACACACACCATTTATCCCTGAGCAGGTGTTCCTTACTGCACTCACAACAAATGACAAGTGATAATAATTGGACAAAATTCTGATATTGAGTGGGTTGAATTAGACATTGTCTTTTTTGCCTTTTGAAAAATCAATATACAGTTGCAAAGTGTCATCCTTGATTTTGATTATTTGGATCAATTTGAAACAATCCTAATGATTGCGATGGAAAGGTGTTCATTTGGAGAATGGTATCGAAAAGGCACATAGCACTCCTGCTGCCATTTTATGAAAATGTATTTGGGTTCAAGACTGACTTGCTTGGCTCATAATGACGGCTACTGGCTAGACTTGTCACCTTGCTCTGTGGCCCTAACAGGCATTTTCTTAGACACCATAATGTCAGGCTGCCATAGGACAGAGGAGGGAGATGAATTTTAAATCCTTGCACTGTGTGCAGAGGAAGCTGGCAGGTGTTATGACTGTTCATTCAGCTTGTGAAACCAAAAGGGGAGCAACCAGATTGAAACTTATTTGGTTTTAAAGCCTGGATATGTTGAAAATAACTAGATATTAACATGATAAGTCTGAAAATGTGTCTGGTTATTTCAAATTGTATCTAAATCTTAACTTCATTTTGCATGAATTGTCATTACTGTCAAGCCTTGCAAGTTAATAGCCAATAATAACTGCTTGTTAAAATATATTGAACTTAAGTTCAGTGGCTGCCTATAATTGTACAACAGTAGCAAGAAAAAGCTGGTGAAAAATGTGTAGCTGAGCCACATTCAGTCAGTTTCAGTAACCATCATCAATACAATTAAATACAAACTGCAGGATACCATTGCTCTGTGAAATTGTCAGTAATTATTTAATGCCAACATTAAAAAGTTAAGGCATTCATACACAAAAACATAAACAGCATATTGCAGCAACACAAGCTTTTCATTTGCATTTGAAATTGAATTTGTAAACAATTTTTACACATAACATAAAATGTTATAGGTTCATTTAATGTCTCTAGAAAATCTTACACGATATAATAGATGTGTAATAAAAAAGAAACATAGATAATAAAGATAATGAAGATAATATATGATAAAGAAATAGATATCAAATTACATTTGACTGGAAGAAAAGCATTTAATATTTTTGCTAGTATGTTCTGGAGCTGCAATAAAAACATATTAATCAATTAGTTGATTGAGAAAAAAAAAGTGTGAGACAATTTGATGAGAATAATAATAATAATAATAATAATAATAATAATAATAATAATAATAATAATAATAATAATCATAATAATAATAATCATAATAATAATCATAATCATAATCATAATTCACTCCTTGCATTTGTCTATTTTATTGATTAAACAATCAAGAAAATAATCAGCAGATTAATATATAATGAAAATCATCATTAGTTGCAGGCAGCCCTAATGTGCTCAGATAGAAGGCACAGTTTGCATCATTAGATTACAGACTGAGTCTGGTTAGTGTTGTTTCTGGAAAGCGTGTTGAGCAAACAACATGCTTTCCAGAAACATATACAGTAATATTAGAAAACACAATATTAAGACAAAGTATTAAAAATGTCTAGAGCAGTGCCATTTATTGCTGTATGACATCTTATGTTAAGATTAACTATATGCAAAGACACATGGGATCAGGGGAACTTGCATGTTTGTGTATGTGTGTCTGACGTTTTATTTTTGCAGGAATTTTGCCCTTCTGTCCTTGTGAGTCGCAAACCTCTCAATGGCCCTCAATGGAGAACATAGCCAGAACAACCAGGTGATCCTGTGTGATGGTGTTCCTCAGGAAGGTCTTGATCCACTTTAAAGTAGAGAAGGACCTCTCTGATTCTGCTGTCATGGGTGTGGTGATGATAATTTTGAGGAGACTGATAATCTCAGTGAATGTGCCCTGAAGGTTGCTCTCCATGAAAAACTGGAACAGATTCAGTGCACTGCTGCAAGCCTTGAACTCATCCTCATAGATCAGGGATAGTTCTGTTTTGAGCTTGGCCTTGTTCAACATCCAGTAGGCCTCTTACAAGATGAGCGTGTTATTTTTGTTACAAGCAAGGACATCTGACTGCTTAATGTTAGGGACGTGAAATAACCACATCTAAATGCTTGAGTGTTTGCCTTCCTCGGTATCTGTGTGGTGAATGGAACCTATCACTTGGCAAACAAAGAAAATCCAATTTTATTATTATTTGTATTATTACACAGGAATTGAAGAAGGCAGACAGTATAATAAATAAATAAAAACACCTTATTGAGTGTCTTGTAAACAGAAGTTACCTTTGTAGCCGACTGCTGTTCTTCTCCCTGTCCTAGTGTCTCCTATTTCTTTGTGGGCTGCTGCCGCACAGATCCACTGTGTTGCCCATGCAGAGAAGGAATAAAGCATCATCCAAAACACGAGTTATCACAACTACTCTTTCAGAAACAAACCTACTGGAGACATAATAGGTCTGTTATTGTGTACTTTTCATTCATTGTGTTTAAACTACTGTATCTACATCATCATGCTAAATGGATTTCGTCTTCACTGTATTTAAAATGCTGAAACACGTATTTATAAGCTACCCTAGTGTGTTCAGCCAGGATAAGGCACATTTATGTTAAAGACTGAAACAGTTTTCTTATAATAGGGATTTTCTCAGCCAATGGTAAATAATTATTTACCTACTCATTTGCATGCTGTCGAGGAACCCCTGGATAATTCCTTTGATGTAGACAGAGATGTTCCTCTTCTGCAGCTGGTTAAACAGCATGTCCATGTGTGACATGATCTTGTGAAACAATGCCAGGAAAGAGCAGAAATCCTTATCTTCCGGCATCCACAGAAAGTGCCCGGCCTCTCTGACAGTTGGAGGATCAAAGTTATCTGAGTCTCTGATGGTCTGGTCATCTTTGTGCTCATACACAGTGGAAGTCCCACCTAGTTGTTGAGGTTCCAATCATGCTGGTTCGCTTGAATGACCAGAAGAAGAATACAGTGAATCTACCAAGGCGAAAAAAGAAAAAAAAAAGTACTGATCCTGGGGATGTGTAATGTTGCCTGCTGCATGATGAGATTCAGCTGATGCACATAGCAGTGGACATAGTGTACACTTGAGTAGACATCCTTTCCCTTACGCTGCACTCCACCTGTGGCTCCCCCCCATCATGGCAGCTCTATCATAAGCCTACGCAATTAGTCTGTTTTCTTTCTTCCTCCAAAAGTCTTGTGGCAATTGTGTCAGCGGTTGCATCCTGAAGAGGTATGTTTTTATGGATGTTGATATACCATAGCTCAAGCACCAACTGTTAGGGGGTGGAAATGTCAGTTGTTCCATCCACCTGAATAACAAGATAATCGTCATTTTTTTTACTTCCCCCAGAATGTAATCTTTTAGGACTGATAGCATGTAGTCCAAAAGTCGGTTTTGCACAGTCTTTAAGCTCCCTTTGAAAATGGTAGCTGTCTTAAGGTGCTCCTCCAACATACTGTCAAGCAAAGCGACAAGATCTACTAAGCCCCCTGAAAACACCATTGTTGTCTGAGGATTCTGTCTCATTGTGGTGGTGCAAGGCCAGCTTAAAGGGCCCACAGAATTTAACACGGTCAATTATCTTTGATAAAACATGCCTGTTCTTCTTACCCAACTCTTCATTGTGTTTCCTCCCCCAAATCTTATGGACTCTGCCTGCCCTTGAACACTTATGTTTCTTAATCTTTTCAGATAAATGTTTCATGTCTCTAACTTCTGTAACAGTCCATGTTGTACAGGTCTTTTTTTATAGTTATCATAGGAAGCAAAATACAGAGTTTACATGACTGCATCCAGCTAGCAAAGCCTTTGTGTTGTAACAATTTTGGTAAAAGCCTGGCATGTATGTTTGGTCTTTTTCACTAGTCAGTTGTCTGATTTCGATGTTAGGTTGATGTGGGTTAAGCTCTTTGACTTGCAATTTCTCAGCCAAAATTCTCCTCTCAAATGGATTTTGGATAAGAGAGCTTATTGAATTTAGAGGCGGCTGAAATCCTGTGTCTGGAGTATCCGCGTTCATCATTGTCAATAATATCAGGTGTCCCTACTCCACTACACACTCACTCCTCCTTGGGCGATAAATTAATCGCTCTTTGGGCTTCAGATTCAAGGATGCTGATTGATTTATTTCCAGAAGAGATATTAAGAGAGAGGGGAGGCAAATTTTCCCCCATAGAGGCCATATGTTTTACTTATTGCATATTATTGGGCTTTTTTTTTCACCAGTCAAGTTGCGGTTTACATCAATCCATATACTCATATAATATTTGTAGTAAAGACTTTAAAGGGATGTAATTTATGTTTAATAGAATGTACTTAGTATATTTTACTTGTATGTGTTCATATGCATCGCAAATAAAACCGATTCTGATAGTTACACAAAGTTGTAGCCATGACAGTAGACAATGCTTCAGATGGATCCTTCACACTGATCTTCACCACAGTTTCAAGGTGGGCACCAAGATTAGTGTCACCAATTCAGCATAATTTCATCCCATTAGATATTTATGTGAAAACTTATGAGAAGAGCTATTGCTGTAACTGAAAACTATGGTTATCACTCAGCTACTTATATAGTCAACAATAATTAGATGTCAGTATAGAGAGACAGTAAGAAGAAAAAAAGACTAAGACCCAGTATATTTTATAATACTCATGGTATTAGTAAGACTTTTTTGCCCAACAATTGTCTGCAATACATAGAAGCAACTATCAGAACAGAGATATAGGGTCAGTTTCACTCCAAAATAGCTGCAGGACCCTGGGATCGAGACAATGATCCCATAGCTCTTTAGGGTGTTCTGTGTAAGTATCAGGCTCCCTTGTGTTTTGGGGAAAAAACCGGGCTAGCAACAGACAGGCATTTTAGGACTGTCTGAGAAAAACAAGACAAAAACAGCAATTCAGTAAATATCCCATTTGCTACAAAAATCACACACTTTCATGGTTATCCCTCATGATAAGTTGTGTTTTCTTCTTGGCTTATAGCAAGCATAGCCTTTGTTTTTGTTTTTGAAAATTTAAGTAGCACAACACTGTCCTGTGTGTATGACTATAAAATATTTTATTTTTATTGTGGGCAAGTAGTATAAATGGGAGACAAAAAGGATTGGTGTGGTTTTGGTCTGTAACTTTAAATCAATAATAATGTATCTATTTAAACAGTGGCATTTTTATTTAATTAGCATTATGTCAATGATGCAGTTTCAGCTCTCTTACTAACAATTCACATCACATCCATCCTCAGTTTTGATTGATTGGGGGGAAATTATTAGATCTCACCTGACCCCCTTGCTGTAAGGGGAAAACATCAAGGCTTGATTCTGCATCACAAATACAGCAACTGATATATTTCCCTTTTTTTCCCACTCAACTGCCCGACACTCATTAAACCCTACCAGGCACTGTTCAAAATGAAAATGGAGCCCGACAGCAGCTACAACAGAATTACATTTTTAAAATATTGTGAAAGCAACCACAGTCCTAAATTATCTGAGAAATCTAGGACGAGGCTCATTCCTCTGAGGTTTTAAGTAAAGCGTAGTCCTTGTCCTAACTTAACACCTCTTGTTCCAGATCCTTTAATGTATTCCTCTTCTGAGATGAACTCCATTCAGTGTGGGAATATGAAAATCAGTTTGAGCTATGTTAACATTAAAAGAAAGACAAGTAAGCGCACATGAATAAGTGAGAGGGCACAGTGAGACTCTTTTTGTCTGTCGCGTTGGAATCAGAGAGGAACAGAGGTGGGTTGAGAGAAGGAAAAAAAAGTCACAATAATACATGGAGCTGATGGGAAATAATGTTGGAGAACTTGAAAAAAGTCATCCATGAAATTGCTTGTTGCATCCTTTAAAACCTCTTGATTGATGGTGGCAATTTTAAAGCTTGGCAGTTTCCCAGTTTTGTGGAAGTATTAGAAACAAGTACTCCGGGCTTCTGTAAAAGGAAAAATGCTCCCCAAAACACTTTAACCCTGCTAAATTATAGCTATGGTCAATGTACATTTCTGGGTCCATTTTGGTGTCTGTGCAGTGTGTTTTTTCTGTTTCTTAAGGATAAATGGTCATTACAATAGACGACTACAGCTGTGGGAAACTTTACAGGGAAAGTGTTGCTTTTACTGGCTGTTATTTTTTACAGTGCATGTCCAATTTAAGCACTTTAAAGTTGGGAAAAAAAGATAGCAGTAGGGCTGTTGCTCTTAATTTAAATTCTGAGTGAAGTCTGATATTGGAAATTGCACACTGGCTAAGCAGTTGATATTCATTTTCCACCTTCAACAAAATGATGTATGAAAGATAGCATTAACCATATCTTTCTTGTGAATGACTGCTTAGATTATAACAATTGCTGTCACTGCATTTCTATATTTCCCTCATCACTATGCAACCAGCCTAATACCCTCTATACTCTTTAACCACTATCCTTGTTGCAGCTTTAGATTTAGTTTTGCAGTTTGCTCAATGAATAGCAAATCATTTATTGATATGTTTCACAGCAAAAACAACAGAATAAATTATTGCACTGTAAAAATTACACCTTACAAATTGGTTAAGAGCTATACACGTCTCTGCAATACAAATTGTATCAAATTTACATTAAGATTCTTAAAAACTGAACTGTACTAACACAGCATTTATGTTATGCTGCTTTCACATGGATTTAGACAGACAGTAGACAGCAAACCAGAAATCATTATAGTGGACAAGAGCAGGACAATAAAATTAGGTGAGGCCGGCAGAGAATACCAGCCATGTTAACAGAAGGAATCACTGACATCAGAAATTCAAATATTTTAACTTTTGCCATCCTCCACAACAGAATTTACATCGGATGTAACATTAAAAACAAGAAACTGGACATATGGTAGGCAAATATGTCACAGTAATAAGTGTTGGGTTTTTTTTCCAGGTGAGAAAGTAATTCCCAGTATGTGGTGATTTTATCGAAATAAGGCTTGTTTGGAAAATTGCTTTGGCACTTTTGGAGATTTGGGGGAGCCGCTGGCCAGGTTTGTTTGTTTTTCTTGTGCCATGCAGAAGGGGTTATCTGCTTGAATCCATGTGAATGCAGGTGTAAAGAAAGAATACCAGAGAAAAAACATTATTCCTTTTCAGTACTGAGGTTTAATAAATAACAGAGACCTGGAAATCACTGGTTGATTATTTTCGAAGGTTGAACTATAACTGTATTTTCCAAAGTTTGTGTAAATAATCATCTTCTGTCTCATACACATTAAAATAAATTACATTTCATACGCATGATATGTAATGTATTATATATTCAAACTAATATTTTACAAACAGTATACTCCTAATGAAAAGTCCTGTATTTACTTGCCACAAATTGATGTGTGTTTTCAAGGCTCAATCAAGATCATCACTTTGGCGAAATTTCTGATGTACTTTTCTAAAAACAGAAAACTCTAAGATTAATTTATGCTGTATGCAGCAGGCAGGAGCATCTAACTCCATGTGCCAAGCGTAAGATTGCTTCATACTAGTTAATGGTGCCGTCTGAGATTTTTGGAAGACATCCACTGCTCTAAATCCCACAACATGATAGTCTTATTTGCAAGTGCTCATAATAGAAAATAGATCTACAGTATGAGAGCTGTGGTGTTGTTTTACAGGTCACAGTGCCTTCATCATTTTTTCAGTTTTTTTTTTTTACAGAAATCTGAAAAGAAACACAACAAAAGAAGTTGTGACTATATTAACTGTAGCAACGACATAGTCAATATGATTCTTGAAAATGCTCTTGCAGATGCTGTCACGTTTTCTGAGATCTGCTGGTGAGCAATGCTGCAGTGAAACCCCTCTGAAACCCCTCTGACCCCACTGATATTCTGTATTCACACTTCACTGTAAACTTAAGGCACTGAATGTACACACTTTAAAATGCAGTTTTGGTTTATACTGTACTCACATGTTAAAAGACCTTTTTGAACAAATAAGGTTTGAGAACCCTTTTTTTTGTCACAGACATCAAATTTGTCATAGTTAAAATGTGTCCCATGTTGAAATTGAAGATACTGTAAGGTGTCAGCCAGATGTTTTCTTTTGAGCTAACAGTGTTATACAAGGAGTTTCTGTCACATACTAGGCTTCATTCAGGGTCATAATCTCAAACCAATAAGCAATACAGCTCCTGATAACCAAATTCAATAATTACCATATGAAAGACAGTTCTTCCAAATAAATAATAGTTAATTTTCATATTTGGATTTGCAGCTGCAAAAGCCACCATAACAAATGACCAAATGTAATGCCATCACACTTGTTCCAGAGATGTGTTGAACAGCTTTTTACACAGATGAATATGGATAAGAATGCAAAGCAGGTGACATTGAAACAATGCCATGAGAGTGAAGTGGCAACACCATCTCAGACTTCATTTGTGTGTGCTGGTTGGGAATTTACTGGTCGAGTGGTCTACAGAGTTTCGTTTTGTCCTGCACCCTGTCACTTTCACTTCCTTGGTCATGTAGAGAGTGACAGAATACTACTAGGGCTGTAGGATTTATCATATTTTTGTTCTTTAATGAATTCCCACAGGAAACAGAAGAGCTACAGTATTCAAATGTCCAAAATTCACACAGCCAGTGGCTGCTCCCCACCATTTGCTTTGTTGAAATTGTGATGAAGTCCACTACTCTCGTGCTATGTTTAAAAAAGATCCAGAATTTGTCCCATCTCATATCACCACTGGAGTATCCAACAATGTCTGACACAGAATTTATCCATCGCTCTCCATTGCTCGACACGATTTAACATTATCAATATGTTGTAAAAAAGGAAACATGATGTTAACTGTATCAATAATCTATTGAAAATATTGTCAGCTGCGACAAACAACAGACCTAATAACAGAAAACTAAAACTATTATTCCAGTTCACATATCAGGCAGAGTGTTTGATGAGTTTGTTACTTGTGACTGTACATAAACAAAGCAGAGTTTTCCAATAATAAAATGTGTTATTTTTCTTTATAAGATCTTTTCTCCGTATGAGAGAGGGTTAACAGAGGTGAAAGCTATTCTACATTCACAGGTTCTTATTTGCAATAAATATTGAGGGGATATCTAATAAAGATAAATCTATTCCTTATTCTCTCTTTTTTCACTCCAGCTGTGTAGAACGACATGTTTACATATTTCAGCTAAATTAGCTGCTATTGGCTATAACCCCAGCGGTGACCATGAACAATTTTAAAATCTGAATCATATGGGTTTAATTTTTTTAACCCATCAGCAAAGTAAGTACCAACACTTAGAAAAAAAAAAAGACTGATTTGTTATAAGGCCGGGTTTTAAGTCTCAAACTGTGACACACGTAGAGCTATGAGAATCTTTTTGTGCCTTGAAATGTTTTATTATATAATATTGTCAACATTAATATCTACCCTCAGAGAAAAGAGTCATACAAATGTATGACTGGTCCGCATTACGCTGTATCATTCTCATATTTATACATATAACTTGAAATCCAAAAATAAACCATTTTTGCCAGTCAAGATGACATAGGTCTTATGTTGTAAACTCATTGTTATACTAGTCACCCAAATAATTATAAATTGAAAATTCAATTCCATAATTATGTAAATGTGACATAATTTAGTTGAACTGTGTTAAAATTGGGATTCTGAATTATCAGGGTGAAATATGTGTGACACATTTAACAAGATTAGCAAACCTGTCACGTAATTACAAGACAAGCTCATAGAGTGAGAAAACACAGTGGAACAGATCTCAGTAGAACAAGAAGGAATTGCATATTTATGAGAAAATATATTATTATTACAGGAAACCTGATGTAAAACAAGCCGTCAGAATAATGCCTACACCTTTTAATAAAGGTGAGCATAACTTTAAATTAAATTCTGGCAAAATTCACTCATCATCAGTTTTTGTTTTCCTTAATTGAGATCATCTGAGTAGACACAACAACATATTTGTCATGATGTATTTCCCAATCATGCTGTGTCTGGAAGTCTCGTTTTGAGGATTAAGGGTCAGTCATTGCATATGTTCCCTGCCTTCAAGCATATGTCTCCAGCTCTACCTGAACTCACTACCTTTTTTTCTTTTTTTTCATTTCTTGCTAAGGTGATTGCACTTTCCCCATTCTCCCCAAAAGAACACTTGATTATATTTGATCTTATTTAGCCAGAAAGCCGTGCTGTATGAATCGTACAGATGAAGTGAGGTGGACTCTTAGTATGCTCAGGGGGACAGAGGAAGTCCTGACGGAGAGAGGACAGAGATGAAGGTCGACTCACCCCGACTGCGCGCCAGCTGTCACAAGTGGACAGACAGGAGAATCACCTGAAACCTGAATTGATTTCTTTGAGCGAGAGAGAACGAAATTTCAGATATCTGTTGACCTCTCATGATGGAATGTGTCACAGCAGGGCCAAAGATGGAGCAAGAGAAAGAGTATAGATAGACAGCAAATGTCATTTCAGGAAAAGACAAGCAGGGCTTTTTGAAAAGCACCACTGGCCAGCTCCCATTACGGACACTCCTGTCACTTCCAACTGGACGTAAACTTCTGAACTCTGCTGCTCGTGTACCACTAATGAGAAAAAACTCTATTTTTTTTGCACTAATTTCCCAAGTGTAAAAACACTAAGTGCTTACGCATGTTTTCTTGCTACATCTCACAAAGAAGATACTGCTGCATTATACATAAGTATAAATTCATGTTTTCATATTATATCCTTGGTACTCGTTCAATAGCTGTATGTTCTGTTTTTCTCTTAGTTGCCTTCCTTCAAACAACTACTGCGGCTAGTTGATGATTTATTAACTTGAGGTATTTGATGAAACTCTCCTACAGAAAGCCACTTGATAGAGTCTCCTAGCAATGGAAACAATTTCAAGCCAACTTCACAGATAATTAGGAACTTTAGCCGGCGGACTTGTTTTTGAAATAAGCCGAGCTCCCAGCGAATGCACTTATACCTCACCACACTGGAAATGCTCCAAGGCGATGGTGAAATGATGGGGGAGGGGACCCTTGTCGAGCAACTTTGTTTCATGTTTTAGAGACTCTTTTAAGAGCTGACTAACATGCAGCCTAGAATCCATGCATACAGTTTTATCACAGTTGTGTACATGTTTTTATGCTAAATAAATACAGAAGTAAGGCATTTAAAAGAGGAGGATCTACTGTATACAGTATATATACTATATATCGGTATGCCGATGAGATCATGTAGGTTAATTGGGGCTTATTTTTATATCTCTGTGCTTATTTAAGTGGGCGATGGATAACTTGTCTGGGCAGTTAAACCTACCCTTCTGGAGTTTTTGTACAGTAGCAGTGCAGTGGAGCGCATATTTGCTCATTGGTTTCTTGCAATTTCACTGGTGGACAGTTACTGGCGGTAATGCAGCAACAAAAAGCAATGCACCAAAAAAAGACAGTGACGAAAAAAACTGCTAGCATGGAGATGAATTCAAACAAGGTAGGTTTAAATAAAAGAGAGCGAAAAACAGCTTTTCAAATGTTTTATGTTGAAGGAAATGGACTTTGGAAGTTTGTTAGACCTACAGGAAATATACAGTTTAGTGTAAAACAGGGTTGTGTTCTTTAGCAGTCCTATGATTAAAATGTTTATGTATGCAGGTAATTTGCTTTTACTGCTCCCATTCCAAATATGATTCTAACTTTGACATAAGATGTATATCAAAAAGAGTAATGCAATGATAATTAGCTATAATGAGGACAGCAAATGTATATCCTGAATTCTACTTAAATGGATTGCTCTTAAAGTAAACAATGGGGTCAAATATGTCTGAGAGCATTTTATAGATGACTTAATGGATGATAAAGATATATTATGAAAATGTAAAAAAAAAATATACACTGTGTTCAACATGCTTGTAAACCAATTTCATATGCTCTCATCTGATGTCAAAGTCTCTGAAAGAGCAGTTTATTGAGGTGAAGGGAAGGTATTGTGTGTGTGTGTGTGTGTGTGTGTGTGTGTGTGTGTGTGTGTGTGTGTGTGTGTGTGTGTGTGTGTGTGTGTGTGTGTGTGTGTGTGTGTGTGTGTGTGTGTGTGTGTGTGTGTGTTGTGTGTTAGTCATATGTACATCAGCATGCAGTAATAGTACCCACATGTGAGACAGTGATAAGGAGCCTCATGTTCACACATACAATTTGTTCATAATTGGAAAAGATAGAGAAAAACACATTGATGCATTGGCAAAACACGTGTTGTTTATTTGTTCCCTGTGAGAATAGTTGATTAGTTTTGTTTTCCTTTTTTGATGCAGCTTTCAGTATTTTATACGTATTGTAGGTATTAAGTATTTATGTGATACAGGTTTTTAAAGTTTGGGTTATCTCATCTCATGGTATTAGAGACTATAAATACACTGGAATTGATTTTAAATTGAACATACAGGCCCCACTGGTTTCAAACCCATAAAGACAATATACTGTAGGTTTGCCACAGCTCATAATATCATTAAATTGTTTGAGATATTAGGGAGTTAATGTATCATATGGCACCTCTGCTTTTATATGAGGCTGAAATTGTATTTTCTGCAACACCATAGCAGTGTGTCTATTCTGCCTCCAGGTTTGTTATGAATTCACCACCTTTCAAAATTATCTCATGCATGCATACATGTTTGCATGTTTGTGTACCCATAATTGCAGGAGGTTAGATGAATTAGTGCATAATGTACAGCATATGGAGCAGGAATACATGCCTAAAGAAAAAAAAATCCATTTTCTTTTGCCTAATTATTCCATTACCTCTGTAATTTCATTAACCAAGCTTTGCTAACAAAAGGAGAAGCAGAAGACTGTCAGAGGTAATTAAAAGATAAGGTGAATAGTACAGTCTGCTTGCCCTAGCTACATTAAGACATTGAGCTTCTACATTGAGAGCGTAATATCCCCTCAACATGTTTGTGTGCACACTTAGAGACACACACATATACACGCACCGAAGGGATAACGGAGGTGCTCCCCCACCTGCCAACAGACCCCTCACAGACATGTGCACTGGAGGGAGATGTGTTGCAGTCCCGTGGAGTCGGACTGGTGAGATATGAAATATGACGGGTGCACAATGGTTGTCAACATGAATGACTCATAAACAAGACTCACATTAGGACAGTCTACACTATAGTGTTCATTTTTGCAGAGATTGGAGAGGAGGGCCGACACCATCACAAATACCACTTCTCACTTCCTTTTTCTTTTCTTTTCTTTTTTTTTTTATGTTGCGTTTATGTGGGCTGGGGAAATAAGCTCGCTCCAGTAATCCATTACAAATGCGTGGATCATTCCGACTCGGTGTGTTTCTGTTATGCACTCGGTTTGTTTGACCCTCAAGCAGATTGTGAACAACATACCACACACATCCCCCTTTTTTTTTTTTTCTTTACAAAAACATGAAGACAAAACCTATGATTTATTTATTCATTAATTCATTATTTATGGGAACACTGTTATGAAGACACTGCTAAGTGAGTTTGATCTAAATTTTACAGCCTAAGCTGTCATTATGGGAATTATCTTGAATTACTTTTACGCATTTAACACATATTTGTTCAGATGTGATTTTGTTGCCATGATTGGAAGGGCGAAAAATTATACTACTCAGTAGTACCAATAATTTCACATGCACTTGGTCTGCAGAGGCTGTTTTGCAGCTTTATAGCTAGTAAAACAAGTATCCCAATGGCTGTATAATGACTGTGGATGGGGAGTTTTAAGGAGAAACTGACACCCTGAGTATTGCTGTAGCTACTCCACCCTCCAGCTGCAAGGATGAGGAGCATAAAAACGAGCAGATTAGAGGAGAATAGTGGATCAACTTCATCAGTTAATTAAACTCTATTGCAGCTTGATGAGCAATTAATCAAGGCAGCATGCAGAGTGTCAGGCAGGGCTGGGTTCTTCGGGTGCGGTATGTGTGCACCATACAGTATGTTCCCGGGGGGACAGCCCTGTGGGGAGCAGCACTTACCAAGTGAGCAGCCCTAAAATTGTACAGGGTGTAATGGGCTGGGTTTATATAAGCAGCTATCAATCACTCTCTGACATAAGCCTGCGCCCTATTAGAGCTCCAGGATTAGGCTACTCTCAGTGCTGAACTAAGTGAGAAACTACTTGTCTAAGTAGATTGAATTTCAGGAAATGATGAAATGTATTGGAATATTATTTAGAAAAGAATAATAATGGGAAACATGGCCTCTAAGTATGTCAGAAATTTAACTTTGTATTTTTCTCAGCCTGAAGATTTAGCTCTTATCTTTCATCAGACATCTGACTCCCTAAATCTGATGTTTGGGTTTTCGTGTTTTGTCTGTTACCACTTTCATCTACCTCTTCATATCTTTCAAGACTGTGAATTAGGCTTTTTTTATGCTATGGAAATTTGAGTTGGCAGTTTGTGACTAAATGCAGTAAATTTATTAACGAGACCATGGGGAACATTAAAAGTCAATTGAAGGAGGCTATTAAAAGCAGGATTTTAATTGGGTTGGTCCCTCCACTGAACCTTTTTTTCTGTCTCATCTTTTTTTTTTTTTTTTTTCAAGAGCAATGGTACTAAAAAGTTCTGAATTAATGTGTTCAGTGTGTGATAGTCCTTGAAAGAAAGTTCCCTTCTGGTCTGCCATCACAGATGCTATTCTTGTGTGGAAAATGATAAAAGTGTGTGCACAGCAGCCTTGGTGTGAGGTCTGATGTTGGCATATGCTCATGGTATCTGCTGCCTCTTGCAGCATTTAGTCCTAATGAGAAGCTGTCTCCGTGGCTCTGGCTGAAGGGTTTCAAAAGGGGCAGATCTCTCAAAATGACACAGATTAACACATGCGTGAGGGTTTTACTACAACATCAGTATCTACAGATCATCCAACCCACTGAGTTCTGAAAACCTGACTGAAGCTCACTACTGTGCTTTTGACTTTTTGTTGATTTGGTGTTTATGCCTTCAAGGAGTAAGTAAATTGTGTTAGTACTGTAGGTTTAATGCATCAGATTATATAATCTGTTCAAATTACATTACAAAGCATTCAATTGTCCTAGTTTTTGTAACAGGGTGTGACACATTACAAATGGTTTTAATTGCACTTTAGCTTCTGGCTCTTGAGACGGGCTCAACTCATTCTACACTTTGAGGGAGCCACACACTTTGTGTGTGTGTGTGTGTGTGTGTGTGTGTGTGTGTGTGTGTGTGTGTGTGTGTGCGTGTGCGTGCACGTGTGCGTGTGCGTGTGCGTGCGCGTGTGCGTGCATGTGTCTGTGTGTGTGTGTGTGTGTGTGCCTGTGCTTGTGCTTGTGCTTGTGCTTGTGAGAGTGAGAGTGAGAGAGAGAGAGAGAGAGTGTTGGGGGGCTTGAAAAAGAGTCAATTTGTGCATATGGAAGAGTTGTAGAAAGAGAGATGGAGATGCAGTGTAGTATTGGCTGTGCTGACTGGATAATGACATGCAGAGTGCTGCGCTGCTACAGTAGGTTGAGCCTCCAACCAGATGCTCCTTTCACTGCAGCTCATAAGCAGTGAGAGAGAGGCTGCACTAACATATGCATACATTTTAGCTGGATTAAGCAGTAAGATTCAGGGACTTCAATCATGTACTGTAAAAGAAGCTTATTAGAGTAGATATCAATCGCTTGTGGATCTAAGCAGACTGAGGCTAAATTGGGTTCAAACTTCCTTTGAGACATTTTCTTTATATCTCCATGCTTGGACTGTTGTTACGCGCTCGGTGTAGCGACGGCAGTATTTACTGCAATGTAATGATTCAGTCTCAATCTCACTGTTTGGATTCAGTGACATCCTCTCAGCAAGCTTTGAAGCTACTGTACGATGGTTGATGTGATGATTGGGAGAGGAGTCCCTAGAATATTTCGTATGACTGATGTTATGAGCCCAATAAAGAAGAAAATATACAGTGAGCCTATGTGTCCTGTTTAGATATTCTTTCCAAGTTTTTAGGAAGACAAAACTTTCAGAAACTCATTCAAGTACAAAAAATACATGTTAAATGTAGCTGCCAATCAGAGGAAAAAGTCAATATATCCTGCCATACAGTCCACATGGAGTTGTGATAAGTAATAATACTTTAGTATCAAGGAGAGCAGATGTGTTTATATACTGTATGTTCCTCTAAGGGGTGACAAATATAGACACAACAGCACTACTGCAACACTACACAGATGGACAGATGAACAAGTACTAATGACATCATGTTCGTTATCTTCATGTTTTCTGGCCTCATTTTAATGGTGTATTCAATCTACTTTTGAGTTTGAGAATATAAAAGTAGATAATACAAAGTTAACTTCAAAGGTTTTCCTCATTCTAATCTTATGTTCTTCCTTATTTAATAATCACAATTAGGCTTACCTATAATGTTCAGAATTCGGTGACGGCCAGTGCTAACCTCAGTCTCTTCCCCTTCAAACAGAACAAGGATTTTATGTTTAAAATGGACTCCAGACGGTTAATTTAATTAAGCTTGCGGTCCACTATATACAGTGCAGCCCTGCTAATGGGGTGAAATACAGTCTACAAACTGACTTCATGAACAAAGTTTGTATAATTCAATTAAGGTGATTCAATTATGTATAGTACAAATACTGTATAGTGTAATGAGTGACCTTTGTTCTTTATATGATTGAATTCCGAGAATGATTGTAGACTGAAATAAATATTTAGTAATATCCAAAAAAAAAAAAACTGTCTCTGAAATATATACTTGCTCTGTTTACACAGAACAGAGTTCTTAATTTCTCTGTAACTTTTTAAAAGAAGTAAAACAACGTTCATATAAATATGTGTTGGGCATTTCACAGTGAAGCTGTTTACTACTACTGTCATTAAAACCTAGTCTTATTTGTGTTCTTCTCTTTTCAGGAAAAAGGAAACATTGCCGTTGTATTTAATGTCGGAACAGATGACATTAATATTGAGGAGACATCAAAGTTTGTAAATGACGGAAAGTACCATATAGTGAAGTTTACGAGGAGTGGGGGTAATGCCACTCTGCAGGTGGATGACCTGCCAGTCATTGAGCGCTACCCCACAGGTGAGTGACCCCCCTCTGCCTTTAACTATATCTGCTTCTGCTTAAAGGTTATAAAATGACCCAGAGATTATCAAAACAACTATTACAGCCCTATCAGTTAGGATGTTTACGTTGACTTGGCATGTGCTTTAATTGCTTTATATTGTTCTGTTTCCAGCAGCTGTTAGGAGTAATACCAGTGTTGTTGAGGGGTTTTTTTTTTCTCTCATCTCCGATGTTTATCGCTTTACATTAATCGATGCTGTTAAACATCCTGGATCTGTGTAAAAGGTTGCACTTAAAAGCACCCATTGTCTAAAATATAAAGTGCATTAAATGGCAACCACCCACCCTGTCTCAATGTCTGCACAGTATTCCCTATATACATTAATAATCCACCTACAGTATATGTTCACATAAAGTCAAATCAATAGACTATTTACAGCCAAATTACCATTTTTAGTGTGGCAAGTAATTGTGTGCCAGTTCAATATTTATTCCTCTGTCAATACAGCTGATTGATTGAACGAAGGCCACGGGTAGACAAACCTGTAATAACAAATTAACTGTTGCTTACTCAGAATTAATTACCAGATGATCAGCTGCATTACAGCATTCTGGTTTAACTTTGTCAACGCACTTTCATATTAATCACTTTCACAGTTACTAATAACAATAATCTTTTTTCCGTTGTGTAGCACTTTTCTTAAACACAATTAACATGACAGAGGAAGATGAATTCACCAATTACTGTGCTGTGTTCTCTCAGCCTTCGATGTGTTCCACAATGAGTATTTAGTAATTTATAAAAATGATATATATAATGTCAATTATATGTTGTATGGCTGCAATATTTGTATTACATTCACAGTGTTGCAGTAACAGATAACTTACACATGAAACTGGAAAGTGTAGATTCATATTCTGGGAGATGTCTGTGTGATACTATTTTTTTTTTGTTGGGGGGGGGGGGGGGGGGGGGTAATCTGTTAATGGAAATGGAAAATAACTCAGCAACACTGGTATGTTTCTGTAGAATGTCAGTTTGTCAGTAGTATGACTGTTTTTACTTGAAAAATATTTAAATGCCACTTCTTGTGTTGTTGAAATTGTTAACCTTTAACTGCTTAAAGGCTTTGACAAAACCTACAGAGGATTAAAGGAGTGTGATGACTGTTCTGTAAAAAAAAAAGTAATGCTCACATAAAAAAAACAAAAAGAAATTGAAGGAACAGGTAATTTACTCATTGCATGTGTGCATTTACTCCAGAAGAGTGTTCCGGGGGCGACGGGACAAACACAAGACAAATTCAACCTGTCTCTTCCCGTATGCATAATGTTTGGTGACCTTTTTAACTGTGACCAGTGCATTCATCCAAATGAAAGAGGGTTGAGAGAGGGACTCAATCTTTGCTGTTTGCCTCAGGTGAAACAGGGACGCTAATGGCGTTTGACATGTCGTGGACATGGCAGAATGCACAACAGGGTTAAACGCCTGGATGCTACTATCTCAATCTTCAAACAACACCCTCAGTTCTCAAGACTCCCATGATACATATAGATGTGCTGCTCATAAACTGAATGTAATTGGTGTAAACAATTTTTTTAAAAGTTGCTATAATTGTCATTAACAGTCACTTAATGGAGGTTTTATTTATTATTAATTATTATGGTGAGCCTGTGCTCAATATAGTATATAAAAACACTGTCAATCAACATCACTGACATACAGTAGCTTTGTAGTTTATAATTTATTGGACTGTTTAATATGCAGCAATAGAAAACAAAGCCCACTAAGAATTCCATAGGCAAGTGAGTTTTATTATATTTCTCACTGGTTATATTGCATTGTAAGTAGGAGCAAAATCTGTGTATTTTGAATTCCTCATCATTGTAAAATCTAAATGGCCAGATAATAATATTAGATGAATTCCTCTTATGATAAGTGCTGAGTTATAAATGCTTCAGGGGAAAGTGACCAACCTCATCCCCACCAATCATGCGTCAGTGACAATGCCAAGTCAAGCTACCTTATTAGACTCGTTGCAGACTAATTACATCTAATCACAATTACTGCGCAGTTCCTCCCCTCATCCCCAGCACACAAAGCCATTATTCTCTCAGCTCGCCTGTAGTTTGATTAGTATCCATGTATGCCTCTAACGCACTCATAATAGCAGCCCTCAGCCACTCTTAGGCCACTCACAGATCAACAGTGATTATAATAAGAGTAGACAGCAAAGATAAAAATGATGGCTGGAGAGTGAGAACGACAGAGAGGAGGAGATTATATGGGAGGGCGCGATCATTCTCAAAGCCAGGAAATAATTGCTTCACCAGGGCCTATATTGCTGCCCTCGTAATCTCATTAAAAAGTCTCGTACTGCATATATGGGCCATTAAAAGTCTTTAGCACAATTATTAGAATCTAAAATGCAAGACATGCACGCCAGCACATAGCTAACCCTCTATTTGTTGTAGTTTAGCTCTATTCCCTTTATCCTCACCCCGCTTTCATTCTGCGCCGCGCACAAAAGGCTGGGCAGCAACAAAAAAATCTACCCCTTCTCCTGAGTCTTGGCCATGGAAGTAATACCATCACAATGGTGCTGCCAGGCCCGCAGGGTACAGGTCAGTATCCTATCGGAGCACCCAATGAACACGGGCTGCACACAAAGATAATGGAGAAGTCCCTGGCCTTATTCTTTTACTGTTATCAGAGCGTGGTGCACTTACAGAGCTCTCTGTCTCTCACTCCATTCCCCTCAGCTCTCAGTTCCCTCTTTTTCTGTCCTTTTTACCTCTATCTGTCCACCCCTGCCCCCCTGTGTCGATCTCACCCTCTGTCCTGTTTTTCCACCTTGCGTTGGGGAGTTTGATTTGTGGGATACAAGAGGAGGAGGGTTAGGTTTATCCATCAAAGCTCCATCCTATCTGCTCTGGTTCCTCCTCTGTTTTATCCATGAGCCTATTCAGTCTATTGTGCGAGCAGTCATCACTGAGCATGCTTAAAAATGGTGCAATGGCTCCCACAGCCAAAGTAGAATAAAAAAGGGAAAATGAATAATAAAAAAAATAATAGTGAGATTTGTGTAGTTTCCTCCTTTTTAATTCTCATAGCTCCATGAACAGAAGAATCATTTGCATATTTGTTCAAAAAATGTGGCGAGTGTCCTAGGGCTTGTAATAAGATAAAGCCCCCACCTTATCTGACCACTTTATTAACAAAAAAGAAAACAAGTGAGTGAGGGCAAAGCAGGTCGGTTGGGACGGCTCAGCTGAATCGCTGCTGTCTGGCGGTGGAGATAAGCTAGGCTGTCCCATACCAAACCAAATCACCACTCAGCAGCAGTCACAGGCTCCGCTCTAAGGCAGGATGAATGGGCTCTACTGCTGCATCGAAGCCCAGGGGATAGCATTGTTTAACACTCTGATGTCCCACAGTGGGGATCAATACACGATCAGACCTTGATTATATCCACACTTAATTAACCCCAGTATAAGGATAGACTGAGTGTGGCACGCGGTGCAGAGCCAAACAGATAAAGAGCTACCGTCTTTGAAAATAGAACATGTTTTTGCACAAAAGTAGAGGATTTTGGCACAGTTGCACACTGTGTGTGTGGATAAGTGTGTGTTCACTGTATGTGTGTGTGCCTTCTAGCCTGACACTATTGTGTGGTTTTCTATTAGTTCCCTTGCACTCCTCCTCAACAATTTCATATTTGTTAAAAATGTTAATAACAGCGAGGAGAAATATAAAAAGGTTGTGATTTTAAAAGAAAATAAAAGATATCCAAACAGTTATCCATTGTGGCTGTCAAGAAATTAAATATGTAAGAATATAAACAAATTAGAATTAATTAATAATGCCTTTATTAGATTTAAATGAGTGTGAATGATGTGTCCTCACCGTCCTCCCAACAGCTGTAGGCTAACTGTTCTCCAGAGCCCAGTTTGACGCTGACCTCTCCTCAAATGAGGTGTCAGAGTAGCAGCAAGCAGAGAGGTGACATAGCTAACACCCCATGACTGACAAATGGAGGTGACTAGAATTAACAAAGCCTATGAACACTCCATGACAACATTCAATTTAGGGCATTCAGAATCTAAGTAATTGCAGCTGTGTGTGTGCATTTTATTTCTTTGTTTTTTTACGTCTTTGTGTGTAATGCAATGATGAGGAATAATAGGGGGTGTAGAGCTCCAGGAGCCTTGCATAGCAGAAATACAGTGTGTTAAATTCACACACAATATGTTAGATGTTACATAAGCAGAAAGCACCTAGAGGATGGTGTTATTTGCATACACATACCTGGAAGAACATTCTTTCTAACAGCAGCAAGAATTTAAAGTGTTTCTCAGTAAATATGTGTTTTATTTACAAGATAAATCTGGTGATATATTTTTTATGTTCTATATTTTTTCTTATTGTAAACAAATTCTTATGAAAAGACTAAAACCAACAATGGATTGATCCCACTAACAAGTACGGGTATTTACTGTGTAGCCAGCCTATTCCTTTGTGCCACTGAGCTTCACGTTCTCCAAACACTATTAAAAACACATCAATGAACCACACCATTGCACTTGGTGACATTTTCCTTCATTATGATGAACATGAGCATTGTAGGTTATTTGAGGTAATCCCACACACACCGTCCTGCTAGCATAAATATTTATTAGAGCCCCACATGTTGATACATCCACTTTTCAAAATAGCCCCCGAAAATGCACAACTTACTCCTTTTTGAGTGACATTTTCTCAAAGTTACAGTGCCCAGCTGTTTCAGGAAATCATTAAGTCCTTTTAAATGAAAGTATTCACAATCAATTTGTATAGATTTGCATCTTCAATTGCAACCAGTGGACTCAAGACTGAGTGCCACAACCTGGGAAATTCACAAATTATTAAGAGATTAAGACTAACACATTATTGGTTTTGGTCTTTGTGTGAAAGTTGTTGATATTTTCAAGAATATTGTGAGCTCTTTTCATTAGTCACTATAATTATACTCCTCACTACTCTACCCAAGGAACTTGTAAGGAGTGAGAACAATTGATTGTTCAAGTGACGTTTACACAAAATCTTCATTTCAAGTAGAAAACGGTGTCCATGTGTACGTTTAAATGCAGAGTTTATGTAGGTTGCAATCAAATAGTGTGGGCATAACATGAAATTTTGATGTAGCAAAAAATGTTCTAAATGTCCATCACAGACTGATTGGGTTGCCTGAAGGTGCAGTATCAAATGTTGCTAACTTAATCACATTCAGAAATATGCATTAAATAATAAATACTGTCCATGTGTGGCTTTGTTGTAATACAGAATATTTTTCTTTATGTCAATGTTGAGGCAGAAGTGTTCCACTGAATCTCTTTCATAAGCCTTTGTGGTCCAACCTGGCGCAATCAACTGCAGCCAAATTCCATGAGCTGTATCGACAAGCTTTAAACCCCTTTTCTGTGCAGCTGATCCTCTACAGTAATTCAAGCTGATGCGATTAAAAAATGTCTTTTTATGCGTCCTCTTACCTCTAAGACCTTTCGTCAGACCAACTGTGCATCCGTTACAAGGTTACTTCCTTTTTTCCGTGTTGCTGCGATCTTTTCCTCTCTGAAGCTATTCTCCAATACATCACTGTTAGCTACTGGATCTTTTATCTGCCAGAACTGAATTAATATAGTTGATGGGACAAACATTGACAATCTGCTGGAAGAATGGAGCTAACTGAATTCAATCTCTGCAGACAATACCAAGGGAAAAGCACTCAGACACAGTGCCACTTTGCTGAACGTCTTCTGTTCTGAGGAGGGTATTGGCCTTGACAAAAGGGTGATGCAGAGTTTGCCCTCATTAATGCTAAAGTGCCCCTACAATCTTGGAAAGGAGTTTTTCTGTAGATGCACTATCCACTCCTGACACTTATTTGACTTATTCTTCGAATGTTGGAAAACAACTTTTCTGACGTCATCAAAACATAAACTGTACAATATTAACTACTCAAACTTTATGACTCGTAGTTTTTGTCAAAGCCCTTTTTGTTGAAGAACTTTATAATGTATGTATCTACTTTAACATTGTTTCTGATTCTTCTCTGACTAGATGCTCTTAATGTATATACTGTGTAAATTGTTGTACTGCAATTAGCTCATTATTTCTTGTCAATTAGGCTATTTATAAATGGGGTTGGTATTGGTAATATGTTAAAGTTAAATGGTTCTGTCCTTCAAACCATAAAAGGGTGACTTAACAATAAATTCAAATGATGTTCTTTTTGAAAATGTATATAACTAGCATAAAAGCCATTTAAAAAGATACAGAGGGAAAAGACAAGTGGGGTGGAGATATTTGGCTAAAGATTTTGTAATTGAAATTGTATAAATTTGTGATTTGGTTTGGTTGATAATATAGCTCTATTAACCTAGATGAAACATTTGCGTGCTAATTCACTTATTGTCAATTAATATAGGCCTAATTTGTTGGCTAAAATAAAATAAAATGAGTGAACTTTGTTCAAATAATGTTTGAGTAAATATTGTTTTTTTAAATATATAAAACGTTTTAAATATAAAAACCTTGTGCAGTTGTATAGCTCCAGCATTAAGTATGAACATTTAACCTTTGACCCTACAGATTGTAACCAATGAAATGTCTCTTTAAACTTTAAAGGCAACAATGATAACGAACGCCTGGCGATTGCTAGACAGCGAATCCCATACCGACTTGGTCGAGTAGTTGACGATTGGCTACTCGACAAAGGTAAAATCACTGATTAAAATTTCAAATAAAATAATTTGATCATAACCAAGTTGTAGCAATATTTTGTAAATAATAAACTTAAAAAATAAATGTTCAGTAAAACTTAAAAACAAAATGATTTGAACAGTTAAATTTAGTGTTTTATATTTTTCATAATAATGTATTTATTTTATAGATGTCAGCTGTTTTAATACGTGTTTATTGTCAACTTAAGGTTAAAGGGACTGTAAATATGAATTTAAATCCACTTACTGAAGTAATATCACCATTGTTAAAATGTCTATAAATTACTGTAGCATTTTGCTGTAAACATCTAAATGATAAATTTAAAAGATCTAGTTTAGTCATTCATTAGTTGCTATTTTTAGTGTTTTTTGAAACATATGCAGCATGGTATGTTCCTTTATTAGTGTAATTTGATCTATTCTGATTAAACTGCTAGCAATGATAAATAGAGTGCAATATGAATTGGCATCAGAATTTTGAGTCCCTTTAACAGACATTGTAAATATGTATAGGGCATTAGATCAAGGAATTGTAATATAAAACAAACTGAGTGCATGCTTTGTTTTTTTATAGTTCAATAACTAATTCATATTTTTCACATAAAATGTGAAATGAGCCCTATCATCTCTTATGCTTTTCTTTTTGTTTCTGTTTTTCTTTATGAAAGTGTTGTCATACAGTGTTTTTGCTTTCCAACCATATCTATTTTAAGTTTAATTTTCCTTGGTTGCTTTTGCTAAAAGGACCAATAGCTTCCAATTTCCTTTCCAGAGGTGCATCCAGCTTTGAATTTAAGAAAGGTCCCATCCTTACTACAGTACCTTTAGCCATTTAGAATTGTTTTCCCCCAAGCTTGCTGTGCTCCAACTATGTAAATCCTAACATTTGAAAGAAAAATTCAAGATAACATAAGCATAGTATATTGAAACACATTCCCTTAGCTTTATTAACAATTGTTTTCTATATTTGTCTTATTTCCCAGGCAATTTCCTGCTAACAAATTGTCCATGTATATTACTTTCAAGATTGTTATCTTTTCAAATGTATTACATTCCCATTATATTACTACTTCTGATCTATCTTCTTTTCTTGTTATTTCTGACTAGACTGCCCTTTTAGCAAAGCTGCATTGATTTTCTAAATCCTGTGTTTTGATTTTATGTATTTTGCTTTTCATACTGTAGGCATCTCATCATTATTACTGCAATAAATTACCAGGGTTTGTCTCTACAACCCGTAATTTATTGGTCTCATTAGCCACTGGGCAAATAATTTGTCTTTCTGTCTTTTTTTTTTCCTGTTCAGTAAAAGTGACTGAGTCCACAGTTCAACGTTCTTTGTATATATGTAACATTGCTTTCCCACAGGGCGGCAGCTTACAATCTTCAACAGCCAAACCACTATACAGATTGGGGGCTGGGAGCGAGACCGGAGTCGATCCTTTCAGGGCCAGCTTTCGGGCCTCTACTATAATGGCTTGAAGGTGTTCAACATGGCTGCAGAGGGGGATCCCAACATTAAAATCCAGGGCAGTGTGCGGCTTGTGGGAGAGTCGCCCTCCTCTATTACACCACAGTCAAGTACCACAGCCAATCGCTCAGAGACGTCCACGTCCATCATGGAGATCACCACCACCACAGCATCCAGCAGACGAGTCAAGCAGACTACACCACGAGAGCCTCAGCAGGTAAAATGGTCTTTAAATTATTCTGACTTACTGGAAACCTAGTGTGATTTTTTAAAGTCATATGTAAAATGTATGTAAGTTTTGGAGGTAGTCACGCTGAGCCATGACTAGAGTTAAGCTGACATGCTGTGAGTGTTTTTCCATTACACAACACGGCAAATAAAAATAAGTTGTTTATCTGTTGGAGGTGTGCTGGTCATCTGCAGCTCTCCATCAAACATCATCATCACTGTAGCTGTTTCTGCTTATACTATCCCTTCCTGTATATTTCTAACTGAAGTGAACTCAACAAAATAGAACAAATATTTCCATGTGTTGTGATTTTGACCGGGTTTTTAGATGAAGCTCTGCTAATTTAGTGAGGAATATGTTTAATTTCCTGTAAATTCTCAATAAGGGTCTCCTGTTATTTAGCTTTTAATATGAAGCAGTAAAGCAAGACATATTGGGTTTGCATCAATGGCAACTTAACACGACTCTAATACTTGCTGCCCCTAGCAGCTTCAAAAAAGCTGGACAATCAGAATAAAGTGGGCTCATCAGGGGCCTTACAGAGACAGGTGCTAAAATAGCCTGTTAAAAGAGGCTAAACTGAGGGGCTGCATACTGGGTCAGTATAAGATAAATAAGGAGTTTTTTTAACTATGAAAAATGCAAAGCTACTCTAGTGGAGTCCAAGAATGACATCTAAAAATGAAGCTGGAAATGAGCATAATAGGTCCCTTTTAAGAAATGTTCCTACATGTCACTTCTGTTATATGTTATGACTTACTTTCTCAGCTTGATCCATTTTAAAATACTCACAATGCACAGCAGGAGTTAAGCACATCTAAGATTAATATAATACATTTCATCATTATGCTGTTATATTGTATCATGAAGTAAATGGCTTGCTTTATTGTGTCATGTCTTTCTTCTCCTTGACCTAAAAAATGGAGGAAAATAAGTCCATTGTTCCACCATTGGGAACAGCACCACATACACGCTTTCGAGTATTTCTCCCTGTGCAATCAGATGTGGCACCGTGGTGTGTGTGTGTGTGTGTGTGTGTGTGTGTGTGTGTGTGTGTGTGTGTGTGTGTTAGAGTGATAACCATCGTAGAGGTCCTCCATCATCTTTATCTGTCCTGCATGAGCGGTGCAGCATCTGCAGGAGCATATTACTTCTCAAATGCCACAATGTGTGACTGAACAATGCAACACAAAACGTGTGTCCTATCAAGTGAAATGGCAATAAGAGCATTTCTCGAAAATGCTCCCTGCCAAGAAGAAACGAAAAGTCGTCTTGAATCTGCTACAATACAGCAACAGCCATGAATTTAACTCTTCTTTGTGTCTTAGCTTGGATTAGTGAAATATTTATTTTACACATTGTCCATGTAAGATTTAAATTCCTAGACTGCAGTGCTGCAGATTTTTACTTTGAGTCTTAATTTCATAACCAGTGACTATATTCACTGTTATCATTGCTCTGGGAATTAGCTTGCAATAAACAAGAAGACAGAATTTAATTAAGATCTAGGAATACCTGCGACTGAACAATAAGATTAGAGTTGATTCATTTAGGTCACTGACAAAAAGTGTTTGACTAAATCTGAAGCAGTCACAATGTCGGAAATGCCTTCATGTGCTGTTGGTACAGAACAAAAATAGAAGCTTCATGGCCCACAGGAAATACTCTCCTTTTGTAAACAATAAAAAGGTGACCTCATTGATAACTAAGGAACATGTGCTTCAATCCTCATGGAGTTAACGCCACTATATCTTTTTCACATCAACACAGAACTGATTCTTTAAGCTCATGGCCATTTTATATTATGTCAAACTCTCAAACAAAACCTGATAGAAAGGGGCTGAGATTTCTTTGGTTTGAAAACATGCAGACCAAAAATGTGTCCAAATTTCAAATATTCTATGATTTAGTTCCATGGAAAGCATACATAGTAGCTTATATTAAGCATCTTCGTAGACTAAAATGACCCTTTAATCAAGGTTTAATCAGCTTTTACAAATATAGTTTAAAATAGTTTAAAAAATGTATGGATTTAACTCGTTTCTATTAATCGGATTGGTCAGGAAAGATTACAGCGTCTCCAGGAGGGGGTGGGTTTAACTTCATATTGAAAAATATACACACAATCTAAATTATTTAATTTTAATTATTTTTTTAAATATTATTTAACTCTCTTCTGTCTTTGCAGTTTGCAGTTCATACACACACCTTTTTCATTTTTTCAGAAAGAAATGTTTCTAAAACATGTCTAATGCTGTGATGAGTTTCATTATCCAGAAATTACTCAAACATATTCAAACCATTTTAAATATATGTTTCTCATATTCTCATATGTATTGTTGCTTTATGGAAACTATAAATGAGCCTTTAACCTTGAATTTTGGTGAATCTATGAAGCCAGTGTTAAGCTTTACTCAGAGATTTTCACCTAAAAAAAGATACAAACAAAATGTCAAGTTACTGTTCATCCTAGAGCCCATATTATGAAGTGACAAACTCCTCCTGGGTTTCAATAATGCAGCAGTAAACAGCCCATATTACTGGCCATGTCCTAACTCTGTTTCTGACCTGAGCCCATAACAGTTTGTGTAAGGGTCTGCAGATCCTGACAAATAATACAATCATAAATATTGATCCACTGGAATGGTTTTCTCTCAGACTCAGCATGGTTCCTGAACCGTTGCAGGAGCATGTAATACAGGCGAATATCAGACAATAGACTATAATTATATCCCAGCTCCATGCAGTGATATAAATTGCCACCAAGGAACCAAGAGATTGGCAGAAAGGAACAAGCTTGATAAGATGGATGCTCGTCTTTTCAGGCCTTTTCATCTGTAGAGAAATAAAGTGATATAAATAACCATGACAATTTAGAAATGTAGTGCATTACAGAGATATGCAATATGTGCATGGCATCTATATCTATTAATGTACTTATTTTTTGCTTTAGATGTGATGTGATTTTGAATATCTGACATTATCCCTTTATGCTAATCAGATTCTGTTTGAATACTTTAATCAATAACCATGTACAATTGCAATCATGTGTATAGCAATTGGTTTTGGTGTAAGCAGTGCAGTGTGAAGTTCAGTTTTTGGGAATCAAATACTTAGGTGAATGTGTGTATTCTTTTGAACGTGTGCAGTGTGTCATTAAGGTGCTAGGTAGGTTATGGATGATGTTTTTTGGCACAATAAATCAAGAGACAAGTTATGTTGCAAACTCACCTCTACAGTAGCACATAAAGGCTTTGTAAAAAGGGAATTAGCCAAGGCTAACTGTTTTTTAGGTGTTATCTAAGGCAATCATACAGAAAAAAGGTCATTGGATTAAAGAGTTGTTCTGGGATGTAGACAGAGAGATGAATGGGGCATGTAAAAATGTGTCCATTGGGAGATGTCAGTTTGTTCAGTTTGATTCAACGTGACAACCTTCCCATGGTGAGCTCCTGCAGAAGGACATTACTGTCTCAGGACACAGTTAGAAAGACATTGTGTGTGGACTCTGTTAAAAGAGATGGTGCATTTGCTGTCCTTTCCCTTGAATAGCCTGCATTTTAATCATTGTCCAGCTGTTCCATCTCCTTTCTGATGGCAAATACAATTCAGTGAATGCTTTTATATCCTAAGAGCCAAACATTACTGGGACACGTACTGTACATATTTAGTATAGCTGGCCCCAGTGGAAATGGAACTGCTAACACTGGCCAAGACTCTACCATGCTCTACCCAATGAAGCTCAATGAAAATGGCACTCCAAAATATGTAGTTCATGCTGGAAAAGAATGTAGTATTACATATTTAGGCTTGTACAACAATGAGAGATGAGGGCATTTGTTAACTCAACATGCATACAGTATGTCCAGTTAAAGTCACCTGTTGTTAGTACCTGTTGCTTACATTGTCTTTCACTGATAGATTGTCAGCAAAGTACCACATGACCACAGGATGTCAATACTGAGAGAATACTAAAAGGGAGAGAGTTTTTTTTATTTTTTATGGCAACACAATGAAACCCGGCTCTGTAGATTAAGTGTAGGTCTTCTTACACTGGCCTACTTAAAGTCAGTGCTAATCATCATTAGTGTAATGATTTTGAAGTGTCTGGGAGACTGCTTTCTCAGGTGCCCTATCAGTATTCTGTAAATGCTCAACTGGGGTTACATTGTTATTGAATACTGAAGGCCTTGGCTTATGGGTAACATTACATCAATGTCATTATTTTCAAACCATTGGATGTCCACTCATGCTTTATTAAAATGGATATTAACGTCTTATAGCACACTGGCCTAATCAGGAAAGAAATGCACCATGGGAAAAAAGCTGATGAGTCATAATTGTTAATTTAATAATGATTAGAATTTTCCTTTTCCTTAAGGGATAATTTGATTGATTCAATTCTTACATCCTACTCAAATAAAGAGCTAGTAAATAATAATCAGGCCTAACCTTGATGTTACCTTTCTTGTGATCATATCCTGAAGTTTCCAGACTGAGATTCTACTCTTGTCTCTTTAGTGTCAAATCTTCTCAGTTACGAATTTTTTCAGCAGTGTATTCCATGCCCTTAGTGGGGGAGGTAGCTTACTGTATTGGCCTGACTGTCATGTCTTAATGAAGTGTCTACTCCCTGTTGTGGTGCCTGGTTGCATCCAATTAAACCATGATGCACTTCTGTATGCATTCACAAACAATGGACTAACTACTGTAAACGCACATTAAGAAATGCTTCTTATTTATCTTGGCTACTGATATGATTTGGACTACATTTTCCTGCCTCAGCCTGATTTATTTATTGCTCAAGAAAATTTGTGAATTATTTCCAAACAAAAGTCAGAGAGAAATTTCAAGTATACAGCACTATATGTGCATGTGTCAATTTGGAACTGTGACTGCCAAATTCACACAGGACTATAATTGGCAACATTAGCTGCCAGTGGTCTAGCACTTTCAGCATTATAGTGACCCATCTCTTGTTAATCTCCATGGTCTCCATGGTCCTCAACCAAAACTTTTTATTCAGTTTTATTTGAGATAGCTGAATTTTGAAACATTATGGATACACTGATGACTTTGTACTTTTGGGATGCTGCACAGGTGTAAGTGTGGGATGTGATTGTAATTTTTTACTGTAACTAAATACAGGTTGTGTGCAGAAAAGAGCTGGTGCACGAAATAAAGGAAAATGTCAAGTTGGAGAAATATAGCATCTAGTATTAACTAGATGATGCTTAACCACTCAAGAATAAGAGATAGCGTCCTGTGAAACTGTTACCCTCCCTGCAAAAAGGGGAAAAAAGACGAAAGCCTGCTATCTAGAACAGCCATTGAGTGCTCTTGACAGTGATGGATCTTCACCTGCATTGCTATGTATTATCAACCCTGGCCAGCACACATACAGTATATAAATCTCAGAAGCGGTCATAGTGTGAGGCTGCCATCCACCACCAGCTCTGTCTGCAGAAACATCATCTTAAGTTGGTATTGGCTGCAGCATGATGAAAAGGCACAAGAATACACCAGAAGAAAAATGTTATATATTAATGACTTGGACACATTAGTGGTTAAAGGTTATTAAATGCTCAAAAAATAAAACAACCTAAAGCCATGCTAGCAGTTATGTGAGACTGTCCTTTTTGAGCTTTGAGCTAAATGCTAACATCAACATGTTGATGTTTAGCAGGTAATATCTTCAATGTTAACCCTCTTAGTTTAGCATGTTAGCATGCTAACATTTGCTCATTTGCACTGCAAAACCTTTCCTAGCAGGGACATGTATGTGTGTACCACATTTTATGGCAATCCATTCAATTGTTCTATTCAGGCCAACATGGCATTACTTAAACACAGCAATATTAGACCTTTTCCGACATTCCATCCTTACCATGTTTCCCTTTATCACATTTTTTATGTGTGCAATTTCTGTTTTATAGCTTGTTGCTGGTGGAAATTCAAGAAATGCAGATTATGGGTCGTTCTTTGGGAGGATGAATTGCCACTATGTCACATTATTGCCACCAAATAGCCAATTGGCCTCACTATTTCCGAATTAACCCTAGGTGAAGTGGGTGTAATGGCCATTCAGGGGAAGTGAGGAACATTCAAAAGACATTGTGTGGGCCATTTCATTTGCACTCACAGAACATGGTTCAGTTCCAGTTGAACTGGCTTGTAGTGGCTCTGTTTTTCTTCATCCCCGAAACAAGAGGCAGAAACATGGCCTTTTTATAAGTCACAAGGATAAACAAAGATTTGACATGCTGCGCTGCTATACCTTCAGTGCAGTGTTTGTGTGCCTCCCAGCCTCTCTCACTGACTCTTACAAACACACTATAATAAACTTAGTGTCACAGTAATCTTGTGTTGAAAAATCTTCTGCAATTTAGTACCCAATAACTGCTCAGTCCACAGCATATCTCCTTTTATAATCATCCATGCACTATGTCTTTTTATTGTATCTGGTACTACCTTTAGGCATTGTTGTGATTGTCTTGACACTGGTAGGGATTATTGTTTTTCAAGCTAAGGCTGCAATAAATCTGCACAGCTAGATTTAATACTAATCCTGCATGCATCAATATTCAGACCTGAGACTTATCTCGGGTATTAAGCACTCCTCAGGCAACTGCACACATGCAGTGTACTAGTTTCTTTAATGGTGTTATATGATATGATACTGAGACTTCAGTTTAAGGATGATTTGGTCTTAAATTTACTTGAGATTATACCTACTTTTATATATTTTGCCATGCTAACATGGCTGAGAATGGAGTATGTCCACCACTTACCATGAAATTTTGAAGACATTCGGGTTCCCAGAGGATGAATACATGTGTTTTTTAATAAAAATGTGTCAACAAGTATTGGATAGATAGCCATGGAAATTGGAGCACACATTCACGTTCCACTCAAAATTAACTGTTTTTTTTTTTACCTCTCAACTTTTCAACCAGCACAAATATCAGGTCAAAATTTACATTTGACCAGTACTTTGGTTTGAAAAATGAATGATATTCTTATCAGCCTCAGCTGTGCGTTTAGGCCTAAACACCAAATGTTACCATGCTAACACACTAAATTTAGATGGTGACCATGCTACGCATTATACCTGCAAAACATCAGCTTGGTGGCATTGCCTTGAAAGCATATTAGCATGTGGACATCAGGATTTAACTCAAAGCATGTCCATGTATAAGTATATGGTGACCAGATGTACTGGGTTGTCTGGGATCATCCCAGTTTCAAACTGGTTATTTTAAAATTCACTACCAAATTGTCCTGGTTTTCACCACAATTAAAACAACAGACATGTATCATGGTCTGTCCCACTGAGTAGGCTATTGCCTAACCATGATATAAAAACATAAGCAGTTCACCACGTGTCTGAATTCTGTCATAGTCAAGGCTGTTGCTAGCCAATGACACTTGTGGCAGTTTGCTAACAGATGATGTAAATTAAACGTTATTTTTATATTGTAGCCTATAATGCCTTAAATAGATTTGTACTTTGTTTTGTGTAAAATAATATAGCTGCTAAAGAATGTGATGTGTCACAGTCGGCCACTTAGCTGGCAGCCTGTGCCCCTGCACACTGACAAATACCTTAATGGATTTTGGATTTTTAATTTCAGGGACAGTGCGTCAGCGCTGTTGAAAGGTGCTCTCAGTAGGTGTTCTAAGTGCTAAAATAATTGTCCCCCATCCTGATGAAAACGCCTATGGTGCATGCATAAGGGCATGCATGTGTGAATGCATAACTGTGCAGTACACGTAAGGGGTTCGGTTTGGGGGTTTGAAAATATGGTTACCCTACATCATTATAGTCTCACAGAGCCACTAGCATGACTAAATACTCTTTGTTACATTGCTTCTATGATATTCAGCAAGAAATGTATAACCATTAGCTTAAGACAACACTTGTTTAATATACTACTTTGTATATTTTGACATTGAAATTAAACTCAGGTAGACACATATGACAGCCTTCACAAGTGTGCCACAGTTTCCCTCTTTGTGACGGACCAATCACATGAATGGCAATGTATCAAATGTATTTGATTTTTTTTTACTCTTTTGTTTTGGTTTCATTACATTTACACTGCAGTTCTTTAAGTGAATTTAAATTATTTACTTGCCTAAACAGTAACTCTACCCATTCAGTTGCCAAAGCCACTTGTATTTGTTATTCCACAGGATCAACCATTTTGTGTTTATTTTCTTTAACAGTGAGATGGTCATCAGCTCCCTTGCATTTTAATTTAAATTTTATCAAGTCAGTAAACAACAGACTGCAGTAGTTCATCAAGTTGTTTTTGATTGACAGGTATACAGTCAATTAGTCAAAAGGCACTTTTATCATCAACTTATGTGGGAAAAGGCATAGGTTGTTTTGCCAGAATTGTATTCTGAATAGCAGGCAGTTAAAATTAATGTTGCTGCTCATTTTATTGCAGAATAAAGAGCACAGGTTTACTTTGTTTGTTCATTTCATGGTACTCAGAGTTACCCAGCTGTATTTATACTACTGGTGTCAACCATCTGATCGTGGCACATATACACACCACTCTCACTGCTGAATTTTATGATGAATGGTGTTTTTTGTTTTTTTCAGATGGCTTGTATTGCTTTTTTGTCCTTATTTGAGAGTGAAGAGAGAGAGAGCAAAGATGAGACAGGCATGCCACAATTCCAAATCAAGCTGTTGCAGGTAACTGGTGTGCAGTTCTGCTGCTAGTGAACTCACATGACAGATAAATGAAACACAGAGTCTCCCCAGCCTGTTACTGTTCAAGAGATGTGTGAGTGGTAACGCATCTTATTAAAATGAAGTGGTCATGAAAAAGTAAAATAGTGGTTTGAGAATGCCCAAGAGAAGCCTTCTATGTTGTCTTTTTACATAAAATTAAAATACCTATTAAACTCATCTGCTTTTGTTTATTTACATTTCCTCCTTCTGATTGGTAAAGATCATAGTAATCATTTAATTGCATTTATTTCATTGATGCGCATGATGAAATAGTGTGTGTGTGTGTGTGTGTGTGTGTGTGTGTGTGTGTGTGTGTGTGTGTGTGTGTGTGTGCGTGTGCGTGTGCGTGTGCGTGTGTTTGTGTGTGTGTGTTTTTTTTTAGTTTTTTGTTGATTTGTTTTTTGGGAGTTTGAAGTTTCAGATTCCTCGTCTTTAAAAAGAAATCCTACAAAACGAGCTGGAACTCGGGAGGCTTTATGTACAGTAGGAAGTTTGTTTAGTTAATTCTACACAGGATATTATCACAGCCAAATGTTGTAACATTAACATTCCTACACTAGGCAGAGCTAAATGGGAAATGACTGACTTGCAGAGATGATTGTACATATTTCTTCTCTCTTATTTGTGTTAATAGGAATTGCTTGTCTCATTGCAAACCAAGTGGAATGGTTTTCCTCAACTCATCTAAAAGCAGACCTTATTGTAAGATGAAAACCAGATATCTTTTTTTTTTTTTTATTTCTACATCTGTGCGCTCACCAATTAAAAACCAGAAACATGCTCAGCAGACTGAGAGGTTACTAAGGAAATACACAATGCTCCACGTTTACAGGGAGAAGGACTGATCATCAAGGATTCAGTCACGTTGAATGCATCGTATTTTATTCAGGATATTAAACCTACAGTAACTGTCTCATGGACTTAGAGACATAATGCAGTATTCAGTCTGAGTGTCAGTGCCCTATTAGGTTATGGTGCCTTCAGTTATTCGCAAAGAGAAAACATCTTTCACAGAAAGGCAAACATCTTATCCCCAGCAAACAACGTTGCAGGGGATAAGATTTCCCCTGCAATGCAGATGTATGGGATTGACCATTGTGCCACTGAGATACTGCAAGCTTCAGAAAAAGAGTGGTTACTATGAAACAGCTGGCTTTACTGACGGGTGCACTATTGATTTTTTCTAGGTTTTATTATATTAGGTCTTTTATTCCCTTTTGAAGATACCTGGTGTCACCGCCTACCCAAGCTGAAGAAAAGAAAAGCCACAGTGGATAATTCAATCGTTGCATGTGTAACAAGCACAGAAAAATGATGAGAGCAAAAACAGATTGAAAGCAAGTGTATGTAAATGGAAGCTCTCTACTCTGGTGCAGCACTTGTGTGTCTTACTAACCTCCCAACCTTGCCCCTAAAATGAACTGCGTGTTGTTGTAGGTGGTCGTGGAGTGTGCAGCCTCAGGCCTGGTCATGGGCTGTGCCCACCCAGTGCTGACAGATGGCAAAGGAGCTAACACTGTAGACCTGCAGTGGCCTCAGGGTTTGCAGCGTTCACTCCTAGCGACAGACCATATCCATCATCTTAGTCTCACCAGGGGCCATTATAGAAACTGCCCTTCAACACTGTGTTGTACACATAGAGACCATGTGACTCGCTGATCCAGACCACCTTGGCAGGGGTGAACACATACATGCCATGGTATGCCGATGTGTGTTCACATGATTTGATGAATGCTTGCATGACAGCGGAGACAAGCTTTTCTGCAGCAGGTACATAATCTGCACATTGGACAGCTGCAACCCCAGGATGCCTTGTGTTTCATTTGACGGTTTATTTTATGCTTGCTTGTTTTAAAGGTTTGCTGTTTTTTTTACAGATACCTACTTATTGCCATTATTAATATAGTCAACAAAGCAGCATCTTTGTTTTAGCCGGTTTCACTTTACTGGCAGCATTACAGAGGAGTACAGATTGTCCCACTAAGTCTGTTTGGATGACAAGAATGAAACCTACGCAGTGTGAATGTTGTCTCTGTTGTTTTATAAAGTGTTGGTTTGTGCGTGGAAGAGATACTAATACTGACAGCTTTACAGCATGTTTTATAGACCATATTGTTGTCTCTCCATGACATTTGCTGTTATGATTTCTAGAAATAGAAAGTAGTCCTGGGCCAACTGTTGAGCATAAGATACAATTTGTCCTACAGTGCATTGTTCCCACCTGCAAGATTCTGCGATCAGCTGGTTTATACATTACATTCATGAGCTTTGTGCCAACTGCTCAATGAGCTGCGCTGAGCTCTCCATTTTTAAAAATATTTTTTTCAAAAGCTGGAAGAAAGTGTCAGCCACAAACTGGCTTATACATCTTAAGGCTTATTTTTCATTTTACAAGCACTCTCAGTCATATTTTAAATTTTAATTCTCAGGAAGAAAAAAAAAATGATATGCTTATTTCACCCCAGGATAAACCCCTTAACTGATCCCTTCAGCTTTTAGAAAACAAATCTGATTGCTAAGTGTGCAAAGTGTACAAATGTGTGTTCTAGTAAAGAACATCAGTGAACTTTACAAGTAGACCTTAACTTGAGCTGTGTAGATGTATTTTATTCTAACTCGTCAATCTAATTTGCATCTACAGTATCATAGCAGTAAGCCTACAGTATCTACAGTATCATACTGTAGCAGTGTAGTAATTGAGTCTACAGCTACAGAGAGCCTAAGACTAAGATCAGATTGTACTGTACACCAATGGCTGGAATGGATAGAAGGAAAGTATGTGGAAATGTCATCATCAAATAGATTTTAAATTAAATTGAAACAACACACTGTGTCAGCAGCTTGCTTAGTTAGTTAGTTAGTTTAAAGTGCATTTATTTTGCATGCATTACCTACAGTATTTATAAGCTGCACATAAATAACTAATACATGGTTTATAATAAATTATAACACACTATAATGAGTGTATGCAGAGTTAAAGACATTTTAAGCATTTACTAATGAATTTGTCAACAACTTTAACTCGTTATATGAATTATCCATAACTTGTTGACTGTTAAACTTGATACAACTCTATGATCATATAAAGTACATCTTCATATTGTTTATAAATATAAATTATAAACCATGTGTTTATTATATTGGTTAAGTATATTCATTATATAACTACTGTAGAACTTAAGTATTTATATTTTTTTAAGTATTCATGACAGCTGACACAATTTGCTCATTAAGACTTAAAGATGTGGCTGTTAGTGTACGTTTTTGTCACCTTAAAGCAACAAAAAACCTTAAAACCTTGAAGATCAACATGTTATCAAAAATTGAGAACACACTTGCTTCTAAACAATTATAACAGGCGGTAAGGCTTTATTTGTGTGTTATCAGTCTTTATATCATTAAATATGATTACAGCTACTGTATGATGAGTTGATAAGCATTTATTAACTGTTTATACACAGTTAGAGGTTTAATTGTTGAAAACGACATTGTTAATAATGCATAAATGTCCTAATTGTTCTTTAGTGTCCATATCTGCTCATAAATGCATAAATGTTACAAACTGAGTTGTGATGCAAAGCTATATGAAATAAAATTATAACATCTGTTCACAAGTCTAAAGCTGAATTTTAAAAAAAGAACATCTAAAGAGCGGGTTGAGTCATTCTGGTATTATAATCCTGCCATGGTTATGGATTAGTGATCAAAAATCAGTTTTACTTGAGAGGCTTTATAAATGGTGCCTGTTTAAAATATTAATTTTCACTGTATTTAAACCATGTCTTTTGTTTTCTCCGTGCTGAGTGAGAGCATTGCTCATTAGTTTATGGCGGTCACGCTCAGCCCTTTGTGAATGACACATCCAAACCTGGAGGACAGGAATCTGATTATGATGATGCTCTGTGGGAGCTACATGCGACCTGGTCTGCTGTTGTAGGGCAAAGCTGCTCTTCCTCTTTCCTCATGTCATGTCTTTGCGAACGTTACACATGGGAATCAGGCCTGAGTACATTCATCTCAGCAGTGATGGCATCTATATTAGGATGACAAATTTGTTCCTGTCACCTGATGAGGGACTGGGACTGCATGTCAAGACACAGGTAAAGTCAGGAAGACAGTGATTTGTGGCCAAGCTGAATATCTCTTCCTCTCCTGTTTTCTCCTGTCTCAAAAACACACACACAGGCACATGCTTGGATTTGTCCTCTATTTTTAGATTTTGAGGGAAAATAACTTAAAATGAGGAATTACATAGTCACTTTGGATTGAACTGAACTATTTCCCCAAAATAACAAGCATGGGTGGTTTGCATTTAGATAGAGAGCAGCATGATTACAAGCCATTCTCCAGTAATTGTTATTCCTCCCTCACTTTCCAGTTTATCCTTAATGTATGATATTCCTCCTGGTCAGTTCTGTGCTCTCAGGCCAGATTACTACCAAGCGAGCTACAGGACGCGCACAGAGCACCAGATTCGATTTCAGATAACGAAAATATCAGGGCATCCAGAGGGGAAAATGCTTCAATGCCGACAGATTTAATTTATCTGAGAAGTGTGAAAGCAAGGATAAGGGTGGAGGGACAAAGTCGACCATGTACTATACTTCTGTGGAGCGGTGTTTATGCAAGAGAGAAAAGAAATGAGAGAACAAGAGGGGGGGGGGGGGCGTAGGAGGTAGATGGAGGCTGATAGTGTCTTATGAATTTCATATTAAGATTTTATCATTTAGAGCATGTAGCTAACAGAAGGCATCCAGCTTTCTCCTGTGTAATCTGCTAGAAGCTATACACTACATGGCAGCAGCTCAACGTGCTCTCTTTCTGCACTTGTCCATATTGTGTGCACATTATTTATAAGTCCCCAGTAATAAATAATAAGAACCAGGCTTAATTAGAAAATCAAAATATGAACTGTTTATCATACGTCTAGAGTGAATTATGCACCAGTCACACGTGGCTCACTCTGAGTCAGTCACTGACATGGTGGTAGTGTGACGCAGGCACTGAATGGGAAATGGACTATTAGCTTCCTCCCACACAGCAAGACAACTTTCCTGCGTACCTTGGTGCCTCAGCCGTATCATACTCCATGCTAAATGTTGAATTCACATTAAGGCTGTGTGGATGACTGTTCCTGGAAAACAAGTTGAACAGGGTCCTAAGGGGGACTTGAGGAACATCTACAAAGCAGTGCAGCAGTGCCTTGAAGCAGCCACATAAAAAGGAGTCCTCACACAGTATTGTTCGTGGGTCCCTGAGAGGGAGTATGTTTGACAAGGGCACAGACATTGTGTACATTTTGAAGCAGCTCTGTAATTACCCCACAACTACTTTCACAGAGCACCTTGACACTCCTACATTAGCCCATACCTGTCACTTGTATTACACACTCAAATACAGCCTTTCATTTTGCACAGCAGAAGCTTTCCTGAGCCTTTATACTAGGCTAGGAATTGAAGTGTCAGTGTTCACTCATTCCTGAGTCTTAATGTTATTTTAGTTACTAAATATGTAACTTAACTATATGTGTTTTTACTGTGCTGCCTTACTTGAGTTTACAGAAATTCATCAACACACTGTTACAATCCCAACAACCTTTACACAGCTTAGTAATAATGAAATTAAACACCCTTTGTAAACATACACATTACCAAACACCTGTTTCTGGATAGATTGAATCCACTAGACCGTTAATGTGTAGCAGAAAGAATCAAACATACAGTATTTTACAATCATTCCTATTCCTATTCTAATCCTATTTTGAATTATATTTATGGTTCAGGGTATATTAAAAATGTTATCACCAGTCGTCTTGGGAATGTGTGTCTCTGTGTGGAACTGTGCTTGTATGTCCCCATACTGCGTGCTGTGGGTGTACCAGGTGTGTGAAGCTGCCTCCCAGCACCTTGTTAGACTGTCTGGGTTGCAGTGACTTAAAGCCTCCAGGAAGATGTATGGCAAAACAGAAACATGTGGGTACCAGGGGAGGAGATGGAGAGCCTCCGACCATTCTTTTTTTAATGACACTCTGATACTCAGCCTGAGGTCCAGTCGCAGCAACAGCTGGTTCGTTTTAAATAAAGCAAAGCCTTTCTCCCAAAAGGGACAATGTCTCATAACTTAGCAAGTGAAAACAGCTGTCCACCCCGGCCAGTTTTATGTTATGGCATACACAAGCAGTCAAAACAGAGAGAAGCGATACCAATTATTCAGACTTAATTGCCTCTGAAAAGTGTAGGCATATTTTTTGTATGAATTCTCTTGTGCTCTGAGGAATCAAACTACCTACAAACACACTCTGTGGCCTGCAATATAATGTTATGCCTTAGGTAATTACTGACTGCTAATATGTTTTGTTGCTGTAATGTTTCCATGTTCCTTAAACTAAAGCAGAAAAGTCAGGATTGTTTATTAGAGAACAGATTTGTTCCTCATAAAATAAATGATGATGCAGTCCATGCTTTAAAAAATGGACTATTCCTTGCAAATACGTTGTAAATTGTAGCCTCTAATGTGCCTGTTCTTTAAAGTCGTCATTTAGTGACATGGGCACACTATATTCACTTTAAAACAGTTTGATATCCAAATGACTATTCTGCATCCAGTACATACCAAGAGTGAAGCTGTTTTCTTTTATGAACGTTCAGAGTTTAATGCAAGACTTTTTTGTTTGTATGTGAACAGAACATAGTGCAGTCTTATAGATCATAGTAACCAGCCTTGTTTGTTGAAGAAGTTGTTTCACACCTAAGTTTGCATAGCTGATATAATCTCGGTAACATATCAACAAAGCCTTTCCTGGGAAAAATAATGAAGCACCTGCTCTTGCTTCTTGCATATATTTTTTTGTGTATTGACTGATGTTCTTTTGGCAGTGTCTGTTTTCAAGCTTTGTTGATTCATTTGCTCAGAATTGCGGAATCTGTTGTAAATCCTTCTCAGCAAAGATACAGTAGAGAATATTTCCATTTTTACCAAGCTGGTTGTTCCATATTGTTTATTGCTCTCTGAGCAGTCTGTTGTACCACCATGAAGCCTCGCATCAGAGCTTTTCTTTCATTTTCAAACAGACCAGAGAATCAAGATATTTTGAACATAAGTTCGGAACATGATACGGATGTTACAGATATAGATATATATATGAATATATATGTGTATACATCCATCAGTGTTTGCCCCACAGCTGAACTGTGATGGCAATAATGTCATTCTATTGTCTTTTAGCCATACTGAAGTCTGACTCTGTGTGAGTCCATGATGTTGACAGCTTGGCAGACCAGCAGTAGGAAGAGTGTGGGCGAGGGCCAGGCAATACACTGAGCTGAACTCACAGTCTTAGAGGCCCACACGCCTTCATTATTCAGTTGGAATCCATTGAGCATCTGGGACTAAATTATTCATCAACATCGACCTAGTTCCAGGGTGCTAAGTTAGATACTTGGATGTCATCAGGCGTTCTCATAAGAGCTGCTGCTGCAGTGTGATAGCTGCCATGGGTAAATAGAGTGTGTGCTTGGATCATAAAGAGTACTGGCCACCATTACATTGTTATAGACTGTAGTTTTATATATCAGAGGGTTTAGGTGTATGGAGCTCAGTGTACAGATGGGGAGGAATTCTTGAGCCCTTGTTTAACCATGAGCCATCTCTATCTGCTGTCCCACTCCCTCTCTCTGTCTCTCTCTCTCTCTGTCTCACTCTCTCTGTCTCTCTCTCTCTCTCTTTTGCTGGCACACTAATGATGTGTTGCTGCTAGACTGAAGCTTAGGACAACAAACTCCTCCCAATTAGTCTGTGCAGACTACAGCTCTGGTCAGATCTGGACACTAGCAGGTCACTATCAGTGTAAATCAGTGCCAGCATGAGAAATAATGGCACAGGCTCTGTGTGGGAACATTTACCGAATACTGATTCCTCTGCTTTTAGGGGCATTTTAAACTTTGGCTTCAACAGCTGGTGCCAATTATAGACAAGATATAAATAACATGTTTAGCTATTGTATTGGCTCAAGTTGGAGTCTTGAGTACACCCTTAATATGATTTATCCGGGATTATTATGAGAGATGGAAATAAAAGAACCACCTTGTAGCAGAGTTTTTATTCTGACTTTGAACTGATAATATAGCCTGTTGTATCTATTTCTTCAGACTGTTACAGTTAAAAAAGACTAATTATACTTATAAGCCAGATATGCACCCTGTTAATTTAGGCAGGAAATCCCCAAAATCCTGTTGTCATATACAATGACACAACCTGCTCTGTTGGCATAAAAGGTAGCATTTGAAATTACAAATATTACAAATAAAAATCAGTATCTATTTTCCAGAAGAAGAGACTTTGGTGCATCACTGTAACAAGCAGTCCACCTCTGCTTATCAGTGATTTATTCCGTGTATGGTCTTGCCTGATCCATTGGGAACAGTTATTCAGTAGGCGCTTACATCTATTGGATTGTGAGCAGTATGAGCATATGGGTTGTGGATGTTGTGGAAATGGAGGATGAGACATACAGACACAGATCAGAACAGTTTGTGAGGAAAAATCTGCAGGTTTGCGTGCAGTCTTGCAGATGGAAAGGCTTTTTTGTGATATGATAATGTGTAGCAGATAAGCCATTTTCGCTTTGATTTTTCAATCAGCCCAGAATTTACTGGCGGTAAGGATTTTTGGTATTTTGAAAAAACTATTGGGGTTTATAGCAGATCTTAATGAGCAACAGATTATGGACACTGAGTAAAAAAAATATCAATTTTATTACTGGCAGCGATCACCAATATAACAAGAGGGAGAGCTTTGCAAAACAAAAGCTTAGATTGGACAAAAACAGGGCTTACTAGGGAAAACAGAAAAGCAGAGAGGCAAAAGAAAACAGCAAGCATCCTCAGTGGAATACATTACCAGGACAGTAGAGGCATGCTTCGGATAAATCCTTCAAATGCCTTCAGTGTCCTCCTGACTTTCAGCTCGTCTCCAAAGAGACATGTTGTGTGCCAGAGAGCATTCATCAAATTAGACCAGAGAGAAAACAATGTGAAAACTCACAGCTCTCCACAGAGACATGCCGACAGGTTATCACAGAGAAGGTGTCTCTTGCTCTCGAGCACCAGGGCAGCAGCACACAGCATCCTCCCAGAAGAGGAGCCCTCCCCTCCCTCCCGTTCCCTGAATCAGCCCAGCATTAAGAGGGAGGAACATACATTTAGGTGAGAAGTATACAAATGTACAGCATAAAGCCACCTGCTCCATATAGTAGTCATTAGGGAGTGGCATCAACACTGTGTAGTTGAGCATTAGCAGGGAACAGATATGTGTTTGTAGGGTTGTAGATAAAACGGTGTCCAGAAAGAATAAGACTGCTGACTAAGCTTTCGGGAGCACATGCAGACCAGGCCTCAGCCTGGACATCTCATTAAGGAGGACCGTTATCAATCCTCAGAGATCGAAAAGCAGCATGACAGTGCTAAAGAAAGCACCGAGGCGCCTTTGGCTGAGTCAGGTTGGAATTTCCACATCACCTTTAATGGTTCAAACTGTGAAAGCACCAAGGTCAGTCGATAACCTTACTCCACTATTATGTCTAAAAAGATTTATTTTTCATTGTACCTTAGCATTGCATGTATAATAACCCTGACAGCTGAAGTGTCTTAAATAGCACTGTACAGGTGCATGTTTCTCTCTACAGTATCTCTTTTTCTCACAATTTTTCTGTTTTTTCATACTTCCAGCTGTCTCCCCAGGTTTTCTCAATAGATCTCATAGGAGCATGCTCTCTGCTGCTCTGAGCAGGGGCAGATAAATGAGCTGTGCTGTAGGTTCACCATGGCTTCAGCACTTTACCGCTAGATTAATGATGCTTTGCGAGGCCTGAGTCTTTGCTTTTAGCATTTTAGATGTACCTTCATAAAATGAACTACAGGTACATCTTGTTTACTGTATAAATGCTGACATCTTTCCTGTGGGCACGCTGCTCTTCACATCAATAAACTCTACTGAACTGATGAACCCTCTCAAAAACATATATTATTTGTGGAGAACATTTAGATAAAAAAAAACATTTTTGACTAAAAATCATAACAGTGTCAAAATCATCACATGCATATCTTGTGTTGTTTAAGATATTTACTTGAGAAAAGATTTTTTTCTGGCATATGGGCCAAGCTGCCTGTCAGTTTTCATCACAGTGGCTAAATTGCATGGTAAGCCCCTCACATACCCCACATTGAATTGTCACGGGTGAGAAAGAAGCCAAGCGTTGAAGGAGGACACCATGAATTGGTAATGTTATTGGATTTCAACCAGGTCATGACCACATCAAAATGTTGACCTACACACTAATCCTGGATAGCAGACCGATGCCTATAGTAACATGTGAATTCATTTTAGTGTTGATTCAGAGGCTTTTATCCACTACACAAAGAAGATTCATTTAAAAGTATAGCATAGGGTTGATATTTTGATAAGATCAAAGCAAGATTGAACTTAGGGGTGGCTTACAGGCGCAATTGAGCTGCAGTTACACAGATCTACACATAGCCTTTGTCCTTGGATGCTGAAATGAGCATGACATTATTTTTGTGTTGTTACCAAACATCATGGCTCTCTGCCAATTATCTGAAAGTTTTAATGAAGTCTTGTAATGCAGATTAAAGGTTAGACATTGGTACCATTTTACACCTACTCAGATTACATGTCAATATTTTCTCCAGCTCTTACAAGCAAAACAAAAGGAAATATGTGGCTTCAAATTGCTCTTGCACTGTATCACATAAACAACAAAATTTAATCTCCCTTCCTGTAATTACAAAATCAAAGATGCATTTTAAAGAGATAAACAAACATCCATATTCGTTATTGGATGTCAGTGTGGTGATGGAGTTTATGGTCTCGTGCTGTAGCTCTCTGACCTGAATGAGGAGACAGAAACAAATAAATATGAACGGGCATACACCTCCACTCAGGTTATTCTATGGGGAGTTAACCTACATCTAGTACACCCACATCACATTGCTTCCTCTTCTCTGCTTGCAAATAAATCTGAAGGACAGACTTGAAGGGAGAGAGAGGAGAAGAGGGATGTGAGAGGGAGAGAGGAGAGTGAGAGTGGTAAGGTGGGAAGAAGAGAGAGGGAGTATTGATTCCTTGATTCCCGTACCTCTGCCAGTGAGTGCAGAGTGTCAAGATCTCCCGCCAGGAAAAACAAATCACAAGGCTGAAGTGATGGATGTGGCACTCCAGGATCCGGCGGTTTTGCCATCTGGATGGCCGACACTGTATATCAGCCTCATGCACAGCAAATTAAATTTACATTTGGACGGCTTCCCCGGTCCTCACCCGGCACAGATGCACCAAAAACAGCCCTCTGCCACAACTCCCTTAATGGGTTTGATCCATCATTTCCTGGTCTACTATGTAAAGATGTTGGTTCAGAATGTCGAAATGATGTTGCAGTCACAATAAAATCACATTACATACAGCCAAATGGATGTTAAGCAAAATGACATCACCTTTAATTTCCTTAAGATGAGTCAATACTAATCCAACTTGCAGATATATTTTGATGCACAGTCAAACGTCAACAAAATAATAGCACAAATTGAATAAAACTCTGAGTCCATCTTCATTTTTGTGACCTAATGCATGATAGCCCTTTATTGGTTTTCTCAGCTTGTGTCTGTCATACACATGAAAGCTCATGAGTATGACAATTTTTAGAAAACACAAGTATTACCAGGCATGCATTTGAGGACTTAAAACAATATTAGTACAAAAAGGATAAGTAGAGGTGCAAGGCTAAATGAATATCAGCAGGTTATTCTGCTTAGCAAGGCTCCATATAGCTGAACGTCTAACCCAGCCCTGAAGAGGCTGCTATGCTTAGATTGAAACGACCTTTAACGCAGAGCTGATCAAATGGCCTAAAGCAAGACTATAAAAGAACATTGCAGTATAATGTTTTACAGTATACTTTTTTTCTGGTCTTTTGTTTGCCCTTTCCCATTCTCTAATAGGGTAAAATGTATCGTGTTTGGCAGGTAAGGAAGTGCATCGAAATCTGAAATGGATTTGGCGTTAGAGTAGATGTGGCAGTAGAATAATAAAGCACCTCCATATATGCCATGATTTTTGTTTATTTCTGATGCTTACTTTGAAAAAGAGATAGAAGGAATAACTTTATAAGAAATTAGAGGAAAAAATTGATTTAAACCTTTGCTGCTCTGCCCTTTATCTTACAATCTTTTTTTTAAGCTTTCAGGGCTGGTTGTCCTCTAAATGTCAAAGGTGTTTTGTGATGGCTCTTAACAATCCCTTGAAGGGCTATGCAAAGCCACACAATGCAACGCAAATTGAGCATTTGAGTTGACAATTTTGCTGTGAACTTTAAACACTGCTGTTCTCAATAATCAGATCTTATATCTGTAACGATAGTGTTGCTGGAAAGCAGTGTAGCAGCTGCAGGAGAGCCAGCGTGTTACAGTGTTGACAGATAAATCCAGCAGCCAAACTGTGTAGCTGTCTGGATTCACATCTCATCTGCTCCGCTCTTCTTCACCTAACCCTCTGGAAACACCACTACTGGTAGCTCTGAGTGGGAGCCATCTTACCCCATTGATGCTGCTAAGCATGCTCTGCTCTCACCACTCCACTGTGTGCTTCTCTCTTTTCAGACAACCGACGACTTGCTAGTGGCATCAGCCGAATGTCCGAGCGATGATGAGGACATTGATCCCTGTGAGCCGAGCTCAGGTGGGTTAGGTTAGTCATCTCTTTTTATTCTATTTTTCTCTGGGTGTGTCACTCTGTCTCTGTGTGTCATAATATAGTCCACCCCCACCACATGCTCACTAACACACAGCATTTAAATGAGCAGATTGGAGTTCTGGTGATAGAAGGAAAACTCTTCTGAGTTTTGCTCTTCTTATGGTTACCACAGACCGCAGGATACAGCAAGCTGGAGGGTATTCATTAAGTCTATCTGGGAAACAGAACATGGTTTTACTGGTTTAATATTTTAATCTCCAGGAACATAAAATATAAATGTAGTAAAACTTACAGAAGGCAATGACTTTTATTTACATTCATTTATGACCATAGTATTCATGATCTTTTAAAGGCCCCATGAAACAGAAGTTAGAGCGTCTTTAGCTTCTGTACTGTGACGAATTCCCCAGTTAAATTGGGTATATGAGCAGTGTACAGTTACAAAAGGTATTTAGAATTAATTAATTAAATCCATTGCATTTGATTGGACTGCTAAAAATTGGGCAGGGCTTAGAGTTTAGTGCGATATGGAGCTACAGAAGACTGGTGACTCCACACACACCCAAACCTGAGAGATGATTGAATTAGACCTCAGCCACATTGTTTTGGAAATAAAAACAAAGTTTTTGCCCAAAGACACATCCTTCCTCTCTATATTGCTCTGTTAGTTAAATGTCTGTTAGTCCTTTTCATAATGTTATGAGACATGAAAAAAAAGTGTTTTTAAATAGGCTGTTGTAAATGTCTGGCCCATGTACATTTATAGGTTTTCAAATATGGCCCAATTGAATGTGTAGTTGAATAGCCCTGCATTACAGTGTGATTTTCCATTACATAGCACAACAATGGAAAATAAGTAGTTAGTGGTTTACCTGTTGGAGGTATGCTGGCCATCTGCAGCTCTTCATCAAACATCATCATCACTATGGCTGTTTCTGCTTCTACCATTCCTTATTCCTTCCTTCTATTATTTCTGAACCACTGGACAAAGAGCTCCAAATGTCTCCATGTCTTGTTCTGTCGACTGCTAATGAAGCTCTGCTAATTTGATAAGGAACATGTTTCATTTTATAAAACTGCCTCTTAAGAGACAGAGGCTGAACTGATAGGCTGCATAAAAGGCTAGTATAAGATAACTAGGGGGTTTTCCGAACTGTGAATCATGTAAAGCTACGCTAAGGAGTCCCAGAATAAAATATAGAGCTGGAAATGAGCATAATAAGTCATCTTTAATGTGATAAACAGCCGCCCCCCCCCCCCCAAACACACACACACACACACTTTGTAGCAAAGCTGCCTGTTCTTTATTTTATTTATTTATTCATTTATTTATTTTGGATGGTAATGTCGGGTGGTCCGCCCATTTGGTGGTTTTAATTGAAATGTCAAGTACTGGAAAGATTCACATTCCTCTTAGGATGAATTGTCAATATTTGCTAAATACCTGTGAAACAAATGACATCCCCATTACTAATGATATCCCCATGTTCACAATATAAACTAAGATGGTGAACATGTTAAACAATATATCAGTTAAACATCAGCACATTAGCATTGTCATTGTGAGCATGTTTGCATGCTGATATTAGCATTTAGGTCATAGGACTGCTGTGAATAAGTACAACCCCACAAAGCTGCTACCACAGTTGTAGACTCTTGTTATTGGACTGAATATCCATTAAAAAACATTGTTTTTTGGCTTCCATCCATTGCGATTGAAGTCAGCCAATGGGAAAGTTTCACATTGTTCACTGTGTTTTGAGTGTCAAAGCAGCTGCTTCACCATGTTTAAATCGTGCACCTATTCGTCTTCATCAGCTCATGGCATTTTTTAGTACATGAACAGGGGAGTTCTGACAAGCAAGAGCAACACACAGTTGTAATTATCAGACCCACATGACTCCAGCACATGATATCAAAAGGAGAGGAGTGTGTGAAGGCTGATTTTTAAGTGTGTAGACAGTCCCCACTGTCGTTAATTAAATTCTACACGAAGCAGTAGGAGTTCGTCCTGTTTTTTCTCATGTATTATTGTTCATGATAGCAGCACATAGTATCCCTTGGAGTTTATGATTGCAGCACAAAGGTGCTTCTCTTCATAAAACAACCAATATTTTTGTTCTTTAGTTTTAACTGCATGTTCTAGTACCTTCATAAATATACAATGCAAAGAAGGACTACTTTCACAGCAAAATGTCTCAAAACACAGCTGTTTTTATCAGCTCTGCTCTGACAAATTGGGATTGTAAATCTATTTGTTCCCTACTTTGCTGCCAAACTTTTAATCTCTTCTCTTTCCCTGCCACACATGCAAGGCAATTAAGTCTAACCTGAGTGCCCGCCTATGAATAGAAAGATTTTTAAATGCATTCTGAAGTGATGGGAAGCACAGAGAACAATTAAGTCCAGACCCAAGGCCCCCCACTCCATCTAGATGTGCTATCGATCAGTATGTGGTCATAAAACCTCCACTAAATTAATGTCTGCCCCAAAGCAAAGACTATCAACTTTCTTGTCTGTCTCTCTTCCTGTTACTCTGGCATTCTACTAGCAACATTAGCTTTCGCCACAGTTACTCTCTAGCTATAACTCTGACTCTCATCCTGCGCATTACAGTGATATTCCCATCGGGCAGCATCACAATAGGTACTTCCAATGTACATCTGCTACCTCTGTCAAATACCATACACAGGAGATTGTTCTGCGCACTGATTCACACTAGCAGCTTGCATTATGATATTTTTTGACAAGGGCATCTGCCAAAACATCAGTTGCGAACTGTGTGATGCTCAGGGACGCACACTCCCAGAGCAGAGTATCCCTCTCCCTCTGTGATCACTGAAGGGGATTTGACACCAGAGCTGCGGGCTCCCAGGGTGGCAGCTGTCTAACACCGTATCCTTATTAATATCTACATTCAGAACGATTCACACGCTCTGCCAAGCACTCACCACATCTCAGACGGTGTTGCTGTGCATAATGAACTGGATCCACTGTTGCTGATAAAGGACTACTTTCTCATATTACTGTTCAGCCAACTCCTTTTACTGATGAGAATATATAATTTTTCAAGCAACCCCTTGACAGTCTGTTCTGTCTGTGACCTCAAAAGCAGAGGCCAGATGCCCACACCTTTGTTATCTCTGGCTTCACAGCAAATGTATACAGCAGGATAATGTTGGTGCATAAGTGATCCCACGAGGTGAGCTTTGAACCAGACTACTATGTGAGCTATCTATGGCCCAAGGTCAGCTCTAGATCATCCCATATATCAGTGGAGTCTCGTCCCACAGCAGTCCCTATCAGCCATTGAGTGACATCAATCGGGTAAACCTACTTATTGCCATGCTTTATTTCTCTTACCTCCGGAAACCATGGAAAGCCAGCTACACCAGCAGAGCTTATCACCCGGCAGGACTCAGATTAGATCATACTGCAGCAAATTGAATCCTCCCCCCTGGTTCAGGAAACCACGGAGGAATACACGGGCCCATGATGCTGCAACACATCTGATCTGTAATAGGAGGCTGGTTCGGGGAGTGTGCATACACTCCCTGACAGCTGAATATCACTGACAACAATTCCTTGTGATGCCTATTGTGAAAATTGTTGAAGCTTTTCACAAGTTTAGCGAAATGAAATCTGCAAGTGTTTTAGCTTCCATGTGATCTCACCTAACCGTCTTAGTTAGAAAAGTAACAGAAGATATGCAAATATCTCACATAATGACCCAGCATGCCTTAAAGGGCAATTCTGATGTTATAGAAATACTGTATAAATTCTGACATTTAGCCTAAATAGGTCGACATTTTCCACAAAGAAAATATGATTGTTCATTTAAAGGCCATGATGAAGTGTTCTCCAATCATCTGGAGAAAATATAGTTGTAGGGTCGCTTGTGTGAAAATAGCCTGGTGAACAGTCTGTTGAAAGGGCGGCTCGTGCTGATTTTCAAGTGTCAACCCTCAGTTTTCATGGTAGAAGTTAATGGAACAGGTTGTTGCCGAGCTGCATGGGGTCAGATGGAACGGATGTCTCTTACCTACCTGCTTCATTTCATTGGCGTCATGCAGGCCGTTGATGGAGGGCAGCTGCTGCACGGCGACCCATATCCAAGGTTACATACTGCAGCTGCCTTTGTTCCTCATCATTTGGTTTTTCTCCTCTGAGTTCTTCTTTTTTTTTTTTTTTGCTCTTCTGCTAGTCCTCCATATTTGCTTAAATTAATCAAATTCTCGTGATTGTCAAATCAGATGTGGTCTGGTGTCCTTATACATTCCTGAGTAAAATATTCCTTGAGTAAAACACAACAAATAAAAAATCGCCTAACTTAACTCTCATCCTATCAATAACATACAAGGACTACTGACTGGGTTTCCTGGGGACCCCAAGAATAAACTACTATAAGAAACAACCATGATAGCAAAATGTAATGTTTTATTTCTTCTTGAGACATTATTAGTTATGTAATTTATGTCATCTGAAAAAAATACTGATTAACATTATTATTTTAGGAATGTTGCAGTTAATTTGCACATTTTGTGAAATGAAGATTTCAAATATTGATACAAAGTCAATGGGAACAAATTGATTGACCAGGTCATGAAAAATTGAAATAATAGTATAAAGAACCTGTGAGATATGACAAAAAGTAAACCTCAGGGGTCTGCAGTTCCCATCAGTATGATTAAACTTTAGAGCACTGAGTGTAACGTAGAGGTTTAATATTTGCTTTTGATTTTAGAATATACAATGTCTCTCTCTGAACTTAAATTCACCGATCCCAGTCTTTAATTTTTTTTTTCTATTTATACATGCAATGTAGAATACCTCCAAACATAGCATTGAAGCATTGGCATTGAGTGTTTATCTTTTACATGTTTACACCTTTACTTTCTCCACCATCATTAATTATGTAACAAGCAGTCACAAGTGAAATGCAGTGAAATGTATGATAGAAATGGGCTCCTTGTCAAATGCAAGTAGCAGCCAGAGCCTCAGTGAGAGCTCTGGTATACGCACCCTCCTACATTTCACAAATAATCTCTCAGTGTCTTTATTCTTAGCTCCAGTAGCCCTTTACTGTGAATTGCCCATAGGCAGGTTAAGGTTAATCATCTCTAGTTTCCTCTTCTCTCCATGTTTTCTAACCTCTTTCTATCCTCAAGCTTTCTGCTGTGACATTAGCAGCTACTAATGTGTTTGACATTTGTTTTAATAGATTTAATTTATGGGCAGGAAAACAATACATAGAGTAAACCAATAAATCAAACCACAAATGAATACTCTCTTTAACCCCATGGCTATGACGAGAATGCACCCAGCCAGGAGGGGAAAAAAATTAAAGTAAATTATTGTTTTAAAAGTAGCTGTGAGATTAATGAAACATTAAGAACACTGTGCTGGCTTAAGAGGTCACTGCCCACATTTAATAGGTTATTCAATCATACCCAGCTGGAACTCACTGCGTGTTCATTCCTTCCTTTGCTGAACACAGTGGCATGCACCTTGCATGCCAACAGACTGCTGCTAGCAGAGATGGTTTAACAAATAAAACATTCTTCTGAAGACTGGATGCCTATTGAATTTGATAAGAGCTCATGCCCATCAAACTAAACATGTCAGAAGCATCATTTATGACCTTCAAGCATCACGCATGCTCTTTAAAAAAAAAAAAATATTGCTATTATTGCATGTCGTGCCAATTCATGCACAAAATCTTATGGAATTTTGCCATTTTTGTTTTTCCACACTCTTTCAGTGAGGATTATGCCTTCCAAGTCTTCTTTCTACATTCTATTTTAAATTAAGTGTGTTCTCAAAGAAAACAGGATTTCACACTCACTGTCAGTCTTTCTCTTTACTGATCCCACCATATTTATATTTTCAATTATTTTTTATTTTCCTACCACACATCTTTTTGGTGTGCTGACATTGACGCTAACACAATGTGTCTGTTTATAAGTCTAAGTAGGGCATGAAAGATTTTGCATACCCAAGAAAAGAAAAGACGCCCAGCTAAAGGTCTGTTACGGTAATAATATAAGTAAGTTAGGGCTTGGAAATATTAGCCAACAATTCACAGTTGACCAATCAGTAAAATGCTTTTGGAGGATACACTAAAATGTTAACTCTGCCTCAATTGTTCTTTATTTATTTTTCCCTGTAGCAAAAGTATAAAAGAACCTTTGATCTATGCACTTACAATACTATACCATACAATACCAGAGAACTAGAATATGTATCAATAATGATGGCCATTATTTTATCGTGCAATGCAAGGTTGACATTGAGGTTAATGAGCATAAAAAACAAAACAAACAAAAAAAAATTTGCAGAAGAGTTTGTGTCAAAAATCTTTCAGAATCACAATTGTGAATTGTGAGTCTAAGTTCAGATCTGATCTGTAGCAGAGGACTGCTCAGCTTTTGTGCAGTATTGGAGTTCCTGTATGGAGACATGCCTACTATATATATAACTAATATAGATCGTAGGTTCATGTAACCTAAGCATGGGACTCTTTAGGAATCTAATCAAGAGATGAACTCCAGACTTGTGGCGTTCATGCTGACTAAGCTTAGTCCTCTTCTTTCATCTTGCCTCTTTTAGTGGAACCCCTCTAGGCAAAGGTACAGGCTTAAACTGCACCATACCTGTTACTGGGCTAAATCAAACACCTTTTAGTAATTCTCACTCGGACCTAATTTCATGCTCACTCAGCTCTCTGTTCATCATCCACCATCAGCATGAACACAGCCACTTGGGGCTCTCACATGCATGCTGTCATCAGGCATACTGCCAGCATGTCACAAGTACAGGATGGCTTGCATCACTTCTCGAGGACACTTGGATAATTAAAGAGGGAAGAGGGATTTAATAAGGGTTTTGGCTCTGCTGCAGTTGATACAGTGACCTGTCTGCAGACTGATCCCCAACTATATGACGCTTCTGACAGCTTGTGATTATAGCTGGATATGTGAAGTAAGAAGATAGTATAACACTAATCTGGCTGAATAACAGCAATGTGTCACTGAGCATGCCAACTAAGCCTGGGTCGCTCTAAAGGCTTCCCACAGCCACACCTCCCTAAGCTCTCAAAGATGCACGGTACCCGGCCATGTTTATCAACTGTTGCATACAAAATTTCCTTTTATTACCCATCATGCTAAAAATAACTGAATTCTTTAAATTACTTTGGCTGATATGTCAACACACCATCGCTGCATTGCACCCATTTGTGAAAAAGCATCATCTATATGTACTCTACAAAACTCTTTCAACCCATTACCACCATCAGTTAATGAAAGGTCAAGCCCAGTCTGTCCATTCAATATATCTTAAGTAGTCCTGGTTGCTCCATTACCTCTCAACAAACCTAACGCGCACCTGAAGTAACCCTCGGCTCCGCTCTCTGTGTTTTCCTTCATCCATGGCCCCGTCAACCTGCTCACCCTGTTACAAATTACCAAACAAATGAACCCTCTCGCTGGAGACAAATGAGGAAAAATAGTCTTTGAAGAGGACCATTTATTCAAATCCCGCTTGACAGTGTGGAATCTCTGATCCCATTCCTCTCCTTGAGAGCACGTGGCAAAAGTAAGTCAGGCAAAAAAGAAGGGGAATCACATCAGGCATTTCACAGGCTTTTAAATGACAAGTTCCATTGCACCAGAGCTAATATCTCTGAGAGGCAAGCCCGTTTAGCCGTACTGAAGAATCCAGTTAGAGTTAAGAGAGAAGATGCTATCAAACAAACCCTGCAGTTACCAGAACATTGAAGCCAAACCAATCTCAGTGTTCATGTCATTGCACTCTTCAATGCCTCTCTGTATGGCGACAGTAATTCTCTGCCAGGCTATTTTCATTTTCTTCACTAACAGTATGGATAAGGTTCATGTATGTGATCAACCAATCTTCCTTTGTTTACAGTTTTCCTCATGCATCTCAACAACAGGGATCTCAGCAAGGCTCGGTGAAGGGAAATTATTTGTAACTAAATAACATTAACTGTTGTCCTTGTGAAAAAAACAGCAAGGACTTTATGATGGTCTAGATGCGATACTGTAATACAAGTCTCGCTCTGGGATGAGACAGGGAGGGGAAAGTTATTCTGGTGGCTTTCACCCAACTGCAATCCTTCAAAAGTTAACCCCCCTGAGTTTACCTCTATCGCTGCTCCCCCGCTATGCTGCCATGAAGCTAGTCACCACTTTAAGGTCATTTTCCCCACGTCTAATTTTACCCTTGGGTACGCTCGAGTACAGCGTATGAGAACAGCCATCATTTTAAACACTTGTTTCAGGCGCTATTTCGTTCTCAGTTTATGTGCCTTCAATCTGAGGTGATGGAGTGCTAATGAACTGACAGGCAGATGCATTTTGACTGAGGTCTTATGAGGCATTCTCGAAGACCTTGTCTCGTCTGCCATATTACTTTGCCCAAGTTGAGGGAAAGAAGGTCCAAGGTGCTCAGCCAGGCACATGGGTAACAAATGAGCCACATCATCAGCTGTATCAGTTGATCTAAGGGACTACGAAAGATCCCCGCCTGACATCAGGTGGCTGTTTGATAGACACTGCTGAGACTTAATGCAAGCTAATGAGCTGTATTGAATGCTAATATTTTTGAACAAAACATGGCTGTGTCAGCACTGTGCTAAATGCAGTGTTAATCCTCTAAGTAGTGGTCACTACCCAGCTTTCTTTGTTGAGATATTAAATTGGATTTTGCAGAGAAAGATCAGAATTTTGGCAGAAATCTCTCTGTAAAATTAAATCAATATATCACATAGCTCACTGTAGGAGCCAGCAAAGGTCTCATATACAACCCTCGAGTGTAATATTGAGATCGCTCTCCTCCATCAACCTGCTATGTTATCTACACGTTCAACTTTTTGACCCCAAACAAAGGATAGATAGTAAATATGAAAGTAACTCACCGTTAATGCCTGCACACAATGCTGAGGAAGAGCCATGTCAACCAGTGGCTTTTGCCCACAAGGCGAGAGCATTCTTCACACCTGTCTGCAAGGATAAGTGGGCTTGTCACAAGCAGAGCTAATCTGTTGCAACGCTCAGTCACACTCAATCCCCCAGTGGTACTCTCCGCTTGTCCTTGAATGTCTACTGGCATTGGAAGCTTACTTGGACCGCTGATCAGTCTAACCATGGTGGAAAACATGTCAATGAATGGCAGCAGCATCTCCTCTCCTGGCAGACAGCTCAGAGAACTTCTGCCCTTTACAGTTTTCATGCCCTTTTATGTTGGCATGGACAAGATCTACCTAAAATAGACACGTGTGCCATCTGTGTGGGTCATTAGCCCATATTACACTATTCAAAACGATTTTTGTTTGAACATTAAACTGTCATTCAAGAAGAGAGATGAATGCAATCAAAAAGTGCTTTGTCTCCAAGGTCATCGACACTGAGTGAGAGACATGAGAAAGAAGAGTGAAGAGAGCTATCAGAAACATAAGGAATACCGTTCTGTGACTTGGACAGCATTCAAAATATGAATTGGGCATGCTGATGTGCAATCACTTTGCTATTCACTGCCAGAAATGATCCCCAAAAGTGTACCGTAGTACACTTTGTAGTTTCTGTTTTAGAAGGATTTTTGTAAGCTGGTTCGATATCAAAGCTGAAGAATGCAATTATTTTCTGAAACCAAAATGCTTTCTATTAACGTAGTCAGAAAAGTGGGGCAGCAAAATGGGACGTAGTAGTTAGTGACATTGAACATTTAAAGCTCATTAAAGTATTAACGGAGTGTGTGTAATGTCTGAAAATTGTTTGTTGGTGCGTTTCAGCTCCTTAACTACAAATCATTTATACTTAACATTGTTGTTGACTGCTTTCAAATGTATTTTTGGCGTTCCACTAAAAAACACATTCAGACCGCCATTGCCTTCTATTCATTTTCATATGGTACAAAAATGAAATGGCAGACTCATGAAACTGGAGTTGTCTAATCCATCACAATACACATCATCTTTGCCAAAGTGGCATTAACTTTTGATTGACCTGAATTAACTGCACAAACAAGCAGAAATAATGTAAGGTTGGCACAATTAATAAATGTACTCTTGATGTTCAATGTAAGACTTACTCAACTAAAGCAAGTTTCAAGAGTTTGCTAATAACACTGCAAACAAGAGAAATGGTTAGCTGTAATGTAAAGAATGTGATTTGACATAAATCAGACAAAACCTGCAAAATCGCCCAGCATGGTCCTTTGAATTGGCATTGCAATTAGCTGGTTATATTCACTGGAAGCTAAAGGACAGACACACTCGCACCAACAAATCCTGAAGAACCGTCTTGCATTTATTTTGTGCTTGTTCGACATTGAGGAATTGCCAGAAAAGTAGTATAGGGTGGGATATTCTGTATCATCTCATTAACTCTGCCTGCCCTTCATGGATCAGGAAGAAACAACCTTTTTATACAGGGAGAACATGTACTGCCCTCTATGCTCACACTCACAGATATTAGTTTGTCATAAAATAAAGATGTGATGAGATGAGAAAAAAGGTGATTATAACAAACTTCAATTGCAGCAAAATGTTGTTTTCCATGTCATTTCCTTTTGATGTAAGAGACATATGGATACTCAGTTCAAGTTTAGGAAGACAGTTACTTGTGTGAAAATATTACTCTGACTGCTGAAGATCAAAGGATTGAAATTATAAAGAGACAATGTTGTGGTTTCTGTTTTAGAGGGATTTTTTAAAGCTGGTTCGATATCAAAGCTGAAGAATGCAATTATTTTCTAAAACCAAAATGCTTTCTTAAAAAGTGGTCAGAAAAGTGGGGCAGCAAAATGGGACATGAGGGGGACAGCACATGAGGAATAGATTTCAATAAATATCAAATATCCATGTTAAAATATGAAAATGTAGACAGCTGTCATTGAAGATATAAAATTAAATTAGTTTAATGACTAATGACTTGTTTGCATAAATATTCATGAATATTCAGATGAATATGTGTAGGCCATTACATTCTGTTCATGATCTCTTTCTCTTTTTATTAACCCCACAAAGTGTCAATAAAAATAAGTGTTTATTAGATTGGCACTCTAGAGTAAGTGACAGGGAATTTTTAAAAAGTATTCTTTGTTTTACTTCATAGTGCTGGATTGCTATTGCTACAGTATGTTCTCATGGATCATTACACTATAAGAGTATTTCAGCACTCTATGGCCAAGGACATGGAGCAGCAGCTCAGTGAAATTTTGCAAAGCTTTTTAAAACTACTTTTAACATGACTGTCCAGTCAACACAGAGAAAATAATGCAGACCCAAATCTCAACACAGCTATTTATGTTTCTGCTGTTGTTGTTGTTTTCGTTGTTGTTGTTGTTAGTTTGTCCGGTGCAAATGCAAATCACAGCGTAACATCTTACGTCAACATAATTATGATCTGAACCCAGCTGTAAATCCCTCTTTTCTACATTTTTTTTTTTGCCCATATCCAGTGGAAACAGATTGCATTCATTTCCAATTGTTAGTGTTGAGTGTTTGGATTTCACAAACGCAACAAAGGCGGCTTAAGCAGAAATGATGACTGCTACAAAAACACACAGCAAGATGTGCCAGGAGGACTGAATAATATCAGGGGGCTGACGTGTTTTCAGAATTTGCTCCATTGAATGGCAGCATTTCAAAACAGAAGTAGGGACAGCCTTTGGCAGAATCTGCTGAGTCAATTGAAGAATTGTCTTGCCTGAAATATTTATTTTGAGTGACTATGTGGTACAGTCATGCTGCTCGAATGTATGGTGACCATTGGGAATGTGGTCTGTTCATTCATGGCTGTGCTGTATAACACGTGATGAGCTGTGAGTTTTGATGTGATGCTTCTCATATGAAGGAAATCTTGTCATTTTGGCTTCTGAATTTAGCAAATGTCTCCATCCTGCATTACAGTCTTTCCCTTTCTTCACTCTATCAAGTACAGTTCAGTGACTATCATCAGAATAATGTTTCGCAGGAATTAAAATGACGATGGGCAGTAGAATGGACAGGTAAAATTACATGTATTTAAGTTGAGAAAAATGTCAGGCACATACATTTTTTTTCAAAATTCTTGCTTTAAATTCTTCAGGGTGGTGCAGGGATGACTTTATATCATTTCCATATAATTTCTAGGGTAATATAAGATTTTATGACTGTCAAAGGATATAAAATACAGTCTTTAAGAGTTTTATAAGAATCCACATGGGGTATTTGTGTCTCATTTAAAAGTTTGGGTCCCTTTGACAGTTTTGGCTGGCAACTTGATTCTTAAATTCTTTAAGATTCAGATTCTACATTTTCATAGATTTATTTAGTTAAGACAGAAAGGATTTGTCTCGGACCCCCTTCTCTACTCAGTTTGTCACTGGATATGATTCTATTAGGCAGGAAATCCACTTCTGTAAGCCAACATCTACTTTTGGCTTCAACACTCTTGAGGCATGATGTCTGTGCTTTCATTCAACATTAAAACTGTGATATTGATCTATACATGCAGCTAGGACAAATGTATCCAAATTATTACCATAAATGTGGTTATAGTAATAAAGATAAGCTGTAAAATATAGTGAATATGGAACATTTGTGGTAATCATACCTTTGTCTTTTTTGCAGCCAATCCCACTGGTGCTGGATCAAATGGTTACCCTGGCACATCAGAGGTCTTCCGGGAATCCAGCAGCACTACAGGAATGGTGGTTGGCATTGTAGCAGCGGCGGCACTGTGTATTCTCATCCTGCTTTACGCTATGTACAAATACCGGAACAGAGACGAGGGTTCGTACCATGTAGACGAGAGCCGCAACTACATCAGCAACTCGGCACAGTCCAATGGCACCGTTGTCAAAGAGAAACCAGTCAACACCGCAAAGACCTCAAGCAAGAACAAGAAGAACAAGGACAAGGAGTACTATGTGTGATTATCAAAGCTTTGGTCTCTGCTGGACCAGTTTAGACATTTATCAAAAAGACAAATCAGGACATCGTGTGTACAGTATAATAACAAAGATGAACCTTATTTAGTCATTTTTTCCTATAAGACAATACTCTGAAAAGTAAATATGAGGAATGAAAAAATGAGGTATGAAAAAACGTTCTTCAGACTCAAGCCCTAAAGACAGTTTAAATGACTACAAGATGTACTGTCCTGAAAGAGACCGATGGTTCAATGTCTCTGGCAACCAGTTGAATAGTAACTGAATGCTTATCTCACATGTCAATCAAACAACATCAATCCCATCTGTGACTTGTTTTCTTGGGAAGGATAGCGTGATCTAACTCCCTTGTTTCCAGTAAAACAGAGGAGCACAGATGCACTTTGCAAAGGGAGATTCAGCATTACAGACTCAGTGTGTTCATTTACATTGCCTGTGTTTGTGTTGCTGAGACTTTTTCTAGAGAAAATGACACAATGCATAAATAAATACATACATAAATACGCCAAACATTTACTGTGGAGAAAAATTAAGGGGGGGGGGGGGGGGAATCAGGTGACAGTGAATTTATAGAGAAAAAAAATATCCCTGATGGATGTCCGAGGAATCAGCCAAAGTACTCACTGAAGAGGCAATGACGGCCGGCAAAGACTAATATCTGAGCTGCTGTGGTGCAAATATGAGAATGAACTGCAGTTTCTCTTGAAAGACGGTGTTTTAAAAAAGAAGAAAATGTCCATTGTGCCAGTAAGAAATCTGGAGGCCTTCGTTTGTGAACTCAAAGGAGAGAGTTCCCTCACAATTCTGGGGATGTCTCAAAAGTGATCATTCGGGAGCCATGCACGCAAAATTATCTTATTACAGTACATATGTTTATATACAGTACAACCACATCTATATGTGCTTTCTGGACTGTGACAAAGTGGTGTTTTATAGCCTGTTGTATAGATGATGCAAAATATAACTGCTCCTCAACCATTTTGGAATAAAACTATAAGAAAAGGACAAAAAAGACATAAGTGTTATTAAGTGTTGCTAGACATAGAAATTTTATGAAGGCATCTGCATTATTTTTTTTTCAATTGGATAATTTGATTCTTCCCTGTTTTTACATGTGTTCCTATATAGTTTTTATACAAATGCCAACCTGAGATAGAAGATCCCAGACCAGTAGCAGCCTAACCTGTCCCCAAAACTGCACATGATCGCAGAGAGGCATGGCATGGCAACTTGCGTGGCTCTCTTTTAAGGATACCGGTAGAATCACTGCCTTCCTCCTCCTGACTTACATGAGTGAGAATGAAGACTGAGAATATGAGTGATGAGGATGATGGATGTGGATGGTTAAGATACATTTACCTGCTGTGTGTTTCCAAGTGGTATTACAAGATTGTCCAATGTGTGCTTGGGCTCATGCGAAACTTGAGGAGAATAACTCAAATAAGTCTCCATTTCAACTGTTCTGTGTTTGTTCTGTCATTCTGTCAGTCAATTCTGCTTTCCAGAGACCTGTACTTGGAATGAGTATGAGGAAAATGCCCATGAACTATAAATGATGATCATAAATTATCTTTGTTTGCTCCTCTTTTATTTCTTCTTGAGTGTTTTATGTTCAATTGTAACTCTTCTTGTATTCCCAAGTAAAAAAAAAAAAATTATAAAAAACTAGTTTTGAAAAATCTAATGAATAAAATATTACCTAAGTGAACTTAAACCAGTCTATGACGAGATGTATCAGAGGAATGTGCAGATACCGGGATTTTTTGTGTCATCCTGCACACATTTTTAAGCTTTACTGACCTGTTTTATTTGTGTGTGTGTGTGTGTGTGTGTGTGTGTGTGTGTGTGTGTGTGTGTGTGTGTGTGTGTGTGTGTTTGTTCTTTGCTTCTTTTTTTTTTTTACCAGGTTCATCTATGTTTTTCAATAATTTAGGAAATCATTTCTTTTTCATGCCATTCCAGAGGAGGTGTCACATTCAGATTACAAGGTTTAAGGTTTAACATAAAAACTAAGCTATTACTAGACTTTAAATTGAAGTCACAAACTCTCAACCTCAAAGTGGAAATTCTACCCCAAACTCCAGTGATATTCTGACCAAGGATCAGATGCAGCACTTGACACTGAAGCATCACTTGAAACATACAGTGCATCTCTACAAGGGTGTTAATAGAGACAAGGGTAGCAGAAAGTGGCACTTGTTAGATCTACAGCTCCACGTTCTACATGAAGACTTGGTTTGATTCTCAGATAACGGGGATGAACAGCAGTAAAAGCACAAAGGTGCAGGCTGAGCTGGATTTAAACCCTTGCTGCTAACAGATGGCTCCTCAAGAGATTCCGCCCGAGTGTCACAGCCCTTCATCAGCTGCTCAAGCAGCTCTCTAATGTGATAATGTGTAATATGTGATATGCTACTGATCTCCATATGGAAATTCTTCATTTCAGTTGGCTGAGTTTTGCTCAAGGGCACTTCATCAGGGTAGGTGCTCGCTAACACATTACTACGTATTACGCCGTATTCAGACTGAAATTCCACTATTTAAAAAAAAAAACAACACAAAAAACACATACTGATGTAGTTGTTCTAAAGTCCAATTTCAAATCCATGAAAACACGGTTTTAAATTAAATTTTAAATTAAAATGATGTGATTATGTAGGACTTCATCACTTATAGTGAGAGGCTGATGGAGAAAATATGTTTACAGGGCCTTTAAATTATCCAACATCCGTGAGTTTGAAGGCTTATCAGTTCAACACTGCACAGCAGACAAGACTTTACCATTCTGTATGGCACATACACAATACATTACTTTTCTTCTTCTTTGTTCTTAATAGTGCCATCAACACTATAATTACATCACTTTACAAGGAGTGTCTGCTTGCACATAAATAATTGGCCAATGCAGTGTGACGCCAGATGAGGTGGAGCCATGTTAAACTTGTTTGCATTTTGTTTGTTTTTTAAATCCCTGATATGTTGTAAATGTAGTCTCATTGAAATGAATAAGGAGGACATACTTTTTTTGTATTTATTCTTATTTTTTTCTGGCATAGACACCTTTATTAGCAGTAGAGATACAGAAAATCATGGGAGGGGGGGTGGGCAGGATTTGAACCAGGATCCGCTGCATATGTGGCATGCGCCCTAAACTACTCGACCACCTGCGTGCCGTATTTTTTCATTTTCATATATTTTATGCACATACATTTCTGGGACCATATCCAAATATTTCTGGCTAATAATCCTCAGACATCAGTTTAAACCAACATGATACATCCGACAAACTGAAGTCAGTTGATCAAGAATATACCTAAAACATGTAGCAGTATGTTGTACATTTCTTTTTAAGGTATAATCATTTCTGTGTAGCCCATTTGGATTTGCATTTGGATTACTAGAGTGAAAGTAAAGAGACCTTTCGTCACTTATCCAGGAGGCTTCATCAATTTTACTGACTGCTAGGGAGTCCCTTTAACCTCTGCGGGTCATTCACACCTTGATGTCACATGAGAGTCACTGAAGTCACACAAGCTGTTCGGGAGTCACCAGCTCTCACGCAAAAATTAAAGTGTGAATTGCTGTGATATCCCTCAGGAATTTATGTCTGAGCAGCAGTCTAAGTAGTCGATAAGAGGTATGCTGACCCACCACCATCTCCCACCACCTCTCAGGGACAGTTGAGCCAGTTTCACATACACTGCATGCATGGTGCTCCTTACTCTTCTTTCAAACCATTTGTCTTCTCTGTGTACATTTCTTGTCTCAAAGAGTGGGCTGACATGAGAGAGTTGGCCCTCTTGTGATGAATCACACACATATACAGCAGTTGTTTTGTCTTTTTGATGTATGGGTCGGCATATTCCTTTTTCACTCGATAATGTGTATGAAATTGCTCCATTTATGTTTGCATATAGAGTGTTTTAGGTATATGTGCTGCTGTCTTAATTTTACATTTAATTAAATGTTTTTGTCCTACGTTTCTCGGACTACACAGTGAGTGACTGTGTTTGTATGTACCATGAGGAGTCTCAATTCCTGGATTATTATCTTGACCTCCACATACAATATCTTAACCAAAGGCTGCTGTTCCCTTGAGGCTGCTTAAATCTTTCCTCTCTCATGCTCATGTCATGTAGAGTGCTGTAGAGGAGTTTAGAGTGCAGCTGTGTTCTGTCTGTTGAAAACAGCCTTGTACTATAAGTAGATGGCAGGCAAGGTCGAGATGGGCAAATGCCTGATCTGGGCTAAGATTAATTCTGTTACTTAGTGTGTTATGGTCTCCACTGACTTTACAGTATGCATGTGATGTACAGCATGAGCTACATGATGACCCCAAGGTTCTGTGTCCAGTTGTATAACTCCTAAACCATTGATGCTGGTTGGCACAGTGCATTTACAATCTGTGGTTAACTGTGATAAGGCAAATGCAAATTTTCGCTAGTGAAAAACAATCTTAATACCATTTAAGCAAAATGTATATACTGGGAAAAACTAAACATCCAACTCCTAAGAGGGTTTTTAGTCCAACCACACACTTGAACAAGACTTTTTTAGGTGACAAAAATATTATAATTGACTCTTATAAACCCAAAACACAATGAAATAGCAATGACTACGCCTATAGTACTCTGTGAATCTTTAAGTCATAATAAAATCTAAACCGGTGAGTTGTATAAAAATTCACCACCGTACAGTTATTATGAACTACTCAATTAGTTATAGAGACTGAAACCTTTTTCTGTACTAGGCTGTAAACATGTTTATTTCTGCTGTAAATTTGGGCATTTTAACATGGGGGTCTATGAGGAAAGACTCGCCTTTGAAGTCAGCCTCAAGTGGCCATTTGAGGAACTGCATTTCACATTGGCTTAATTTTTCAGCCCCAGAGGTGGCTATTTGATGTCAATGACTTAATGGATGATAGCCTGAGAGGGAGTTCATGTATGTGATGGCCTCCTGGGGGTAGTGTATGGTCCTATCAATTACTTAGTGCAGTTGCTCTAAACTGCCAATTATTTATGATGAATACTGCTAGAATTGGTGTTTCATGTTTATTGCTAAGGAATTAGTACCTTTAAACTCATGTTAACAACTCAACAGTGTATCTTCCTGTATCCACAGGAATGGCAGTGACATTGAAAATGTCAACGCTCTCTTCTGTTGAATGCCTGGTGTCTAAGGAAGTGATTATGCAGTGGAGAAGACTGTTGAAACTTTTGACCCCAGTTGTTCTTCCTCTGCCTCTGCAATAGTGTAGTATATAGTCGTCACGGTTTGCTGATTCTGCAGCTGTGTTAAGATTTGCCATTGGCACACTTAACTACTTGGCTAAAAATTCTTTCTCTGTCTGGGTATCTCAGCAGTTCGTTACCCACTTGTCCTGGATGTCCTGCAGCTGTTGTCCCTCCAGCAGCAGGTTTACTCTTCTGCCCTTTCAGTGTTGCATACATCCAGATACTTTCTCTGGGATTGCAGATGAAATTTATGTTGGCAACATCTGCTGTATCTGAATTCCTCTCTTTGAGAGCATAAATGGTGATGTGGATTCTTCTACACTGAAGCTCAGGCATTAGTTGTTTGGGTTGAGTCCATAATGTCTCAGTGATTTTGAATCTCTGAGGCATTTCATTTTACAATCTGCCATTTTTAGGGAGCATCTTATATATTGGAGTTAACAGTTATTTTAGAGATATCTGACAGCAGCCGAGAAAGAATATAATGTTCTCATTGTATTTTAACCGCCTGTAGAAGTTGTTGACAGATTAAATGTATTTGTTTGTTTCACAATGAACTGGCGAAGCTATTCACTGTCAATAAATAAGGTCATGTCCTTATTGGTTCTAAAATTTTAATATTAAAGTTACCCTTTGCAGTTTTCATTGTAAGTATGAGCAGTCAACATTTTTTACCACAATGAAATATGAGTATCTCTAATTTGTGACCCGCTCAATCAAACTGAGTTGGATGTCGCAGCGGTCCATTCATGTAAAAACAAGTTTTATGTGTTTTGTTGTGTGTGTCTGAATAAACACAGTCTCAGCTTCAATATAAACTCACTATGAATGCACATTTCAAATGATAAGCATAGTTTTGAAGCTCTTAAAAATGACATGAGGTTGACGAGTCTGAATAAACTTTATTGACAGATGAGACAGATTGTGGTTGGCAGTGGAGGAAGATGGCAAGCTAGAGAGATGATGAAGACATTGCTGAAATTTTTATATTCGATTCCCATTAAAGGGTACATTTGACAATAATCGGACAGAGCTAATGTTGGATTATTTCACTGCACCAGCGGATGATAGTAGAATCTAACAGCAGGTCGACCTCCGAGTCTGACTTGGACAGCCCACCGGCTAACTTTTGCTCTGATCATAATGCTGAATGTGAGATGGTGGAAGAAGATATTCCACTCATGGCTGACCTGATGATGGCATACAACTTCTCTGATTATAGTAATGCACAAGGTCACGTGCTCTTACATGTGTCAAGGTATGTGTAGACTACCTATATAAGTGTCACCAAAAATGCTGTGTTCAAAAATATTGTGTTCATTTTGACTTGGGTCTTAATAAATTAGTTTTAATCCATGTGAAAAATGGCTGAATGTGAATGATTATCTTGAATGCCCTTTTTCTCAAAAATAAAGTTTGATGACAGCCAAACTTTGGAAGAGCATATCTCACTGAATATTTGGTGAAGAAAGATCATATTGGTATTGCCATAAAGCTGAAACACCCCTCTTTACAGACATACAGAAATCTCAAAATGTGTGTCTGGGTCAAAGTCACTCAAAATGATGGAGCAGGTCACATTTATGGAACATTCACAAAGCCATTTGTTTAATATGTTGGAACCTGCATTGCTCACATAGACTTGAGGTCTTGGACACACACACAACACAAGGTAATGCACTGTTTCACAGAGCCCCCAGTGGTCAGGTATTAACCAAGTCACTAAGTTTAGAGTTTCACATAATGGACCCAGGACAGTTTTTATGTTTTGATTGCATTCCAGATCTTTAATGATATAACTGTAATGTTATTTTGCTTAATTTGCTCTCAGTGGATTGATTGTGCACTTTTGCTCTTTTCCAGTAGTTGGCAACTCACTCAAACATTTTCCCTTCTGGTGTACAATGTATATGCAGTGCACAAAACTCAGGGAATAATGAAATAACAATAACAAGCTCACAGCTTTATATCAGCTCGGATTGTCTATGCCAATAGACGAAAACTCATAGGGTGGGGAAGTATTTTTAGCAACACGCTTATCCTTTCCTCTCATCCTCCCTCCTCTGCATCTCTCACTCTCACACACAATGTCTTTGCCCCTGTCTTCTGCATTCATCTTGCACCATTTCCCCTCTCTCACTTGGGCTCTTTGCTTCTATCTCAGCTGGATATACCAGACGTCCCTTTAATTCGACACACTAATGTAATTCGCCTTCTCTATAATCATCCATTTTCCCGTTTTCATGCCCTCTCCCCGAACTTGAGACACGTATTGTAGATTCTATTTCACAGCAGTACACCAGACTACATCAGTTTCCATTTCATTTATTCAGTATTTGTTTAGAAACCCCATGCTGCTCTGCTATGAATCAACACTGCTTAATAGATGCTACTCTCGCTGACCAGGTTAAAGTGGATATAATTACGCATGAATTTGAAAGTACAATTTAATATTAATGTTCTGAATCAAATGAAAATGAATCGAAAGTTCATGGAGCAAAAGTGTTTAGTCTTAGAAGATTATTGAGGAGCATTCATCTTGCAGGCACACAATCGAAAAACAGTGTGCTCCCTCAGAACGCTCAGTGCATCTGTAAGCACCTATTTAGTGAGGCTGCCTGACCGTAAAACAACTTTTAGCTTATGAAACACTGTATTCTCTTTTATAATGGAGAAACTTTCTAAATGTTGAAATTACAGTTGTTCATATACACTTAATTACTAAATAATAATACAAAAATAATAATGGAGTTTTTACCCATTGACTATCTGTCTTGCAGCACTGTCTAGTGTTTATTTCACTATGAGATACAGTATCTCATCTTTTTTTAATCATCCTTGTCTTCATTATGAATCCCTTTAAATGCATGCAGCTTGACTATTATGACCTATTCATATTAAAGGAGATGGGAGCAATTTGAAGTCATTATTATTATGGACTACAGCTAGTGGAAGCATCTTTCTTTGGTGTGCAAGTTGGATTAAGTAGGATGTGACTAATAAAAGTCACGTCCCAATGTGACCTCGAAGAAACTTGTTTGGATATCGGAGGATTTTGAAAGGAACAAGTGGAGATCAGAGAGGCTGAGATTTGATGTAACTTCTTCAAAAGTTTAAAAGTTTGCAGCTAGATATCTCCGATGCTACTCTGCAAAATGAATGAGACACAGGGATGTCAAATGTCTAAACTAATGTAAAAATATCATGCATATTTCTAAATAAATGACAAGCAAAAATGAGCAAAAAGCACCACCCAAAAAAGTGTCTTTATCTTCTTTTTGCAATTATTGCCATGGTTTTATTTTAGGTTCAACTTACATATTCTTTATACAGACTAACACTCATTTATATCTCATTTATTGCACCATGCACTTTATGAGATGTCTGATATCAATAGTTATAAGACAACTCAGGTTAGAAAATCAAACAGAATTAGAATTTAATTTAAAACTGATATAATTAATGGTATGTAGATTAAGCCTCCCTGTAATAATTGCATTATATTATCATGCAAACATACGCAGCTGCAAAATTACATCCAGGAAAACCACTTACAGCAGCGACAATTAAGATGGAAATGAGAGACAGGTAACTCTTACAGTTGAAAAGAAATCCCAACAGTGTTAATCACAAGGAAAGCTGTTCCCTTTATGTTATATAGAATTTTTTTTAAATTAAAACATTGTTTATACTGTGATGTAGTGTTGTGAAAATATTCAGTTCTCTGAGGAAAGATTATTTTTTCTACATCATAACATGTTTAACACTTTAATCCACAGTGTGAATGAGAATAAGCAGAAATATTGTGAGTCAAAATTCCTGGCAATCTCAGTGCCTCCCCCGTCCTGTCAGCATCGAGCCCACTGTGGAGGGGTTAAGGTTGGTGCTCCAGGCCAAACCCAGCAGTCGAGAGCCCACCCTCAGGAGAGGGAGTCAACATGGCAAGGGCACCAAACACATTCAGGATGCATAGGTGCCATTTATCATGGTTGACAACTGCACCTCTCAGTGCCATTTGGGTTTATTACCGGTACATTTCTCCCCACATAATGATGTTTTCCTTAGCACTTGTCCTCTGAGACCAGCTTCAATGAAAAACTGCAGCGGAAACATCAAGGTGACAGTTTTTATTTATTTTATTTTTTTTATGAAGTTTGCTTCATATGACTTCTAAGGACATGGAAATAAAACAAAGAGGAAGTGGAGTTTCTTACTTTGGATACAAGTTTGAGGACATGCTGTACCTGAGGATTTAGGCTGCATATCAGCATCCATGCAGCAGGGACTTAATACCTGCACACATTGGTATTCAAACCACACTCTTATTTGGGGAATCAAATCCTTTAGCTGCACAACCAGGTTTGGTTTTTCCCCAAATACAAATGTACTCACAATTGCTGAGAAATTTCGATTCACAACAACTACTTTGGATTAATCATTTGAACAAAATTCTATCACTCTACTTATCACTTATATATTATTATTATTATTATTATTATTATATACTCTTAAATCAACAAATGGTATCTTCAGTTTGCAATGAAGTGTTGTAATTGACTTTTGAGCTACACCCACACTGCCTACTTCTTCTTCATGTAATGGTGTCCTTCCCAGAAATCCTTTTTCCATTTAACTGCCGGCTGTATGTGACTGGAGTAAAGTTATATTAATATTTGCTATTGAATACTGGGTACACTGCTAGATAGAAGATATTGGAAAAAGAAAACATTTTTGTAAGAAGGTCGAGTTATCACCATATTCACCACACCAAATTCTGTACTTTTGTGCCTTATGAGTTTTTATGATGGAAAAACAAACATGAAGCAAAGATCTATTATCCAATATGAAGTAAACCTTTTTTTGCAGGTATAGATAAATGGAGCAGCTGAAAAATGGAGCATGGCTTGTTGCAGGTCATCTCAGTTTTCCTATAGCAGAATCGGTATGTAACTTTTGAATATTTGTGCGCAATACTGAATTTATAAGAAGGTCTTGTTATTTGATTATGAGGAAGTAACACAGTAGTCTAATGTTTACTGTGTTTATACATGACAAGTTTTAAATTCCTAACTGATTAACTTCTATCTAAATGTTTATTATAATAATATATGTATTCATTTATTATAATAATTTATAACATAACATAACATAACCTATAACATACACCAAATGGGCATAATGAATAGCTGTTTTTACAACACTAATGCTGACTTCAAGAGTAGCCTCATGTATACTTCTGCCATTGTAGACAGCTCTACAAGGGAACAAACTAGATAAATCAAATTAAATGTTTTTATTTTATTCAAAATCTAGTCAAACAAGCACTAGCATTCAGAGTAACAGAAAGATCTTTGTTCGATAAAAGGCTTTTAATAAGCCAGCAGGTGACTTAGTTTTCACATTTCATAATAAAAACCTCCACTACACAAATTATTGATTAAACACCACAAACTATCTATGACACAGCAAAATTTAAAGTGGACATTAAAAAGTATGACCATAAAATATGAATCGCACCCTAAAGCTCTTCTGCTGCCAAAAGCAGAGCAAAGCTGACGCTGAAGAAATCTCTGTTTTACAGACAGCCTAAACTATTGATGAGAATGTGCTCATAATAATGATATTGGTATAATAATGATATTGTGAAAAAAATGAGTAAATGGCACACCCAAATCTAATATTATCATACTGGAATAACAGATTTTGAACAGAACAATTCTTGATTGATTCATGTGTATTCAGACTTTTCATCTGTCAGAATAAAATAGGAATAAAAGAATAAAAGGACTCGTAGGTTGCTTAAGTTAAACCAGAGTTTTCTTGTAAAGTTATGTGATACACAAAGCTCTTTTCTCAAAAACTTTCCAGTGATACCAGTCTTCACTTAAAACTGACGGCAGACTCTTTAAGTATTTCTGATGTTCCATGAAGTTTTAGAGCTGCGGCAGGAGGCAGCGCAGCACAGGTCATAATGCAAATAGACTCATCCTGCATATCTATTGTCTTATCTGAAAAGCATGTGCACTTTATCTTTGTCAGCCAACTCTTAATCATAGCCTGAGAGGAAGGATCTCATTAGCACAAGTCACATTCTCGTTGCCTGTGAGATGGAGCTGATCATTATCTTTGTTGTGGTGGTGATGCTGGTGGTGGTGATGGTGATGAAGATGATGAACTGATTGATTTGTGCCAGCGGGTAAGATCTTTGTTCACAGAATTAAATATGCTCTTTCAAATGAAATTTATTTTTTGCTTGTGGGATTTATCATAATGCTGGAATCAATATTTAATATCCTTGGATCAATGTTTCGTGAGGTTTTATTTTGCATTGGTTCTGTCAGTATTCCAAGGTAATAATGTGCAACAGTGAAAGATTAAGAAAAGAGCCAATATTGCAAAGGTATTGTACCTTTGTCAGTGGAGACTATGAGTCTTTTTCCTCTTTAATCTGTCTAGTATCATGTGTCTAAATTGTAACTCTTTCTGTCTTCAGTATTGCCATTATTACCGATTAGAACTAAATGTACAACTATGGTTTGTATGGACTTAAGGAGCATAAAATAATTCAGTTTTTTTTTTAAAAGAATGAAGCAGAACTGATTAATTGTAATTATTGCTTCAATTGACCAGTTACTAAACCTAGCAGGTTAGCAACTGTAACTAAGAAGAGCAAGCCTGTCAAACGTCAGATTTCTCCACATGGGAAAAAAGTGTTCATGGAACTCTAACTTGAGAGATATTTTATAAGAGTTTGTGTTACCTTTAAAAAAATACAAAAATACAAGAGCAAGTGTAAGAAATAGATTCAGTTGTATCTGCTGCAAACACTGGCATAGCCCAGCTAAAAAGCTTACTACCTACAACGATAAGGGGGATGTCATTAGCTAACTGGTTCCATTACAAAAAATACCTCCTCAGACCTGGAATCATGTAGTTACTGTGTGCATATGTAAGTTCCTCTATGCGGGGTCTTGTTAATAAACAAGTAAGCTGGAAAAGTGAAAAAGTCAGCTAAAGAAAATGTTTTACAATCTCAGAGTTTAACATTAGCATTAGCTTATGCTAATTAACTACAGTTGATAAATTCTCCTTGCAACAACCTCTAGAAATTTGAGGCCTGCCTTGGTTTGCTTCTGTGTAAAATCAAAGACCCATTTCTTTCAAAAAGTACTGAAAACTTCAAGTGGTTAATCTGCCACTGAAATAGAAATGAACGGAAATCTTGACAGGCCTGGCAACAGTAACTAAAGGACCCAGGGCTTAATGAACCATTGTAATTGAGATCTAAGGAGCTCAACGATAATATATGTCATTTAAATGTTCAGAATGTTCATTCCTGTGTACATTAACTTCAGTTACTGTAAAGGTATGAGATGCTGCTTACTGCAGGAGTGCTCGTGGGGAATGGATGGGGGTGGGCAGATGATCGGTAATGTGCCCACAAGTTCAAATGAAATTTAAGCCCTTGCTTCCTGTGGTTTTTATTGTCCAGGAGAAGGTCACAATTTATTATTTATCTTGGGAGGAAGTATATTCTTGCTGTTGTTGCCTTCATAATTGAGTCATCACCGCCTGAAAACATAAAGGCAAGGCCATTTTCCATCCATGGTTTAATAGGATGCTCTGCAACGCTCTCCTTTCTTTAAAATAAGCAGCACAGAGAACAGACATGCTGTCAACATTGCACTGAGTCACCATAATTATAGCAAGGTCCCCCCTGTTTACAAGTGCATCCTCATGTGACTGCAGTCATCTTTGCCTCAGTCAGCTGTGCAATATGTACAGCAGTACAGCATAGCATACAAATAAGAGACTGGCACACTGACTCTTTCACTTGTGTGATCTGCAGTAGGGTGTTGTTTTTATGAAACCAGCTTGCCTAGGTTATTGATTTTAAGCCCAGATAGGCTGCAGTATTTGCATTTTCCAGTTATTTGATTTGAACTGCAAATTAAATCTGTTTCAAGGGTTTTCAGACAAAATATAGATAACATCAAACTTAACATTTCAAATTGTGAGCAAAATTATTTTCATTTCAAAGATAAATAATTTAAACACAAAAATCAACCCTACAGGATCAAATCTTGCAAACAAATAATTTTAAATTGAGTGTAAATTTGCTGACAATGCTTTATTTAATTGTGATATCTCTTTGTTGGCAGTTTTTTTTGGCCATTAGATAGCTACTGGTCTCAAATTCACTTGTTTCATTTAAATACTGTAGTTGAAGACGCTATTCCATGTACTTAGTTCCGACTATAGTGACCAAAAGTCACCAAAAGCTCTATATGTCACCTATGGCTAATCTAGCTGAGTCAGGCACATAGTGGAAGAAGCTTGATCAAATATAGAAGGTTATTGGGCTTGCGCTCCCTTCTTTCGCAGACATTTTCAACTCCACTCAAGCAAATGGGTAAGATCATGTCTGACCCCACTCACCCCTACCAGACCCTCTTCCAACAAGACTAGGTCAAAACCTACATTAGTATATGGCTCGACATTGTATAAAATGCTAGGCGTCTTTTAATTTGAAACGACAGCTGGAGGAAGTGGTGACACGTGGCAACCCAGCCCCCAGGAAGTGTGCCAGGCCTTGGCTGACGCTAATTAGACTTGGGCCTTTCTCAAGTACACCAAGTTCAGACTGGTACACTTGGTAGTTTGGACATCGCAAATTCGACTCAGGAGTACAAACTTCTGAGGACAGGAAGATGCAGTGTGATTATTCTGCAAATGGAACAGCAGCATACTTGCTGACAGCAGCAGCTCACCTTCAACACAACTACCTGACTGTACCATGACAAAATAATCTCAACTCAAAGCTCCACAAACAACTTATTGACAGAGAGATGCAGTAAATGATATTATTCAGTCTGTAATGTAGCTATAATAAAAATTCAAACTGTTATGTAGTTTACAGAGCCTAACTATCTAAATTGTTACTTTCTTACCTGACTTGATTAACAGCCCTGGAGCAAAAAATGACAACATATTTTGGACTGGCTCAAAATACACCGCTGCGAGTTGGTGTGAAATGCAAACCGGGATACTTGACTGTCCTAAGCTTTGGTGGCCCTCAGCTGTCTTAAGACAACTTCGACCAACAAATGGTGTAACTTCACTCAGTCATTGAGTCAGACACACAGCTGCATTTAAAAGGCCGTAGCGGTGCAGTCAAAAACTCCCCTAAGACTCAAAGACCCCAGTACCAGGACCACCCACCATCCCCACAGCTTCTTGCCCCAGGTGATAGCCATCGTCAACAGTAAAAGACAATAGCAACTCCACTTCATCTGCATATCTCATTCAAATTCATATTGGTTATACCGTGTCCTTGTCTGTCTTGCACTGCGGAAATAGATTTCATTTTTAATTGTTAACTGCACATATATGCTGTTTTACATTCAAATTTATGTTCATACCTACATTGGTATTCATACTTAAGTTTATATTATATATATGCTTTTTTGCACATGTAGCTCTCTTGTTTTTGTTATTTACTCTTGTTTTACTCTCTCTCGCTTTTACACTCTTTTTAAATTTTTAAGTCGACTTTTACTTTTATCTTACTTTAACATTACTTTAACCAAAATGTTTACTAGTTACTAGTTCTGATGAACTCATCATAGAAATTCAAGATTCATCAAGCCCTTAAAGGAAGATCTTTTTCTCTTGATAATTCAAGCCGAATTCAAGAGCGCCGTTTTGACTCTTTTGACCAAATTAGTTAAAGTTTGATTAGTTTTGACTTCGCCTGGCCAGCCGATCCAAAGTTATCAAGACAATAACTAATTGGGCCAGCACCAGTTCATCCTCCCAACCTGCGCCTTCAAAAGATGACCCTGAATCAGCGGCCGACAACGACTAGCTGAACAGGACCCGAGGCTACCAGAACCGGTCGGATCCAGCGGAGTTCGCCGAGAGTCACATCTTGTCTGACTTCACTCCGCCTCGACCATCTTCCAACTAACAAGCGTCTAAAAGTAGGCCAAAACCATCTCTCATTATATCAGTCTGGTGAAAGATATAGAGCTTATTGCTGACTACAGTCCAAAGTCCACATTTCCATTTTTATTCCAAACAGGTTAATATAGTAATCTAAATACCATTTAGATATTTAGACCATCTCATTTATCACTGCTGTGACATTAGTAATCTTGTTATTATCCTTTCTTTATAAATATTTCCATTTTATAATCCCTATTATTGCATTGACTGCTTATTACCCTTGTTTAGTCAAGAAATAACCCGTGAGTATTATTGACAACTGTGTGCGTGTGCATTTTATTTCTGGTGTGAATACATTCTTGGTTCCCTGACGTCTAGAATTCATAACTTTAGATATTTGACTGACTTTTTCTATTGACATCTGGACCACAAATTTCTTGTACTGGCCACTTGGTGAATAAATACATCTGATTGTGACTGTAAAGAGACCCATCATTTCCTGAAACAGATATTAATCCATGTACAGCTGCACTCTGGATGACTGACAGACATCTGAAAATAAAAAATGAAAATCATCTCAAATTATTATATATTATATATTATATATTGGAAAATATATAATATTCAATTTACCGGCACAATATAATAGCTTGCAGTGTCTGTTAGTATGTTAACTCTGATACAGTGTGGTTTGAAATGTATTGAAATGTAGAGGACTGACTTCAAGTGGGGGCTCAACAGGAAAAAAAGACTTCTTTTGTGGTATTATATTAACAAAAACAGAGGTAGTGCAGATGGTGTGCAACAAAATACTGCAGATGAACTTTATACAGTCCTGAAATAATTAGGATGACCACAGCACTCACTCAGTATATTGTCATGAAGGAAAGCTTTGCTCTAGGCTAAAGACTGTATTTATTTTAAATAATCCAGGAATATTCTTTCTGTATACTGGAGTATAAATTGTCTCATAGCTTTTTTGATATCTGGCGAAAATGAAACACAGACAGATGCACAATTCAACAGATAATATCAACAGTGCTGACCTCTACTTTACAGTCTGTTGACTGTCCATGACATAACATTACTCCACTTGGCCGGGTATTTTAATATTTTGTATCACTGAATAAGAAGTGACCTGGTCAAATTGTACTTCCTCATTCTTCAACAGCAGAGTCACAACAGAATTCTTCCTTTTATTAGAATGTAATTCAATGTAATCGAATTATACATGAGCGGTAAAATAGGAATAATGACTCTGATAACTATGTATACAGTCAAACAATACATCAAGAATTAAAAAAACAGGATAATTCTGCCCTAATGTTTTCACAAATTTTGTCAGCTACATTAGTATCTTTTGTAAGGTGTATGTAACACAGCAGGGAGCTGAATTGTGACAATCTAGTGCAGAAAAGCCATAGCAACAACACTGGTGCAATGAAGAAAAAAAGATGGAAAAAAAGAAACCCAACAAAGCTAAACATATGGCAAACAGATGGTTTTTAAAACAGTAGGGAACCAGAAATGTTATATTTTTCGTTAGATTTTCTGCACTAAGTGTCTGCCTCCTTATACACCCATGGCGACTTTATGGATGCTGGTTACATTAGCCTCAGGCTAGATGCTGTTTGAATTGTAGACAGCTCCTCAAAATGAGTGACAAGTGTGGGGGCGGGAACTTGACCAGCTGAGGAGAAGGGCAGGACTAACAATCCATTTTCTACCTCAAAGTGAAAACTTGCATATTGTAGCTAGAACTACCTGCATACAAAAAAAGAGCACTATAAAAGGTGATGGACCACAGCCAGCAGTTGTTTCTTTAATTTGTCATCTATCTCTGTGTTCGGTTCTCTTTGTACAGAAACATCTCTGGCTTAAAATTTGGTGTTATAAATGCACTGCTGGCACTTTCTCTATAAAGCTCACTGGCATTCAAAACAGTCAACAACTTTAATCTCATCTCAATTTTCATTTCATAAGATCACAAGGGAAAAAATCCTGTGGGCTTTATTGTATAATTTAATCCTTGACAGTTTGTAAGTGTATGTGAAACTGTCTTAAGGTGAAGCAGTATTATGTGTATTTTATGATTGTCAAAAAAAATCCATTCCCCTATCATAAATGGCTCAGGTTAATGTACCGTGTCAGTCTCAATCTGTGTGGAGATCCTTTGGATTAGCTGACTGACTGAACAGCTGGAACAAATCACGAATCAGAGAAAATCGGTGACTGATGCTTCACCCAGTGATCTTACCTACAACTTGTGTCACAACAGACGGGTTATTTGAAGAAAAGGCTAGTTGGTTGTTTTCTATCCTTTATTTTTGGAGATCAATAACTTTACACCAAATGCTGTAAGTCTTGCCATTGATCCATTACCACATCCTCGTCTTGCACTTCGGAGCTGGTTGCTCTTGCTGAGAGCCTGAGTAGCAAACTGTACCTCTGTTATCAACTCAAGGACATGCTCTGTATTTCCCTATTCTACAGTATGAAAGTCGTTTCCTGAGTATATAAACATCATAGCAAATGTGATAACGGCCTTGCATCCCTATGATATAAGCATACAGTTTTCAGTTGTCAGGCTTATTTGTGGTACTGTCTTACAACAGGGTGTGGATATCATCTGCTCTAAATGGCTGCCAGGCAATTCATAATGTCCGTTGTGAGTTATTTCTACAATGTTGTTATGTCCCTTAGTGAAACATTTGTGTTCACATGGTGCCATGGTGAGGGAAGACCTCGACTCATCACCACCACTACCTTTTGTAACATCATTTGATCTGAATGAAACCGTATCAACCTCAGAGCCTCACCTTTGGATCTGCTTAGATGAACAAATTCCACTGATCTTTAAGTATAAAGGTGGATAACTGCAGAGGAGTTGCAGGGGTGGAGTACTGGGGTGACTGCGCTAGTTAGCGAGACGCGACCTGGGGCTAGCAAATAAACAAACAAACAAAAAATAAGAAAATAAAATGAAGGCAGCAAGTGTCATCTCAGCATTTTTCCATTGCTATGTTTTACATGTTTGCCAAAACAGTAGGATGTCAACAATGCTGACAACTGTTTGGTTGACATATTCACTAGAGAAAACTATAAAAGGAGCGGTAGCAGTATAACAGCCCTGTCACATTTACAATACTGTATAGTGGAGTCCAGGATGTAATTAAGTGCTGTGTTTGCAAAGAGGACACAGTGGCAATCGCTTATTGCTTCTCATCATAGTGGTGCATTGCTGAACAATTAAAAAGCCATCATATGACTCCCAACTAATTACCTACAGTGTAATCTAACCTTGTTGCTTTGTTGCTGATATTAAATAAAGTACTTGTCTGTAAAATGAGGTGAACAGAGCAAAAGCATACTGTCAATATGCTTTATGGCAGAGACTGGACTGGGACCGTATGCTGCTCTTTATTACAACACAGCCATTACAGTGATACAATTAATGTTCAAACAAAAGGCAGAGGAAATGAGTATATTTACCCACATTACATATTAAAGTGAAGCGCATCACACAGCAGTAATGCAGGGTAATGTTGGAAGGAAATGCAGTGGGTCAGTGATGCATAACGCAGGTCAGGCTGTGGATGAGCGAGATGTGATGGGACCACACTTAGACCTTATACATATTACAATAATACAGCAATTCTTTTTTCCAACATGTAGGCATTAGTGTGACCAGTTATTTCATTTGAAGCAATAAAATTGGGCAATTAGGTATTTGTCATCATCGTTTGTAATATAATATTGAAGTTATTACCTATAACTATATACCATCCAAATCCCCAGAGTCATAGACAGTTATAATCTGTCTCTTTTTCTCTCTGAGTTGATTGAAAAAGCTTAAATGTGAAAAGTAAGAAGGGAAAAATAAATTGTCAAAAAGAAATGTATTTAATAATTTGATTTGATGAAGGATGACAAAAACATGGGCCGTCAAAACCATCTAGTCACTTGCTGATCATTCACACAAGGAAATAATTATTTATTTATGCTATTAGCAATAGAAGTGAAACAAGAATGTTGAAGTAATCAATAATAAAAGACGTAGGCGTAGATTTTGGAAGGACATCATATCATCATATACAGCCCCCTTAATATTTAGAACATGCACATTTTTGCATGTTTGTTCTCCTTTTCTTCAGCACTTTTACTTCCAAAACATTAATATGAACAATGAACTCATTCAACCAGCCCCAACAACAGTAGGATAGGTCTAAAATTCAGGCCAGCAAAAACTACCTATGTTTACACCATCATCATCATACACCATTATGACACAGGGGAGTGATGCAGTTGAGATAACATCAATAAAACATGACTTGATCAGATGATTTTTCCCTCTAAGGTGAAAGTGAGTTGAGTGGGTGGCTGGGTAAATTGTGGACCCTGCTGTTGTAGACCACCCTAACCCAGTGATTTCTTTTGCCTAAACCCATATATAATCTTAAACCCATAAATCGTAATTATTTTTTAGCAGTGATTTGTTTGGGACAGTGCTTTATACATTACGGCTGTTTTTGCCGGTCTGAATTTTAGACCTTTACTGTTGTTTCTTTGTGAGGATGTGTTGATACAACCACTGAATCTCTTTGTGGCAAATGTAATTTTCCCTGTCACACGCTCACGCACACGCATACACACACATAGTGTGATAGCAGTCAGACCAGCATCTCCTCCTCTCCTCTGGTGCCATGTGGTAGCAGGCAGGTTGCTAACCATGGAGGTGCCAGGACAGAAAGGGAGGTTTGATGTCAGGAAATTTTTTCTCAAAAAGTCTCAAAACTAAGTAACTTGTGAGCCACTAGGTAATGTTTCCTGAGTTTATTTTTAGAAGTGTTTGCTAGTTTGCTCACTAATCTTAAGGTAATGTTGCTGTAGCCGAGATAGCAGCAGACAAGCTAGTTCAGCACTAAGCTGCACAGCAGTTTTCCAAAAACAGTCAAAAGAATGACAGCATGTGAATTGTTGACAGTGTGGGACATTTAAACTTGAATTTCACAATTAGCATTATTTATGAATTATAGATTCAACAGTGTTAAATAAAAGATGGTGCAATGTGAGAGTAGAAAACATTTTTAGGCAACTGAGGAAAGTTTGTGAGTTTTGAACATGCAGTTTGATTTGATTATGAACAGAAATATTGCTGAAACATATGAGCTATTGAAGACCAGGGCTATATAAATGAATTAACATGAATTTGATTTATCATTGACATGAACAGGTGCAAACATGCACATTTAAAGTGGTCCCCAAACAAAAGACACAAAGGAAGACAGAATAATAAATCATGCCTACATGTGTGTTGACTCAGCAGGGATAATATTAAATGACAAAAGTCGATCTATAGTAGAATAAATATTATAATACAGAATGCATGAGAGCCTTACTACATTATATTCCATTATGTTTTAAATTTTCACCTGGTGCCTCAATTTTGTGTTACCTTTAAATACATAAATACATTTCCACCATAAACTGATGCAGAAAAGGTACACAATTGTGCATAAATATTAACCAGAATGCAGGAAATTAAGTGTTTGAAGCTCTACATGTCTTGGGGGAGAACCCACATAACCTTAGTGTGTCTACAGACATGGCTACATATACAGTTAAAAACTTGTGTATCTTCATCCAGTTTTATTTAATTATTTCAGGATTTTTCTTCCCTCTGATGAGACCATATTATTCCTCTTTATGTCACCACCTTTCAAAGCCCCAGTGCTCTTATCAGAGGCAGAGTGCTGATGGAGCAGCCAGGCTCCTCGCTGCTGTTGGGCAGCAGAATTGGTTTGGTTCCACTGAATAATGAAGTAGAATGTGTACCCAGTGTTCTAATTAAAACCCACGGTCATTCATCTATCTAATTGATACAATGCCTTGCAGTATAATTTTGTCCCAAATGTACCATTCCAGTCTGTGTTCTCTGCTCTACGAGTCTCTGCTGAGCAGAACGGCTCAGTTCCAAACATACATAGGACGAGGTCCGGAACATCCACTGCATAATATTCAAGATGCTGCTATATCAGACTTTATTGAAACGCTAGTGGCTCTGTCCTGCTCCTTATTTGGTCTGAGACAATTTGGACTACAGCAAGTCCAGCCAAAATTGTTACCAGTGATAGCATTTCATGTGCCAAACTTGCCAATACGTGAGTCCTAATCCTTAACGCCTCGAACATATAGACCCACATCATGTTGCTTGTTTGCTTTTCTCTAATAAGCACACCAACCATCCACTAGTTGTTTCAAATTTTAGAATAATTACTATATTAATTACATTTTATTTGGAATAATTGGGCTAACGATACCCTACAATGGTAGAATATAGTTACCCTTTTATTTACATGTTTTCTAACTGGATCATCAACTGGCAGGGATGTTGACTTCTTGCATGATGTAGCTTTAGGCTCACTCTTTTAGCATTTTATCATGTAGCCATCAAATGCTACATGTTAATTAGGTAGCTAGCTAGCTAGAGCCGATAAAATATGCTAGCAACCAACATTTTAACTAACAGAACAAAATTAACAGGCAGCAGCTGTAAATTGTGGGAAATTAAAGGCTACTGTTTAAAATTACTATGAATTTTGAGCAGTAAATCTGCTACTGTTACCACCATGTGCGTACCGTAACGGAAAGCCTGACAGCTTGATAGCAACTGTAAGAAGCATGATTTGTTTCTCCTAATTACGTGCATCAAATGCACACATATGCAATACTGTACACAAACACACACACACACAAACAAACACGCAGGTTATCTGACACCAACATCCCAAGATTAGAAACAAAAATGTATCCGGTGCACAAGCAGCCTTTGTTATGGTTAAAGGCAGAATAATGTGTTTTCTTCCTCACGTAGAACAAATAAGCCTTTAGTGTACAGTGTATGACAAAAGCTAACATCACCTACTGCTGTTCACTGCTACTCTCACACAGAACACTGTGATGAGAAGCCTGAAGCTGGAGGATGCAAATCTAAAAAAAATCGCTAAATATACTTATTAAAAATGTCATTGAGATATGATATACAGAAATATTCTGTGAATATAGACATGTACAGAAATGACATGTTGGTATGTATGTATAAAGTAACATGTTCATGCCCTATTATGAACTCTCATCTTTGATATCCTGTGGATAACTGCTCTCTCTGATTAAATGGAAGCTCTTGGTAGCCAAGCTCAGTCCATTGTTATGAAATATATATATTACATGTTGATTATGTATTTTTTATAACATGTAATTTAGAGATAAGGAGACGGTGGAGTGTGTAGAAGGCAGCAGAGTGGTAGGAAGGAGCTGACACCTTAAGTGATGTTTTGTGTCTATGCTGTAATCAAGTATTCAGGATTATTCCAGGGCTTTTCAGAGTTCCAAGAACACTTTTCTTCTCACAGTAAATGGGGGGAAATGTATCAGAAACATCTTAAATGTATCCTCCCTTGCACCAGTAACCACAGCAAGAGAGAGTGTTCAGATAATAAACCCCATGCATTACATATCTTGGGTCTAATAAGAGAGCACATCTAGGTGGAGCACAATGCTTAAATTAGATCTAATATATTTCTCTTGGGAAACTGAGAGATGTGATATTGTGCTAATGATGGATAATGATGTCACAGTGTGACTAGTTTGTCTGAGAAAATTTAAATGTCATTCCTACAATAATAAAACAGTTTGCTGTAGGTTGATGCAAATGAAAAAGTCAAGCCAGAAATGAGAGAAAGACTTCAAGCATCACTGCCGCCGACGTTGTCATTGTGTGGCCAACATTGTGGATAATTGGGTTTATTTACAGTACATAAAACTCTGCTTTTGTGCTTTTTCTACTACATTACATTGAAGCTCCATTTGGATGAAAGTCCCCTTGCTCATTTGAGGAAACAATAATGAATGTTATGTGTGCCAGACTTTATGCAAAATAATAAAGTGAAACAGAAGTACATGCAATGGCAGCTGTAAGCCATTAAGTACCTATTTATGGCATACCTTAGAGCTCCAGTAGGACTTGCTTACATCTATTTCTTCACTAGACTGGAATCTGTCTTACTCCTATAATGAAAGGTGTTCTATATATGAGCTCTAAAAGATAAATTAGCAGGCAATGAGCTTAACCTGGTTTCATTATATTTCTGTGCACAGTACCTACAGTACTTGAAAAACATTTTAAGTAATATAATTAGATGCAGAAGGTGTAACATTGCCATTACCCGTCTGTGACAGCACTGCATTTTATGACTTGAAAATTGCACAGGAAACCATTGCAGCAGACTGAAATGTCATCACAGGGACTTTACTATTGTCCCTGAGGCACTCCATGTGTCTGTTTCCAAAGAAATGACAACAGCCGCAGCTCCTTGGCTATTAGGAGTAAACTTTTCACTTTAGCTACTGTACCTGCATAGTCAAGATGTTATGAAAGCTTGATATACTCACAAACATGGTCAGTACTCAATTACTCCAAATATTTCAGCCTTTTCATTACAATTCAGGACAAACCAATTACTGAAATGTCTTGTCTATGTGTAATAACCACACCTATTGAATGTGTTTCATGATGCTAACGCTAATTAAGGTGTAATATAGAAAGACATCAAACATTCGGTACTGAGACTGTACACACACACACGCACACACACACACACACACACACACACACACACCTATAATTATAGTTACTGTATAACAAAAAAAAATGCAGCTTGCTAGTCACATATAAAGTTTGAATTAGGGCCTGTTGTAATTTTATGTTTGAAAATTCTTGACTGATATATTTTTGAAACAAATTGCTAATGTTATATTTCACTTCTAGATTTGTCTTAAATGTATATTGACATCACAAGGTAAAAACATTCAGTGACGACAAAACATATTACAAATATCAAGCTAATATTAGGAACAAGTAAGTGCATTGCATTCCATTTCATCACTTGCTTATTCATTAACTGGCTTTAAATAAACAGTACTTACTTTCTCTGGTTCACTATGATCACTGTCTTGATAAGTTTTAGGAGAAATCATACTGTAGTTTCCACATGATAAATTAAAATACACCCCCATTCCTGCCGCGCTCCAATTTTGTAATTCCCCTCCCATATTTTCCTTTATTTATTTGTAGTGTTAAACGCAGGTCTGTAGTGGAAACCAAAGGCACCTAAACAACATTTGCCCATCAATGCAATGTGGGCGTTTAAAAAAACAAACCCTCAGTGCTAAAGCTAGCAGGCAGACCGAAGATCATTTGAATGAGACAGACAAATTAATTTGAGTTTAGAGGTTGAAATATGATTTTGACATATGCAGCATCTAATAATAGTAATTTAAACAAAATACAACAAAGTAGCAAAAACTCTAAAGTTAAGTTTTGTTTATTTTAATTGACAGTGTTGTTTTAACTGTCCAGTTCGTCTAGTGTATTATTATTATTAATGTATTAATGTAGTTGATAGAAAAGGGTGACTGCTGATTCATTCCCACTTTGTGTTGTTTGTCCACACTTACTGTAATTATACCATAAAAGTTAAAGTCCTGCTAAATGCTATGTCAAGTTTTTAAAAGGAAAGCCTTTTACGTTTCAGACTGAATGAAGGAGACAGGAGAAGTGAGGCAGAATTTCAGGATGCAATGCTGTTGAAAGAAAAACAAAGAAAAGTATAGAACGGATTAAAGATAATTCAAGGTTTAAAGAAAAAAGTTTAAAGAGGTGTTAGGTGATGGAGAGATGAACACATTCAAAGAAAACTACTTTATCTAGATGAATTACTGTTCTGGTAAATATTTTGAAGGCACAATCTGTTTGCAAAATGTCCAAATTCAAATCCAAATGTAAACTAAAGGGCATCTCTGCTAACAAAAGTCAAAGCACAATACTGAAACCTGCTATAAAAGGATTTACAAGTCTTTTAATACAGCCACTAACACTACAGAACAGCTCTGTTAATATGATGTTTTATTAAGCTGTTAAAAGGTTGTTGACCTCAGTTACTGACCCTTAACAGAATAGGTGAAACGCCAGCAAAGAAAAAAAAAACTCCCATTTCCCATTTATTACAAAAGGCATATTAGGAAACAACCATGGGTTTTGCAAGGTGTGTACGATTGGCTTTAGTGTTGGTCATGTTGATAAAAAATAATGTTAACCAGCATACAAGATTTGTTAAACATAAAAGCAACCAAGAAGCCACAAAGAACATATCAACAATCCGCTTAATTGTAGAAAGGCAGGCAGTACATCCACATGGTAATAATACCTCTAAAGCTGAAAGAGGACATTTGATAATGTAAAATTATAGCAGCTCCTGGAAAATCTCCCTTACTTTGAAAGCCCAATGTTGACCAGTATGTCATGTTGTAAATCTAAAAAAGTGCTGACTGTTGTATTACAAATGTTGTATGGTAAACAAAGAGGCTGGCGCCCTGTCATGGTCGGTTTACCCAGGAGGTTTTTTTCAATCAATAAATTGGCTCTGTGATAAAATGACGACAATAATAAACACAACGGACAGTAATAATAAAGACAATAGTAGTGCATGGATGCCTAATGAAAGCTGACATGAGGTTTCATTCATTGATTGCTGTTCATTTACCATGTAGTTATAGATATGAAGAGCTTGTTTAGGTGTTATGAAAGTTTTGTGAATTGTATTAAAGTACGACTGCTCTTGCTTGTTTGATTCATTACGAAGGCCAGCAGCACAACCAGCAGCTCTTTTAGCCATCAATAAGGCATACTCTGTGGGCATCAGCCAGACCAATTTATTTCTAATTATTTGCTCAGCCATGCTTGTATCAAATGGGGCAGCTGCTAGTTGGATAGGTTTGAAACATCAGTTGAAATTCTAGGGATCATCTTGCAAATATTGACACGGAAGCAAGCATGAATAAGAATATTCAGTATATTGAGAGTAACATCTGTCAGTCATTTCAAGCTTTTAGGCATTGCAGGCATGTTGCCTACAGAAATCTCCTGGTAAGCAGCCTATGCTTAATTCCACAGTACAAATACTCTAATGTGTTCAATTACCCATGATGCACATCTCAACTCTTTCATCTTTTAAATGTCACTGTATTATAAGCAATGCTCATGTTGATGTGTACTCATAAATCACTTGTAGCCAGAGGTGGCCCAAAAGCTAACATGCTGCTTTGGGGTTAGGTAGAAACTCATCCATAATTTCCCAGGATGCAGGGTGAGGGGTGTGGGCAGGGGAGGTTGCTCCTGCTAAAATGCCCCGCGCTACAGGGGACACATGTTTACTGACAGCCCCACAGAGACTGCGAACAATCACCTGCTACCACACACTCCTTTAGGGGCCATGCTGTTACATTAATGCATGGAGCTTCATCTCATTATTCATAGCTGCTTGACTCCAGGGGGAAACTGTTGGGATGGAGCTGCTACAGTAGCAAATGGATACCGGGTCATCTTTAGCATTCCAGGTGGTATAAAGCCAAAGGGAACACGGCCCATAGAGAGAGAGCACTGTAGCTTTGTGTCACGCAAAATGGAAGACATGTTTAAATTTAGCCTAAAATGTACTGATTACAATATAATGAATATGCTTGAATTTAATGTGCTTACCTTGTCTATTTGCCTTTCTTCTGGCTGAAAGTGAAAATAGTCATCCATGACAACAATTCAAATGCCAAAATGTATTATGGATAAAAACCCATAAGTCAATAAATAAATGCAATTCAGGACCTTAGAGACATTCAAGGACACTCATTTGAAAAGCATAGCAGTTCAATAGTTGTCTCTCTTCAGTAGTTTTGAAATGCAAATAAAAGTATTGATACATGGAGTAAACATGTCAATACATACTAATTAAATATTCCTGTTTTACTCCATCAATTTTTTTTTCTTTCTGCCTTAAGATGCACATGTTTGGTGGTTAATAAACAGTGTTGGACAGTAACATATTACCATTACCACTAATCGACATTCTGGGTGTTGTTTGCTGCCAAGAGTTAGATTCATGGCTGGTCCAGGATGCGTTAGCTTGGCACAAGGGCTGGCGATGTGGAGTAATGGTTAGCCTCCGAAGTAATGGGAAGAAATTGTCCTCTCAGTAGCTCCAAAGTTGACTTATTTATACGTTGTTTGTTCGTGGCTTGCTCAGAAGCGGCTCAAGGAATTTTCATCAACAAGTACACTGAAGACCTGACTTTCTTTCACCTCCTTGATTATGTTGCTGCATACCATCTTGGCCAAACAATCAAGAATTTCATTTTCAATGACCTTGCTTGCACATTTTGTATTGCCACTTGCGTTCATGCTTTCTGTATTTGAGGGTAGTATTTTTCTATTTCCTGCAAAATTGCTAAGAAATTGCCTCTGTTAAGCGACCCCTCAGTTTCTATATGGCCTCTCTCCACAATGCAATTGCAGTTAGCAAGAATACATCTGCACTTCTTTTTCTTTTCTTTTTTCCTAACATATTTACAGTTCTCTTTCTTTCTGTTCTTATTTGTTAGAATGGGGCTTGTATGTACCATTCATGCATACATAGCACTTGTATGTTCCTTAGACTTTGCATTAAGCATAAACCCAGCATTTTCATACAAGGCTTTTTTCTAATGGCATTAACCAAACTTGGTGGTAAATGCAGATTCAGGGGCAACTGGAAGGGAAAAGTGAAGGCACGCATAACAAAAACTTGAATCTTGGCTTACTGATTATTCTAACCATTTATAGGACTGGTATCAAGTGTCAAAAACGACCTCATCCAGTCTCCTTGGAGCAACCGGGGGAATATCTTCAGTCATGGCTGGACAGGATTCTCTCTCTCTCTCATTTTATGTGCTGAGAAAAGTTGTAAAATGTAATCTTAATAGAGAGGTTTTGATACAAATATTGCTTGTGCTATTTATATATTTTGTTTGCCTTTTTAGCTTATCTTTACCAACATTCCAATAATTCTGTAGGGCAGTTAAACATACCATTGGGTCCATTGGGAGCAGCAGTAGTTGGGGCAGATGGCAGGGGCTCATTGGTGCCTTCTTCATGGGTGCTGTCCTCGCATCCTCACATTTAACTCATATCACAGCATTTCATTACTTTCTGCTACACTCATACCCAAATTATAAAACTTTTCACCTATCAGCCAATGTATTTATTTTATTTTACAAGAAATGCAATGATATAATAGCACAAGCATTCATAGGAGTTCCAATCAAAATTATGAAACCTGCAATTTCTTCTTCGCTTCTCTGCAAACAGGAAATAGAACTAGAATTATGTGAAAGGCTAGAATTTTTTGTAGAGCATAAATGTCAACAACGCCATTTAAAAACAGTGCACAAAGTTAACTTGCTCTAAGATTTATTCCCCCATTGTCTCTTATCCTCCTCCATTAAAGTTACATAGTGCAGTTTAAACTCTGTGTCTATTGTGTAGTAAATTGTGTACAATCTTCAAGCAATTGCTGGCTCACTGATCAGTACTGTGCTCTGACCTGTTTCGGGGTCTTGCTCTGTACTACTCTGTGTCTGACCCTGGTCCTCATCTGACCTACTTGGTCTGACCTGATCCTGGGGCTTTGGCTGAGAGTTCTTTCTTTAGAAGTTTTGGATCTCTAACATGTTCCTTGCCTCCTATCTCAGTCATCTCTAAACAAATGAATGTATTAAATGTCTTTTTACCTTCATTCTTGTCTTTTTAATTTGCACTTTTTGTACTGTACTGCCTTGATGACATGTTTCATTGTACATTGCTCTGCTCTGTATGATGACAATCAACAGAATTGAATTGAACTGAATATAATGTCACAATTCAGTGGCCACAACTGTCAACTTTTTTTCCCAAAGTGGAATTTCATACAAAGAGCATTTGAACTCATTCTCAATAGTATCTGTTGTTGAAATGTTGTGCTTTGCAACTATTCTTTCTCAACATTTATCCACATGATTTCATTGAAGTTTAATACTCAACATCTAAATGTCAAACCAAATTTAAACTTGTTGATGATCAAACTGATTGGAATTGTGGAATACTGTTCATAATTTGGCAATGTGTCAGACTAAGATGAGATAATGTTCAATGTCTTCAAAATCTTCAAAAGAACATATTCACATTCATGTTAGATATCCTTCCAGGGTATTTGTTAGCTATAAGGTTGTTGCAGACAGTCGCAGGTTGTAGTCTTGGTTGTACACATTACACACTGTAGCTTACTATAGTAGTTCTCAACCTTTTTGTGCCCGAAAGGTAAACCAGAATCACAAGGTACACCAACGAACTGTAATCAATAATGCAGATTTTTCTAAAAAGGCACGTATTGCCATTAGAGATATTTCCCCTACATGGCACAATGACAAATTATTAAATCTGACAGGCAGCAATGACATCATTCATCAAAAATATGTAAGCCTATTTATATTAATCAGTAACAGAGTTTGCAAGAGTGTGCTACATAATATTTTTTGATTACTTTAAATAAGAATAGCAAAAATAATTATTATTATTTTGATAAGCTATGGTATATTATGATTTGGGGATGATATCAGGGCCACTTTTTATAAACCGCACAATGTCAACAACAGCACAAGCAGCACTATTATATGGGCGTAAAAGGCATCTGATTAACAAGTGCAGATATTGTATAGTATTGGTGTTTATTAATACTTATCTGAATTAATCAAGTGTAATGATCATATCACCAGCACATCTAATAATCATAATCTAGAATTTACAGACTGCTAGAGGACTAGTGTGGACTTGGGCAACAGAGATCAAAATAAATGGGGAGGGAGAGAGAGAAAGCAAGCATGTACAGCTCTGGTGATACAAAATAGATAGGGCAGTCAGAGCAGCCATAATCTGTAATGGCTTTAGGGTAAAACTGAACAAAAATACTAGCTGAAGCATCATGTGGCTGTATCAGGACAGAATGTGGACTGGAGACACTGAAAAATAATTAATGCAGCTATCTCATTAACATAAAAACTTCAGGGAGGGAGGGAGGAAAGGAGAGTTACCAGAATATCCTGTGCAGCTAACATTATCTTTGGAAGGGATTCTTTGTTTTCAAGAGCATCAGTTAGCATTAGTGAAGTTAGCTAACATAATATTTCACTGCACTTTTGATGGACTATTGACACCAGATTGTGTGGACTGCATTCCTTGTATCATAAAAAAAATGGAAGATAAGATTTTGCTAGCAGCTCATTTAACCTGACATCCTGTTGTGACCTAACATCCTTACATTTGAAAGCCAACGTATTAATTATAACTAAAGCAAAACTGTTTAAATTGAACTTACCATTTGTAAACTGCATTGGAACGTTTAACTGAAAAGTTGTGTCCCGGTGCTTGCATGTGTTGTTGCAGAGAGTGGAGTTTTGTTTTATTATGTTTCGCTGATAGCAAAACAATTCTCCACTTAAAAGCAAAGCGGGACAGACAAGACATACAGCGTACAGGCATGGTAAATGCTGTATCACATGGGGTCATCTGCGTTTTGGCCAGGCTGGGCTATGGGATCTAGCATCAACCATGCAGGACCAGTGTCTCAGTAGAAATGAACATACTGGCCAAACACCCACTCCACAGCGAGGTGGAAGTCAGTGACATGGCAGAATGTTTGGGGTAGCATCTAGGGTGGCCAGTCAAATTGTAGGGGTGGCACTAGCCACCAAGACACCCCTTTATAACTGCGCATGGGCTTCCTAACATTAGCCACTATTAAGCCTACACTCAAACATCATGGGATTGTCTAGAATTGGAGGAAGGCCTGTCCTGGGGCAGAATATCGGCCCTGGCATTTGGCAGGTACCCATGAAAAAAAAAAAAATCCTACATCCTATTTTGTATTCAATTGTTTGAAAATGGTCCTCATATTGTGAAACCATCACATTACACATTTTGAGGATGCCTTATTTTCACTCCTGCCACCTAAAAAGAAGCTAAACTTGTCAGATGTCACTATTTTTAAGTTACATAACATAGTGAGGGTAGGAATTTGGCATTAACAGCATTAATAATCTTGAAACCTATTTTTGTTATACTCTGCCGGAGTCGAGTTCACGGAATGAATGTTTAGCTGACAAATCTGCATTTGAATCCATGCCATAATAATCTAAGCTGCTTTAAAGCAAATCAAGGATCCTTAACAATGCCAAGTAAATGTTGTCTTCAATACTCTACATGTTATATTCGTCCAACAGAAGGCCATTCACTCAAATTGAATTTGATTTCTTTTCAGAATATCATTGTAGGATAAACCACATGGGCATATACTTTTATTGTATTGTATTTTATGGTACTCTACTCCTGGCCACTCTGTTCTCCTCTCCTTTTCTTCTTAACTTATCTCACTCTCAACTGCGCTTATTTAATGTATTCCACTGAAAGGAGAAAAAATATACATAATATAAATATTTTAAAAAAATATTAAGATGTCTGATCATAAACTTAAGATGCAAAAAAAAAAGATTAAATGCATATCTTATTCTTTTAAATCTACTCCTGGCATCTCTGCTCTCCTACTCCTCCTCTGTTCTTCACTCCTTTCTTCTCAACACATTTTCATCTCCTGTCCCACTTCCTCTTAAACTTCTCTCTCCACAAGTTTTCACATCTCATTTCCTATTCTCTCCTTCATGTTTGTCTTACTTTCTCTTTCACTCTTCCCTTTCTTCTCTCTTCCTCTCTCCTTAAATCCATTTCCACTCGTGCCCTCTTCTCACCAATTCTCCATTCCTCTCCTACTGGTTCCTTGTCACACATTTTTCTCTCTCCTCTTAACTTCTGCTTTTCACTCCTTTCTGACACCCCTCAATTATCTCTCCTCTTGTCCTGCTTCCTCCACTCTGTCCTTTTCTCTTCTCTCTCTCACTCATTTTCTTAGCTAGCTAGCTAACTAGAAAGTTTGCTCAGAGGTGACACAACTGAATGAAACACGACACACACAGAATGATTGCTCCATTGACTTGTTGGTGCAGTCAGAGAGACTGAGGGGAAATGACACAAAGTTGACATTATTTGAAAACCCTGAAAGATTCATGACTTTTTACAAAACATTCAGAGCTGGAGCCCAATAATAGCTGTCAATAGCTGATTGGTTCAATGTTAGCTAACCTAAAAAATGGAGGCTCGCTGCTTGCCCTACAATAGCCTACATCATGTCTCACTTTCTATTTCTATGTGTGCGGAATAAGTAATGCATCAGTCTGGATACTTAAATATCATGCTTTTTTTCTGTCATCTATATGCTGTTATAATGCCATGGCTTCTGGCTGCTCTTAACAGTCTGTTTGCAAAGTTACCTCTACTTCCCCATCAAGCTGACATCAGATTGTTTGCGCCTGCACATAAATGGCCATCCATTTCATAGTGTTCATTGCTAAGGTTGATCCACAGGTTGTTCTGGTTGTCCACTTACATATTTCAGATTGGATTCCAGCTCAAAAACAAATGATTGTCATTGACATTTGAAGTGAAATGCTATGGAGCTGAAGGTCGTCGGTTTAGAGGAAGCTTTAGTAATCTGGCCAATCAGAACAGATTGGGTTCATCGGGAGGGGGGGTCTTAAAGAGACATGATCTAAAATGGCCTGACTAATGAAAGTAAAGTAACAATTAATGTGAACAAATTACTTTTGCTGTTGAGTGAAAAAGTAATGCATTTTATTTTTCTATGAATAACACTGTATTGGTTGCATTTTTCAAGTAACTTTCCCAAAAAAGCCAGAATGTGTCAACCTCATTTTTAAAATCACACCCATTTGCACAGTAATGTGGTGGAATGACTGAATGTTGCATCCCTTGTGTGTCCTGAAAGACTTCTTTCTTTGCAACATCAAAGTGGAAACTATGCAAAATAAGCTTATTGAATGAAAAGAGAAAAAGGCAGAGAGAATCAGGTTGACTACAACGTCCATTACCTCTAACTTCAGCTTCATTGATATTATATGAGTGGACTGAGAACTTCAAAGGAAGGCTGGGTCCGATCGATGGTGCAGATTCCAGGGTATTATGTTGACTCTTGCAGCTGGCATCAACAACTTGGAGGAAGAAAGGAATGATATTTCCTTCCCTGCTCCTCATTCCTACAGAGTAATGGACTTTCATTCCTCTCTTCTCACTTTAGCCTCCCTTGTCATTCTAAAATACCTGTATCTTTTATCCAGTATGGTCACGTTATGCTAATCAATCACAAGATGGATACATAGACTAGTCTGTTGTTTCGATTGTTGTTTTTCTCAACCCAGTTGAAAATGAGCCTTAAGCACTGTGTGCAAACACAGAGGTGGATTTCACTGCTTTGTGGTAGAATTTAAAATATTCATAACTTATACACCATACTTTTGGCTCTGCGAGGGAAAGGCATGGAAACTGCATAACGGTCTCAAGCCTTCTGAAAAGATAGTGTGAAATAGAAAAAGCGAGTCCACATCCTGAAATGATATTTATAAATCACAGCAGCACATTCGCAGAAAATTCCAAGAATGGATTGAAGCAATCCACAAGTTGTGCAAACTAAGCATCCTCTCCACACTGTATATGGTCTATGTTTGAGGCTGTCATCAGCACGCCGCAATGTGATAAAATGTGATTATATTCCTTGGAAATTTTAAGTTTTGTATCTTCAGGGTTTTTTTTCTCTGTTTACCTGCTTATTGTTTCATCTCAAGTAAAATTTTTGGAATTCAACAAAGATAAGTACAACAAAGTAATTCCCTTGGTTTCTATTGTTAAAAATATAACCCATGTATTTTTATATCAGATACTCCCTAACAGTTTTCACTCGTGGTTTGTTTTACTGAAACTGTAAACTCAAGCAAACATATGTGCCTGCTTTTACATGATGTTACAAACACTGTGTTTTCCTACTTCACAAAGAAAGACTTAAGGACACAACACACTTACAAGCCAGTGAGGAAATCCCAGTGCAGCTTCAAGGGGAAAAGTTTCTGACAGGTTCATTGGGGGACCTGGATGTGAGCCCAAGGGTTCGCAGGAGCTGCTTAATGCAAGATTGTTAGAGAACAAGGATGAACTCTTTGACGCTGAGTCTGGAGCCAAAAAAAGCCAGGCCCTCAGAGATAAGAATGGAGCTATGTTACAGGGGTGAATATTTTAGCACGTCATATCAAGATAATTCTTTTTATCTGTCTCTCTCTTTTACCTGTGGACAGAATCCATTTAGGCAGTGTACCTCCTCAAAGTCTTCTTGGTGGCATCAGAGTCTGGGCTAATGGTTAAGCATGGCACAAAGTGCATCTGCCTGTCGAGGTATTCTGCACTTTCATCTGTCTTTTGTATGCTTTCTCTGTCTTTAATAGTCTGAGTACTTTGCCTATTGTCCTACGGATTTCTAAGTGCCTTTAAGGGCCCTTTTAGTCACAGTATGCACACTGCACTGTAGGCCAGGTATGCTGCTTAAGGTACTTAAGCAATTAAAGCCATGAGAGCAGAACACATATTTACCTAAATAAAAATAGAATGTGCTTAGTATGTATAATTGTCCCTGTGTAAGGCTTGCTGGTTAAATCTGCAGTGGTTATACTAATGAGTGTCACCACAAGAGAATTATGGTGTGAGGTGCAACAAAAAGCCTCAGGCAGTCTCTTCACCCACTTATTAATATCCGCGATCAGGCTATCGGGCTAAATATGGCCTTACTTTGTTCTCAGAAAATCACAATACCTTAAAATCATAGCTTGCAGGAGTATTGGATATTTCCAAACAGATTTACTCTTAAGTTGTTGCATGGATGAGCTTTATATGGTATTATTTATGTATTAATAACATTGATATTGATAACAGGTATATGGTATGAGTAATAAAGCGCCAACATGAGTATTCTGTGAGCAAAATAATGTGTAAGAGCCATTGAGCTGTAACAAAGTAAGGATGAGTAATACTGATTCTGCAAATTTTGTAATAGGCAATATTCCTTGTTGAACTGATCGTTTTTTATATTCAACAGATTTTGCAGTGCAGTTGAAGCGCCAGTTTCCTAGAGACCTTTAAATAGTCTCCAATGCTGGATTTGAGTTCTCTGTGTGTCTGATGATGTGCGAGTGCTGACAGGTAATTGTGGATTGAAGACGATGAGTTTCAGATAAAAGCAGCATTTAGATTTTCTCACAGCTGTGATGGAAACCGTTGTATTGCTGTTTTACTGAATATCTTCTCAACCTCAAGACTTTTTGAGAGGCCAAGGCTAAATTTACCTGCACCCATGCAGAGCCTGTCTCATCATGTTGTTATATATAAATTGCTGCTTTGAAATGTGGAAATGCAGAGAACAACAAACTGACTGAAATCACTGAAAGAAGGAAAATAAATTAAATCGACATCTTTTGCATAGAAATTGTGACAAAAATGAACCTACTTGAGGGTCAGTGGGCAAACTCAAGAGCCGCTTATTTTGGTTATGACTCGAGGCATTTCTGGTGATAAAAATGAGTCTGGACTGTATCTAGACTCAATTTGTGTAAGGTTTTGTGAAAGTATCACACTACCCCACCATACAAATGCCAGTTTTAAGTGTATAACGCCCTACTGTAATCACATTCAGTCATCCATTTCTGCTTTCCATTCCATTTTTAAAGTAAAGGAAATTAAATTTGGGGAAATATTTAAGAATCTCTGTGTTTAATTGCCAACAGCTGGCTGCCTGAGCTCCAGCAGAGGAGTGAGAGACAAAGCAGACAAAAGTGCTGTAGTTTAATTTGGGTGGACAATGTTTTGTTAGGAGTGTTACTGAAGAGTGAGGATGACACCACTATCTAAACAGACTGCAGTGACATTTGCAGGAAATCTGCTATAAAGTTAGCAAACGGATGTTAGCAATGCACTTTTTCTTGGTGAATGTTTGTTTGGTGTCTAGTTCAACAAGCTAAAAGTGCAGGACAAGACGTGTTCATGGTTGTAAATTGGATGAGAAGGAATCTTTTGCAGCAAAGCTCTTGTTTTGTGCTGTTTGGCTGTTTGTCAGTGTAATGTCTTCTCTGCCTCTGATTGAACACTGACATCACTGCATGCAAGTTTGGTTAAAAATGGCAAGTTCCCCATCTGTGTAGACAGTGAACTAATGGTATTTTAATGAATTAAAATTCTAGATACTGTGGTTTCAGATTTTTTTCAAAGTTCATTTGTTGAAATTTTAAAAAAGTACAGTTATACTTTTAACATTTTGGTTCCCAGCTTTAAGGAAGGTGCTGCAGGCAAGGCAATCAGTCTGTAAGTCATCATTTGATTTTGAGCTGTAGAAAGTGAGACAGCTTAGCAGATCAATACTACATTCCCTCTGTGCGGTGAATCAACAAATATACCCAAAGGATTACAGAGGGGATAGTTGTACATGAGTTTGATACAGTACAAGTGAATTGTCTATAAGTGAATGTGGACACATACAGCATATGAGCATTTCATATAAATATTATATTAGTAAGTACCAGAACCAGAAGAGGAACACCTTTCAAGCATGACTTTTGCCATACAGCCACTGCATGTGCAGGCAGTGTGTTGTGTTTTTTAATCCATTTCCACAGAGTTGTGTGGAAAGATTTGTGAACAGGCAGGTAACAGCTTTGGATTACTGTGCAGAATATGGCAAGCTATTTAAAATAAACTATTCCCTTAAAGATGAAACCACATATCAGCATTAACCAATGAGCTGAGTCTATTTTTATCATGCTGCTGATAACAGTAGAAGGGTAAAGATGAATGTCTATTCAAGGTGTTAGAAACATATGCTTAAAAAATGGATCTATCGGATACAAAGAAGAGAGGCTATCAAATATTCAGGTGTGATAATCTTCCAGGAAGCTGTTGAAATTACATCTTCCAATTTATCTGTCTCTTTCTTCATATGTTTTGTGAGTTATAAGAATCATAGTTGTTAATCAGGTCACGTTTTTTCCTTTTCCCTGCTCAGCCAGTTGCGAAAGAAATGTGATCCAATATCTGAAATGCGATTTAATGAACCTTTTCTATGCCCAGTCCAGAAGACCGGGATGTAGATTACTGTAATGAATAAGAGGATAGAGCTTGCTTTGAGGGAACGTCACCAAAATGCAGATGATGTCTTGAAAGCTGTTAAAGTGAGTTTAATTTATCACAGTCTATTACAGCATGTACAAGCTTTCATGATCAAGGCAATGACCCGTTTTTCCAAACAACTACACAGCATGTGGTTTGAGCACACTGTGGGAGTAAAAATGTATTGGGCTTGATTTATCAAGCAGTGTAGAAATTTCTACAGTGAGTTCTGCTATAATATTGTGTAATCTACAGCTTTATCTATCTCTGCATTATTTGCATTAGTTTTTGCTTAGTTTTACATTCTCTCAGTATTAACTGTTTTACATACAGTATGCACCATGATGTGCATGCACTGATATTTTTAAATCTTTAAGACACTCATTTAACACAGATAGTTTGAATAAAGGGACAATAGGGATATATATCATTGCATGCTCTTCTGCAATTGTCAATCATCCTCAACTTCGAACCTCTTGCCTGCCTTCTTTTGCTTTTAATAAGGGGGTTGAGGTTTTCTTTCTTTGCTGTGAAAAGTATCACTGTCACTGTGTGCCCCTGTGATCTGTGGCTTCAGGTTCTGTAGTCTGCTCAAAACTTTGTGGTTTATGGTAAGAGTAGAATTTCATCATCTTGCCTTGCAGGTTCTAAACAGTGCCATTCTAGTAGCCTGTAGTATCTCAAATGTCTTCAGCTTGTATGCCTTGGAGCCTTCATGGAATTCCTCGATAGTCAGAGTTATTTCATGTGTGATAGTAGTCATTGTCTCCAGATTCATCTTTATGTCTCTGCACCATGACAGTCATAGCCAGAGGCATTATGTTTTCGGATTGTCCATCTATATGTCCGTCTGTCCCATTCTCGTGACTGTGACATCTTAGGAATGCCGGGAGGCACCTTCTTCAAACTTTGCACAAGCGTCCACTTGGATTAAAGGATGAACTAATTCGATTTTGGTGGTCAAAGGTCAAAGGTCAGTGTGGCCTTACAAAACATGTTTTTATCCATACCTCAAGAATTCATACCCTAATTATGACAAAGTTACACACAAATGTCTAATATGATACAATTATTTAATATCCAAAAGGTCAAAGGTCAGCTTCACTTTTACATCATTATGTTCAGCAAGAACACTTTTCTGGCCATTATTCAGTGCCATAAAACTCCACTTGAGGTATTTCTTGTAAAACTTCATTTTTTATGGATCTTGAGATTCTCATGAGTGGAGCCAGATTAAACTAGGCCCCAGTGACCCAATTTGCAGCTTGTGAATTACTTTTTCTATAAAATGGGCATTTTGCTTTCTATTCATACAACAGAATACCAAAAATTACTTCATAGCCCCTTCCTCAATGTAGCCTTGCTAGAATTATTCATAAAAAAGCACACAAAAAAGACTCACGCAATAGGCCTTTGTGAATCAAATAGGCTTACACTTCTTACACAATCAACAGCAGTAAAGAGCATCGCAAAGCCAGACAACACATACTGCAGATGGAGCAATGTAAACACCAGAGCTAATGCAGCTCTCAAACACACAGCAAGTGCAATTTTCTTTTTTTACACTGTGTTGCACAGATACACAACACAGCAGTTGCTGACATTCTCTTCTAGAGAATGGGTTTGCAACCCATCAGTGACTAGTGACTGTAGAACAAGTGTATTGTTGTTCTCACCTATTTGAACCGCATGCTGTGAGTTTTGAGCTCTACAATGTCTTACACAATATGCCCTTGGTCCAGTTTCTATGCTTGGTCATTGTCAGAGCATAATATGGCCTGATTCACTTCTCAAAGAGTTTTTTTCTTCTTCTTTTTTTTTTTTTTTTTGGGGGGGGGGGGTTGCTCATGAAGAATCCAGACCGAGTATGTACCTATAGGCTATACAGTTGGTATGCCCAATTACTAGGTGGCACCTTGTATCGGTGTTAAGTTGCAATAGCTCTTATGATTTGTTTTATTAAGCTAAACCTTAACCGAACAACCAAAACCATATTTCTCACTTTATTTTCACGGTTTTTGTACTGGTCAGAAGCATCTAATGGGGTCAAGTTTATAGTTTGCAGAGGAATTTTCATAGCCGCCATGGTTGTTACACATTGAGTTGTATGGGATAAAAATAAAGTTTGATTTTTGAAATTTTAGCTTTATTTTTGTATACTAAAGTTTGGTGGAAGTTTGTTGTGGCTATAAACTTACACAACAGTGATGTGAAAGATCTGAAAATAAACTTCTCAGTGTGTATATGCTGACACATCTTGGGTGCACAGTGACACAAAGTTCAGTATATGCATATTCATAGACTGTTTTCAATCTGATTTGGTTTTTCAACAAAGTTCAGGTAAAAAATCCAGAGTATTTCTATTTATCATTCACTGGCATCTGCACATGAAGAGTGTTGTTAGATAATTATTCTTTCATGTTGTCTTGATAGTTTTGATATTGGAGGGCGTGCTGCAAACAACGTTGGGCTAGTGTTAGGGATCTTTCCCAGCGGGTTGGTCATTTTGGTTGTATTATAATCATCTGCTTGTATCGGAGAAGAAATGTTTACCTCCCTTGAAAATCCACAATAATGCTCATGTTTTCTGAAAGCTGCCAAGTTTGAGGTTTAGCTCCTCTGTGCTGTGATACAGTATCAATGGCAGAACTTATTTTTTAGATGCTGTTTGAATGCACCCTAGAGTAACATTGTATGTGAAGTGTAGCACCTCAGAGTTTATTAAGGAATTTTACTCAAATGTCCTTACTTGTGAGGTGCTTAAGATTTTGTATATCTCTACACTGGAAGCCTATGGCAGTGATGACTCATCACAAAATGGTTGCCAAAGATTTCCAAGCCTGGCCTTGCTTGCCTGCCAAATTTTTATTCGTATATAGTGCTGTACACATCCAGGCACCTGTCCAGGGTTTGAATAAGGTTGATCCAAAGGAGACTCTGTTTGTCCCATCAGCTTAAAAGGTATTTCTGATGGCTCTGCAAAAAAAGGCTATTTCAACTCAAGCAGCCATAACACACTACATTTGCCTTTTCCACCTGAAGTCTCTTTTAAATCACTGACATATTAGCAAAACGCCTACATTAGCTGCAAGCATAGGGCAGACTATTATAGCCTAGCAGCCCTCTCCGAGTATACAAAGTCAAAGGCCTCAGTGTTAGGGTGCAAGTAATATCCATTAGACAAGCCAGCACAGTTGTCTGTACATTTATGTCATACGACTCTCATATGACTCTCATTCATATGATTCTGATTGGTTTAATCTAATTTGCATAATGCAAGGCAGCAAAGCTTGCAAGGTTGTTTTGGGGTCGGAAAGATGGAAATGAACTGAGGTTAATATGAGAACATAGCTACAGTACATTTAAGTATTGCCTAAGATATATTTATAGGCTCAGCTCTTTCCTATAGCACACCTACCACATCCAACCTGTGCACCTTGAGAGAGTTTTGAGCTTCATGCTGGAAGCAAGCATTTGCTGAAGTAAAAAAATATATATATGAGGGAGGATGTATATTGCCTTTGCCTCATATGCAACCACCATCTTATACAGATATTTTGGGGGGGTGTTAGGGTATTTGTTATGCTGAGGCTGACAGCTGAGCCTGGCAGTTTAGACTGATAGTTGAGCCTTGTGTGCCAGTGTGGAATTGAGTCTGACTATCTAAGAGTTGTCCTGCAATGGCCTCTGTACAGAGAAAAACCAGACTTTTTAAAAAATCAAATAAACTTGTGGTTTTGACAGTTGACATTGTCTCTCCAGCATCTGCCCAACAATTTTGTTATCTGGTGTGTTACCAACATCACAGACTCATGGCTATCGACTTAAACTCAATGATTTATTTTTTACAACGTATTTACTTATTTATTTAACTGTTTCTTAAATTATTTATAATTTATAAACGTCTGAACTTAGCTACACTCATGCATTATCAATGATCTGTGCTAAAAGATTTGTTTCATATCAGATAAAACAGCTGTACAGTTGTTTGGCTTAAACTGCTCACCATGTGCAAAGTGTTAAGTCTTATTTAGTCCAAACAACTGGTTAACACTTCCACTGCATATTTGTCATTCTGGGCCTTACTTCTGTTCTCATAACACATTCTCTTTAAAGAAATAATAATTCATTTCTCTCTTTTAGAAATGAAAATATTTATTTACTGTAGGAGTCAAACGATTTCAAATCGATGTTCCACTTGACTGGCCTTGTGAGAGCAAGATTTAAATTCACCTTTACATGCTACAGATTAGAATGGGTATATTAGATTTTCTTGAATCTAATATTATGTTTGTAATTATTGTAGATATGGCTTTGTTCATCTGCAAAACATGAAAGGATATTAGCATGATACATGATTCTGCTGTGCTTTGGCCCACTGGTTGACTGCCTGTTTATTCATGCATTAATCAACCATTCCCTATGAATTTGCCATTGGGTTTATGTTCTCCTGTAAACCTTTGACCTGGGGAGCACATCAGCTCCTCCATCCTCACTTGAACCCAAGGTGGACGATTCCAGCAAGGTCAGTTTTTTTTTCTTGCCATTGATCACTCTATAGATCAGTGCCAGCGACCAATGAAATGTACAGTCAAGGACTGCTAAATCCAATCACTGGAAGCCAGAGGGATTCAATCATTCCCTGCATCGAAGGACTTTATGATTTGGAACCAATTGACTTGGTTGTGGTGCTGTAAAACAAAGTGGATTGTTCAGATATATTCAGCATCAGGCCTTGGTGATTAAGATGTGAGATTCAGCGACACAGCAGAACTAGTTTATGATTACTGGATTAGGAACAGAATCCATATTTCAGAAACGAGGGTGTCAGTGCTGTGAAAAATGTCATTATTTTCTCTTGAGCAACTGTTTAGTTGGGAGAAACAATTGTAGAGAACAGACTGAAATGTAAAACAAGCAAATTAAATCAAACCTTAAACATTAGATTTATTGCACTTGCATAATAAAACACAATACTCTAGAACTAGTGAAAAAACAATACCCTTTAAATCTTCAATGTATGTGTTTGTATAACAATTACAACAGCTAAAGGGAGAGGTTTAAAGGCATAGCTAGTGACAGGTAGGGATGGAGAGGCGAGAAAGACAACAAAGATAAACTTGTCAAAAAATCAAATTGTTGAGTTCAGGAACTTGTTCCCCTGCCAACAGAGAGTTAACGTTGCCTGGTTACCCGCTGCAGTGTGGAAAGTTGGGAGAGAGCAACAGTCTTTGTAAATTGCCTGACTGTCTTTGGTGACCTGACAGCGGATCTCTTCTGGTTTGACAGCCTCCCAATAGTGCTGGACATCACTTGATTTTTTAACTTTAGCTCTGACACTGTTTTAACTTTCTAAACTGTTTATACCTGTTTTTATTGTGGGGATGTTGTGTTACTTTACATATTGGTTTTTCTATAGTTTGTTTGCGCTTGGATGGATATAACACCAGTGCTTTTAAAGTATTTTTTTTTCTACTGAGATATATAGACCCTGCTTTTGGTGACATAAATAACTTGATATCTTATTATTATTAAATGAATCGTTTCAAACTCTATTATGTTTGTTCACTAATGTGTTTATTTCTTTTTGGTGACATACTTGGAGTTAAGCAGTCATTGTGGTCATTGTGGTGGTTTTGCACATCATCTGTCAGATATCACCTGTCAGTCAGACTGTGTGGGAGTACACTGTGATGTATTGTATGTAGAGTGTCTGTTGACTGAGGTTTCTGTAGGTGTTACTCCTTTCTGTCTGTTTAACCATGTTGGCTATTGCTGCTCATGTTTACCCAGTTTCTCTGTTTATTCCAAACAGGCGTCTGTTCAAGCTGCTGCTCAAGTGAGAATATATCGCTTCCAGTACACCTGAGGATTTGTTTTGTAGGTCCTACACAAACCAGATGTCTAGACATGCGATAGGTGATATGAATACTCAAATAGCTGAATCCTTCATGCTTTATCAGGGTGAAGCAAGTGAAAAAGCAGATTTTATACATTTATACATGAAAATGTAGCAGATTGTAATGATATTTACATTTGTCATGTGAAAATGACAAAATGATTTGTGATTGTCTTAGCACATTGGTATTTATTAAAAATCCAGTGGGCCAATGTGCCCACCGTCCATGACCTGTACACATCCAGAGTCAGGAAACTGGCTGGGAAAATAACTACAGACCCCTCACACCCTTGACATAACCTCTTCCAACTTCTCCTCTCTGGTAGATGCTAAAAAAACACTGTATGCCCAAACAACCAGACAAAAAAAGTTCCTTTCCTCTCGTTGTCACCCTGATGAACAGTTTTCAGTCCCTGTGCTATAACCCTGTAATAATATAATACCCACTGTACCTCTAGATTATACATATTTAATTCAAAACACAAAATCTATAATAACATGTATACAAAGCATTCATTTCTGTATATTTGAGCAGGATGTGTATATAGGCAACTGTACATATCCACCCCTATGCTTATAAAATAACATCACTACTTGCACTCTTCATACATTTTGTGTCCTGTTCACAGTTAACAGAAAAGGTTTCACCTGTATGTAGACAATGTATGTTGTTGTCCACTTGTTTTTATATTTATGTTTCTATTTCTTCACCCACTTGAACATAATAGTGATATTTGTTTTTTTGTTGTATAACCTTTGTTGAGTTTATTTTTCTTAGCACACTGAGAACCACTAGAAACTGGAGTCAAATTCCTAGTATGTGTAAACATACTTGGCCAATAATGCTGATACTGATAATTAATACATGAGTCTTTAACATATAAAGATATAGAAGCATGTTGTGGGCCTCTATGAACAATATGTAGCTTGTGAAATGTACAAAAATATTACCATATTTGAATCTATGACTGTAGATGTTGCAAAGGAATAACTACATTGCTTAACAATAGCACACTTTCATGGCGGGCAACATACAAACTTAGTTCAATGATGAAAAAATCGAAGTTATTTTTTTTGACTGTTTTCCTTTTTCAGTTTTTTGTAAACCACAATCTCTTAGCACATGTCAAAAATTAAAAAAATGTTTCCTTTTATATTGCTTGCAGAAGCCCCCTATACAGCACATTTTTAGAGTGATTGATTTCATGTTTTCAAGGACTTATCCCAACATATTGGAATAGGTTTTACCTTGTAAACTTAGTGATGCTGATACTGTACTTGGAGAGCAGTGGTGATTTCTGTCATTTCATAATGGCAACATAGTTGTTTAAAATGCATTATTCTGAAGTATGTTTCTTAGTAGATGCTTCACTATATTCTGTCCTTCAATACAGACAGAACAACAGTCCAAAAGTATTCATCTATGATTATGTCATAAAAGTGCAGAGATCACATTTTGTTGTTATCACATACAATAAAAGAAAATATTTGCCAGCTATAAATGGATTCAAGGAAAAATGTTCAGTCGACATTGACTTTAAAGAACAATCAGAAAGCACACTTTAAAGGTTTTGTGACTGAAAGTGTCTTAAAAACAGAGTCACACAGGCATGCAGTAAAGTTCAAAGTACTCCTTTAACCCCTGTTAAGGGAATCACAGAAACATTAAAAAAGCCAAGATCACTTCATTTTACTCTTTCATGTTAACCTATATCCCAGTGTCAAAACAGTCAATAAATGTGTGTTCATCCTTATGACTTGTAAAATTTGAAATATGAGAATGGGAATCTACCATGCTGTGTGAATATCTATGCTGAGCCTTTACATCCAGTAGTTATTCTGCATATATAAAAACGTGTTTGTGCTTGTAAGACTTGACAGAATATTGTGAATTCATATGATATGTTGTAATATTAGCAAACTGCCCATTTGTCCACGTAATAAATATGTGTTTGACACTTCGAGGTAACAGTATTATATGACAGTTTTGAAAATAAAATGTATTTTCAAAATGTATATTTATAGTTATTTTTTGTCAGATTTTTAAAACAACGCCAATAATTAATCTTTGAGTCTGACTCATTTTCTCATCGCCAATGACAGATTCAACAAAACAGAAAGGAAAATTCCATTGTGGGATCCCAATCTGGGGATAAATAAAAATCCCAGCCAATTAAAACATCACCATATCAAACTGACTTTCTGTCCCTAACAAATGCCATTGGTTCTCACACTGCATTATATCCTGAAGCTATTTCCTGTTTTTCAAAAGAATATTCTATTACAATGTAAATTCAATTACAAGGCATAAAAACACCACTTCATGTATTTCAAGTAAGCAAAATGAATTTATAATTTCATCACTTAGTTTTCTAAATTTTCTATAAATTATAAAGGCTATACATTTTAAGTCTACTTCATTTTTTGATGGTCTACAGTATTACTGGTTTGAGACAAATAAACAGAAGGTGTTCACTCACATAAGTGGGTGCAAAGAAGCTCACAGTCTCTGAGGTGAGGATGTATGGCTAAAGATTGGACTGGTCCGCCAAGAGTATAGGGTCTTCTCACACAGTCATTGTTTGCATCCATAGGATCAATTGCAATCTTCTTTAGCCTTTGCCTTCTTTACCTTCTTGCTCCACTTTGACATTGTCTGAATCCTCAAGAGAAGGCAACACTGACAGAGAGTGTAAGCCTCTCACTATCACAGATGGAGTGTTGCCTTGCGAGTGGGAGGAAGCAGAGAACAAGCAGACAGTGAGGAAATGATGCAGCGTTACAGGAAATAAAAGACCTGGTGTGATAAAAGGTAGGGGTGCTAGAGGAACATGACCAAACACAAACAACATATTTCACAAATACGTTTCTAAAAGCTAGAATCAAAGATTAAATTCCATTTTTTTAAATGGATTCCTTTTTAACAGTGAAAATTGAACTAATTAAAAAAATCATGTTAGTTGGTAAGTATTAGTGACTTTTAGACAATGTTATTTTTTTCAAAATGACTTGCAGTTTTTAAACACAAATGGAACACAGCGTAGTTTGACTCTCTGTCTGCAACATTTTTGGTATTTTTGATTGATGTCCATGTTTATTAGGTCAGATTGGTTCCCCAGCAGAAACTGTGTTGATGATTATTTGAGATCTCCCTTAAAGGAGAATCTTTTTCCACCAAATCTAATTGTACAACATTTTTAATGGTCAATTCCTTTAAGTCCAACTGAAATCACATTTAATCATCCCTCTTTGCAGTCAAAAATGTCGTTTTTTTATAAATAGTAATAGTTTTGTGTTATTAGAATGGAGATAAAAGGGTCTTTGGAAATATCACAAATGCTGATTTTTGTGTCAGCCAGCTGGAGGGGCTGGGAAAGATTGATGACATTAGCTGGCAGGCTACTGGTGTTACATTGTACTGAACAGAGACAAAGTCAACACACTGCCTTAACTACAAGTCATGGAAAGACACAGTGACAGAAGCCGGGATCTTGCAGAGTAATGACCAAACCGGCATCTAACCAGACCAAAGTGACATTTTCAAGTATGTTTACATGCTGTTTAAGAGTGGTGGAAAGTAATAAAGTACATTTACAAAAAAGTACTGTGCGTGCTTACTTTGAGATAATGATTATTTACATGATCTGCTATTTTATATTTCCACTCCACATTTCAGGGAGAAATATTATACTTTCTACTCATCTACATTTATTTGACAGCTTTAGTTACTTTTCAGATGAAGATTTGACACAATGAATAAGACACCCATTTAAAATACAACACATAGTTAAAGATTAAACTATTGGTTTGGCCTTTGACATCTTAAAAAAGCAGTATGCAGTCAGGGTCACATTTCAGATGTGTATGAGTTGTTAACAGCTCCACCACATAGTGATGTGATCTAAGCTTCTCACATGGTTTCATTTCAATAAAAGTTTGAATGCAGTAAAATGCCTCACTGAAAAAATCAAAGATTAGAGAAAAGTCCAAAAACTGAAAACAGATTTGAGTATCAGAACTTTGTTTTTACTTCTTTCCTCTCCCACTGGGCTGAATTGGCTATCTGTTTATAAAGTACATATTGATGCTTCAGTATTAATAGTGTAATGATGTCATATATTATAATAAGTCAGAGGGATGAAATTGGTACTTTTACTTTAATACTTTAAGCACATTTTACTGCTTGTATTAAATACTTTTACTTAAGTAGATTTTTTAATGCAGGGCTTTTACTTGTAATGGGTTAGGGTTAGAGTATTTTTACATTTCTATGCTGGTACTTTTAAGTAAAGGATCGAAGTACTTCCTCCACCTGCAGCAGAACATCTTAGCTATCTAGCCTGCTAACTGGCATTAGTAGTTCCCTGGTGAATGTTTGTTTGGTGGCTTATTCAACAAGGACAAGACATGTTCATGTTTGTTAGATAGGTGTGAAAGGGGACTTTAGTAGGAGAGCTAAAGTGGGCTGTTGTTCAGAGTCTGTGGCTCTTGTTTTGTGTAGTATGTATGCTATCAGGCTCGATGTGACTGCTCTGGCTATGATTCAATGCCTCGTTGTTGCTTTATTCTAGGTTTTATTTGTTGTATCGAAATAAGGACAAGCACATGGATGAAGAAACAGTCTTTAATTAAAATAATGCAAAACTGGTTGGGCACAATCATGAACAAATCAAAATCATGAACATCAAAAAATTAAAGATATAAATTCCTTTCCTCTTTTTTTCCTCAAAGGAGAAAACAGGACAAATAATTTGCAAAGCAGATAATGTGGTAGTAATAAAAAAAGGCAGTTTAATTTCAGTTGGACTTTAACGTAAGTGTCTCCGACTGAGCTGCAATTTAGTGCAAAACATCACAGAAACACCTTTAAATTCAGTGTGTGGATGCAATAACATGAACACCTGTATAATATTATGCAATCCAGTACAATAGCTCTGCAATAAATACTGCCTTTGCAACACTTATAATGTTCAATTTATGACAGCAGTGTTGCAGACGTGCTGAAAAATTGAGCCTTAGGCTTCACGAAGGTGGTATTTATTGCAAGATTATTGTGTTGGTTTACAATATGTTGTACAGGTGTTCATGTCATTGTCCACCCCCGGCATCCTCTGCATATGCACATCCTAATTACACAAGTATGTTGCCCATTGGAAGAGCCGTAGGATGCGTGACAGCACAACAGAAATTAATTCTAAATAATATAAAACTTTCATAGGATATAGGTTTTTATGTTATTTATGTCAGACAAAGCAGCTCAGGGCGATTTTTCATTATTGCAACGATAACACGGTTTTGTTTCCTCACAGAGAAACACTGACTGCTCCATACATGTAATGTCTCATTGTTCTTTGGTGTTGCTTATACTGAGGTAGCATTCATGAGTCAAATTAATATTGCCACTTAGTGTTCATCACTTATTATGCACAATATAATCAGCCAATTACATTCATAAGAGTCAGTGTTGATTTCCATTTACCCAGATGTCAATTCTTCTTTGTGTTTTGTAACTGTCAAAATTAAACCCAAAAGTGATATTCAGTTTTGAAAATATTGAATCATCTATTCTCAAATAAGAGGAAAAACTGTCAACCTGTGTTAAGAAACTCACATAAAAAAGACAACATTTTCTCATATGATCTCAGAACTTGAGTATAGGACTTTATGTATAACCAATGAATGTATTTTGTAAACATGCTGTTTTATCTCACAGTGATCACATTAGGTGTGTCTCTACAGAAAGTGTCTTATCAGAAAGAGATTCAAACATCCATCCTCCTCCAATGAAGAAAACAGGAGTCGCTCCACAGCTGATGTTTATCACCGTAGGAAAATGCAATGTTTTTGCCATAGGCTGTACTCTGAAGATAACATGATCACTTTGAGTAATTCCCCATGTTCTTATTTCCCCCTTAAAATAATACTCATGTATGATAAACTGTAACAAAGAACAGCCTAAAAATGAAGGAGTGATTTAGCAGGAAGGGATGATTCAATTACAGTGGAATTGTGGTGTATTATAACTACCAGTATAACATTATTTCATAAGTTTTCACAGACATAGGTAATGACTGATGTTTAGTAACCAAGGTAATGCATCTTAAAGAAAAATATCCCATTTCTTCAGAATCTTTCTAGTAAGTAAAATAACACCAGCATTTTTAAACTGTTTAATTTCTGTAACTGAGTAATGTGGTAGAAAAACACCTTCTGTAATATCTGTTCATGGCAAGTGTTTTATGGTTAACAGTAATGTAATAGGGTTGTAATGGCAAACCTGGGAAACAGTTTTCCAATTTCGGGGAAATTAGGTCTGTTAAAAGGGCTAACATTAATTGCAGGGCTTTGACGAAGCACAAACTCTAGTCTCCTGCATGAAACCACCCTGACCTCCTTTTAATATAGAAAGGACTGCATTGGCACCCAAGAAGGCATTGGACATAAATGTTGAGGTGCAAATATGTCCAATATGGATTTCATTTTTAGAAATACTGGCCTGCTTGTGCTTCAAGTGAGTACAAAAAATATTTTGCCAACCTCACTCCAAGTGCTTTACATTGTCTAAACATGATCATAAAAAACGTATCACACCAACGTTTCTTGGGGTGCATATTTGGTCATTTAGATGTGAGGACTTGTTTATTATATACTTTACATTGTGATAGAGTAAACATGAAGAGTAGCATAGAGTGGAATTGTGCAAGAAAAGTACATTTCCAACCACATTTCATGGAAATCCAATACTTCAGTCATTCTTGTATGAATACACTGCTGAGGAGATTTTTCAAAAGATTCGAGAATAAGCTTCTGCTGCAAGTCAAGCAGTCTCCCTGGGAGAGGAGGCACTGGAAGAGGTGGTGTCAAGCCCATAGAGATTTTAAAAAGTATATGCTGCAACAAATATGACTCTGTGCAGGTTTTTTCTTGAATCCCTGGCTGACTCCAAAGTACATACATCAGAGAGTGTGTTTGTGTGTGAGGGTACTGCCTGATTCTACTCTCAGACCTCTCTATATCGTGAAACTCTGTTTGTTGGACAGTTTCATGATTCAGAGGAGTCTAAGAGGAGAACCATGAGGCAGAAAATACATAAAAGTTTCTGTACTCCGCTGCTGATGCTGAAAACATTGTTGGCTACATTTGCTGCTTTTAATATCTGCCTGACAGGCTGCCAACTGACTGATGTATCTCTGACCACAGGAGCTAATGGATGAGCACACATTTCCTGCAGTGTAACGACAGCAAAACTTACGTTTTCCTTTTTGGCATTCCACATCAGATTCTTCTCCCCACACCTCATTTCGCCTTTGAGGGCGGGGTTTTCTCCTCGGTCACAAATCTTGAGCTGAATTTTAATGAACATATGAGACATCTACCTTCTCAAAAATATCCCTAAACTCTGCCCCTCTGTAACCCTGTCAGATGCAGGTACACTTGTCCATGCCTTTACCTCCTCAAGACTGGACTACTGCAATACACTCTTCACAAGGATCCCTGTCAAGAGCACCAATACATTCAGAACAGCACTGCCAGGATCCTAGTTTCTGTTTTCATTGTACTGGCTGCCTGTCTCCTTCAGGATTGTCTACAAAGTCCTGCTACTCACATACAAACCATCAACGGACATGTGCCTTACTACCTACAGGAAACCCGCACCCTCAGATCTGCTAGCAGCTTGCTCCACCAGGCCCCCACTACTAAGCTCCGCACCATGGGGGTCAAGCCTTCTGCTCTGTTGCACCACGCTTGTAGGACAGCCTTCCTAACCATCTGAGGACAGCACAGACCCTAGACTCTTTTCAAACAGGACCAAAAACCTTTCTATTCAGGGAGGCTTTTTTATTAACTCTTTTTTTACTATTTTCTCTATGTTGTGAGTTCTCTGTCATATTATTTCTATAGCACTTGAGTTCCACTATGAATGAAAAGCCTGGTACAAATTAAGTGTACTATAATTATTATTATTAGTAGTAGTAGTAGTAGTATACATCAATATTGCTACCACTCATATAACCTTAGTCAAAGAATCTGATTTATTCCTCTAAATGTGAAATATCTTGCTGGACAGATGCAGGGAACAGAAGAAAAATATCAATATTTCATTAAGTGTGCACAAAAACAGTTTAAAAATATCTGGCGTCTGCTTGTTAGTGAGGTTATAAAATGTCCTCAAGCCTTTTTGAGAAAAAAAGCTGAATAATAAATAAATAAGTAAAAAATAAGGTTCTCCTTTTGCATTTTTTGAGAACCCAATTGAAGTTGTGTTGTGGAAAAAGAAGTCTCTGGAAAAACACATCTAAGTATACCCACAACCCATGATTATCCTTTGAAACAATCGTTTTACTGTATAGGTCCATTTGTAGAGGAATAACGTTATGACCAGTAGAAAATGAATAGACACACTCAAATTTCCCTTCAGTTGACAGAGACAATGTATTTGTTGGCTCTAAATGGTTCTCTGGACCATTAGGAGAGGTTTCATTTATTCTGCCTGGGGGTTTGCACAAGACCCAGATACGCTTAATGATATACCCACACTACACTCATGCTGTGAGTTTTAAAGCTGTCTCCGACGAGAAAATTGGGGTTTTAGTTATTACTCATGTCCTCCTTCACTCACATCTTCCTGGCCAAAGCAGCAGTGAGAAAATGCTCACGAACACTGCAGCCACGAAATGAAGCATGACTTTTGACAGGGCAAGAGGGGGTGAGAGTAGATGTCAGGGTGGGAGAGGGTATTGGGGGGTGGGGGCAGGATTGAATCTTCTGAAATTGGGTTAATGTACTATGAAGTGTCCCCTGCACAACTCATGTGCACTGAGATGCCAAATTTGCGCAGGATCCATTTAGAAATGTTGTTTTAGGGATGGGCAGTGGCAAAGAATTGAGACAGGAAGGAGACAAAAAGAAAAGGGACTACCCCCCCTCGTGAACCTCTGTGAGTCACATTGAGACTGGGAAGATTGAGGGAAGAAAAAAAAATATATATATAACAGTAGTTTATGACTTTGACCTGAATGTAAATGGTTTTCTAAAGGACCTTTGTTGAAAATGTTTTCTGTCAGCTCCATGTTTACATTCATTTTGTATTGTTTTTCCTATGCTTTCACAGTGGAAGTGAAAGGAAAAGTGTGTTTGAATAGGGAGATTGATGCCTTTCCATCAACTATGTTCCCACATACTGAGCTGATTTTTTGTGCAACCTGACATCAAGAGGTAGTTTAGGTCTCCTGTACATGCATCCCAATTGCTAAGCTTCGCCCCCCATTAGTTGCTGTTGCCATGCCTGTCAAGCTTTTAGTCCTTGCACGTCTCACATAAAATGTGTATTAGCTATGTTGGCCCACAGCACATATATTAATTTCACAATAACAGCTCTAAAATTGTGAGATGCCTATGTTTTTTGGGGGCTATTTTTTTATTTTTCTGTCTGCTCAAACGATCAAAATGGCTAGCATTACCTTAACCTTATGTCTAGATGTCAGAGCCCAATACACATGACTAGAGTGACGCACATTAAATGGAGGAAAATAGACTTGAAGCATAATGAAAGCTTCAGGTCATGGTTACCTCAGTGAGATGCTGCCACAACACAAGCTATAATGAGACTATATACTAAAATATCTGTTGCATGTGATGTTAGTATGAAAAACACACTTGACAGATAAAGATAAAGGGTTATTCTCAGTTGAAAATACAATATTTTTAAATGGTGTCAGTGAATGTTAAGTTGAGTGAATGTATATATAGATTGTCAGTTATTAAGATTTTTGCAGGCTTTCTATCATTCTTATGGTGGTTGCTATGGACACTGCTCTTACTGAAACCACATAGTTGCATGGTTTTTTCGTCATTGTCTTTGCATAGTACAGTTATCTGTTATGTTATTTGTGTTATTGTATGTATTTTTAGGTTAAAAAAAAAACATTAAAAAAAGGAAGAAGAAGAAGAAGAAAAAAGTGTGCTCCGGGGATGAAATATATTTAAAGCTTTATGGTTGGTTGACTGGAGGACCTTTCCAGAAGTATTTTCTTTACTCTTCAGGTTTTCTTTTAATATCTTTAACCTTTCTCAACACAAAAACACAAGCGTGTACGATGCAGGATTTGGTTTTGGTGAGGTAACTTCACATTTAACTCTAGGTTTTCAGTCCTATGATCACAATTTCATAGGTTAGGAAAATCCAGAGTTGACTCAGCTAGTTAATAACCGGCTCCATAGTAGGCTACTGGTTATTTGGACAGCCAATGTAAGACTCAGTATAGCAGATAACAAAAAGATATCCAGGGTATGTTTAATTTGCTTTGTAGTATAGGCCATAATTTCCCCCACTGGATGTTACCATAGAAACTGCTCTAAGATCAGTTGTAATTACAGGAAAGTTAGACGTTAATCTACTGCAATTGTTAACATATTGATAAGCATTCAGGAGGCAGTTTAATACATGCACGATGTGGCTGAACAAACATTTTCAATCCACAACAAACAAGCTGCTTAAACACAGTTTGAAGCGCTGCATAACTCCTATCGACACTAAACAGCAACCCAAAACCCCATTTCTAGAAAAGTAGCTTTATTATCTGAAATAAACCAAGATTTTACTTTATCCTAACATAGCATAGATCATCTAGATACATTACTAGTACAAGATATTTAATACATTCAGTAGATATTTCTTTTTATGCCTTTATATTTACAACCCTACTCTGCAAGAAGAACTACAACTATGGTGCTGATTTGTATCAAAATGCATGGTGTAGAAAATAAACTGTATTTTGTAAAAAATATATATTATTGTTTTCCTTACAATTGGAAATTGGAAATAGTGAATTGAGAGTACACTGAGAGGTAAACACATATGTGTAATCAGATTTTAAATATGTTATAGTTAAATTGGTGAAAAATCCATTTGAACCATATTATATCTATATTTGGCAGTGTCCGTGTTGTTGACTATACTCACGTCATAGCTGAGATCAAGAGCTCAAGAGTCCCATGTCTGCAGCCACTTTTGTTGCTGAATTATAAGTCACAAACATGCATCATGGTCAAAGTTCAATGGTCAACATTTCAAAGCAGAAGCGATGTACAGTCTTCAAACTGACATATGTAACTCTCCAGGTTAACCTTTCCAAGAACGTATTTGGTTTAGCTCTACAACATTCACATTTTTTCATTTCATGGACACAAGCCATCCCAGGCCTATTTCAGACAGTGATTTGAAAGCCCAATGTATAAAATAAAGCTTATTCTTTCTTTCTTTCTTTCTTTCTTTCTTGTTCGCTTGCTTTATTGCTTTTTTATTGAAAATTGTGACCAGAATGAGTCACCTTCAGAGACTACAGACTTGGATGAAGGCCTGGTAGGTCAGGGTTAGGGTGAAAAGACCTTCCTGTTCTCATGAATACATAGGCTACTATTTACACAACCCAGAAATAAAAAAAAAAACCCAACATATTTTTTATTCTTGTTTTTCATTTTTATTTATGTCAGCATGACATAGTCCATTCAATTAGAATCTGTTTTATTAGTCAATACAAGCATACAAAGAATTTGTCTGAATGTAATAGTAATAATTTTGAAACTGGATATAAAACTTGAAATTAAATATTGACAACAGAAATATGGACTGTGAAATCGACAAAGAAATGTATGAACTACATGAATGTACAAAGAAAAACTATCAAATGTGACATGTGCATAAATAATTAAATTATATAACAGTGGCGGATGGAAGCAATGAACAATGTAAAGTCCTGTTTGATGAAATATATGAAAGTGACAAATGCAAGGATTAAATGAGGGATGTGAAATGTAAAGTCCAGTTTGATAACCCCATCGTCATCCTGTTTATATGGCAATGGTACAAGATTTGATGCACACACACACACACACACACACACACACTACATTGGAGTGCTTTATTGGATGACGTGACTCAACATTAATTGAGGAAGACACTATGTTTTAAGAAAGATGATTTCATCTTAAATATTCTTGAAAAAAATTTAATTAAATGAGCACTATCCCATTTTCCAAACACTGGCTATAAGAACCATTTTTTTTAACAGAGATAGTGGCATTTGGATTCGGGTTGCAGCAGATGGCAGGAATTTAAAACAGAATGAGGCCCACTGATGGCAGACAACCTGAAATATCAGTCATATGCACCAATTGACCCACAAAACAATGCTCTTCCCTAGCCTTCCACTATCACAAGTAACACAAAGAAACATTATTTATCAGATTCAAAGCAGAAATTATTAAAACGGATGGCTTAAAATCAACCTGTTGTATTGTTGAGTTACCAAGGAGACTTCTGTGTTTTTGTGTTGAGAAATGTTAAAGATATGCAAAGCTTCAAATTCTGGCACACTAAATCAATTTTTTGACAGTTACATAAAATAATAGAAATAACATAACAGCTTAGATAACTACACAATGCAAAGACAATGATCCAAAAAACATGCAACTACGTGGTTTCAGCGATAGTTGTGTCCATGGCAACCAGCATATCAATGATAGAAAGCCTGACAAAAGTCTTCATAACTGACAAACTAAACATCATATACATTCACTGAATGAAGATTATGAAGACAAAATGCAATGTTATCAAAACTCAGAAGGAAATGATGTACTTTTCACTCCACTACAATAATCTTGTGATGATTTTATAAAATAGAATATATTGTTACAGATTTTACTACCTTGTCAAATAGTATATAAATAAATAATCAGCACATCAGCGTGTTTCCGTTCCTGTTTCCTTGAGGTAAACTGTTTTCTGCAGCAATGATAACAAAAGGTCAAGTGTTTGAGACTGCATTACCCTTTTGATAATTTATCATCCATTCAACGCTTAACTGAACAGTTTGTATCATTTAATGTTTCAACAAGAAACTAAATGTTCTTCTCTGTGTAATTGTTTTCACAGAGCACAAGGCAGCAAAAAGCTACAGGTACATATCCTAACTCATCTTTTTAAAACTGAGTGTAGGTTTATACAAGTATATTATGTGTAGATTGACAGAAATAAAAACATGGCATTTAGGTTAAAGACTCCATATTTTGTCTCTCTTCTCCTTTTGTTAGATTAGAAAAGTTTTGGTTGGGTTTTATAGTGAGTAGCAGAAAATTCAAACTTTAGAAATACTTATTCAGTGTATTTTTATGTTATTACTGTGTAATTTTTCCTGATTGATGGCTTAGAAGTGTATTATTGACTGGTGATTGGAGGCTTGACAATTGCAGGCTGAGCTGACCACACTGGATCAGACAGCTGAGGGAAACAAAATCAAATATTCTTACAGAGCCAAGTGAAAGTCTGACTTTCAGATTCAGAAAATATTGCAGAATGGGTGTTTTTTTCTTGTTTACATTTGTATGTACATACATTGTATTTATAACAGATTCCCTACAATGCTGATAAGAGAAACATACAGTGCTGCTCCTGCATACAAGATTTGCCATAATGTGTGAATGTTGACAAAGGACACAAGCAAAATTACTCATCTTTCCATGACTTCATTAAGTGTCGGTATAATGAGGCATCTCATAGATAGTGTTTCCACGATAAATCTATTTGCTAAATGTGAAATTCATTCAGCGAGATGCCTCTGTGTGAATTATTACAGATAACACTAATATTGTAAATAAGATAAGCTTAATAAAATGCAGTGTACATTTAATACAGCAGTCTCTTTTTGAAGCAGCAACTCGTCCTTCAGAAAAAAAAACTGGTTTGGATCAATATGGAGAGTTATTTGGGTTTCACACTTGAGAGATTTTTCTTTGATTGTGATGGTCATATACAGTGTTATTATTGTTTTATCATTTCAACAAAGTTTATATTGCATACAGCACTAAAACAGATGGTCTTTATTTTGTGCTAAATGTACATTTGATTTGTAGCTATGTGTATATGTTTGGACCATGTAAAAAAAGAAAAGAAAAGAAAACTACATTTTGCCTTATTTTCACCTCTTTTTTAATTCAGTGGTTTAAGAATATTAACACCTGTTTCCTACATACAATTAATAATGCCACAGTGTAAAAGTCCTCATTCAAAATTAATGAATTGAGTAAAAGTATAAAAATATTGTCATAAAAATGTGCTTAAAATCTTAACCACTACCACTTCTTCCTTAAAATAGGTTAAAGTTGTAGGTAATTACAATTATAGATTGCACATTTGTTAATTATAGGCTACTGTATGTTATATGTGTAAAATCTGAATCTACAAAGAAACTAGAAACAAACAGTCATATAGATGTATATTAACTAGAATCAAAGGGCTGCAAAGAAGGGACTTCAACCCTTCCAGTAGACGTGCAGTAAAAAATGTAAATATTAAAGTTATTGAACTGACAGTATATGATTGATTGTTATAGAAGGTTTCCAGAGGTTCATAAAGAATTTAAAATGAGCTCTGCTTTCTCCAGCTATCAGTATAATCATGCTTAGATGTTCATGCATTTATTACAATAAGACAGAAGTATATAATATAACTCTAATTGGAGTCAGTCTGCATAATGAGTACTTTTCTTTTTGCTCTTTATTTATTTTACACTTTTATTTCAAAAGATCAAAGATCAAGATCAAAAAGAAGCTAGGTCACTGTGTAAGAAATTGCAGATTATATGAGTTAGAATAGCAACATGATTTCATGTTTTATATTTAAACATCATAATAAATCTATAGTTACACTACCATGCCTAATTGAAAGGTCTATTCTTGCTGTGTATGCTTGATGACTGACAGGCTGCAACATGTGTTTTTAAGTGTGAGTGTGGGACACTTCTGAGATGTCACAAAATGGATAGACTGCAAATTAGCCAGGTTTGTTGAATATTCATCATTTAGAAAGAAAAACACATATTTGCATTTGAAACATTCGCACATCTGGCACTGCACAAACATCGAATCTAATGTTGTTCACTGTATATCATGGTATTATTGTGCTGATCTGGACAGTACATTTACTAAATCTAGTGACTCTGACTAAAGCCAAAATCTCAAATGATGACCTTCTTAAAATGATAAATGTCATGTCTTACACGGAAAACATTAAAAACAAAACAAACAAAAACAATAAAAATCAACTGTTGTTGTTAATGCTGAATTTAATTACCTATTGTGACAATGCCTTCAGTGTAGCTATATAAACGTATGATAATGAAATTTGTTTTCAACTATCCAAAGGAATGACTGTCCGTTTTCCACTATCAATAATAAATGAAAGAAAGCAAAGAGGGAGAACATCCCTAAATCCAAGTCAAGATCCCACTTTCACTGCCTCGACCTTTTCAGCTATGTTGCCTGCTAGTTAAATCTCTCGGTCGCTTGGGCAAAATTAAAGAATAGAAAACTACTTTCCATGTGCAGCACACAGCTGCGCTATAAAGACTCAAAACAGCATGAAACTGAACAAAACAGCAGCATCATTGTGAGTTCAGTTAAGGTTACACACCAGAGATCCCGGTCCTAATCCTGATTCAGTTTAGTGCCAAGGTGTTCAGAGCACCACAAATAATTTCTTTGTTTGTACTTTGAACAAACGGGCACAGAACACCACAGCATTGATCCTTCTTTGTATTACCTATTTTTCTCAGCTGGAAAAATCTATTGCCTTTGTGATTACTCTCTGAACCTGTACAGTACGGAGAAGCCCGTTCACTGAGGCCATTGAAAGTCACTGTGGGAAATGCAGGAAATCAGTGACTGAGGCAAAAGTAGAGCAAACTGTTTGAGGGGAAAATGGGTTCGCAAAAAAAACAAAACAAAAAAAAAACCTACAACACTTGTCGTAATAACTCCCAGGAACACACTGGATATCACAAAAACTGATGATTGAAGTGAACAGTGTTCAGATTATATAAAGGCGATTTTTTCTTCTTAAAGGGAAATCCAATTATGTTGTTGACCTTGGTGGAAAATAACTGCTTGTGTTCAACGATGACACAACCATAAACTCTGAAAACTCAAACACAAGGCTACAATAGGAGGCTAACATCAACCCAGCTAGTCACAGTTCCTATTTTAACATGAAATTTATTCACCAGATAATTTCAAAATATCAAGTAAGGAAATCCTGTAAACTTCTATGAGTTGGTATAACACTGTTCGCCTTGGAGTTATGACCAAAGGATGAAAAAAAGAGATAAAACCTTCAATTAAACTGTAATACACACACATGAACAGCAGTGAGCTTCCAAATGTATTCCCTTCACTAATTTATTTTCTAATTTATTCCCGTTTATCTTCGTCATGAACATAATTGGGGGAATCGGAGTGTTTGACATGCTGTTATGGTTTAAACCCCAAGAGGATTTGAACACTGCTGACTTTAGAGACCCAAACATATAGTCTCGCTGCCTTTTGTTGCCTGGAAGGTAGCGTAAAATTGTTTTTTAGAGTGTTTCTGCTTAAAAAAGAAGCCTAATGTGGCTGAAACAACAATACTATGAGAGTAGTGGGAGTGAATCAAAACTGTGAAGTTTCTGCCCGTAAAACCAAAGGAATGAGCTGAAAGAAGCTACAAAACTCCAAGTATTTGGTGATTCTCAGTGGGTTCATCATTACAAGTGATGCATTTCACATTTCACATACTAGTTTGTCCCATTGTTGTTTAAAAAAATATTGATTAAAGCTTCTTTAAAAATTCTATATGTAGGGGCTTTAGAGAGTGGAATGCATGCAGCATTGGACTTCAATCCTAGCTTTTATGGTAGTGATTCATGCAGACTGCGTTTTACACAGCTATCAGATTGATCTAGATGTCTCACAAGAGTCTTCAGTAGTTTCTTAATTTCTATATCTCTATCTCAGTCCGTGTCCATCTTTGTCTGTCTTGCTCACTCTCATTCTGCTCTCGCAACTGTTTCCCCCCACTGCGTTGATAACAACCTCCACAAAAATACCCTGTAGAAAACACATCGTCCTTGATCCGAGATTGCAGCATCCTCTCTGTTCAAAGGCATTACTTCCTCTTTCAGAGACTTGGTTACCAAACAAGAGAGAGAGATTACAGGGTGCTTTATTGATTCATTGACATAGCTTAGGCAGTCCAACCTTGGATTTGTCTGAACTTAAAGGTGGAGCATCGCAGTCTATGAAGAAGCTCTGTGGGAAAACAATACCTGTTGCTAAAATGTCCGAACCTTTGTACTTGTTTTTTTTTTCTTGTTCAGGAAAAATAAAAAAGTTGCCTCCTTCAGTTGAATAACGGTTTTGAAATTGTTTTGGCTTGCTGAAGTGTTTGCAGCACAGCAATATCCACAGTCAGGGCAATCAGAAGAAGAAGATGAAGTTAATGAAATTTTTATCATGCATTGCAGCTCTCATTTTGTGCAAATCAACTGTGCTTTAAGAAGAATATTTGATTTATTAATCTAAAACTATTGTTTAAAAGTTTACTTTAACCAGAAATTCTTGTGAATTTTAATTTTACAAAACCACATACCTAAAAGAATTCTGATGATTCATTTATCGGTTTGTATGGACTGCTGTGATATATGATTATACAGTGATTTATATTATGAGACAATATATACTGAATGTGAGATGTGACTGTATAAGCAGTTTTCTCAAAGATACATTGCACGTGGACTGTAAATTAGCAGCCACTAAGCTGAGATCACAATGAAATGAGTTGATAATGACTTGTATCATTGTCATTCTCAATGTCACAAATGCACAGCTGGGCTCCACTGAATAGTTATTTTGTCTTGGCAGCATGCACACGTATTGCCTAAAGTAGTTTAATCTTTTTCACAGTTTTCCCATTGTCTCCAGTTTCTATGCATGCTGTGTTTTCAGTCGTTTGTTGAGGTGGGGCGGATTATAAGTACAAAGAAACAGTGCAATGTGCCTTTCCTGCAGGCTGCACTTCTGAGTCAGGCCTGAGAGGGAGAAGCCCCCTGCTACGATCCTCACTCTGTCAACAATGCGGCGTGTGTGTCTATTTATGACATCTCTCTTTCCTCAACTTTCTCCTCCCTACATGTTTTTGAGGAATGCAGTATGACACTTTGGATTTTTTTTTTTTTTTTTTGGGGGGGGGGCTGTATTTATGAAGGCAAGGTTGATTGAGCATGTATGCTCTTTCAGCACCACCTGCACTCATATTCATTCAGTTACACCCCCCGAGAGCCGCCCTGTGAAACTGTTCTTCAGCTGTTACAGCAGCTAAGAGAGAAGAATTGGGGAATATATATCTCTCAAGGGCATTTCAGGATCAGCATTTCTTGCTGTACTTATGGGATCTTTATGGCTAGAGACATTCTGTTTTCTGCTATCAATAATAACTCCATCACTTAACATATTTATGTTCAAGTTCCCGTTCAGTCCATGTTGACTGACATGAACGGGAGGCTACACTCTACACACAAATTATGTGTCGGATGTTTAAAGGCTGATTCTGACATTAGTTTTATTAGATTTGACAGTTTGTTGTTTTTGTGGGTTTTTTTACTACAAGAAAAGGGGGAAAAAAAGAGAAATTCATTTCAATTCTTCACTGGAACAAATGGGAGATACAGTTAATCTTGAACCTTTAGGGTTCAGGGTCAAATTTGACCCATTTTTACATTTGAGAGCCATAAAAACACCTTATACACATTTATTTTAGGGGGACTTTTCCTAATGTGACCCTGAATATACAAAAACATTCATCATATTTTTATTTTTGTGCAGCTAATACACTTTTTTGTAAATGTTTTTTGAAGAAGTTCAAAAATCAGCATTCAAACATGTTTGCCCTCTGACAGCTTCACTAAGAATTAATCAAACATGTATTCATGATTGATGGGGAATTTGTGAATGTGAATTGGTGTGGAAACACCAATTATGAGTCGGAATATGAACAGTATGTAAAGGTTAAAGGTACTAAGTAAGAATATTTTTATCAAACCAGGGGAAAAGAATTACAAAAAATGAAGAAGAAAAAATAATACTCAGAAAATTTAACAGAGCTTGGTTGGAGGCTATAGTCAAAAATGTTGTAGGAGTGTGAGATCCAACAAGAGCTGAGAACTCAGTATTTCTCAGATCCTGGCTACTGCCATGAATGACACTACCTGAAAAACCTAGCACAGATGCTCTATAATGTTTGCTGTACTTTTTAAATAAAAGGAAGATGCATAATACATAAAAACACATAAATATGCTGATCAAAACACAGTTCAACTTCAAGCTAGCCTATCTAAAAAGCCTAAAAAGCCTGAAGTTAGCAGTCTAGCCAACTGATCTGTCCCTGAAAGATCTGGTTGTTTTCTCTGAGATGTTGTCAAATCAAAAAATAAGAGGCTATGAGAGGTTTCAAGTATCCCACCTTGGTATTTTTTAAAGACTCAGCACACAGGAGAAATGGGCAAACAGGGAGGAAATGTGTTGATTGGTGTTTCTCCTTGAAAAAAAGCACTTGAACGAGAGCTACACTGGGACTCTGAGGTTGTATAAATGAATGCAAAATTGGACGGAAGTGAAAAGGACATGAACAGTGATGTAGCCACCTCAGCTCATTAGGACTTTTCGCCTGCAGCCATAGTGGTATAAAACACTGTAACACCTTCTTTATTAATACACGCATGATACAGTAGGTGTTTTACTGGAAGTGCCTCTCCAATGTCGGCAACGTTATTACATGTAGCAAACAGTTGGCACATGGGTCCAAGCGTCGTCGTCCCCCCACCTCCACCACCCCCTCCTTTCTGTGAAAGTGTCTCAGCTCTCAGAGGCAGGATGCATAAGACTTCACAGCAGAGCACAGGTTTAAATTTAGAGGTGACTAAAAAGTGATGATGCATAAACTGTGAATGTTCATAAAATGCTGTTTGCACCACCTGTGCCTTGTTATTTATTTACAATCACAGTGACACTCACAACAGAAGTAGATATCAGCAGCACAGGATACAGTGATAGCGCTGCAATTACAACATGTCACTTTTGTTTGACAGTAAATAAATGAATGGCTATCTACTCTCTCTGGCATCAGTCTTTTTCCTTTCAAGTAATAAAAGCTATGCTGTCCAAAAGTCAGTGCAGCGGTGATTTGCTAACTTTCCATAAAAATAAAAAAAAGAATAATGAAAATGTAACAATTATCTACTAAAACAATAGTAACGGAGTGTAATAACATGAATGAACAAAAGGGGTTTGCATTATTCCTCGCATTTGATAAACATAAGACTTCGTCGATGTAACTGTCAGGCGCTGTCAAGCAGAAAATATCCTTTGGGAGGCTGGTAAGCTTCGCTGAAACTTATCCTCGCTTGATATAAAATAATGTCTCGCAAATTACCAGCAACTTCAAGCTGAAACCTGATTAAGAGACATTTCCCAGTTATGAAAGATTAAATGACTAAAATCATGCGAATATATCAAGAGATCAAAGGAAGAGCTTTAGTTTGATGAAAGCTAAAAGTGTCAGTTGTGGATGAGCCAATGGAGAAGGAAGAAAGTGAAACTCTTGCCAAAAGCTCCAATGAGAAGATATTTCTCAAAGGGTAAGAATCAGATATTTTTAGAAGTCAGACGCTCGTGGTCTTCACAGCATCATCAAAAGCAAAGAGAAAGACTGATTGAGAAATTAGATTAAGAAAAATAACGTCAATATAATTGAATGCATTTGACTCACAACAACAACAGTAACCAAACTTTACTTTTCATTTGTATACACAGTGGAGAAAGTTTAGATTTTTGTCATCATAGGAAGAAATTAGTTTAGATTATATAACAACTGATGTAATGCCTGGCTGGCGTAATGAAATATAATGTTTTCCAAGTTAATCACATAATCTAAAAGTGGAAGAAAATATATGTTATTGTAGTTTGACATAGTGTCAGATTTGTTTGCTGTTGACCCAGCCTGGTAGTTATCTCCCGGTTCTTTCTCCAAAGAACATTGTTTATTTCCTCTGGTGAACCTAAAATGATGGCTTCTTTCATCTCCTGTCAATTCTCAGCCCGTTTTGTGTTGTTGCATTGTAACTGTATATCACGCTCCCTCTAAAAACAACAGCATTTTCTATTGCTGTTGTGTTTATTTTGCATGATAATGTGTTTGCTATCTTGTGATTAGATACAGTGAGGAAAAGCACACTACACATTACATTCTGCAGTCCATTCACTGTTATCATAGCATATCGGTACTAACGTCAGCATCTTCTAATCAACTGTGAATCTCTGATTATGTTTTTGCTTCTTTTACTTAACACACTGATTTAAAATTCCTAAATATCCATCATTTTCCTAACTTTTTTGGCCCGTGACCTTACAATGATGTAAGACCTGTTTATTTCCTTATAAGTAGTTCAAGAATGGACCTCTTCTTAAAAGCCTGAAGAGGTGAAAGTAATCAATATTATACAGAGAAAACAAAAATGATTGCTGGTCTGTTAGGTTGTATTTATTCACAGTACAACTGGCTGATTGGAATGGCATTTGTTTAACAGGTGTTTGGTCATAAACCAAAATATTGGACAAAAATAAATTTTGACTTGAAGATGACCTGATAATGCCTTTAGGTGAAAAGTCAGGGCATCAATACAAGTTAATGGGATTCATCCTGGGCAAAAGGGATATCTGACCAAAGTTCATGGCAATCTAATAGTAGTCAAGACATTTCATTAAAAATGAAAACAGTCAACCTCAAAGAGGCGCCCGAGAAAAAGTCAGTGCAACATCAAAGTCAGGCTGTATCGCCTTGGGGACCATAAATGTCTGTCTAAAATTTAAGCAATCCATTGAATAGTTGTTGAGATATTTCAATCTGGACCAAAGACTGACTGAGCAGTAGACCAACATCGCTATCTCCAGAGGTATTTCTGTCACAAGGAGATCAGAGCAGGTAGACCCAAAGGCAGGAGAGGCAGGTAGACCGGATCAAAAGCAGAACTATTTATTGAAAATCAAAAGAAACTGTTGCACAAAAAACAGCAGACTGCTCTGTAAAAACTGAAACGAAAACAGGACTTAAATACCAACTGAACTAACGAGCAGATGCAGTGCAGGTGGGGAGAACACAGAGCAGAGCAGGGTGAGATGCAGGGCAGGTGTGTAGAAGGGGAGTGGGAAAAGAGGGCTGGGGAGGAACACAGGAGGCCAAACACATAACGGAAAACCAAAAACACTATCCTCTTCATAATAAACCGACATGCATAGAACCGCCACAAAATACACATGAACACAACAACTTCTCTTACCCAAAATAAACAGAAAACCAAAAAACCTTCTTAATTACTGCGGCTGATGATCTGTTTTGAGTACTAACCAGAATAAAAACAAACACAGATTAACTAATAAAGGCAATTTAAATAATATAATGTCAGATAGTCTTTGTAAAAATCCAACTCAAATTAAGCCCTCTCCCACATATTCCAGTCCAAACAAATAAGGGGAAAAGTCCAAGGGTCTCTGGGGGACAGGTGGAGAATGGCAGCTAGACATAGACCGTGACAGAATCATAACAACGTCACTAGCACAGCTAAAAATAAACATTTTGTGGAACAGAAATACAGAAATATCATTTCTACCCCTAAGATAGTTTGCTGGCCTAACGGTCCACATTATAAATCTGACACTTGTTCAAACAGCACTTGATCGCTAACCATGTTAGTAAACTAAACTTCAATCTCACCAGTTTATTTTACATTTTAAATATGAGAGGCACCAAGATGGTCTGAAATTCAGATTCAAAAGATGTGTGTTGCACCTCACATATCCTGCAAAACACACTGTATCAGTTTTAAGCAAGTGTTTAGTTTAAATAATGAATTCCTATCCCACAGACAGCTGAATCTATCCATCACAGAAACAAAGTTGGTGCATAAGCCCAGAGGAGATATTAGCCTGTGAGAGCAGGAACATCTGTATCTCCTCTATACATCTCATGTGCTGATGCAACCATTTCGCTAATCTCCACTCTGATTGTGGAGACTTGCAAGATATTTAGAGAGGAGCAGCTCCATGTAGCGAAGATTTTTGTTGCTTAAACCCTGAACCACCTCTGCACATTATCAGAGGACAACATTAATTGAGACACCATTCCCACTGACATATTAATGTTGAAATGTCTGCAAGCCTGTGCTTGTTAATCACCAGCCTTTGGCCTTGAGTGGGACCACTCAGTATGAGCCACATAAGGAACAAATGGAGGTATCAGAGGAATAAAAAAGAAATCAGCAGATAAAACTTTCCTGTGGATAAATAGCAGGTTTTAATCTGCAGCTTCTCAATCTCTTCAGTAAACTGAAATCCTATGCCACATACACACTCGCAAGTGATGACTTAGCTGCTGCCAGTGTGAAGCCTCAATTTGTACCTGCAACTACATTTAGGATCCCATGATGAGACCTTTGGGTGTTTTACTGAATGAATGGATATTGTTGAATGCACATGCTGCATTCACTGTCCCGCAGACTTCTCCTACCATTCAGCACAGTCAGAGGTTTGCGTCTTGGTCCAGCATGACATCTCATCTTCTTTTTTTCTTTTTTTTTCTCTCCTCAGCTGTAAAATGGCTTCAGCCTCCATTGTCCAGTCGACTGTGTTTTGCTGTCTATCTGTCAAGGAGACAACTTCCTCCCTGAGACACTGTCATTGGTAATTATGGCCTGAGATAAACTCTGCAGGAACAGCTGGAGCCAGCTTCCAACATACAGCCCCAAGGTCAAGCTCTGAAGGACACACAACAGAAATGGGCCACTTGAGAAAAACAGCCATATAAACTGAGTGTGCCTGAGCCAGGATTCTTTTCCCCATTGGGGATTTAATTTAGCTTCTTTTAAAATATGTCATTGTCTTTATAATATAAATTCTGACAAACGTTCCTTTTTTATTGTCAAATTTCCCTACTCATCTGTCCCTCAACATCTCTGTTAGCCGTGTAGTAACAGTTTTATGAAGCTTCAGGTGAACAACTGTAATCAGTTTTATGCCAGCGTCTGTGATGGAAGATATTTGGCTCAGGACTGAGTCAAAGACTGTGCTTTACTGTCCCGGGCTGGGCAGCACTTAGAGCTGGGAGCTATAACTCTGCCCCCAGCTGACAGATAAAGTGAGCAGGTAGTAAATAATAAGAAGCAGTAGAAGACCTTGGAGGTGGCCCCTGAACTAATTTAATGTCCCTTCTTCTGAATTTAAATTAGACTGTAATCCACAACTGCTTTTTCAAATCAGATAAATATGCTCTCAGTGCTGCTGTACTCCTGGGCTGAAATGCAGCGTGTAGGCCGATGTTCACTGCTGTGCTGCCTCATTTTGCACAATAGGAAACAAAGTAAGAAATAAGATACTTCATCACAGATTTTGATTCGTCGGAAGGACTCTCGGTAGTATTAAATATTTATGGGATGAGGCTTTCTTTCAATAACTACAAAAACGTCTCTGTCATCAATCTTTGTCATTTATCAGACGAGTGCTCACTTTCACTTTGGAGAAATGAGGAACTTGGGCGTATAGATTTCTATCTGAAATCAGTGGGAGAGAAGTAGAAATCAATAATAAGGGTTTGTTTCCGGCAACATTTAGAATAAAGAGTGAGTGGCACCAACCAGACGTCCAGAAAGACAAAGAGACAGATAATGTACGGAAATGATCTGTCTCCTTCCGTTGATGTGTTTCACTTCAACATGCTTACTAAACAAAACATTTCTGACAGTTACCCCGGGGACACATATCGAAAAAAGTTAGTGATGCATTTCATTTTCTGGGAAAAAAGATAAAACCAGCATATCTGCAGACCTTCTGTCCTCATTTGCCTTCAGGTGCTTCTCAATCACAAGGGCAATAATTCAAGTTCAAGCGTAATATTTAATATATATTTTTACAAGTCTAATTTTAGATGAATCTGCTCTGAATGCAATCAGATATATAAATGTGAAGGTTCTTTCATGATATTTGATGAAAAAAACTGCTCAGAATATATGTGAAATATAGATGAGCTTTCATAATGACACCTGAGCAAACACCATCTGCTGAGGAGGACAATGAAATGTGGTTGAAAGCATTCACAAACCTAGTAAATTGACCTTGAGTCAATATTTTCTGGCCAACCTCTGCTTAAAGTATTCTTCTGTGGCTCTGAAGGAGATTTCTAAAGTCTGTGTGTCATAATGTCATCAGGATTATCTCATGAAGACTACAAATTTCTAAAGGAAAGCCTGTGTTAGAAACTTGGAGCATGTAGTATGAAAGACTCAAGCGTTTAACAGGCAAAGAAGGTCTACTGAAATATGCTGTTGAGTTGAGCATTATGGGAACTACAGGATCCAATGTTTTTTACTGTAGATCTTGAGAGTAAATGTGGGGTAGAAATATTATGGGGTAGAAAAGTCTGCAATACAAAATCACTGGCGTACCCCGTTGTTTTGTTTGTTTGTTTTTGTTAAACTATTAGGAACATCTTTTTGGAGAATTGATATCTCATCTCTCGTCATCTGTGATTATCTCTACATTTCTTCTTTGATGCCAGGTATAGTTTAAACGAGGAACATCTGTACACTATAATGCTTTCACAATACATGGATTAAACCTGTAATTGTACAGGATGACAACAGATGGTGTTTCTATCATCTACTTTTCAGTTTATATCTGAATTGATGGTTTCAAGAAAAAGCAACTGTGCAGAAATATAAATTAACTGAAACAACGTACTAACATTGATTCATGAGTATATACTCAAGATCCACAATCTTTTTCAGGAGCCTTCTAGCAGGTCTAGTCATCCTTAGCTGATACTTTTGGCTCAGATTGAGTAGATGGTGGTGAAATGCAAAACATTTCTTATTTCAATTTTTTTTTTTAAAGGTTGTGGTCAGGGGAAAACTATAAGAAGAACTGATGTTTTGTAGCGTTGAGATGTCTGAGCAGCAAACCAGGGCCGCTGTCATGAACAGTGCCAGTCTTTGATGCCTGATGATACAAAAGACAGTGGCATGCAATGGGGTCGCAACGGTGTTATTATGCAAAAGAGGCAGGTCAAAGTAGTGTGAGAGTGGCAGAGAAAGCATTTTTGAGCGTTCAGATGGCCCATGAGGAGACAGCGAGAGGACAGTTGATGTTAGCATCCCTGGCCACCTGCTGCCTGCTGTGCAGCGAGGAGTCCAGCGAATTCCTCCTCTAATGAAATTTGACATACTGGAGATGACAGGTGCCATGACAGCACTCTGCCAGGATACAGTGGAAAGGGGAAGGGAACGTGAATTCTTATAAGTTACCACACCTGTGCACCCCTGCTCCGCTGCTCCAAGGTGAGAGAGAGTGCGTGATGGAAGTGGTGGTGATTTCTAAGACGACAGGTGATACATCATTCAGCAGTGGGTCCACGGAGGTATACTCTCAGCAGAATAATGTCAGGTGTGAATGACATCTGAATAATCGTGTGGCATTAATGTATGACTGTTGAATGGACCTTGACCTGATGTAGTTTATACCTTGTAGATTGAGGTAAAAATTGTCCTCAAGAGAGCAGAGCATCAGAAAATTGACTGCACTCATTTTGTGTACCTGTGAGTGTGTATGCGCCCACACACGTATTTATGTGTGCCTGTGTGTGTCTAATTTGAATGATGTTTCTGTTTTTACATGTTTTCAATTGCGTTGTCAGGTCTACCTAATTAATTCGCCGTTGGAGTCTGTCTTAGTGAATCATTTATCTCCGCTCTCATTTCACTCACAGATACACACCTCAGTTTCTGTCTTGGAATTGTCACCGTGAGAAACTCGTGGTCATGACAGACTTGACATTTCATTTGATTTTGCTGTCTGTCTTTCTGATGTTCCAGCAGTCGGCTTGTGAAATTATCATCAGCCTCTATACACATTAATTCTAAAAGAGAAAAAGCTCTTAAAGCAACTAGCTCAGGGCTTTCTTTTTACTTTTTAATAATATATCTGTTATGTCTAAGTTTAAATTTGAAGGTTGCCTTATAAATATGTAATTTCATTAGTGTTTGAGGGAGTTGAGAACATGTTCTTCTCCTGTAAGTATTAAGTCTTATTAATGAGTAGCTGGAGTCTACGGGCTTGCAGTGTGGCTACTTCATTCATGGTCATGGCTCATATCCAATGTGAAAGACAGCTCCATAGTAAAAACAGGCCACCAGACGTTGAAGACACATATTATGCGAAAAGGGTGGTTACTCGAGGTGGTGCATTAATGCACTGGATTGTGTAGTGTTTTTAGCATAATGGGAATAATTGGTAGGTCATATGCCATGCCATACAACTCCATTACAAAAGCCTACAAGTATCAAAACTTACATACAGTATCAAATTTAGAGCCATTGGGTCCAGTATATTTCTAACCCACCATATTACAACTGATATATGTTTAGATTTTGTTTTTGTTTTTTTATTCATGTATGCACAAAGTTGAACACGCAAAGCCAGAGAAAGACTCTAGTGCAGATGTCCTGTGGGCAAAGAGTAAAGAAAAAGCCTAAAAAACTCTTTCAGAGGATGAGCAACCTTAATTGGAATGAATAGAAAACTGTCTTGGTACACTGTTTCCACTTCTCATAATATATCCATGAACTGCACAGCTGCTTAGCATACACTGTACTGCCAGAATATGAGCTCTGGGATCTCAACAATGCGAATCAGACTTTCCAGATGCCGTTATTAAAACTGTACTCAAATTTAAATTAATGCATTCACCGTGTGGACCCAGTGGAAGTGATAGCCTTCAGTGACATGACAAGTGAAATGATGAATCTAGGCCAACTCTGGCATGTGATTCTAGCTGTTATACTTTCTGATGCCATAATCTGCTTGCATTTGGAACAGCATGCAGTGGTGGATATTCAGTTTTCTCATGTGACACACTCAATGATGTATAGAGGACATTATATGAGGCTACAAATGCAAAAATAATGGCATGAATATTTTTCAGGTAATATTTCAGGGATAATGTTTTCCAAGATACTGTTGGCTAGAGATTCTGACTATTCTGGTTCATTTTATTAGTTTTAGTTTTAAAACATTTGCAGTAAAAAGTCTGATTGTTGTTTGTTACACATGTAAGCACAATGTGTTTTTGTGCATTTTTTGTTTATTCCAAATGCTGCTTTTGTTTACCTGAAATCATTTTAATCTTCTTCACCCATGCATAAGACAAGTTCAAGTGTGTTTGCTCCTTTTTTATCCTGTTTACTGCATTTGATTTACATGTTTGTAGAGCAGCTGATTTTGGTGTGCTCACATACTTTGAGCTGCTAGAAAGGAGCCTTTACAGAGAAAACGTACACAATAATTTACATGATGCTGAGTATGCAGTATACAGTATTTTAAGGGGGTTCAGTTTCACAATACATATGTTAATGTTCACATCAAACACAAATTGTTATCAATCATCTGTTTTGGCTTCTATGTTTATGATCAAACTGTTCCCCTATCAGTTACTACCTGAACACAAAAATATTAGCAGCATCAATTCTAATGTTAGCTGTTTAGCTAGTCAGCACTGTTGATTATTTAACATTAAGGCAAGAAAGTCAACAAAGATGCTGTTTGTACTTGCACTATTTACAATATTGTATATAATATTGTGTAGAGAGGACAGCTTTGTTGGTTTTTGAATTCCACGTGACAAATCCTTTCTTTGAATTCCCCTGAGAAGGAGGTGAGTCTTTTTCCAGACTTTTGGATCAGTCCTTTCATCTCTCACAATCTCACAGTTGGGGGTGATAGAATTGAGGTTGGCCAGATCTAACACTGGGTTCTCAAACTTTGAGAGACAGATGGCTTGACAAGATAAGGAATGAACAACAGCACGAAAAACACTGAAATTACTTCTTTTGGGTATTTTAGCTGGAGACTGGGAGACTGAATACACACCCCCCATTCTGTTGCTAGCCTCTTTCTCTTTGTCAAACACACACACACATACACAAGTTTGTGCAGCTCTCCTTGTTAGGACATTGCATAGACTTCTGTTCATTGTGGACAGCCTAACATCAACCTTAACCTAACCTCAATTCACACCTTACCCCTAACCAGGACCTCAGAAATTACATTTTGCCTCATTAGGACTGACCCCTGGTCTCCATAAGGACTACTAGTCCTGACAAGGTCGATGTTTATAAAGGAAATGGTCCCCAAGAGGTAACAAAAATTGTGCGCAGAAACACACACCCACACATGGATGCAGCACATGGCCTGGTGCAGTCAGATCAAAGAGAACTGAGAGATTGTGTAACCCATGGAGTCAAATGTATATTGTCTAAGGACAATTATATTAGCATATTAGTATGTGTGTAAGACTGCATTTTTAAATTTTATTGTGTAACCAAATTGGTGTTTAACCTTTATGCTTCTATTAGCAGTCTGTGAAATGTCTTCTTTCATTCTTCTCTTGTTCTTCATCTAAAGTGTGCACACAATTTAACCTTTTTCTAAACAAGCCTTAGACTACCTCACTACCTTACAAGTTCTGTACGTAGAATTGTGAAGCAATTTACATGCATTAATCGTTATCTTCATTGCCAATGAATGAACGGGTACTAATGCGACTTAAAAAATTGGACCTTCCAAAACTTTCTCAGTTGCCTGTTACAGCCCGTGGACTGATTTCTTTTTGGATTACCCGGGCCGGATTTTCTGTGGGCCGAGTGCCTGGCTGACTGACATAATGACACAACACAACAAAAACAGTGTTATCCCACTAGAAACACCCTGCAGATATTAGCTCTCCAGCTAATGAGACGGCTAGCTGCCCCTGTCAACCACTACACATTTCACAATAAAACACTGCCACAATGACCCATCACCCACTCCCAAGCACACATGCTAAAACATGATTTCCTCAGCAAAGGAGCAGAAAACAAGCTCCAGAGTAAAAGCAGAAAATGACTTACCCCTTTTGTTTTTTCTGTTGGTAGTCCAAAGGTGGTAATAAGCACACATTTCACAACAACACTGCAGTGTGTTGCTCCCCAGCCACAGTGCATTGCTCCTCGGTGACAGCGCATTGTTTCCCGGCCACAGCACGTCACTTCCTGGCTACAGCTCACTGGGCCCACCGCTGTAGTTAACACAGAAAAAAAAAAAAGCTAGAGGTTTGCGGGTCAGGTCAGGTTCAGGTGGTTGATCGATGCATATTTTTGCAGGTTGGGCAGTGCAGATTCGCTCTCACCAGTCAGCTGCCACAGCACAACAGGAGTCTCTGTGTTTATGTGTGTGCATACAGTAACGTGGGGAGAAGGGGGAAACATCACCTGCAATAGTCTCTTGCTACAAGCATGCGTTGGAGCAACCTTAACGGCTACAGGTGTTGCTAATGAGAAGGAATTTCTGTTTCCTGCTTTGCTCACGTTTTTATTGTATTTTCCTTTTGAAATTCTGTTGACCGGTTAACAGAAATGCCACTGTTTGATAAGTCAGTTAGAGAAGTCAGTGTAGCCACCAATATTTATTTGAATTCAGCCACAAAACCACAAGGACTAATCAGAAGCCGTATTGCCGGCCCATAGCTCAGAGAACCGGGACAGCGTCATCAGCCTGGAATGATACCAGAGGACCTGCACGTAGAACCCGCTGTTGGGCCCTTGTTCGCTCAGCCACTAACTGTACACCTCACGGAAAGGCAACACCAGCAGACTAAGCACTGTCACAACTTTGGATTCAGCAGGAATCGTCTCATGTCAAAGAGGCAAAATCACCACTTTCTGTGACTAAAAGTTGATGTTGAATTCAAATGAGAAACATCTTAGAGAAGTTGTTTATTTCTCTTCTGTCCCATTTGTATTAATTTAATTATTTTCTTCCATTGAGTATACCTTCTGTTATTTGTAGACATTTAGCTATTTTATTTCAAAATTTAATTAGAGGATAAACCATCATAGAAGATGCACCATGTCATTCATGTTCAAGGGGGTTGGCAGACAAAAAACATGGAAGTTAACAACATTTAACCAAAAGAAAATACATAGGTAATAATAACAATAAATTAAACGATCCAACAACACAAAACATCAAAAAGGGAACATCATCAAGGACATACACATACACGTAAGTGTAACAACCAGAAGTAGTTTTTCTTTAAAATTAGATAGTCTCTCTATAACATAAGACAAGACAACATACAATTTGGACCAGCATCTCAGAAGTCTAAATTCGCTCAGGAGAAATGGGCATCGAACAGCAAACTGGACACAAAACACAAGACGAACTGTTATGAATAAAAAGGTAAGTAACACAATTTATTTATTTCATTAATCAGTTCTTTTTCTCTTTCTTATATTTTCTCAAAAAAACAACATTTACCTCTTTTCTTCAGATATAATCAGGAATCCACCTGTCAGGTGAGTATATAATTATTATTAATTATTAATTTAGTTTTATATTAAGTGCTGAATTTATTTCAGTATGATTAAAATGTATTTGTTTAGTCTTTTTTACTAATTAAGCTATAATTAAACTATTTATTCCTATTTTGGTCTCTACCTCACAGGTGGTTCATTCAACCCTATTCTTCCCTTTCTAAACTCAACAAAATAAAATGCTAACAAAATAATAATAACAATAACAACAATATCAAAAACTCAAAGAAACAAAACACGACATCAACTTTTTCTATCTGGTTCAGGGGTTGGCTCGCCACTTCAGCACTACTGTAATGTTCATTACAGGAACCAGCCGAGCTGAAGAATGAAGACCTCTGATAGTTACAATGCAGATGATGATGATGATGATGATGACTAGGATAAAGGGAATGACAAGGACGAAGAGGATGGAGCAAAAGAAAGAAGGTTATGAGACTGAATAATTCAACAAATTGTATTTTCCTCCTAATGGGGGTGGTGCCCCAAATTTCTTAACAAGTGCACATTTTAATATAAAAGTTGTAATATTCATACAATTTTATATATAATATGTATATTGTATAATACAAGGCTAATTAAAAACAATTAGATTCAGATCAAGATGTAACAGTGTCAGTGTTAACAATATTATTGAACTATGCGGTCCTACAATATATCAGCTATTACAAATGACTTGTAGAAATCCCATGAAGATGTAGCAGCAGTAGCATCTCCTGTGTGTTTGTGATAAACCACAAACAGCCTGCTGACAAGTTATAACATGGTGACAATTTTCACACTGCCAGATCATACATCTGCTGTCATCATTGATGGAAAGCACAACTCTGGACTGCCGATCCTCCGTATTAACTGGTTGGTCTTAGACATTTTAAAGAAGAAAGGAATTGTATCACACTCACTATAGGAAGCTACTGTTTTTTTGTTGTTGTTTTTTTCTTTAAAAAAAAGACCAAACTGTATGTTTTCTTTTGGATTTAAGAAACAAACTCTACAGAGAGCCAAGCCATCACTGAATGACACTGATTATCTGACTATGACCCACCTCTTCAGTATTTATTTGTCTCTCCTCTCTGCCCACTGCTTGTTGAGTAAGAGACCTTTGCAGCTATGAGACATTGAAGATTTGATGTTAACTCATATATCTATACTGTATATATATAACCATGGGGAAGAGGAAAGAAGTGCATGAAGAAAATAGTTCACATCCAGTCTCCTTGGGCATCGTCTCTCTTTTAAAAGGAGGTGTTGATGTGTATGCCAGTGCATTTGGTAACCATGGCTACATGACGACATCAGAGCCACACTCAATCTTTATGATGTGCATATAATGAGAAGATAGACAGTATGTAAGTGAAGTGTGGTCTGCAGCAAAGTCCAAGTAAAAAAAACAAGTGAGCAAAATGAACCGCCATATGAACAGCATCTGTGTTAAGTAATGAACATTATTTTGTTTAATAACACATGAAATAGCTCAATAATTATCTATTTAAGCTGTTCTGATTAATTTGTCATAACTAACAGTTATCCTCACATCATGTGATTAGAGACATACAGTATTATATCTAACTGCTGCAGAAGATTAATGGCACCTCCCTTAACGTCCTTGTTTCATTTTCCAACACAGAAACGTTAAAGAACTAAAACTATTCTTGCCCATTTTAAAACTGTTTTCACTCCAGCTGCAGAAATTGCTTCATACATAATACATAAACTTTTAGTTATTTATTCATTACAACTGTTAGCATCGTTACAGATACACACTTTTTATGCAGTCCTCAGTCTCCTGGCTCCTTTTTCTTTGCCATTGGTGTATGACACCCGCTTCACTTTTTTGCTTTTTTCTCTCCTGTTAGATGTTGATTTATCTATTTCAATTTAGATATCAAGCTTGCCATCTAATGAATGATGCATAGTGTTTTTCTTGCCGGTAAGAGTGTATCCCATTAATGCATTTCTGTCTAGTTTTTACAATTATAATATACAGTACATGTTAATACCGAAAATATGCCACCCTATTAGGAAAGAGTGTGAGGCATACAGTCAGATAAAAATACTGGATTTTTGTTGTTTAAGAGGCAACAATGCATGTTTTACAAATGTATGGGTTTACATAAAAATACTGTAACAGAGCAACATCAATTTAATACTTAGAAAGAAAGAAGGTCCAAAGTACTTCTTCAAAGCACTCTTCTGGCAAGAAGTTTACAAGCCTTTATTCAGATGGTCATTTTATGGTGAAATTCTTAAAAAATACAGACAATAGAGCTAGGTTGCAACCCACACTTAGCAGCACATACACCCTGAAGAAGGCTGTTTGTGCCGTTAAGCGTGGGTTGTAACCCAGCTCTATTTAACATGCAAAAGTATTGTCCATGTCTTTAAGAAGTTCATCAAGAAATAGCCATCTGAATAAAGGCTTTTAAACTTTTTGCCAGAGGAGTGCCTTTGACCTTCCTTCTTTTTATGAATATTTGCCATAGAGAGAGTGAAAATGCATATTACATTGGGTATTTTGTTTGTTACTCATTTGGCTTCCAACCTTGTTTTTTTGTCTCTTTTTTAAATCAATGAACATTATACAAAAAAGAAGAACACAGAAGATCATTATTAGTTGGAGAAGAATTACCATGTTGAGTAAGTAATTGTAGCTATTACAGTACTTAAATAACAACAAAAATATCTGAATTTGTCATTTTCATCTGCTTGATGTTTGTACATAAAAGCATAGATTGTGAGTATCATTTTCCAGTTAATTTTGGCATGGAATTTGCTAAGAGTGCCATGCATCAGCTTCTCTCGTACTCTGAGAATGAGGTTACCTATCACTGTGGGATATGGTCTCAAAAGTCATGCTTTTATGTGAATCATTTCTATTTTTATGAAACCAAAAGGCCTCCAAACATCCCAAGGTTTTCCACCTTCTAAAATGTAATGGAGCAGACTGTTCCACAGCAGTGACTATGCTCTCCTGCTTCAAGCATCAACGTGTCTGGACTTCAGCAGCTTGCTCCTAATCAGTTTCCTGACATACTCTCCCAAATTATTGAGTATCTCTCCACTTTCGCTGTCCATCCACAAATTCAAAACCTTGGCTGTCACACAAAGCTGCTACAGGTCTCCTCTCCAGCCACTATTATCCTTCCACCATTCTTCACCATGCGGAGTATTGCTCTGTTCAGACTGAACTCCTCAACTCAATGGCTTTCCAGTGGAGGAAGTACATTGTTACTCCACTAAAAGATATCCCCTCTCACAAATCTCCCTTCTCTATTACTGTAATATGCACTCAGCAAAACAACAACAAAAAGTTACATAAAGTGCCCTTTGGCTGTTTTTCTTTTTCTAGACCTTCTCTCATAGGAAAATTGCCAGGGCACTGCGTGTCTTGATTGTTGTACCTTTTACTTTGAATTGCTTGTTGTGTTTTAATTGAGGCAGATACTATTTTAGATGTAATTGGCTCTGAATGTGAGTGCAAACACTGAAATCCTTCAAGTATCCCGGAAATGTGACTGCTATCATGCATTAACTATCTGGTACTCATTTAAAGTTTTACAGCATGTCAGGAGTAAAGCATGGATTTCACTGATGTTATTGATCGTGTGTGTTGCAGTAAATGTTTCAAGGTGACTCATTGTGAGCTCATGCTGGGGAATGCTTCTTTAAAAACTGTCAACATTCTGACAAGAGGAAACACTGCTCTAAGTCCAAAGCTTTGTGTTCGTATTCACCCCTTGGACTGCCAGGCAGAGTAAATATTTTATTTTGACATTTTTTCTAATTCTCCTTCCCACAATAGCAAGCTGTTATTGTAGCAAAATTATGCTGCTACAAGCAATTATGGCTAAAGGGCTCCACAAACTGGGCTTAGTGAACTATTGTTAGAATCATCAATCCCTTCAAAAATATGAGATTTAATGCATGAGAGGTGAGACTTTTCATTCCACTCTACTGCGGTGAAGCTTTGTCCAATGCATTTGTTTGGGGCTAAGGTATTGTGTTTGTTGGCATGACAATTTATTCCTGGCCAGCCTCATTTAAATTGTCCCAAAGATAACATGCTTAACCACACAATGCCGTATTGCGATTTGCCATACATTTGCAGCTGTAAGTTGTTTTTTTTTTAGTATTATTATTATTATTTTCTAGAAATATTTGCATTTCAGAGAAACAATGCTTGAATTGTGGTCTCATGTTATTTTGTATTTAGCTATTGTCATGTTGGAAACATTTCTGGAAACAAGGGAAGAGACGCCAAATCGTGTCCATGTTAAAGCTTGGATGCACCTATGTGTTCTGCAGGGTCCTTCTGACAAATACACTTTCAAAAGTAGATCTTACTGTGTTCATGTCAGCATCCTTGCCAGTGTGGAAGAAATTACTTTGACCATACGGTATAGCACCTCAATCCATTAAGGAACTCTTCAGACACTTATAGCTATACTGTTTATTATCATTGTTAAATTATATTACTATCCACAGAGGAAACTCCTGTCATCAGCACAGCATTGGTGTGATAACTCCTGCCCTTTTTGTTTAAAATGAAAAAAAGCCCCTTTTTATTGGCATTTCTGCACTTTTTCCCATACTATGTTGCCTGTATCTGTCATCTGGCCAAGGAAGCCCTGAATGATAGTCATTTACCCCAAAAGAGGTAAGATAAGGCACTTGTGACTTATATAATATTTGTGACGCCCCCAGGCTGAGCACTGACCATGAGCATACTGTATATCTATGGTCTTGGTGCTTGCTGTGCCTAACATCAGCTTGACTGTCTATGCCCCAAGTGGGTTAGGATTAAGGTTCTCGTTTTCAACCCTGCTGCTAGAACTGCCCACAGGCATGAGCACAACCATTTTTTTATTTGTCCTGAAGGAAAGTCAAGATTTTGGGTCTCCTCAGTCTGCAGGATCAGGCCATTAGGAGCTGCCCCCCTGGTACACCCCAGGTCATGGTTTCACTTTAAACTGAAAGATACAAGAACACACTGCTGCCTCAGCTCTCCGTTGTAAAAATAAGAGTTACAGATATAGATGGTGCACATCTATATCTTAGAGTAGCTAAATATTTTCTTGAGTTATTAAGTGCTTTTTGTGTTTTTCTGTGTCACTTATTTTGAGATGACAGGTGTTGATGATGTGCATGGTGGTACACTTGTGGAGCTGATATAGCTCTAGGGGCGACTGTTCATAACTAGAGTGTTACATTAATTTTGTATAAACACTGGCACAGTGTTGATTTTGACACTCAGAGTTAATTAACACTGATGTTGTATACAATGGAGGCCCTGAAAGGTAAGGTAAGAGGGTTTTTTTTCCTTTTCTGGCACATTTACCTGATTTGAAAGACTCACTTAAGTAGTGAGTAATTCACCATAGTAGTGCCAATCAGGACATAATGGTAAAACTGTCAAACTGTTCGTTCACATAATGATTTTATAAGCTTGTGTATTCCATTCCATTTCTTTTATTCATTGTTTCATCCATCAGATATACCTGCTTATCAGTAAAGGGCTGTATAGGGAGCTAGTAGTAGTAGTTGCTGGTAAATTGAGTGGTGATGCAACCATTCATACATACGGGCAATTTAGAGTCACCAATCAAGCTAAACTGTGTGGTTTTGGATACCCAAAGGGGAATTACAGTCAGCCAATAGGTATACTCCCAAATGTCCAGCTTTAGAGCTTTACAGCCTATCCCAGCATGCTTTGAGAGGAAGGCAACAAGACACCTTGGACAATTCACAGGTTTTTTTTATTTGGTTATGATACATGTCTATAAATGGGCTTGTACCAGCTACGTGTGTATTAGTTATGTGCATTTAAGGCAGAGCGTGTTAAAATTTATATTTATTCAAACCATGAATATTTAGGACCCAAGCACTAACGGTGTGAAGGCCCTATTGAATGTGCAGGAATAATTATTTGTATTTATTTATTTTTTCTTGTTGTTGTATTTGTGATACACTGATTTTTTTTTTTTAATGCCCTAGTAAAGGCAAGCCAAGGCAAGGCAGCTGTATTTATATAGTGCATTTCATACCCAATGGCAACTCAATGTGCTTTACATAAAACAAACATTTAACAGTAAGAATTGGAAATAAAAAACATAAAAACATGCAATTTGAAAAATAAAAATAAAATCCAATAATAGCAACAACATGGAAACATTTAAGGATACAAATTTAATAATAAAAAAAATAAAATAAAAGCAAAGTACAGGAAAATTGAAAGAGAGAGAAATAAAATAAAAACTAGACTAAAATAGAGCATTAAATATAAGGTTGCAGCATAAAATAATGATTTGCTTTAAAATCATTAAAAGGACATACAGTGCAAATGAAAGATTAAAATTTAAAGTGCTTTAAAAGAGCTCAATCATTTTACATCAAGCCCAGGAGAAGAGAAGTGTTTTTAACCTGGATTTAAAAATATTAACAGTTGGGGCTGATTTCAGTTCTGCTGGTAGTTTGTTCCAGTTGTGTGCAGCATAACAGCTAAAAGCTGCTTCACCATGTTTAGTCTGAACTCTGGGCTCCACTATCTGACCTGAGTCAGTAGATCTCAGAGCCCTACTGGGTTTATATTCTATTAACATGTCATTCATTTATTCTGGACCTAAACCATTCAGTGATTTGTAGACCAATAGCAGAACTTTAAAATCTATTCTATAGCTGACTGGGAGCCAGTGTAAAGACTTTAGAACTGGTCAAAACTCGAGCTGCAGCGTTCTGAATGAGCTGCAGTTGTTTAATGCTTTTTTGTGGGAGTCCAGTCAGAAGACCGTTACAGTAGTCGAGTCTATTGGAGATGAAAGCATGAATCAACTTCTCCTGGTCTGTTTGAGACATAAAACCCTTCACCTATTCACTCTGGATAAGTTCTTAAGCTGATAGAAGGCTGTTTTGGTGATTGATTTGATATGACTGCTGAAGGTCATATCTGAGTCTATCAGCACGCCAAGGTTTTCGGACTTGGTCGCTAGTTTTTAGAGAGTAAAGTGTTTCATTAATTCACAACATCAATGTTAACATGCTGGCGTTTAGCAGGTAATGTTTACCATGTTCACCATCTTAGTGTAGCATGCCTGGATGCTAGCATTTGCTAATAAGCATTAAACACACCACCTTGTGATGGTGCAAAGGGAAATGTCAGGAGATCGCCAAATTCATTGAGATATCATCTGGGAACCATGATTATATGTAAACATTTCATGGCAATCAATCCAATAGTTTTTGAGATATTTTAGTCTGGACCAATGTGGTGAACTGACCAAATAACAGAGCAACATAAAGTCCTTCTAAGACATGAAAAGGGGTCAATGCAATGCTATCTGTGCTAACAGCTACTAACTACATTTTGTTTCCTTTAGATTAAGAGATGTTTTCTTTTTATAGATTTTACCATTGACTATTTCAAACTGGGGATCAGTGATCAGAGGTACAGTCTGTCAAGGATGGTGATTTCAGAGTAATTAATACAAACAGCAGCAACATAACATTTTGTGTTTTGCAGATTATTTTTATTCATGTGAACCTATGTGTTCCAGTAGAAATAGATAACAGAGTTTGTGAGCATATCCATCCCTATGTGCCTATTTAAATTACAAGTGTGTACATATGCATGCATATATTAATGAAATTCTGCAGTATCATTAAGACATATGAAAGTGTACACTGTAAGGATTATTTTGTACTGTTCAATTGTCATTAATGACTCCTTTATAGTAAGTTGTTCACTGAGGATCTTCATGAACATAAACTAATTATTTACCAATATAAGGAAATGCTCCACATTCTCACACAAATATTCCAAACAGAGCTCTGAGTTATAGATGTAACTTTCATAGACTCAAATTAAACTCACCAAAGCTACAAGAGACCACAAGAGCGTGATTTCCATCCCTTAATCTCCAATGTTTGTGACTATCGGAGGTCATGCATATTTATAAAGAGTGGAAGCCCCAAAGTAATGAGTATGCCTAGCATTTATCTTGTTACTGTCATTTTAGTCTGTTCACAAAGAGGCAGGGGCAAAATCATGAAAAACATATCAACTAGTAAAAGATAAAACTTAACAAAATAAAGCAAAGGGAAGTCTAATCAAAATTTTAACACATTTTTTACATGATTTCAATTATGAGGGCACATTCAAGCATAATGCACGAGAAAGCATGGATTTCAAAGGAGGTGATGTTCTTATATCATTGTTTACCTTCTAGATAGTCTAGGGGCCAGTTTTCTCCACCTCTTCAAGTGATTGATCAAGAAACGTCTTTGACAGTTTGATGGGAGCTTGAGTGATGTGCATCCCTGACTGTATCCCACCTGTCAGGGTGGAATGAATTGTCCATCCTATCAAAGATCACCTTTGATCTCGCTGGTGGAGATAGTGGAAAGGCACGAGCATAGGACTCGGGTGAAAAAGCATCAAATGATGTTACAAATGTCCTGAAAGAAGACGAAAAAGAAACACTGTGCTGTGACTCCCACACCTTATTTCCAGTCAATCTCATTCTATGGAATGGCCCACTCTTCCAAGCCATTTCACATGTTGAGTTTATGTGATATGGTTTAAAGGTCTTTTATGAGATTCTCACATGATATGTTTATAATTGGATATCTTGTCAAGATGCCCCTGTGACTGACTCAAACTATAATCAAACCATTTTGCCTTCACAAGTAAACAAGACTGTGCAGATGTGTGAACAATTTTAAATCAATAAAGAGTGAGTATGACCTCTTCAACCTTCAAGTGGTCATGTGCAGATATGTAAGCAAACAGATTTAGAAGTGTAATCTGTCGTGGGAATTTGCAGTGTTTAAGTTTCCAGGCAGACTCAAATGTGATTATCCCAAAGACAAATGTTTCTTCTTGGTGCAGAACCCCTCTCAACCTCACTGCTTGCTAACAACAAACATGGGGAGTAGGATGAGTCTGGATGCCTGGCTTACCACGTACACAGACTAGTGTTTGGAAGCCCTGATAGATAAGAGTTTCATGGCGCTGCTTGAAAGAAAGGCAGCGACGCATCCGGGTGGTATAGAGGTAAAACACTCGCCCACCACTGTAGGGACCTTGGTTCAATTCCCAGCAGGCTCTGGCCTAAAACAAAGGACAGCAAGGGATCATGTCCCTGTTGCAGCTAGCATCTCAAACTGGGTGGACTCTCACTCCTACTGAGTGGTTTCACTCTCCCAGTGAGAATTTCTGTTGTGACATGGTCGCCTTTGAGTTCAGTCCAGTGAACATTGTTAATGCAGGCATTGAGGAAATATTGGTTTCTTGGAGGAAAAGGAGCGCACTATTACTGTCTTACAGCTGACTGCAAGCCAGGCCGCTTGTCATTTACACTGCAGTAATCTGTTAGCATAATACAACACAGGGTGATTGAATACTCCTGGAATCAGTGACTCCTCATTCTTTTGGACGAAAGAACATTTATAAAAGCTTAATGGGCATCGCCCTCAAAGAAAAAGACCAATTTATCATGTAGTTTTAGCAACTTAGTACAGTCATAATCCATATATCTACATATGGATATGTTTATTCCGTTTGCATGTTAACATCCAACAGTTGTTCTTGTGTATTTGAGGATCAGTCTTCTCAGAAAATGCCCAGAAACCACATATGTTGAAGTGACAAAGAACTCTAGCAACTGTAATAATTATGACTCTTGTCTAAGCTCCTCTGTCCCTTGAGGAAGATGCCTAAAGTAGAACTGCTGCTCTTCCTTTGTTGAATGGAACCAGTAAAGTCGGTTTGGGCATCTGGTTAGGATGCCTTCTGCTATCCTATTGGGAGGAGACCAGGGTCAGACTCAGAACATGCTGGAGGGATTATCCCATCTGGCCCAAATCATGTCTTGGGATCCCAAATTAATCAAGTGGCTGGCGAGAGGGACGTCTGGCTTGCCTTACCTGACTACAGCCATCCCATTACAGACCCAAATGAGCAGCGGAAAATGGATGCATGGGTGGACACTGTAACATGAGAGTTTTTGTTCCTGAAAAGAAGAGATTGACTTCAATTCATTTAGCACCAAATATCGTTAGCACTCCAGGCTAATTTTCAGTTATTTTTGCTGTTGTTCTGCCTTGCCTTCTTATAGAGCTCAGGCTTGGTTAGGAACCCATAGTGCTGTGGGCCTCTAAAGCCCTTTGAGACATTGAATGTGATTCATGAGCTATACAAGTAAACTTGACTTTACTTGCTTTGCTATTATCGGAGAATAAAGGTGTGCATCCCTCTGCCCCTCAGAACCCTTTCAGCCTACACAGCCATCTAAATATCATATGAAAAATACATTAATGCCTGATATGCAGTTGTGCAGAGACCTAATGTGACATTTGCTTTTAAAGCTATTCATCACTGCCATTGCACATCACAATCAATATATAACCTACCAGGACTTTTTGGGGCCAAATTCAAATCATATGATCATTTGTGGCTGTTTTCTCATTATTGGTAATCTATAGTGATTATACTTAACCGCAGCTATCATTTTTCATAATCTTCTCATTTCATGGTCAGAGATCAGGCTATGAACTGGAATAACATGCGCACTATATATATAAGATTGGATATGATCTTATATGGCATCTCCCTTGCCTATATTTAATCTGTATGAAGGCTAAAATACTCATGACCCATGTAACAAATAACCCTAATATCATGGTGATATTAATATGTATGAGGCCATAAAAGCATCTCTTTATTCTTTTGAACGCTTTAATTTTCATTCTGTGGAGTATTTGCATATTGTGAGATGTTGTAATTTACCTTTTTGTTATCCAGAATACCTTTCAGTGGATTTCAGGCGATTCACCTGGACCTGCTGCATCCAGCTGGGTTTTATGTGCACGTAGGAGGAGAGAGCAATATTCATGATTGATGACTTTCCAGGCAAGAAAAAAACTAAAGCTGAAAAGCTAACATGTCTGGTGGCTACATTGCATTATAGACTATTGAGATTGCTGCTGGTGGAAAATCTAGTACAGTATCTCTTTTTCCTCTTCAATGGCCTGCTCCATAAATGATTGCTGGATTGCTGAGCATCAGTAAAAGAAAATGGCCTTCATAGGAAAAGGCCTTTCTTTATGATCCTTACAGAGCTGACACCAGAACCGAACCGTCTGTGACATCATGTATGGTTTTTTGCGTGTTTCTTTACAGATAAACACGTACCTGTCAAATGTAAATTACGTCATTTAAAATTTGGAACTTATAAGAAAAACAGCTAAATGAGACACAGAGATGCACTGTATATCTAAATAAAGGCTGCATTAATCAATTGGTTTTCATGTCTTTTATATGGGCCACAATCTACAACATTGCAATTATCCATGGAACTGCTGGTTGCTCAAGGACCCACATCTAGTGCATCTGTCACAGTCGGCTAATGTGTTTACCCAGCTGTGTTTCTACCAACTCCCCAGTGCTAATAGGCCACAGTTAGGGCTTGACCTCCATCGTCTCTCTTCAGCATAGACCCTGCCCTTTCTTTAGTCTGTGCATGTGACCAACACAAAGGTGAGGGTAAAGACTTGTGCTAATGAAGTAACATCTATTTATAGATTCCTTGGTTTACATTATTCAGCCTCTCCAGGAGAATACTGCAGTTTAGTCAGTCTGACAGTTGTTTTTTAAATGTTACAGGAAGAAAAACATTCTCTGATGTAAATGACTAATTTTATCAGGTGTTTTGATCTCAAAGATCACAATCTCCATTATCAAAGATGACAGAAAACAAAGTGACAAGGTAACTTCCTATATAGTCAGATTTTGTATTGCAAGACAATAAATGTAGATGTTCTTTTTTTATTTTTACCTACAGCCGCTGTGTTTGAATATATGGAGGCTGCTGAATTTTCTTTTATTCTCCACTCTGACAGTTAAGAAGGCGTCTTGGCTTTATTTCACACCACAGCAGCTTGTGTTTTCATATTTGTCTCAATAACTCCTTTTAAGTACCTGCTGCTGCGTGTTGTTTTCCCCTTATTATAGGCAAATTATGGCTCTCTCTTTGTGTATTATGAAATAGTGAACCTAATGTAGATCAGTAAACAGCCAGAGGGCCCTACCCACTTGAGCCTTGAGTCTGTCTACCTGTCAATCACATATAATTGGATCAACAAAAGAAAGACATGGACAATTTATGAACCATTACATGGGTAGAAAAATGCTAAATCAGATGGACACACATACGCATTCAGGGATGTTCATACGCAAATACACAATCAAAAAATTAAGCAGATGTACTGCTTTTGTAATGTTGTGCCGTACTATACATTAGATTAGATGAGATTAGATTAGTTAAATACTAAATGTGAAACAGCAAAAACCTAAAATGTGGCACCAACTTCTATGATTGAAAGTAAGTAAAAGTCACAAATTGCTACCCCCATCAGGATAAGAATTGTTGAGATTTATGAAGAGCAGCTTAGGTTGTTTGTGCTCCAGCTCATTTTGCGTCTTTAAATCTGTTCTTGTTATTGTTGAAGGCTGCATCATTTTATTAAACATATGGGCCAAGTGCTGAGTTAAGAGCTGTGCTAAAGCTTGATGTGTAAACTCAACCAGGACGAATGTGAATCAGCCCACTGAGAAACATTTCTGGCAACACGCAAAATATATTTTGGGATTTCTTAGGATATGTATAGGGCGACTCACAAAGGAAAGGGACAATTGCAGTGAGATATGTTATGTATTCCATTTTAATAGTAAATTAAAGGTGTAAAGTTATATGACACAAACCAGATTTAAAGTCACCCTCAGCCCGTAGTGGCACTTGAACAAAGGAGAAATAAGCCCCACTGGTAACTCGTCAGGGATCTTCACAGCCACAGCATATGTAAATCCAGGAAGTGAAGCAGTGTCTGTCACAGCTGTCAAAACACTATTCTGTCGAGATGTCATTCAGCACAGGGATGAAAAACAGACCTTGTTCTGGCGCTTTGTTATTGTCATTTACTGTAAATACACTGAAACATGTCAAATGGAATAGGCCTATTCATCATTCAGAAGTAACAAGTTCATAGCTACATCCTACCAAACAAATGCAGTTTTATACAGTAGCAGAATGTTGTATCAGCAAATACTGGTTGTATTGCTTTTCTAGCTTTCAAAACACAATTTGGGCGTCTCAAGGCACTTTAATGCTTTAAAGATGCTGTAAAACACAGTCAGATGCTAACCTGTTTTTGTTTTTTTTGGTAAACCTAGAACCATACATCTTCCTGAACCACATCAAGGAGGCATATTCTACCCATAGCTTTCATTCCTCTAGGTCTATTTTTAAGTGAAGAGTTTCCATGGCAACCCAAGGTGCAGGTATTGCTTGTTGAAAGTGGTTTTTGAGGTCAAGCCATGGTGTTGGAATTGAATAAAATAAGAAAGAACCAGAAACAACAGCCTCACCTCCAATCTTTCTTTTTAGGTGTATACTGTAGTCGGTGAGAACATGAAAGAGAAGTGTTTGAACTGTTGATCTGTATGAGACAGGTGGTAAGGGGAGGTGAGCATACCAAACTGTTGCTTGATAAATGCAAGCTGAGATTTGGCAGCCTCTGTGAGCTGGAAAGCTTTGTCTCGATTCCACTGTTCCCCTTCAGGGCGTTTTTCAAAGCTGGCCAAAATGTTCATTATGGTGTGCACACCAAACGCACAACCCCATTCTCTTAATTTCAAGGGCATTACATTTTGACCCAGTCATGAGGGGGAAATTAGCATTGTGTTGAAAGCAAAATTGGGAAGGTAAAAGATTGATTTTCAACTGCTGAAGTGCATGAGTGCCAAACAGCTATTTTTTTCTTTGCCAAAGCCTTCAGGATAAAAGAAATGATGACCTGGCTGTCAACCTGCATTTCTTGACTGCAGTGATTGTCCGGAAAAATTGGTCAGGAGTAAAGATAACCGCGTTGATGATATTGACTGCCAGCAGCAACAATGACAGAATAAAACGAATAGTTCAAACAAAAAGCCATTATATCTTTGAATCTCACAAAGATAAAGTGCAAGTGTCCTTCACTAAAATCTATTCTGAGTGTGAGTATCATTCATTGGTACACAAAGTCATACACTAAAGGAAAAATCCACCAACAGATGTTCACCCTGTTTGATAACAGTCAAATATTCAAAATTACAGTATCTTCTTTTGTGATCCTTTTAACATAAAACAACATAAAAAGTCCAGTATTTTCAACCCTCTCTCCTAGAAGTAAGGTATTAGTAATTAACAGAGATGAATGTTTTGAGAGAAGTGCAGTGCTGTCTTTTTTTAAACAACATACAGTAATAAAGAAACATGTTTTAATTAACTTATCTGCCAAATGTTCATAACACAACTACAACTTGTTAACATACTCATTTTCAAGACAAAATCCACCCTTACAATACAATATCTGCTCACTGTAACCAAAGTACGATTACAATTCACATTTTTTATGGTAATATAAAAAATCACCTCCCTCTGACTTCAGTGTGGTAAACAAATTCACTTCATTTGAGAAAACGCTGCCTGTGAACAGCAACCAAGCAGTGATTACATTTGCCGTCATAATGTAATTGGGGAAACTGTTACAGTACATAAACATCATCTCTAGGAGACAGGGTTGAAAATACCTCATTTCCCCTAAGGCTTAAAACCTGCATTGAGACATTTTTATATCTTAAAAAACATTCCATGATACCACTGTAACTATAATATAATGCTTCACATTTGCCATGGTGGTTAGGGAGAGTCTGCGTGATGTGGATTTCGTTATTTCGACAAAAATGTATGAACACGTCCATGTATATAATGTAATGTTAACAAAACAGAATGCACCAGGTATGCTGTCATTTTAGTACACCTGCTGTATCTGATCCTTTAGTGGCTAAAACAACAGGTATCCTTATGTGATAGCAAAGGTTTCTTCTCTAATTTCAAACGCCAAACTTCTTAAAGCAAATGACTGAATCATTGTGAGGATAGCATCCATGTCTACACTTCACTTGAAATCCCTTTAAATAATCAATGTGTGATGTACGTGCATTCCAGGCAAGTTGCACATGTGCAAGTAGAAGAAGCTTTCATTTCTCCTCCGTAAAATACATCTGACAGATACCAACAATTAAAGCAAACCACCACAACAGTTCAAACTGATTACATGTTACTGTGATCAGATCTTTAATGTGTGTTATACAATACTACTGATCATCTATCTATGACATTCATGTTTCATTTCTGACACACTATGTCGTGTTGAACAAAGAAGTCTTTGCTCAATTATTCAGGATGCTGATACTGGAACAATGTTTTAACCACTGATGTTATCCAGTCTCATTATGATTGTATGTCAGCCGCATTTGGATATATCTGTGTGCATAGATGAAAAAAACACCAAACAACAAAAGGGACAACTGTGGCTCAGTGTATAACAGTCCGTTTATCCTTGAAACCTCAATCAGAGGTTACATTTTAACCTTTATTTTTTTACACATACAGCTTTCAAACACTAAAACAGCTTAGACTCAAGTGCTGCTGTTGTACCTCGCTTTTAGACAAAAATGTGGGGTTCAAACTGACTTGTTAACGTTGATTGCAGAGCATCAGTGTGTCCAGAAAGAAAAAGCTTTCTTCAGAAAAGCAAAATGATGGATACATACATACATTCTGTCCAGTGGAAAACCTCTTGGTTAAATTACTGATTTATTTATGTTTTATGTATTTAATGTGAGGGAGGTTAAAAGCATGATACGCTCACACATCTGTTATGATAACGCCAGATGTGAAACTAGCTGCAAGTTTGGACCTGAAAAGGAGAAATACAGAGGGAATTTTGGCAAGGGTAACTTGCAAAAGCTTGACTGTAATGCAGGCAGTCACAGATGAGACATAAGCGCCTCATCTCTTTAACAATGTATTCATGTTGGAGGTTTTACTTGTCCAGAAATTCAGTGTAGTTGTAGATATTTTAAATAAAAAAGCCTGTCAGGAGTTTTTCATGGTTACACGCAACTGACATTTTTGAGTTCGGCTACTGGTCTGTTAAGCTTTAACCAGACCAGCATGAGGTGTATTCAACATGAACAATATGGATTTGTAACAGTTTCAGTAGATTATTACGGTCATTTTGTCTGTTTCACCACATATTTCAGCTTTTCCTGTTTTGCTGTTTCCTATTTGGATCATGTTTACCCAGGCTGCCAATGCTTCTAAAAGGATACTGTATGTACTGTAGATCAGTGCTTCCCCAGAAATGTAGTGTACCTTGGCTTTTCACAGTGTTATATTTAGTCAAAGAGCATTATGAGTCATTGCCATTGTTTTGCTTTGCTGTGCCTCTTGTGTTGCTAATCTGGCCAATTGCTAAATCTCTGTGATTGTCCTGCTGCAGTGAATCAGTCAGTTTCCAGGTATAGAATTATAAAAATAATTGTGTTCTTCTCATGGTAATCTTATCTCCCTTCGCCTGTTCCTTCTTTCTTTTTCTTTTCCCTGCTTGTCTCCCCTCTCCCCATCAACCCCACAAAGGCAAGAGTATTAATCAAAAGAACTCTGTCTCCCTATTCCCTCCTAATAAGTAGAGAGTGAATGCATGGCTGCCTCCATCACAAATAGCAATGAGACCTTAGACTCCATTACCACGGGTTTGTTAATTCATGAAGTGGGTTTCTTCTTGCCCCCTCCTCTCAGAGGTCTCTGGTTTCACATGGCCTTTTTTTTCTTTATTCTCCTTGATTCTTGATATATTTTGTGCCCTCGAACTTTCACTCCTCTCATTTCATTGTCATATTTGAAGCAGAAGAATATCATTCCGCTTGGGAGTGCTTCAAGTCCAAACCATGTCTCTCTTCATAATTCAGCAGCGTACAAGGTACAAGTTATTTCTGGACATGCAGGAATAACAGAGAAGCAGTCGTGACACTTTGAGAGCCTTCTACCTGCTAATGTACTTATCTAAATGGCATAAGGAGGAAACCTAACATCATTCAGCAATGTTTAGTCTATGGACTCCATGTTGTTCTTTTTTTAGGATTCCCAGCCTCGATTTTTTTCCCAACACTTTGATCTGAAGAAAGAAGGCTTATGTAAGAGCGCACACAGTTTTCAGTTTTGCAGATTTCATGCGTTTCCTGCATTACAACTTAATTTAATTGGTTAATCTGTTTCAAAAAAGAACATTTATATTCAATTTTATTATATTCTGATCAGGTCTAGACCTTGTATTTGCAATTCTACAAGCATTGTTTTTTCAGGGTAATTATAAGGAACCTTATTAACCACGTGTTTAGGCACGGTGTCAGTTTAACCAATGGCAATAAGTGTGCAAAAGAGGATTTTTTTTGGAAATGTTGAAATGTCCTCTAAATGATGATTATGATTATCTCTTTCACAGCCATTGGCATCTGCATTTATTTAGTTTGATTGATTAATTAATAAAAATTGTTTTAGCAGTGCCAGAACGGGCTTGATAGATGATGGCAGGCACGCTAGCTAAGGAATAGCTAAGAAAGCTAAAGTAAAGGTTCTGGCATTCCAGCCTTCTTGTACAGAAGAGAGAGACTTTGTGTTTTAGAAGGATCGTGCATATACTTTATGTCTTGATAATATTTGCCCAACGTTGAGTGTTAAACACCATTTTGAGACCAAACACAAAAAAATGTTCAAGGATAAGGCAGACCAGGCTGAATTCATCAAACGTGCTGTGTCAAACACCCTCAAAGTCTTTGCCACTGCTAAAAATCATGCTACTGAAGCAAGCTGTCGTATTGCTCGTTGTATTGCAAAACATGGAAAGTCATTCACTGACGGCAAATAAAGAGGCTTTCCTCTGTAGCTCAGGGGTTTGTTTGATGGCTTACCAAACAAAGAGACAATAAAATCAAAAATAAAAGACATTTCCATGTCAGCCAAAACTGCTAAGCAATGCATTGAAGAAATTGCAAAAAAAAAACAGCTGGTTTGAAAGAAACCATGGTATTTAGCAACACACTTGATTAAAGCGTGGATATGAATGAAAATATGACAAACCATTTGGCAGTCATGGCAAGATAGTGTGATTTGACTATAAGGGAGGAGCTCTGCTGCTTAAAACCTATATCTGAAAGAACAAAAGATGAGGACATGGCCAAAGTTTTGTGGAGCATTTTGACGAGCTAGGGACTGACATTAGCAAGATTTTTGCAGTGACAACAGATGGTGCCCCTGCCACTGTCGGGAAACAGAGAGAAGCGGTCACATTAATTGAGGAACAAGTCGGTCACCCGTCATGAAACTCCACTGCATAATACACCAAGAAAACCTCTGTGCAAAGATGTCAAATTCAGATCTTAATGAGGTCATGGCTACAGTGGTGAATGTTGTTAACTTCATAGTTAAGCAATCTGCTCTGACACACCAACAGTTCCAGTCCCTGCTCGAGAAAATGGATTGCTCATACAGATATCCCTCCACCTAGCAGTTAGGTGGCTAAGCAGTGGAAAAGTTTTGGAGTGGTTTGTCAGCTGCTTTGATGCCATAAAGGCCTTCTTGGCTGAAAAATGAAAATACCCTAACCCTAACTGGAGGGCAAGAAGTGGTTTGTGAAATGTGTGTTTTTCAAAGATATTACTGGACACCTCAACAAACTGCAAGGTGCAGGACAAACTGTTTTGGACGTTTTCGATACATTGGCAGCTTTTGTTAAAAAGCTAGCAATTCTTTCAAGTGACCTCCACTTTCCGCAACTTCACATATTTAGGGGAGCTGGCCACACAGCAAAGCATCAGCACCACTGAAATATGCAAGAAATATGCCAATACATCAGCGAGTTTAAGTCAGAGATCACAACACGATTTGGGGAATTTGTGGACCCATGTTCTCTTTCGTGACCTGATAGCTTTGATGGACAAAAACTGGATTTATCTCTGATAGACTGGCTGGATACACAGAACATAGTAATGCAGCTGATTGAGTTGAAGAGTTCAACATTGTGGTTGACAAAGCTAATTGAGATTATCAGTATCAGAAACATGAGAAACAGAAGTGAAATCCTACTACTATTGTTTGTGTTTTGTAACTTCATGGAAGGAGAAAGGTTTTGGAAGCTAACCAATCAGAACAGAGTGGGCTGATTGGGAGGCGGGCCTTAAAGCTGCAGTCGGTAACTTTGAGGAGAGAGAGGACTTAGCGTTAAATTTGAAGAAGTACAACTTTCAGATCCCTCCCCCTCCCCCGCACTCCTGCTCTGCCTCCAAAGTCCCTCCCCCAGAGGAGGCTGACGTGTGCGCGACGGCACGCGACCGTGTATGCTGTTGTGGGTAACGGAGGTATCGGTAGTCTTGTCCTCGCTGATTGTTGTTGCTGCGCCATTACTTTCTCTACGCTCCTGAAGCTGCTCTCCCGAGCTGAGGAGGAAGGGGGAAGGGCTGTGTGCGCGTGAGCAGTGATTGACAGCTGTCACACACTCCATCAGACACCATCCTGGATCTGGTTGGTTCTTGTTGTCCGGTCGCGTTGGATTCTGGCAATTTGCCAATTTGCAGTAGGAGCAATAGATGGGGCTAAATGAGCCTGTTTTTTTTTTTTACAGATTAGTAGTTTCATGTAATGCTGTTACATAGTGACAGTCTTAGCAAATATGACAAAAAGTTACTTTTATAAGACTTACCAACTGCAGCTTTAAAGAGACAGGAGCTAAAATGTTTCAGACAGAGATTGAGCTGCAGGGCCTTCATAACAAGCCAGTATAAGATAATTGGGAGTTTGTATTTAACTGTATGTCCCCTTATGCACTTAAAAAAAAAAATATATATATATATATATATTTATATTTATTTTATTTATTTATTTATTTTTATTTTATTTTTTTTAAAGTGTAACTTGCACAATAAAATAGTGTTTTGTTTTGTAATTGTCTTTTCATTATTGAACAATAAAGTAGTCTTTTGCTTTATCAGTGATTAATAGAGAAGTGCAGGTGAAGGTTATTTCTTTTTTTTTTTGATAGTTGAACCAGCTGTTCTTAATACAATTAAATCTATTCACTGCAGCCTGTGGCCATTGCACTTCAGCCTTCCTGCTGTCACTGACATAGATTAAGGGCCCCAGTAATATTTGCAGAGCTCATTTGCACTCTGTGTGGCACATGAAATTGCCATTGACTGCAATCTTGCAAGCACTCAATGGCCTCACATCGACAGTGCTTGTTAAAACCGCACCATGAATAAGTCCTAGGATAGGGACACACGCCTCAGGGGAGTCCGAGATGGCTAACAAGCACATTAGGTATGACAACTATGTAGTGCCCATTGTTTACACCCACACTCAAGGCGCATATAGCCATGGACCAACACACAAAGACCTAAAACTGTAATGTTGAGGGAAATTGGAGAGGGAGTGTACAGAAGTGAGTAAAATTAGCTTATTAAGCAAAACACTTAACGCAGGCTGCAGCCTCCAAGTTACAGATCGCAGACAACACCACTGCCAACAAAAGATCAGGTAGTCAGGATAATGATTGTAAAGTGGTTTTGAGGTAGCAATTAGCTGTCAGCCATCACAATAAGAGCTGCTTGTCTTGTCTGATAGTCTATAACAAAAGAAATCTTGTTCACACAGTTCCTCTCTCCACTTCTATTCCTCTGCACTCCTCCTCTGCACTCTGGTGCATTGCCAGAAAATCAGATTTCTCACATGGGCAACTTTTCTCCTACTGAGAGATTATTTCAATAAAAAATAAACAGTCTTCCCCCGCAAGGAATGATCACAGGCCAAATGATCCACTCAGAGAATGTGGCTTTAAAAATGAATAATGCATATGTTCACCGTTGAATTGTATCTAGCTTACAAAAACAAAAAAGGGGGGAAGGGTAGGATGTCTGTCTTGCTGCCTATATGAAAAGTGCTAAAGGGTCAGTGATAAATAAGGGTTAGCAAGTGTTTTAAAAGTATGCATCATGTTTGTCAAAATGTACATTTTGTATTTATGTTGGTTCCATGTTATTTATAATGACATTTGCACAATTATTTACAAAATGTAAGACTGAATGCGTCTGAAAATGTCAAGTGGTGTAACTACGAAAGAATGAAAAATATTAAATATGTCATCCACCTACAGTGTATAGGCATGTGTACTCATGAAAATAATTACTTTATTTTAAAATATCACATGAAAAGGATTATTTATAAATTTAAATTGTATGCATTTTTGCAATAATAAGCAGGACATATGTTGGTAACTCTAATCTCTTTTCTAAATTATCTTCTGAATTATCTTTTTCAAATTGTGTTAAATTGACATCAACCAGTTAGCCTGATCATGTTGCTTCTACAGTCAAAGGCTTTTGTTTGAGGACTTGTCAGTCCTTTTGGGTCGTTTCGCACTCAAATGTATCGAACATTAGAGTTTCTTGTACTACTCTGGTGTTTGTGATTTTGTAGTCATAATTTGTCCCACCTCACATTTATTTGCTGTTGAAAGGAACATTTTGATACTGGTCCAAATTCATTAATGCAATTGTCATCACAGTTGACGTTACAGGGTGTTGGGAGGTTTCCCTGGAGATTCCCTGTAGTGGTGCTGTCCTGTGTGCATAATTTATTTGTGTGTCCAATAGCGGGAAATAGGTTTTTTGGGGGGATGCAATAGTTTGAAGTATATTTTGGTGAAGTAATTGTTTGGACAGGGTGGGGTAGTTTGAAAAAGGAAATCAGTGTAAGGTAAGTGTTGTCTGGCTGGTGTACTGAGTTACTTTGACATAAACGGGTGTTCCCCTGTCAGGTTCAGTGGCATTACCCCTTTTGATTGCATCTTGTTTGTTGTTTTACTTGCGCTGCAAGATTGTGGTAAGAGCATTTGGGAGTGCAACCATGTATCAGGCGATTGTCAGTTTCTGGTTGTTTTCCCTCAACAGTGGGCTTCAGTGTGTAAATTCCCTCCATCAGTAACAGCATGACCAGGGCTGAGTTTAGATTGTGGTTAGGCAGTCAATAAGAAGGGGGGAATCATATGCTGTTCATGCCATAGTCTTTGGCATGTGTACCAGGGTAGCCTTCACTATTCATTGCATCGATTTCACACCCTCGAGTAAGTATGGTGAGTGTGGAGGAATTTTTTGCTTCTCCTTCAGAGATTTTAGATCTGTGCACAAAGGAGCAACTGCTGAAGATAGCAGAACATTATGATATGGATTTTGGCAATAAATGTCTAAAAGAATGCGTGAAGGCCAGTTGGAAATCAAATTTATTAAAAAAAGAAGTTTAGTCAGCATCATAAACTACTGATACTTACAGTAACAAAATTGTATTAATTCTTGTAATAGAAGTCAAATGTTGTAACCAGTTAAACAATTTGATATTTCTAATTAAACATCAAATTTGACAGTCATTTATCATGGACACCTATGTAAGTAGGCTACATGACCTTGGTGTGTATATTTAAAAATAGTTTAAATTACAGTTTAAATTACAAAATTGATCGAAAACTGAAATTTTAGACTAGGTTTAGAAAAAAATAATGTATGCAAATTATTTGTGAGGTTATTTTCAAATTGTAACCCTTTCCTTTTCAATTCAGCAAGACCATATGGACACAAAAAATAGCATAATATCATTGACCCTAGGCCATCAAGAAATTTAATAATACTGCATTTTAAGAAAACTAAATATGCAGTTAAAGAAGGGAAATGAAAGAGTTAAAAAAAAAAAACAGGTTTTGTAGAGGGAGGTTGTGGCTGTTCACACTATTTGGTTAGAAATATAATTAAATGTAATCAGGTAAAGTATATCCAGGCTTAACATAAGAATATTGTTTCATTATTCTATTAATAATTTATAAGATTTCATTGAGTTGTTTCAGCAAGGAGATATTGATATACAGCACTCATAACATCAGTCCTGGGTCAATGAAGGATAAGAGTTGCATTAAATATGAAAAACAATTTAAAATGTATATCAAAGTGCACCCTGTAAGAATTGCTATTGTTGGACACAAATGAGCTCAGAAGAAGCCTAAAATACATTTGAAGATAATTCATTATCTTCCTGACTCCTGGATCTTGATGCTTTTAATTAGCGCCTGTGCTCTAAGATATTGTGCTTGCAACTGGAGTCTTCCCTGTAGGAATTGTATTCATCAACATCTGCCCTAACTCTGGCATTAATTACATAAACTTAAATTATCAACAAGCCAGTTTTAATATCGTACAATCAAACCCCAGGTGATCGTGTAGTTTTGTACTCAAAAGGCTCGTACAAATTCCTTAAAGCAATGAAGGATTGTTTTTAAAACGCTGCATTTTCCCAAAGCCCAGAGAGTGAGTGCAGGTTCAGACACAGTAATTGTTAATAATGTTTTTTGGTTTTTGTTTGATTTTTGTTTGATTTTTGGTTTTGTGTCATTTGCAGGTTGCCTTTAAAAATAATGCCTTTGGTGATGGAACATTTGGTGTCAGCCAAATGAGTCAATTTGGCCGGCACCCTGCACAATTTCTATTAAAGGTAGAGTCAGTCATTGCTAAAGAGAACTATGGCTGAACTCAGAGGGATGCATCAGGTATAGAGTCACTTCACACATTGTTGTCTTTTAAGATTGAGATGTGTATTAGATTAGAAATGCTAATTTCCCCTTTAATCCTCAATTACATTTAGGTAGGTGAGGATTATTTGGCACAGACAAAATTGTAATTGTAACAAGAAGAAGAAAACAGGAGAGGAAATTATTGTCACAATCCATCACAAAAACTCAGGATTGACATCCTAGAACTTGAGTGGTATGTATTTTGCTGTGCTTTCAACGCAATATGTGTTATAAATCTGGTTATTACCCTTATTAAACATGGTCCGACTCTCTCATCTTTCCAGAATTGTACTGTCCATAGGCCCCAAGTGTACCTAAATGGACAATTAATAGTTGATTACAATAATGCAATTACTTTTTTCAGTGACAAGTAGTACTTATAAGGGAATACCATTTGAAATTCAATATTAATCACAACCTTCCATTACTTTATTTTACTAACATTTTTTGGGTGGCTTGTTTCCTACTTCTTAGTAGTAGTTTGGTAGAGGATGTTATCAGTTTGGTCTTTATGCAATCAGTGAAGAGACCTGTCTGGTACGTGTCTGGCACAGGGGCTAAAAGCATGGGGAGGTAGCTATCCTCTACCCAAATAAGGAGAAATGTGATTCCCAAATAACTTCATTAAAGTTATTTTATTTTAGGTAGATGAGAAAATCAATAATCAATACCATTTATATTTGTCCATTAAATATGAAGCTACAGTCAGCAGCAGGTTAGCTTAGCATAAAGACTGGAAACAGGGGGAAACATCTAGCCTCTGTCTGAAGGTACCAGCACCCCTAAAGGTCACTTATTAACTCATTAATAGTTATATCTTGTTTTGAGATATAATGTGTAAAATCAACGACTCAAATTTTCAACAGGTTATGTCCCAGAATATGGCTTTATCTGAAATATCTACATATTTACTACATAGTGCACTACATTTACCTTACATTATTTGCTTTGAGTGTCTGAATGCTGAGTGTGTAAATGTATCCACTATGTAATGGACAATGGAACGACAAAAGTACTGCTCACGATCCCTCAACGTAACCCTCCACATTTTATGGATGCAAACGTTACTGTGGTGCAACTATACAGCTGATGGTGATGATCCAAAATGAGAGTGTACAGAGTGTTTATTGTCTATCATATAGGGAGGAGTGAATGAATGAGTAAGGGAGTGATTTCGGTCAAAGCCCTATCTCCTAGAAAGATGCAGGTACTTCCTGAAAGTACCATTAGTTGCCTGGCAACCTCATGGTGAGGATAACAAATGGAGTTATCTACACTTACAGATAAGTCTATATCACTTCTTTAATGGTGCATAAGAGCACACGTTTCAGCCGTTTCCTCAGCGTTAGTTCTTCTGTTCAAACCTCATGGTGAGGACAAGACTTCAGCAAAATGACTGCTCCCTGTCAAAAATAAATAGTCCAAGAAAGCAATGTGTTGCAGTGTGTTTCTGAAACTATTAAAACTCTCAAACTACTTTCAGTTCATCAAAATCTACGGTGAGTCTGTTGGGAAAATGAAGGTTCTGTTTGCTTATGTCTCCAGAGACTAAGGAGCCGATTTATGGATTGCATACTCAGAGTGACATACTTTCTGAGTTTTCACTTATTGCATTTCAAATTACCGCCACTGAAGAACACATTCCATGTATTGCATTTTCACTTTATTTTATCTTATAGGGTGATTTCTATCTTATGTTACATTTATGTTTTGTTTTACTTTTACATGATTTGATATTTTAACTTATGTGTATTATGGAGTGGCCTGTATTGTATTTTCACTTAACTCTTATTTTGTTATTATTAAGAAGTGGGTTTTATTTTCCATCCTATACTACATGGGTCCTGAGGTCAGTGATTGGTAGATTTGAAGATAAAAACTGTTGTGTGTGAAGACATTTTCAGGTAAGCTGAAAGAGCCTATTTCAGTTACTCTAAACCAGTGGTGAGTCTGTGTCCATTGGGAAAGCAGAGCTTCTGTTTGGTTACGGCTTCAGAGACTGAAGCGCTGATTTATGGAGTGTGTACACAGGGTGAAACACTTTCTGAGTTTTCACTTATTACATCTCAAATTAACACCAATGAAGCACATATTCTAGGTATTGCATTCTCATTTTATTTGATGTTATTTCTATTAATGTTACTAAGTGGATTTTACTTTTAATCTTAGGTTATGTTCATGTTGTTTTTTTTACATGCTTTTATGTTCTTTCCATGTCCTTTTCACGTGAAGCACTTGGTGCATGTAATTTCTTTTGTTTTAAAGCACTTTGATGTGCATTTCTTGTATGAAAGGTGCAATACAAATACATTTATTATTATTACCATTCTTCTTATCATTATTATTATTAGTAGTAGTAGTAGTAGTAGTAGTATTGTTGAGTAATTATAAAATGAATTAAGGTATTTCTTAAATGACACACACATTATGAGTGACTAATGATAATTTCTAGTAACTTGCCTAACGCAGACTATTACGGTATCTATGACTTGCCTCAATTACAAAAATACACTGATTAAATATTCTGTTTTTTAGTGACAGTAACAGGAGTATAATTAAAAAGACGGCCTAGTACAGATCCAATTATGTTAATTAGTATATTTTTTTCTAGAGATGCATTTCAGAGTAAAATTATTTCTAGACAACTGCAGCCAATGTAAGAGGGCAGAGGGGGACCAGCCAAACCGCCTGCCAAAACAGACCATTAGCAGCTCATACACTGATCAAACCCACATCCCCATTATCTCAACCAGCCTCTTCATTTCTCATGCAGAGCCATGTTAATTGTCACTCATATCTCCCATCTTTAAGCCACTCATCTTTATTCAGCTGATCTGATTACAGTTTGCATTTTCAATTAATGCCACAACCCAGACAGAGAGAGGAGAGAAAAAAGCCCAAAGAGAAGCTGATTTCCAGATTGAGTTTGAAATGTGGACTGATTGCAAATGAAGTGAACAAGAGCTGGATGCATGGAAAACCGCCAGAGATGCTGCGGTCCACAGCTCTGGAGGAGCACATCTGGAGCCCCTCCAAGTGCCCTGGGGGCGTCGCTAAGAGGAGCTCCTCTCCCCGGCTCTGTCAGAAACAGCGAGGGGAGAGGGAACATTTAAGAAAATAGGAAGAAAAGAGAGAGAGGGTTGGCTGGAAGGGTATGATTTGTACTGTTGAACAGCTGTTCCTTCCACAGCTTCCTGTTTTTTCAGCCCTAAAAGAGACACTTTGTCATATATCCACAATAACTAATGCAGTTTGCATCTTTATAAAGTATTCATATGTCACTCTGCTCTAAATTACTATATTAATGATTAGTGATTATTTTTTTGTTGTTGGATCTCTTTTAAAAATGGTCAAAGCGAGAGATCGAGCCCCTTAGAGGACAGTGAGTGTGAGGTTAGAGGCAGAGTGCAGGCAGAAATAGTAAAGAAGCTCAGAGCGAGCAGCACATCCTGTGTGAGCAAGAGGTGATGTGGAAAAAGGGTCTTTCTGAAGGCACAGAAGAAGATGCCTCATTTGGATGCAGTTAATTAGAAAGGTTGATTGATTTGATGGCACTGGCGGCGCGACAGCAAAGTGCACTGGTCTGTGAAGGAGTCCACGCTCAGGTCGATATTTAGGCCTTCCAGGGAAGCTTTAATAACAACATTAAAGGCTCTATGAAGAAGCCTGTCTCCTTTTTGTGTTTGTCTTCCAGGAAACAGTCCGCACATGATTACACAAAACCTCTTCAAATAAATTTCTGTTTGCTCTCGCCATGACTCTGCTCCACATAGCAAGTGAAACACTGCAGTGACTTTAGTTTACTTTATGCACTTGCATCAAAGAGCATTGATTTTATTTGAGAGACATAAATAAACCATTTTAATGAAATACTGTAAAAGACACGCGGTTGTTCAGGAGGATATGAAGCCCTTCTGATGATGATACACTTCATGCCACATCTATCATCACCTTGGGACTGAGTTATGGATTAAAGCCAGACACCCGATGAGCTGCTCTGCTCGGAATCTATACATTATAATCTCTACTTTTATTTCAATGTTTACTTGCATTTTCCAACTTAACTTTAACATACTGGGCGTACTGTCATATGTGAATCTAACTTTAAAGTTTTTTAATCAAATAATTATTATTTCATATTTCATTATTTCTTCAGTGGAAAAAACTAAAAACATTTGATTTAATCTGTCAATTCAAATTTTCGTGCCTAAGAATAAAAATCTGCAGCTGCTGGGCTTATCATTTATCTTATCAATTTACAGCATAGTTGGAAGCAACATTTCAAGAGCTTTAAAACGTACTGCAGGTATTTTAAAGGGATGAAGATAACTGTTACTGTATTCGGCCTCAAGAATACAGTAACGAGATGCACTTCTATATGTTAGTGACCGCTAAAAGGAAGAGTGCGATGTTGTTGAAGTTTCTCATAGCCAGGAGATACGGAGGGAGTGAATGTTCTTCTCACCTTCTGTTCACAATATTTCATCCAAACTCTCAAAGCAGGGACTCGTTTTTTCATAGCATTGTCCTCCACAGCGCTTCCTGCTTTCACACAGCACTTTTAAGATAGATAAATAATGTCTATGAATAATATCTGTGAATAATATCTGTGATCTATTTTCCATGATTGAAATACAGGATAATAGCTTTTATCATTTCATTATTAATTTTGTTTGTTTAATTACTTGCAATTTATTTTCTGCAGCCATGGGGTATATATGTAATAATATATATATTGTTTATGTATATATATATATATATCATCATTTTTTCTTTTTCTTTTTTTCTTTTAATAAGTGACATTTTAGGGAAGGTTTTTATCCAACAACAACAATATGCATGCGCACCTGAAAGCAAAGACAGATAGACAGAGATGGTTATAGATATGCTCGCTCGCTCGCGCTCGCACACACACACACACACACACACACACACACACACACACACACACACACACACACACACACACACACACACACACACACAATCAAAACGATAAAAGTCAATCATTTTCCTCTGACATCCAAATTAAAACTAAGCGTCCCCCAGAGGATTGTATTACCGGAGTGCTGCATGCTTATGACAGCTTCATCACAGTGGTATGAAATGCAGACCATGCCAGAGGGACACTATTGTTTACCCCCAAACCATTACCAACTATTCTATCTTATAAATCATTCTTTGCATTCACTCAGCTCCACGCCCTCTTCTTTTTTTTTTTGTTCACTGTGTGTCTGGTGGTTTATTAATACTAGCACCCTTCATGCTCGGCTGAACGAGATGAGCCCCAGACTTCTGGCATCATCCATGCACCTTGTCATGCGGAATTGATTTTGCTTTGTTGCTTTTGGGCATCTACAATGTCCAAAACTGTTGGCAGATGCCTCATATGTATGTACAGTGTAGTGTGCTGCTTATGTAACAGAGCCCAGTCTGACTTTGGTTATGCTGCATATATGACCAACATATTTCATCAAACACATTTATAAAACTGTAGCAAATTTTATGGATTCAATATTTGAATATTTGTAATTTTTATGACCAAGTTTGTATCATTTTAAAGTGTTACTTCTATTACTGTCCAGTTTCAGCTTTGTGTAGTGAAACTGAATTGAGTAATATATTTATTTGTTTCCAAGTAACTATTTTGAACAATCATTTTTGAATTTTTCTGCATTAGCATCTTGTAAATGTACGTCCACTAAAAGTGCTTGCTTTTACCACTGACAAGTGTTGAACAACATTATCGCAAGGATCATACAGCTTATTTCTTAACCTTTCGCAATTTGCTGTTTCAGTGTCTGTTATTATGTCTAACCAAGTATCACTTAAGGAGAAGTTTCAATCTGAAATCTCATTAGAGTTGAGTTGTTCTGAAAATCCAAAATCAAGTAAATATTCAGCTGTGACAGAGTTGGAACAAGGAGTGCCTGAGGAGTTTGTTGTTTAAGTTACACAGGTAACAAAGTTATTAGAATCTCATTAAAATATTCTTATGAATGCAATTTAATAAAACGATTCAGACTCTGATTCTGAGAGTGAGATAAAATACTTAAGATTACGAGCTGCTCTAAGATCAAGGGCTTCAGCTTGCCTCACATGCCTTTCTAAACCACTGAATGTTTACATGATCAATCCATTTTATCAGTGTTGGCAGTCAATATTGTAGAGGCAACCTTAGTGTCAAATTCTTCTTCCAGTTCAAGGATTTTGTACTACATGAGAGCAAAACACAGACTTCAACAGAAATGATGTTTTTATCACTATGATGTTAGATAATTTACTGATCTCAAGTCTGAGCCAGATACTGCTACTGCTACTGCTGCTGCCGAAAGTACACATTTAATGCTTCTCATTATTTATTAATTCACATATAATGCATCAGAAAACAAATTCTCAAACTCTGTGTTTTCACTTCTGTCTTCAGTGTACCGTACACGTCCCATGGGACAAAAATGGTAAGTTAGTATAGCGGTGACTTTTAAAACCTGTAGTTTATTTATGTTGTTATATTTAGTCATATAGCTTCTGAATAGGTTGAAGATAGGTGCTGCAAAAACTGCTGGCTGCTTGAGCCAGCTTTTTGTTAATTTCTCTCTGAAAACCTTTGTTTTGCTGAAGTTATTCAGGCAGGTGAGAGCTAATGTCAGCATGATGACCGTTTAAAAGAGCTGATGAGATATCGGCATTCTGTAAAGGCATGCATGTTGATTGGCTGCTTATTCTTGATGCCGCCTGTGACCTTTCAAGTCAATCAGAGAAGAATATAGGGAGGCCCTACATGATGCTTTGGGATGTATTGACTGTTCTCAGCAGATGGTAAGAGCCATTTCAAATCCCGGTGGAGACTGAGTGGTCCTGCGCCACCCTTTGTTCCCTCACACACACTCTCACATACACACTTCAGGGCTGACACGATAAAATCAATCTTGCCGTGACAGTGCTTCCCCCAGCAGCTAGGGGCCTATATTTATTGGTCTAAATTAGGATCTGACCCAACACCTTTCTCTCAGAGGAGACAGGAAGTAGTACAATTTTGGAAGCAAATACTAGACACTAATGTCGACAAAATGAAAGTTCCCCAATGGATACTAACAATATATGTATTGCTGACTGATGTGCGAGCTTGCCTCTTTAATCCTCAGATACATCAACTGTCTTATATTGATAGGTTGGTTACAACTGACAGACATAAACGGTTAAAATCTAGTGTTTAGTACATATATTCTATGTGTTAAACAAATATTGTAGCTTATTAATGGTCATGATTAGGTGCAACTACAGCTCCACTAACAAGGTATCATAATGCTGTGGGACCTTGTACCCTGGTGGATACTTACTGCTATCAGTGGCGAAGTGTTAATTAACTCAAATAAAAGTGGAAATTAGACTTAGTAGATTTGACTCTTTTTTTTTTATGTATCCACATGGGAAAAGACAGCCGAACAGAATGTATTTTCTTGTACAATATTAACACTAGGTCTTGCACTGAGAAATTGAAATAGCTAAAAGTAAAGGATAAATGGCTGACATTGTTAGCTAAAATCGTGGACAGTTAAGCAAACTGTTTTTAAGTAGTTAAAGTAGCTAGAATCAATATTTTCTTTAATCACAATCAATTAAATGACCGTATGTAATGTCAGAGGCATCATTAATAGTCATTAGCCTAGAACTATCAGCGATTTTGCAGCTCCTTCACAGAGCTTTATAGCAAGTTTGAGCTCATTGTTTAGCTGTCCGGTTGAATCTTTTTGTTTTGGTTCACTCTCATCACTCACATAGCATCACTTTTAGCTACATTAGGCCCCTGTTTTTAGAGAAAAAGCGACACAAACCCACCATACACTTCCTGCTCAGCCCTAAACGCCAGACACAGTTAGCGAGTAGTGAACATTGGTAGAGAACAAAAACAGCATACAGCATATTGGATTTACGTTCAGCAGGTGGACACAAACACCACTCCAAATGAATGCTAACATTGCTCTGTAACTGGTGGATATGTAAAGAAGCAACTGTTAGCTAAAGAGTTAGCCACTCAAAAGATGACAGTATTACAGTGTTGTGTTCTCATTATCAAAAATAACACTCATCACATGAGGCATGACACTGTGGGCTATTGGTCAGGGCTGAAAGAAAAATCCATTAAGGCTCAACTTCAACAGCAAAGAAACTGTACAACATTTCACTGTTGCTGAAGTTGGGCTTTAATGGACTCAGCAAAGCTGTTTAAAAAAATATAATTTCCCCTAGGGGTTAAATGAACTCCATCACGCACAAATAGCCCAGGAGTGTCAAACCTGATGTGAGGGTGATTAACAAAAATGCCATTTAAACAAAGAACAAATGTAGCCATAACACTGTTCACAAACCTGCGAGCCTTGTCCAGCTTTGCAGGTTTGGCACCAGCCCTCCACCTGCACCTCTGGGTGAGTTCCGAGAAGAGGATCTTCATATCCGGGTACTGCAAGTGGAGGTGGTGCAGGTCCTCCTTCATGGCTGCGACGAGGCCGACACTCTTAACACTCCCCAGGTCATTCCCGCCACAGTGGATGAGGAGGACATCCGGCACTGCTCTTCCTTGTAGGGACCGGTGGAAAAACGGGAGAAGGCTTGTCCACCTCAGACCACCCCAGCCGGACCATTGCACGCGCAGGTTGTCTTCACCAAGGTTGTGCCCCATGGTCTCTGCAGCTCTCTCAGCCCCACGCCGGACGTAGCTGTCACCAATGATCCATACGTTCACTGGATGGAAAAAAACATTATAGGGAGAAATGTATCATATTATAAGCTATAAAGACAAAGAGGAAATAACAGTTTTAATAGATTAGCTACACAGTTAACTTATCTATAAATACATTATTCCCTTGAATTAGCTGTACAAACTGTTTTACTGTTATACATTAAATAGCAATAATAATTCATACTCAAGTAACTAACTAACAAGTAAATAATACTCACTTCTCTTGGGTTTCTCAGGTCCACATGCCATAATGCAGCTCAGGATATTTTCTTCTTGAAAGATAAAGAAATAATTCCAATAGATGTATTGTTTTTGACAATGAAATGAACAAGAATTGCAAAAAAATAACCTTACTGAAGTAATGTTACTTGGTGTGTACCTACTGCTCTTAACAGTATATGATAACAGTTAAAAACACCCAATGATAACAGTTAAAAACACCCAATTATAACGTTAGTTCAATAAGCTATTTTCCACCTGCTCGTGTGCTAACGTTAGCTCTTGAACTACTGTAACAGCACATCAATACAGGCAACAGTTAACATTAGCATTTAACATTAGCTTCAAAGTTACATTACACAAGTAACTAACGTTACTCCTCTCATAATATTTGCTGATTGTATACATGTATGCAATTAGCTATGTCACGTTACTAAGCTACTTTAACACTTGGCTGTAAAGTTTACCTCGAATTGTGGGAACTTGGTTTTCGGTCAGGTTGTCAGCTTGCCAGTGTTTGGGTAGCGGCGTGCACAATGCCCTCGAGATCCAGCCCTCGCAACATCCCTCGCTCACGCCCATGGCTACGTGGCTACGTGTTTTCTCTTTACCCGGCATGCACCTGAAATTTTCAAGATGGCGCTGCCCAGATCCGAAACTATTCGCTTCAAAGCAGCAGTCCACAAACCAATGGGTGACGTCACGGATGTTACATCCATTTTATATACAGTATATGTTCTCATCTTGTTTTTGCTGCCCCCCAGTGGCCAAAAAAAATCTGTTAATACGGGTTTGATAAACAGTTGGATAATTCAGTAAAAGTAAGCGATAATTAATTTTAATGAAATGGATAAGCAGTAAAAAAGCTCCGAAAAATAGATGGTTGCATCCAGTTTCTGCCACTCTAAATGGTGAATGCAAACCAAAGACCTAAACCTTGACAATTCAATTGTATGAGAAATATGCATTTTATTTTTGTACAATTAGTGTTACGTATAATTCAGTTAATAATCCCTAACAACATACCATGAAAATGATAGGTGATAGGCTGAGCTCATCTGATAATGTTTTGGAGGATCAGGCGAAAAAACATCTTAATGCGTTTGATATTACTTACCATGTAACAAAGTATTTAGGATTTTTCTATTTTACTGTCGTTTATCTCCCTTTATTTTACTCATTATTTCATACAGGATCAATTTCCTTGAAGCACACAAGCCATTCCAAAAAACTTTTAATGAAAGCGCTTAGCGGGGTACGATTCCGCGCCTCCTTAAAATCTACCATTTGTTTACTGTTATCAATATGCTTAATGAGCTGGAAAATAACCTGCATTTAAATGGCAGCGGTTGGTGTCCAGCTCTTCCATTGTGGTGGTGAAAAGCGATTCACAATTGCTCAAAGGGAGAGCTGCAATCAGAGCAAAACTAACCTCCTTATTATGGACTCCAAGCTGTCATCTCCATCAAAAAACCTTCAAAAACTATCTTTTGTCTTTCAGAAAGCATATAGTTAGGGTGAAACAAGTGCAGAGCTGTCTGAAATCAAAATTTGCGAAGCTCCAAATAATACATTGTGTTATTTTTCAAGGGCCAGATAAGGTCAGCGGTGGCTTTTTCACATTATCTACACTATTGTTGTGTTTCTTTTGCCATGTACTACCCTGCTCAGTAAAAAAAAGTGAAACTGGAGAGACACATTTCCTTTCCTCTACCATGGTGTGAAATGAAAGCAGATATTTTGTTACAGTAGTTACATTAGAACTATTATAAGTGATTTATCTTAATAATCATATTTTACCAATATCAAGCAAATATAATGCAAATATGAAAATAAGACATTAAATATTTGTTTGGAGTACTCTGTGGTGACTTTATATAGTTATGTATTGTCAGCTATTCAATTGATGATACTGACTGTGAGCTATTATCCAGCCTTACCAAGATTTAATCTAAAGTAAAGCTGCATGCAGTCTTCCATCATGTGTTTGATTATTGTTGGTCCACCCATTTAATATGCCTGCCACCATACTGACTTCCCTTATGTAAGAGTTATTTTGTCCACTACAGGTTTATATACCTGCAGCACATGCCAACAAGATTTAATTGCATTAATAATGTGACACTTAATTGATCTCTGTGGGGAAAATTGTCGATTTGTTTCCCTCTGCAGTGTAAGGTCAGATTTCAAGGTCAACTTCAGAAGAGCAGGAGCACTGGAGCTGGAAGAAATGACACACAGGCATAACAAAATCTTAAATTTGTTTTTGTTGTGGGTGTGGGTGTGTTTTTTTGTTGTTGTTTTTTTTGTTAAAGGGGAGTCTCTAAATGCACATTGCTGCTTTGTATATGTCTTCAGCTACAGTGCCATTGCCACACCAGTTTACTTTTTTCCTGCATTACAAAAAGTATTTTTATATATATTCTGAAATATGTCATCTAACATTTTATCATTTTACAGGATTTTTGACATGTCAGAAAGTTTGAAAGAATTATATGCAGTATCTCACCATACCATCCACCCAGGTTCACAATGATGATGATGATGATGATGATGATGATGATGATGATGATGATGATGATGATGATGATGATGATGATGATGATGATGACAAAAACACTTCATGTAGTGAGTAGATTTATTACATAAATACAAACAAGATATGACCAAGGATACTTAGTATTTAAATATTTCATTTATATCCTCTACCATTTGACAGGTAATAATGTGCTGATCGAAAAAAATCACTAATTCATATCTCTGTTAACTTTAGGGCCAATGTCCAACATGGCTCAGCGTTCAAATGCTCCATTTATTTTACCAGCAAGAAACTGGAAACCATTAATTTCAGAAATAAAAAAATCGCAATATTCTTCCTCTATTCACAGAAGACACATAACTCTAGAAGTCTGTGAACCTGAACAGCAAATGGTCTTAAAAGGGGGGCTTTCAGGTGCTTCACTGGCCCATTCACACCTGTGTATTAGTATCATCACTCTAGCAAATCATTCAATCTGGTCTCCCTGTAGGTCTAATTAAGCCAGTAATTCCAAACCCTTTCTGTGTCCTCCATCATTCAGCTTTGGTCTGCAGTCTGGCGGTTTTCTAGCTCCTCACCTGCTCCAGTTTGTGAAGTGGAGTAAGGAGTGGAAAAGGAAGGGATGCTTAAGAGAGATGACAAAGCAAAGTAGTGCCCAGAGGGCCAAGTAATGTACAGCCTCGGACACTAGTTATGATAGATGTCACTGGTGTTTCCACAGCAGCAGCGCGGCAGGGTGCCGGAGGAGGTGAACCCTGCCTGTCTGCCGGATACTCCCTCTGATCCAAAGATAACCAGTGCAGCGAGTGGAGAAGCCCACCGGGGGTCTGGACAGTAAGAGTGGCACTAGACACTCCCCTCCATCCTTTCAGTATGACTGCCATTGCCCTTGCTGTCTGAAACATGTATTCGATAAAATATGTCTCAGCACTTAGTGGTAAGACAATCACTCTGCCTCTCCCTGTTTTTGATTTCTTAGTTTCCCTTTTCAGGAAACATCGACGGATTCTCAGATCACTTCACATTGATATTTCAAGGGGAGGAGACGTATCATGGCATTGGTATGAGTGTGATAGTATGAATGGTATCCACTGCCAACAGAATCTCAGGCTAGATCCCAGTCCATCAGTCCATGAAATATTCATCTATAATTCCAAAATGTCTGTCATGAATACTGTACAACACAACCCCTCCTGAATCCTGGGCCACAGTAACAACAGCACAGTAAAATGGAGCCATATCAATGTAGGATATACTGTAAAAAATATTTTCTTGTTCAAACTGGATTTGTGGATGTATTTTTTACCATTAAGGATGCAGGGTTGTCATGAATAGAGCCTGTAGACAGTCTCACTGCCTCAGTATCATGTTTCCTGATAAGGCAGAGCTGTCACAGTCACATACTGTGTGCAGCAACATGTTCCTGTTGCACACAGCTCTGAATTCTAGCCAAACCCCCCCAACTACCTGCCATCGGACATGGTACAGTTACCACAGGCTGTAGATATCCGCTTCCTTAGCACCCATTAGCAAGCAGCCGAGAATTTATCACTAATGTCAGGGAGGCATTAGCGGACCTAATGAAATTTCACGTTGTTCTTCAAGCAATATTATCCCTGTGACCCCACTCTTTTCACTACAGCAAGGTTTAACTGCTGAATGTCAAATAGCTGGCTAAGCCTGTGGCATCAAGCTTAGTTACATTTTTTTTTATCTGTGCTCATTTGGATTTGTGTTCCTCTCAGAATAATAGAAAATAATGACAAACCCCCAGCCCCTTTCAGTCTGAGGTGGACTGCAAGTTAATGACATCGGGCAATGTTGCACTTGGCTGCATCCCCACACGTAATTATGGTCTGATTGTCACAAAAATCGCCCACACTCGCCGCTATAGCTGCTCTAACCCCCCACCCCAGCCCCCAAGATTAACAAAAAGGCAAATTATCTTTAGTGTGCTGTGGCTCCAACCATAACTGCCCTGAAATGAGTAATTAAAATCTAACTTCATAGGTGCAGCTTGGAAATTAATTGCCATGCCTAAAATACAAATTCTCATTTTGCATAAGATTCACTGCCAGATGGAATATGTACAGTATAGTGATGTGCACGTTCATGGTGTTTTTAAGTGAGTGGCTGCATGGATGAATGAGGATAGGGGGGGAAACCCAATTAACATGGCCATTAACTTTATAAACTATAAATTTGATATAATATAAAAGACATAAATCTAAAATGCAGGCTATAATGTCCCCTTTGTTGCTGATACAGTTTTAATTATTGAGATATCTTCCAATAAAACACAATAATAATGATTTGTTTTCTATCTTCATTAGTTAAGGCTGCTGTCTAGAAAGCTAAAAGACACATTTTCCATAACTGACAGTTTTGCCTGTGTGCAGAAATGCTCAAGTTTGCCTTGTGTGCTCCTCCACAATAAAAAAGCATTTTGAGAATAGGCTTCCTCTGAGGCCATCAACACAAACAGCAAACAAAACCAAATGAAAATTCTTTTCTGCCTCTGTATACCGTCTGATTGATTTACCGCTGACTATGTGTGTTTTTGCATTTGTCAAAATTCTGTGGTAAATCAGTTCCCTCGAAGTGAGGACATTTTGCTGAATTTAAGACCACCCATGACATTAGGCAGCCTTCAAATGCAGACAGTCTAAAGTTCAGAGTTGGACACCTGATTGTGTTCTGGGTTAGAGCAACTCAAGTTCAGCCATATCAAAGAGAATCCATTACATGTGCAACACATGGAGAGGTGGGGCGGCAAGTTGACAAGGGCAAGAGAGCACAGGAAGGCAGAAGCTTTTAATAAATAAACATTGTTCGGAGGGGAGGCAGGCAATTAAAACTCTGAGCATGTATGGTTTGGGATTTTTCAGTCAGTGCTTTCAAGCTTTTCAGCTCTTTCACCATCTCTTTAACTGAGGTTCCTGACTGCACAGCATTGGGCTTGTGTGGTGAGGAGATACATAGAGGACTTGGCAGACTAAAAATCCAGGACACACGCCTCTCTTGTCCCGCCTCTCCTTCTTGCAGACCTCTCCTGGGACTTACCTCCAAGTTCAGGTGGCTGGTCGTCATGGTAACAGCTGAGAGTGAGGGCTATTTGCATTGTTTCTGCTTTCATCTCTAAAACCATGTCATTATCCATACAGTACAGGTACTCGTGTTTATATGTATGCTCCAGCCTGCGTGATTTTCAGTCTATTTGTCCGTCCGCCTGCTCGTCTGCCTCTGTGAGATGTCTCCTCTCTCCTCTTTCTGTTCAGTCGATCCCGGTACCATTCCTCCATCACCGATTAATTTGCTGCATCTGCTTCTTTATTGGGTGCACAGCTGGAGCACTGCATGTATCTGCACCCACTTTGTTCTGCACCCCACTCCCTATTAATTACTAAATTCTAACCACGTACACACACAAACACATATCATGAAAACCTCCTCATTTAAATTAGTTGTCTACACACCTGACAGAATTCACATAGAGACCAGTCCTTATGTTATGCCTGTATCGTGTGACTGAAACACTCATATTACATGTAAAATGTGCATGGAAACAAGCTTGATGACAATAATGTGATCTCAGTGCTTTGAGGAACACCCAGGTTGTGAGGAACACTTCTGACATCTGCTGGTCATGATGTGAACATCACAAAATATATTTTTAAAAAGTAAAATAAATGGACAAAAGGCTGGTGGTGGCAGGTAGAAGCGGGTACAGCAAATGTGGTTGACTAACTCACTAATTATTGCTCTGCGGGAAAGTGGTGAATTACAATTTATCATAATAAAACAGGCAAATACTGAAATACAGGTAATATTTTCATAATTGTGGTTATTTACAAAGCAATTTCACACCCAACAATGAAATATGCATTTTGTCGACATGCATCTGCATCAAACCGTACTCTGGCACTACACATGCAAAAGCACACACACTTACACACAGAAACAAAAGCCGAACTATGTGGGCAGAATCTGCAGTCCTCTAGCAATTTCTGCTTGAGCAAAGCACATGATGATTGTGTTGAAAATCTGAACACTCTTACTGTTTCCTGTGAGATATCATTACCTTAAGAAAAAAAATCAAAACCTGCTCAACCACAGGCTCACTGCTGCACTAATTGGGAGGATTTATTAGCTATCAAATGAAAGCTTTTATATTGTTTCTGTGCCACCTGTACATGTAAAGGAAACATGCTGGTCAACATTAACGTCTACCTGCAGCGAACCTCTCTCTCAGGACCTAATGCATATACAGATTAAGGCCCAAGGGACATGTGTTTTAATCTGTTTATACTGTATATATTTGAGCGGGATGAAAGTGAGAATACACGGAGGACTGTGAGAAGGCCCTGAAGTCTTAACAGTGTTTTATTGTGAGTCTGGATACATGCCAGTATTTCATGAGAAGAAGAGCAGCTGTTTGCTGAATTCACATATCCATATCCAACTGCTCAGTGTTTTGTCTACAGCAATTCGCACCTCTCCACAGCATGGTTCATTTCAGCATAGCGGTGCTTTATAAAGTCATCATGAGTGGAACAGCCAATTTAACCTGTAAATGTTGTGTTTCCCGGTGTCGCAAGCTCTCCAAATATCAGATTTTAACTACAGTGAGAAAGATAGGCTCTAAAATAAAAATAACAAATCATGGTTTAAGTATCATGTTATGAAGTGCTACTTCAGCATAGAGGAGGAAAAAAATAAAACGTTAGGCCTGCACATTGCAGCAAAAGCAGATTTTGCAGTGTTATGCTTCTTTAAGAGTTTAGACTTTTCACAAACTAGCATGACTTCCTGAATATATATAACCTCTAAAGTATAAGCAGATATTCACATACAAAACTCACTTCTTGTGTCATCCATCTTTAAAGCAGCAATAAGCTATAAACACAACACTGACACATTATCGTAAAGTGTATTGCTTATGTGTTAGCAAACCGTTGCCTCTTTACACCTCAGGCAGACACAGAGCAACAATAAAATTCATTCTGAGCAATATGTTTGGTCACTTGTCTCAACCAACTTCTCAAAATAGCTATTTAGCAGCGTGATGTGTTCACCATCTAACTTTGTATATTTGATACTTATCAGAGGTTTTTTTTTGTAGTTTTTTTGAGGGGGGGAAGGTCCCAAAGAAGGAGGACAGTGGCTAACCAAAACAACCAAACAGTAAATAAAGTTATAGATTGTAAAACCAAAACAATAAGCTAAAAGATGCTTAAATGCTCTATACAACCGAGAGGAACCAATACCAGAGATGGGTGATAATTTCTCTGTAGCTTTGCAGTACAAACACAGTCTTTGATCCATTGTTCATATAAAGATAATTACCGGTGCAGCTTTAAAACTTATCTAATGATGTATTATAACATACAGGATATACTAGAGGATGATATCTTTTGTATATAAATGCTTTTTAGGTGGGAAAAATCTGTATTTATGAACAATGAGGTTTCTGTTTGCTAAAAGAAAAAGCAACACAAAACTTTTTCTAGAAGTAATAAATGCATGTAAGTGTATAATAATACAATACTTTGCTTCCTCCCACCAAAAATGTCTCAGATTGCAGTACTTCATACTTCCCTAAGTGGGCAGTTGATGTCACAGGAGCAGTGGGCCCACAATGAGTACTCATAGGAAAATGAGTCACAGAGTGGATGCTGCAGACGGGATGTGAGGAAATGATGGGCAGTGGAGAAACATGTGCTGGCACTGAGAGCTTAATCCGTCTTATGGATGACAGGTCAGTGTCTCCGTGGAAGCCTACGATCGATGGCACTTGACCCCCTTAAATATCAGGAGCGCCGACATCCCTCTCGTCTCCATGTCACGCACAATCAGGATTGATTGCAGCACTTCCTCCACGGACAAGTGACTGCTGTTAGTTCCTCATCTTTAATAATGATGATGCCTCACACTCATCCCATAACAGCTGTCTGTTGTGCTGAGGAGAAACTTGAAAACCATTGTTTTGTTTTGTTCCGTACCCTCCCTATTATACAAAACTCTCTCATTCAACACCAAATCTCTAAATACACAGAAAGCCATATATCACTGTGCACTGACATTTCCGTGCAGTGCCTGCAGATCTGTATATAGCTTCTATTTAAAATGATGTCATGCTAAACATTTTGGAGATGTGTGCATGTACATATTTACATGTTAATATATCTTTCAACACCACATTTGAGATTTCCTGAAATTGCATAGAATACATTTTCCAAATGCACAGCCAGTTTATAAGAATCTAACTGACTCAATACTAATTAACACTGAGGTAAGTAGGGCTTTAGGCTCTGGTAAGTTTATGTAATTTATATACAAAACACAGTATTGTTTTGTATCAAAGATCGAAAACTGGTACCTACAGCCTGCTGAGAGGCATGATCTGCAATTTTGGAGATGATGTAGGGAACTATAGCAAATGTCTGGATTCTGTGTGATTCCACTTGATATAAATTCAGTAGTTTTAGTTGGCATGTTTAGTGGTTCATGGGGTTCCTCTCTCAGTGGGTGAATGCAGCTGGTGGAAAGTGACTTTGCCAACTCGTGAGAGCTATGCCTGAGGCAGGTGTACAACAGTACTTCACACAAATGCCACAAATTGAACATGTCTCCTGTATGAACATGAAAAAGCTGCTAAGAAATGCAACAAGTAGATGCAATCCATTTAAATGTGCTAAACAGTCAAAGAACATGAAATCGTATCCTCATCAACAGAGGAACAAGCTGTTGTGCTAAAATAACTTATCTTTTGTAGTGTGCCAGGATAATGGTTTGAGCTAGCAATATGACAGACCAGTATATAGGCTATACTGATGCTATTAAGACAATAAATAGAAGCACATAAATTAACACAAGCTTCCCATCCCTTGTTCCCTCACCCACCACAGTCAGGGGTGGCTTAACTAGCCAGCTTCAGTTACATCAAGCTACAAAACTCTTCCTGGTGTGACGCATCAAGTGTTGTATCAGGAAACACTCGCTACAATCAACATCATTATAACCTTTCCCATGTGTCAGATAAAACATTATTATGTACGCTGACAATTATAACTATAAAATATATCTATAAAAAGCAAGCTAAGCTACCACTCAGGCGTCACATCATCACTACCACGGCTGCTAACGTTAGTAGTGGTTAGCCTTGGTTTTAGTGCACTACATACAATCACAGTAACACCTAGCTCATATCATACTAACAGGATCAATCAGAAACCAAATTTAGCAGGTCAAACATACGTTCACACTGTATGTATTTTTCTTGAATGAAAACATATTGTAGTATTGTGTTCATTATTAGCTAGTAGAGCTAATAGCTGACCTTCTATTGTTTGGAATAATGATACTACAATCTAATGATAATCATGTGATAAATTGCAGTACATTTCACACTTTTCTTTTTATCATTTGTGATCAATCTTGTGTGAATCAGTTCTGTGTCCCGACCTGAAAGACTTAGTGATAGTTTTCCAAATAGAGTGTAGAGAGGCATGGTGTCTTATAGTTTATATTTGTCAAATAAAGAACACCTGTTTGGTGTCCTCACAGGGCCTCCTAACAATGTCACTGACCTTTTCTTTGACATCGACTATATTTCTGTTCACAGGATGCTTAAACAGCCAAACCTGGAGCCCTCGAGATGTGGGCTGCGTGTCATGATTAACACCCCTCTCTCCCAATCTCTGACAAGCACAAGGGCCACTCTGCCCGTGTGATACACTTCTTCCCAAATTGAATTCTCTCCTCTTTTTTCTTGTTTGTGATGTAATCGCACTTGGTAGCGCCACTTCTCACAGGACACCTATCCTCTTTTCATTTCAAGCAATAAAGTATTATGGTGAGCTGACTTCAGCAGCGGCTCCCAAAATGCGATCAGTGGTTTTTAAGGTCAACGCGGGTATTCATCAACGCTTCCCTGCTGAGGATGTAATGATCAAAGTTTGTGTGCCACAGACATAGCACAATTTACAACACCCCCAAGTGCCCTTGCCCATCACTCTGTATGTCGCTGAGCTTATCATTGTTCAGCCAATTATATGACCCGGTGAGAAGATTACCGTTGCCGTTCTGTGCCAGTGGTTTGCCAAATAAATAAGTGCTTAATGACCCTCTCACTCCACCTTTTCAACTTAATTAGGGGGGGGGACAGATTTGCTGGATGGATGACTCTACTGCAACAGACTGTGAATCTGAAACAGGGGACTGCCAGCCCTTGATTCGTTGTGCGTATTGGTTTCTTCTGCAGCTGCTTGATTGCAGCCCGAACCACTTAACTATTGCTGACCACCAGAAGGCCCAGCTGTGTGGCTGCGGCCATTCCAGCATCCTGCTTAAACACGTCTGAGGGAAACCGCTCAGACAGTTGTGTAAACAATTCTGCAGGTTGCTTATGTATGTTTGTTTGTTTGTGTGTGTGTGTGTTTCATAGATCAATTACAGTCCGATTTTTTACATGGATGAGGGACAGTAAATGAGGAATCTCTGCAGGCCAGTAATGGTGCATCTGGTGTGTTTAGGGATGACACATCAGTGCATCACCCTTCAATAAAAACAGCATGATGAAAAAAGAAAATGCTGCTCATCATTGGATATATTTGTTGACAGATGTGGCCATTGACATTGCTATCATGCATCACAGGCTATAGACGTGAAAAATACAAAACACTGGCAACACTAAATACTTGATGTTTTTACAGATCAACTGACTAAAATACTAAAAATAACAGACAAAAGATAGACAGTTGGAGAAATATGGTGTGCCTGATGTAAGACAGACTAATTTGTTGGTATTGATCGTTGGCTAAAATGGTTATCCTGATGTGCACAAAGGCTTTCACATAGCTTTTCATCAGTCCTCAGAAATCAGCAAAAGTACTTCTGCTCCTCTTACTTTATATCTGCACAATCCATGTAAATTTCAGTTTCAACACAGCAGAAGCCAAAACTCAATAGCTTCTCAGAATAAATAGAACAAGATTAGGGTGCTTAAAGCGAAGGTAGTTTCCTCTCGTTCTTTGTGCCAGGCAATTACAGTTTTATTCACAGACAGCTGGTTAGATGGACTTCTTTGTGCTAAAAGCCATCTGTATGACTGAGAGCGTTTTGTGGCTTGTATTGAAGCACATGCTGTTTATGTCTTGACATTATTACCTTTTTCTTCATCGCTGCCCTTTCATGCAAATCCACGGCTTTGCAGTGGTTGCAAACACAGCAAATTATTTAGCTGTTTGGCAATGCTCTAAGATAAGGTGCAAACATTCCTACATAGTTACCAAAAAAATAATGAACAAATTGAGCGCTAACTGCTGTAATCTGACCCTTAAGTACATAACTACTAATTCACTTTCTTCATGATTCTTCCTGGTTAAAGGAATTCACCAATATTCTGGGAAATATGTGTGTTTGCTTTTTCTGCCAGGACTTGATGAGAAGATCAATACATGAATACAAACAAAGAGACTGGTCCAGGATATGATTAGCCTATCTTAACGCAGACAGTGGAAGCTGGAGGGAAACAAACATTGAGAGCATTCATAGGATATGTTCAGTCTTTTATAAACAATTTAGGCTTATGACATTGTCATCATAATCAGCCTAATTGAGGCAAATGAACAATCAGCTGGCACACTTTACTCACTGTTGAGACATCTTAGACACCTCTGCCTGCTCTTGATGATGGTTTTAAAGCAAAACCAAAAGCTTGAAACAGAAAACATGCACATGACTTTTCTTTGTTCGTTCATAATGTCAGTGAATCTCTTAGTTCCAGGAACAAAGATGCAGTTTACAGCACACCCAAATGTGCTGTTTTTGTTGTATTTTTTTTAAAATATGGCTGCCAATACATACATGCAATAGCCACCTTTTAAGTGTCAGTATTTTGATGTTTTAAATATTCTTTTAATAAAGGAAACACATCTTCTGTGCTGCTGTATGTTTGATATTTAGGTGAGCACAGAAATAGACTAATGTGTGCATAATAAGAAAGTCGGTTATGTGCCATCAAGCACCTGATTCACATAGTGAGACAAAAATCAAGGCTTATATCATTTCCAAATAAACTAGAGCAAGTTAAACTCTCTCTCTTGGCTTTTGCACACCCTTGTCCACCCACACAGGTGTTTCCACTCATTGTGCCTGATTAGACTCTTCACAGCACTGTGTGGTCATGGACACACCATGACCGATTGATCTGTCTGTTGTTTTGAGAGGGACATATTTACTATTCCTCTGCGTTGTCCTCCTTTTTAATGTTTTTTTTTTTGGAGAGTATTTTTATGACTTCCTTAAGTTTACTGCAGAGAAATGACAGGAAATGAGTAGAGAGAGACAGGAGAAAGGGAATGGTGTGCAACAAAGGTCCCCAGTTGAAGGTGGGATGTTCGTGATTCAAGGTCCTTAACTTGAAGGTGTCCCAATCTTTGTTGCAGTCTGGTGACATGGAGTTTGTTGTACTAATCATAGCTTCATATAACAGCAACCTGCAGGTCTAATCAGCCCGAGCAATTGGAAACACCTGTACAAGTGTGCCATGCCCCCATGTTCCTCATAGCACCAGTATGGTCAAACATATTAACGTATTGTAATGCACCTCCACAAAGGCACACTTTTAAATGAGATAAAGATGTTTCATTGTAAACAAACTATAATTAACCTCTAGCCTAAATCAACTAAAAAAATGGATCACTCTGCTCTGTGCTTGCCCATGTTCTGACTTGGTGGCTTAATGTTTTCCCTGGGATTATTAAATGTTGCATAATCATTCACATCTCATTAAAATTGCAGCCTCTCAAAAGTTCTATTTTTTATTAGCATATTTGGTTGCCACCAGGAGTCCCAGCTGCTTCTGTATGTTGATGGTCGACTCCAGCTGTCCTCTGAAAACTGCACATAAAACTGTCGTATACGCAGAAATACAAGACACTGTAGATTCCTGCTTAATGGGGCACTCAGGTCCAAACAGCATCCAAACTGTTTATAATGCAGACAAAGATAGCACTGTATGTAAGGCAGTGAGTGGAACAGATGTGACTGTAACCCCCATTCAATCTTAAGTCTCTCTCATCAACGTTTGGTTCATGCGAAGTGGGCTACAGTGCTACATTAATAAAGTATTCTCTGTCAGAAATGCTTGCTGTCATCTGTTTCAACATTAAAAATAAAGTAGATTGCAACGAAAGAAAAGCGGAGCATTCCTTTCAGATAATACACCCAAGGTGCTAAACGTCCCAGGGCCAGACTCACCCACAGAGTTCAGATTGTGCCCAGCAGGTACAAAAAGTGCTGTCCTCAGATGGCTTGTATGAAGTTAGGAGTGCATCAGCCCATACAGCTTCCCAGCAGCAACGGACATAACTGTCCCTCTGTGAAGCTCTTCACTTGTCTTCAGTGGACTAAAACACCTTTTCTTTTGGATAAACGTCACAAATATCCAGAGGAAAAGGTGTGTTAAGATGTGGTTATCAACACAAATATGCAAAGGGCTGGGCATTAGTCCAAGTCTCCCACTTTAACACTAACACACACACACACACACACACACACACACACACACACACACACACACACACACACACACACAGCCAATCTCACCACTGCTGTTGCAGTCCAGCTGGCACTGACAGGGCCGCTTTGATGTTGGTGGAGGCCAAAAATTCAGCTGGAATTGCATGAAGGGTGGAAGTTGTGAGCAGTTTTCTGCCTGTAGTAAACATATTTTAACAACAGTACTGGAGATAATGTTGAGACATTTGGAACAAAAACATTTAAATGATTGCAAACTTTCCTAAGATCTTTTTTTGTAGCCAGTGTTTGTCATTTGGATCAGTGCTCATGGCAGACTGGGGACATTTGAATATGAACCTTAATGTAAAAACAATAGTTTCAAATTCACCTTTTCCTTTCTAAAAGAGTATTAAAACATTCATCAAACATTCAGCAGTTACTGTACTGAGCAATGATTTCTTATTTGTGGCAGTTATGTAATAAAAAGGATGTGAGTACCGATTTTCTTGTCAGAGTTTCATGTTGAAAAAATTAAAAGGACATGCGAGAGAGATCAGTGTTCATCTTGTGGTCCATTTATACAAATAATGTGTAATAAACAGTTACATGGGTCTCAAAACCAGTCATTTTCTGAAGAAGGGCAATGTGAAAGATGCTCAAATAATAAATATTAGTTTCCAGACTCTCACATGCGCCATAATTCTCATATGCAGTATTTAGACTGAACCTATATATACTGTATATATATACACATTTGAGCTAGCTATCCTCCGCTGAGGCTGTAACCAGGCCCGTGTCCCATTTTCAGAACACTGATTATTCTTGAGCTCTGGATCAGAATGAATCAATGATCAAAGACCAGCTGGCTTTTCACAGTTGGAATCCTGAACACAATCCCAGATATGAAAGAGAAGTGCTCTCTGACACCTGTTGATCAAACTGAAGAACTACAGTCACTTCAAATAAGAGTTATTGACAGTAAATGCATCAAACTTTCTGATCAAACATGGGTGATAGAGGTGATAGTATGGGAGTATGACAGCTTTAAAGAGAACTTTTTTTTTTTGGTGCTGAAGAGATTCATTTTAGCTCAAATGTTGCTTGAGGTGACTTTACACAGTACAAGATTCATGAAAGGGTTAACACTGTTAATGTGATATCTCTGTGATGCATTTTGGATGTCCAAGGACCCATGAATTCCTGACCTGATAAGCTGTCAGGACCATTGCCCTGTCTACAAATTGTGCGTTCAAGTGTGTGTGTGTGTGTGTGTGTGTGTGTGTGTGTGTGTGTGTGTGTGTGTGTGTGTGTGTGTGTGTGTGTGTGTGTGTGTGTGTGTGTGTGTGTGTGTGTGTGTGTGTGTGTGTGTGATTGGGAATTGAGCGAGAGAGAGAGAGTGCGGCCTCAAGGTTATGTGCCATTAAAAACGAGACTGCATAAATTCCGCCTAATAATTCATAATAATGACTTCCCTGTTTGTTGGTTGCTTGTTTATCCCACGTTCATTAACATGCCAGTCTCATGGTGCTCATACTGCAAAACGTCTTTTGAGTGGGAGTGAAGGAGAGTGATTAGAGGGCATATGGAAATGATTATAACCTGCTGAAGTGTAAGTATCCTAGATCCACAACTCTCCTGTATGAACCCCCTTATGAATACTGAGGATTAAGTAAGTAGATTAGTAAGAAGTCCTCTGTGTTAAGTTAACAGTATGTGCGTGCATGTGTTTGTGTGTGTCACTATCTTTGCTTCGTCATGTTGAACTCTCTCAGCTCTCTTTCTCCTTGGCCGTCACTTCCTTGTTCATGATATGAAGCTCCTGTGGTGCCCTTGAGTGTTGAGCCTTGATTTTTTTTTTACTCAGGTTTTGAAGCCAAAAATGATTATTCTCGGTTCCTCGTTTCTTCCAAAACATTATCTTGTTCTTACAACAGACTAAATATTGGTGGAGTTATGAACTGATGCAAAAACACACATTTTTGAACTGTGAAGTTTCATAAACTGGAGATATCAGAGATGACAAAATCACCTGCAAGTAATGTGAGCTCCGGCAGAGTGGAACGGATGTCTCAGTTATTCAAGTTAAATGAAGAAAACATGATATTCAACCATGGACAAAAACTGTGCATTAGGAGTGTGTAATCATAGTTCAAGCTAGAGGGGAAAAGTTTGCCGAACTAAGAATGCTCTATTAATACTTTTCATCAAGGCAAAGACACTTCAGGTATGCCTTCTTAAAGTGTTATATTGTTGGGCATGACAGCACAGAAATGACAGACAATGGGAGAAGAAAGGAACATGCAACAAATATCCCTAACCATGATCTGATTTAATGTCATTTAAACACCCAATGAGTGTCATTAGTGCTGCAAGTAATGATTACTTTCATCATTGATTAAATTTTGTCTACAAAAGAAATAGTGAAAAAGCCTGTTATAATTTCTTAGAGCCCCAAAAAACAGTACAAAATCAAGTCAAGTCTATTTTATTTGTACAGCCCAACATCACTAATGATAAATTTGCCTGAGGTGGCTTTACAGTCAGTACTGCAATACAACACCCTCTATCCTTGGACCCTCATACCGAATAAATAAACACTCCTTAACTGGGGGAAAAAATTGAAGAAACCTCACGAGCAACAAAGGATGGATCCCTCAAGAAGCCGCTCCTCACTGTTGAGCTGCAGTACTCTGAGGAATAAAACAAAGGGACTCTCAGAACACACTCAGTGCCCCTGTTGCCAATTACCTCAAATGCCACGCTGATGTGTGTTTCGCTCTTGAACTCGTTCCCTGAAAATGTCACTTTATGTGGAAATAGTAAGTAAACAGCATTTGACACCAATTGCGGCTTCCACCACTTTCAGTAATGACTGCAGGCCTGCTCTGACTCAACCCTGATGTGTTTGTGCTCTTTATGTGTACTCCCATGTTGTCTTTCTGACTTGTGTGTGTTGTTTTATGCTGGTTTGTGGATTGTGTTGCCGTACTGTGTCACATTTTTTCATGCTAGATTGTGTCGTTCCATGATGTTGTGTTGCTCGCACTCTCCTCGGGTGCTCTAGAGCAGCAGGACGCTGACAGGTCAACAGCCTCGCAACCCAGAGGTAAGAAGGACCTTGTCCTAAAAGGGGAACCTCTAGAAACGTACAGTAACAAAGCAGGTGAAGGTGACAGCACAGGGTGCGATCACACCTACAGTCTGTTATTTGGTGCCACATCCACACAAGTCTGAATGACATTGCTCTTATCTGACCCTGTGATATTCTAAAAAAAAAAAAAAAAAAAGCAGAGTTAGTCCATTTTACACTTATATAGAGTTTTATTACTATTTATCAGTCAAAAGTTTACATCCTCACCAGCATTTCCAGATGTTTTCTCAATGTATTAAAACACCAAAACAATAGTAAGGTAAAAACTGAGAAAAAAAACCTTTTAAAGTTTATCTACAGCAGTGTGGACATGGCCTTAGTGTAAAACTCTCTGATCCTGCTCCATGTAAACATGACCTCAGTCATTTTTCTAAGAACAGGAAGACACAATGTTGATATCAATCAGAAGTTCCTGAGAGAATACATAGAATAGAATAGAATAGAATAGAATAAAATAGAATAGAATAGAATAGAATAGAATAGAATAGAATAGAATAGAATAGAAAGCTTTTCTATTCTATTCTATGTTTTCTCTCAGGAACTTCTGAGAAAACATCTAGTGTGGACTGAAAATGTATTCATGTATTCTTCATCTATGAGCCAGTTTTAGGCTCAAAAAATGCTTTTACATCATGTATTGTAGATGTGATTGTATATGTATGTCAATGCGGTTAACCTACTTTAAATAGCATAATTCTCACTTGCCTCAGGCTAAAATAAATAAGAAAGTACCACAGAATTACAATAAACTGCTCCAAATGCAATTTAATAGTGTATTATCCAAAGAGGGGTTTCAGCATTAGCTGTTACAGCCATGCTGATAAATCCAATAAAGCAGCCAAAGGGCTAAACCACAGCTAATGCTTGAAAAGCAGCATTCATCCAACAATCAACTACTAGAATAGGTGTAACCACTTATTTTTCACATTCTGTCAAGCAATTATGAAATTTTAATGTGATGTAACTCTCGCTTAAAATTGTGTCTTTATGCTTTTTGTCTCGAGAGTCTCTCCCTGCTGTGCGTGACCTTCTAGGTGTGATGTGATGCCCAGCGTGGGGGTTAGCGTGAAGACGTGGGCTGGTTCACTTGTCCGCTTGCATGAATTAGTCTCTCTCTGTCAGTGCTGTTTTTTGCTTCTTCTTCTTTCTTTTACAGGGTTAAACATACTGGAACTGTGCTCGGCTCAGAGGTTGGCGGGGTACGAGAATCTTGGTAAACAGTGCTGAGCAGTAACCCTCTCCAGGGAACTGTGCGTGTGTGTGTGTGTGTTTGTGTGTGTGTGTGTGTTTGTGTTTGTGTGTGTGTGTGTGTGTGTGTGTGTGTGTGTGTGTGTGTGTGTGTGTGTGTGTGTGTGTGTGTGTGTGTGTGTGTGTGTGTGTGTGTGTGTGTGTGTGTGTGTGTGTCTGTGTGTGTCTGTGTGTGTGTGAGGTTGTTACATAGCAGCAGTGAGGAGAAGGTGTTGCTGATCTGTTAGCTTGGGTCACGCTGGCAGGCAGGAGCAGCAGGATGAGAAAGCTGCAAATGGGGTCGGGGTCACTGACAGCAGAGGAGATTAAGCTAAGGATGTTGGTGACACAAGGCTTTTCGTTTGACAAACTGCGGTAAATGGGACTCACAGTTCCTCCCGATGTAAGGCTTAGTAAAAGTGCATGTGGTTTTACGGCAAATGGGTTGTATAAGGTTGTATTAAACTTGGCTTTTTTCCATCCTCTTTTTTCCAGGTTGACAAGCCACCTTATGAAAGGGTTTTCCAGTGGAACAACAAACAGAAGCATCCTGTGTGAGCTTCATCTTCATCCATGTCTACAGTTAAATGAAGCCATGACACCAATTAGTCACTACATAAAGTAGACATTGGTTGTACCATTAGTTTTCACAGATGTTTATGTTTTCACTGCTGCAGTGATAGTTTAGTATTTAGGTGCACGTCCTTCTAAATCACTTTATCTGTATCTGCTACACTTGCAAGCTAAGTTGCAATTCATACAAAGTACATTTTATTTTAGGTCTGAGTTATTGAAGTTTCCTCTTATAAATGTAGTACTCAGATTTGTTTGAGTCAACATAAAAAACATTTTTCTGCAGTGTAGAGGACACAAGTGAAGCAGCTGCAGCTTCATCAGCAGCCTAAAACTTGAAGAACACACTCTTTGCTTCGCTGGCTTATTGCTGGTCTTCAATGTGCATTGGCAAAAAGCAATTATTCTACTTCCTTTTGGGGGTATTTACAGTCACAGGGAGGTAGGCTGCCTTCATGTGAAAAGTGTGTATGTAATTCTGATGACTGAAAGTTCAAATTTTGCATCTTGTTAGTGATAATTGGTTCATTTTAGTGCTTTTGGTTGGATTATTAATAAAATGAACATACAGTAATGAGTATTTTTCTTCATCCAGCAGATCACCAACAGAATGAAGAGGAGATGCAAAGCAGACATGCATTAAAAAATAATGGGAACACATAAGATCATAACAGTGGTTTTTCCATGTTTTAGCTCATTTAAGAAATGGGCAAACTTGGCAAACAATTTAGCAAACCATGTTGTTCTGTTCAAAAAAATTCATTTGAATGCATTTACTTTTTCAAGCCGTCCATGTACCAGTTCATTTTCATACATTAAAAAAATATATATTGGAAGACCCTTGTAATGTTATTAAGTTGTGTAACCTGTCACAGTGAACATCGGGTCTGCATTATTTCTGTCAGAATTACCATATTGTTATGAGGGGAAAAAGTCAATCTGTACTTGGACTGCTTTATCGCACAAAGATCATGTAAAACTTAAATGTTTGGAAAAACACATCAAAAATCTAAATATATAGCGTGTGATCAAAAAAGTGCAATAAAATGGACAGTGGACATAACTTAAGAAGCAAAATATGCAAGCCCACTTGTATAGATTAAATTAAAACTGTTACTTTCATTGTATCATTGATTACATGGTTGCACAGTATGACAATACACCACATGTTAACTCATACTATGAACATGTTAGCATAAAAAATGGGCCATTAAATAAACTTAGAGCAGTGGTTCTCAAACTTTTTTCACATCAAGGACACCTAATTAGACAACAAATAAGACCATAGACCCCCATCTGTGAATATTTGTGGTTTTAGATGTTTTATAACAGAAGGTTTATGAAACCCACAAACAAAATAGTCATACATTCTGTCATTGTGTTACTTATGGATGAATTATAGTGCAATTCAATTATTCCCCTTTTCCCCCAGAGTCTACTTTGATGACCACTGAGAATAATAATTTTTAAAAAAAATTAAATTAACAAAATAAACAAAACAAAAAAGTATTCTTATCAGTACCTCACAACAGTTATAAAAAAAATAATTTCCAGCTTTGATTTGAAATGAGTGACAGCATGACTTCACCACATCATTTTATCTGACAGAGCTTTCATGATCTCCACCCACCAGACGTCACATCTCTGCAGCTCAGCTGTCAAAGAACATTTCTGCCCGTGTTTCACTTTGTTGGCTCTTCCAGGCGGACAGCCAGCTCGCAATTACAACAGTACCTGGAGGCAACATTAAAGCTGAAACTCTGAAAGCGCAGGTGGAGAAAAAACACCGCATAACGTTATTTAGCCTTTTGCCTTTGACCTGGAATAAGGCACTGATTTTTTAGAGTAGTTTTTTCTTCTTTTTTTCATCTTTAACTTTTAGGAGATTCAGTGGAGTTTTCTTTTCTTTTTTCTTTGTTTTGATATTAATCCCTCAGTGAGTGGTCCGGTGTCATGGCTCCCCGGGTGGTCTGGGTCCTGGTCGCGCTGTCCGGTGTGCTGAATGTGCGCTCCTGCTGGGCATATACCTGTCCGACCATCTGCCGCTGCAGCACCGACACTATCCAGTGCAGCAGAGACACTCAGCTGGCCTCCCGGGCAGCAGCAACATCCGTGCTTCGACTGTAAGTAACCCAACTCTCTGGCTTTACTGCTGATAGAATTCTGCTCTAAACTCATCTGATACTTTACACTGAGCCCATCAGTGCCCAGTGTCGTTTCCGTTTTTCTTTAGATTTTCCTGTTGGGACTTATTATGGCTATACAGTTACTTTATGGTGTCACTGTCATTCCTGTTGTAACACAGGTCTTATAAATGTCATTATTGGGGGTTACATTAAAAGACACTTTTCTGCATTTGCTCCTATAAAGTTTACATGTGACTTGAGTTTTACTTGTGACTCTTACAGAAGACTCACTCATCTGTCCTTGAAAGAAGTTCCCAGTCATGCCTTCAAGGAGCTGATCAACATAACAATAATGTAAGTTTTCTTGTTAGAGTTATCATGAAGCAGACAGAGAGAAAAGAAAAACCCTGAGTCCAAGAAGTTTGACTTAAGAGAGAGACAATAAGAGACTGCTGATAAAGACTTTCGCCTTGATGAAACATTTAAGCAAGAATGCCGACTAACTAAACAGAAGCTAAACGTTTTTAAACTTTCGGAAATAGTATATATTATAAATTTAATTAAACTGAATTATTGCAATCTGATTAATTCAATCAAATGTAATTGCTATAAATTTGACTTTGCACTTAAAAATGACTAAATTAAAGGAACTTGTGCATTTATATAATAGATAATAAATCATCATTCAAACAAATCAACTGCGAGGAAATATCATACTACAAGGAAAAAAGCAAAGCCTGTGTGGGTCCAAATTTAAAATACAGTTAAAATATGCTTTGCCTGTAGCGCCACCTATTGGCTCATGTGTGCAGAGCAAAGACAAAAGCCTCCAACAAGATACTGTATATATTATAGCAGCAGTAAAGGAGAGTTTCTACACAACATGAAGGCTAAATATCCAGCTGCTCCTGACACAACAGAAGCCCGGAAATTGATTTAACTTTATAGCAACCCATACTGCGCTATTACAAAATGCAAACTGCCTTGGTATATAGGGAATTCATTGTTTTGCCAGTGACTTTTAACAGCCAGATAACTGTAGAAAACAATATAGACATACAAGGAAAAATGAAATCTGTACAAAACTAGTGTTTGCCCATTTTAAACAAATGAACTCAATGACTAAATAATGATTCAAGTATTACATCAGGTGTTTACTAAATGCTTTTATCTTGAGTCCAGGTACAGGTAATAGCAACAGGAGGCGAACATTTGTTTATGACTATTCATTACTTCATAGCATGATTACATTTCACTTTGATGTCTTCGCTCTGGAGTTTACTTCCTGTGGCATGATCAAGGGGAACACCTTGTTAACTCAGCGAATGGCTGAGCACAACCTACTCTGTCACTTTTAATGTCGAAGTTTCACCCACATGCTTATGTCACCAGGTTTTAAACAGGTACTTTGTTTACTGTAGATGTGATGATGATGCACAGTTCCAAAACCAGATCATTTCATTTTTCTATTCATAGGAGGGGAAATTTGTATCTGTACTGTAAAAATATATATTTAAAAGGAAAAAGTACTTAAAGATTTTCTCATTATTGCTGTATGTTGTGTTATTGTCATCATCACACAACAGGAGACCGCACTTCGGGCTTCTCAACAACTCCCATACAATGTTTTTCATAAATGTACCAAAACTCTTTGTCATGTAAAGCAAAGCAGGTGGACCCAAGGCAGGGCTGCAGAAAAAGGGTTTTATTCCAGAAGTGAGGAGAAAAGATAAAAAACGAGACAAGGGATACAACAAAGACCGAGCAGAAAACCAAACTAAACTAATCAAACAACAGGGAACAGGTGGCACATCACACAGGCTGGGAGCCGATTGGCTAGGGAAGACACAAGGAGCAAGGCAGGGCTAATGAGAAAAATGCCGGGCAGGTGTGAAGAGAACACACAAGGAAACATTAACTAAACCAAAACCCCAAAAAACACAACACCACAAGCTAACCAAGTATTCCAGAAAGGCCTTAAAAGAAAAGTCAAATAACAAATGAGCAAAACCAAATCACTCAAAGGACTAAGCAACAGAAGTGTACCACTGTAAAACAACACAGAGTCCCATAATCATGAGTCCATAACACTCTTGGCCACACTGCCCAGCACATTTCTACAAAATCCAATTATAAATGAAAGAGATATCTCACTAAAAACATACCAGGCACTCAAGTAATAACATAACCTTTTCTTATTTTCTCTAGAAATGGGGTTTAATTGATGATTAGGTCACCTTTATCGTGTTTACAGCTAGTAAGTACTCAGTTCTAAAGCTATAACATCACCCTGAATCGTTTTACCAAACTGGCTCCTCTATTTAATTAATATATCACTTACAGTCTGATAAGCAGATATGAAACGTTTGTTCGCCTGTGGTGAAACCATTTTCAAATTGAGCCGATTTGTGTTGATTGTGTTTGACTTTGCTCTCCTCCTCAGGGACGAGCCTTATCAGTCTCAGATACTTATAGTACTTACATGCCATAGGTTCATTATGTTTCAATAAACAGGGCAAATTCAGATTTTCTCTCAGCAGATTATATTTTTAAGTGATAAAAGACACTCCAGTTTCAATGAAATGACTGTGCTAAAGCTACGGTCTTTCACCGTCTCGCATATATGCTACAAATGTGGATTTCTAAGAAGATGTTTCATTTCTTGGTTATGAAACCCTCCTCGTTTAACCTGTGTCAAGGTAGAATGACACGCTGTTTGTCACTGATGACGCAAACTGATAATCTTGGCACAGCTTCATCATGTGTAAAGCTTTTTTTTTATGAGCTACAAGTGGTAGGCTAATTATGACACCATACATAAAGCAATCAGAGGAGGGAGTGAAACCAAACATAAGAAGTACAGATGGAGTCATTTAACAGTTTCTAGGTTTGAAATGGGAGCAGAGTTAGGTTAACCTAAGAAAAGTGTCGGCTGATTACAGTTGAGTGGGAGTCGAAAACGTCAATGGTGATTACGATAAAGAAGATGGAGAGAGCGGCTCTGAGAAGAAAGTCAGCCGTGGCTCCATCAGAAAACAAAGTGTACAAGGACAAATCAAGAAAGTCTTGTTGACTTTGTTTGTCTCGGAACGTCTTTGTTTAGTCCTCTTTTTTAAACATCTTTACTTAGTCTTCTTGGCCCAGATGCATCCGTGATGTATGTTTGTAGCTTCTCCAAACATGAGGCATGTGTGTTAGTGCCCTAGAAGTATGAATTCATGGTGATGGTGGTGGTATTTTCATTTTTCCATCATGATTTGCATCCCAGTATCAATCAACTCTGTCCTATTTCTAAAATGATAAAGTAAGCAAGGAAAGGAATCCATAACCGGCACTTTCACCAAAAATTTGTTTCACTAAAATTCCATATTTACTGGCTACATCTGAGACATTTCAAGAGTAATTTGTTTACAGCCTCTTGTTAATCTGTTGATTGATGTTGAGCCATTTCTTTGTGCCACAGCGAGATTTCCCAAAGCGACTGCATCACGCAGATACGGAGACAGGCGTTCCTCTCCCTCCACAGCCTGGCTCAAATGTAAGCATCACCTTCCATTGCACGTCACATTCAAGCTGAACACTGAAGGCAATTATTCATTTGAACAGCTGGTATGTGTTTAGCATTTCGTTTTAGCTTCGCAGGATTAGTCTCTCAATTACAAAAGCTACGTGTTTTAATCCTTGACTTTCACAGCAGCTGATGTATGAATGGGTTTGGTTTGTTGACATCCACCGACAACAATAATTATAATTGCTGATATATTTCTCATTTTGGTTCCCGTAGCTCTTTGCAGAATATCAACAGTCTGAGGATCATTGAAAAAGGTGCCTTCACTGACCTGCCCAAACTGGAATATTTGTAAGTCTGTGTTTCTGATTTACATGATCATCCTCTAACTTTTAAACTTCACTGACCAGCCAATGCGTCACTCATTACAAACTTGTGCTATGCAGCTGAGCAAACCCAAAGAACTTTGTTTTGAATTTAGTTGAGACTCCAAAGTTTTCAAAGTTGCTAAAAAAATATTTCACTTAGAATTGACATCATACAGCTTCAGTGATATTTTTTTAAGCCACGATAGTGAAATATCTCTGCAACTACCAGATAGATTGCTATGATTTTTTTTTTTGACATACATTCATTGTACCCAGAGTATAAATCCTTATGACACCAGTGATTCCCTGACTTGTCCTCTACAAACACTGAAAGCAGGTTGAGTTAGTTTATTTAGTTTTTCGTATCATTTCTGTGTGTTTTCCTGCGTGTATTTGTATAAAGGCCCAACCAGGGACGGGCATTCCAGGCTCGGGCTATAAATGTTGTGGTATGTGGCACTGGTCCATGCTATGTGCTTCTCCCCATAAAAATAAACATTAAATAACAAAATATAAGAATTAATGAGAAACAGGACAGCTGAGAGAGTATGTTTGACGACCAGTGTGAGATTCAGTATAAAAAGGATGTTGTGGGGTTTTAAAGAGGCACTCCAGCTCATCTTGTCTGTTTATGTCGTCATAAACTGGGGGTATGGAGTTTGAAGCATGAGGGCATTTAGCAGCCAGAGAGGGACTGATGAGAGATGCTGTTGAGCTGCATTATGGGAATTGTAGGAGCCAGCGTTTTTGAAGCTTGATGCATACAAGGGAATAAAAACCAAAATATCACGATCTCAGATACTTCAATTTTGACCAATTCTTTTCTTTAGCTTGTCTCTTGTGAGTCCTCCAACTTTATGAAAGTGCAATACTAAATCACTGGTGTCTCCCTTTAAGCAGTGTCAAAAACAGCCTTGTTTCTTTATTGGTTTTTTTGGGGGTTTTTTTTCACTGTACAATGACATTCAAAATCTGCACTGCTCACTTGACTATATGGACTGTATTAATACATATGTGGTTTGCAGAGTTTTAGGCTCACCGCTTGTATAAGTCAATCCAGAGATGTTTTTAATTCAGGTCGTACTTTAGCATTGATTGTTGTTAAAAGTTAAAGGTCAGTGAAATGATGTGATAAACCACATTTTTCTTGGGGTGTTTTACCACAGCTGGCTGCTGAAATTAGTATTTTCTGACTGACTGAGACAATCTCAGTATCTGTGACATTTCCTGGGCACTTTGAAGATTGCCTCTTATCTTGCATATCATCTGTCTCTGCTGCTTGTCTTCACAGGAGCATCTCAAACACAGGGATGATACACTTCCCTGACTTCACAACTATCTCCTCCTTGGTGCCCAATATTATCCTGTAAGTAATCCCATTTTAAAATAGTGTGCTTGAAGCTGGATTAGTGTGTCTCTGCATGTCATTTGTGTTCTAGCTGAGCGGAGCCCAAGTTGTTTATTCTGAGCCCAGTTTTACTTTTATCTATCAATGTCACGATGCCACCAACTCTGCCGCAAATCCTCCAACTGGGTCACAGTTCATCAAACTGCTGCTTTTTTTTTGTATGAATATACATAATTTTGTCTAACTGATACTGCCCAACAGCCTGAGTGCATGTTATCTCTTCCACGTGCAGAGAAATGGCAGACAACATGAGGATCGACAGCATTCCTGCCAATTCTTTCCAGGGTATCACAGAGGAGTACGTTGACATGTGAGTACAGGAGCCAAATTCTTTTTTCCTACCACCCTATGGGAAGTGTGAGCAACAATTTGTCATTATTTTATCAAGACCATTTTTTTGATGTGTCTCAGTCCTCTTATGTAATTGAATGTTCAGTTTGCTGACCTTGTTGATAGGTGCCTTTTGACAGCAAAATAAAAATGTATAAAATTGTGTCCCTGACAGGAACCTGGTTAGGAACGGGTTCAAGGAAATACAATCTCACGCGTTCAATGGAACTAAGCTCAACACATTGTAAGCATTTTGATAATCATACTCTCCCATACTGAGCTAACAACAACATTAGAGAGCGATACAGTTTGTTGCTGTGTCAGGTTTAAAAGCTTTTCTTTCTGTAATCATAAAAACTGAGTGTACCAGTAAACAAACGTTATGTAAGACTAAACAAAGATTGGATGACCCGTTGTTTTCTTACTCTGCCCCTTACTGCTGAATGTTGATGGGGACAAGATTTGTGCAGACACCCTGCAGTCTAAAAATAATGCTCATTTTCCTTTGTGTCAAGCTGAGAAAATAAAAAGTAAATGAAAAAGGGTTTGGGGCATTTTTGGCCATTAATGTGTCATCTTTGATTTTCTTTCATATCGTATGTTAAGTGAACAACTACAATTTGGATTGCAGGTCATTTTTGTGATGTTTGATTTTGTTTCTTTTTTTTTCTATTGTAGAATTTTAAGAGACAACACGTTTCTCAGTATCATTCAAGAAGATGCTTTCAAAGGAGCCTCAGGTCCAAATTCTCTGTAAGTAAAAATAATTAAGGTTGATAAAATGAATCAAACCTAAGAAAAAAACTTGCTGTCAGTCAGTTTGCAAATTGGTAATGGAAGTATATCAAAGCAGCTATTACCAATACTTTTTTAATACATCACATTATTAATTGTATGTGCAAGGGGTCGCTCTAATGACTCTCACAGCATCGATAGTTCTTCACAGTGAAACTCTCCCAAAAACACACTATACACTAACTGCTAAGCACCATTATTTAAGAAAAGTAGCATTACCACACTAAAAAACATATATACATTTTATAATATGAAAAAATGACACTAACTGTACAGAGTACAGAGATATTGTCAGCCCCTTTCAGTATGTTGTATGTCTATATACATTTTTAGGTAATTTGTTTAAGCTATTTTTGCCTTTTCTACATATATACATTTTGTACAGTAAGGCAAGGTGAGACAAGTTTATTTTATACACAAGGAAATTTGAAGTCTTTTCCGAAGTGCAAAAGAACATAAGAAGAGGAATAAGACTGATAAAAGATTATTTTAAAAACAACACTAAAAGAGGCAAGTAAAATTAAAAGAACAGTTAAATACATAAAATTAGACAAAAAAGTAAAGGAGATGGTTGGATTAAAAAGGTAGCATAAAGGATGAAAATCATTAGGTGAAGCTTTGAAATTTAATTAAGGCCTTGACCAGAGATATAAAGGAAAGTTTTCTAAATGGATATTTATCTCCTGTGTTTTCAAAAATAATTCTTTCCACATGACCTTCATTTTACAAAAAATCTCTGACAATGCAAAAAACGACTTCAAACAATGAAACACATGTGGTAGAAATAAATTCTACATCAATCATGCATCACATACCAGAGTTCATCTTTTTCCCACCCGTATTTTGCGAAGACCCTCCCAACTCTGCCTCTTATAAGCTCTGACCTTCATACTCTTACCCTAACCCAACCATCTCACTCCTAATGCCTAAACCTAACCAAAAATGCAATGAGTACTAATCAGACAATGCAAATACATACAAGAATCAGAAAATTGTGCTTCAGCACAGTACTTGAGTAATAAGTGTTTTTTGTTTCCATTGGATAGTTAGAGATGTGTTCCTATGTCATGTTATGTGTGGCTGTAGATGTAGCTGCTGTAAACCAAGCAATTTCCTGTGAAGGATCAATAAAGTATCTATCGATTTAGTGTTTTTAGTCAATTAGTCAATCACATCAAAGTTAATAAAAAGCAACACATTTATAATTGTGCCAAAGTTAAATATGAGAGAGGATAATCATGAATCCTCTATCTTTTGTTGTTTTGATCAACAGCATTATGGCGACCATATTTGAACTGGGTCAGTGATGCAAGATTAATATTCATAACAATGTTTATCATTTTATTGTATAAACATTAGGATGGTGACAGCCTGTCTGTGTAAACAACCAACAAGGCAAGCAGGACTGCTGAATACTGATCAGTGAGCAAATAACCAAGTCTGCAGAGCATACAGCACCCAAGGTCTCTGATTGTCAGAAACCTGTGTTGTAGACATGAAATTTCCTCTTATCTTAGTTATGAATAAATATGTGTGGTGTGAGATAAACAACATAGATGAGCAGGAAATGCCAAAGGTCTTCCGTCTGTTTGTTATTTTTAGTTGTGAAGAAAGTCAGGTCATAACTTGTAATCAGCCAAATAAAGGCGGTATTCAATCAAAGGAGGAGGCAAAGTACATACTGAGTGTTATTTTGCTTTTGATAAAATGTATTCAGTCCTCGGTAAATGTCAGTAATTACTGCCTCGATTCTGTGATGAACCATTTCTGTTGTGAATGAGCATCTCTTCAGAAAGACAGCGTGATTTTACTCATTGGCTTGATGAATATGAAAACACTGTAAATGGAGCCTTGGCTGCTTCACTAGAGCTCAATAAACACCTGTGGGAGACAGATTTGCCCGAAACAGCATTTGTCACCCGCATGAACAAAGCACCAAATCATGGCTCCTCTTGTGGGGAAAACTGGCTTTATAACTGTCCAACTGAGTTCAAACTAAAAGTGAAATCCAAGGCACATAAGGACATGTGCAGTCTATATATAGTTATGATCTGGATGGTTTAGCATAAATCTGAATAAGCGTTGGCTTCAGTATACACCTTTTCAGAAAATTGTATATCACCATTTGTGTATAATGGATAAAGATATATTATGTTTGCGGTAAACGTACATCAGTATTGGCTATGCATATGGTGTTTTTTTCTATTTCTTTTTTTGTTTTTCTTTCTTTCTGTTATATTGTCTTATATTTTAAAAGACCAAAATACATATAAAATCAATTCAAATTAAATCCAATGGAAAGGCTTTTCTTGTAACATTTATTTATCTAATGTCTTATTACAACACTGTTTTATTTGTAGCTATTTCACTAATATTGACTGAATCATATGTCTACATTCTCTGTGTGTGTGATTCAGGGATGTTTCCTCCACAGCGTTGATTTCCCTCCCCCCTAAAGGACTGAGGCAGGTGAGGTTTCTGAGAGCTGACTCTGCTTTCGCTCTGAAGAGTCTCCCTCCGCTGGAGAGCCTTGCCGAGCTGCTGGAGGCTGAGCTCACGTACCCCAGCCACTGCTGCGCCTTCCACACATGGCGTCGCAAACAAAGGTAACTGACTTGCTCACAGCAATGTAACAAATCCATTCACATCTTTATAAAGAACAAAAGCCCTGTCCAATGAATGCAGATCCTCAGCAGTTTGGTAATTAGCAGTTTAGTTTATTGATATACTGTGAGGTCTAACCTTTTCTCTCCTTTTATATTTAAAGGGAAAATGCCTTGAAGAACTTCACAAAGTTGTGTGATCTCAGCAAAACAGAAATGTAAGTTACTTCAGTGCCCACTTAGGGACTGTTTGAAAGTTATTGGGCTGGACTGAATCTTACTGTTCACTTTTTTTGAAAAGGTGTCCAGCATTATTCATATTTTGTTTGAACCCTCGCTTTGGTGAAGAAAAAAGTGCAACACCCTCCCACCAATATCTCAGACTAAGATGACACTATTGAATTGGTACTAACTAATTTTGCCATTGCTAACTAAAATAATTTGAGATGGTGTACCATAAGTTAGACCTAAATATAATGATCATTTTCACAAAGCGCACAAATCAAAACAATAGGAGTGGAATTGGCAGCTACCAAAATTATGAAAAAATAACCATTAGAGCTGTTACTGTCACTTTACACATGGCACATTAAACTTTTCTTTTTTTACACATTTAATTTTATACACACACACAAACAAAAGTTTAGTTTAGTACCCTCCCTTAAACAGTAAAAAGTACACTACTTCCTTTTCTCACTCCCCTCCACCCATAATTTCCATACAGTCCCATAAGCAGACCGTTTACCTTGATCAGTTGCTCTGGGGTTCTTATGATAACCTCAACACCTGTGTGTTCTTCAGGGAGCCCACTGCAGATGGTGTGAACGATTTTAATGACATCAACTTCCAGTATCCAGACCTGGAACTGGATTGTCTCAACGACCCCTTCGTCAAGTGCACGCCAAACCCGGATGCTTTTAACCCTTGCGAGGACCTGCTGGGCTTTCGCTTCCTGCGCTGTCTCACCTGGATAATCACAGTTTTTGCTGTGACTGGTAACCTGGCTGTGCTGGTCATCCTCCTCATTAGCCACCATAAGCTAACCATCTCCCGATTCCTCATGTGTAACCTGGCCTTTGCTGACTTGTGCATGGGACTCTACCTGATGCTCATCGCCTTCATGGATCACCACTCCCGTCACAAGTACTACAACCATGCCACTGAATGGCAAACAGGCCCAGGATGTGGCATAGCAGGGTTTTTGACAGTGTTTTCCAGTGAGCTCTCAGTATATACACTGACTGTGATTAGCCTCGAACGCTGGCACACCATTACCAATGCCATGCATGTAAACAAGAGGCTACGGATGCACCATGTGACAGCCATGATGGCAGCAGGCTGGGGCTTCTCTCTGCTAGTTGCCCTGCTCCCTCTTGTGGGGGTCAGCAGCTACAGCAAAGTGAGCATCTGCCTTCCCATGGACATCGACACACTGGGCTCTCAGGTTTATGTGGTGGCTGTGCTCATTCTCAATGTTGTCGCTTTCCTGGTGGTCTGTTACTGTTACATATGCATTTATCTCAGTGTCCACAATCCGGAGCACTCTTCACGCCATGGAGATACTAAGATTGCTAAACGCATGGCTGTGCTCATTTTCACTGACTTCATTTGCATGGCGCCCATCTCCTTCTTCGCCATCTCTGCGGCCCTGCGGATGCCCCTCATCACAGTATCTCACTCAAAGATCCTGCTCATCCTTTTTTATCCCATCAACTCCCTCTGCAACCCTTTCTTGTACACCATCTTCACGCGGGCCTTCAGGAAGGATGTGTGCCGGCTGTTGAGTCGTTGCGGCTTCTGCCACACAAAATCTGACTTTTACAGGTCGCAGATTCTGGCTTCACATCTCACCCGTAAACAGAAAGTGTCTCCCAGTAAACCTCACTCACTTAGCTTCTATTCCTATATTAAGAGGAAAGGTTGCTTTCTAAACAAGGGAACCACATGATCAATAACACAAATAATTTTATTATAATTATTTTCTGTCAAATGTATCATTTCTTTTGAGTCTAGGTCAGGGTGTCAGTCTTGTACATACCTCAGATCAGATTTGATCTGGGTTTGATTACAAAGTGAGAATTTCATAATTCAGGGCCAAGAGACCTCAAATTGAAGACAACAGGTACTGCAGCCTCCATTTCTGCACAGGTAACGTGGTACAAAGATGCAGATGGGTGGAGCCGGAACAGGCCAGTTTTGTTTTTTGCAAAGTTTACCTTTACTGATATGCTTTAGGTTATTTGTTATTAAGATCAAACTACATAAAACAGAACTGGTTTAAGATGTTCAAAGAAGAGACATTTAGTTCCATAGAAGATTTAGTAGTAGAGGTTATTTATTTTTCAAGGCATATTACGGTTGAAATTTTAATCTTTAATATAAGGTTTGAAGTAAATCTGATCAAATGGAAGTCTTTGTATTAGCTTGTCTGTTCAGGTTTTTCAATCTAATAAACGTTGGTGCCATCTATTGGGTTGTTGTACTCAGGAGACATTTGGCCTGAGAGGCTTGAAGACTGCAGACATGCTCGAGCAGCCACAGGAAACCAGTAAAAACTGGGACCTGGTCCACAACAAACAATTAGTGCTGTTCAAAATGTCCCAGGTTTTTACATTAAAACATTCTAATTTTAAAAAGTGTGGTCAATTATTTATGCTAACCATCTTTTTCAATTATGCTATTAGCAACATCTGTGGAGACTTGCAGAGTGTAGCAAGGATGCCATGCCAAAACCTCAATTCCTGTTACTTATTGACTGCCAAAAGTTGCTTTAACAGCATATGTTTAAGAAGAATTTATTTTTTATTTTGGAGTGGCATCTGTCCAAATACACTATTCAGCACCATCTTAGAAAGTGGTGCAACTTGTTCTTCATCGGTGATACCCTGTCTTGCACAAATAGGCTGTCTAGGAGGATTAAGGTATTTTTCCTGCTATTGTGTACTGTATTAATATAATAAGGCAAGTTTATACGATGATGGACACAGATTTGAATCAATTCAGCAAACTCTGTGGTCAATGCATGCTTAATACATAGCTGTGGAAAAGGGTCTTTGATTTACAAAACTGATGCCATAAATCCTCTGTCTGTGACCTTATGTGGTGAAGTCTATAAAATATTCTGTGGGAACACACACGGGGGGGGGGGGGGCGGCACTTTTCAGTTTTGGACTATAGGGTGTTGCTCAAACTATGACTTTGCAGTATAAGTGAATTTTAAAAAGTAAAATTAAAAAAAATTTCCAGAGGTTTG